>NW_027466998.1:0-1242317 GCF_046128005.1 Genypterus blacodes | reverse complement strand
GTGTATGTGAAGTAATGTGAGTGTGAGTGTCTGTGCTGTCTGTTGCCTGCAAGATTTAAAATGCTTGAAGTGTTTTGACTGCAAAAACCTATGAAATGGGTGAAAATTATGAAAAAAACCCAGAAAGATCAAAGCCTGTCTGTGTGTGCGTGTGTACTTGAAGTAATGTGAGTGTGAGTGTCTGTGCTGTCTGTTGCCTGAAAGATTTGAATTGCTTTAAGTGACTCAAAGATTCTGCTGTAAAACCATAAAAGTGTTTAAATGCTTGAAATGCTTAAAAAAAACCGTGAAAGAATGGAGCATGTAGGTCTAACAATGTGTGAATGATTTCTGTCCCTAAATGAGATAAACTCGCAAGCAGTTTGATTGACAGCTCAAGTCCTTTGAAGCTGTGACAAAAGGACAACAGTTGCCCAGAAAAAAAACAAAGAAAGATCAAAGCCTGTGTTCAAGGGTGTGTGTGTGCAGGAGAGGCAGGATAACCCTTGAATGGATTCTCTGTCTCTGTCTGAAAGTAGGAAGAAGTAAGAAGGCACATGAAGTGCCTGAAGAAAATGAAAAAAGATTTGAATGTGTTTTAATGAAAAATTTTCAGCTGGAAAATAATGAATATTTCAGAAAATATCAGAGAAATATCAGCCTTTCCAAATCCCACCACACCATTGCAGGTGATTTTATATACAGATGAAATATATTGATGGTTAATAATACTTTAGGAAACATAGACCCCAAGTTTAGGTTAAAGCTTGCTGCAATCAGACTTTTTGCTTTAGTAAAAGCTAAGGATATTGATGAGTGTGGTGTTGATGCTGTGTTACAAACAATTGATTATGACTTACAGTTGCTGTATAATGGTGTCCAAATCCAAACAAAGAATGGTGAAATTAATTTATTTGGTGCTGTAGTTTCAGTATGGGGTGACACAACATAAGCTTGCTGTATTCAAGGAAGGTGTTGTTTTTTACAGTTACATTGTGAATGTAATATGTCACTGAAAGGACAATGGAAAAATACACGAGACAGCGAGAAAGGGCCAGCACAGACTTCTTGAAATCTGTCCTCAAAACCACATATGGAATTTATAAAAGAAGCAGGTTGGTTGATTATCCAGACTTTGAGGGCTTGCACCCATGGAAATTAAACACCTTGTCCTCTGATGGAGTTAGATAGTTCAATTCAGTTTTGTTGAGCAGTATAGAGAAAAATATATATGTTCAGTTTGTTTTGTTTTGGACTGTTTTGGATTGGGATAGTTCAAACACGTTTTGATCCTGATTTATCTGTGGAATGTGTAGTAAGACTGCAAAAAATGATTGAAAAGCATTCAAGCTACTCTTTCCTGAGAATAATGTAATTGCTAAGCAACATTGCTTAGCAATGAGCTGCATCTCCCTGCTCAAATCCTTTCTCTGTGCCCTTTGGTAAGGCATATGTGCCTTACCAAATGTGAATGTGAATTGTGTAAGTGATTTGAGTCAGAGCAAAGGTCATCAAAATTGAACTTCAAAAATGTCAGTCAGTCACTGTTTGGACCAACTTTTTGAATGTTGTCAAAATGAAATGGGCACTGAGCATCCCATTTTTACCCATGAGAAGAAATTGGGTCCTTTCCCTGAAGTTCTTTTATCTACCTTTGTTGAACGCACTTATTGTAAGTCGCTTTGGATAAAAGCGTCTGCTAAATGACTGTAATGTAATGTAATGTAAGTGATAAATATGGAGTACATTACAGCAAAGATAAGGTGTTTGGGGGGGATTGATGCATACAACATGTAATGACAGTAAAGTGGCTTATTCTAGCAAGATGTGTTATGTACTTTGCAGGATGCTTAAATTGCTTAAAAGTTGAATTCATCATTTGAACTGACTGACACAGAGGCTGCTGTGTATAAGCAGGTCAAAGAAAACTGGTGGATGTGAATGTAACCGACTAACTAGTTTCCTTTCTCGGGGGGGGGGGGGAGGACTCTGTATTCTGACTTAGAAAGTGGATCATTGCTCCACTTTCATCCATCATTGACAACCACCAAGTGAAGAAGGGGGAGGAGCTCATCCTGGACATGGCCAGGTTTGTCCCCAGCCTAAAACTGTGTAAAGATGTGTGAGTTTTCTAAAGGGGATTCTAAGTGAAGTTTTTGTTGTTGTAACCTGCCAGGTTTGTCTTTTTCCACGCTTCAATACCAATACTAAAAAAAGCCACTACCGACATCCCAGAGACAGGAAGGAAACTTTGTTTACTACTGGATAATCAAACCAGAACTGTCCTCGTCAGTTCTTCCTTTGGGTAAGAGCTCTGATCTAACCTGCTTCTTATTATTAATGCAGCGTGTGAACGATGACATTGAAAGGCCATGCTAGTAGACACGTCCTAGTCTTCACTCTGAACACTGAATAATAGATGCATATTAAGATGCATATTAATTCCAACCATATGTACAGTTTAATCACAGTCCGGGCACTAACTAAGGCCTGAAAACCTTTCTTTTTAAACAAGGATTTTTTTTAACACACTGTGTCATAGTTCTCTTGTTTAAACCTGTTTTAATTTTGCTGTACTCTGTAGCACTTTGGGATTGTTTTTAACTATGAAAAGTGCTCTACAAATAAAATGTATTATTATTATTATTAATGTGAGTTTGTGCTGTGACTCATTGATTTGTGCCTCTTGCAGACTCCATGCACCACATGCCACTTACACAGGACTCTGCTGAATCTGAGGCCATTAGCCAAAGACTGGTGCTGGGTGTGACAGCTGACAGTACAATGTGGATCTACCACAAGGTCCAGTATGCTCAACTCTTTGCTTAGCCAGTCGAAGCATGTCCAGAGCACTCAACCCTTCGGCCTAGAGCAGAGACTAGGATGGGAAAGGTAGGTAAACACACACACACACACACACAGCTGAACAGAGTCACCAATGTTAATCATCGTACATCTGTGTCACTCCTCTCAGCATGCTGGAATCGGTGGCAAGTCTAAAGAAGAAGACAAAGAAATGCCCGGCTGCAGAGAGCAGCACTTTGCAAGCAGCTCTTCCCGTTGGAATGTTAATTCATCTCTCTAAGGTGGAGCATGTTCTGCTCTTCAGCAGCACTTCACACAAAGTGATGCTCATTTGATGAGTTTATAGTGATGGAGCTGGCATAACACCGGAACCATGTGTTCTTGTATATAATGTATACAGGCATGTTTGTGATGAAGGCCCCTGAAGAGCTGGTGGACATCGAGAAGGACCTCAAAACCTCTGTGGATAAAGCGCAGGAGAAGAAGGCCAAGAAGAAAAAGAAGAAACAAGGTGAAACTGCACTTATTTAAGAGTTTGGAGCAAATATTCACGTGAACCCAAAGTAAATATACGAAAATACAGATACAGAACTTAAAGTTAAATGAGTAGTGCAAGGATATATGAAATGCAAGTTTTTACAGTATATAAAGTACAAGGTTTTTTCACAGTATGTGCAGTAAAACAAAGATAAACAAAGTGACCAGTGAAAGTGCATTCATCAGTGCAGTGGTGAGTTCATTCCGGGAGGGGTTGGCCAGTGTGTGTGCGAGGGGGTGGGGGATGGGGTCTGGCGAGTATGTGTGAATGTTTGTGAAGGAGAGTGGGGTGACGGAGGGCAGAGTTCAGCAGGGAGACTGCTGTGGGGAAGAAACTGTTCCTGAACCTGGTGGTTCTTGTACAGACTCCTGTAGTGCCTCCTAGAGGGCAGGAGGGCAAACAGTCTGTTTTGCTGGATGGCAGGAGTCTTTCTTTATTTTGGTAGCTCTCCTGAGACAACGCTTCCTGAAGGTGGTCTGAAGAGCAGGAAGGAAGTGAGGCGCCAGCCATGCGTTGGGTGGTTTTCACCACTTTCTGCAGCGCCTTCCGGTCAGCTACAGAGCAGTTCCCGTACCAAACTGTAATGCAGTTGGTCAGGATGCTCTCAACAGTGCAGCGGTAGAAGTTCATCAGGATCTCTGAAGATAGGCCGTTGCTGTGATGCCGATCTGCAAGTTTGGTGATCAGCTCAGAGGGGATGGCAGTGTCAAATGATGAACTGAAGTCTATGAACAGCATTCTTGCATATGTGTCCTGATTGTCCAGATGGCACTCTGTTAGGACCTGTTCACTCCGTCCTAACAGAGTGCAGCGCTATGGAGACTGCATCTTCTGTGCTCCTGTTCTTGCAATAAGTAAATTGTTGGGGGTCCAGGTTGGGGGGAAGACAGGATTGGAGATGTGCCAGAACCAGCTGCTCTAAGGACTTGGTGATGGTGGGGGTGAGTGCTACCGGGCGGTAGTCATTCAGACAGGTAGGGGAGGATTTTTGGGGAGCAGGTACGATGGAGGTGGACTTAAAGCAGGTTGGAACAACAGCATGGGCCAAGGACAGGTTGAATAAGTCCGACAGCTCCCCAGCACATGCTCTAAGTACACGTCCAGGGGTGCCATCGGGGCCTGCAGCTTTGTGCGCGTTGATTTTGCTCAACACTGCTCTGACATCCGTGGGGCAGAGTGATAGGGGTTGGTAGTCAGCGGTCAGCTCTGCTTTGGTTGCAGGCTGTAGGTTGTCCCTCTCAAAACAAGCGTAGAAGTTGTTCAACTCGTTGAGAAAGGAGATATCAGAGGAGGGGGGCGCTGATCCCTGGATGCCTTGCCACACATGGGGGTTGGAGTTTGAGAAGTATTCCTCAACCTTCAGCTTGCAGCAGTGCTTGGCTTCCTTGACGCCCCGCTTCAGGTCAGGCCTGGCTGTACTGTAGGCTCGTGTATCTCCCGATCTGAAGGCGATGCTGCGGGCCTTCAGCAGGAGACAGACATTCCTGTTCATCCAGGGCTGTTAGGGCACATGGTGATCTGCTTCTGGGTGGTAAACATATGGTATGTGGTCCAGTACAGAACTCTCAATATCAGTGTGGGAGTGACAGGTTGCCTGGGTGGAAAACATATTCCAGTCTGTGTGCCTGAACCGGTACTGCAACACATCTGTCCCCTCAGGCCACACTTTTATTGTCTTTACTGTGGGTTTCACACATTGGATGAGTGGTGAATACTTGGGGAAGAGAAAAGTAGCAAGGTGGTCTGTTTGTCCTATGTGGGGGAGGGGTTTAGCCCTGTAGGCTCCAACCAAATTGGTGTAAACATGGTCCAGTGTCTTGTTTACTCTAGTGTGGCAGGAAACATGTTGATGAAATCTGGGGAGGACTGCACTACCACACAACCTTGTTTTTCACTGGACTTCTTAGGAAATTCCCAATGTTTACTATTGTTGTACATGAAGAAGACTTTGTTTGAAGAGGAACCACTTGTTTTACCCGTTTCTGATCCGTTGAACAAAGTTGCGTGTCAATGTTAGAACTTAAAAAAAAAAGAAAATAGAAATGGAAAATATGAAGGCATGTTGTTTTTATCTAGAGGTTTGTGGTACGAGTTTGCCACCTGGTGGTTGGACATGGCATTACATGAATGCGGTTTTATTTTTCAAAATCCGTTGGAATGATTAAAGTCCCCTGCTTTACAAGCTGACATCAAAAGCAGGAAACATGTTGATGAAATCTGGGGAGGACTGCACAACCACACAACCTTGTTTTTCACTGGACTTCTTAGGAAATTCCTAATGTTTACTATTGTTGTACATGAAGAAGACTTTGTTTGAAGAGGAACCACTTGTTTTTCCCGTTTCTGATCCGTTGAACAAAGTTGCGTGTCAATGTAAGAACTTTAAAAAAAAAAGAAAATAGAAATGGAAAATATGAAGGCATGTTGGTTTTATCTAGAGGTTTGTGGTACGAGTTTGCCACCTGGTGGTTGGACATGGCATTACATGAATGCGGTTTTATTTTTCAAAATCCGTTGGAATGATTAAAGTCCCCTGCTTACAAGCTGACATCAAAAGCAGGAAACATGTTGATGAAATCTGGGGAGGACTGCACAACCACACAACCTTGTTTTTCACTGGACTTCGTAGGAAATTCCTAATGTTTACTATTGTTGTACATGAAGAAGACTTTGTTTGAAGAGGAACCACTTGTTTTTCCCGTTTCTGATCCGTTGAACAAAGTTGCGTGTCAATGTAAGAACTTTAAAAAAAAAAGAAAGTAGAAATGGAAAATATGAAGGCATGTTGGTTTTATCTAGAGGTTTCTGGTACGAGTTTGCCACCTGGTGGTTGGACATGGCATTACATGAATGCGGTTTTATTTTTCAAAATCCGTTGGAATGATTAAAGTCCCCTGCATACAAGCCGACATCGAAAGCTTTTCATCCTAATTTACTCAAGCAGGTACAGGTTACTTCGGACAGGAGGTGATTTCAAGGAGGTCTTCCAAAAAATGTCATTTCATTTGTTTTGAATTGATAATGGAACATTTTTTCCTTTTTACAATCATTTAGGACTGTCCAGTCCAGACTTCCCAATCTGTGTCTGCTCAAAGAGCTCAGTTCGAGTCCACATGATGATGTGGACAGCAACTGACTGGCATTCCCTCCTGAAAATCCACAAATCATACTATGAGGTGATTTTGAATGAATCTACCATAAAATGTTATTTTAAGATGTACTTTGTTGATAACATAACGGTTTAAACATGTAGCTGTACATATATTGAGAAACAGCGATTGCAGCAGCTGGAAACGTCAAATACGGCTGTAACATGCTTTTTATTGTTATTTACACAAACAGTGACGTGGTTGTTTCATGGAAATGGAAATGGCAAAAAGGCATGTTGTTTGTATCTAGAGGTTTCTGGTACGAGTTTGCCACCTGGTGGTTGTACATGTCATTACATGAATGCGGTTTTATTTTTCAAAAACGTCACCAAATAAACAAAGTGGGTTTGGCATGGCGTGGTTGTTTCAGTAAGTCATATTATAATGTGATTTCTAGCATGGCTATCTTGAAATATAGTTGGAAAATGTTTTGAGTTGATAATCGATCAGTTTTCACTTTTTCATTCATTCAGGGCTGGAGAACAACACTACTCAATCTGTGCCTGCCTAAACTGCTGTACTCCTGGCCAAGTAAACAAAGTTGCTTTATTCCCTCCTGTAGGTCAACAAATCCTATAATAAGGTGATTTTGAATGAATCTACCATAAAATGTCATGTTAAGATGTGCTTTGTTGATAACTAAACAGTTTTCTCTTTGGAGTGAATATACAATAATCAATAGCAATGGGGCAGCTGTAAATGCCGAAAACCTAGCGTAATGCTTTTCATTGTAATTTTCACAAGCAGTTGATGGTTGCTTCATTAAATCCTATTATAATGTGATTTCAAGTAGTGGTACCTTGAAATGTAATTTGAATATGTTTTGAGTTGATTATGGAACATGTGTCACTTTTTCATCCATTTAGGACTGGACCCCAATCTGTGTCTGTCATAGCCTTTTGAAAATCCACAAATCCTATTATAAGGTGATTATGAATGAATCTACCATAAAATGTCATATGAAGATGTGCTTTGTTGATAACTGAACAGTTGTCTTATGTGAGTGAATATACAATAATAAACAGCAATGACAGAAGCTGGAAATGCCGACCACCTGGCGTTAAATGCTTTTTATTGTAATTTACAGAAGCAGTTGATGGTTGCTTTAGTAAATCCTATTATAATGTGATTTCAAGTGGAGATACCTTGAAATGCGACGTGTTTTGAATTGATTATGGAACATGTGTCTCTTTTTCATCCATTTAGGATTGACCCCGATCTGTGTCTGCCATAGCCTCCTGAAAATCCACAAATCCACCTCAAATTATGAGGTGATTTTGAATGAATCTGCATTACATTACATTACATTACAGTCATTTAGCAGACGCTTTCATCCAAAGCGACTTGCAATAAGTGCGTTCAACAAAGATAGATAAAAGCACTTCAGGTCACAAGAAATCGTGAGCGTATTTCCTTCCAAAACCAACAGCTAAGAGCAACATAAGAACAACATAACTAGAGCTGGAGTAAAAGTGCAATAAATTAGGTACCATGATGAATGAGAAAAAAGGACAAATTAGAAAGGACATATTAGAAAACAAAGTGAATCAGAAGAGCTAGGACAGAATAGGTGATGTCCTAGACCCTAACTCTAACAGGGCAGATCCGGGTAGTGTTTCTTGATGGGATGGGTTTTCAGCCTGCGGCGAACGATGGACAGCGACTCCGCTGTCCGGACATCAGTCGGGAGATCATTCCACCACAAAAGTGCCAGAACAGTGAAAAGCCGTGACCGCGTCGATCGCAAGCAGGGGCCGCTGAGCGCCGGGGCAGCCAGCCGCCTGGAGGCAGCAGAGCGAAGTGGTCGGCCGGGGGTGTAGGACTTGACCGAAGCCTGAAGGTATGAAGGAGCTGTTCCTTCCACTGCCCTGTAGGCTAGCACCAGAGTCTTAAACTGGATGCGAGCAGCTACAGGGAGAAAGGGAAAGTGGAAACTGATCGATTATCAACTCAAAACATCTTCAAACTACATTTCAAGATAGCCCTGCTTGTTTCTAGCTGCTACAATCGCTTTTTCTTAATGTATGTACAGCTACTGTTAAGTTATCAACAAAGTATATCCTAAACGACATTTTATGGTAGATTCATTCAAAATCAACTTAAAATAGGACTTGTGGACCTACAGGAGTGAATAAAGCCACTTTGTTTATTTGGCCAGCAGCACAGCAGTCCAAGCAGGCACAGATTGAGTAGTGTTGCTGTTTCGCCCTGAATGAATGTAAAAGTGAAAACTGATCGATTATCAACTCAAAACATTTTCAAAATTCATTGCAAGATAGCCCTGCTTGAAATCACATTATAATATGACTTACTTAAACAGCCACGCCACTGTTTGTGTAAATAACAATGAAAAGCATGTTTACAGTCGTTTTTGACGTTTCTAGCTGCTACAATCGCTTTTTCTAAATGTATGTACAGCTACTGTTAAGTTATCAACAAAGTATATCCTTAACGACATTTTATGGTAGATTCATTCAAAATCACCTTAAAATAGGATTTGTGGACCTACAGGAGTGAATAAAGCCACTTTGTTTATTTGGCCAGCAGCACAGCAGTCCAAGCAGGCACAGATTGAGTAGTGTTGCTGTTCAGCCCTGAATGAATGAAAAAGTGAAAACTGATCGATTATCAACTCAAAACATTTTCAAACTACATTTCAAGATAGCCCTGCTTGAAATCACATTATAATATGACTTACTTTAACAGCCACGCCACTGTTTGTGTAAATAACAATGAAAAGCATGTTTACAGTCGTTTTTGACGTTTCTAGCTGCTACAATCGCTTTTTCTTAATGTATGTACAGCTACTGTTAAGTTATCAACAAAGTATATCCTAAACGACATTTTATGGTAGAGTCATTCAAAATCAACTTATAATAGGATTTGTGGACCTACAGGAGTGAATAAAGCCACTTTGTTTATTTGGCCAGCAGCACAGCAGTCCAAGCAGGCACAGATTGAGTAGTGTTGCTGTTCAGCCCTGAATGAATGAAAAAGTGAAAACTGATCGATTATCAACTCAAAACATCTTCAAACTACATTTCAAGATAGCCCTGCTTGAAATCACATTATAATATGACTTACTTTAACAGCCAGGCCACTGTTTGTGTAAATAACAATGAAAAGCATGTTACAGTCGTTTTTGACGTTTTCAGATGCTACAATCGCTGTTTCTCAATGTATGTATGTTTAATGTTTAAACTGTTAAGTTATCAACAAAGTACATCTTTAAACGACATTTATTGTAGATTCATTCAAAATCAACTTATAATAGGATTTGTGGAACTACAGGAGTGAATAAAGCCACTTTGTTTATTTGACAGCAGTCCAAGCAGGCACAGATTGAGTAGTGTTGCTGTTCAGCCCTGAATGAATGAAAAAGTGAAAACTGATCGATTATCAACTCAAAACTTTTTCAAACTTCATTGCAAGATAGCCCTGCTTGAAATCACATTATAATATGACTTACTTAAACAGCCACGCCACTGTTTGTGTAAATAACAATGAAAAGCATGTTTACAGTCGTTTTTGACGTTTCTAGCTGCTACAATCGCTTTTTCTTAATGTATGTACAGCTACTGTTAAGTTATCAACAAAGTATATCCTAAACGACATTTTATGGTAGATTCATTCAAAATCACCTTAAAATAGGATTTGTGGACCTACAGGAGGGAATAAAGCCACTTTGTTTATTCGGCCAGCAGCACAGCAGTCCAAGCAGGCACAGATTGAGCAGTGTTGCTGTTCAGCCCTGAATGAATGAAAAAGTGAAAACTGATCGATTATCAACTCAAAACATTTTCAAACTTCATTGCAAGATAGCCCTGCTTGAAATCACATTATAATATGACTTACTTAAACAGCCAGGCCACTGTTTGTGTAAATAACAATGAAAAGCATGTTTACAGTCGTTTTTGACGTTTCTAGCTGCTACAATCGCTTTTTCTTAATGTATGTACAGCTACTGTTAAGTTATCAACAAAGTATATCCTTAACGACATTTTGTGGTAGATTCATTCAAAATCACCTTAAAATAGGATTTGTGGACCTACAGGAGTGAATAAAGCCACTTTGTTTATTTGGCCAGCAGCACAGCAGTCCAAGCAGGCACAGATTGAGTAGTGTTGCTGTTCAGCCCTGAATGAATGAAAAAGTGAAAACTGATCGATTATCAACTCAAAACATTTTCAAACTACATTTCAAGATAGCCCTGCTTGAAATCACATTATAATATGACTTACTTTAACAGCCACGCCACTGTTTGTGTAAATAACAATGAAAAGCATGTTACAGTCGTTTTTGACGTTTTCAGATGCTACAATCGCTGTTTCTCAATGTATGTATGTTTAATGTTTAAACTGTTAAGTTATCAACAAAGTACATCTTTAAACGACATTTATTGTAGATTCATTCAAAATCAACTTATAATAGGATTTGTGGAACTACAGGAGTGAATAAAGCCACTTTGTTTATTTGACAGCAGTCCAAGCAGGCACAGATTGAGTAGTGTTGCTGTTCAGCCCTGAATGAATGAAAAAGTGAAAACTGATCGATTATCAACTCAAAACATTTTCAAACTTCATTGCAAGGTAGCCCTGCTTGAAATCACATTATAATATGACTAACTTTAACAGCCACGCCACTGTTTGTGTAAATAACAATGAAAAGCATGTTTACAGTCGTTTTTGACGTTTCTAGCTGCTACAATCGCTTTTTCTTAATGTATGTACAGCTACTGTTAGGTTATCAACAAAGTATATCCTAAACGACATTTTATGGTAGAGTCATTCAAAATCAACTTATAATAGGATTTGTGGACCTACAGGAGTGAATAAAGCCACTTTGTTTATTTGGCCAGCAGCACAGCAGTCCAAGCAGGCACAGATTGAGTAGTGTTGCTGTTCAGCCCTGAGTGAATGAAAAAGTGAAAACTGATCGATTGTCAACTCAAAACAATTTCAAACTACATTTCAAGATAGCCCTGCTTGAAATCACATTATAATATGACTAACTTTAACAGCCACGCCACTGTTTGTGTAAATAACAATGAAAAGCATGTTACAGTCGTTTTTAACGTTTTCAGATGCTGAAATCGCTGTTTCTCAATGTATGTACAGCTACTGTTATGTTATCAATAAAGTACATCCTAAACGACATTTTATGGTAGATTCATTTAAAATCACCTTAGATAGGAATTGTGGACCTACAGGAGGGAATAAAGCCACTTTGTTTATTTGGCCAGGAGCACAGCAGTTTAAGCAGGCACAGATTGAGAAGTGTTGCTGTTCAGCCCTGAATGAATGAAAAAGTGAAAACTGATCGATTATCAACTCAAAACATTTTCAAACTACATTTCAAGATAGCCCTGCTTGAAATCACATTATAATATCACTAACTTTAACAGCCACGCCACTGTTTGTGTAAATAACAATGAAAAGCATGTTACAGTCGTTTTTGACGTTTTCAGATGCTGCAATCGCTGTTTCTCAATGTATGTATGTTTAATGTTTAAACTGTTAAGTTATCAACAAAGTACATCTTTAAACGACATTTATTGTAGATTAATTCAAAATCACCTTATAATAGGATTTGTGGACCTACAGGAGTGAATAAAGCAACTTTGTTTATTTGGCCAGCAGCACAGCAGTCCAAGCAGGCACAGATCAAGTAGTGTTGCTGTTCAGCCCTGAATGAATGAAAAAGTGAAAACTGATCGATTATCAACTCAAAACTTTTTCAAACTTCATTGCAAGATAGCCCTGCTTGAAATCACATTATAATATCACTAACTTTAACAGCCACGCCACTGTTTGTGTAAATAACAATGAAAAGCATGTTACAGTCGTTTTTGACGTTTTCAGATGCTGCAATCGCTGTTTCTCAATGTATGTATGTTTAATGTTTAAACTGTTAAGTTATCAACAAAGTACATCTTTAAACGACATTTATTGTAGATTAATTCAAAATCACCTTATAATAGGATTTGTGGACCTACAGGAGTGAATAAAGCAACTTTGTTTATTTGGCCAGCAGCACAGCAGTCCAAGCAGGCACAGATCAAGTAGTGTTGCTGTTCAGCCCTGAATGAATGAAAAAGTGAAAACTGATCGATTATCAACTCAAAACTTTTTCAAACTTCATTGCAAGATAGCCCTGCTTGAAATCACATTATAATATGACTTACTTTAACAGCCACGCCACTGTTTGTGTAAATAACAATGAAAAGCATGTTTACAGTCGTTTTTGACGTTTCTAGCTGCTACAATCGCTTTTTCATAATGTATGTACAGCTACTGTTATGTTATCAATAAAGTACATCCTAAACGACATTTTATGGTAGATTCATTTAAAATCACCTTAGATAGGAATTGTGGACCTACAGGAGGGAATAAAGCCACTTTGTTTATTTGGCCAGGAGCACAGCAGTTTAAGCAGGCACAGATTGAGAAGTGTTGCTGTTCAGCCCTGAATGAATGAAAAAGTGAAAACTGATCGATTATCAACTCAAAACATTTTCAAACTACATTTCAAGATAGCCCTGCTTGAAATCACATTATAATATCACTAACTTTAACAGCCACGCCACTGTTTGTGTAAATAACAATGAAAAGCATGTTACAGTCGTTTTTGACGTTTTCAGATGCTGCAATCGCTGTTTCTCAATGTATGTATGTTTAATGTTTAAACTGTTAAGTTATCAACAAAGTACATCTTTAAACGACATTTATTGTAGATTAATTCAAAATCACCTTATAATAGGATTTGTGGACCTACAGGAGTGAATAAAGCAACTTTGTTTATTTGGCCAGCAGCACAGCAGTCCAAGCAGGCACAGATCAAGTAGTGTTGCTGTTCAGCCCTGAATGAATGAAAAAGTGAAAACTGATCGATTATCAACTCAAAACTTTTTCAAACTTCATTGCAAGATAGCCCTGCTTGAAATCACATTATAATATGACTTACTTAAACAGCCACGCCACTGTTTGTGTAAATAACAATGAAAAGCATGTTTACAGTCGTTTTTGACGTTTCTAGCTGCTACAATCGCTTTTTCATAATGTATGTACAGCTACTGTTATGTTATCAATAAAGTACATCCTAAACGACATTTTATGGTAGATTCATTTAAAATCACCTTAGATAGGATTTGTGGACCTACAGGAGGGAATAAAGCCACTTTGTTTACTTGGCCAGGAGCACAGCAGTTTAAGCAGGCACAGTTTGAGTAGTGTTGCTGTTCAGCCCTGAATGAATGAAAAAGTGAAGACTGATCGATTATCAACTCAAAACATTTTCAAACTACATTTCAAGATAGCCCTGCTTGAAATCACATTATAATATGACTAACTGAAACAACCACGCCACTGTTTGTGTAAATAACAATGAAAAGCATGTTTACAGTCGTTTTTGACGTCTCTAGCTGCTACAATCGCTTTTCTCAATGTATGTACAGCTACTGTTATGTTATCAATAAAGTACATCCTAAACGACATTTTATGGTAGATTCATTCACAATTACCTTATAATAGGATTTGTGGACCTACAGGAGGGAATCAAGCAACTCTGTTTATTTGGCCAGCAGCACAGCAGTCCAAGCAGGCACATATCAAGTAGTGTTGCTGTTCAGCCCTGAATGAATGAAAAAGTGAAAACTGATCGATTATCAACTCAAAACTTTTTCAAACTTCATTGCAAGATAGCCCTGCTTGAAATCACATTATAATATGACTTACTTAAACAGCCACGCCACTGTTTGTGTAAATAACAATGAAAAGCATGTTTACAGTCGTTTTTGACGTTTCTAGCTGCTACAATCGCTTTTTCATAATGTATGTACAGCTACTGTTATGTTATCAATAAAGTACATCCTAAACGACATTTTATGGTAGATTCATTTAAAATCACCTTAGATAGGATTTGTGGACCTACAGGAGGGAATAAAGCCACTTTGTTTACTTGGCCAGGAGCACAGCAGTTTAAGCAGGCACAGTTTGAGTAGTGTTGCTGTTCAGCCCTGAATGAATGAAAAAGTGAAGACTGATCGATTATCAACTCAAAACATTTTCAAACTACATTTCAAGATAGCCGTGCTTGAAATCACATTATAATATGACTAACTGAAACAACCACGCCACTGTTTGTGTAAATAACAATGAAAAGCATGTTTACAGTCGTTTTTGACGTCTCTAGCTGCTACAATCGCTTTTCTCAATGTATGTACAGCTACTGTTATGTTATCAATAAAGTACATCCTAAACGACATTTTATGGTAGATTCATTCACAATTACCTTATAATAGGATTTGTGGACCTACAGGAGGGAATCAAGCAACTCTGTTTATTTGGCCAGCAGCACAGCAGTCCAAGCAGGCACAGATCAAGTAGTGTTGCTGTTCAGCCCTGAATGAATGAAAAAGTGAAAACTGATCGATTATCAACTCAAAACTTTTTCAAACTTCATTGCAAGGTAGCCCTGCTTGAAATCACATTATATTATGACTAACTTTAACAGCCATGCCACTGTTTGTGTAAGTAACAATGAAAAGCATGTTTACAGTCGTTTTTGACGTTTCTAGCTGCTACAATCGCTTTTTCATAATGTATGTACAGCTACTGTTATGTTATCAATAAAGTACATCGTAAATGACATTTTATGGTAGATTCATTTAAAATCACCTTAGATAGGAATTGTGGACCTACAGGAGGGAATAAAGCCACTTTGTTTATTTGGCCAGGAGCACAGCAGTTTAAGCAGGCACAGATTGAGAAGTGTTGCTGTTCAGCCCTGAATGAATGAAAAAGTGAAAACTGATCGATTATCAACTCAAAACATTTTCAAACTACATTTCAAGATAGCCCTGCTTGAAATCACATTATAATATCACTAACTTTAACAGCCACGCCACTGTTTGTGTAAATAACAATGAAAAGCATGTTACAGTCGTTTTTGACGTTTTCAGATGCTGCAATCGCTGTTTCTCAATGTATGTATGTTTAATGTTTAAACTGTTAAGTTATCAACAAAGTACATCTTTAAACGACATTTATTGTAGATTAATTCAAAATCACCTTATAATAGGATTTGTGGACCTACAGGAGTGAATAAAGCAACTTTGTTTATTTGGCCAGCAGCACAGCAGTCCAAGCAGGCACAGATCAAGTAGTGTTGCTGTTCAGCCCTGAATGAATGAAAAAGTGAAAACTGATCGATTATCAACTCAAAACTTTTTCAAACTTCATTGCAAGATAGCCCTGCTTGAAATCACATTATAATATGACTTACTTAAACAGCCACGCCACTGTTTGTGTAAATAACAATGAAAAGCATGTTTACAGTCGTTTTTGACGTTTCTAGCTGCTACAATCGCTTTTTCATAATGTATGTACAGCTACTGTTATGTTATCAATAAAGTACATCCTAAACGACATTTTATGGTAGATTCATTTAAAATCACCTTAGATAGGATTTGTGGACCTACAGGAGGGAATAAAGCCACTTTGTTTACTTGGCCAGGAGCACAGCAGTTTAAGCAGGCACAGATTGAGTAGTGTTGCTGTTCAGCCCTGAATGAATGAAAAAGTGAAGACTGATCGATTATCAACTCAAAACATTTTCAAACTACATTTCAAGATAGCCCTGCTTGAAATCACATTATAATATGACTTACTGAAACAACCACGCCATGCCAAACCCACTTTGTTTATTTGGTGACTTTTTTGAAAAATAAAACCGCATTCATGTAATGCCATGTCCAACCACCAGGTGGCAAACTCGTACCAGAAACCTCAAGATACAAACAACATGCCTTTTTCCATTTCCATTTCCATGAAACAACCACGCCACTGTTTGTGTAAATAACAATTAAAAGCATGTTTACATTCGTTTTTGACGTCTCTAGCTGCTACAATCGCTTTTCTCAATGTATGTACAGCTACTGTTATGTTATCAATAAAGTACATCCTAAACGACATTTTATGGTAGATTCATTCACAATTACCTTATAATAGGATTTGTGGACCTACAGGAGGGAATAAAGCAACTTTGTTTACTTGGCCAGCAGCACAGCAGTCCAAGCAGGCACAGATTGAGTAATGTTGCTGTTCGGCCCTGAATGAATGAAAAAGTGAAAACTAATCGATTATCAACTCAAAACATTTTCAAACTACATTTCAAGATAGCCCTGCTTGAAATCACATTATAATATGACTTACTGAAACAACCACGCCATGCCAAACCCACTTTGTTTATTTGGTGACGTTTTTGAAAAATAAAACCGCATTCATGTAATGCCATGTCCAACCACCAGGTGGCAAACTCGTACAAGAAACCTCAAGATACAAACAACATGCCTTTTTCCATTTCCATTTCCATGAAACAACCACGCCACTGTTTGTGTAAATAACAATAAAAAGCATGTTACAGCCGTATTTGACGTTTCCAGCTGCTGCAATCGCTGTTTCTCAATGTATGTACAGCTACATGTTTAAACTGTTAAGTTATCAACAAAGTACATTTTAAAATAACATTTTATGGTAGATTCATTCAAAATCACCTCATAGTATGATTTGTGGATTTTCAGGTGGGAATGCCAGTCAGTTGCTGTCCACATCATCATGTGGACTCGAACGGAGCTCTTTGAGCAGACACAGATTGGGAAATCTGGACTGGGCAGTCCTAAATGATTGTGAAAAGGAAAAAATGTTCCATAATCAATTCAAAACAAATTCAATGACTTTTTTGGAAGACCTCCTTGAAATCACCTCCTGTCCAAAGCAACTGTACCTGCTTGAGTAAATTAGGATGAAAAGCTTTCGATGTCGGCTTGTAAAGCAGGGGACTTCAATCATTCCAACGGATTTTGAAAAATAAAACCGCATTCATGTAATGCCTTGTCCAACCACCAGGTGGCCAACTCGTACCAGAAACAACATGCCTTTATATTTTCCATTTCTATTTTCTTTTTTTTTAAAGTTCTAACATTGACACGCAACTTTGGTTAACGGATCAGAAACGGGAAAAACAAGTGGTTCCTCTTCAAACAAAGTCTTCTTCATGTACAACAATAGTAAACATTAGGAATTTCCTAAGAAGTCCAGTGAAAAACAAGGTTGTGTGGTAGTGCAGTCCTCACCAGATTTCATCAACATGTTTCCTGCTTTCGATGTCGGCTTGTAAGCAGGGGACTTTAATCATTCCAACGGATTTTTGAAAAATAAAACCGCATTCATGTAATGCCATGTCCAACCACCAGGTGGCAAACTCGTACTAGAAACCTCTAGATAAAAACAACATGCCTTCATATTTTCCATTTCTATTTTCTATTCAACAATAGTAAACATTAGGAATTTCCTAAGAAGTCCAGTGAAAAACAAGGTTGTGTGGTAGTGCAGTCCTCCCCAGATTTCATCAACATGTTTCCTGCCACACTAGAGTAAACAAGACACTGGACCATGTTTACACCAATTTGGTTGGAGCCTACAAGGCTAAACCCCTCCCCCACATAGGACAAACAGACCACCTTGCTCTTTTTCTCTTCCTCAAGTATTCACCACTCATCCAATGTGTGAAACCCACAGTAAAGACAATAAAAGTGTGGCCTGAGGGGACAGATGTGTTGCAGTTCCGGTTCAGGCACACAGACTGGAATGTGTTTTCCACCCAGGCGACCTGTCACTCCCACACTGATATTGAGAGCTCTGTACTGAACCACATATCCACCACCATATATACCATATGTTTACCACCCAGAAGCAGATCACCATGTGCCCTAACAGCCCTGGATGAACAGGAACGTCTGTCTCCTGCTGAAGGCCCGCAGCATCGCCTTCAGATCGGGAGATACACGAGCCTACAGTACAGCCAGGCCTGACCTGAAGCGGGGCGTCAAGGAAGCCAAGCACTGCTGCAAGCTGAAGGTTGAGGAGTACTTCTCAAACTCCAACCCCCATGTGTGGCAAGGCATCCAGGGATCAGCGCCCCCCTCCTCTGATATCTCCTTTCTCAACGAGTTGAACAACTTCTACGCTTGTTTTGAGAGGGACAACCTACAGCCTGCAACCAAAGCAGAGCTGACCGCTGACTACCAACCCCTATCACTCTGCCCCACGGATGTCAGAGCAGTGTTGAGCAAAATCAACGCGCACAAAGCTGCAGGCCCCGATGGCACCCCTGGACTCAAAGCATGTGCTGGGGAGCTGTCGGACTTATTCAACCTGTCCTTGGCCCATGCTGTTGTTCCAACCTGCTTTAAGTCCACCTCCATCGTACCTGCTCCCCAAAAATCCTCCCCTACCTGTCTATTCAGACTACCGCCCGGTAGCACTCACCCCCACCATCACCAAGTCCTTAGAGCAGCTGGTTCTGGCACATCTCCAATCCTGTCTTCCCCCCAACCTGGACCCCCAACAATTTGCTTATTGCAAGAACAGGAGCACAGAAGATGCAGTCTCCATAGCGCTGCACTCTGTTAGGACGGAGTGAACAGGTCCTAACAGAGTGCCATCTGGACAATCAGGACACATATGCAAGAATGCTGTTCATAGACTTCAGTTCATCATTTGACACTGCCATCCCCTCTGAGCTGATCACCAAATTTGCAGATCGGCATCACAGCAACGGCCTATCTTCAGAGATCCTGGTGAACTTCTACCGCTGCACTGTTGAGAGCATCCTGACCAACTGCATTACAGTTTGGTACGGGAACTGCTCAGTCGCTGACCGGAAGGCGCTGCAGAAAGTGGTGAAAACCACCCAACGCATGGCTGGCACCTCACTTCCTTCCTGCTCTTCAGACCACCTTCAGGAAGCGTTGTCTCAGGAGAGCTACCAAAATAAAGAAAGACTCCTGCCATCCGGCAAACAGACTGTTTGCCCTCCTGCCCTCTAGGAGGCACTACAGGAGTCTGTACAAGAACCACCAGGTTCAGGAACAGTTTCTTCCCCACAGCAGTCTCCCTGCTGAACTCTGCCCTCCGTCACCCCACTCTCCTTCACAAACATTCACACATACTCGCCAGACCCCATCCCCCACCCCCTCGCACACACACTGGCCAACCCCTCCCGGAATGAACTCACCACTGCACTGATGAATGCACTTTCACTGGTCACTTTGTTTATCTTTGTTTTACTGCACATACTGTGAAATAACCTTGTACTTTATATACTGTAAAAACTTGCATTTCATATATCCTTGCACTACTCATTTTACTTTAAGTTCTGTATCTGTATTTTCATATATTTACTTTGGGTTCCCGTGAATATTTGCTCCAAACTCTTAAATAAGTTTCACCTTGTTTCTTCTTTTTCTTCTTGGCCTTCTTCTCCTGCGCTTTATCCACAGAGGTTTTGAGGTCCTTCTCGATGTCCACCAGCTCTTCAGGGGCCTTCATCACAAACATGCCTGGTTTAGTGAGTTGTTGTTGCTCATTCCAACCAGGACTCTGCTGATTGATCTGGTTCTCATAGCAGTGGTAGGAACTTCAATGTACATTATATACAAGAACACATGGTTCCGGTGTTATGCCAGCTCCATCACTATAAACTCATCAAATGAGCATCACTTTGTGTGAAGTGCTGCTGAAGAGCAGAACATGCTCCACCTTAGAGAGATGAATTAACATTCCAACGGGAAGAGCTGCTTGCAAAGTGCTGCTCTCTGCAGCCGGGCCTTTCTTTGTCTTCTTCTTTAGACTTGCCACCGATTCCAGCATGCTGAGAGGAGTGACACAGATGTACGATGATTAACATTGGTGACTCTGTTCAGCTGTGTGTGTGTGTGTGTGTTTACCTACCTTTCCCATCCTAGTCTCTGCTCTAGGCCGAAGGGTTGAGTGCTCTGGACATGCTTCGACTGGCTAAGCAAAGAGTTGAGCATACTGGATCTTGTGGTAGATCCACACTGTACTGTCAGCTGTCACACCCAGAACCAGTCTTTGGCCATTAGGCCTCAGATTCAGCAGAGTCCTGTGTAAGTGGCATGTGGTGCATGGATAGGAGGAGTCTGCAAGAGGCACAAATCAATGAGTCACAGCACAAACTCACATTAATAATAATAATAATAATAATAAATTCGATTTGAAGAGCACTTTTCATAGTTAAAAACAATCCCAAAGTTCTACAGAGTACAGCAAAATTAAAACAGGTTTAAAAACAAGAGAACTATGACACAGTGTGTTAAAAAAATCCTTGTTTAAAAAGAAAGGTTTTCAGGCCTATGTTAGTGCCCAGACTGTGATTAAACTGTACATATGGTTGGAATTAATATGCATCTTAATATGCATCTATTATTCAGTGTTCAGAGTGAAGACTAGGACGTGTCTACTAGCATGGCCTTTCAATGTCATCGTTCACACGCTGCATTAATAATAAGAAGCAGGTTAGATCAGAGCTCTTACCCAAAGGAAGAACTGACGAGGACAGTTCTGGTTTGATTATCCAGTAGTAAACAAAGTTTCCTTCCTGTCTCTGGGATGTCGGTAGTGGCTTTTTTTAGTATTGGTATTGAAGAAAGCGTGGAAAAAGACAAACCTGGCAGGTTACAACAACAAAAACTTCACTTAGAATCCCCTTTAGAAAACTAACACATCTTTACACAGTTTTAGGCTGGGGACAAACCTGGCCATGTCCAGGATGAGCTCCTCCCCCTTCTTCACTTCGTGGTTGTCAATGATGGATGAAAGTGGAGCAATGATCCACTTTCTAAGTCGGAATACAGAGATCTCCCCCCCCACCCCCGAGAAAGGAAACTAGTTAGTCGGTTACATTCACATCCACCAGTTTTCTTTGACCTGCTTGTACACAGCAGCCTCTGTGTCAGTCAGTTCAAATGATGAATTCAGCTTTTAAGCAATTTAAGCATCCTGCAAAGTATATAACGCATCTTGCTAGAATAAGCCACTTTACTGTCATTACATGTTGTATGCATCAATCCCCCCCAAACACCTTATCTTTGCTGTAATGTACTCCATATTTATCACTTACATTACATTACATTACGGTCATTTAGCAGACGCTTTTATCCAAAGCGACTTACAATAAGTGCGTTCAACAAAGGTAGATAAAAGAACTTCAGGGACAGGACCCAATTTCTTCTCATGGGTAAAAATGGGATGCTCAGTGCCCACTTCATTTTGACAACATTCAAAAAGTTGGTCCAAACAGTGACTTACTGACATTTTTGAAGTTCAATTTTGATGACCTATGCTCTGACTCAAATCTCATGCACATATGCCTTACCAAAGGGCACAGAGAAAGGATTTGAGCAGGGAGATGCAGCTCATTGCTAAGCAATGTTGCTTAGCAATTACATAATTCTCAGGAAAGAGTAGCTTGAATGCTTTTCAATCATTTTTTGCAGTCTTACTACACATTCCACAGATAAATCAGGATCAAAACGTGTTTGAACTATCTCAATCCAAAACAGTCCAAAACAAAACAAATTGAACATATATATTTTTCTCTATACTGCTCAACAAAACTGAATTGAACTATCTAACTCCATCAGAGGACAAGGTGTTTAATTTCCATGGGTGCAAGCCCTCAAAGTCTGGATAATCAACCAACCTGCTTCTTTTATAAATTCCATATGTGGTTTTGAGGACAGATTTCAAGAAGTCTGTGCTGGCCCTTTCTCGCTGTCTCGTGTATTTTTCCATTGTCCTTTCAGTGACATATTACATTCACAATGTAACTGTAAAAAACAACACCTTCTTTGAATACAGCAAGCTTATGTTGTGTCACTCCATACTGAAACTACAGCACCAAATAAATTAATTTCACCATTCTTTGTTTGGATTTGGACACCATTATACAGCAACTGTAAGTCATAATCAATTGTTTGTAACACAACATCAACACCACACTCATCAATATCCTTAGCTTTTACTAAAGCAAAAAGTCTGATTGCAGCAAGCTTTAACCTAAACTTGGGGTCTATGTTTCCTAAAGTATTATTAACCATCAACATATTTCATCTGTATATAAAATCACCTGCAATGGTGTGGTGGGATTTGGAAAGGCTGATATTTCTCTGATATTTTCTGAAATATTCATTATTTTCCAGCTGAAAATTTTTCATTAAAACCCATTCAAATCTTTTTTCATTTTATTCAGGCACTTCATGTGCCTTCTAACTTCTTCCTACTTTCAGACAGAGACAGATAATCCATTCAAGGGTTATCCTGCCTCTCCTGCACACACACACCCTTGAACACAGGCTTTGATCTTTCTTTGTTTTTTTTCTGGACAACTGTTGTCCTTTTGTCACAGCTTCAAAGGACTTGAGCTGTCAATCAAACTGCTTGCGAGTTTATCTCATTTAGGGACAGAAATTATTCACACATTGTTAGACCTACATGCTCCATTCTTTCAGGGTTTTTTTTAAGCATTTCAAGCATTTAAACACTTTTATGGTTTTACAGCAGAATCTTTGAGTCACTTAAAGCAATTCAAATCTTTCAGGCAACAGACAGCACAGACACTCACACTCACATTACTTCACGTACACGCACACATAGACAGGCTTCGATCTTTCTGGGTTTTTTTCATAATTTTCACCCATTTCATAGGTTTTTGCAGTTAAAACACTTCAAGCATTTTAAATCTTGCAGGCAACAGACAGCACAGACACTCACACTCACATTACTTCACATACACATACATAAAGCACACACATGCTTCATCTTTCAGGGTTTTTCTCAGCATATTCACACATTTCGCGGGTTTTGCAGTTAAAACCCTTCAAGCATTTTAAATCTTCCCATAGATAGACACTCACTCGCATATACACTTCACATCAAGCATTATGTAGTCACACTATCATACTAGATAGCCAACATTGCATCTTACCTGATGAACAGGCCCTTGAATCTGATAATCCTCAATCACACGTACCACAAAAAACAGTCCAATGGTGCACACAGTCAGACGGTAAAATGGCTGCAAATGGACAACACGGCAACAAATGGTGTGACCAGGTCGGGCTATACCAAATGAGGAATTTGGTCGAGCCCATTAAGACTCGAAATAGCTTGCATAGTAATTACATAGTAATGCGATTCAAAAATGCTGAAAACTGGCTTAACAATGAACATTTACCTTGTAGTCGTTATATCTACAAATAACTATTTTTTATTCGCTATTTACACGTAGTCTGACATGTTTCGCACATACTCCTCCCCCCCCCTCACAGAACTTACGTGATTGGATGGTCGACTGGAGAACCATTTTGAACTGGATGTCATCAAGAGAAGTATGATTTTCCTTAAGTTGGCTCATCGGTAAGGTAGTTTAACAGTATCGCTTCTGTCTTCGGTAATGCATTCGTATTTACAGCGGCGCATATGGAAAGAAGAAGATGGCCTCATCACAGACAGCTAAGTTATGGCTTTTGCACTCCGTCCACCCTGTTTAGCAGCTGCAAGTGTGCCGACATCATCGTGTTTGCACGTACATCCTTACTGCAGACAGATTGCAACAGCTCCGCCTCTTCGAGCAGCGAACATAATGGGACAGGTAGGTACGCGCACACACACACACACACACACACACACACACACACACACACACATGAGATGATTATAAAACATGTGTCACTTTTTCATCCATTTAGGACTCGACCCAAATCTGTATCCGACCAGAAAATTCAGTTCCCTCCTGAAAATCCACAAATCCTATTATAAGGTGATTTTGAATTAATCTACCATAAAATGAAGATGTGCTTTGTTGATATCTAAACACTTTCTCATTGGAGTGAATATACAATCATCAACAGCAATGGGACAGCTGTAAATGCTGAAAACCTAGCGTAAAATGCTTTTCATTGTAATTTACACAAGCAGTTGATGGTTGCTTCATTAAATCCTATTATAATGTAATTTCAAGTAGAGGTACCTGGAAATGTAATTTGAATATGTTTTGTGTTGATTATGGAACATCTGTCATTTTTTCATCCATTTAGGACTGGACCCCAATCTGTATCTGACCAGAAAACTCAGTTCCCTCCTGAAAATCCACAAATCCTATTATAAGGTGATTTTGAATGAATCTACCATAAAATGTCATGTTAGGATGTGCTTTGTTGATAACTAAACAGTTTTCTCATTGGAGTGAATATACAATAATCAAAAGCAATGGGGCAGCTGTAAATGCCGAAAACCAAGCGTAAAATGCTTTTCATTGTAGTTGATGGTTGCTTCAGTAAATCCTATTATAATGTGATTTCAAGTAGAGGTACCTGGAAATGTAATTTGAATATGTTTTGAGTTGATTATGGAACATCTGTCACTTTTTCATCCATTTAGGACTGGACCCCAATCTGTATTTGACCAGAAAACTCAGCTGCCTCCTGAAAATCCACCAATCCTATTATAAGGTGATTTTGAATGAATCTACCATAAAATGTCATGTTAAGATGTGCTTTGTTGATAACTAAACAGTTTTATCATTGGAGTGAATATACAATAATCAAAAGCAATGGGGCAGCTGTATATGATGAAAACCTAGCGTAAAATGCTTTTCATTGTAATTTACACAAGCAGTTGATGGTTGCTTCATTAAATCCTGTTATAATGTGATTTCAAGTAGAGGTACCTTGAAATGTAATTTGAATATGTTTTGAGTTGATTATTGAACATCTGTCACTTTTTCATCCATTTAGGACTGGACCCCAATCTGTATCTGACCAGAAAACTCAGTTCCCTCCTGAAAATCCACAAATCCTATTATAAGGTGATTTTGAATGAATCTACCATAAAATGTCATGTGAAGATGTGCTCTGCTGATAACTAAACCGTTTTCTCATTGGAGTGAATATACAATGATAAACAGCAATGAAAGCAGCTGTAAATGCCGAAAACCAAGCGTAAAATGCTTTTCATTGTAGTTGATGGTTGCTTCAGTAAATCCTATTATAATGTGATTTCAAGTAGAGGTACCTGGAAATGTAATTTGAATATGTTTGTGTTGATTATGGAACATCTGCCACGTTTTCATCCATTTAGGACTGGACCCCAATCTGTATCCGACCAGAAAACTCAGTTCCCTCCTGAAAATCCACCAATCCTATTATAAGGTGATTTGAATGAATCTACCATAAAATGTCATGTTAAGATGTGCTTTGTTGATAACTAAACAGCTTTCTCATTGGAGTGAATATACAATAATCAACAGCAATGGGGCAACTGTAAATGCTGAAAACCTAGCGTAATATGCTTTTCATTGTAATTTACACAAGCAGTTGATGGTTGCTTCATTAAATCCTATTATAATGTGATTTCAAGTAGAGGTACCTTGAAATGTAATTTGAATATGTTTTGAGTCGATTATTGAACATCTGTCCCTTTTTATTGAACATCTGTCACTTTTTCATCCATTTAGGACTGGACCCCAATCTGTATCCGACCAGAAAACTCAGTTCCCTCCTGAAAATCCACCAATCCTATTATAAGGTGATTTTGAATGAATCTACCATAAAATGTCATGTTAAGATGTGCTTTGTTGATGTCAAAACAGTTTTCTCATTGGAGTGAATATACAATAATCAACAGCAATGGGGCAACTGTAAATGCTGAAAACCTAGCGTCATATGCTTTTCATTGTAATTTACACAAGCAGTTGATGGTTGCTTCATTAAATCCTATTATAATGTGATTTCAAGTAGAGGTACCTTGAAATGTAATTTGAATATGTTTTGAGTTGATTATTGAACATCTGTAACTTTTTCATCCATTTAGGACTGGACCCCAATCTGTATGCGACCGGAAAACTCAGTTCCCTCCTGAAAATCCACCAATCCTATTATAAGGTGATTTTGAATGAATCTACCATAAAATGTCATGTTAAGATGTGCTTTGTTGATAACTAAACAGTTTTCTCATTGGAGTGAATATACAATAATCAACAGCAATGGGGCAACTGTAAATGCCGAAAACCTAGCGTAATATGCTTTTCATTGTAATTTACACAAGCAGTTGATGGTTGCTTCATTAAATCCTATTATAATGTGATTTCAAGTAGAGGTACCTGGAAATGTAATTTGAATATGTTTTGAGTTGATTATGGAACATCTGTCACTTTTTCATCCATTTAGGACTGGACCCCAATCTGTGTCTGTCATAGCCTCCTGAAAATCCACAAATCCTATTATGAGGTGATTATGAACGAATCTACCATAAAATGTCATGTGAAGATGTGCTCTGCTGATAACTAAACAGTTTTCTCATTGGAGTGAATATACAATGATAAACAGCAATGAAAGCAGCTGTAAATGCCGAAAACCAAGTGTAAAATGCTTTTCATTGTAGTTGATGGTTGCTTCAGTAAATCCTATTATAATGTGATTTCAAGTAGAGGTACCTGGAAATGTAATTTGAATATGTTTTGTGTTGATTATGGAACATCTGTCACTTCTTCATCCATTTAGGACTGGACCCCAATCTGTATCCGACCAGAAAACTCAGTTCCCTCCTGAAAATCCACCAATCCTTATTATAAGGTGATTTTGAATTAATCTACCATAAAATGTCATGTTAAGATGTGCTTTGTTGATAACTAAACAGTTTTCTCATTGGAGTGAATATACAATAATCAACAGCAATGCGGCAACTGTAAATGCCGACAACCTAGCGTAAAATGCTTTTCATTGTAGTTGATGGTTGCTTCAGTAAATCCTATTATAATGTGATTTCAAGTAGAGGTACCTGGAAATGTAATTTGAATATGTTTTGAGTTGATTATGGAACATCTGTCAATTTTTCATCCATTTAGGACTGGACCCCAATCTGTATTTGACCAGAAAACTCAGTTCCCTCCTGAAAATCCACAAATGGTATTATAAGGTGATTTTGAATGAATCTACCATAAAATGTCATGTTAAGATGTGCTTTGTTGATATCTTAACAGTTTTCTCGTTGGAGTGAATATACAACAATCAACAGCAATGGGGCAGCTGTAAATGCTAAAAACCTAGCGTAAAATGCTTTTCATTGTAGTTGATGGTTGCTTCAGTAAATCCTATTATAATGTGATTTCAAGTAGAGGTACCTGGAAATGTAATTTGAATATGTTTTGTGTTGATTATGGAACATCTGTCACTTCTTCATCCATTTAGGACTGGACCCCAATCTGTATCCGACCAGAAAACTCAGTTCCCTCCTGAAAATCCACCAATCCTATTATAAGGTGATTTTGAATTAATCTACCATAAAATGTCATGTTAAGATGTGCTTTGTTGATAACTAAACAGTTTTCTCATTGGAGTGAATATACAATAATCAACAGCAATGCGGCAACTGTAAATGCCGACAACCTAGCATAAAATGCTTTTCATTGTAGTTGATGGTTGCTTCATTAAATCCTATTATAATGTGATTTCAAGTAGAGGTACCTGGAAATGTAATTTGAATATGTTTTGTGTTGATTATGGAACATCTGTCACTTCTTCATCCATTTAGGACTGGACCCCAATCTGTATCCGACCAGAAAACTCAGTTCCCTCCTGAAAATCCACCAATCCTATTATAAGGTGATTTTGAATTAATCTACCATAAAATGTCATGTTAAGATGTGCTTTGTTGATAACTAAACAGTTTTCTCATTGGAGTGAATATACAATAATCAACAGCAATGCGGCAACTGTAAATGCCGACAACCTAGCGTAAAATGCTTTTCATTGTAGTTGATGGTTGCTTCAGTAAATCCTATTATAATGTGATTTCAAGTAGAGGTACCTGGAAATGTAATTTGAATATGTTTTGAGTTGATTATGGAACATCTGTCACTTTTTCATCCATTTAGGACTGGACCCCAATCTGTATTTGACCAGAAAACTCAGTTCCCTCCTGAAAATCCACAAATGCTATTATAAGGTGATTTTGAATGAATCTACCATAAAATGTCATGTTAAGATGTGCTTTGTTGATATCTTAACAGTTTTCTCGTTGGAGTGAATATACAACAATCAACAGCAATGGGGCAGCTGTAAATGCTAAAAACCTAGCGTAAAATGCTTTTCATTGTAGTTGATGGTTGCTTCAGTAAATCCAATTATAATGTGATTTCGAGTAGAGGTACCTGGAAATGTAATTTGATTATGTTTTGAGT
The DNA here is from genome assembly GCF_046128005.1 of Genypterus blacodes. Classification (NCBI taxonomy): domain Eukaryota; kingdom Metazoa; phylum Chordata; class Actinopteri; order Ophidiiformes; family Ophidiidae; genus Genypterus; species Genypterus blacodes. Next base: position 1,213,748 of record NW_027466998.1, on the reverse strand, counting down.
TGACTATGGAACATGTGTCACTTTTTCATCCATTCAGGACTGGACCCCAATCTGTGTCCGTCATTCCTCCTGAAAATCCACAAATCCTATTTTGAGGTGATTATGAATGAATCTACCATAAAATGTCATGTTAAGATGTGCTTTGTTGATATCTTAACAGTTTTCTCGTTGGAGTGAATATACAACAATCAACAGCAATGGGGCAGCTGTAAATGCTAAAAACCTAGCGTAAAATGCTTTTCATTGTAGTTGATGGTTGCTTCAGTAAATCCAATTATAATGTGATTTCGAGTAGAGGTACCTGGAAATGTAATTTGATTATGTTTTGAGTTGACTATGGAACATCTGTCAATTTTTCATCCATTTAGGACTGGACCCCAATCTGTATTTGACCAGAAAACTCAGTTCCCTCCTGAAAATCCACAAATGGTATTATAAGGTGATTTTGAATGAATCTACCATAAAATGTCATGTTAAGATGTGCTTTGTTGATATCTTAACAGTTTTCTCGTTGGAGTGAATATACAATGATAAACAGCAATGAAAGCAGCTGTAAATGCCGAAAACCAAGTGTAAAATGCTTTTCATTGTAGTTGATGGTTGCTTCAGTAAATCCTATTATAATGTGATTTCAAGTAGAGGTACCTGGAAATGTAATTTGAATATGTTTTGTGTTGATTATGGAACATCTGTCACTTCTTCATCCATTTAGGACTGGACCCCAATCTGTATCCGACCAGAAAACTCAGTTCCCTCCTGAAAATCCACCAATCCTATTATAAGGTGATTTTTAATTAATCTACCATAAAATGTCATGTTAAGATGTGCTTTGTTGATAACTAAACAGTTTTCTCATTGGAGTGAATATACAATAATCAACAGCAATGCGGCAACTGTAAATGCCGACAACCTAGCGTAAAATGCTTTTCATTGTAGTTGATGGTTGCTTCAGTAAATCCTATTATAATGTGATTTCAAGTAGAGGTACCTGGAAATGTAATTTGAATATGTTTTGAGTTGATTATGGAACATCTGTCACTTTTTCATCCATTTAGGACTGGACCCCAATCTGTATCCGACCAGAAAACTCAGTTCCCTCCTGAAAATCCACAAATGCTATTATAAGGTGATTTTGAATGAATCTACCATAAAATGTCATGTTAAGATGTGCTTTGTTGATATCTTAACAGTTTTCTCGTTGGAGTGAATATACAACAATCAACAGCAATGGGGCAGCTGTAAATGCTAAAAACCTAGCGTAAAATGCTTTTCATTGTAGTTGATGGTTGCTTCAGTAAATCCAATTATAATGTGATTTCAAGTAGAGGTACCTGGAAATGTAATTTGATTATGTTTTGAGTTGACTATGGAACATGTGTCACTTTTTCATCCATTCAGGACTGGACCCCAATCTGTGTCCGTCATTCCTCCTGAAAATCCACAAATCCTATTTTGAGGTGATTATGAATGAATCTACCATAAAATGTCATGCAAAGATGTGCTTTGTTGATAACTGCACAGTTTTCTCATTGGAGTGAATATACAATGATAAACAGCATTGAAAGCAGCTGTAAATGCCGAAAACCAAGCGTAAAATGCTTTTCATTGTAGTTGATGGTTGCTTCATTAAATCCTATTATAATGTGATTTCAAGTAGAGGTACCTGGAAATGTAATTTGAATATGTTTTGAGTTGATTATTGAACATCTGTCACTTTTTCATCCATTTAGGACTGGACCCCAATCTGTGTCTGACCAGAAAACTCAGTTCCCTCCTGAAAATCCACCAATCCTATAATAAGGTGATTTGAATGAATCTACCATAAAATGTAATGTTAAGATGTGCTTTGTTGATAACTAAACAGTTTTCTCATTGGAGTGAATATACAATAATCAACAGCAATGGGGCAACTGTAAATGCCGAAAACCTAGCGTAATATGCTTTTCATTGTAATTTACACAAGCAGTTGATGGTTGCTTCATTAAATCCTATTATAATGTGATTTCAAGTAGAGGTACCTTGAAATGTAATTTGAATATGTTTTGTGTTGATTATGGAACATCCGTCACTTTTTCATCCATTTAGGACTGGACCCCAATCTGTGTCTGTCATAGCCTCCTGAAAATCCACAAATCCTATTATGAGGTGATTATGAACGAATCTACCATAAAATGTCATGCAAAGGTGTGCTTTGTGCATAACTAAACAGTTTTCTCATTGGAGTGAATATACAATAATCAACAGCAATGGGGCAGCTGTAAATGCCGACAACCTAGCGTAATGCTTTTTATTGTAATTTACACAAGCAGTTGATGGTTGCTTCATTAAACCCTTTTATAATGTGATTTCAAGTAGTGGTACCTGGAAATGTAATTTGAATATGTTTTGAGTTGATTATGGAACATCTGTCACTTTTTCATCCATTTAGGACTGGACCCCAATCTGTATCTGACCAGACAACTCAGTTCCCTCCTGAAAATCCACAAATCCTATTATGAGGTGATTTTGAATGAATCTACCATAAAATGTCATGTGAAGATGTGCTCTGCTGATAACTAAACAGTTTTCTCATTGGAGTGAATATACAATGATAAACAGCAATGAAAGCAGCTGTAAATGCCGAAAACCAAGTGTAAAATGCTTTTCATTGTAGTTGATGGTTGCTTCAGTAAATCCTATTATAATGTGATTTCAAGTAGAGGTACCTGGAAATGTAATTTGAATATGTTTTGTGTCTATTATGGAACATCTGTCACTTCTTCATCCATTTAGGACTGGACCCCAATCTGTATCTGACCAGAAAACTCAGTTCCCTCCTGAAAATCCACCAATCCTTGTTATAAGGTGATTTTGAATTAATCTACCATAAAATGTCATGTTAAGATGTGCTTTGTTGATAACTAAACAGTTTTCTCATTGGAGTGAATATACAATAATCAACAGCAATGCGGCAACTGTAAATGCCGACAACCTAGCTTAAAATGCTTTTCATTGTAGTTGATGGTTGCTTCAGTAAATCCTATTATAATGTGATTTCAAGTAGAGGTACCTGGAAATGTAATTTGAATATGTTTTGAGTTGATTATGGAACATCTGTCAATTTTTCATCCATTTAGGACTGGACCCCAATCTGTATTTGACCAGAAAACTCAGTTCCCTCCTGAAAATCCACAAATGGTATTATAAGGTGATTTTGAATGAATCTACCATAAAATGTCATGTTAAGATGTGCTTTGTTGATATCTTAACAGTTTTCTCGTTGGAGTGAATATACAATGATAAACAGCAATGAAAGCAGCTGTAAATGCCGAAAACCAAGTTTAAAATGCTTTTCATTGTAGTTGATGGTTGCTTCAGTAAATCCTATTATAATGTGATTTCAAGTAGAGGTACCTGGAAATGTAATTTGAATATGTTTTGTGTTGATTATGGAACATCTGTCACTTCTTCATCCATTTAGGACTGGACCCCAATCTGTATCCGACCAGAAAACTCAGTTCCCTCCTGAAAATCCACCAATCCTATTATAAGGTGATTTTGAATTAATCTACCATAAAATGTCATGTTACGATGTGCTTTGTTGATAACTAAACAGTTTTCTCATTGGAGTGAATATACAATAATCAACAGCAATGCGGCAACTGTAAATGCCGACAACCTAGCGTAAAATGTTTTTCATTGTAGTTGATGGTTGCTTCAGTAAATCCTATTATAATGTGATTTCAAGTAGAGGTACCTGGAAATGTAATTTGAATATGTTTTGAGTTGATTATGGAACATCTGTCACTTTTTCATCCATTTAGGACTGGACCCCAATCTGTATTTGACCAGAAAACTCAGTTCCCTCCTGAAAATCCACAAATGCTATTATAAGGTGATTTTGAATGAATCTACCATAAAATGTCATGTTAAGATGTGCTTTGTTGATATCTTAACAGTTTTCTCGTTGGAGTGAATATACAACAATCAACAGCAATGGGGCAGCTGTAAATGCTAAAAACCTAGCGTAAAATGCTTTTCATTGTAGTTGATGGTTGCTTCAGTAAATCCAATTATAATGTGATTTCAAGTAGAGGTACCTGGAAATGTAATTTGATTATGTTTTGAGTTGACTATGGAACATGTGTCACTTTTTCATCCATTCAGGACTGGACCCCAATCTGTGTCCGTCATTCCTCCTGAAAATCCACAAATCCTATTTTGAGGTGATTATGAATGAATCTACCATAAAATGTCATGCAAAGATGTGCTTTGTTGATAACTGCACAGTTTTCTCATTGGAGTGAATATACAATGATAAACAGCATTGAAAGCAGCTGTAAATGCCGAAAACCAAGCGTAAAATGCTTTTCATTGTAGTTGATGGTTGCTTCATTAAATCCTATTATAATGTGATTTCAAGTAGAGGTACCTGGAAATGTAATTTGAATATGTTTTGAGTTGATTATTGAACATCTGTCACTTTTTCATCCATTTAGGACTGGACCCCAATCTGTTTCCGACCAGAAAACTCAGTTCCCTCCTGAAAATCCACCAATCCTATTATAAGGTGATTTGAATGAATCTACCATAAAATGTCATGTTAAGATGTGCTTTGTTGATAACTAAACAGTTTTCTCATTGGAGTGAATATACAATAATCAACAGCAATGGGGCAACTGTAAATGCCGAAAACCTAGCGTAATATGCTTTTCATTGTAATTTACACAAGCAGTTGATGGTTGCTTCATTAAATAATATTATAATGTGATTTCAAGTAGAGGTACCTTGAAATGTAATTTGAATATGTTTTGTGTTGATTATGGAACATCCGTCACTTTTTCATCCATTTAGGACTGGACCCCAATCTATGTCTGTCATAGCCTCCTGAAAATCCACAAATCCTATTATGAGGTGATTATGAACGAATCTACCATAAAATGTCATGCAAAGGTGTGCTTTGTGCATAACTAAACAGTTTTCTCATTGGAGTGAATATACAATAATCAACAGCAATGGGGCAGCTGTAAATGCCGACAACCTAGCGTAATGCTTTTTATTGTAATTTACACAAGCAGTTGATGGTTGCTTCATTAAATCCTATTATAATGTGATTTCAAGTAGTGGTACCTTGAAATGTAATTTGAATATGTTTTGAGTTGATTATGGAACATCTGTCACTTTTTCATCCATTTAGGACTGGACCCCAATCTGTATCTGACCAGAAAACTCAGTTCCCTCCTGAAAATCCACAAATCCTATTATAAGGTGATTTTGAATGAATCTACCATAAAATGTCATGTGAAGATGTGCTCTGCTGATAACTAAACAGTTTTCTCATTGGAGTGAATATACAATGATAAACAGCAATGAAAGCAGCTGTAAATGCCGAAAACCAAGTGTAAAATGCTTTTCATTGTAGTTGATGGTTGCTTCAGTAAATCCTATTATAATGTGATTTCAAGTAGAGGTACCTGGAAATGTAATTTGAATATGTTTTGTGTCTATTATGGAACATCTGTCACTTCTTCATCCATTTAGGACTGGACCCCAATCTGTATCCGACCAGAAAACTCAGTTCCCTCCTGAAAATCCACCAATCCTTGTTATAAGGTGATTTTGAATTAATCTACCATAAAATGTCATGTTAAGATGTGCTTTGTTGATAACTAAACAGTTTTCTCATTGGAGTGAATATACAATAATCAACACCAATGCGGCAACTGTAAATGCCGACAACCTAGCGTAAAATGCTTTTCATTGTGTTGATGGTTGCTTCAGTAAATCCTATTATAATGTGATTTCAAGTAGAGGTACCTGGAAATGTAATTTGAATATGTTTTGAGTTGATTATGGAACATCTGTCACTTTTTCATCCATTTAGGACTGGACCCCAATCTGTATTTGACCAGAAAACTCAGTTCCCTCCTGAAAATCCACAAATGCTATTATAAGGTGATTTTGAATGAATCTACCATAAAATGTCATGTTAAGATGTGCTTTGTTGATATCTTAACAGTTTTCTCGTTGGAGTGAATATACAATGATAAACAGCAATGAAAGCAGCTGTAAATGCCGAAAACCAAGTGTAAAATGCTTTTCATTGTAGTTGATGGTTGCTTCAGTAAATCCTATTATAATGTGATTTCAAGTAGAGGTACCTGGAAATGTAATTTGAATATGTTTTGTGTTGATTATGGAACATCTGTCACTTCTTCATCCATTTAGGACTGGACCCCAATCTGTATCCGACTAGAAAACTCAGTTCCCTCCTGAAAATCCACAAATCCTATTATGAGGTGATTATGAACAAATCTACCATAAAATGTCATGCAAAGATGTGCTTTGTTGATAACTAAACAGTTTTCTCATTGGAGTGAATATACAATAATCAACAGCAATGGGGCAGCTGTAAATGTCGAAAACCAAGCGTAAAATGCTTTCATTGTAATTTTACACAAGCAGTTGATGGTTGCTTCATTAAATCCTATTATAATGTGATTTCAAGTAGAGGTACCTTGAAATGTAATTTGAATATGTTTTGTGTTGATTATGGAACATCCGTCACTTTTTCATCCATTTAGGACTGGACCCCAATCTGTGTCTGTCATAGCCTCCTGAAAATCCACAAATCCTATTATGAGGTGATTATGAACGAATCTACCATAAAATGTCATGCAAAGGTGTGCTTTGTGCATAACTAAACAGTTTTCTCATTGGAGTGAATATACAATAATCAACAGCAATGGGGCAGCTGTAAATGCCGACAACGTAGCGTAATGCTTTTTATTGTAATTTACACAAGCAGTTGATGGTTGCTTCATTAAATCCTATTATAATGTGATTTCAAGTAGTGGTACCTTGAAATGTAATTTGAATATGTTTTGAGTTGATTATTGAACATCTGTCACTTTTTCATCCATTTAGGACTGGACCCCAATCTGTATCTGACCAGAAAACTCAGTTCCCTCCTGAAAATCCACAAATCCTATTATAAGGTGATTTTGAATGAATCTACCATAAAATGTCATGTGAAGATGTGCTCTGCTGATAACTAAACAGTTTTCTCATTGGAGTGAATATACAATGATAAACAGCAATGAAAGCAGCTGTAAATGCCGAAAACCAAGTGTAAAATGCTTTTCATTGTAGTTGATGGTTGCTTCAGTAAATCCTATTATAATGTGATTTCAAGTAGAGGTACCTGGAAATGTAATTTGAATATGTTTTGTGTTGATTATGGAACATCCGTCACTTTTTCATCCATTTAGGACTGGACCCCAATCTGTGTCTGTCATAGCCTCCTGAAAATCCACAAATCCTATTATGAGGTGATTATGAACGAATCTACCATAAAATGTCATGCAAAGGTGTGCTTTGTGCATAACTAAACAGTTTTCTCATTGGAGTGAATATACAATAATCAACAGCAATGGGGCAGCTGTAAATGCCGACAACCTAGCGTAATGCTTTTTATTGTAATTTACACAAGCAGTTGATGGTTGCTTCATTAAATCCTATTATAATGTGATTTCAAGTAGTGGTACCTTGAAATGTAATTTGAATATGTTTTGAGTTGATTATGGAACATCTGTCACTTTTTCATCCATTTAGGACTGGACCCCAATCTGTATCTGACCAGAAAACTCAGTTCCCTCCTGAAAATCCACAAATCCTATTATAAGGTGATTTTGAATGAATCTACCATAAAATGTCATGTGAAGATGTGCTCTGCTGATAACTAAACAGTTTTCTCATTGGAGTGAATATACAATGATAAACAGCAATGAAAGCAGCTGTAAATGCCGAAAACCAAGTGTAAAATGCTTTTCATTGTAGTTGATGGTTGCTTCAGTAAATCCTATTATAATGTGATTTCAAGTAGAGGTACCTGGAAATGTAATTTGAATATGTTTGTGTCTATTATGGAACATCTGTCACTTCTTCATCCATTTAGGACTGGACCCCAATCTGTATCCGACCAGAAAACTCAGTTCCCTCCTGAAAATCCACCAATCCTTGTTATAAGGTGATTTTGAATTAATCTACCATAAAATGTCATGTTAAGATGTGCTTTGTTGATAACTAAACAGTTTTCTCATTGGAGTGAATATACAATAATCAACAGCAATGCGGCAACTGTAAATGCTGACAACCTAGCGTAAAATGCTTTTCATTGTAGTTGATGGTTGCTTCAGTAAATCCTATTATAATGTGATTTCAAGTAGAGGTACCTGGAAATGTAATTTGAATATGTTTTGAGTTGATTATGGAACATCTGTCACTTTTTCATCCATTTAGGACTGGACCCCAATCTGTATTTGACCAGAAAACTCAGTTCCCTCCTGAAAATCCACAAATGCTATTATAAGGTGATTTTGAATGAATCTACCATAAAATGTCATGTTAAGATGTGCTTTGTTGATATCTTAACAGTTTTCTCGTTGGAGTGAATATACAATGATAAACAGCAATGAAAGCAGCTGTAAATGCCGAAAACCAAGTGTAAAATGCTTTTCATTGTAGTTGATGGTTGCTTCAGTAAATCCTATTATAATGTGATTTCAAGTAGAGGTACCTGGAAATGTAATTTGAATATGTTTTGTGTTGATTATGGAACATCTGTCACTTCTTCATCCATTTAGGACTGGACCCCAATCTGTATCCGACCAGAAAACTCAGTTCCCTCCTGAAAATCCACAAATCCTATTATGAGGTGATTATGAACGAATCTACCATAAAATGTCATGCAAAGATGTGCTTTGTTGATAACTAAACAGTTTTCTCATTGGAGTGAATATACAATAATCAACAGCAATGGGGCAGCTGTAAATGTCGAAAACCAAGTGTAAAATGCTTTCATTGTAATTTTACACAAGCAGTTGATGGTTGCTTCATTAAATCCTATTATAATGTGATTTCAAGTAGTGGTACCCTGAAATGTAATTTGAATATGTTTTGAGTTGATTATGGAACATCTGTCACTTTTTCATCCATTTAGGACTGGACCCCAATCTGTATCTGACCAGAAAACTCAGTTCCCTCCTGAAAATCCACAAATCCTATTATAAGGTGATTTTGAATGAATCTACCATAAAATGTCATGTGAAGATGTGCTCTGCTGATAACTAAACAGTTTTCTCATTGGAGTGAATATACAATGATAAACAGCAATGAAAGCAGCTGTAAATGCCGAAAACCAAGTGTAAAATGCTTTTCATTGTAGTTGATGGTTGCTTCAGTAAATCCTATTATAATGTGATTTCAAGTATAGGTACCTGGAAATGTAATTTGAATATGTTTTGTGTTGATTATGGAACATCTGTCACTTCTTCATCCATTTAGGACTGGACCCCAATCTGTATCCGACCAGAAAACTCAGTTCCCTCCTGAAAATCCACCAATCCTTATTATAAGGTGATTTTGAATTAATCTACCATAAAATGTCATGTTAAGATGTGCTTTGTTGATAACTAAACAGTTTTCTCATTGGAGTGAATATACAATAATCAACAGCAATGCGGCAACTGTAAATGCCGACAACCTAGCGTAAAATGCTTTTCATTGTAGTTGATGGTTGCTTCAGTAAATCCTATTATAATGTGATTTCAAGTAGAGGTACCTGGAAATGTAATTTGAATATGTTTTGAGTTGATTATGGAACATCTGTCACTTTTTCATCCATTTAGGACTGGACCCCAATCTGTATTTGACCAGAAAACTCAGTTCCCTCCTGAAAATCCACAAATGCTATTATAAGGTGATTTTGAATGAATCTACCATAAAATGTCATGTTAAGATGTGCTTTGTTGATATCTTAACAGTTTTCTCGTTGGAGTGAATATACAATGATAAACAGCAATGAAAGCAGCTGTAAATGCCGAAAACCAAGTGTAAAATGCTTTTCATTGTAGTTGATGGTTGCTTCAGTAAATCCTATTATAATGTGATTTCAAGTAGAGGTACCTGGAAATGTAATTTGAATATGTTTTGTGTTGATTATGGAACATCTGTCACTTCTTCATCCATTTAGGACTGGACCCCAATCTGTATCCGACCAGAAAACTCAGTTCCCTCCTGAAAATCCACCAATCCTTATTATAAGGTGATTTTGAATTAATCTACCATAAAATGTCATGTTAAGATGTGCTTTGTTGATAACTAAACAGTTTTCTCATTGGAGTGAATATACAATAATCAACAGCAATGCGGCAACTGTAAATGCCGACAACCTAGCGTAAAATGCTTTTCATTGTAGTTGATGGTTGCTTCAGTAAATCCTATTATAATGTGATTTCAAGTAGAGGTACCTGGAAATGTAATTTGAATATGTTTTGAGTTGATTATGGAACATCTGTTACTTTTTCATCCATTTAGGACTGGACCCCAATCTGTATTTGACCAGAAAACTCAGTTCCCTCCTGAAAATCCACAAATGCTATTATAAGGTGATTTTGAATGAATCTACCATAAAATGTCATGTTAAGATGTGCTTTGTTGATATCTTAACAGTTTTCTCGTTGGAGTGAATATACAACAATCAACAGCAATGGGGCAGCTGTAAATGCTAAAAACCTAGCGTGAAATGCTTTTCATTGTAGTTGATGGTTGCTTCAGTAAATCCAATTATAATGTGATTTTGAGTAGAGGTACCTGGAAATGTAATTTGATTATGTTTTGAGTTGACTATGGAACATGTGTCACTTTTTCATCCATTCAGGACTGGACCCCAATCTGTGTCCGTCATTCCTCCTGAAAATCCACAAATCCTATTTTGAGGTGATTATGAATGAATCTACCATAAAATGTCATGCAAAGATGTGCTTTGTTGATTACTGCACAGTTTTCTCATTGGAGTGAATATACAATGATCAACAGCATTGAAAGCAGCTGTAAATGCCGAAAACCAAGCGTAAAATGCTTTTTAATGCAGTTGATGGTTGCTTCATTAAATCCTATTATAATGTGATTTCAAGTAGAGGTACCTGGAAATGTAATTTGAATATGTTTTGAGTTGATTATGGAACATCTGTCACTTTTACATCCATTTAGGACTGGACCCCAATCTGTATCCGACCAGAAAACTCAGTTCCCTCCTGAAAATCCACCAATCCTATTATAAGGTGATTTGAATGAATCTACCATAAAATGTCATGTTAAGATGTGCTTTGTTGATAACTAAACAGTTTTCTCATTGGAGTGAATATACAATAATCAACAGCAATGGGGCAACTGTAAATGCCGAAAACCTAGCGTAATATGCTTTTCATTGTAATTTACACAAGCAGTTGATGGTTGCTTCATTAAATCCTATTATAATGTGATTTCAAGTAGAGGTACCTTGAAATGTAATTTGAATATGTTTTGTGTTGATTATGGAACATCCGTCACTTTTTCATCCATTTAGGACTGGACCCCAATCTGTGTCTGTCATAGCCTCCTGAAAATCCACAAATCCTATTATGAGGTGATTATGAACGAATCTACCATAAAATGTCATGCAAAGGTGTGCTTTGTGCATAACTAAACAGTTTTCTCATTGGAGTGAATATACAATAATCAACAGCAATGGGGCAGCTGTAAATGCCGACAACCTAGCGTAATGCTTTTTATTGTAATTTACACAAGCAGTTGATGGTTGCTTCATTAAATCCTATTATAATGTGATTTCAAGTAGTGGTACCCTGAAATGTAATTTGAATATGTTTTGAGTTGATTATGGAACATCTGTCACTTTTTCATCCATTTAGGACTGGACCCCAATCTGTATCTGACCAGAAAACTCAGTTCCCTCCTGAAAATCCACAAATCCTATTATAAGGTGATTTTGAATGAATCTACCATAAAATGTCATGTGAAGATGTGCTCTGCTGATAACTAAACAGTTTTCTCATTGGAGTGAATATACAATGATAAACAGCAATGGGGCAGCTGTAAATGCCGAAAACCAAGTGTAAAATGCTTTTCATTGTAGTTGATGGTTGCTTCAGTAAATCCTATTATAATGTGATTTCAAGTAGAGGTACCTGGAAATGTAATTTGAATATGTTTTTTGTTGATTATGGAACATCTGTCACTTCTTCATCCATTTAGGACTGGACCCCAATCTGTATCCGACCAGAAAACTCAGTTCCCTCCTGAAAATCCACCAATCCTTATTATAAGGTGATTTTGAATTAATCTACCATAAAATGTCATGTTAAGATGTGCTTTGTTGATAACTAAACAGTTTTCTCATTGGAGTGAATATACAATAATCAACAGCAATGGGGCAACTGTAAATGCCGACAACCTAGCGTAAAATGCTTTTCATTGTAGTTGATGGTTGCTTCAGTAAATCCTATTATAATGTGATTTCAAGTAGAGGTACCCTGAAATGTAATTTGAATATGTTTTGAGTTGATTATGGAACATCTGTCACTTTTTCATCCATTTAGGACTGGACCCCAATCTGTATTTGACCAGAAAACTCAGTTCCCTCCTGAAAATCCACAAATGCTATTATAAGGTGATTTTGAATGAATCTACCATAAAATGTCATGTTAAGATGTGCTTTGTTGATAACTAAACAGTTTTCTCATTGGAGTGAATATACAATAATCAACAGCAATGCGGCAACTGTAAATGCCGACAACGTAGCGTAAAATGCTTTTCATTGTAGTTGATGGTTGCTTCAGTAAATCCTATTATAATGTGATTTCAAGTAGAGGTACCTTGAAATGTAATTTGAATATGTTTTGAGTTGACTATGGAACATGTGTCACTTTTTCATCCATTCAGGACTGGACCCCAATCTGTGTCCGTCATTCCTCCTGAAAATCCACAAATCCTATTTTGAGGTGATTATGAATGAATCTACCATAAAATGTCATGCAAAGATGTGCTTTGTTGATTACTGCACAGTTTTCTCATTGGAGTGAATATACAATGATAAACAGCATTGAAAGCAGCTGTAAATGCCGAAAACCAAGCGTAAAATGCTTTTCATTGTAGTTGATGGTTGCTTCATTAAATCCTATTATAATGTGATTTCAAGTAGAGGTACCTGGAAATGTAATTTGAATATGTTTTGAGTTGATTATGGAACATCTGTCACTTTTACATCCATTTAGGACTGGACCCCAAACTGTATCCGACCAGAAAACTCAGTTCCCTCCTGAAAATCCACCAATCCTATTATAAGGTGATTTGAATGAATCTACCATAAAATGTCATGTTAAGATGTGCTTTGTTGATAACTAAACAGTTTTCTCATTGGAGTGAATTTACAATAATCAACAGCAATGGGGCAACTGTAAATGCCGAAAACCTAGCGTAATATGCTTTTCATTGTAATTTACACAAGCAGTTGATGGTTGCTTCATTAAATCCTATTATAATGTGATTTCAAGTAGAGGTACCTTGAAATGTAATTTGAATATGTTTTGTGTTGATTATGGAACATCCGTCACTTTTTCATCCATTTAGGACTGGACCCCAATCTGTGTCTGTCATAGCCTCCTGAAAATCCACAAATCCTATTATGAGGTGATTATGAACGAATCTACCATAAAATGTCATGCAAAGGTGTGCTTTGTGCATAACTAAACAGTTTTCTCATTGGAGTGAATATACAATAATCAACAGCAATGGGGCAGCTGTAAATGCCGACAACCTAGCGTAATGCTTTTTATTGTAATTTACACAAGCAGTTGATGGTTGCTTCATTAAATCCTATTATAATGTGATTTCAAGTAGTGGTACCCTGAAATGTAATTTGAATATGTTTTGAGTTGATTATGGAACATCTGTCACTTTTTCATCCATTTAGGACTGGACCCCAATCTGTATCTGACCAGAAAACTCAGTTCCCTCCTGAAAATCCACCAATCCTATTATAAGGTGATTTGAATGAATCTACCATAAAATGTCATGTTAAGATGTGCTTTGTTGATAACTAAACAGTTTTCTCATTGGAGTGAATTTACAATAATCAACAGCAATGGGGCAACTGTAAATGCCGAAAACCTAGCGTAAAATGCTTTCATTGTAATTTACACTAGCAGTTGATGGTTGCTTCATTAAATCCTATTATAATGTGATTTCAAGCAGAGGTACCTGGAAATGTAATTTGAATATGTTTTGTGTTGATTATGGACCATCTGTCACTTTTTCACCCATTTAGGACTGGACCCCAATCTGTGTCCGTCATAGCCTCCTGAATATCCACAAATCCTATTATGAAGTGATTTTGAATGAATCTACCATAAAATGGCATGTAAAGATGTGCTCTGCTGATAACTAAACAGTTTTCTCATTGGAGTGAATATACAATGATAAACAGCAATGAAAGCAGCTGTAAATGCCGAAAACCAAGCGTAAAATGCTTTTCATTGTAGTTGTTGGTTGCTTCAGTAAATCCTATTATAATGTGATTTCAAGTAGAGGTACCTGGAAATATAATTTGAATATGTTTTGTGTTGATTATGGAACATGTGTCACTTTTTCATCCATTTAGGACTGGACCCCAATATGTATCCGACCAGAAAACTAAGTTCACTCCTGAAAATCCACAAATCCTATTATGAGGTGATTTTGAATGAATCTACCATAAAATGTCATGTTAAGATGTGCTTTGTTGATAACTAAACAGTTTTCTCATTGGAGTGAATATACAATAATCAACAGCAATGGGGCAACTGTAAATGCCGACAACCTAGCGTAATATGCTTTTCATTGTAATTTACACAAGCAGTCGATGGTTGCTTCATTAAATCCTATTATAATGTGATTTCAAGCAGAGGTACCTTGAAATGTAATTTGAATATGTTTTGAGTTGATTATTGAAGATCTGTCACTTTTTCATCCATTTAGGACTGGACCCCAATCTGTATCCGACCAGAAAACTCAGTTCCCTCCTGAAAATCCACAAATCCTATTATAAGGTGATTTTGAATGAATCTACCATAAAATGTCATGTGAAGATGTGCTTTGTTGATATCTTAACAGTTTTCTCGTTGGAGTGAATATACAACAATCAACAGCAATGGGGCAGCTGTAAATGCTAAAAACCTAGCGTAAAATGCTTTTCATTGTAGTTGATGGTTGCTTCAGTAAATCCAATTATAATGTGATTTTGAGTAGAGGTACCTGGAAATGTAATTTGATTATGTTTTGAGTTGACTATGGAACATGTGTCACTTTTTCATCCATTCAGGACTGGACCCCAATCTGTGTCCGTCATTCCTCCTGAAAATCCACAAATCCTATTTTGAGGTGATTATGAATGAATCTACCATAAAATGTCATGCAAAGATGTGCTTTGTTGATTACTGCACAGTTTTCTCATTGGAGTGAATATACAATGATAAACAGCATTGAAAGCAGCTGTTAATGCCGAAAACCAAGCGTAATATGCTTTTCATTGTAGTTGATGGTTGCTTCATTAAATCCTATTATAATGTGATTTCAAGTAGAGGTACCTGGAAATGTAATTTGAATATGTTTTGAGTTGATTATGGAACATCTGTCACTTTTTCATCCATTTAGGACTGGACCCCAATCTGTATCCGACCAGAAAACTCAGTTCCCTCCTGAAAATCCACCAATCCTATTATAAGGTGATTTGAATGAATCTACCATAAAATGTCATGTTAAGATGTGCTTTGTTGATAACTAAACACTTTTCTCATTGGAGTGAATATACAATAATCAACAGCAATGGGGCAACTGTAAATGCCGAAAACCTAGCGTAGTAAGCTTTTCATTGTAATTTACACAAGCAGTTGATGGTTGCTTCATTAAATCCTATTATGATGTGATTTCAAGTAGAGGTACCTTGAAATGTAATTTGAATATGTTTTGAGTTGATTATGGAACATCTGTCACTTTTTCATCCATTTAGGACTGGACCCCAATCTGTATCCGACCAGAAAACTCAGTTCCCTCCTGAAAATCCACCAATCCTATTATAAGGTGATTTTGAATGAATCTACCATAAAATGTCATGTTAAGATGTGCTTTGTTGATAACTAAACAGTTCTCTCATTGGAGTGAATATACAATGATCAACAGCAATGGGGCAGCTGTAAATGCCGAAAACCTAGCGTAATATGCTTTTCATTGTAATTTACACAAGCAGTTGATGGTTGCTTCATTAAATCCTATTATAATGTGATTTCAAGTAGAGGTACCTTGAAATGTAATTTGAATATGTTTTGAGTTGATTATTGAACATCTGTTAC
Source organism: Genypterus blacodes (assembly GCF_046128005.1). Taxonomy (NCBI): domain Eukaryota; kingdom Metazoa; phylum Chordata; class Actinopteri; order Ophidiiformes; family Ophidiidae; genus Genypterus; species Genypterus blacodes. Next base: position 1,197,546 of record NW_027466998.1, on the reverse strand, counting down.
TTTTTCATCCATTTAGGACTGGACCCCAATCTGTATCTGACCAGAAAACTCAGTTGCCTCCTGAAAATCCACCAATCCTATTATAAGGTGATTTTGAATGAATCTACCATAAAATGTCATGTAAAGATGTGCTTTGCTGATAACTTAACCGTTTTCTCATTGGAGTGAATATACAATGATAAACAGTAATGAAAGCAGCTGTAAATGCCGAAAACCAAGCGTAAAATACTTTTCATTGTAGTTGATGGTTGCTTCAGTAAATCCTATTATAATGTGATTTCAAGTAGAGGTACCTGGAAATATAATTTGAATATGTTTTGTGTTTATTATGGAACATCTGTCACTTTTTCATCCATTTAGGACTGGACCCCAATCTGTATCCGACCAGAAAACTCAGTTCCCTCCTGAAAATCCACAAATCCTATTATAAGGTAATTTTGAATGAATCTACCATAAAATGTCATGTGAAGATGTGCTTTGTTGATAACTAAACCGTTTTCTCATTGGAGTGAATATACAATAATAAACAGCAATGGGGCAACTGTAAATGCCGAAAACCTAGCGTAATATGCTTTTCATTGTAATTTACACAAGCAGTTGATGGTTGCTTCATTAAATCCTATTATAATGTGATTTTAAGTAGAGGTACCTTGAAATGTAATTTGAATATGTTTTGAGTTGATTATTGAACATCTGTCACTTTTTCATCCATTTAGGACTGGACCCCAATCTGTATCCGACCAGAAAACTCAGCTCCCTCCTGAAAATCCACAAATCCTATTATAAGGTGATTTTGAATGAATCTACCATAAAATGTCATGTTAAGATGTGCTTTGTTGATAACTAAACAGTTTTCTCATTGGAGTGAATATACAATAATCAACAGCAATGGGGCAACTGTAAATGCCGAAAACCTAGCGTAATATGCTTTTCATTGTAATTTACACAAGCGGTTGATGGTTGCTTCATTAAATCCTATTATAATGTGATTTCAAGCAGAGGTACCTTGAAATGTAATTTGAATATGTTTTGAGTTGATTATTGAACATCTGTCACTTTTTCATCCATTTAGGACTGGACCCCAATCTGTATCCGACCAGAAAACTCAGTTCCCTCCTGAAAATCCACCAATCCTATTTTAAGGTGATTTTGAATGAATCTACCATAAAATGTCATGTTAAGATGTGCTTTGTTGATAACTAAACAGTTTTCTCATTGGAGTGAATATACAATAATCAACAGCAATGGGGCAACTGTAAATGCTGAACCTAGCGTAATATGCTTTTCATTGTAATTTACACAAGCAGTTGATGGTTGCTTCATTAAATCCTATTATGATGTGATTTCAAGTAGAGGTACCTTGAAATGTAATTTGAATATGTTTTGAGTTGATTATTGAACATCTGTCACTCTTTCATCCATTTAGGACTGGACCCCAATCTGTATCCGACCAGAAAACTCAGTTCCCTCCTGAAAATCCACCAATCCTATTATAAGGTGATTTTGAATGAATCTACCATAAAATGTCATGTTAAGATGTGCTTTGTTGATAACTAAACAGTTTTCTCATTGGAGTGAATATACAATAATCAACAGCAATGGGGCAGCTGTAAATGCCGAAAACCTAGCGTAATATGCTTTTCATTGTAATTTACACAAGCAGTTGATGGTTGCTTCATTAAATCCTATTATAATGTGATTTCAAGTAGAGGTACCTTGAAATGTAATTTGAATATGTTTTGAGTTGATTATTGAACATCTGTCACTTTTTCATCCATTTAGGACTGGACCCCAATCTGTATCTGACCAGAAAACTCAGTTGCCTCCTGAAAATCCACCAATCCTATTATAAGGTGATTTTGAATGAATCTACCATAAAATGTCATGTAAAGAGGTGCTCTGCTGATAACTAAACCGTTTTCTCATTGGAGTGAATGTACAATGATAAACAGCAATGAAAGCAGCTGTAAATGCCGAAAACCAAGCGTAAAATGCTTTTCATTGTAGTTGATGGTTGCTTCAGTAAATCCTATTATAATGTGATTTCAAGTAGAGGTTCCTGGAAATGTAATTTGAATATGTTTTGTGTTGATTATGGAACATCTCTCACTTTTTCATCCATTTAGGACTGGACCCCAATCTGTATCCGACCAGAAAACTAAGTTGCCTCCTGAAAATCCACAAATCCTATTATAAGGTGATTTTGAATGAATCTACCATAAAATGTCATGTAAAGATGTGCTCTGCTGATAACTAAACCGTTTTCTCATTGGAGTGAATATACAATGATAAACAGCAATGAAAGCAGCTGTAAATGCCGAAAACCAAGCGTAAAATGCTTTTCATTGTAATTTACACAAGCAGTTGATGGTTGCTTCATTAAATCCTATTATAATGTGATTTCAAGTAGAGGTACCTTGAAATGTAATTTGAATATGTTTTGAGTTGATTATTGAACCACTGTTACTTTTTCATCCATTTAGGACTGGACCCCAATCTGTATCTGACCAGAAAACTCAGTTGCCTCCTGAAAATCCACCAATCCTATTATAAGGTGATTTTGAATGAATCTATCATAAAATGTCATGTAAAGAGGTGCTCTGCTGATAACTAAACCGTTTTCTCATTGGAGTGAATATACAATTATCAACAGCAATGGGGCAACTGTAATTGCCGAAAACCTAGCGTAATATGCTTTTCATTGTAATTTACACAAGCGGTTGATGGTTGCTTTATTAAATCCTATTATAATGTGATTTCAAGCAGGGGTACCTTGAAATGTAATTTGAATATGTTTTGAGTTGATTATTGAACATCTGTCACTTTTTCATCCATTTAGGACTGGACCCCAATCTGTATCCGACCAGAAAACTCAGTTCCCTCCTGAAAATCCACCAATCCTATTTTAAGGTGATTTTGAATGAATCTACCATAAAATGTCATGTTAAGATGTGCTTTGTTGATAACTAAACAGTTTTCTCATTGGAGTGAATATAGAATAATCAACAGCAATGGGGCAACTGTAAATGCCGAAAACCTAGCGTAATAAGCTTTTCATTGTAATTTACACAAGCAGTTGATGGTTGCTTCATTAAATCCTATTATGATGTGATTTCAAGTAGAGGTACCTGGAAATGTAATTTGAATATGTTTTGAGTTGATTATTGAACATCTGTCACTTTTTCATCCATTTAGGACTGGGCCCCAATCTGTATCTGACCAGAAAACTCAGTTGCCTCCTGAAAATCCACCAATCCTATTATAAGGTGATTTTGAATGAATCTACCATAAAATGTCATGTAAAGAGGTGCTCTGCTGATAACTAAACAGTTTTCTCATTGGAGTGAATGTACAATGATAAACAGCAATGAAAGCAGCTGTAAATGCCGAAAACCAAGCGTAAAATGCTTTTCATTGTAGTTGATGGTTGCTTCAGTAAATCCTATTATAATGTGATTTCAAGTAGAGGTACCTGGAAATGTAATTTGAATATGTTTTGTGTTGATTATGGAACATCTGTCACTTTTTCATCCATTTAGGACTGGACCCCAATCTGTATCCGACCAGAAAACTCAGTTCCCTCCTGAAAATCCTCCAATCCTATTATAAGGTGATTTTGAATGAATCTACCATAAAATGTCATGTTAAGATGTGCTTTGTTGATATCTAAACAGTTTTCTCATTGGAGTGAATATACAATAATCAACAGCAATGGGGCAACTGTAAATGCCGAAAACCTAGCGTAATAAGCTTTTCATTGTAATTTACACAAGCAGTTGATGGTTGCTTCATTAAATCCTATTATGATGTGATTTCAAGTAGAGGTACCTTGAAATGTAATTTGAATATGTTTTGAGTTGATTATGGAACATCTGTCACTTTTTCATCCATTTAGGACTGGACCCCAATCTGTATCCGACCAGAAAACTCAGTTCCCTCCTGAAAATCCACCAATCCTATTATAAGGTGATTTTGAATGAATCTACCATAAAATGTCATGTTAAGATGTGCTTTGTTGATAACTAAACAGTTTTCTCATTGGAGTGAATATACAATAATCAACAGCAATGGGGCAACTGTAAATGCCGAAAACCTAGCGTAATATGCTTTTCATTGTAATTTACACAAGCAGTTGATGGTTGCTTCATTAAATCCTATTATAATGTGATTTCAAGTAGAGGTACCTTGCAATGTAATTTGAATATGTTTTGAGTTGATTATTGAACATCTGTTACTTTTTCATCCATTTAGGACTGGACCCCAATCTGTATCTGACCAGAAAACTCAGTTGCCTCCTGAAAATCCACCAATCCTATTATAAGGTGATTTTGAATGAATCTACCATAAAATGTCATGTAAAGATGTGCTTTGCTGATAACTCAACCGTTTTCTCATTGGAGTGAATATACAATGATAAACAGCAATGAAAGCAGCTGTAAATGCCGAAAACCAAGCGTAAAATACTTTTCATTGTAGTTGATGGTTGCTTCAGTAAATCCTATTATAATGTGATTTCAAGTAGGGGTACCTGGAAATATAATTTGAATATGTTTTGTGTTTATTATGGAACATCTGTCACTTTTTCATCCATTTAGGACTGGACCCCAATCTGTATCCGACCAGAAAACTCAGTTCCCTCCTGAAAATCCACAAATCCTATTATAAGGTAATTTTGAATGAATCTACCATAAAATGTCATGTGAAGATGTGCTTTGTTGATAACTAAACCGTTTTCTCATTGGAGTGAATATACAATAATCAACAGCAATGGGGCAACTATAAATGCCGAAAACCTAGCGTAATATGCTTTTCATTGTAATTTACACAAGCGGTTGATGGTTGCTTCATTAAATCCTATTATAATGTGATTTCAAGCAGAGGTACCTTGAAATGTAATTTGAATATGTTTTGAGTTGATTATTGAACATCTGTCACTTTTTCATCCATTTAGGACTGGACCCCAATCTGTATCCGACCAGAAAACTCAGTTCCCTCCTGAAAATCCACCAATCCTATTATAAGGTGATTTTGAATGAATCTACCATAAAATGTCATGTTAAGATGTGCTTTGTTGATAACTAAACAGTTTTCTCATTGGAGTGAATATACAATAATCAACAGCAATGGGGCAGCTGTAAATGCCGAAAACCTAGCGTAATATGCTTTTCATTGTAATTTACACAAGCAGTTGATGGTTGCTTCATTAAATCCTATTATAATGTGATTTCAAGTAGAGGTACCTTGAAATGTAATTTGAATATGTTTTGAGTTGATTATTGAACATCTGTCACTTTTTCATCCATTTAGGACTGGACCCCAATCTGTATCTGACCAGAAAACTCAGTTCCCTCCTGAAAATCCACCAATCCTATTATAAGGTGATTTTGAATGAATCTACCATAAAATGTCATGTAAAGAGGTGCTCTGCTGATAACTAAACCGTTTTCTCATTGGAGTGAATGTACAATGTTAAACAGCAATGAAAGCAGCTGTAAATGCCGAAAACCAAGCGTAAAATGCTTTTCATTGTAGTTGATGGTTGCTTCAGTAAATCCTATTATAATGTGATTTCAAGTAGAGGTACCTGGAAATGTAATTTGAATATGTTTTGTGTTGATTATGGAACATCTCTCACTTTTTCATCCATTTAGGACTGGACCCCAATCTGTATCCGACCAGAAAACTAAGTTGCCTCCTGAAAATCCACAAATCCTATTATAAGGTGATTTTGAATGAATCTACCATAAAATGTCATGTAAAGATGTGCTCTGCTGATAACTAAACCGTTTTCTCATTGGAGTGAATATACAATGATAAACAGCAATGAAAGCAGCTGTAAATGCCGAAAACCAAGCGTAAAATGCTTTTCATTGTAATTTACACAAGCAGTTGATGGTTGCTTCATTAAATCCTATTATAATGTGATTTCAAGTAGAGGTACCTTGAAATGTAATTTGAATATGTTTTGAGTTGATTATTGAACCACTGTTACTTTTTCATCCATTTAGGACTGGACCCCAATCTGTATCTGACCAGAAAACTCAGTTGCCTCCTGAAAATCCACCAATCCTATTATAAGGTGATTTTGAATGAATCTATCATAAAATGTCATGTAAAGAGGTGCTCTGCTGATAACTAAACCGTTTTCTCATTGGAGTGAATATACAATTATCAACAGCAATGGGGCAACTGTAAATGCCGAAAACCTTGCGTAATATGCTTTTCATTGTAATTTACACAAGCAGTTGATGGTTGCTTCATTAAATCCTATTATAATGTGATTTCAAGTAGAGGTACCTTGAAATGTAATTTGAATATGTTTTGAGTTGATTATTGAACATCTGTCACTTTTTCATCCATTTAGGACTGGGCCCCAATCTGTATCTGACCAGAAAACTCAGTTGCCTCCTGAAAATCCACCAATCCTATTATAAGGTGATTTTGAATGAATCTACCATAAAATGTCATGTAAAGAGGTGCTCTGCTGATAACTAAACAGTTTTCTCATTGGAGTGAATGTACAATGATAAACAGCAATGAAAGCAGCTGTAAATGCCGAAAAACCAAGCGTAAAATGCTTTTCATTGTAGTTGATGGTTGCTTCAGTAAATCCTATTATAATGTGATTTCAAGTAGAGGTACCTGGAAATGTAATTTGAATATGTTTTGTGTTGATTATGGAACATCTGTCACTTTTTCATCCATTTAGGACTGGACCCCAATCTGTATTTGACCAGAAAACTCAGTTCCCTCCTGAAAATCCACCAATCCTATTATAAGGTGATTTTGAATGAATCTACCATAAAATGTCATGTTAAGATGTGCTTTGTTGATATCTAAACAGTTTTCTCATTGGAGTGAATATACAATAATCAACAGCAATGGGGCAACTGTAAATGCCGAAAACCTAGCGTAATAAGCTTTTCATTGTAATTTACACAAGCAGTTGATGGTTGCTTCATTAAATCCTATTATGATGTGATTTCAAGTAGAGGTACCTTGAAATGTAATTTGAATATGTTTTGAGTTGATTATGGAACATCTGTCACTTTTTCATCCATTTAGGACTGGACCCCAATCTGTATCTGACCAGAAAACTCAGTTGCCTCCTGAAAATCCACCAATCCTATTATAAGGTGATTTTGAATGAATCTACCATAAAATGTCATGTAAAGAGGTGCTCTGCTGATAACTAAACCGTTTTCTCATTGGAGTTAATGTACAATGATAAACAGCAATGAAAGCAGCTGTAAATGCCGAAAACCAAGCGTAAAATGCTTTTCATTGTAGTTGATGGTTGCTTCAGTAAATCCTATTATAATGTGATTTCAAGTAGAGGTACCTGGAAATGTAATTTGAATATGTTTTGTGTTGATTATGGAACATCTCTCACTTTTTCATCCATTTAGGACTGGACCCCAATCTGTATCCGACCAGAAAACTAAGTTGCCTCCTGAAAATCCACAAATCCTATTATAAGGTGATTTTGAATGAATCTACCATAAAATGTCATGTAAAGATGTGCTCTGCTGATAACTAAACCGTTTTCTCATTGGAGTGAATATACAATGATAAACAGCAATGAAAGCAGCTGTAAATGCCGAAAACCAAGCGTAAAATGCTTTTCAGTGTAATTTACACAAGCAGTTGATGGTTGCTTCATTAAATCCTATTATAATGTGATTTCAAGTAGAGGTACCTTGAAATGTAATTTGAATATGTTTTGAGTTGATTATTGAACCACTGTTACTTTTTCATCCATTTAGGACTGGACCCCAATCTGTATCTGACCAGAAAACTCAGTTGCCTCCTGAAAATCCACCAATCCTATTATAAGGTGATTTTGAATGAATCTATCATAAAATGTCATGTGAAGATGTGCTTTGTTGATAACTAAACCGTTTTCTCATTGGAGTGAATATACAATTATCAACAGCAATGGGGCAACTGTAAATGCCGAAAACCTTGCGTAATATGCTTTTCATTGTAATTTACACAAGCAGTTGATGGTTGCTTCATTAAATCCTATTATAATGTGATTTCAAGTAGAGGTACCTTGAAATGTAATTTGAATATGTTTTGAGTTGATTATTGAACATCTGTCACTTTTTCATCCATTTAGGACTGGGCCCCAATCTGTATCTGACCAGAAAACTCAGTTGCCTCCTGAAAATCCACCAATCCTATTATAAGGTGATTTTGAATGAATCTACCATAAAATGTCATGTAAAGAGGTGCTCTGCTGATAACTAAACAGTTTTCTCATTGGAGTGAATGTACAATGATAAACAGCAATGAAAGCAGCTGTAAATGCCGAAAAACCAAGCGTAAAATGCTTTTCATTGTAGTTGATGGTTGCTTCAGTAAATCCTATTATAATGTGATTTCAAGTAGAGGTACCTGGAAATGTAATTTGAATATGTTTTGTGTTGATTATGGAACATCTGTCACTTTTTCATCCATTTAGGACTGGACCCCAATCTGTATTTGACCAGAAAACTCAGTTCCCTCCTGAAAATCCACCAATCCTATTATAAGGTGATTTTGAATGAATCTACCATAAAATGTCATGTTAAGATGTGCTTTGTTGATATCTAAACAGTTTTCTCATTGGAGTGAATATACAATAATCAACAGCAATGGGGCAACTGTAAATGCCGAAAACCTAGCGTAATAAGCTTTTCATTGTAATTTACACAAGCAGTTGATGGTTGCTTCATTAAATCCTATTATGATGTGATTTCAAGTAGAGGTACCTTGAAATGTAATTTGAATATGTTTTGAGTTGATTATGGAACATCTGTCACTTTTTCATCCATTTAGGACTGGACCCCAATCTGTATCTGACCAGAAAACTCAGTTGCCTCCTGAAAATCCACCAATCCTATTATAAGGTGATTTTGAATGAATCTACCATAAAATGTCATGTAAAGAGGTGCTCTGCTGATAACTAAACCGTTTTCTCATTGGAGTTAATGTACAATGATAAACAGCAATGAAAGCAGCTGTAAATGCCGAAAACCAAGCGTAAAATGCTTTTCATTGTAGTTGATGGTTGCTTCAGTAAATCCTATTATAATGTGATTTCAAGTAGAGGTACCTGGAAATGTAATTTGAATATGTTTTGTGTTGATTATGGAACATCTCTCACTTTTTCATCCATTTAGGACTGGACCCCAATCTGTATCCGACCAGAAAACTAAGTTGCCTCCTGAAAATCCACAAATCCTATTATAAGGTGATTTTGAATGAATCTACCATAAAATGTCATGTAAAGATGTGCTCTGCTGATAACTAAACCGTTTTCTCATTGGAGTGAATATACAATGATAAACAGCAATGAAAGCAGCTGTAAATGCCGAAAACCAAGCGTAAAATGCTTTTCAGTGTAATTTACACAAGCGGTTGATGGTTGCTTCATTAAATCCTATTATAATGTGATTTCAAGTAGAGGTACCTTGAAATGTAATTTGAATATGTTTTGAGTTGATTATTGAACCACTGTTACTTTTTCACCCATTATTTAGGACTGGACCCCAATCTGTATCTGACCAGAAAACTCAGTTGCCTCCTGAAAATCCACCAATCCTATTATAAGGTGATTTTGAATGAATCTATCATAAAATGTCATGTAAAGAGGTGCTCTGCTGATAACTAAACCGTTTTCTCATTGGAGTGAATATACAATTATCAACAGCAATGGGGCAACTGTAATTGCCGAAAACCTAGCGTAATATGCTTTTCATTGTAATTTACACAAGCGGTTGATGGTTGCTTTATCAAATCCTATTATAATGTGATTTCAAGCAGGGGTACCTTGAAATGTAATTTGAATATGTTTTGAGTTGATTATTGAACATCTGTCACTTTTTCATCCATTTAGGACTGCACCCCAATCTGTATCCGACCAGAAAACTCAGTTCCCTCCTGAAAATCCACCAATCCTATTATAAGGTGATTTTGAATGAATCTACCATAAAATGTCATGTTAAGATGTGCTTTGTTGATAACTAAACAGTTTTCTCATTGGAGTGAATATACAATAATCAACAGCAATGGGGCAACTGTAAATGCCGAAAACCTAGCGTAATAAGCTTTTCATTGTAATTTACACAAGCAGTTGATGGTTGCTTCATTAAATCCTATTATGATGTGATTTCAAGTAGAGGTACCTGGAAATGTAATTTGAATATGTTTTGAGTTGATTATTGAACATCTGTCACTCTTTCATCCATTTAGGACTGGACCCCAATCTGTATCCGACCAGAAAACTCAGTTCCCTCCTGAAAATCCACCAATCCTATTATAAGGTGATTTTGAATGAATCTACCATAAAATGTCATGTTAAGATGTGCTTTGTTGATAACTAAACAGTTTTCTCATTGGAGTGAATATACAATAATCAACAGCAATGGGGCAACTGTAAATGCCGAAAACCTAGCGTAATATGCTTTACATTGTAATTTACACAAGCAGTTGATGGTTGCTTCATTAAATCCTATTATAATGTGATTTCAAGTAGAGGTACCTTGAAATGTAATTTGAATATGTTTTGAGTTGATAATTGAACATCTGTCACTTTTTCATCCATTTAGGACTGGGCCCCAATCTGTATCTGACCAGAAAACTCAGTTGCCTCCTGAAAATCCACCAATCCTATTATAAGGTGATTTTGAATGAATCTACCATAAAATGTCATGTAAAGAGGTGCTCTGCTGATAACTAAACAGTTTTCTCATTGGAGTGAATGTACAATGATAAACAGCAATGAAAGCAGCTGTAAATGCCGAAAACCAAGCGTAAAATGCTTTTCATTGTAGTTGATGGTTGCTTCAGTAAATCCTATTATAATGTGATTTCAAGTAGAGGTACCTGGAAATGTAATTTGAATATGTTTTGTGTTGATTATGGAACATCTGTCACTTTTTCATCCATTTAGGACTGGACCCCAATCTGTATCCGACCAGAAAACTCAGTTCCCTCCTGAAAATCCACCAATCCTATTATAAGGTGATTTTGAATGAATCTACCATAAAATGTCATGTTAAGATGTGCTTTGTTGATATCTAAACAGTTTTCTCATTGGAGTGAATATACAATAATCAACAGCAATGGGGCAACTGTAAATGCTGAAAACCTAGCGTAATATGCTTTTCATTGTAATTTACACAAGCAGTTGATGGTTGCTTCATTAAATCCTATTATAATGTGATTTCAAGTAGAGGTACCTTGAAATGTAATTTGAATATGTTTTGAGTTGATTATTGAACATCTGTCACTTTTTCATCCATTTAGGACTGGACCCCAATCTGTATCTGACCAGAAAACTCAGTTGCCTCCTGAAAATCCACAAATCCTATTATAAGGTGATTTTATATGAATCTACCATAAAATGTCATGTAAAGATGTGCTCTGCTGATAACTAAACCGTTTTCTCATTGGAGTGAATATACAATGATAAACAGCAATGAAAGCAGCTGTAAATGCCGAAAACCAAGCGTAAAATGCTTTTCATTGTAATTTACACAAGCAGTTGATGGTTGCTTCATTAAATCCTATTATAATGTGATTTCAAGTAGAGGTACCTTGAAATGTAATTTGAATATGTTTTGAGTTGATAATTGAACCACTGTTACTTTTTCATCCATTTAGGACTGGACCCCAATCTGTATCAGACCAGAAAACTCAGTTGCCTCCTGAAAATCCACCAATCCTATTATAAGGTGATTTTGAATGAATCTATCATAAAATGTCATGTAAAGAGGTGCTCTGCTGATAACTAAACCGTTTTCTCATTGGAGTGAATATACAATAATCAACAGCAATGGGGCAACTGTAAATGCCGAAAACCTAGCGTAATATGCTTTTCATTGTAATTTACACAAGCGGTTGATGGCTGCTTTATTAAATCCTATTATAATGTGATTTCAAGCAGGGGTACCTTGAAATGTAATTTGAATATGTTTTGAGTTGATTATTGAACATCTGTCACTTTTTCATCCATTTAGGACTGGACCCCAATCTGTATCCGACCAGAAAACTCAGTTCCCTCCTGAAAATCCACCAATCCTATTTTAAGGTGATTTTGAATGAATCTACCATAAAATGTCATGTTAAGATGTGCTTTGTTGATAACTAAACAGTTTTCTCATTGGAGTGAATATACAATAATCAACAGATATGGGGCAACTGTAAATGCCGAAAACCTAGCGTAATAAGCTTTTCATTGTAATTTACACAAGCAGTTGATGGTTGCTTCATTAAATCCTATTATGATGTGATTTCAAGCAGAGGTACCTTGAAATGTAATTTGAATGTGTTTTGAGTTGATTATTGAACATCTGTCACTCTTTCATCCATTTAGGACTGGACCCCAATCTGTATCCGACCAGAAAACTCAGTTCCCTCCTGAAAATCCACCAATCCTATAATAAGGTGATTTTGAATGAATCTACCATAAAATGTCATGTTAAGATGTGCTTTGTTGATAACAAAACAGTTTTCTCATTGGAGTGAATATACAATAATCAACAGCAATGGGGCAACTGTAAATGCCGAAAACCTAGCGTAATATGCTTTTCATTGTAATTTACACAAGCAGTTGATGGTTGCTTCATTAAATCCTATTATAATGTGATTTCAAGTAGAGGTACCTTGAAATGTAATTTGAATATGTTTTGAGTTGATTATTGAACATCTGTCACTTTTTCATCCATTTAGGACTGGACCCCAATCTGTATCTGACCAGAAAACTCAGTTGCCTCCTGAAAATCCACAAATCCTATTATAAGGTGATTTTGAATGAATCTACCATAAAATGTCATGTGAAGATGTGCTTTGTTGATAACTTAACAGTTTTCTCATTGGAGTGAATATACAATAATCAACAGCAATGGGGCAACTGTAAATGCCGAAAACCTAGCGTAATATGCTTTTCATTGTTATTTACACAAGCGGTTGATGGTTGCTTTATTAAATCCTATTATAATGTGATTTCAAGCAGAGGTACCTTGAAATGTAATTTGAATGTGTTTTGAGTTGATTATTGAACATCTGTCACTTTTTCATCCATTTACGACTGGACCCCAATCTGTATTCGACCAGAAAACTCAGTTCCATCCTGAAAATCCACCAATCCTATTTTAAGGTGATTTTGAATGAATCTACCATAAAATGTCATGTTAAGATGTGCTTTGTTGATAACTAAACCGTTTTCTCATTGGAGTGAATATACAATAATCAACAGCAATGGGGCAACTGTAAATGCCGAAAACCTAGCGTAATAAGCTTTTCATTGTAATTTACACAAGCAGTTGATGGTTGCTTCATTAAATCCTATTATGATGTGATTTCAAGAAGAGGTACCTTGAAATGTAATTTGAATATGTTTTGAGTTGATTATTGAACATCTGTCACTCTTTCATCGATTTAGGACTGGACCCCAATCTGTATCCGACCAGAAAACTCAGTTCCCTCCTGAAAATCCACCAATCCTATAATAAGGTGATTTTGAATGAATCTACCATAAAATGTCATGTTAAGATGTGCTTTGTTGATAACTAAACAGTTTTCTCATTGGAGTGAATATACAATAATCAACAGCAATGGGGCAACTGTAAATGCCGAAAACCTAGCGTAATATGCTTTTCATTGTAATTTACACAAGCAGTTGATGGTTGCTTCATTAAATCCTATTATAATGTGATTTCAAGTAGAGGTACCTTGAAGTGTAATTTGAATATGTTTTGAGTTGATTATTGAACATCTGTCACTTTTTCATCCATTTAGGACTGGACCCCAATCTGTATCAGACCAGAAAACTCAGTTGCCTCCTGAAAATCCACCAATCCTATTATAAGGTGATTTTGAATGAATCTACCATAAAATGTCATGTAAAGAGGTGCTCTGCTGATAACTAAACCGTTTTCTCATTGGAGTGAATATACAATGATAAACAGCAATGAAAGCAGCTGTAAATGCCGAAAACCAAGCGTAAAATGCTTTTCATTGTAGTTGATGGTTGCTTCAGTAAATCCTATTATAATGTGATTTCAAGTAGAGGTACCTGGAAATGTAATTTGAATATGTTTTGAGTTGATTATTGAACATCTGTCACTCTTTCATCCATTTAGGACTGGACCCCAATCTGTATCCGACCAGAAAACTCAGTTCCCTCCTGAAAATCCACCAATCCTATTATAAGGTGATTTTGAATGAATCTACCATAAAATGTCATGTTAAGATGTGCTTTGTTGATAACTAAACAGTTTTCTCATTGGAGTGAATATACAATAATCAACAGCAATGGGGCAACTGTAAATGCCGAAAACCTAGCGTAATATGCTTTTCATTGTAATTTACACAAGCAGTTGATGGTTGCTTCATTAAATCCTATTATAATGTGATTTCAAGTAGAGGTACCTTGAAATGTAATTTGAATATGTTTTGAGTTGATTATTGAACGTCTGTCACTTTTTCATCCATTTAGGACTGGACCGCAATCTGTATCTGACCAGAAAACTCAGTTGCCTCCTGAAAATCCACCAATCCTATTATAAGGTGATTTTGAATGAATCTACCATAAAATGTCATGTAAAGAGGTGCTCTGCTGATAACTAAACCGTTTTCTCATTGGAGTGAATGTACAATGATAAACAGCAATGAAAGCAGCTGTAAATGCCGAAAACCAAGCGTAAAATGCTTTTCATTGTAATTGATGGTTGCTTCAGTAAATCCTATTATAATGTGATTTCAAGTAGAGGTACCTGGAAATGTAATTTGAATATGTTTTGTGTTGATTATGGAACATCTGTCACTTTTTCATCCATTTAGTACTGGACCCCAATCTGTATCCGACCAGAAAACTCAGTTCCCTCCTGAAAATCCACCAATCCTATTATAAGGTGATTTTGAATGAATCTACCATAAAATGTCATGTTAAGATGTGCTTTGTTGATATCTAAACAGTTTTCTCATTGGAGTGAATATACAATAATCAACAGCAATGGGGCAACTGTAAATGCCGAAAACCTAGCGTAATATGCTTTTCATTGTAATTTACACAAGCGGTTGATGGTTGCTTCATTAAATCCTATTATAATGTGATTTCAAGTAGAGGTACCTTGAAATGTAATTTGAATATGTTTTGAGTTGATTATTGAACATCTGTCACTTTTTCATCCATTTAGGACTGGACCCCAATCTGTATCCGACCAGAAAACTCAGTTGCCTCCTGAAAATCCACAAATCCTATTATAAGGTGATTTTGAATGAATCTACCATAAAATGTCATGTAAAGATCTGCTCTGCTGATAACTAAACAGTTTTCTCATTGGAGTGAATATACAATAATCAACAGCAATGGGGCAACTGTAAATGCCGAAAACCTAGCGTAATATGCTTTTCAATGTAATTTACACAAGCGGTTGATGGTTGCTTCATTAAATCCTATTATAATGTGATTTCAAGCAGAGGTGCCTTGAAATGTAATTTGAATATGTTTTGAGTTGATTATTGAACATCTGTCACTTTTTCATCCATTTAGGACTGGACCCCAATCTGTATCCGACCAGAAAACTCAGTTCCCTCCTGAAAATCCACCAATCCTATTATAAGGTGATTTTGAATGAATCTACCATAAAATGTCATGTTAAGATGTGCTTTGTTGATAACTAAACAGTTTTCTCATTGGAGTGAATATACAATAATCAACAGCAATGGGGCAACTGTAAATGCCGAAAACCTAGCGTAATATGCTTTTCATTGTAATTTACACAAGCAGTTGATGGTTGTTTCATTAAATCCTATTATAATGTGATTTTAAGTAGAGGTACCTTGAAATGTAATTTGAATATGTTTTGAGTTGATTATTGAACATCTGTTACTTTTTCATCCATTTAGGACTGGACCCCAATCTGTATCTGACCTGATAACTCAGTTGCCTCCTGAAAATCCACAAATCCTATTATAAGGTGATTTTGAATGAATCTACCATAAAATGTCATGTAAAGATGTGCTCTGCTGATAACTAAACCGTTTTCTCATTGGAGTGAATATACAATGATAAACAGCAATGAAAGCAGCTGTAAATGCCGAAAACCAAGCATAAAATGCTTTTCATTGTAATTTACACAAGCAGTTGATGGTTGCTTCATTAAATCCTATTATAATGTGATTTCAAGTAGAGGTACCTTGAAATGTAATTTGAATATGTTTTGAGTTGATTATTGAGCATCTGTCACTTTTTCATCCATTTAGGACTGGACCCCAATCTGTATCAGACCAGAAAACTCAGTTGCCTCCTGAAAATCCACCAATCCTATTATAAGGTGATTTTGAATGAATCTACCATAAAATGTCATGTAAAGAGGTGCTCTGCTGATAACTAAACCGTTTTCTCATTGGAGTGAATATACAATGATAAACAGCAATGAAAGCAGCTGTAAATGCCGAAAACCAAGCGTAAAATGCTTTTCATTGTAGTTGATGGTTGCTTCAGTAAATCCTATTATAATGTGATTTCAAGTAGAGGTACCTGGAAATGTAATTTGAATATGTTTTGTGTTGATTATGGAACATCTGTCACTTTTTCATCCATTTAGGACTGGACCCCAATCTGTATCCGACCAGAAAACTCAGTTCCCTCCTGAAAATCCACCAATCCTATTATAAGGTGATTTTGAATGAATCTACCATAAAATGTCATGTTAAGATGTGCTTTGTTGATATCTAAACAGTTTTCTCATTGGAGTGAATATACAATGATAAACAGCAATGAAAGCAGCTGTAAATGCCGAAAACCAAGCGTAAAATGCTTTTCATTGTAATTTACACAAGCAGTTGATGGTTGCTTCATTAAATCCTATTATAATGTGATTTCAAGTAGAGGTACCTTGAAATGTAATTTGAATATGTTTTGAGTTGATTATTGAACATCTGTTACTTTTTCATCCATTTAGGACTGGACCCCAATCTGTATCTGACCAGAAAACTCAGTTGCCTCCTGAAAATCCACCAATCCTATTATAAGGTGATTTTGAATGAATCTATCATAAAATGTCATGTAAAGAGGTGCTCTGCTGATAACTAAACCGTTTTCTCATTGGAGTGAATATACAATTATCAACAGCAATGGGGCAACTGTAAATGCCGAAAACCTAGCGTAATATGCTTTTCATTGTAATTTACACAAGCGGTTGATGGTTGCTTTATTAAATCCTATTATAATGTGATTTCAAGCAGGGGTACCTTGAAATGTAATTTGAATATGTTTTGAGTTGATTATTGAACATCTGTCACTTTTTCATCCATTTAGGACTGGACCCCAATCTGTATTTGACCAGAAAACTCAGTTCCCTCCTGAAAATCCACCAATCCTATTGTAAGGTGATTTTGAATGAATCTACCATAAAATGTCATGTTAAGATGTGCTTTGTTGATATCTAAACAGTTTTGTCATTGGAGTGAATATACAATAATCAACAGCAATGGGGCAACTGTAAATGCCGAAAACCTAGCGTAATATGCTTTTCATTGTAATTTACACAAGCGGTTGATGGTTGCTTTATTAAATCCTATTATAATGTGATTTCAAGCAGGGGTACCTTGAAATGTAATTTGAATATGTTTTGAGTTGTTTATTGAACATCTGTCACTTTTTCATCCATTTAGGACTGGACCCCAATCTGTATCCGACCAGAAAACTCAGTTCCCTCCTGAAAATCCACCAATCCTATTATAAGGTGATTTTGAATGAATCTACCATAAAATGTCATGTTAAGATGTGCTTTGTTGATAACTAAACAGTTTTCTCATTGGAGTGAATATACAATAATCAACAGCAATGGGGCAACTGTAAATGCCGAAAACCTAGCGTAATATGCTTTTCATTGTAATTTACACAAGCAGTTGATGGTTGCTTCATTAAATCCTATTATAATGTGATTTCAAGTAGAGGTACCTTGAAATGTAATTTGAATATGTTTTGAGTTGATTATTGAACATCTGTTACTTTTTCATCCATTTAGGACTGGACCCCAATCTGTATCTGACCAGAAAACTCAGTTGCCTCCTGAAAATCCACAAATCCTATTATAAGGTGATTTTGAATGAATCTACCATAAAATGTCATGTAAAGAGGTGCTCTGCTGATAACTAAACCGTTTTCTCATTGGAGTGAATATACAATGATAAACAGCAATGAAAGCAGCTGTAAATGCCGAAAACCAAGCGTAAAATGCTTTTCATTGTAGTTGATGGTTGCTTCAGTAAATCCTATTATAATGTGATTTCAAGTAGAGGTACCTGGAAATGTAATTTGAATATGTTTTGTGTTGATTATGGAACATCTGTCACTTTTTCATCCATTTAGGACTGGACCCCAATCTGTATTTGACCAGAAAACTCAGTTCCCTCCTGAAAATCCACCAATCCTATTATAAGGTGATTTTGAATGAATCTACCATAAAATGTCATGTTAAGATGTGCTTTGTTGATAACTAAACAGTTTTCTCATTGGAGTGAATATACAATAATCAACAGCAATGGGGCAACTGTAAATGCCGAAAACCTAGCGTAATATGCTTTTCATTGTAATTTACACAAGCAGTTGATGGTTGCTTCATTAAATCCTATTATAATGTGATTTTAAGTAGAGGTACCTTGAAATGTAATTTGAATATGTTTTGAGTTGATTATTGAACATCTGTTACTTTTTCATCCATTTAGGACTGGACCCCAATCTGTATCTGACCAGAAAACTCAGTTGCCTCCTGAAAATCCACAAATCCTATTATAAGGTGATTTTGAATGAATCTACCATAAAATGTCATGTAAAGAGGTGCTCTGCTGATAACTAAACCGTTTTCTCATTGGAGTGAATATACAATGATAAACAGCAATGAAAGCAGCTGTAAATGCCGAAAACCAAGCGTAAAATGCTTTTCATTGTAGTTGATGGTTGCTTCAGTAAATCCTATTATAATGTGATTTCAAGTAGAGGTACCTGGAAATGTAATTTGAATATGTTTTGTGTTGATTATGGAACATCTGTCACTTTTTCATCCATTTAGGACTGGACCCCAATCTGTATTTGACCAGAAAACTCAGTTCCCTCCTGAAAATCCACCAATCCTATTATAAGGTGATTTTGAATGAATCTACCATAAAATGTCATGTTAAGATGTGCTTTGTTGATATCTAAACAGTTTTCTCATTGGAGTGAATATACAATGATAAACAGCAATGAAAGCAGCTGTAAATGCCGAAAACCAAGCGTAAAATGCTTTTCATTGTAATTTACACAAGCAGTTGATGGTTGCTTCATTAAATCCTATTATAATGTGATTTCAAGTAGAGGTACCTTGAAATGTAATTTGAATATGTTTTGAGTTGATTATTGAACCACTGTTACTTTTTCATCCATTTAGGACTGGACCCCAATCTGTATTTGACCAGAAAACTCAGTTCCCTCCTGAAAATCCACCAATCCTATTGTAAGGTGATTTTGAATGAATCTACCATAAAATGTCATGTTAAGATGTGCTTTGTTGATATCTAAACAGTTTTCTCATTGGAGTGAATATACAATAATCAACAGCAATGGGGCAACTGTAAATGCCGAAAACCAAGCGTAAAATGCTTTTCATTGTAATTTACACAAGCGGTTGATGGTTGCTTTATTAAATCCTATTATAATGTGATTTCAAGCAGGGGTACCTTGAAATGTAATTTGAATATGTTTTGAGTTGATTATTGAACATCTGTCACTTTTTCATCCATTTAGGACTGGACCCCAATCTGTATCCGACCAGAAAACTCAGTTCCCTCCTGAAAATCCACCAATCCTATTATAAGGTGATTTTGAATGAATCTACCATAAAATGTCATGTTAAGATGTGCTTTGTTGATAACTAAACAGTTTTCTCATTGGAGTGAATATACAATAATCAACAGCAATGGGGCAACTGTAAATGCCGAAAACCTAGCGTAATATGCTTTTCATTGTAATTTACACAAGCAGTTGATGGTTGCTTCATTAAATCCTATTATAATGTGATTTTAAGTAGAGGTACCTTGAAATGTAATTTGAATATGTTTTGAGTTGATTATTGAACATCTGTTACTTTTTCATCCATTTAGGACTGGACCCCAATCTGTATCTGACCAGAAAACTCAGTTGCCTCCTGAAAATCCACAAATCCTATTATAAGGTGATTTTGAATGAATCTACCATAAAATGTCATGTAAAGAGGTGCTCTGCTGATAACTAAACCGTTTTCTCATTGGAGTGAATATACAATGATAAACAGCAATGAAAGCAGCTGTAAATGCCGAAAACCAAGCGTAAAATGCTTTTCATTGTAGTTGATGGTTGCTTCAGTAAATCCTATTATAATGTGATTTCAAGTAGAGGTACCTGGAAATGTAATTTGAATATGTTTTGTGTTGATTATGGAACATCTGTCACTTTTTCATCCATTTAGGACTGGACCCCAATCTGTATTTGACCAGAAAACTCAGTTCCCTCCTGAAAATCCACCAATCCTATTATAAGGTGATTTTGAATGAATCTACCATAAAATGTCATGTTAAGATGTGCTTTGTTGATATCTAAACAGTTTTCTCATTGGAGTGAATATACAATAATCAACAGCAATGGGGCAACTGTAAATGCCGAAAACCTAGCGTAATATGCTTTTCATTGTAATTTACACAAGCAGTTGATGGTTGCTTCATTAAATCCTATTATGATGTGATTTCAAGTAGAGGTACCTTGAAATGTAATTTGAATATGTTTTGAGTTGATTATTGAACATCTGTCACTCTTTCATCCATTTAGGACTGGACCCCAATCTGTATCCGACCAGAAAACTCAGTTCCCTCCTGAAAATCCACCAATCCTATTATAAGGTGATTTTGAATGAATCTACCATAAAATGTCATGTTAAGATGTGCTTTGTTGATAACTAAACAGTTTTCTCATTGGAGTGAATATACAATAATCAACAGCAATGGGGCAACTGTAAATGCCGAAAACCTAGCGTAATATGCTTTTCATTGTAATTTACACAAGCAGTTGATGGTTGCTTCATTAAATCCTATTATAATGTGATTTCAAGTAGAGGTACCTTGAAATGTAATTTGAATATGTTTTGAGTTGATTATTGAACATCTGTCACTTTTTCATCCATTTAGGACTGGACCCCAATCTGTATCAGACCAGAAAACTCAGTTGCCTCCTGAAAATCCACCAATCCTATTATAAGGTGATTTTGAATGAATCTACCATAAAATGTCATGGAAAGAGGTGCTCTGCTGATAACTAAACCGTTTTCTCATTGGAGTGAATATACAATGATAAACAGCAATGAAAGCAGCTGTAAATGCCAAAAACCAAGCGTAAAATGCTTTTCATTGTAGTTGATGGTTGCTTCAGTAAATCCTATTATAATGTGATTTCAAGTAGAGGTACCTGGAAATGTAATTTGAATATGTTTTGTGTTGATTATGGAACATCTGTCACTTTTTCATCCATTTAGGACTGGACCCCAATCTGTATCCGACCAGAAAACTCAGTTCCCTCCTGAAAATCCACCAATCCTATTATAAGGTGATTTTGAATGAATCTACCATAAAATGTCATGTTAAGATGTGCTTTGTTGATATCTAAACAGTTTTCTCATTGGAGTGAATATACAATGATAAACAGCAATGAAAGCAGCTGTAAATGCCGAAAACCAAGCGTAAAATGCTTTTCATTGTAATTTACACAAGCAGTTGATGGTTGCTTCATTAAATCCTATTATAATGTGATTTCAAGTAGAGGTACCTTGAAATGTAATTTGAATATGTTTTGAGTTGATTATTGAACCACTGTTACTTTTTCATCCATTTAGGACTGGACCCCAATCTGTATCTGACCAGAAAACTCAGTTGCCTCCTGAAAATCCACCAATCCTATTATAAGGTGATTTTGAATGAATCTATCATAAAATGTCATGTAAAGAGGTGCTCTGCTGATAACTAAACCGTTTTCTCATTGGAGTGAATATACAATTATCAACAGCAATGGGGCAACTGTAAATGCCGAAAACCTAGCGTAATATGCTTTTCATTGTAATTTACACAAGCGGTTGATGGTTGCTTTATTAAATCCTATTATAATGTGATTTCAAGCAGGGGTACCTTGAAATGTAATTTGAATATGTTTTGAGTTGATTATTGAACATCTGTCACTTTTTCATCCATTTAGGACTGGACCCCAATCTGTATCCGACCAGAAAACTCAGTTGCCTCCTGAAAATCCACAAATCCTATTATAAGGTGATTTTGAATGAATCTACCATAAAATGTCATGTAAAGATGTGCTCTGCTGATAACTAAACCGTTTTCTCATTGGAGTGAATATACAATGATAAACAGCAATGAAAGCAGCTGTAAATGCCGAAAACCAAGCGTAAAATGCTTTTCATTGTAGTTGATGGTTGCTTCAGTAAATCCTATTATAATGTGATTTCAAGTAGAGGTACCTGGAAATGTAATTTGAATATGTTTTGTGTTGATTATGGAACATCTGTCACTTTTTCATCCATTTAGGACTGGACCCCAATCTGTATTTGACCAGAAAACTCAGTTCCCTCCTGAAAATCCACCAATCCTATTGTAAGGTGAATTTGAATGAATCTACCATAAAATGTCATGTTAAGATGTGCTTTGTTGATATCTAAACAGTTTTCTCATTGGAGTGAATATACAATAATCAACAGCAATGGGGCAACTGTAAATGCCGAAAACCTAGCGTAATATGCTTTTCATTGTAATTTACACAAGCGGTTGATGGTTGCTTTATTAAATCCTATTATAATGTGATTTCAAGCAGGGGTACCTTGAAATGTAATTTGAATATGTTTTGAGTTGATTATTGAACATCTGTCACTTTTTCATCCATTTAGGACTGGACCCCAATCTGTATCTGACCAGAAAACTCAGTTCCCTCCTGAAAATCCACCAATCCTATTATAAGGTGATTTTGAATGAATCTACCATAAAATGTCATGTTAAGATGTGCTTTGTTGATAACTAAACAGTTTTCTCATTGGAGTGAATATACAATAATCAACAGCAATGGGGCAACTGTAAATGCCGAAAACCTAGCGTAATATGCTTTTCATTGTAATTTACACAAGCAGTTGATGGTTGCTTCATTAAATCCTATTATAATGTGATTTTAAGTAGAGGTACCTTGAAATGTAATTTGAATATGTTTTGAGTTGATTATTGAACATCTGTTACTTTTTCATCCATTTAGGACTGGACCCCAATCTGTATCTGACCAGAAAACTCAGTTGCCTCCTGAAAATCCACAAATCCTATTATAAGGTGATTTTGAATGAATCTACCATAAAATGTCATGTAAAGAGGTGCTCTGCTGATAACTTAACCGTTTTCTCATTGGAGTGAATATACAATGATAAACAGCAATGAAAGCAGCTGTAAATGCCGAAAACCAAGCGTAAAATGCTTTTCATTGTAGTTGATGGTTGCTTCAGTAAATCCTATTATAATGTGATTTCAAGTAGAGGTACCTGGAAATGTAATTTGAATATGTTTTGTGTTGATTATGGAACATCTGTCACTTTTTCATCCATTTAGGACTGGACCCCAATCTGTATTTGACCAGAAAACTCAGTTCCCTCCTGAAAATCCACCAATCCTATTATAAGGTGATTTTGAATGAATCTACCATAAAATGTCATGTTAAGATGTGCTTTGTTGATATCTAAACAGTTTTCTCATTGGAGTGAATATACAATAATCAACAGCAATGGGGCAACTGTAAATGCCGAAAACCTAGCGTAATATGCTTTTCATTGTAATTTACACAAGCAGTTGATGGTTGCTTCATTAAATCCTATTATGATGTGATTTCAAGTAGAGGTACCTTGAAATGTAATTTGAATATGTTTTGAGTTGATTATTGAACATCTGTCACTCTTTCATCCATTTAGGACTGGACCCCAATCTGTATCCGACCAGAAAACTCAGTTCCCTCCTGAAAATCCACCAATCCTATTATAAGGTGATTTTGAATGAATCTACCATAAAATGTCATGTTAAGATGTGCTTTGTTGATAACTAAACAGTTTTCTCATTGGAGTGAATATACAATAATCAACAGCAATGGGGCAACTGTAAATGCCGAAAACCTAGCGTAATATGCTTTTCATTGTAATTTACACAAGCAGTTGATGGTTGCTTCATTAAATCCTATTATAATGTGATTTCAAGTAGAGGTACCTTGAAATGTAATTTGAATATGTTTTGAGTTGATTATTGAACATCTGTCACTTTTTCATCCATTTAGGACTGGACCCCAATCTGTATCAGACCAGAAAACTCAGTTGCCTCCTGAAAATCCACCAATCCTATTATAAGGTGATTTTGAATGAATCTACCATAAAATGTCATGTAAAGAGGTGCTCTGCTGATAACTAAACCGTTTTCTCATTGGAGTGAATATACAATGATAAACAGCAATGAAAGCAGCTGTAAATGCCAAAAACCAAGCGTAAAATGCTTTTCATTGTAGTTGATGGTTGCTTCAGTAAATCCTATTATAATGTGATTTCAAGTAGAGGTACCTGGAAATGTAATTTGAATATGTTTTGTGTTGATTATGGAACATCTGTCACTTTTTCATCCATTTAGGACTGGACCCCAATCTGTATCCGACCAGAAAACTCAGTTCCCTCCTAAAAATCCACCAATCCTATTATAAGGTGATTTTGAATGAATCTACCATAAAATGTCATGTTAAGATGTGCTTTGTTGATATCTAAACAGTTTTCTCATTGGAGTGAATATACAATAATCAACAGCAATGGGGCAACTGTAAATGCCGAAAACCTAGCGTAATATGCTTTTCATTGTAATTTACACAAGCAGTTGATGGTTGCTTCATTAAATCCTATTATAATGTGATTTCAAGTAGAGGTACCTTGAAATGTAATTTGAATATGTTTTGAGTTGATTATTGAACATCTGTCACTTTTTCATCCATTTAGGACTGGACCCCAATCTGTATCTGACCAGAAAACTCAGTTGCCTCCTGAAAATCCACAAATCCTAATATAAGGTGATTTTGAATGAATCTACCATAAAATGTCATGTTAAGATGTGCTTTGTTGATAACTAAACAGTTTTCTCATTGGAGTGAATATACAATAATCAACAGCAATGGGGCAACTGTAAATGCCGAAAACCTAGCGTAATATGCTTTTCATTGTAATTTACACAAGCAGTTGATGGTTGCTTCATTAAATCCTATTATAATGTGATTTTAAGTAGAGGTACCTTGAAATGTAATTTGAATATGTTTTGAGTTGATTATTGAACATCTGTTACTTTTTCATCCATTTACGACTGGACCCCAATCTGTATCTGACCTGATAACTCAGTTGCCTCCTGAAAATCCACAAATCCTATTATAAGGTGATTTTGAATGAATCTACCATAAAATGTCATGTAAAGATGTGCTCTGCTGATAACTAAACCGTTTTCTCATTGGAGTGAATATACAATGATAAACAGCAATGAAAGCAGCTGTAAATGCCGAAAACCAAGCGTAAAATGCTTTTCATTGTAATTTACACAAGCAGTTGATGGTTGCTTCATTAAATCCTATTATAATGTGATTTCAAGTAGAGGTACCTTGAAATGTAATTTGAATATGTTTTGAGTTGATTATTGAACCACTGTTACTTTTTCATCCATTTAGGACTGGACCCCAATCTGTATCTGACCAGAAAACTCAGTTGCCTCCTGAAAATCCACAAATCCTATTATAAGGTGATTTTGAATGAATCTACCATAAAATGTCATGTAAAGATGTGCTTTGTTGATAACTAAACCGTTTTCTCATTGGAGTGAATATACAATGATAAACAGCAATGAAAGCAGCTGTAAATGCCGAAAACCAAGCGTAAAATGCTTTTCATTGTAGTTGATGGTTGCTTCAGTAAATCCTATTATAATGTGATTTCAAGTAGAGGTACCTGGAAATGTAATTTGAATATGTTTTGTGTTGATTATGGAACATCTGTCACTTTTTCATCCATTTAGGACTGGACCCCAATCTGTATTTGACCAGAAAACTCAGTTCCCTCCTGAAAATCCACCAATCCTATTGTAAGGTGATTTTGAATGAATCTACCATAAAATGTCATGTTAAGATGTGCTTTGTTGATATCTAAACAGTTTTCTCATTGGAGTGAATATACAATAATCAACAGCAATGGGGCAACTGTAAATGCCGAAAACCTAGCGTAATAAGCTTTTCATTGTAGTTTACACAAGCAGTTGATGGTTGCTTCATTAAATCCTATTATGATGTGATTTCAAGTAGAGGTACCTTGAAATGTAATTTGAATATGTTTTGAGTTGATTATTGAACATCTGTCACTTTTTCATCCATTTAGGACTGGACCCCAATCTGTATCCGACCAGAAAACTCAGTTCCCTCCTGAAAATCCACCAATCCTATTATAAGGTGATTTTGAATGAATCTACCATAAAATGTCATGTTAAGATGTGCTTTGTTGATAACTAAACAGTTTTCTCATTGGAGTGAATATACAATAATCAACAGCAATGGGGCAACTGTAAATGCCGAAAACCTAGCGTAATATGCTTTTCATTGTAATTTACACAAGCAGTTGATGGTTGCTTCATTAAATCCTATTATAATGTGATTTCAAGTAGAGGTACCTTGAAATGTAATTTGAATATGTTTTGAGTTGATTATTGAACATCTGTCACTTTTTCATCCATTTAGGACTGGACCCCAATCTGTATCAGACCAGAAAACTCAGTTGCCTCCTGAAAATCCACCAATCCTATTATAAGGTGATTTTGAATGAATCTACCATAAAATGTCATGTAAAGAGGTGCTCTGCTGATAACTAAACCGTTTTCTCATTGGAGTGAATATACAATGATAAACAGCAATGAAAGCAGCTGTAAATGCCAAAAACCAAGCGTAAAATGCTTTTCATTGTAGTTGATGGTTGCTTCAGTAAATCCTATTATAATGTGATTTCAAGTAGAGGTACCTGGAAATGTAATTTGAATATGTTTTGAGTTGATTATTGAACATCTGTTACTTTTTCATCCATTTAGGACTGGACCCCAATCTGTATCTGACCTGATAACTCAGTTGCCTCCTGAAAATCCACCAATCCTATTATAAGGTGATTTTGAATGAATCTACCATAAAATGTCATGTAAAGATGTGCTCTGCTGATAACTAAACCGTTTTCTCATTGGAGTGAATATACAATGATAAACAGCAATGAAAGCAGCTGTAAATGCCGAAAACCAAGCGTAAAATGCTTTTCATTGTAATTTACACAAGCAGTTGATGGTTGCTTCATTAAATCCTATTATAATGTGATTTCAAGTAGAGGTACCTTGAAATGTAATTTGAATATGTTTTGAGTTGATTATTGAACCACTGTTACTTTTTCATCCATTAAGGACTGGACCCCAATCTGTATCTGACCAGAAAACTCAGTTGCCTCCTGAAAATCCACCAATCCTATTATAAGGTGATTTTGAATGAATCTATCATAAAATGTCATGTAAAGAGGTGCTCTGCTGATAACTAAACCGTTTTCTCATTGGAGTGAATATACAATTATCAACAGCAATGGGGCAACTGTAAATGCCCGAAAACCTAGCGTAATATGCTTTTCATTGTAATTTACACAAGCGGTTGATGGTTGCTTTATTAAATCCTATTATAATGTGATTTCAAGCAGGGGTACCTTGAAATGTAATTTGAATATGTTTTGAGTTGATTATTGAACATCTGTCACTTTTTCATCCATTTAGGACTGGACCCCAATCTGTATCCGACCAGAAAACTCAGTTCCCTCCTGAAAATCCACCAATCCTATTATAAGGTGATTTTGAATGAATCTACCATAAAATGTCATGTTAAGATGTGCTTTGTTGATAACTAAACAGTTTTCTCATTGGAGTGAATATACAATAATCAACAGCAATGGGGCAACTGTAAATGCCGAAAACCTAGCGTAATATGCTTTTCATTGTAATTTACACAAGCAGTTGATGGTTGCTTCATTAAATCCTATTATAATGTGATTTTAAGTAGAGGTACCTTGAAATGTAATTTGAATATGTTTTGAGTTGATTATTGAACATCTGTTACTTTTTCATCCATTTAGGACTGGACCCCAATCTGTATCTGACCAGAAAACTCAGTTGCCTCCTGAAAATCCACAAATCCTATTATAAGGTGATTTTGAATGAATCTACCATAAAATGTCATGTAAAGAGGTGCTCTGCTGATAACTAAACCGTTTTCTCATTGGAGTGAATATACAATGATAAACAGCAATGAAAGCAGCTGTAAATGCCGAAAACCAAGCGTAAAATGCTTTTCATTGTAGTTGATGGTTGCTTCAGTAAATCCTATTATAATGTGATTTCAAGTAGAGGTACCTGGAAATGTAATTTGAATATGTTTTGTGTTGATTATGGAACACCTTGTCACTTTTTCATCCATTTAGGACTGGACCCGAATCTGTATCCGACCAGAAAACTCAGTTCCCTCCTGAAAATCCACCAATCCTATTATAAGGTGATTTTGAATGAATCTACCATAAAATGTCATGTTAAGATGTGCTTTGTTGATATCTAAACAGTTTTCTCATTGGAGTGAATATACAATAATCAACAGCAATGGGGCAACTGTAAATGCCGAAAACCTAGCGTAATATGCTTTTCATTGTAATTTACACAAGCAGTTGATGGTTGCTTCATTAAATCCTATTATAATGTGATTTCAAGTAGAGGTACCTTGAAATGTAATTTGAATATGTTTTGAGTTGATTATTGAACATCTGTCACTTTTTCATCCATTTAGGACTGGACCCCAATCTGTATCTGACCAGAAAACTCAGTTGCCTCCTGAAAATCCACAAATCCTAATATAAGGTGATTTTGAATGAATCTACCATAAAATGTCATGTAAAGATGTGCTCTGCTGATAACTAAACAGTTTTCTCATTGGAGTGAATATACAATAATCAACAGCAATGGGGCAACTGTAAATGCCGAAAACCTAGCGTAATATGCTTTTCATTGTAATTTACACAAGCGGTTGATGGTTGCTTCATTAAATCCTATTATAATGTGATTTCAAGCAGAGGTGCCTTGAAATGTAATTTGAATATGTTTTGAGTTGATTATTGAACATCTGTCACTTTTTCATCCATTTAGGACTGGACCCCAATCTGTATCCGACCAGAAAACTCAGTTCTCTCCTGAAAATCCACAAATCCTAATATAAGGTGATTTTGAATGAATCTACCATAAAATGTCATGTTAAGATGTGCTTTGTTGATAACTAAACAGTTTTCTCATTGGAGTGAATATACAATAATCAACAGCAATGGGGCAACTGTAAATGCCGAAAACCTAGCGTAATATGCTTTTCATTGTAATTTACACAAGCGGTTGATGGTTGCTTCATTAAATCCTATTATAATGTGATTTTGAGTAGAGGTACCTTGAAATGTAATTTGAATATGTTTTGAGTTGATTATTGAACATCTGTTACTTTTTCATCCATTTAGGACTGGACCCCAATCTGTATCTGACCAGAAAACTCAGTTGCCTCCTGAAAATCCACAAATCCTATTATAAGGTGATTTTGAATGAATCTACCATAAAATGTCATGTAAAGAGGTGCTCTGCTGATAACTAAACCGTTTTCTCATTGGAGTGAATATACAATGATAAACAGCAATGAAAGCAGCTGTAAATGCCGAAAACCAAGCGTAAAATGCTTTTCATTGTAGTTGATGGTTGCTTCAGTAAATCCTATTATAATGTGATTTCAAGTAGAGGTACCTGGAAATGTAATTTGAATATGTTTTGTGTTGATTATGGAACATCTGTCACTTTTTCATCCATTTAGGACTGGACCCCAATCTGTATTTGACCAGAAAACTCAGTTCCCTCCTGAAAATCCACCAATCCTATTGTAAGGTGATTTTGAATGAATCTACCATAAAATGTCATGTTAAGATGTGCTTTGTTGATATCTAAACAGTTTTCTCATTGGAGTGAATATACAATAATCAACAACAATGGGGCAACTGTAAATGCCGAAAACCTAGCGTAATAAGCTTTTCATTGTAATTTACAC
This sequence comes from Genypterus blacodes, assembly GCF_046128005.1. Classification (NCBI taxonomy): domain Eukaryota; kingdom Metazoa; phylum Chordata; class Actinopteri; order Ophidiiformes; family Ophidiidae; genus Genypterus; species Genypterus blacodes. Next base: position 1,167,311 of record NW_027466998.1, on the reverse strand, counting down.
AAGCAGTTGATGGTTGCTTCATTAAATCCTATTATGATGTGATTTCAAGTAGAGGTACCTTGAAATGTAATTTGAATATGTTTTGAGTTGATTATTGAACATCTGTCACTTTTTCATCCATTTAGGACTGGACCCCAATCTGTATCAGACCAGAAAACTCAGTTGCCTCCTGAAAATCCACCAATCCTATTATAAGGTGATTTTGAATGAATCTACCATAAAATGTCATGTAAAGTGGTGCTCTGCTGATAACTAAACCGTTTTCTCATTGGAGTGAATATACAATGATAAACAGCAATGAAAGCAGCTGTAAATGCCGAAAACCAAGCGTAAAATGCTTTTCATTGTAGTTGATGGTTGCTTCAGTAAATCCTATTATAATGTGATTTCAAGTAGAGGTACCTGGAAATGTAATTTGAATATGTTTTGTGTTGATTATGGAACATCTGTCACTTTTTCATCCATTTAGGACTGGACCCCAATCTGTATCCGACCAGAAAACTCAGTTCCCTCCTGAAAATCCACTAATCCTATTATAAGGTGATTTTGAATGAATCTACCATTAAATGTCATGTTAAGATGTGCTTTGTTGATATCTAAACAGTTTTCTCATTGGAGTGAATATACAATAATCAACAGCAATGGGGCAACTGTAAATGCCGAAAACCTAGCGTAATATGCTTTTCATTGTAATTTACACAAGCAGTTGATGGTTGCTTCATTAAATCCTATTATAATGTGATTTCAAGTAGAGGTACCTTGAAATGTAATTTGAATATGTTTTGAGTTGATTATTGAACATCTGTCACTTTTTCATCCATTTAGGACTGGACCCCAATCTGTATCCGACCAGAAAACTCAGTTGCCTCCTGAAAATCCACAAATCCTAATATAAGGTGATTTTGAATGAATCTACCATTAAATGTCATGTAAAGATGTGCTCTGCTGATAACTAAACAGTTTTCTCATTGGAGTGAATATACAATAATCAACAGCAATGGGGCAACTGTAAATGCCGAAAACCTAGCGTAATATGCTTTTCATTGTAATTTACACAAGCGGTTGATGGTTGCTTCATTAAATCCTATTATAATGTGATTTTAAGTAGAGGTACCTTGAAATGTAATTTGAATATGTTTTGAGTTGATTATTGAACATCTGTTACTTTTTCATCCATTTAGGACTGGACCCCAATCTGTATCTGACCAGAAAACTCAGTTGCCTCCTGAAAATCCACAAATCCTATTATAAGGTGATTTTGAATGAATCTACCATAAAATGTCATGTAAAGATGTGCTCTGCTGATAACTTAACCGTTTTCTCATTGGAGTGAATATACAATGATAAACAGCAATGAAAGCAGCTGTAAATGCCGAAAACGAAGCGTAAAATGCTTTTCATTGTAGTTGATGGTTGCTTCAGTAAATCCTATTATAATGTGATTTCAAGTAGAGGTACCTGGAAATGTAATTTGAATATGTTTTGTGTTGATTATGGAACATCTGTCACTTTTTCATCCATTTAGGACTGGACCCCAATCTGTATTTGACCAGAAAACTCAGTTCCCTCCTGAAAATCCACCAATCCTATTGTAAGGTGATTTTGAATGAATCTACCATAAAATGTCATGTTAAGATGTGCTTTGTTGATATCTAAACAGTTTTCTCATTGGAGTGAATATACAATAATCAACAGCAATGGGGCAACTGTAAATGCCGAAAACCTAGCGTAATATGCTTTTCATTGTAATTTACACAAGCAGTTGATGGTTGCTTCATTAAATCCTATTATAATGTGATTTCAAGTAGAGGTACCTTGAAATGGAATTTTTAATATGTTTTGAGTTGATTATGGAACATCTGTCACTCTTTCATCCATTTAGGACTGGACCCCAATCTGTATCTGACCAGAAAACTCAGTTGCCTCCTGAAAATCCACAAATCCTATTATAAGGTGATTTTGAATGAATCTACCATAAAATGTCATGTAAAGATGTGCTCTGCTGATAACTAAACAGTTTTCTCATTGGAGTGAATATACAATGATAAACAGCAATGAAAGCAGCTGTAAATGCCGAAGACCAAGCGTAAAATGCTTTTCATTGTAATTTACACAAGCAGTTGATGGTTGCTTCATTAAATCCTATTATAATGTGATTTCAAGTAGAGGTACCTTGAAATGTAATTTGAATTAATTTTGAGTTGATTATTGAACATCTGTTACTTTTTCATCCATTTAGGACTGGACCCCAATCTGTATCTGACCAGAAAACTCAGTTGCCTCCTGAAAATCCACAAATCCTATTATAAGGTGATTTTGAATGAATCTACCATAAAATGTCATGTAAAGATGTGCTCTGCTGATAACTAAACAGTTTTCTCATTGGAGTGAATATACAATAATCAACAGCAATGGGGCAACTGTAAATGCCGAAAACCTAGCGTAATATGCTTTTCATTGTAATTTACACAAGCAGTTGATGGTTGCTTCATTAAATCCTATTATAATGTGATTTCAAGTAGAGGTACCTGGAAATGGAATTTGAATATGTTTTGAGTTGATTATGGAACATCTGTCACTTTTTTATCCATTTAGGACTGGACCCCAATCTGTATTTGACCAGAAAACTCAGTTCCCTCCTGAAAATCCACAAATGCTATTATAAGGTGATTTTGAATGAATCTACCATAAAATGTCATGTTAAGATGTGCTTTGTTGATATCTTAACAGTTTTCTCGTTGGAGTGAATATACAATGATAAACAGCAATGAAAGCAGCTGTAAATGCCGAAAACCAAGTGTAAAATGCTTTTCATTGTAGTTGATGGTTGCTTCAGTAAATCCTATTATAATGTGATTTCAAGTAGAGGTACCTGGAAATGTAATTTGAATATGTTTTGTGTTGATTATGGAACATCTGTCACTTCTTCATCCATTTAGGACTGGACCCCAATCTGTATCCGACTAGAAAACTCAGTTCCCTCCTGAAAATCCACAAATCCTATTATGAGGTGATTATGAATGAATCTACCATAAAATGTCATGCAAAGATGTGCTTTGTTGATAACTAAACAGTTTTCTCATTGGAGTGAATATACAATAATCAACAGCAATGGGGCAGCTGTAAATGCCGACAACCTAGCGTAATATGCTTTTCATTGTTATTTACACAAGCAGTTGATGGTTGCTTCATTAAATCCTATTATAATGTGATTTTAAGTAGAGGTACCTTGAAATGTAATTTGAATATGTTTTGAGTTGATTATTGAACATCTGTTACTTTTTCATCCATTTAGGACTGGACCCCAATCTGTATCTGACCAGAAAACTCAGTTGCCTCCTGAAAATCCACAAATCCTATTATAAGGTGATTTTGAATGAATCTACCATAAAATGTCATGTAAAGATGTGCTCTGCTGATAACTAAACCGTTTTCTCATTGGAGTGAATATACAATGATAAACAGCAATGAAAGCAGCTGTAAATGCCGAAAACCAAGCGTAAAATGCTTTTCATTGTAGTTGATGGTTGCTTCAGTAAATCCTATTATAATGTGATTTCAAGTAGAGGTACCTGGAAATGTAATTTGAATATGTTTTGTGTTGATTATGGAACATCTGTCACTTTTTCATCCATTTAGGACTGGACCCCAATCTGTATTTGACCAGAAAACTCAGTTCCCTCCTGAAAATCCACCAATCCTATTGTAAGGTGATTTTGAATGAATCTATTATAAAATGTCATGTTAAGATGTGCTTTGTTGATATCTAAACAGTTTTCTCATTGGAGTGAATATACAATAATCAACAGCAATGGGGCAACTGTAAATGCCGAAAACCTAGCGTAATAAGCTTTTCATTGTAATTTACACAAGCAGTTGATGGTTGCTTCATTAAATCCTATTATGATGTGATTTCAAGTAGAGGTACCTTGAAATGTAATTTGAATATGTTTTGAGTTGATTATTGAACATCTGTCACTCTTTCATCCATTTAGGACTGGACCCCAATCTGTATCCGACCAGAAAACTCAGTTCCCTCCTGAAAATCCACCAATCCTATTATAAGGTGATTTTGAATGAATCTACCATAAAATGTCATGTTAAGATGTGCTTTGTTGATAACTGAACAGTTTTCTCATTGGAGTGAATATACAATAATCAACAGCAATGGGGCAACTGTAAATGCCGAAAACCTAGCGTAATATGCTTTTTCATTGTAATTTACACAAGCAGTTGATGGTTGCTTCATTAAATCCTATTATAATGTGATTTCAAGTAGAGGTACCTTGAAATGTAATTTGAATATGTTTTGAGTTGATTATTGAACATCTGTCACTTTTTCATCCATTTAGGACTGGACCCCAATCTGTATCAGACCAGAAAACTCAGTTGCCTCCTGAAAATCCACCAATCCTATTATAAGGTGATTTTGAATGAATCTACCATAAAATGTCATGTAAAGAGGTGCTCTGCTGATAACTAAACCGTTTTCTCATTGGAGTGAATATACAATGATAAACAGCAATGAAAGCAGCTGTAAATGCCGAAAACCAAGCGTAAAATGCTTTTCATTGTAGTTGATGGTTGCTTCAGTAAATCCTATTATAATGTGATTTCAAGTAGAGGTACCTGGAAATGTAATTTGAATATGTTTTGTGTTGATTATGGAACATCTGTCACTTTTTCATCCATTTAGGACTGGACCCCAATCTGTATCCGACCAGAAAACTCAGTTCCCTCCTGAAAATCCACCAATCCTATTATAAGGTGATTTTGAATGAATCTACCATAAAATGTCATGTTAAGATGTGCTTTGTTGATATCTAAACAGTTTTCTCATTGGAGTGAATATACAATAATCAACAGCAATGGGGCAACTGTAAATGCCGAAAACCTAGCGTAATATGCTTTTCATTGTAATTTACACAAGCAGTTGATGGTTGCTTCATTAAATCCTATTATAATGTGATTTCAAGTAGAGGTACCTTGAAATGTAATTTGAATATGTTTTGAGTTGATTATTGAACATCTGTCACTCTTTCATCCATTTAGGACTGGACCCCAATCTGTATCTGACCAGAAAACTCAGTTGCCTCCTGAAAATCCACAAATCCTATTATAAGGTGATTTTGAATGAATCTACCATAAAATGTCATGTAAAGATGTGCTCTGCTGATAACTAAACAGTTTTCTCATTGGAGTGAATATACAATGATAAACAGCAATGAAAGCAGCTGTAAATGCCGAAAACCAAGCGTAAAATGCTTTTCATTGTAGTTGATGGTTGCTTCAGTAAATCCTATTATAATGTGATTTCAAGTAGAGGTACCTGGAAATGTAATTTGAATATGTTTTGTGTTGATTATGGAACATCTGTCACTTTTTCATCCATTTAGGACTGGACCCCAATCTGTATTTGACCAGAAAACTCAGTTCCCTCCTGAAAATCCACCAATCCTATTATAAGGTGATTTTGAATGAATCTACCATAAAATGTCATGTTAAGATGTGCTTTGTTGATATCTAAACAGTTTTCTCATTGGAGTGAATATACAATAATCAACAGCAATGGGGCAACTGTAAATGCCGAAAACCTAGCGTAATATGCTTTTCATTGTAATTTACACAAGCAGTTGATGGTTGCTTCATTAAATCCTATTATAATGTGATTTCAAGTAGAGGTACCTGGAAATGTAATTTGAATATGTTTTGAGTTGATTATGGAACATCTGTCACTTTTTCATCCATTTAGGACTGGACCCCAATCTGTATTTGACCAGAAAACTCAGTTCCCTCCTGAAAATCCACAAATGCTATTATAAGGTGATTTTGAATGAATCTACCATAAAATGTCATGTTAAGATGTGCTTTGTTGATATCTTAACAGTTTTCTCGTTGGAGTGAATATACAATGATAAACAGCAATGAAAGCAGCTGTAAATGCCGAAAACCAAGTGTAAAATGCTTTTCATTGTAGTTGATGGTTGCTTCAGTAAATCCTATTATAATGTGATTTCAAGTAGAGGTACCTGGAAATGTAATTTGAATATGTTTTGTGTTGACTATGGAACATCTGTCACTTCTTCATCCATTTAGGACTGGACCCCAATCTGTATCCGACTAGAAAACTCAGTTCCCTCCTGAAAATCCACAAATCCTATTATGAGGTGATTATGAACGAATCTACCATAAAATGTCATGCAAAGATGTGCTTTGTTGATAACTAAACAGTTTTCTCATTGGAGTGAATATACAATAATCAACAGCAATGGGGCAGCTGTAAATGTCGAAAACCAAGTGTAAAATGCTTTCATTGTAATTTTACACAAGCAGTTGATGGTTGCTTCATTAAATCCTATTATAATGTGATTTCAAGTAGAGGTACCTGGAAATGTAATTTGAATATGTTTTGTTTTGATTATTGAACATCCGTCACTTTTTCATCCATTTAGGACTGGACCCCAATCTGTGTCTGTCATAGCCTCCTGAAAATCCACAAATCCTATTATGAGGTGATTATGAACGAATCTACCATAAAATGTCATGCAAAGGTGTGCTTTGTGCATAACTAAACAGTTTTCTCATTGGAGTGAATATACAATAATCAACAGCAATGGGGCAGCTGTAAATGCCGACAACCTAGCGTAATATGCTTTTCATTGTTATTTACACAAGCAGTTGATGGTTGCTTCATTAAATCCTATTATAATGTGATTTTAAGTAGAGGTACCTTGAAATGTAATTTGAATATGTTTTGAGTTGATTATTGAACATCTGTTACTTTTTCATCCATTTAGGACTGGACCCCAATCTGTATCTGACCAGAAAACTCAGTTGCCTCCTGAAAATCCACAAATCCTATTATAAGGTGATTTTGAATGAATCTACCATAAAATGTCATGTAAAGATGTGCTCTGCTGATAACTAAACCGTTTTCTCATTGGAGTGAATATACAATGATAAACAGCAATGAAAGCAGCTGTAAATGCCGAAAACCAAGCGTAAAATGCTTTTCATTGTAGTTGATGGTTGCTTCAGTAAATCCTATTATAATGTGATTTCAAGTAGAGGTACCTGGAAATGTAATTTGAATATGTTTTGTGTTGATTATGGAACATCTGTCACTTCTTCATCCATTTAGGACTGGACCCCAATCTGTATCCGACTAGAAAACTCAGTTCCCTCCTGAAAATCCACAAATCCTATTATGAGGTGATTATGAACGAATCTACCATAAAATGTCATGCAAAGATGTGCTTTGTTGATAACTAAACAGTTTTCTCATTGGAGTGAATATACAATAATCAACAGCAATGGGGCAGCTGTAAATGTCGAAAACCAAGTGTAAAATGCTTTCATTGTAATTTTACACAAGCAGTTGATGGTTGCTTCATTAAATCCTATTATAATGTGATTTCAAGTAGAGGTACCTTGAAATGTAATTTGAATATGTTTTGAGTTGATTATTGAACATCTGTTACTTTTTCATCCATTTAGGACTGGACCCCAATCTGTATCTGACCAGAAAACTCAGTTGCCTCCTGAAAATCCACAAATCCTATTATAAGGTGATTTTGAATGAATCTACCATAAAATGTCATGTAAAGATGTGCTCTGCTGATAACTAAACCGTTTTCTCATTGGAGTGAATATACAATGATAAACAGCAATGAAAGCAGCTGTAAATGCCGAAAACCAAGCGTAAAATGCTTTTCATTGTAGTTGATGGTTGCTTCAGTAAATCCTATTATAATGTGATTTCAAGTAGAGGTACCTGGAAATGTAATTTGAATATGTTTTGTGTTGATTATGGAACATCTGTCACTTTTTCATCCATTTAGGACTGGACCCCAATCTGTATTTGACCAGAAAACTCAGTTCCCTCCTGAAAATCCACCAATCCTATTATAAGGTGATTTTGAATGAATCTACCATAAAATGTCATGTTAAGATGTGCTTTGTTGATATCTAAACAGTTTTCTCATTGGAGTGAATATACAATAATCAACAGCAATGGGGCAACTGTAAATGCCGAAAACCTAGCGTAATATGCTTTTCATTGTAATTTACACAAGCAGTTGATGGTTGCTTCATTAAATCCTATTATAATGTGATTTCAAGTAGAGGTACCTGGAAATGTAATTTGAATATGTTTTGAGTTGATTATGGAACATCTGTCACTTTTTCATCCATTTAGGACTGGACCCCAATCTGTATTTGACCAGAAAACTCAGTTCCCTCCTGAAAATCCACAAATGCTATTATAAGGTGATTTTGAATGAATCTACCATAAAATGTCATGTTAAGATGTGCTTTGTTGATATCTTAACAGTTTTCTCGTTGGAGTGAATATACAATGATAAACAGCAATGAAAGCAGCTGTAAATGCCGAAAACCAAGTGTAAAATGCTTTTCATTGTAGTTGATGGTTGCTTCAGTAAATCCTATTATAATGTGATTTCAAGTAGAGGTACCTGGAAATGTAATTTGAATATGTTTTGTGTTGATTATGGAACATCTGTCACTTCTTCATCCATTTAGGACTGGACCCCAATCTGTATCCGACTAGAAAACTCAGTTCCCTCCTGAAAATCCACAAATCCTATTATGAGGTGATTATGAACGAATCTACCATAAAATGTCATGCAAAGATGTGCTTTGTTGATAACTAAACAGTTTTCTCATTGGAGTGAATATACAATAATCAACAGCAATGGGGCAGCTGTAAATGTCGAAAACCAAGTGTAAAATGCTTTCATTGTAATTTTACACAAGCAGTTGATGGTTGCTTCATTAAATCCTATTATAATGTGATTTCAAGTAGAGGTACCTGGAAATGTAATTTGAATATGTTTTGTTTTGATTATTGAACATCCGTCACTTTTTCATCCATTTAGGACTGGACCCCAATCTGTGTCTGTCATAGCCTCCTGAAAATCCACAAATCCTATTATGAGGTGATTATGAACGAATCTACCATAAAATGTCATGCAAAGGTGTGCTTTGTGCATAACTAAACAGTTTTCTCATTGGAGTGAATATACAATAATCAACAGCAATGGGGCAGCTGTAAATGCCGACAACCTAGCGTAATATGCTTTTCATTGTTATTTACACAAGCAGTTGATGGTTGCTTCATTAAATCCTATTATAATGTGATTTTAAGTAGAGGTACCTTGAAATGTAATTTGAATATGTTTTGAGTTGATTATTGAACATCTGTTACTTTTTCATCCATTTAGGACTGGACCCCAATCTGTATCTGACCAGAAAACTCAGTTGCCTCCTGAAAATCCACAAATCCTATTATAAGGTGATTTTGAATGAATCTACCATAAAATGTCATGTAAAGAGGTGCTCTGCTGATAACTAAACCGTTTTCTCATTGGAGTGAATATACAATGATAAACAGCAATGAAAGCAGCTGTAAATGCCGAAAACCAAGCGTAAAATGCTTTTCATTGTAGTTGATGGTTGCTTCAGTAAATCCTATTATAATGTGATTTCAAGTAGAGGTACCTGGAAATGTAATTTGAATATGTTTTGTGTTGATTATGGAACATCTGTCACTTCTTCATCCATTTAGGACTGGACCCCAATCTGTATCCGACTAGAAAACTCAGTTCCCTCCTGAAAATCCACAAATCCTATTATGAGGTGATTATGAACGAATCTACCATAAAATGTCATGCAAAGATGTGCTTTGTTGATAACTAAACAGTTTTCTCATTGGAGTGAATATACAATAATCAACAGCAATGGGGCAGCTGTAAATGTCGAAAACCAAGTGTAAAATGCTTTCATTGTAATTTTACACAAGCAGTTGATGGTTGCTTCATTAAATCCTATTATAATGTGATTTCAAGTAGAGGTACCTTGAAATGTAATTTGAATATGTTTTGTGTTGATTATGGAACATCCGTCACTTTTTCATCCATTTAGGACTGGACCCCAATCTGTGTCTGTCATAGCCTCCTGAAAATCCACAAATCCTATTATGAGGTGATTATGAACGAATCTACCATAAAATGTCATGCAAAGATGTGCTTTGTTGATAACTAAACAGTTTTCTCATTGGAGTGAATATACAATAATCAACAGCAATGGGGCAGCTGTAAATGTCGAAAACCAAGTGTAAAATGCTTTCATTGTAATTTTACACAAGCAGTTGATGGTTGCTTCATTAAATCCTATTATAATGTGATTTCAAGTAGTGGTACCCTGAAATGTAATTTGAATATGTTTTGAGTTGATTATGGAACATCTGTCACTTTTTCATCCATTTAGGACTGGACCCCAATCTGTATCTGACCAGAAAACTCAGTTCCCTCCTGAAAATCCACAAATCCTATTATAAGGTGATTTTGAATGAATCTACCATAAAATGTCATGTGAAGATGTGCTCTGCTGATAACTAAACAGTTTTCTCATTGGAGTGAATATACAATGATAAACAGCAATGAAAGCAGCTGTAAATGCCGAAAACCAAGTGTAAAATGCTTTTCATTGTAGTTGATGGTTGCTTCAGTAAATCCTATTATAATGTGATTTCAAGTAGAGGTACCTGGAAATGTAATTTGAATATGTTTTGAGTTGATTATGGAACATCTGTCACTTTTTCATCCATTTAGGACTGGACCCCAATCTGTATTTGACCAGAAAACTCAGTTCCCTCCTGAAAATCCACAAATGCTATTATAAGGTGATTTTGAATGAATCTACCATAAAATGTCATGTTAAGATGTGCTTTGTTGATAACTAAACAGTTTTCTCATTGGAGTGAATATACAATAATCAACAGCAATGCGGCAACTGTAAATGCCGACAACGTAGCGTAAAATGCTTTTCATTGTAGTTGATGGTTGCTTCAGTAAATCCTATTATAATGTGATTTCAAGTAGAGGTACCTTGAAATGTAATTTGAATATGTTTTGAGTTGATTATTGAACATCTGTCACTTTTTCATCCATTTAGGACTGGACCCCAATCTGTATCCGACCAGAAAACTCAGTTCCCTCCTGAAAATCCACGAATCCTATTATAAGGTGATTTTGAATGAATCTACCATAAAATGTCATGTGAAGATGTGCTCTGCTGATAACTAAACAGTTTTCTCATTGGAGTGAATATACAATGATAAACAGCAATGAAAGCAGCTGTAAATGCCGAAAACCAAGTGTAAAATGCTTTTCATTGTAGTTGATGGTTGCTTCAGTAAATCCTATTATAATGTGATTTCAAGTAGAGGTACCTGGAAATGTAATTTGAATATGTTTTGAGTTGATTATGGAACATCTGTCACTTTTTCATCCATTTAGGACTGGACCCCAATCTGTGTCTGTCATAGCCTCCTGAAAATCCACAAATCCTATTATGAGGTGATTATGACCGAATCTACCATAAAATGTCATGCAAAGATGTGCTTTGTTGATAACTAAACAGTTTTCTCATTGGAGTGAATATACAATGATCAACAGCAATGGGGCAGCTGTAAATGCCGAAAACCTAGCGTAAAATGCTTTCATTGTAATTTACACTAGCAGTTGATGGTTGCTTCATTAAATCCTATTGTAATGTGATTTCAAGTAGAGGTACCTGGAAATGTAATTTGAATATGTTTTGTGTTGATTATGGACCATCTGTCACTTTTTCACCCATTTAGGACTGGACCCCAATCTGTGTCCGTCATAGCCTCCTGAATATCCACAAATCCTATTATGAAGTGATTTTGAATGAATCTACCATAAAATGGCATGTAAGGATGTGCTCTGCTGATAACTTAACAGTTTTCTCATTGGAGTGAATATACAATGATAAACAGCAATGAAAGCAGCTGTAAATGCCGAAAACCAAGCGTAAAATGCTTTTCATTGTAGTTGTTGGTTGCTTCAGTAAATCCTATTATAATGTGATTTCAAGTAGAGGTACCTGGAAATATAATTTGAATATGTTTTGTGTTGATTATGGAACATGTGTCACTTTTTCATCCATTTAGGACTGGACCCCAATATGTATCCGACCAGAAAACTAAGTTCCCTCCTGAAAATCCACAAATCCTATTATGAGGTGATTTTGAATGAATCTACCATAAAATGTCATGTTAAGATGTGCTTTGTTGATAACTAAACAGTTTTCTCATTGGAGTGAATATACAATAATCAACAGCAATGGGGCAACTGTAAATGCCGAAAACCTAGCGTAATATGCTTTTCATTGTAATTTACACAAGCAGTCGATGGTTGCTTCATTAAATCCTATTATAATGTGATTTCAAGTAGTGGTACCCTGAAATGTAATTTGAATATGTTTTGAGTTGATTATGGAACATCTGTCACTTTTTCATCCATTTAGGACTGGACCCCAATCTGTATCTGACCAGAAAACTCAGTTCCCTCCTGAAAATCCACAAATCCTTTTATAAGGTGATTTTGAATGAATCTACCATAAAATGTCATGTGAAGATGTGCTCTGCTGATAACTAAACAGTTTTCTCATTGGAGTGAATATACAATGATAAACAGCAATGAAAGCAGCTGTAAATGCCGAAAACCAAGTGTAAAATGCTTTTCATTGTAGTTGATGGTTGCTTCAGTAAATCCTATTATAATGTGATTTCAAGTAGAGGTACCTGGAAATGTAATTTGAATATGTTTTGTGTTGATTATGGAACATCTGTCACTTCTTCATCCATTTAGGACTGGACCCCAATCTGTATCCGACCAGAAAACTCAGTTTCCTCCTGAAAATCCACCAATCCTTATTATAAGGTGATTTTGAATTAATCTACCATAAAATGTCATGTTAAGATGTGCTTTGTTGATAACTAAACAGTTTTCTCATTGGAGTGAATATACAATAATCAACAGCAATGCGGCAACTGTAAATGCCGACAACCTAGCGTAAAATGCTTTTCATTGTAGTTGATGGTTGCTTCAGTAAATCCTATTATAATGTGATTTCAAGTAGAGGTACCTGGAAATGTAATTTGAATATGTTTTGAGTTGATTATGGAACATCTGTCACTTTTTCATCCATTTAGGACTGGACCCCAATCTGTATTTGACCAGAAAACTCAGTTCCCTCCTGAAAATCCACAAATGCTATTATAAGGTGATTTTGAATGAATCTACCATAAAATGTCATGTTAAGATGTGCCTTGTTGATAACTAAACAGTTTTCTCATTGGAGTGAATATACAATAATCAACAGCAATGCGGCAACTGTAAATGCCGACAACGTAGCGTAAAATGCTTTTCATTGTAGTTGATGGTTGCTTCAGTAAATCCTATTATAATGTGATTTCAAGTAGAGGTACCTGGAAATGTAATTTGAATATGTTTTGAGTTGATTATGGAACATCTGTCACTTTTTCATCCATTTAGGACTGGACCCCAATCTGTATTTGACCAGAAAACTCAGTTCCCTCCTGAAAATCCACAAATGCTATTATAAGGTGATTTTGAATGAATCTACCATAAAATGTCATGTTAAGATGTGCTTTGTTGATATCTTAACAGTTTTCTCGTTGGAGTGAATATACAACAATCAACAGCAATGGGGCAGCTGTAAATGCTAAAAACCTAGCGTAAAATGCTTTTCATTGTAGTTGATGGTTGCTTCAGTAAATCCAATTATAATGTGATTTCGAGTAGAGGTACCTGGAAATGTAATTTGATTATGTTTTGAGTTGACTATGGAACATGTGTCACTTTTTCATCCATTCAGGACTGGACCCCAATCTGTGTCCGTCATTCCTCCTGAAAATCCACAAATCCTATTTTGAGGTGATATGAATGAATCTACCATAAAATGTCATGCAAAGATGTGCTTTGTTGATAACTGCACAGTTTTCTCATTGGAGTGAATATACAATAATCAACAGCAATGGGGCAACTGTAAATGCCGAAAACCTAGCGTAATATGCTTTTCATTGTAATTTACACAAGCAGTTGATGGTTGCTTCATTAAATCCTATTATAATGTGATTTCAAGTAGTGGTACCTTGAAATGTAATTTGAATATGTTTTGAGTTGATTATGGAACATCTGTCACTTTCTCATCCATTTAGGACTGGACCCCAATCTGTATCCGACCAGAAAACTCAGTTCCCTCCTGAATATCCACCAATCCTATTATAAGGTGATTTTGAATGAATCTACCATAAAATGTCATGTTAAGATGTGCTTTGTTGATATCTTAACAGTTTTCTCATTGGAGTGAATATACAATAATCAACAGCAATGGGGCAACTGTAAATGCCGAAAACCTAGCGTAATATGCTTTTCATTGTAATTTACACAAGCAGTTGATGGTTGCTTCATTAAATCCTATTATAATGTGATTTCAAGTAGAGGAACCTTGAAATGTAATTTGAATATGTTTTGAGTTGATTATTGAACATCTGTCACTTTTTCATCCATTTAGGACTGGACCCCAATCTGTATCCGACCAGAAAACTCAGTTCCCTCCTGAAAATCCACCAATCCTATTATAAGGTGATTTTGAATGAATCTACCATAAAATGTCATGTTAAGATGTGCTTTGTTGATAACTAAACAGTTTTCTCATTGGAGTGAATATACAATAATCAACAGCAATGGGGCAACTGTAAATGCCGAAAACCTAGCGTAATATAGTTTTCATTGTTATTTACACAAGCAGTTGATGGTTGCTTCATTAAATCCTATTATAATGTGATTTCAAGTAGAGGTACCTTGAAATGTAATTTGAAGTTTTTTCTGAGTTGATTATTGAACATCTGTCACTTTTTCATCCATTTAGGACTGGACCCCAATCTGTATCTGACCAGAAAACTCAGTTGCCTCCTGAAAATCCACAAATCCTATTATAAGGTGATTTTGAATGAATCTACCATAAAATGTCATGTAAAGATGTGCTCTGCTGATAACTAAACAGTTTTCTCATTGGAGTGAATATACAATGATAAACAGCAATGAAAGCAGCTGTAAATGCCAAAAACCAAGCGTAAAATGCTTTTCATTGTAGTTGATGGTTGCTTCAGTAAATCCTATTATAATGTGATTTCAAGTAGAGGTACCTGGAAATATAATTTGAATATGTTTTGTGTTTATTATGGAACATCTGTCACTTTTTCATCCATTTAGGACTGGACCCCAATCTGTATCCGACCAGAAAACTCAGTTCCCTCCTGAAAATCCACAAATGCTATTATAAGGTAATTTTGAATGAATCTATTATAAAATGTCATGTGAAGATGTGCTTTGTTGATAACTAAACCGTTTTCTCATTGGAGTGAATATACAATAATCAACAGCAATGGGGCAACTGTAAATGCCGAAAACCTAGTGTAATATGCTTTTCATTGTAATTTACACAAGCAGTTGATGGTTGCTTCATTAAATCCTATTATAATGTGATTTTAAGTCGAGGTACCTTGAAATGTAATTTGAATATGTTTTGAGTTGATTATGGAACATCTGTCACTTTTTCATCCATTTAGGACTGGACCCCAATCTGTATCCGACCAGAAAACTCAGCTCCCTCCTGAAAATCCACAAATCCTATTATAAGGTGATTTTGAATGAATCTACCATAAAATGTCATGTTAAGATGTGCTTTGTTGATAACTAAACAGTTTTCTCATTGGAGTGAATATACAATGATAAACAGCAATGAAAGCAGCTGTAAATGCCGAAAACCAAGCGTAATAAGCTTTTCATTGTAGTTGATGGTTGCTTCAGTAAATCCTATTATAATGTGATTTCAAGTAGAGGTACCTGGAAATGTAATTTGAATATGTTTTGTGTTGATTATGGAACATCTGTCACTTTTTCATCCATTTAGGACTGGACCCCAATCTGTATCCGACCAGAAAACTCAGTTCCCTCCTGAAAATCCACCAATCCTGTTATAAGGTGATTTTGAATGAATCTACCATAAAATGTCATGTTAAGATGTGCTTTGTTGATATCTAAACAGTTTTCTCATTGGAGTGAATATACAATAATCAACAGCAATGGGGCAACTGTAAATGCCGAAAACCTAGCGTAATATGCTTTTCATTGTAATTTACACAAGCGGTTGATGGTTGCTTCATTAAATCCTATTATAATGTGATTTCAAGCAGAGGTGCCTTGAAATGTAATTTGAATATGTTTTGAGTTGATTATTGAACATCTGTCACTTTTTCATCCATTTAGGACTGGACCCCAATCTGTATCCGACCAGAAAACTCAGTTCCCTCCTGAAAATCCACCAATCCTATTATAAGGTGATTTTGAATGAATCTACCATAAAATGTCATGTTAAGATGTGCTTTGTTCATAACTAAACAGTTTTCTCATTGGAGTGAATATACAATAATCAATAGCAATGGGGCAACTGTAAATGCCGAAAACCTAGCGTAATATGCTTTTCATTGTAATTTACACAAGCAGTTGATGGTTGCTTCATTAAATCCTATTATAATGTGATTCCAAGTAGAGGTACCTTGAAATGTAATTTGAATATGTTTTGAGTTGATTATTGAACATCTGTTACTTTTTCATCCATTTAGGACTGGACCCCAATCTGTATCCGACCAGAAAACTCAGTTGCCTCCTGAAAATCCACCAATCCTATTATAAGGTGATTTTGAATGAATCTACCATAAAATGTCATGTTAAGATGTGCTTTGTTGATATCTAAACAGTTTTCTCATTGGAGTGAATATACAATAATCAACAGCAATGGGGCAACTGTAAATGCCGAAAACCTAGCGTAATATGCTTTTCATTGTAATTTACACAAGCGGTTGATGGTTGCTTCATTAAATCCTATCATAATGTGATTTCAAGCAGAGGTGCCTTGAAATGTAATTTGAATATGTTTTGAGTTGATTATTGAACATCTGTCACTTTTTCATCCATTTAGGACTGGACCCCAATCTGTATCCGACCAGAAAAGTCAGTTCCCTCCTGAAAATCCACCAATCCTATTATAAGGTGATTTTGAATGAATCTACCATAAAATGTCATGTTAAGATGTGCTTTGTTGATAACTAAACAGTTTTCTCATTGGAGTGAATATACAATAATCAACAGCAATGGGGCAACTGTAAATGCCGAAAACCTAGCGTAATATGCTTTTCATTGTAATTTACACAAGCGGTTGATGGTTGCTTCATTAAATCCTATTATAATGTGATTTCAAGCAGAGGTGCCTTGAAATGTAATTTGAATATGTTTTGAGTTGATTATTGAACATCTGTCACTTTTTCATCCATTTAGGACTGGACCCCAATCTGTATCCGACCAGAAAACTCAGTTCCCTCCTGAAAATCCACCAATCCTATTATAAGGTGATTTTGAATGAATCTACCATAAAATGTCATGTTAAGATGTGCTTTGTTGATAACTAAACAGTTTTCTCATTGGAGTGAATATACAATAATCAACAGCAATGGGGCAACTGTAAATGCCGAAAACCTAGCGTAATATGCTTTTCATTGTAATTTACACAAGCAGTTGATGGTTGCTTCATTAAATCCTATTATAATGTGATTTTAAGTAGAGGTACCTTGAAATGTAATTTGAATATGTTTTGAGTTGATTATTGAACATCTGTTACTTTTTCATCCATTTAGGACTGGACCCCAATCTGTATCTGACCAGAAAACTCAGTTGCCTCCTGAAAATCCACAAATCCTATTATAAGGTGATTTTGAATGAATCTACCATAAAATGTCATGTTAAGATGTGCTTTGTTGATAACTAAACCGTTTTCTCATTGGAGTGAATATACAATGATAAACAGCAATGAAAGCAGCTGTAAATGCCGAAAACCAAGCGTAATATGCTTTTCATTGTAATTTACACAAGCAGTTGATGGTTGCTTCATTAAATCCTATCATAATGTGATTTCAAGTAGAGGTACCTTGAAATGTAATTTGAAGTTTTTTTTGAGTTGATTATTGAACATCTGTTACTTTTTCATCCATTTAGGACTGGACCCCAATCTGTATCTGACCAGAAAACTCAGTTGCCTCCTGAAAATCCACAAATCCTATTATAAGGTGATTTTGAATGAATCTACCATAAAGTGTCATGTAAAGATGTGCTCTGCTGATAACTAAACAGTTTTCTCATTGGAGTGAATATACAATGATAAACAGCAATGAAAGCAGCTGTAAATGCCGAAAACCAAGCGTAAAATGCTTTTCATTGTAATTTACACAAGCAGTTGATGGTTGCTTCATTAAATCCTATTATAATGTGATTTCAAGTAGAGGTACCTTGAAATGTAATTTGAAGTTTTTTCTGAGTTGATTATTGAACATCTGTTACTTTTTCATCCATTTAGGACTGGACCCCAATCTGTATCTGACCAGAAAACTCAGTTGCCTCCTGAAAATCCACAAATCCTATTATAAGGTGATTTTGAATGAATCTACCATAAAATGTCATGTAAAGATGTGCTCTGCTGATAACTAAACCGTTTTCTCATTGGAGTGAATATACAATGATAAACAGCAATGAAAGCAGCTGTAAATGCCGAAAACCAAGCGTAAAATGCTTTTCATTGTAGTTGATGGTTGCTTCAGTAAATCCTATTATAATGTGATTTCAAGTAGAGGTACCTGGAAATGTAATTTGAATATGTTTTGTGTTGATTATGGAACATCTGTCACTTTTTCATCCATTTAGGACTGGACCCCAATCTGTATCCGACCAGAAAACTCAGTTCCCTCCTGAAAATCCACCAATCCTATTATAAGGTGATTTTGAATGAATCTACCATAAAATGTCATGTTAAGATGTGCTTTGTTGATATCTAAACAGTTTTCTCATTGGAGTGAATATACAATAATCAACAGCAATGGGGCAACTGTAAATGCCGAAAACCTAGCGTAATATGCTTTTCATTGTAATTTACACAAGCAGTTGATGGTTGCTTCATTAAATCCTATTATAATGTGATTCCAAGTAGAGGTACCTTGAAATGTAATTTGAATATGTTTTGAGTTGATTATGGAACATCTGTTACTTTTTCATCCATTTAGGACTGGACCCCAATCTGTATCCGACCAGAAAACTCAGTTCCCTCCTGAAAATCCACCAATCCTATTATAAGGTGATTTTGAATGAATCTACCATAAAATGTCATGTTAAGATGTGCTTTGTTGATAACTAAACAGTTTTCTCATTGGAGTGAATATACAATTATCAACAGCAATGGGGCAACTGTAAATGCCGAAAACCTAGCGTAATATGCTTTTCATTGTAATTTACACAAGCAGTTGATGGTTGCTTCAGTAAATCCTATTATAATGTGATTTCAAGTAGAGGTACCTGGAAACGTAATTTGAATATGTTTTGTGTTGATTATTGAACATCTGTCACTTTTTCATCCATTTAGGACTGGACCCCAATCTGTATCCGACCAGAAAACTCAGTTCCCTCCTGAAAATCCACCAATCCTATTATAAGGTGATTTTGAATGAATCTACCATAAAATGTCATGTTAAGATGTGCTTTGTTGATAACTGAACAGTTTTCTCATTGGAGTGAATATACAATTATCAACAGCAATGGGGCAACTGTAAATGCCGAAAACCTAGCGTAATATGCTTTTCATTGTAATTTACACAAGCAGTTGATGGTTGCTTCATTAAATCCTATTATAATGTGATTTCAAGTAGAGGTACCTTGAAATGTAATTTGAATATGTTTTGAGTTGATTATTGAACATCTGTTACTTTTTCATCCATTTAGGACTGGACCCCAATCTGTATCCGACCAGAAAACTCAGTTCCCTCCTGACAATCCACAAATCCTATTATAAAGTGATTTTGAATGAATCTACCATAAAATGTCATGTGAAGATGTGCTCTGCTGATAACTAAACAGTTTTCTCATTGGAGTGAATATACAATGATAAACAGCAATGAAAGCAGCTGTAAATGCTGAAAACCAAGCGTAAAATGCTTTTCATTGTAGTTGATGGTTGCTTCATTAAATCCTATTATAATGTAATTTCAAGTAGAGGTACCTGGAAATGTAATTTGAATATGTTTTGTGTTGATTATGGAACATCTGTCACTTTTTCATCCATTTAGGACTGGACCCCAATCTGTATCCGACCAGAAAACTCAGTTCCCTCCTGAAAATCCACCAATCCTATTTTAAGGTGATTTTGAATGAATATCATAAAATGTCATGTTAAGATGTGCTTTGTTGATAACTAAACAGTTTTCTCATTGGAGTGAATATACAATAATCAACAGCAATGGGGCAACTGTAAATGCCGAAAACCTAGTGTAATATGCTTTTCATTGTAATTCACACAAGCGGTTGATGGTTGCTTCATTAAATCCTATTATAATGTGATTTCAAGTAGAGGTACCTTGAAATGTAATTTGAATATGTTTTGAGTTGATTATTGAACAACTGTCACTTTTTCATCCATTTAGGACTGGACCCCAATCTGTGTCTGTCATAGCCTCCTGAAAATCCACAAATCCTATTATGAGGTGATTTTGAATGAGTCTACCATAAAATGTAATTTAAAGATGTGCTTTGATGATAACCGAACAGTTTTGTTATTTGAGTGAATATACAATAATAAACAGCAATGACAGAAGCTGGAAATGCCGACCACCTGGCGTTAAATGCTTTTTATTGTAATTTACAGAAGCAGTTGATGGTCGCTTTAGTAAATCCTATTATAATGTATTTTAAAGTGGAGGCACTTGAAATGCAACGTGTTTTGAATTGATTATGGAACATGTGTCTCTTTTTCATCCATTTAGGATGGACCCCAATCTGTGTCTCTCATAGCCTCCTGAAAATCCACAAATCCACCTCAAATTATGAGGTGATTTTGAATGAATCTACATTACATTACATTACATTACAGTCGGCCAGGGGTGTAGGGCTTGACCGTAGCCTGGAGGTATGAAGGAGCTGTTCCTTTCACTGCCTGTAGGCTAGCACCAGAGTCTTAAACTGGATGCGAGCAGCTACAGGGAGCCAGTGAGAGAGAACGGAGAAGGCAAGTTGTGTGGGACAACTTGGGGAGGTTGAACACCACACGAGCTGCAGCCTCTTGGACGAGCTCTAGAGGTCTGATGGCGGAAGCCGGGGCGCCAGCAAGGAGGGAGTTGCACTAGTCCAGGCGGGAGATGACAAGAGCCTGGATCAGCACCTGCGCTGCCTTGTTGGTGAGGAAGGGACCAATCCTCCGGATGTTGTAGAGGAGGAATCTGCAGGAACGCGTCAAAGCCACTTTGTTTATTTGGCCAGGGGCACAGCAATTTAAGCAGGCACAGATCGAGTAGTGTTGTTATCCAGCCCTGAATGAAACTGATCGATTATCAACTCAAAACATCTTCAAACTACATTTCAAAATAGCCCTGCTTGAAATCACAATATAATATGACTTACTGAAACAACCACGCCACTGTCTGTGTAAATAACAATGAAAAGCATGTTTACAGTCGTTTTTGACGTTTCTAGCTGTACAGTAACTGTTTCTCAATGTATGTACAGCTACTGTTTAGTTATCAACAAAGCACATCTTGATATGACATTTTATGGTAGATTCATTCAAAATCACCTTATAATAGGATTTGTGGATTTTCAGGAGGCTTTGACAGACACAGATTGGGGTCCAGTCCTAATTGGATGAAAAAGTGACACATGTTCCATAATCAACTCAAAAAATATTCAAATTACATTTCAAGGTACCTCTACTTGAAATCACATTATAATAGGATTTAATGAAGCAACCATCAACTGCTTGTGTAAATTACAATGAAAAGCGTTTTACGCTTGGTTTTCAGCATTTACAGCTGCTTTCATTGCTGTTTATCATTGTATATTCACTCCAATGAGAAACTGTTTCGTTATCAGCAGAGCACATCGTCACATGACATTTTATGGTAGATTCATTCAAAATCACCTTCTAATCGGATTTGTGGATTTTCAGGAGGGAACTGAGTTTTCTCGCGGATACAGATTGGGGTCCAGTCCTAAATGGATGAAAAAGTGACACATGTTTTATAATCAACTCGTGTGTGTGTGTGTGTGAGTGTGTGTGTGTGCGCGCACCTACCTGTCCCATTCTGTTCGCTGCTCGAAGAGGCGGGGCTGATGCAATCTGTCTGCAGTAAGGATGTACGTGCAAACACGATGATGTCGGCACACTTGCAGCTGCTAAACAGGGTGGACGGAGTGCAAAAGCCATAACTTAGCTGTCTGTGATGAGGCCATCTTCCTCTTTCCATATGCGCCGCTGTAAATACGAATGCATTACCGAAGACAGAAGCGATACTGTTAAACTACCTTACCGATGAGCCAACTTAAGGAAACCCACACTTCTCTTGATGACATCCAGTTCAAAATGGTTCTCCAGTCGACCATCCAATCACGTAAGTTCTGTGAGGGGGGGGAGGAGTATGTGCGAAACATGTCAGACTACGTGTAAATAGCGAATAAAAATAGTTATTTGTAGATATAACGACTACAAGGTAAATGTTAATTGTTCAGCCAGTTTTCAGCATTTTTGAATTTCATTACTATGTAATTACTATGCAAGCTATTTCGAGTCTTAATGGGCTCGACCAAATTCCTCATTTGGTATAGCCCGACCTGGTCACACCATTTGTTGCCGTGTTGTCCATTTGCAGCCATTTTACCGTCTGACTGTGTGCACCATTGGACTGTTTTTTTGTGGTACGTGTGAATGAGGATTATCAGATTCAAGGGCCTGTTCATCAGGTAAGATGCAATGTTGGCTATCTAGTATGATAGTGTGACTACATAATGCTTGATGTGAAGTGTATATGCGAGTGAGTGTGTCTATCTATGGGAAGATTTAAAATGCTTGAAGGGTTTTAACTGCAAAACCCGCGAAATGTGTGAATATGCTGAGAAAAACCCTGAAAAATGAAGCCTGTGTGTGCTTTATGTATGTGTATGTGAAGTAATGTGAGTGTGAGTGTCTGTGCTGTCTGTTGCCTGCAAGATTTAAAATGCTTGAAGTGTTTTGACTGCAAAAACCTATGAAATGGGTGAAAATTATGAAAAAAACCCAGAAAGATCAAAGCCTGTCTGTGTGTGCGTGTGTACTTGAAGTAATGTGAGTGTGAGTGTCTGTGCTGTCTGTTGCCTGAAAGATTTGAATTGCTTTAAGTGACTCAAAGATTCTGCTGTAAAACCATAAAAGTGTTTAAATGCTTGAAATGCTTAAAAAAAAAACCCTGAAAGAATGGAGCATGTAGGTCTAACAATGTGTGAAAGATTTCTGTCCCTAAATGAGATAAACTCGCAAGCAGTTTGATTGACAGCTCAAGTCCTTTGAAGCTGTGACAAAAGGACAACAGTTGCCCAGAAAAAAAACAAAGAAAGATCAAAGCCTGTGTTCAAGGATGTGTGTGTGCAGGAGAGGCAGGATAACCCTTGAATGGATTCTCTGTCTCTGTCTGAAAGTAGAAGAAGTAAGAAGGCACATGAAGTGCCTGAATAAAATGAAAAAAGATTTGAATGGGTTTTAATGAAACATTTTCAGCTGGAAAATAATGAATATTTCAGAAAATATCAGAGAAATATCAGCCTTTCCAAATCCCACCACACCATTGCAGGTGATTTTATATACAGATGAAATATATTGATGGTTAATAATACTTTAGGAAACATAGACCCCAAGTTTAGGTTAAGCTTGCTGCAATCAGACTTTTTGCTTTAGTAAAAGCTAAGGATATTGATGAGTGTGGTGTTGATGTTGTGTTACAAACAATTGATTATGACTTACAGTTGCTGTAAAATGGTGTCCAAATCCAAACAAAGAATGGTGAAATTAATTTATTTGGTGCTGTAGTTTCAGTATGGGGTGACACAACATAAGCTTCGTTTTTACAGTTACATTGTGAATGTAATATGTCACTGAAAGGACAATGGAAAAATACACGAGACAGTGAGAAAGGGCCAGCACAGACTTCTTGAAATCTGTCCTCAAAACCACATATGGAATTTATAAAAGAAGCAGGTTGGTTGATTATCCAGACTTTGAGGGCTTGCACCCATGGAAATTAAACACCTTGTCCTCTGATGGAGTTAGATAGTTCAATTCAGTTTTGTTGAGCAGTATAGAGAAAAATATATATGTTCAGTTTGTTTTGTTTTGGACTGTTTTGGATTGAAATAGTTCAAACACGTTTTGATCCTGATTTATCTGTGGAATGTGTAGTAAGACTGCAAAAAATGATTGAAAAGCATTCAAGCTACTCTTTCCTGAGAATAATGTAATTGCTAAGCAACATTGCTTAGCAATGAGCTGCATCTCCCTGCTCAAATCCTTTCTCTGTGCCCTTTGGTACGGCATATGTGCATGAGATTTGAGTCAGAGCATAGGTCATCATAATTGAACTTCAAAAATGTCATAAAAGAAATTGGGTCCTGTCCCTGAAGTTCTTTTATCTACCTTTGTTGAACGCACTTATTGTAAGTCGCTTTGGATAAAAGCGTCTGCTAAATGACCGTAATGTAATGTAATGTAAGTGATAAATATGGAGTACATTACAGCAAAGATAAGGTGTTTGGGGGGGATTGATGCATACAACATGTAATGACAGTAAAGTGGCTTATTCTAGCAAGATGTGTTATGTACTTTGCAGGATGCTTAAATTGCTTAAAAGTTGAATTCATCATTTGAACTGACTGACACAAAGGCTGCTGTGTATAAGCAGGTCAAAGAAAACTGGTGGATGTGAATGTAACCGACTAACTAGTTTCCTTTCTCGGGGGGGGGGGGGGGGGGGGGGGGGGGACTCTGTATTCCGACTTAGAAAGTGGATCATTGCTCCACTTTCATCCATCATTGACAACCACCAAGTGAAGAAGGGGGAGGAGCTCATCCTGGACATGGCCAGGTTTGTCCCCAGCCTAAAACTGTGTAAAGATGTGTGAGTTTTCTAAAGGGGATTCTAAGTGAAGTTTTTGTTGTTGTAACCTGCCAGGTTTGTCTTTTTCCACGCTTTCTTCAATACCAATACTAAAAAAAGCCACTACCGACATCCCAGAGACAGGAAGGAAACTTTGTTTACTACTGGATAATCAAACCAGAACTGTCCTCGTCAGTTCTTCCTGTGGGTAAGAGCTCTGATCTAACCTGCTTCTTATTATTAATGCAGCGTGTGAACGATGACATTGAAAGGCCATGCTAGTTGACACGTCCTAGTCTTCACTCTGAACACTGAATAATAGATGCATATTAAGATGCATATTAATTCCAACCATATGTACAGTTTAATCACAGTCCGGGCACTAACTAAGGCCTGAAAACCTTTCTTTTTAAACAAGGATTTTTTTAACACACTGTGTCATAGTTCTCTTGTTTTTAAACCTGTTTTAATTTTGCTGTACTCTGTAGCACTTTGGGATTGTTTTTAACTATGAAAAGTGCTCTACAAATAAAATGTATTATTATTATTATTATTATTAATGTGAGTTTGTGCTGTGACTCATTGATTTGTGCCTCTTGCAGACTCCTCCTATCCATGCACCACATGCCACTTACACAGGACTCTGCTGAATCTGAGGCCATTAGCCAAAGACTGGTGCTGGGTGTGACAGCTGACAGTACAATGTGGATCTACCACAAGGTCCAGTATGCTCAACTCTTTGCTTAGCCAGTCGAAGCATGTCCAGAGCACTCAACCCTTCGGCCTAGAGCAGAGACTAGGATGGGAAAGGTAGGTAAACACACACACACACACACAGCTGAACAGAGTCACCAATGTTAATCATCTTACATCTGTGTCACTCCTCTCAGCATGCTGGAATCGGTGGCAAGTCTAAAGAAGAAGACAAAGAAAGGCCCGGCTGCAGAGAGCAGCACTTTGCAAGCAGCTCTTCCCGTTGGAATGTTAATTCATCTCTCTAAGGTGGAGCATGTTCTGCTCTTCAGCAGCACTTCACACAAAGTGATGCTCATTTGATGAGTTTATAGTGATGGAGCTGGCATAACACCGGAACCATGTGTTCTTGTATATAATGTACATTGAAGTTCCTACCACTGCTATGAGAACCAGATCAATCAGCAGAGTCCTGGTTGGAATGAGCAACAACAACTCACTAAACCAGGCATGTTTGTGATGAAGGCCCCTGAAGAGCTGGTGGACATCGAGAAGGACCTCAAAACCTCTGTGGATACAGCGCAGGAGAAGAAGGCCAAGAAGAAAGAGAAGAAACAAGGTGAAACTTATTTAAGAGTTTGGAGCAAATATTCACGGGAACCCAAAGTAAATATACGAAAATACAGATACAGAACTTAAAGTTAAATGAGTAGTGCAAGGATATATGAAATGCACGTTTTTACAGTATATAAAGTACAAGGTTTTTTCACAGTATGTGCAGTAAAACAAAGATAAACAAAGTGACCAGTGAAAGTGCATTCATCAGTGCAGTGGTGAGTTCATTCCGGGAGGGGTTGGCCAGTGTGTGTGCGAGGGGGTGGGGGATGGGGTCTGACGAGTATGTGTGAATGTTTGTGAAGGAGAGTGGGGTGACGGAGGGCAGAGTTCAGCAGGGAGACTGCTGTGGGGAAGAAACTGTTCCTGAACCTGGTGGTTCTTGTACAGACTCCTGTAGTGCCTCCTAGAGGGCAGGAGGGCAAACAGTCTGTTTGCCGGATGGCAGGAGTCTTTCTTTATTTTGGTAGCTCTCCTGAGACAACGCTTCCTGAAGGTGGTCTGAAGAGCAGGAAGGAAGTGAGGCGCCAGCCATGCGTTGGGTGGTTTTCACCACTTTCTGCAGCGCCTTCCGGTCAGCTACTGAGCAGTTCCCGTACCAAACTGTAATGCAGTTGGTCAGGATGCTCTCAACAGTGCAGCGGTAGAAGTTCACCAGGATCTCTGAAGATAGGCCGTTGCTGTGATGCCGATCTGCAAGTTTGGTGATCAGCTCAGAGGGGATGGCAGTGTCAAATGATGAACTGAAGTCTATGAACAGCATTCTTGCACACCTGTTCACTCCGTCCTAACAGAGTGCAGCGCTATGGAGACTGCATCTTCTGTGCTCCTGTTCTTGCAATAAGCAAATTGTTGGGGGTCCAGGTTGGGGGGAAGACAGGATTGGAGATGTGCCAGAACCAGCTGCTCTAAGGACTTGGTGATGGTGGGGGTGAGTGCTACCGGGCGGTAGTCATTCAGACAGGTAGGGGAGGATTTTTGGGGAGCAGGTACGATGGAGGTGGACTTAAAGCAGGTTGGAACAACAGCATGGGCCAAGGACAGGTTGAATAAGTCCGACAGCTCCCCAGCACATGCTTTGAGTACACGTCCAGGGGTGCCATCGGGGCCTGCAGCTTTGTGCGCGTTGATTTTGCTCAACACTGCTCTGACATCCGTGGGGCAGAGTGATAGGGGTTGGTAGTCAGCGGTCAGCTCTGCTTTGGTTGCAGGCTGTAGGTTGTCCCTCTCAAAACAAGCGTAGAAGTTGTTCAACTCGTTGAGAAGGAGATATCAGAGGAGGGGGGCGCTGATCCCTGGATGCCTTGCCACACATGGGGGTTGGAGTTTGAGAAGTACTCCTCAACCTTCAGCTTGCAACAGTGCTTGGCTTCCTTGACGCCCCGCTTCAGGTCAGGCCTGGCTGTACTGTAGGCTCGTGTATCTCCCGATCTGAAGGCGATGCTGTGGGCCTTCAGCAGGAGACAGACGTTCCTGTTCATCCAGGGCTGTTAGGGCACATGGTGATCTGCTTCTGGGTGGTAAACATATGGTATATATGGTGGTGGATATGTGGTCCAGTGCAGAGCTCTCAATATCAGTGTGGGAGTGACAGGTTGCCTGGGTGGAAAACACATTCCAGTCTGTGTGCCTGAACCGGTACTGCAACACATCTGTCCCCTCAGGCCACACTTTTATTGTCTTTACTGTGGGTTTCACACATTGGATGAGTGGTGAATACTTGGGGGAGAGAAAAAGAGCAAGGTGGTCTGTTTGTCCTATGTGGGGGAGGGGTTTAGCCTTGTAGGCTCCAACCAAATTGGTGTAAACATGGTCCAGTGTCTTGTTTACTCTAGTGTGGCAGGAAACATGTTGATGAAATCTGGGGAGGACTGCACTACCACACAACCTTGTTTTTCACTGGACTTCTTAGGAAATTCCTAATGTTTACTATTGTTGAATAGAAAATAGAAATGGAAAATATGAAGGCATGTTGTTTTTATCTAGAGGTTTCTGGTACGAGTTTGCCACCTGGTGGTTGGACATGGCATTACATGAATGCGGTTTTATTTTTCAAAAATCCGTTGGAATGATTAAAGTCCCCTGCTTACAAGCCGACATCGAAAGCAGGAAACATGTTGATGAAATCTGGTGAGGACTGCACTACCACACAACCTTGTTTTTCACTGGACTTCTTATGAAATTCCTAATGTTTACTATTGTTGTACATGAAGAAGACTTTGTTTGAAGAGGAACCACTTGTTTTTCCCGTTTCTGATCCGTTAAACAAAGTTGCGTGTCAATGTTAGAACTTTAAAAAAAAAGACAATAGAAATGGAAAATATGAAGGCATGTTGTTTCTGGTACGATTTGGCCACCTGGTGGTTGGACATGGCATTACATGAATGCGGTTTTATTTTTCAAAATCCGTTGGAATGATTGAAGTCCCCTGCTTTACAAGCCGACATCGAAAGCTTTTCATCCTAATTTACTCAAGTTGCTTTGGACAGGAGGTGATTTCAAGGAGGTCTTCCAAAAAAGTCATTGAATTTGTTTTGAATTGATTATGGAACATTTTTTCCTTTTCACAATCATTTACTCAATCATTACTGGTACGAGTTTGCCACCTGGTGGTTGGACATGGCATTACATGAATGCGGTTTTATTTTTCAAAAACGTCACCAAATAAACAAAGTGGGTTTGGCATGGCGTGGTTGTTTCAGTAAGTCATATTATAATGTGATTTCAAGCAGGGCTATCTTGAAATGTAGTTTGAAAATGTTTTGAGTTGATAATCGATTAGTTTTCACTTTTTCATTCATTCAGGGCCGAACAGCAACATTACTCAATCTGTGCCTGCTTGGACTGCTGTGCTGCTGGCCAAGTAAACAAAGTTGCTTTATTCCCTCCTGTAGGTCCACAAATCCTATTATAAGGTAATTGTGAATGACTCTACCATAAAATGTCGTTTAGGATGTACTTTATTGATAACATAACAGTAGCTGTACATACATTGAGAAAAGCGATTGTAGCAGCTAGAGACGTCAAAAACGAATGTAAACATGCTTTTAATTGTTATTAACACAAACAGTGGCGTGGTTGTTTCAGTTAGTCATATTATAATGTGATTTCAAGCAGGGCTATCTTGAAATGTAGTTTGAAAATGTTTTGAGTTGATAATCGATCAGTCTTCACTTTTTCATTCATTCAGGGCTGAACAGCAACACTACTCAATCTGTGCCTGCTTAAACTGCTGTGCTCCTGGCCAAGTAAACAAAGTGGCTTTATTCCCTCCTGTAGGTCCACAAATCCTATCTAAGGTGATTTTAAATGAATCTACCATAAAATGTCGTTTAGGATGTACTTTGTTGATAACATAACAGTAGCTGTACATACATTATGAAAAAGCGATTGTAGCAGCTAGAAACGTCAAAAACGACTGTAAACATGCTTTTCATTGTTATTTACACAAACAGTGGCGTGGCTGTTTAAGTAAGTCATATTATAATGTGATTTCAAGCAGGGCTATCTTGCAATGAAGTTTGAAAAAGTTTTGAGTTGATAATCGATCAGTTTTCACTTTTCCATTCATTCAGGGCTGAACAGCAACACTACTTGATCTGTGCCTGCTTGGACTGCTGTGCTGCTGGCCAAATAAACAAAGTTGCTTTATGTACTCCTGTAGGTCCACACATCCTATTATAAGGTGATTTTGAATTAATCTACAATAAATGTCGTTTAAAGATGTACTTTGTTGATAACTTCACAGTTTAAACATTAAACATACATACATTGAGAAACAGCGATTGCAGCATCTGAAAACGTCAAACACGACTGTAACATGCTTTTCATTGTTATTTACACAAACAGTGGCGTGGCTGTTAAAGTTAGTGATATTATAATGTGATTTCAAGCAGGGCTATCTTGAAATGTA
The DNA here is from genome assembly GCF_046128005.1 of Genypterus blacodes. Lineage (NCBI taxonomy): Eukaryota > Metazoa > Chordata > Actinopteri > Ophidiiformes > Ophidiidae > Genypterus > Genypterus blacodes. Next base: position 1,137,189 of record NW_027466998.1, on the reverse strand, counting down.
GTTTGAAAATGTTTTGAGTTGATAATCGATCAGTTTTCACTTTTTCATTCATTCAGGGCTGAACAGCAACACTTCTCAATCTGTGCCTGCTTAAACTGCTGTGCTCCTGGCCAAATAAACAAAGTGGCTTTATTCCCTCCTGTAGGTCCACAAATCCTATCTAAGGTGATTTTGAATGAATCTACCATAAAATGTCGTTTAGGATGTACTTTATTGACAACATAACAGTAGCTGTACATACATTATGAAAAAGCGATTGTAGCAGCTAGAAACGTCAAAAACGACTGTAAACATGCTTTTCATTGTTATTTACACAAACAGTGGCATGGCTGTTTAAGTAAGTCATAATATAATGTGATTTCAAGCAGGGCTATCTTGCAATGAAGTTTGAAAAAGTTTTGAGTTGATAATCGATCAGTTTTCACTTTTTCATTCATTCAGGGCTGAACAGCAACACTACTTGATCTGTGCCTGCTGGGACTGCTGTGCTGCTGGCCAAATAAACAAAGTGGCTTTATTCCCTCCTGTAGGTCCACAAATCCTATCTAAGGTGATTTTGAATGAATCTACCATAAAATGTCGTTTAGGATGTACTTTATTGACAACATAACAGTAGCTGTACATACATTATGAAAAAGCGATTGTAGCAGCTAGAAACGTCAAAAACGACTGTAAACATGCTTTTCATTGTTATTTACACAAACAGTGGCATGGCTGTTTAAGTAAGTCATAATATAATGTGATTTCAAGCAGGGCTATCTTGCAATGAAGTTTGAAAAAGTTTTGAGTTGATAATCGATCAGTTTTCACTTTTTCATTCATTCAGGGCTGAACAGCAACTCTACTTGATCTGTGCCTGCTGGGACTGCTGTGCTGCTGGCCAAATAAACAAAGTTGCTTTATTCACTCCTGTAGGTCCACAAATCCTATTATAAGGTGATTTTGAATTAATCTACAATAAAATGTCGTTTAAATATGTACTTTGTTGATAACTTAACAGTTTAAACATTAAACATACATACATTGAGAAACAGCGATTGCAGCATCTGAAAACGTCAAAAACGACTGTAACATGCTTTTCATTGTTATTTACACAAACAGTGGCGTGGTTGTTTCAGTTAGTCATATTATAATGTGATTTCAAGCAGGGCTATCTTGAAATGTAGTTTGAAAAAGTTTTGAGTTGATAATCGATCAGTTTTCACTTTTTCATTCATTCAGGGCTGAACAGCAACACTACTTGATCTGTGCCTGCTTGGACTGCTGTGCTGCTGGCCAAAAAAACAAAGTTGCTTTATTCACTCCTGTAGGTCCACAAATCCTATTATAAGGTGATTTTGAATTAATCTACAACAAATGTCGTTTAAAGATGTACTTTGTTGATAACTTAACAGTTTAAACATTAAACATACATACATTGAGAAACAGCGATTGCAGCATCTGAAAACGTCAGAAACGACTGTAACATGCTTTTCATTGTTATTTACACAAACAGTGGCGTGGCTGTTAAAGTTAGTGATATTATAATGTGATTTCAAGCAGGGCTATCTTGAAATGTAGTTTGAAAATGTTTTGAGTTGATAATCGATCAGTTTTCACTTTTTCATTCATTCAGGGCTGAACAGCAACACTTCTCAATCTGTGCCTGCTTAAACTGCTGTGCTCCTGGCCAAATAAACAAAGTGGCTTTATTCCCTCCTGTAGGTCCACAAATCCTATCTAAGGTGATTTTGAATGAATCTACCATAAAATGTCGTTTAGGATGTACTTTATTGATAACATAACAGTAGCTGTACATACATTATGAAAAAGCGATTGTAGCAGCTAGAAACGTCAAAAACGACTGTAAACATGCTTTTCATTGTTATTTACACAAACAGTGGCATGGCTGTTTAAGTAAGTCATAATATAATGTGATTTCAAGCAGGGCTATCTTGCAATGAAGTTTGAAAAAGTTTTGAGTTGATAATCGATCAGTTTTCACTTTTTCATTCATTCAGGGCTGAACAGCAACACTACTTGATCTGTGCCTGCTTGGACTGCTGTGCTGCTGGCCAAAAAAACAAAGTTGCTTTATTCACTCCTGTAGGTCCACAAATCCTATTATAAGGTGATTTTGAATTAATCTACAACAAATGTCGTTTAAAGATGTACTTTGTTGATAACTTAACAGTTTAAACATTAAACATACATACATTGAGAAACAGCGATTGCAGCATCTGAAAACGTCAAAAACGACTGTAACATGCTTTTCATTGTTATTTACACAAACAGTGGCGTGGCTGTTTCAGTTAGTGATATTATAATGTGATTTCAAGCAGGGCTATCTTGAAATGTAGTTTGAAAATGTTTTGAGTTGATAATCGATCAGTTTTCACTTTTTCATTCATTCAGGGCTGAACAGCAACACTTCTCAATCTGTGCCTGCTTAAACTGCTGTGCTCCTGGCCAAATAAACAAAGTGGCTTTATTCCCTTCTGTAGGTCCACAAATCCTATCTAAGGTGATTTTGAATGAATCTACCATAAAATGTCGTTTAGGATGTACTTTATTGATAACATAACAGTAGCTGTACATACATTATGAAAAAGCGATTGTAGCAGCTAGAAACGTCAAAAACGACTGTAAACATGCTTTTCATTGTTACTTACACAAACAGTGGCATGGCTGTTAAAGTTAGTCATAATATAATGTGATTTCAAGCAGGGCTACCTTGCAATGAAGTTTGAAAAAGTTTTGAGTTGATAATCGATCAGTTTTCACTTTTTCATTCATTCAGGGCTGAACAGCAACACTACTTGATCTGTGCCTGCTTGGACTGCTGTGCTGCTGGCCAAAAAAACAAAGTTGCTTTATTCACTCCTGTAGGTCCACAAATCCTATTATAAGGTGATTTTGAATTAATCTACAATAAAATGTCGTTTAAATATGTACTTTGTTGATAACTTAACAGTTTAAACATTAAACATACATACATTGAGAAACAGCGATTGCAGCATCTGAAAACGTCAAAAACGACTGTAACATGCTTTTCATTGTTATTTACACAAACAGTGGCGTGGCTGTTAAAGTTAGTGATATTATAATGTGATTTCAAGCAGGGCTATCTTGAAATGTAGTTTGAAAATGTTTTGAGTTGATAATCGATCAGTTTTCACTTTTTCATTCATTCAGGGCTGAACAGCAACACTTCTCAATCTGTGCCTGCTTAAACTGCTGTGCTCCTGGCCAAAAAAAACAAATTGACTTTATTCACTCCTGTAGAGCCACAAATCCTATTATAAGGTGATTTTGAATTAATCTACCATAAAATGTCGTTTAGAATATACTTTGTTGATAACTTAACAGTAGCTGCACATACATTGAGAAACAGCAATTGTAGCAGCTAGAAACGTCAAAAACGACTGTAAACATGCTTTTCATTGTTATTTACACAAACAGTGGCGTGGTTGTTTCAGTAAGTCCTAATATAATGTGATTTCAAGCAGGGCTATCTTGAAATGTAGTTTGAAGATGTTTTGAGTTGATAATCGATCAGTTTCCACTTTCCCTTTCTCCCTGTAGCTGCTCGCATCCAGTTTAAGACTCTGGTGCTAGCCTACAGGGCAGCGAAAGGAACAGCTCCTTCATACCTCCAGGCTACGGTCAAGCCCTACACCCCCGGCCGACCACTTCGCTCTGCTGTCTCCAGGCGGCTGGCTGCCCCGGCGCTCAGCGGCCCCTGCTTGCGATCGACGCGGTCACGGCTTTTCACTGTTCTGGCACCTCAGTGGTGGAATGATCTCCCGACTGATGTCAGGACAGCGGAGTCGCTGTCCATCTTTCGCCGCAGGCTGAAAACCCATCCCATCAAGAAACACTACCCGGATCTGCCCTGTGAGAGTTAGGGTCTAGGACATCACCTATTCTGTCCTAGCTCTTCTGATTCACTTTGTTTTCTAATCTGTCCTTTCTAATTTGCCCTTTATCTCATTCATCATGGTACCTAATTTAATGCACTTTTAATCTAGCTCTAGTTATGTTGTTCTTATGTTGCTCTTAGCTTTTGGTTTTGGAAGTAAATGCGCTCACGATTTCTTGTGACCTGAAGTTCTTTTATCTATCTTTGTTGAACGCACTTATTGGAAGTCGCTTTGGATGAAAGCGTCTGCTAAATGACTGTAATGTAATGTAATGTAATGTAATGTAGTTTCATTCAAAATCACCTCAAAATTTGAGGTGGATTTGTGGATTTTCAGGAGGCTATGGCAGACACAGATTGGGGTCCATCCTAAATGGATGAAAAAGAGACACATGTTCCATAATCAATTCAAAACACGTCGTATTTCAAGGTATCTCCACTTGAAATCACATTATAACAGGATTTACTGAAGCAACCATCAACTGCTTCTGTAAATTACAATAAAAAGCATTTAACGCCAGGTGGTCGGCATTTCCAGCTTCTGTCATTGCTGTTTATTATTGTTGATTCACTCACATAAGAAAACTGTTCAGTTATCAACAAAGCACATCTATATATCCATATGACATTTCATGGTAGATCTATTCAAAATCACCTTATAATTTTTTGTTTTGTTGACCTACAGGAGTGAATAAAGCAACTTTGTTTACTTGGCCAGGAGTACAGCAGTTTAGGCAGGCACGATTGAGTAGTGTTGTTCTCCAGCCCTGAATGAATGAAAAAGTGAATACTTATCGATTATCAACTCAAAACATTTTCAAACTTCATTGCAAGATAGCCCTGCTTGAAATCACATTATAATATGACTTACTTAAACAGCCACGCCACTGTTTGTGTAAATGTTTACAGTCGTTTTTGACGTTTCTAGCTGCTACAATCGCTTTTTCTCAATGTATGTACAGCTACTGTTAAGTTATCAACAAAGTATATCCTAAACGACATTTCATAGCAGATTAATTCAAAATCAACTTATAATAGGATTTGTGGACCTACAGGAGGGAATAAAGCCACTTTGTTTACTTGGCCAGGAGCACAGCAGTTTAAGGAGGCACAGATTGAGTTGTGTTGCTGTTCAGCCCTGAATGAATGAAAAAGTGAAAACTGATCGATTATCAACTCAAAACATTTTCAAACTTCATTGCAAGGTAGCCCTGCTTGAAATCACATTATAATATGACTAACTGAAACAACCACGCCACTGTTTGTGTAAATAACAATGAAAAGCATGTTACAGTCGTTTTTGACGTTTTCAGATGCTGCAATCGCTGTTTCTCAATGTATGTATGTTTAATGTTTAAACTGTTAAGTTATCAACAAAGTACATCTTTAAACGACATTTATTGTAGATTCATTCAAAATCAACTTAAAATAAGATTTGTGGACCTACAGGAGTGAATAAAGCCACTTTGTTTATTTGGCCAGCAGCACAGCAGTCCAAGCAGGCACAGATTGAGTATTGTTGCTGTTCAGCCCTGAATGAATGAAAAAGTGAAAACTGATCGATTATCAACTCAAAACATTTTAAAACTTCATTGCAAGGTAGCCCTGCTTGAAATCACATTATAATATGACTAACTTTAACAGCCACGCCACTGTTTGTGTAAATAACAATGAAAAGCATGTTTACAGTCGTTTTTGACGTTTCTAGCTGCTACAATCGCTTTTCTCAATGTATGTACAGCTACTGTTATGTTATCAATAAAGTACATCCTACACGACATTTTATGGTAGATTCATTCACAATTACCTCATAATAGGATTTGTGGACCTACAGGAGTGAATACAGCCACTTTGTTTTTTTGGCCAGGAGCACAGCAGTTTAAGGAGGCACAGATTGAGTTGTGTTGCTGTTCAGCCCTGAATGAATGAAAAAGTGAAAACTGATCGATTATCAACTCAAAACATTTTCAAACTTCATTGCAAGGTAGCCCTGCTTGAAATCACATTATAATATGACTAACTGAAACAACCACGCCACTGTTTGTGTAAATAACAATGAAAAGCATGTTACAGTCGTTTTTGACGTTTTCAGATGCTGCAATCGCTGTTTCTCAATGTATGTATGTTTAATGTTTAAACTGTTAAGTTATCAACAAAGTACATCTTTAAACGACATTTATTGTAGATTCATTCAAAATCAACTTAAAATAAGATTTGTGGACCTACAGGAGTGAATACAGCCACTTTGTTTATTTGGCCAGCAGCACAGCAGTCCAAGCAGGCACAGATTGAGTAGTGTTGCTGTTCAGCCCTGAATGAATGAAAAAGTGAAAACTGATCGATTATCAACTCAAAACATTTTAAAACTTCATTGCAAGGTAGCCCTGCTTGAAATCACATTATAATATGACTAACTTTAACAGCCACGCCACTGTTTGTGTAAATAACAATGAAAAGCATGTTTACAGTCGTTTTTGACGTTTCTAGCTGCTACAATCGCTTTTCTCAATGTATGTACAGCTACTGTTATGTTATCAATAAAGTACATCCTACACGACATTTTATGGTAGATTCATTCACAATTACCTCATAATAGGATTTGTGGACCTACAGGAGTGAATACAGCCACTTTGTTTTTTTGGCCAGGAGCACAGCAGTTTAAGGAGGCACAGATTGAGTTGTGTTGCTGTTCAGCCCTGAATGAATGAAAAAGTGAAAACTGATCGATTATCAACTCAAAACATTTTCAAACTTCATTGCAAGGTAGCCCTGCTTGAAATCACATTATAATATGACTAACTGAAACAACCACGCCACTGTTTGTGTAAATAACAATGAAAAGCATGTTACAGTCGTTTTTGACGTTTTCAGATGCTGCAATCGCTGTTTCTCAATGTATGTATGTTTAATGTTTAAACTGTTAAGTTATCAACAAAGTACATCTTTAAACGACATTTATTGTAGATTCATTTAAAATCAACTTAAAATAAGATTTGTGGACCTACAGGAGTGAATACAGCCACTTTGTTTATTTGGCCAGCAGCACAGCAGTCCAAGCAGGCACAGATTGAGTATTGTTGCTGTTCAGCCCTGAATGAATGAAAAAGTGAAAACTGATCGATTATCAACTCAAAACATTTTCAAACTTCATTGCAAGGTAGCCCTGCTTGAAATCACATTATAATATGACTAACTTTAACAGCCACGCCACTGTTTGTGTAAATAACAATGAAAAGCATGTTTACAGTCGTTTTTGACGTTTCTAGCTGCTACAATCGCTTTTCTCAATGTATGTACATCTACTGTTATGTTATCAATAAAGTACATCCTAAACGACATTTTATGGTAGATTCATTCAAAATTACCTCATAATAGGATTTGTGGACCTACAGGAGTGAATACAGCCACTTTGTTTATTTGGCCAGCAGCACAGCAGTCCAAGCAGGCACAGATTGAGTAGTGTTGCTGTTCAGCCCTGAATGAATGAAAAAGTGAAAACTGATCGATTATCAACTCAAAACATTTTCAAACTTCATTGCAAGGTAGCCCTGCTTGAAATCACATTATAATATGACTAACTTTAACAGCCACGCCACTGTTTGTGTAAATAACAATGAAAAGCATGTTTACAGTCGTTTTTGACGTTTCTAGCTGCTACAATCGCTTTTCTCAATGTATGTACATCTACTGTTATGTTATCAATAAAGTACATCCTAAACGACATTTTATGGTAGATTCATTCACAATTACCTCATAATAGGATTTGTGGACCTACAGGAGTGAATACAGCCACTTTGTTTTTTTGGCCAGGAGCACAGCAGTTTAAGGAGGCACAGATTGAGTTGTGTTGCTGTTCAGCCCTGAATGAATGAAAAAGTGAAAACTGATCGATTATCAACTCAAAACATTTTCAAACTTCATTGCAAGGTAGCCCTGCTTGAAATCACATTATAATATGACTTACTTAAACAGCCACGCCACTGTTTGTGTAAATAACAATGAAAAGCATGTTACAGTCGTTTTTGACGTTTTCAGATGCTGCAATCGCTGTTTCTCAATGTATGTATGTTTAATGTTTAAACTGTTAAGTTATCAACAAAGTACATCTTTAAACGACATTTTATGGTAGATTCATTCAAAATCAACTTAAAATAGGATTTGTGGACCTACAGGAGTGAATAAAGCCACTTCGTTTACTTGGCCAGGAGCACAGCAGTTTAAGCAGGCACAGATTGAGTATTGTTGCTGTTCGGCCCTGAATGAATGAAAAAGTGAAAACTAATCGATTATCAACTCAAAACATTTTCACACTACATTTCAAGATAGCCCTGCTTGAAATCACATTATAATATGACTTACTGAAACAACCACGCCATGCCAAACCCACTTTGTTTATTTGGTGACGTTTTTAAAAAATTAAACCGCATTCATGTAATGCCATGTCCAACCACCAGGTGGCAAACTCGTACCAGAAACCTCTAGATACAAACAACATGCCTTTTTCCATTTCCATTTCCATGAAACAACCACGCCACTGTTTGTGTAAATAACAATAAAAAGCATGTTACAGCCGTATTTGACGTTTCCAGCTGCTGCAATCGCTGTTTCTCAATGTATGTACAGCTACATGTTTAAACTGTTAAGTTATCAACAAAGTTCATCTTAAAATAACATTTTATGGTAGATTCATTCAAAATCACCTCATAGTATGATTTGTGGATTTTCAGGAGGGAATGCCAGTCAGCTGCTGTCCACATCATCATGTGGACTCGAACTGAGCTCTTTGAGCAGACACAGATTGGGAAGTCTGGACTGGGCAGTCCTAAATGATTGTGAAAAGGAAAAAATGTTCCATAATCAATTCAAAACAAATTCAATGACGTTTTTTGGAAGACCTCCCTGAAATTACCTCCTGTCCGAAGCAACCTGTACCTGCTTGAGTAAATTAGGATGAAAAGCTTTCGATGTCGGCTTGTAAGCAGGGGACTTCAATCATTCCAACGGATTTTGAAAAATAAAACCGCATTCATGTAATGCCATGTCCAACCACCAGGTGGCCAACTCGTACCAGAAACAACATGCCTTCATATTTTCGATATCTATTGTCTTTTTTTTTAAAGTTCTAACATTGACACGCAACTTTGTTTAACGGATCAGAAACGGGAAAAACAAGTGGTTCCTCTTCAAACAAAGTCTTCTTCATGTACAACAATAGTAAACATTAGGAATTTCCTAAGAAGTCCAGTGAAAAACAAGGTTGTGTGGTAGTGCAGTCCTCACCAGATTTCATCAACATGTTTCCTGCTTTCGATGTCGGCTTGTAAGCAGGGGACTTTAATCATTCCAACGGATTTCTGAAAAATAAAACCGCATTCATGTAATGCCATGTCCAACCACCAGGTGGCAAACTCGTACCAGAAACCTCTAGATAAAAACAACATGCCTTCATATTTTCCATTTCTATTTTCTATTCAACAATAGTAAACATTGGGAATTTCTTAAGAAGTCCAGTGAAAAACAAGGTTGTGCAGTCCTCCCCAGATTTCATCAACATGTTTCCTGCCACACTAGAGTAAACAAGACACTTGACCATGTTTACACCAATTTGGTTGGAGCCTACAAGGCTAAACCCCTCCCCCACATAGGACAAACAGACCACCTTGCTCTTTTTCTCTCCCCCAAGTATTCACCACTCATCCAATGTGTGAAACCCACAGTAAAGACAATAAAAGTGTGGCCTGAGGGGACAGATGTGTTGCAGTACCGGTTCAGGCACACAGACTGGAATATGTTTTCAACCCAGGCAACCTTGTCACTCCCACACTGATATTGAGAGTTCTGTACTGGACCACATACCATATGTTTACCACCCAGAAGCAGATCACCATGTGCCCTAACAGCCCTGGATGAACAGGAATGTCTGTCTCCTGCTGAAGGCCCGCAGCATTGCCTTCAGATCGGGAGATACACGAGCCTACAGTACAGCCAGGCCTGACCTGAAGCGGGGCGTCAAGGAAGCCAAGCACTGCTGCAAGCTGAAGGTTGAGGAGTACTTCTCAAACTCCAACCCCCATGTGTGGCAAGGCATCCAGGGATCAGCGCCCCCCTCCTCTGATATCTCCTTTCTCAACGAGTTGAACAACTTCTACGCTTGTTTTGAGAGGGACAACCTACAGCCTGCAACCAAAGCAGAGCTGACCGCTGACTACCAACCCCTATCACTCTGCCCCACGGATGTCAGAGCAGTGTTGAGCAAAATCAACGCGCACAAAGCTGCAGGCCCCGATTGCACCCCTGGACGTGTACTTAGAGCATGTGCTGGGGAGCTGTCGGACTTATTCAACCTGTCCTTGGCCCATGCTGTTGTTCCAACCTGCTTTAAGTCCACCTCCATCGTACCTGCTCCCCAAAAATCCTCCCCTACCTGTCTGAATGACTACCGCCCGGTAGCACTCACCCCCACCATCACCAAGTGCTTAAAGCAGCTGGTTCTGGCACATCTCCAATCCTGTCTTCCCCCCAACCTGGACCCCCAACAATTTGCTTATTGCAAGAACAGGAGCACAGAAGATGCAGTCTCCATAGCGCTGCACTCTGTTAGGACGGAGTGAACAGGTCCTAACAGAGTGCCATCTGGACAATCAGGACACATATGCAAGAATGCTGTTCATAGACTTCAGTTCATCATTTGACACTGCCATCCCCTCTGAGCTGATCACCAAACTTGCAGATCGGCATCACAGCAACGGCCTATCTTCAGAGATCCTGGTGAACTTCTACCGCTGCACTGTTGAGAGCATCCTGACCAACTGCATTACAGTTTGGTACGGGAACTGCTCTGTAGCTGACCGGAAGGCGCTGCAAAAAGTGGTGAAAACCACCCAACGCATGGCTGGCGCCTCACTTCCTTCCTGCTCTTCAGACCACCTTCAGGAAGTGTTGTCTCAGGAGGGCTACCAAAATAAAGAAAGACTCCTGCCATCCGGCAAACAGACTGTTTGCCCTCCTGCCCTCTAGGAGGCACTACAGGAGTCTCTGTACAAGAACCACCAGGTTCAGGAACAGTTTCTTCCCCACAGCAGTCTCCCTGCTGAACTCTGCCCTCCGTCACCCCACTCTCCTTCACAAACATTCACACATACTCGCCAGACCCCATCCCCCACCCCCTCGCACACACACTGGCCAACCCCTCCCGGAATGAACTCACCACTGCACTGATGAATGCACTTTCACTGGTCACTTTGTTTATCTTTGTTTTACTGCACATACTGTGAAAAAACCTTGTACTTTATATACTGTAAAAACTTGCATTTCATATATCCTTGCACTACTCATTTAACTTTAAGTTCTGTATCTGTATTTTCGTATATTTACTTTGGGTTCCCGTGAATATTTGGTCCAAACTCTTAAATAAGTGCAGTTTCACCTTGTTTCTTCTCTTTCTTCTTGGCCTTCTTCTCCTGCGCTTTATCCACAGAGGTTTTGAGGTCCTTCTCGATGTCCACCAGCTCTTCAGGGGCCTTCATCACAAACATGCCTGGTTTAGTGAGTTGTTGTTGCTCATTCCAACCAGGACTCTGCTGATTGATCTGGTTCTCATAGCAGTGGTAGGAACTTCAATGTACATTATATACAAGAACACATGGTTCCGGTGTTATGCCAGCTCCATCACTATAAACTCATCAAATGAGCATCACTTTGTGTGAAGTGCTGCTGAAGAGCAGAACATGCTCCACCTTAGAGAGATGAATTAACATTCCAACGGGAAGAGCTGCTTGCAAAGTGCTGCTCTCTGCAGCCGGGCCTTTCTTTGTCTTCTTCTTTAGACTTGCCACCGATTCCAGCATGCTGAGAGGAGTGACACAGATGTACGATGATTAACATTGGTGACTCTGTTCAGCTGTGTGTGTGTGTGTGTGTGTGTTTACCTACCTTTCCCATCCTAGTCTCTGCTCTAGGCCGAAGGGTTGAGTGCTCTGGACATGCTTCGACTGGCTAAGCAAAGAGTTGAGCATACTGGACCTTGTGGTAGATCCACATTGTACTGTCAGCTGTCACACCCAGCACCAGTCTTTGGCCATTAGGCCTCAGATTCAGCAGAGTCCTGTGTAAGTGGCATGTGGTGCATGGATAGGAGGAGTCTGCAAGAGGCACAAATCAATGAGTCACAGCACAAACTCACATTAATAATAATAATAATAATAATACATTTGATTTGAAGAGCACTTTTCATAGTTAAAAACAATCCCAAAGTGCTACAGAGTACAGCAAAATTAAAACAGGTTTTAAAACAAGAGAACTATGACACAGTGTGTTAAAAAAATCCTTGTTTAAAAAGAAAGGTTTTCAGGCCTATGTTAGTGCCCAGACTGTGATTAAACTGTACATATGGTTGGAATTAATATGCATCTTAATATGCATCTATTATTCAGTGTTCAGAGTGAAGACTAGGACGTGTCTACTAGCATGGCCTTTCAATGTCATCGTTCACACGCTGCATTAATAATAAGAAGCAGGTTAGATCAGAGCTCTTACCCAAAGGAAGAACTGACGAGGACAGTTCTGGTTTGATTATCCAGTAGTAAACAAAGTTTCCTTCCTGTCTCTGGGATGTCGGTAGTGGCTTTTTTTAGTATTGGTATTGAAGAAAGCGTGGAAAAAGACAAACCTGGCAGGTTTGTCTTTTTCCACGCAACAACAAAAACTTCACTTAGAATCCCCTTTAGAAAACTCACACATCTTTACACAGTTTTAGGCTGGGGACAAACCTGGCCATGTCCAGGATGAGCTCCTCCCCCTTCTTCACTTGGTGGTTGTCAATGATGGATGAAAGTGGAGCAATGATCCACTTTCTAAGTCGGAATACAGAGTCCCCCCCCCGAGAAAGGAAACTAGTTAGTCGGTTACATTCACATCCACCAGTTTTCTTTGACCTGCTTATACACAGCAGCCTCTGTGTCAGTCAGTTCAAATGATGAATTCAACTTTTAAGCAATTTAAGCATCCTGCAAAGTACATAACACATCTTGCTAGAATAAGCCACTTTACTGTCATTACATGTTGTATGCATCAATCCCCCCAAAACACCTTATCTTTGCTGTAATGTACTCCATATTTATCACTTACATTACATTACATTACGGTCATTTAGCAGACACTTTTATCCAAAGCGACTTACAATAAGTGCGTTCAACAAAGGTAGATAAAAGAACTTCAGGGACAGGACCCAATTTCTTCTCATGGGTAAAAATGGGATGCTCAGTGCCCATTTCATTTTGACAACATTCAAAAAGTTGGTCCAAACAGTGACTTACTGACATTTTTGAAGTTCAATTTTGATGACCTTTGCTCTGACTCAAATCACTTACACAATTCACATTCACATTTGGTAAGGCACATATGCCTTACCAAAGGGCACAGAGAAAGGATTTGAGCAGGGAGATGCAGCTCATTGCTAAGCAATGTTGCTTAGCAATTACATTATTCTCAGGAAAGAGTAGCTTGAATGCTTTTCAATCATTTTTTGCAGTCTTACTACACATTCCACAGATAAATCAGGATCAAAACGTGTTTGAACTATCCCAATCCAAAACAGTCCAAAACAAAACAAACTGAACATATATATTTTTCTCTATACTGCTCAACAAAACTGAATTGAACTATCTAACTCCATCAGAGGACAAGGTGTTTAATTTCCATGGGTGCAAGCCCTCAAAGTCTGGATAATCAACCAACCTGCTTCTTTTATAAATTCCATATGTGGTTTTGAGGACAGATTTCAAGAAGTCTGTGCTGGCCCTTTCTCACTGTCTCGTGTATTTTTCCATTGTCCTTTCAGTGACATATTACATTCACAATGTAACTGTAAAAACATAAGCTTCCTTGAATACAGCAAGCTTATGTTGTGTCACCCCATACTGAAACTACAGCACCAAATAAATTAATTTCACCATTCTTTGTTTGGATTTGGACACCATTTTACAGCAACTGTAAGTCATAATCAATTGTTTGTAACACAACATCAACACCACACTCATCAATATCCTTAGCTTTTACTAAAGCAAAAAGTCTGATTGCAGCAAGCTTAACCTAAACTTGGGGTCTATGTTTCCTAAAGTATTATTAACCATCAATATATTTCATCTGTATATAAAATCACCTGCAATGGTGTGGTGGGATTTGGAAAGGCTGATATTTCTCTGATATTTTCTGAAATATTCATTATTTTCCAGCTGAAAATTTTTCATTAAAACCCATTCAAATCTTTTTTCATTTTATTCAGGCACTTCATGTGCCTTCTTACTTCTTCTACTTTCAGACAGAGACAGAGAATCCATTCAAGGGTTATCCTGCCTCTCCTGCACACACACATCCTTGAACACAGGCTTTGATCTTTCTTTGTTTTTTTTCTGGGCAACTGTTGTCCTTTTGTCACAGCTTCAAAGGACTTGAGCTGTCAATCAAACTGCTTGCGAGTTTATCTCATTTAGGGACAGAAATCTTTCACACATTGTTAGACCTACATGCTCCATTCTTTCAGGGTTTTTTTTTTAAGCATTTCAAGCATTTAAACACTTTTATGGTTTTACAGCAGAATCTTTGAGTCACTTAAAGCAATTCAAATCTTTCAGGCAACAGACAGCACAGACACTCACACTCACATTACTTCAAGTACACACGCACACACAGACAGGCTTTGATCTTTCTGGGTTTTTTTTCATAATTTTCACCCATTTCATAGGTTTTTGCAGTCAAAACACTTCAAGCATTTTAAATCTTGCAGGCAACAGACAGCACAGACACTCACACTCACATTACTTCACATACACATACATAAAGCACACACAGGCTTCATTTTTCAGGGTTTTTCTCAGCATATTCACACATTTCGCGGGTTTTGCAGTTAAAACCCTTCAAGCATTTTAAATCTTCCCATAGATAGACACACTCACTCGCATATACACTTCACATCAAGCATTATGTAGTCACACTATCATACTAGATAGCCAACATTGCATCTTACCTGATGAACAGGCCCTTGAATCTGATAATCCTCATTCACACGTACCACAAAAAAACAGTCCAATGGTGCACACAGTCAGACGGTAAAATGGCTGCAAATGGACAACACGGCAACAAATGGTGTGACCAGGTCGGGCTATACCAAATGAGGAATTTGGTCGAGCCCATTAAGACTCGAAATAGCTTGCATAGTAATTACATAGTAATGAAATTCAAAAATGCTGAAAACTGGCTGAACAATTAACATTTACCTTGTAGTCGTTATATCTACAAATAACTATTTTTTATTCGCTATTTACACGTAGTCTGACATGTTTCGCACATACTCCTCCCCCCCCCTCACAGAACTTACGTGATTGGATGGTCGACTGGAGAACCATTTTGAACTGGATGTCATCAAGAGAAGTATGGTTTTCCTTAAGTTGGCTCATCGGTAAGGTAGTTTAACAGTATAGCTTCTGTCTTGGGTAATGCATTCGTATTTACAGCGGCGCATATGGAAAGAGGAAGATGGCCCCATCACAGACAGCTAAGTTATGGCTTTTGCACTCCGTCCACCCTGTTTAGCAGCTGCAAGTGTGCCGACATCATCGTGTTTGCACGTACATCCTTACTGCAGACAGATTGCAACAGCCCCGCCTCTTCGAGCAGCGAACAGAATGGGACAGGTAGGTGCGCACACACACACACACACACACACACACACACACACACACACACACACACATGAGTTGATTATAAAACGTGTCACTCTTTCATCCATTTAGGACTGGACCCCAATCTGTATCTGACCAGAAAACTCAGTTCCCTCCTGAAAATCCTCAAATCCTATTATAAGGTGATTTTGAATGAATCTACCATAAAATGTCATGTTAAGATAGGCTTTGTTGATAACTAAACAGTTTTCTCATTGGAGTGAATATACAATAATCAACAGCATTGGGGCAACTGTAAGTGCTGAAAACCTAGCGTAAAATGCTTGTCATTGTAATTTACACGAGCAGTTGATGGTTGCTTCATTAAATCCTATTATAATGTGATTTCAAGTAGAGGTACCTGGAAATGTAATTTGAATATATTTTGAGTTGATTATGGAACATCTGTCACTTTTTCATCCATTTAGGACTGGACCTTAATCTGTATTTGACCAGAAAACTCAGTTCCCTCCTGAAAATCCACAAATCCTATTATAAGGTGATTTTGAATGAATCTACCATAAAATGTCATGTGAAGATGTGCTCTGCTGATAACTAAACAGTTTCTCATTGGAGTGAATATACAATGATAAACAGCAATGAAAGCAGCTGTAAATGCTGAAAACCTAGCGTAAAATGCTTTTCATTGTAATTTACACAAGCAGTTGATGGTTGCTTCATTAAATCCTGTTATAATGTGATTTCAAGTAGAGGTACCTTGAAATGTAATGTGAATATGTTTTGAGTTGATTATGGAACATGTGTCACTTTTTCATCCATTTAGGACTGGACCCCAATCTGTATCCGACCAGAAAACTCAGTTCCCTCCTGAAAATCCACAAATCCTATTATGAGGTGATTATGAATGGATCTACCATCAAATGTCATGTTAAGATGTGCTTTGTTGATAACTAAACAGTTTTCTCATTGGAGTGAATATACAATAATCAACAGCAATGGGGCAGCTGTAAATGCTGAAAACCTAGCGTAAGATGCTCTTCATTGTAGTTGATGGTTGCTTCAGTAAATCCTATTATAATGTGATTTCAAGAAGAGGTACCTGGAAATGTAATTTGAATATGTTTTGAGTTGATTATGGAACATCTGTCACTTTTTCATCCATTTAGGACTGGACCCCAATCTGTGTCTGTCATAGCCTCCTGAAAATCCACAAATCCTATTATGAGGTGATTATGAATGAATCTACCATCAAATGTCATGCAAGGATGTGCTTTGTTGATAACTAAACAGTTTTCTCATTGGAGTGAATATACAATAATGAACAGCAATCGGGCAGCTGTAAATGCTGAAAACCTAGTGTAAAATGCTTTTCATTGTAATTTACACAAGCAGTTGATGGTTGCTTCATTAAATCCTATTATAATGTGATTTCAAGTAGAGGTACCTGGAAATGTAATTTGAATATGTTTTGAGTTGATTATGGAACAGCTGTCACTTTTTCATCCATTTAGGACTGGACCCCAATCTGTATCTGACCAGAAAACTCAGTTCCCTCCTGAAAATCCACAAATCCTATTATAAGGTGATTTTGAATGAATCTACCATAAAATGTCATGTTAAGATGTGCTTTGTTGATAACTAAACAGTTTTCTCATTGGAGTGAATATACAATAATCAACAGTAATAGGGCAGCTGTAAATGCTGAAAACCTAGCGTAAAATGCTTTTCATTGTAATTTACACAAGCAGTTGATGGTTGCTTCATTAAATCCTATTATAATGTGATTTCAAGAAGAGGTACCTGGAAATGTAATTTGAATTTGTTTTGAGTTGATTATGGAACATCTGTCACTTTTTCATCCATTTAGGACTGGACCCCAATCTGTGTCTGTCATAGCCTCCTGAAAATCCACAAATCCTATTATGAGGTGATTATGAATGAATCTACCATCAAATGCCATGCAAAGATGTGCTCTGCTGATAACTAAACAGTTTTCTCATTGGAGTGAATATACAATGATAAACAGCAATGAAAGCATCTGTAAATGCTGAAAACCAAGCGTAAAATGCTTTTCATTGTAGTTGATGGTTGCTTCATTAAATCCTATTATAATGTGATTTCAAGTAGAGGTACCTTGAAATGTAATTTGAATATGTTTTGAGTTGATTATGGAACATCTGTCACTTTTTCATCCATTTAGGACTGGACCCCAATCTGTGTCTGTCATAGCCTCCTGAAAATCCACAAATCCTATTATGAGGTGATTATGAATGAATCTACCATAAAATGTCATGCAAAGATGTGCTCTGCTGATAACTAAACAGTTTTCTCATTGGAGTGAATATACAATGATAAACAGCAATGAAAGCATCTGTAAATGCCAAAAACCAAGCGTAAAATGCTTTTCATTGTAGTTGATGGTTGCTTCATTAAATCCTATTATAATGTGATTTCAAGTAGAGGTACCTTGAAATGTAATTTGAATATGTTTTGAGTTGATTATGGAACATCTGTCACTTTTTCATCCATTTAGGACTGGACCCCAATCTGTATCCGACCAGAAAACTCAGTTCCCTCCTGAAAATCCACAAATCCTATTATAAGGTGATTTTGAATGAATCTGCCATAAAATGTCATGTAAAGATGTGCTTTGTTGATAACTAAACAGTTTTCTCATTGGAGTGAATATACAATAATCAACAGCAATGGGGCAGCTGTAAATGCTGAAAACCTAGCGTAAAATGCTTTTCATTGTAATTTACACAAGCAGTTGATGGTTGCTTCATTAAATCCTATTATAATGTGATTTCAAGTAGAGGTACCTTGAAATGTAATTTGAATATGTTTTGAGTTGATTATGGAACATCTGTCACTTTTTCATCCATTTAGGACTGGACCTTAATCTGTATTTGACCAGAAAACTCAGTTCTCTTCTGAAAATCCACAAATCCTATTATAAGGTGATTTTGAATGAATCTACCATAAAATGTCATGTTAATATGTGCTTTGTTGATATCTTAACAGTTTTCTCATTGGAGTGAATATACAATAATCAACAGCAATGGGGCAGCTGTAAATGCTAAGAAACCAAGCGTAAAATGCGTTTTAATTGTAGTTGATGGTTGCTTCAGTAAATCCTATTATAATGTGATTTTAAGTAGAGGTACCTTGAAATGTAATTTGAATATGTTTTGAGTTGATTATGGAACATCTGTCACTTTTTCATCCATTTAGGACTGGACCCCAATCTGTGTCTGTCATAGCCTCCTGAAAATCCACAAATCCTATTATGAGGTGATTATGAATGAATCTACCATCAAATGTCATGCAAAGATGTGCTTTGTTGATAACTAAACAGTTTTCTCATTGGAGTGAATATACAATAACGAACAGCAATCGGGCAGCTGTAAATGCCGAAAACCTAGTGTAAAATGCTTTTCATTGTAATTTACACAAGCAGTTGATGGTTGCTTCATTAAATCCTATTATAATGTGATTTCAAGTAGAGGTACCTGGAAATGTAATTTGAATATGTTTTGAGTTGATTATGGAACATCTGTCACTTTTTCATCCATTTAGGACTGGACCCCAATCTGTTTCTGACGAGAAAACTCAGTTCCCTCCTGAAAATCCACAAATCCTATTATAAGGTGATTTTGAATGAATCTACCATAAAATGTCACGTGAAGATGTGCTCTGCTGATAACTAAACAGTTTCTCATTGGAGTGAATATACAATGATGAACAGCAATGAAAGCAGCTGTAAATGCCGAAAACTAAGCGTATAATGCTTTTCATTGTAGTTGATGGTTGCTTCAGTAAATCCTATTATAATGTGCTTTCAAGTAGAGGTACCTGGAAATGTAATTTGAATATGTTTTGAGTTGATTATGGAACATGTGTCACTTTTTCATCCATTTAGGACTGGACCCCAATCTGTATCTGACCAGAAAACTCAGTTCCCTCCTGAAAATCCACAAATCCTATTAGAAGGTGATTTTGAATGAATCTACCATAAAATGTCATGTGACGGTGTGCTCTGCTGATAACTAAACAGTTTCTCATTGGAGTGAATATACAATGATAAACAGCAATGAAAGCAGCTGTAAATGCTGAAAACCAAGCGTAAAACGCTTTTCATTGTAATTTACACAAGCAGTTGATGGTTGCTTCATTAAATCCTATTATAATGTGATTTCAAGTAGAGGTACCTTGAAATGTAATGTGAATATGTTTTGAGTTGATAATGGAACATCTGTCACTTTTTCATCCATTTAGGACTAGACCCCAATCTGTATCTGACCAGAAAACTCAGTTCTCTCCTGAAAATCCACAAATCCTATTATAAGGTGATTTTGAATGAATCTACCATAAAATGTCATGTGAAGATGTGCTCTGCTGATAACTAAACAGTTTTCTCATTGGAGTGAATATACAATGATAAACAGCAATGAAAGCAGCTGTAAATGCCGAAAACCAAGCGTAAAATTCTTTTCATTGTAGTTGATGGTTGCTTCAGTAAATCCTATTATAATGTGATTTCAAGTAGAGGTACCTGGAAATGTAATTTGAATATGTTTTGAGTTGATTATGGAACATCTGTCACTTTTTCATCCATTTAGGACTGGACCCCAATCTGTTTTTGACCAGAAAACTCAGTTCCCTCCTGAAAATCCACAAATCCTATTATAAGGTGATTTTGAATGAATCTACTATAAAATGTCATGTGAAGATGTGCTTTGTTGATAACTAAACAGTTTTCTCATTGGAGTGAATATACAATAATCAATAGCAATGGGGCAACTGTAAATGCTGAAAACTGTAAATGCTGAAAACCTAGCGTAAAACGCTTTTCATTGTAATTTACACAAGCAGTTGATGGTTGCTTCATTAAATCCTATTATAATGTGATTTCAAGTAGAGGTACCTTGAAATGTTATTTGAATATGTTTTGAGTTGATTATGGAACATGTGTCACTTCTTCAACCATTTAGGACTGGACCCCAATCTGTATTTGACCAGAAAACTCATTTCCCTCCTGAAAATCCACAAATCCTATTATAAGGTGATTTTGAATGAATCTACCATAAAATGTCATGTTAAGATGTGCTTTGTTGATAACTAAACAGTTTTCTCATTGGAGTGAATATACAATGATAAACTGCGATGAAAGCAGCTGTTAATCCCCCAAACCAGGCGTAAAATGCTTTTCATTGTAGTTGATGGTTGCTTCAGTAAATCCTATTATAATGTGATTTCAAGTAGAGGTACCTTGAAATGTAATTTGAATATGTTTTGAGTTGATTATGGAACATCTGTCACTTTTTCATCCATTTAGGACTGGACCCCAATCTGTATCTGACCAGAAAACTCAGTTCCCTCCTGAAAATCCACAAATCCTATTATAAGGTGATTTTGAATGAATCTACCATAAAATGTCATGTTAAGATAGGCTTTGTTGATAACTAAACAGTTTTCTCATTGGAGTGAATATACAATAATCAACAGCAATGAAAGCAGCTGTAAATGCTGAAAACCAAGCGTAAAATGCTTTTCATTGTAATTTACACAAGCAGTGGATGGTTGCTTCATTAAATCCTATTATAATGTGATTTCAAGTAGAGGTACCTTGAAATGTAATTTGAATATGTTTTGAGTTGATTATGGAACATCTGTCACTTTTTCATCCATTTAGGACTGGACCCCAATCTGTGTCCGTCAAAGCCTCCTGAAAATCCACAAATCCTATTATGAGGTGATTATGAATGAATCTACCATAAAATGTCATGCAAAGATGTGCTTTGTTGATAACTAAACAGTTTTCTCATTGGAGTGAATATACTATATCGAACAGCAATCGGGCAGCTGTAAATGCCGAAAACCTAGTGTAAAATGCTTTTCATTGTAATTTACACAAGCAGTTGATGGTTGCTTCATTAAATCCTATTATAATGTGATTTCAAGTAGAGGTACCTGGAAATGTAATTTGAATATGTTTTGAGTTGATTATGGAACATCTGTCACTTTTTCATCCATTTAGGACTGGACCCCAATCTGTGTCTGTCATAGCCTCCTGAAAATCCACAAATCCTATTATGAGGTGATTATGAATGAATCTACCATAAAATGTCATGCAAAGATGTGCTCTGCTGATAACTAAACAGTTTTCTCATTGGAGTGAATATACAATGATAAACAGCAATGAAAGCATCTGTAAATGCCAAAAACCAAGCGTAAAATGCTTTTCATTGTAGTTGATGGTTGCTTCATTAAATCCTATTATAATGTGATTTCAAGTAGAGGTACCTTGAAATGTAATTTGAATATGTTTTGAGTTGATTATGGAACATCTGTCACTTTTTCATCCATTTAGGACTGGACCCCAATCTGTGTCTGTCATAGCCTCCTGAAAATCCACAAATCCTATTATGAGGTGATTATGAATGAATCTACCATAAAATGTCATGCAAAGATGTGCTCTGCTGATAACTACACAGTTTTCTCATTGGAGTGAATATACAATAATCAACAGCAATGGGGCAGCTGTAAATGCTGAAAACCTAGCGTAAAATGCTTTTCATTGTAATTTACACAAGCAGTTGAAGGTTGCTTCATTAAATCCTATTATAATGTGATTTCAAGTAGAGGTACCTTGAAATGTAATTTGAATATGTTTTGAGTTGATTATGGAACATCTGTCACTTTTTCATCCATTTAGGACTGGACCTTAATCTGTATTTGACCAGAAAACTCAGTTCTCTTCTGAAAATCCACAAATCCTATTATAAGGTGATTTTGAATGAATCTACCATAAAATGTCATGTTAATATGTGCTTTGTTGATATCTTAACAGTTTTCTCGTTGGAGTGAATATACAATAATCAACAGCAATGGGGCAGCTGTAAATGCTAAGAAACCAAGCGTAAAATGCGTTTCATTGTAGTTGATGGTTGCTTCAGTAAATCCTATTATAATGTGATTTTAAGTAGAGGTACCTTGAAATGTAATTTGAATATGTTTTGAGTTGATTATGGAACATCTGTCACTTTTTCATCCATTTAGGACTGGACCCCAATCTGTGTCTGTCATAGCCTCCTGAAAATCCACAAATCCTATTATGAGGTGATTATGAATGAATCTACCATCAAATGTCATGCAAAGATGTGCTTTGTTGATAACTAAACAGTTTTCTCATTGGAGTGAATATACAATAATGAACAGCAATGGGGCAGCTGTAAATGCCGAAAACCTAGTGTAAAATGCTTTTCATTGTAATTTACACAAGCAGTTGATGGTTGCTTCATTAAATCCTATTATAATGTGATTTCAAGCAGAGGTACCTTGAAATGTAATTTGAATATGTTTTGAGTTGATTATGGAACATCTGTCACTTTTTCATCCATTTAGGACTGGACCCCAATCTGTGTCTGTCATAGCCTCCTGAAAATCCACAAATCCTATTATGAGGTGATTATGAATGAATCTACCATAAAATGTCATGCAAAGATGTGCTCTACTGATAACTAAACAGTTTTCTCATTGGAGTGAATATACAATGATAAACAGCAATGAAAGCATCTGTAAATGCCAAAAACCAAGCGTAAAATGCTTTTCATTGTAGTTGATGGTTGCTTCATTAAATCCTATTATAATGTGATTTCAAGTAGAGGTACCTTGAAATGTAATTTGAATATGTTTTGAGTTGATTATGGAACATCTGTCACTTTTTCATCCATTTAGGACTGGACCCCAATCTGTATCCGACCAGAAAACTCAGTTCCCTCCTGAAAATCCACAAATCCTATTATAAGGTGATTTTGAATGAATCTGCCATAAAATGTCATGTAAAGATGTGCTTTGTTGATAACTAAACAGTTTTCTCATTGGAGTGAATATACAATAATCAACAGCAATGGGGCAGCTGTAAATGCTGAAAACCTAGCGTAAAATGCTTTTCATTGTAATTTACACAAGCAGTTGAAGGTTGCTTCATTAAATCCTATTATAATGTGATTTCAAGTAGAGGTACCTTGAAATGTAATTTGAATATGTTTTGAGTTGATTATGGAACATCTGTCACTTTTTCAGCCATTTAGGACTGGACCCCAATCTGTATCTGACCAGAAAACTCAGTTCCCTCCTGAAAATCCACAAATCCTATTATAAGGTGATTTTGAATGAATCTACCATAAAATGTCATGTTAAGATGTGCTTTGTTGATAACTAAACAGTTTTCTCATTGGAGTGAATATACAATAATCAACAGTGATAGGGCAGCTGTAAATGCTGAAAACCTAGCTTAAAATGCTTTTCATTGTAATTTACACAAGCAGTGGATGGTTGCTTCATTAAATCCTATTATAATGTGATTTCAAGTAGAGGTACCTTGAAATGTAATTTGAATATGTTTTGAGTTGATTATGGAACATCTGTCACTTTTTCATCCATTTAGGACTGGACCCCAATCTGTGTCTGTCATAGCCTCCTGAAAATCCAGAAATCCTATTATGAGGTGATTATGAATGAATCTACCATAAAATGTCATGCAAAGATGTGCTCTGCTGATAACTAAACAGTTTTCTCATTGGAGTGAATATACAATGATAAACAGCAATGAAAGCATCTGTAAATGCCAAAAACCAAGCGTAAAATGCTTTTCATTGTAGTTGATGGTTGCTTCATTAAATCCTATTATAATGTGATTTCAAGTAGAGGTACCTTGAAATGTAATTTGAATATGTTTTGAGTTGATTATGGAACATCTGTCACTTTTTCATCCATTTAGGACTGGACCCCAATCTGTATCCGACCAGAAAACTCAGTTCCATCCTGAAAATCCACAAATCCTATTATAAGGTGATTTTGAATGAATCTGCCATAAAATGTCATGTAAAGATGTGCTTTGTTGATAACTAAACAGTTTTCTCATTGGAGTGAATATACAATAATCAACAGCAATGGGGCAGCTGTAAATGCTGAAAACCTAGCGTAAAATGCTTTTCATTGTAATTTACACAAGCAGTTGAAGGTTGCTTCATTAAATCCTATTATAATGTGATTTCAAGTAGAGGTACCTTGAAATGTAATTTGAATATGTTTTGAGTTGATTATGGAACATCTGTCACTTTTTCATCCATTTAGGACTGGACCCCAATCTGTATTTGACCAGAAAACTCAGTTCCCTCCTGAAAATCCACAAATCCTTTTATAAGGTGATTTTGAATGAATCTGCCATAAAATGTCATGTGAAGATGTGCTCTGCTGATAACTAAACAGTTTTCTCATTGGAGTGAATATACAATGATAAACTGCGATGAAAGCAGCTGTAAATCCCCAAAACCAGGCGTAAAATGCTTTTCATTGTCGTTGATGGTTGCTTCAGTTAATCCTATTATAATGTGATTTCAAGTAGAGGTACCTTGAAATGTAATTTGAATATGTTTTGAGTTGATTATGGAACATCTGTCACTTTTTCATCCATTTAGGACTGGACCCCAATCTGTATTTCATCAGAAAACTCAGTTCCCTCCTGAAAATCCACAAATCCTATTATAAGGTGATTTTGAATGAATCTACCATAAAATTTCATGTGAAGATGTGCTCTGCTGATAACTAAACAGTTTTCTCATTGGAGTCGATATACAATGATAAACAGCAATGAAATAAGCTGTAAATGCCGAAAACCAAGCGTAAAATGCTTTTCATTGTAGTTGATGGTTGCTTCAGTAAATCCTATTATAATGTGATTTCAAGTAGAGGTACCTTGAAATGTAATTTGAATATGTTTTGAGTTGATTATGGAACATCTGTCACTTTTTCATCCATTTAGGACTGGACCCCAATCTGTGTCTGTCATAGCCTCCTGAAAATCCACAAATCCTATTATGAGGTGATTATGAATGAATCTACCATCAAATGTCATGCAAAGATGTGCTTTGTTGATAACTAAACAGTTTTCTCATTGGAGTGAATATACAATAATGAACAGCAATCTGCAGCTGTAAATGCCGAAAACCTAGTGTAAAATGCTTTTCATTGTAATTTACACAAGCAGTTGATGGTTGCTTCATTAAATCCTATTATAATGTGATTTCAAGTAGAGGTACCTGGAAATGTAATTTGAATATGTTTTGAGTTGATTATGGAACATCTGTCACTTTTTCATCCATTTAGGACTGGACCCCAATCTGTTTCTGACGAGAAAACTCAGTTCCCTCCTGAAAATCCACAAATCCTATTATAAGGTGATTTTGAATGAATCTACCATAAAATGTCACGTGAAGATGTGCTCTGCTGATAACTAAACAGTTTCTCATTGGAGTGAATATACAATGATGAACAGCAATGAAAGCAGCTGTAAATGCCGAAAACTAAGCGTAAAATGCTTTTCATTGTAGTTGATGGTTGCTTCAGTAAATCCTATTATAATGTGCTTTCAAGTAGAGGTACCTGGAAATGTAATTTGAATATGTTTTGAGTTGATTATGGAACATGTGTCACTTTTTCATCCATTTAGGACTGGACCCCAATCTGTATCTGACCAGATGACTCAGTTCCCTCCTGAAAATCCACAAATCCTATTAGAAGGTGATTTTGAATGAATCTACCATAAAATGTCATGTGACGGTGTGCTCTGCTGATAACTAAACAGTTTCTCATTGGAGTGAATATACAATGATAAACAGCAATGAAAGCAGCTGTAAATGCTGAAAACCAAGCGTAAAACGCTTTTCATTGTAATTTACACAAGCAGTTGATGGTTGCTTCATTAAATCCTATTATAATGTGATTTCAAGTAGAGGTACCTTGAAATGTAATGTGAATATGTTTTGAGTTGATAATGGAACATGTGTCACTTTTTCATCCATTTAGGACTAGACCCCAATCTGTATCTGACCAGAAAACTCAGTTCCCTCCTGAAAATCCACAAATCCTATTATAAGGTGATTTTGAATGAATCTACCATAAAATGTCATGTGAAGATGTGCTTTGTTGATAACTAAACAGTTTTCTCATTGGAGTGAATATACAATAATCAATAGCAATGGGGCAACTGTAAATGCTGAAAACTGTAAATGCTGAAAACCTAGCGTAAAACGCTTTTCATTGTAATTTACACAAGCAGTTGATGGTTGCTTCATTAAATCCTATTATAATGTGATTTCAAGTAGAGGTACCTTGAAATGTTATTTGAATATGTTTTGAGTTGATTATGGAACATGTGTCACTTCTTCAACCATTTAGGACTGGACCCCAATCTGTATTTGACCAGAAAACTCATTTCCTTCCTGAAAATCCACAAATCCTATTATAAGGTGATTTTGAATGAATCTACCATAAAATGTCATGTGAAGATGTGCTTTGTTGATAACTAAACAGTTTTCTCATTGGAGTGAATATACAATGATAAACTGCGATGAAAGCAGCTGTTAATCCCCAAAACCAGGCGTAAAATGCTTTTCATTGTAGTTGATGGTTGCTTCATTAAATCCTATTATAATGTGATTTCAAGTAGAGGTACCTTGAAATGTAATTTGAATATGTTTTGAGTTGATTATGGAACATCTGTCACTTTTTCATCAATTTAGGACTGGACCCCAATCTGTGTCTGTCATAGCCTCCTGAAAATCCACAAATCCTATTATGAGGTGATTTTGAATGAATCTACCATAAAATGTCATGCAAAGATGTGCTTTGTTGATAACTAAACAGTTTTCTCATTGGAGTGAATATACTATATCGAACAGCAATCGGGCAGCTGTAAATGCCGAAAACCTAGTGTAAAATGCTTTTCATTGTAATTTACACAAGCAGTTGATGGTTGCTTCATTAAATCCTATTATAATGTGATTTCAAGTAGAGGTACCTGGAAATGTAATTTGAATATGTTTTGAGTTGATTATGGAACATCTGTCACTTTTTCATCCATTTAGGACTGGACCCCAATCTGTATTTCACCAGAAAACTCAGTTCCCTCCTGAAAATCCACAAATCCTATTATAAGGTGATTTTGAATGAATCTACCATAAAATGTCATGTGAAGATGTGCTCTGCTGATAACTAAACAGTTTTCTCATTGGAGTGGATATACAATGATAAACAGCAATGAAATAAGCTGTAAATGCCGAAAACCAAGCGTAAAATGCTTTTCATTGTAGTTGATGGTTGCTTCAGTAAATCCTATTATAATGTGATTTCAAGTAGAGGTACCTTGAAATGTAATTTGAATATGTTTTGAGTTGATTATGGAACATCTGTCACTTTTTCATCCATTTAGGACTGGACCCCAATCTGTGTCTGTCATAGCCTCCTGGAAATCCACAAATCCTATTATGAGGTGATTATGAATGAATCTACCATCAAATGTCATGCAAAGATGTGCTTTGTTGATAACTAAACAGTTTTCTCATTGGAGTGAATATACAATAATGAACAGCAATCGGCAGCTGTAAATGCCGAAAACCTAGTGTAAAATGCTTTTCATTGTAATTTACACAAGCGGTTGATGGTTGCTTCATTAAATCCTATTATAATGTGATTTCAAGTAGAGATACCTGGAAATGTAATTTGAATATGTTTTGAGTTGATTATGGAACATCTGTCACTTTTTCATCCATTTAGGACTGGACCCCAATCTGTATCTGACCAGAAAACTCAGTTCCCTCCTGAAAATCCACAAATCCTATTATAAGGTGATTTTGAATGAATCTACCATAAAATGTCATGTTAAGATGTGCTTTGTTGATAACTAAACAGTTTTCTCATTGGAGTGAATATACAGTAATCAACAGTAATAGGGCAGCTGTAAATGCTGAAAACCTAGCGTAAAATGCTTTTCATTGTAATTTACACAAGCAGTGGATGGTTGCTTCATTAAATCCTATTATAATGTGATTTCAAGTAGAGGTACCTTGAAATGTAATTTGAATATGTTTTGAGTTGATTATGGAACATCTGTCACTTTTTCATCCATTTAGGACTGGACCCCAATCTGTGTCTGTCATAGCCTCCTGAAAATCCACAAATCCTATTATGAGGTGATTTTGAATGAATCTACCATAAAATGTCATGCAAAGATGTGCTTTGTTGATAACTAAACAGTTTTCTCATTGGAGTGAATATACTATATCGAACAGCAATCGGGCAGCTGTAAATGCCGAAAACCTAGTGTAAAATGCTTTTCATTGTAATTTACACAAGCAGTTGATGGTTGCTTCATTAAATCCTATTATAATGTGATTTCAAGTAGAGGTACCTGGAAATGTAATTTGAATATGTTTTGAGTTGATTATGGAACATCTGTCACTTTTTCATCCATTTAGGACTGGACCCCAATCTGTATTTCACCAGAAAACTCAGTTCCCTCCTGAAAATCCACAAATCCTATTATAAGGTGATTTTGAATGAATCTACCATAAAATGTCATGTGAAGATGTGCTCTGCTGATAACTAAACAGTTTTCTCATTGGAGTGGATATACAATGATAAACAGCAATGAAATAAGCTGTAAATGCCGAAAACCAAGCGTAAAATGCTTTTCATTGTAGTTGATGGTTGCTTCAGTAAATCCTATTATAATGTGATTTCAAGTAGAGGTACCTTGAAATGTAATTTGAATATGTTTTGAGTTGATTATGGAACATCTGTCACTTTTTCATCCATTTAGGACTGGACCCCAATCTGTGTCTGTCATAGCCTCCTGGAAATCCACAAATCCTATTATGAGGTGATTATGAATGAATCTACCATCAAATGTCATGCAAAGATGTGCTTTGTTGATAACTAAACAGTTTTCTCATTGGAGTGAATATACAATAATGAACAGCAATCGGCAGCTGTAAATGCCGAAAACCTAGTGTAAAATGCTTTTCATTGTAATTTACACAAGCGGTTGATGGTTGCTTCATTAAATCCTATTATAATGTGATTTCAAGTAGAGGTACCTGGAAATGTAATTTGAATATGTTTTGAGTTGATTATGGAACATCTGTCACTTTTTCATCCATTTAGGACTGGACCCCAATCTGTATCTGACCAGAAAACTCAGTTCCCTCCTGAAAATCCACAAATCCTATTATAAGGTGATTTTGAATGAATCTACCATAAAATGTCATGTTAAGATGTGCTTTGTTGATAACTAAACAGTTTTCTCATTGGAGTGAATATACAGAAATCAACAGTAATAGGGCAGCTGTAAATGCTGAAAACCTAGCGTAAAATGCTTTTCATTGTAATTTACACAAGCAGTGGATGGTTGCTTCATTAAATCCTATTATAATGTGATTTCAAGTAGAGGTACCTTGAAATGTAATTTGAATATGTTTTGAGTTGATTATGGAACATCTGTCACTTTTTCATCCATTTAGGACTGGACCCCAATCTGTGTCTGTCATAGCCTCCTGAAAATCCACAAATCCTATTATGAGGTGATTATGAATGAATCTACCATAAAATGTCATGCAAAGATGTGCTCTGCTGATAACTAAACAGTTTTCTCATTGGAGTGAATATACAATGATAAACAGCAATGAAAGCATCTGTAAATGCCAAAAACCAAGCGTAAAATGCTTTTCATTGTAGTTGGTGGTTGCTTCATTAAATCCTATTATAATGTGATTTCAAGTAGAGGTACCTTGAAATGTAATTTGAATATGTTTTGAGTTGATTATGGAACATCTGTCACTTTTTCATCCATTTAGGACTGGACCCCAATCTGTATCCGACCAGAAAACTCAGTTCCATCCTGAAAATCCACAAATCCTATTATAAGGTGATTTTGAATGAATCTGCCATAAAATGTCATGTAAAGATGTGCTTTGTTGATAACTAAACAGTTTTCTCATTGGAGTGAATATACAATAATCAACAGCAATGGGGCAGCTGTAAATGCTGAAAACCTAGCGTAAAATGCTTTTCATTGTAATTTACACAAGCAGTTGATGGTTGCTTCATTAAATCCTATTATAATGTGATTTCAAGTAGAGGTACCTTGAAATGTAATTTGAATATGTTTTGAGTTGATTATGGAACATCTGTCACTTTTTCATCCATTTAGGACTGGACCCCAATCTGTATTTCACCAGAAAACTCAGTTCCCTCCTGAAAATCCACAAATCCTATTATAAGGTGATTTTGAATGAATCTACCATAAAATTTCATGTGAAGATGTGCTCTGCTGATAACTAAACAGTTTTCTCATTGGAGTGGATATACAATGATAAACAGCAATGAAATAAGCTGTAAATGCCGAAAACCAAGCGTAAAATGCTTTTCATTGTAGTTGATGGTTGCTTCAGTAAATCCTATTATAATGTGATTTCAAGTAGAGGTACCTTGAAATGCAATTTGAATATGTTTTGAGTTGATTATGGAACATTTGTCACTTTTTCATCCATTTAGGACTGGACCCCAATCTGTGTCTGTCATAGCCTCCTGAAAATCCACAAATCCTATTATGAGGTGATTATGAATGAATCTACCATCAAATGTCATGCAAAGATGTGCTTTGTTGATAACTAAACAGTTTTCTCATTGGAGTGAATATACAATAATGAACAGCAATCGGGCAGCTGTAAATGCCGAAAACCTAGTGTAAAATGCTTTTCATTGTAATTTACACAAGCAGTTGATGGTTGCTTCATTAAATCCTATTATAATGTGATTTCAAGTAGAGGTACCTGGAAATGTAATTTGAATATGTTTTGAGTTGATTATGGAACATCTGTCACTTTTTCATCCATTTAGGACTGGACCCCAATCTGTTTCTGACGAGAAAACTCAGTTCCCTCCTGAAAATCCACAAATCCTATTATAAGGTGATTTTGAATGAATCTACCATAAAATGTCACGTGAAGATGTGCTCTGCTGATAACTAAACAGTTTCTCATTGGAGTGAATATACAATGATGAACAGCAATGAAAGCAGCTGTAAATGCTGAAAACTAAGCGTACAATGCTTTTCATTGTAGTTGATGGTTGCTTCAGTAAATCCTATTATAATGTGCTTTCAAGTAGAGGTACCTGGAAATGTAATTTGAATATGTTTTGAGTTGATTATGGAACATGTGTCACTTTTTCATCCATTTAGGACTGGACCCCAATCTGTGTCTGTCATAGCCTCCTGAAAATCCACAAATCCTATTATGAGGTGATTATGAATGAATCTACCATCAAATGTCATGCAAAGATGTGCTTTGTTGATAACTAAACAGTTTTCTCATTGGAGTGAATATACAATAATGAACAGCAATCGGCAGCTGTAAATGCCGAAAACCTAGTGTAAAATGCTTTTCATTGTAATTTACACAAGCGGTTGATGATTGCTTCATTAAATCCTATTATAATGTGATTTCAAGTAGAGGTACCTGGAAATGTAATTTGAATATGTTTTGAGTTGATTATGGAACATCTGTCACTTTTTCATCCATTTAGGACTGGACCCCAATCTGTATCTGACCAGACAACTCAGTTCCCTCCTGAAAATCCACAAATCCTATTATAAGGTGATTTTGAATGAATCTACCATAAAATGTCATGTTAAGATGTGCTTTGTTGATAACTAAACAGTTTTCTCATTGGAGTGAATATACAGTAATCAACAGTAATAGGGCAGCTGTAAATGCTGAAAACCTAGCGTAAAATGCTTTTCATTGTAATTTACACAAGCAGTGGATGGTTGCTTCATTAAATCCTATTATAATGTGATTTCAAGTAGAGGTACCTTGAAATGTAATTTGAATATGTTTTGAGTTGATTATGGAACATCTGTCACTTTTTCATCCATTTAGGACTGGACCCCAATCTGTGTCTGTCATAGCCTCCTGAAAATCCACAAATCCTATTATGAGGTGATTATTAATGAATCTACCATAAAATGTCATGCAAAGATGTGCTCTGCTGATAACTAAACAGTTTTCTCATTGGAGTGAATATACAATGATAAACAGCAATGAAAGCATCTGTAAATGCCAAAAACCAAGCGTAAAATGCTTTTCATTGTAGTTGATGGTTGCTTCATTAAATCCTATTATAATGTGATTTCAAGTAGAGGTACCTTGAAATGTAATTTGAATATGTTTTGAGTTGATTATGGAACATCTGTCACTTTTTCATCCATTTAGGACTGGACCCCAATCTGTATCCGACCAGAAAACTCAGTGCCCTCCTGCAAATCCACAAATCCTATTATAAGGTGATTTTGAATGAATCTGCCATAAAATGTCATGTAAAGATGTGCTTTGTTGATAACTAAACAGTTTTCTCATTGGAGTGAATATACAATAATCAACAGCAATGGGGCAGCTGTAAATGCTGAAAACCTAGCGTAAAATGCTTTTCATTGTAATTTACACAAGCAGTTGAAGGTTGCTTCATTAAATCCTATTATAATGTGATTTCAAATAGAGGTACCTTGAAATGTAATTTGAATATGTTTTGAGTTGATTATGGAACATCTGTCACTTTTTCATCCATTTAGGACTGGACCCCAATCTGTGTCTGTCATAGCCTCCTGAAAATCCACAAATCCTATTATGAGGTAATTATGAATGAATCTACCATCAAATGTCATGCAAAGATGTGCTTTGTTGATAACTAAACAGTTTTCTCATTGGAGTGAATATACAATAATGAACAGCAATGGGGCAGCTGTAAATGCCGAAAACCTAGTGTAAAATGCTTTTCATTGTAATTTACACAAGCAGTTGATGGTTGCTTCATTAAATCCTATTATAATGTGATTTCAAGTAGAGGTACCTGGAAATGTAATTTGAATATGTCTTGAGTTGATTATGGAACATCTGTCACTTTTTCATCCATTTAGGACTGGACCCCAATCTGTATCTGACCAGAAAACTCAGTTCCCTCCTGAAAATCCACAAATCCTATTATAAGGTGAT
The DNA here is from genome assembly GCF_046128005.1 of Genypterus blacodes. Taxonomy (NCBI): domain Eukaryota; kingdom Metazoa; phylum Chordata; class Actinopteri; order Ophidiiformes; family Ophidiidae; genus Genypterus; species Genypterus blacodes. The sequence continues at coordinate 1,103,713 of NW_027466998.1, read as the reverse complement.
TTTGAATGAATCTACCATAAAATGTCATGTTAAGATGTGCTTTGTTGATAACTAAACAGTTTTCTCATTGGAGTGAATATACAATAATCAACAGTAATAGGGCAGCTGTAAATGCTGAAAACCTAGCGTAAAATGCTTTTCATTGTAATTTACACAAGCAGTGGATGGTTGCTTCATTAAATCCTATTATAATGTGATTTCAAGTAGAGGTACCTTGAAATGTAATTTGAATATGTTTTGAGTTGATTATGGAACATCTGTCACTTTTTCATCCATTGAGGACTGGACCCCAATCTGTGTCTGTCATAGCCTCCTGAAAATCCACAAATCCTATTATGAGGTGATTATGAATGAATCTACCATAAAATGTCATGCAAAGATGTGCTTTGTTGATAACTAAACAGTTTTCTCATTGGAGTGAATATACTATATCGAACAGCAATCGGGCAGCTGTAAATGCCGAAAACCTAGTGTAAAATGCTTTTCATTGTAATTTACACAAGCAGTTGATGGTTGCTTCATTAAATCCTATTATAATGTGATTTCAAGTAGAGGTACCTGGAAATGTAATTTGAATATGTTTTGAGTTGATTATGGAACATCTGTCACTTTTTCATCCATTTAGGACTGGACCCCAATCTGTATCTGACCAGAAAACTCAGTTCCCTCCTGAAAATCCACAAATCCTATTATAAGGTGATTTTGAATGAATCTACCATAAAATGTCATGTGAAGATGTGCTCTGCTGATAACTAAACAGTGTTCTCATTGGAGTGAATATACAATGATAAACAGCAATGAAAGCAGCTGTAAATGCCGAAAACCAAGCGTAAAATGCATTTCATTGTAGTTGATGGTTGCTTCAGTAAATCCTATTATAATGTGATTTCAAGTAGAGGTACCTGGAAATGTAATTTGAATATGTTTTGAGTTGATTATGGAACATCTGTCACTTTTTCATCCATTTAGGACTGGACCCCAATCTGTTTTTGACCAGAAAACTCAGTTCCCTCCTGAAAATCCACAAATCCTATTATAAGGTGATTTTGAATGAATCTACCAGAAAATGTCATGTTAAGATGTGCTTTGTTGATAACTAAACAGTTTTCTCATTGGAGTGAATATACAATAATCAATAGCAATGGGGCACCTGTAAATGCTGAAAACTGTAAATGCTGAAAACCTAGCTTAAAACGCTTTTCATTGTAATTTACACAAGCAGTTGATGGTTGCTTCATTAAATCCTATTATAATGTGATTTCAAGTAGAGGTACCTTGAAATGTTATTTGAATAAGTTTTGAGTTGATTATGGAACATGTGTCACTTCTTCATCCATTTAGGACTGGACCCCAATCTGTATTTGACCAGAAAACTCATTTCCCTCCCGAAAATCCACAAATCCTATTATAAGGTGATTTTGAATGAATCTACCATAAAATGTCATGTTAAGATATGCCTTGTTGATAACTAAACAGTTTTCCCATTGGAGTGAATATACAATAATCAACAGCAATGGGGAAACTGTAAATGCCGAAAACCTAACGTAAAATGCTTTTCATTGTAATTTACACAAGCAGTTGATGGTTGCTTCATTAAATCCTATTATAATGTCATTTCAAGTAGAGGTACCTTGAAATGTAATTTGAATATGTTTTGAGTTGATTATGGAACATGTGCCACTTTTTCATCCATTTAGGACTGGACCCCAATCTGTATCTCACCAGAAAACTCAGTTCCCTCCTGAAAATCCACAAATCCTATTATAAGGTGATTTTGAATGAATCTGCCATAAAATGTCATGTGAAGATGTGCTCTGCTGATAACTAAACAGTTTTCTTACTGGAGTGGATATACAATGATAAACTGCAATGAAAGCAGCTGTAAATCCCCAAAACCAGGCGTGAAATGCTTTTCATTGTAGTTGATGGTTGCTTCATTTAATCCTATTATAATGTGATTTCAAGTAGAGGTACCTGGAAATGTAATTTGAATATGTTTTGAGTTGATTATGGAACATCTGTCACTTTTTCATCCATTTAGGAAGGGACCCCAATCTGTATCCGACCAGAAAACTCACTTCCCTCCTGAAAATCCACAAATCCTATTATAAGGTGATTTTGAATGAATCTGCCATAAAATGTCATGTAAAGATGTGCTTTGTTGATAACTAAACAGTTTTCTCATTGGAGTGAATATACAATAATCAACAGCAATGGGGCAGCTGTAAATGCTGAAAACCTAGCGTAAAATGTTTTTCATTGTAATTTACACAAGCAGTTGAAGGTTGCTTCATTAAATCCTATTATAATGTGATTTCAAGTAGAGGTACCTTGAAATGTAATTTGAATATGTTTTGAGTTGATTATGGAACATCTGTCACTTTTTCATCCATTTAGGACTGGACCTTAATCTGTATTTGACCAGAAAACTCAGTTCCCTTCTGAAAATCCACAAATCCTATTATAAGGTGATTTTGAATGAATCTACCATAAAATGTCATGTTAATATGTGCTTTGTTGATATCTTAACAGTTTTCTCGTTGGAGTGAATATACAATAATCAACAGCAATGGGGCAGCTGTAAATGCTGAAAACCAAGCGTAAAATGCTTTTCATTGTAGTTGATGGTTGCTTCAGTAAATCCTATTATAATGTGATTTCAAGTAGAGGTACCTTGAAATGTAATTTGAATATGTTTTGAGTTGATTATGGAACATCTGTCACTTTTTCATCCATTTAGGACTGGACCCCAATCTGTGTCTGTCATAGCCTCCTGAAAATCCACAAATCCTATTTTGAGGTGATTATGAATGAATCTACCATCAAATGTCATGCAAAGATGTGCTTTGTTGATAACTAAACAGTTTTCTCATTGGAGTGAATATACAATAATGAACAGCAATGGGGCAGCTGTAAATGCCGAAAACCTAGTGTAAAATGCTTTTCATTGTAATTTACACAAGCGGTTGATGGTTGCTTCATTAAATCCTATTATAATGTGATTTCAAGTAGAGGTACCTGGAAATGTAATTTGAATATGTTTTGAGTTGATTATGGAACATCTGTCACTTTTTCATCCATTTAGGACTGGACCCCAATCTGTATCTGACCAGAAAACTCAGTTCCCTCCTGAAAATTCGCAAATCCTATTATAAGGTGATTTTGAATGAATCTACCATAAAATGTCATGTTAAGATGTGCTTTGTTGATAACTAAACAGTTTTCTCATTGGAGTGAATATACAATAATCAACAGTAATAGGGCAGCTGTAAATGCTGAAAACCTAGCGTAAAATGCTTTTCATTGTAATTTACACAAGCAGTGGATGGTTGCTTCATTAAATCCTATTATAATGTGATTTCAAGTAGAGGTACCTTGAAATGTAATTTGAATATGTTTTGAGTTGATTATGGAACATCTGTCACTTTTTCATCCATTTAGGACTGGACCCCAATCTGTGTCTGTCATAGCCTCCTGAAAATCCACAAATCCTATTATGAGGTGATTATTAATGAATCTACCATAAAATGTCATGCAAAGATGTGCTCTGCTGATAACTAAACAGTTTTCTCATTGGAGTGAATATACAATGATAAACAGCAATGAAAGCATCTGTAAATGCCGAAAACCAAGCGTAAAATGCTTTTCATTGTAGTTGATGGTTGCTTCATTAAATCCTATTATAATGTGATTTCAAGTAGAGGTACCTTGAAATGTAATTTGAATATGTTTTGAGTTGATTATGGAACATCTGTCACTTTTTCATCCATTTAGGACTGGACCCCAATCTGTGTCTGTCATAGCCTCCTGAAAATCCACAAATCCTATTATGAGGTGATTATGAATGAATCTACCATAAAATGTCATGCAAAGATGTGCTTTGTTGATAACTAAACAGTTTTCTCATTGGAGTGAATATACTATATCGAACAGCAATCGGGCAGCTCTAAATGCCGAAAACCTAGTGTAAAATGCTTTTCATTGTAATTTACAGAAACAGTTGATGGTTGCTTCATTAAATCCTATTATAATGTGATTTCAAGTAGAGGTACCTGGAAATGTAATTTGAATATGTTTTGAGTTGATTATGGAACATCTGTCACTTTTTCATCCATTTAGGACTGGACCCCAATCTGTATTTGACCAGAAAACTCAGTTCCCTCCTGAAAATCCACAAATCCTTTTATAAGGTGATTTTGAATGAATCTGCCATAATATGTCATGTGAAGATGTGCTCTGCTGATAACTAAACAGTTTTCTCATTGAAGTGAATATACAATGATAAACTGCGATGAAAGCAGCTGTAAATCCCCAAAACCAGGCGTAAAATGCTTTTCATTGTAGTTGATGGTTGCTCCAGTAAATCCTATTATAATGTGATTTCAAGTAGAGGTACCTTGAAATGTAATTTGAATATGTTTTGAGTTGATTATGGAACATCTGTCACTTTTTCATCCATTTAGGACTGGACCCCAATCTGTATTTGACCAGAAAACTCAGTTCCCTCCTGAAAATCCACAAATCCTATTATAAGGTGATTTTGAATGAATCTACCATAAAATGTCATGTGAAGATGTGCTCTGCTGATAACTAAACAGTTTTCTCATTGGAGTGGATATACAATGATAAACAGCAATGAAATAAGCTGTAAATGCCGAAAACCAAGCGTAAAATGCTTTTCATTGTAGTTGATGGTTGCTTCAGTAAATCCTATTATAATGTGATTTCAAGTAGAGGTACCTTGAAATGTAATTTGAATATGTTTTGAGTTGATTATGGAACATCTGTCACTTTTTCATCCATTTAGGACTGGACCCCAATCTGTGTCTGTCATAGCCTCCTGAAAATCCACAAATCCTATTATGAGGTGATTATGAATGAATCTACCATCAAATGTCATGCAAAGATGTGCTTTGTTGATAACTAAACAGTTTTCTCATTGGAGTGAATATACAATAATGAACAGCAATCGGGCAGCTATAAATGCCGAAAACCTAGTGTAAAATGCTTTTCATTGTAATTTACACAAGCAGTTGATGGTTGCTTCATTAAATCCTATTATAATGTGATTTCAAGTAGAGGTACCTTGAAATGTAATGTGAATATGTTTTGAGTTGATTATGGAACATCTGTCACTTTTTCATCCATTTAGGACTGGACCCCAATCAGTATCTGACCAGAAAACTCAGTTCCCTCCTGAAAATCCACAAATCCTATTATAAGGTGATTTTGAATGAATCTACCATAAAATGTCATGTGAAGATGTGCTCTGCTGATAACTAAACAGTTTTCTCATTGGAGTGAATATACAATGATAAACAGCAATGAAAGCAGCTGTAAATGCCGAAAACCAAGCGTAAAATGCATTTCATTGTAGTTGATGGTTGCTTCAGTAAATCCTATTATAATGTGATTTCAAGTAGAGGTACCTGGAAATGTAATTTGAATATGTTTCGAGTTGATTATGGAACATCTGTCACTTTTTCATCCATTTAGGACTGGACCCCAATCTGTTTTTGACCAGAAAACTCAGTTCCCTCCTGAAAATCCACAAATCCTATTATAAGGTGATTTTGAATGAATCTACCATAAAATGTCATGTTAAGATGTGCTTTGTTGATAACTAAACAGATTTCTCATTGGAGTGAATATACAATAATCAACAGTAATAGGGCAGCTGTAAATGCTGAAAACCTAGCGTAAAATGCTTTTCATTGTAATTTACACAAGCAGTGGATGGTTGCTTCATTAAATCCTATTATAATGTGATTTCAAGTAGAGGTACCTTGAAATGTAATTTGAATATGTTTTGAGTTGATTATGGAACATCTGTCACTTTTTCATCCATTTAGGACTGGACCCCAATCTGTGTCTGTCATAGCCTCCTGAAAATCCACAAATCCTATTATGAGGTGATTATTAATGAATCTACCATAAAATGTCATGCAAAGATGTGCTCTGCTGATAACTAAACAGTTTTCTCATTGGAGTGGATATACAATGATAAACAGCAATGAAAGCATCTGTAAATGCCAAAAACCAAGCGTAAAATGCTTTTCATTGTAGTTGATGGTTGCTTCATTAAATCCTATTATAATGTGATTTCAAGTAGAGGTACCTTGAAATGTAATTTGAATATGTTTTGAGTTGATTATGGAACATCTGTCACTTTTTCATCCATTTAGGACTGGACCCCAATCTGTATCCGACCAGAAAACTCAGTTCCCTCCTGCAAATCCACAAATCCTATTATAAGGTGATTTTGAATGAATCTGCCATAAAATGTCATGTAAAGATGTGCTTTGTTGATAACTAAACAGTTTTCTCATTGGAGTGAATATACAATAATCAACAGCAATGGGGCAGCTGTAAATGCTGAAAACCTAGCGTAAAATGCTTTTCATTGTAATTTACACAAGCAGTTGATGGTTGCTTCATTAAATCCTATTATAATGTGATTTCAAGTAGAGGTACCTGGAAATGTAATTTGAATATGTTTTGAGTTGATTATGGAACATCTGTCACTTTTTCATCCATTTAGGACTGGACCCCAATCTGTGTCTGTCATAGCCTCCTGAAAATCCACAAATCCTATTATGAGGTGATTATGAATGAATCTACCATAAAATGTCATGCAAAGATGTGCTTTGTTGATAACTAAACAGTTTTCTCATTGGAGTGAATATACTATATCGAACAGCAATCGGGCAGCTCTAAATGCCGAAAACCTAGTGTAAAATGCTTTTCATTGTAATTTACACAAGCAGTTGATGGTTGCTTCATTAAATCCTATTATAATGTGATTTCAAGTAGAGGTACCTGGAAATGTAATTTGAATATGTTTTGAGTTGATTATGGAACATCTGTCACTTTTTCATCCATTTAGGACTGGACCCCAATCTGTATTTGACCAGAAAACTCAGTTCCCTCCTGAAAATCCACAAATCCTTTTATAAGGTGATTTTGAATGAATCTGCCATAAAATGTCATGTGAAGATGTGCTCTGCTGATAACATAACAGTTTTCTCATTGGAGTGAATATACAATGATAAACTGCAATGAAAGCAGCTGTAAATCCCCAAAACCAGGCGTCAAATGCTTTTCAATGTAGTTGATGGTTGCTTCAGTAAATCCTATTATAATGTGATTTCAAGTAGAGGTACCTGGAAATGTAATTTGAATATGTTTTGAGTTGATTATGGAACATCCGTCACTTTTTCATCCATTTAGGACTGGACCCCAATCTGTATCCGACCAGAAAACTCAGTTCCCTCCTGAAAATCCACAAATCCTATTATAAGGTGATTTTGAATGAATCTGCCATAAAATGTCATGTAAAGATGTGCTTTGTTGATAACTAAACAGTTTTCTCATTGGAGTGAATATACAATAATCAACAGCAATGGGGCAGCTGTAAATGCTGAAAACCTAGCGTAAAATGTTTTTCATTGTAATTTACACAAGCAGTTGGAGGTTGCTTCATTAAATCCTATTATAATGTGATTTCAAGTAGAGGTACCTTGAAATGTAATTTGAATATGTTTTGAGTTGATTATGGAACATCTGTCACTTTTTCATCCATTTAGGACTGGACCTTAATCTGTATTTGACCAGAAAACTCAGTTCGCTTCTGAAAATCCACAAATCCTATTATAAGGTGATTTTGAATGAATCTACCATAAAATGTCATGTTAATATGTGCTTTGTTGATATCTTAACAGTTTTCTCGTTGGAGTAAATATACAATAATCAACAGCAATGGGGCAGCTGTAAATGCTGAAAACCAAGCGTAAAATGCTTTTCATTGTAGTTGATGGTTGCTTCAGTAAATCCTATTATAATGTGATTTCAAGTAGAGGTACCTTGAAATGTAATTTGAATATGTTTTGAGTTGATTATGGAACATCTGTCACTTTTTCATCCATTTAGGACTGGACCCCAATCTGTGTCTGTCATAGCCTCCTGAAAATCCACAAATCCTATTTTGAGGTGATTATGAATGAATCTACCATCAAATGTCATGCAAAGATGTGCTTTGTTGATAACTAAACAGTTTTCTCATTGGAGTGAATATACAATAATGAACAGCAATGGGGCAGCTGTAAATGCCGAAAACCTAGCGTAAAATGCTTTTCATTGTAATTTACACAAGCAGTTGATGGTTGCTTCATTAAATCCTATTATAATGTGATTTCAAGTAGAGGTACCTGGAAATGTAATTTGAATATGTTTTGAGTTGATTATGGAACATCTGTCACTTTTTCATCCATTTAGGACTGGACCCCAATCTGTATCTGACCAGAAAACTCAGTTCCCTCCTGAAAATCCACAAATCCTATTATAAGGTGATTTTGAATGAATCTACCATAAAATGTCATGTTAAGATGTGCTTTGTTGATAACTAAACAGTTTTCTCATTGGAGTGAATATACAATAATCAACAGTAATAGGGCAGCTGTAAATGCTGAAAACCTAGCGTAAAATGATTTTCATTGTAATTTACACGAGCAGAGGATGGTTGCTTCATTAAATCCTATTATAATGTGATTTCAAGTAGAGGTACCTTGAAATGTAATTTGAATATGTTTTGAGTTGATTATGGAACATCTGTCACTTTTTCATCCATTTAGGACTGGACCCCAATCTGTGTCTGTCATAGCCTCCTGAAAATCCACAAATCCTATTATGAGGTGATTATTAATGAATCTACCATAAAATGTCATGCAAAGATGTGCTCTGCTGATAACTAAACAGTTTTCTCATTGGAGTGAATATACAATGATAAACAGCAATGAAAGCATCTGTAAATGCCAAAAACCAAGCGTAAAATGCTTTTCATTGTAGTTGATGGTTGCTTCATTAAATCCTATTATAATGTGATTTCAAGTAGAGGTACCTTGAAATGTAATTTGAATATGTTTTGAGTTGATTATGGAACATCTGTCACTTTTTCATCCATTTAGGACTGGACCCCAATCTGTATCCGACCAGAAAACTGAGTTCCCTCCTGAAAATCCACAAATCCTATTATGAGGTGATTTTGAATGAATCTACCATAAAATGTCATGCAAAGATGTGCTTTGTTGATAATTTAACAGTTTTTTTCATTGGAGTGAATATACAATAATCAACAGCAATGGGGCAGCTGTAAATGCCGAAAACCTAGCGTAAAATGCTTTTCATTGTAATTTACACAAGCAGTTGATGGTTCCTTCGTCAAATCCTATTATAATGTGATTTCAAGTAGAGGTACCTTGAAATGTAATTTGAATATTTTTTGAGTTGATTATGGAACATGTGTCACTTTTTCATCCAATTAGGACTGGACCCCAATCTGTGTCTGTCAAAGCCTCCTGAAAATCCACAAATCCTATTATAAGGTGATTTTGAATGAATCTACCATAAAATGTCATATGAAGATGTGCTTTGTTGATAACTAAACAGTAGCTGTACATACGTTGAGAAACAGTTATTGTACAGCTAGAAACGTCAAAAACGACCGAAACATGCTTTTCATTGTCATTTACACAGACAGTGGCGTGGTTGTTTCAGTAAGTCATATTATACTGTGATTTCAAGCAGGGCTATTTTGAAATGTAGTTTGAAGATGTTTTGAGTTGATAATCGATAAGTTTCCACTTTTTCATTCATTCAGGGCTGGATAACAACACTACTCGATCTGTGCCTGCTTAAATTGCTGTGCCCCTGGCCAAATAAACAAAGTGGCTTTGACGCGTTCCTGCAGATTCCTCCTCTACATTATCCGGAGGATTGGTCCCTTCCTAGCCAACAAGGCAGCGCAGGTGCTGATCCAGGCTCTTGTCATCTCCCGCCTGGACTAGTGCAACTCCCTCCTTGCTGGCGCCCCGGCTTCCGCCATCAGACCTCTAGAGCTCGTCCAAGAAAGCTGCAGCTCGTGTGGTGTTCAACCTCCCCAAGTTGTCCCACACAACTTGCCTTCTCCGTTCTCTCTCACTGGCTCCCTGTAGCTGCTCGCATCCAGTTTAAGACTCTGGTGCTAGCCTACAGGGCAGTGAAAGGAACAGCTCCTTCATACCTCCAGGCTACGGTCAAGCCCTACACCCCTGGCCGACTGTAATGTAATGTAATGTAATGTAGATTCATTCAAAATCACCTCATAATTTGAGGTGGATTTGTGGATTTTCAGGAGGCTATGACAGACACAGATTGGGGTCCATCCTAAATGGATGAAAAAGAGACACATGTTCCATAATCAATTCAAAACACGTTGCATTTCAAGTGCCTCCACTTTAAAATACATTATAATAGGATTTACTAAAGCAACCATCAACTGCTTCTGTAAATTACAATAAAAAGCATTTAACGCCAGGTGGTCGGCATTTCCAGCTTCTGTCATTGCTGTTTATTATTGTATATTCACTCAAATAACAAAACTGTTCAGTTATCAACAAAGCACATCTTTAAATTACATTTTATGGTAGACTCATTTAAAATCACCTCATAATAGGATTTGTGGATTTTCAGGAGGCTATGACAGACACAGATTGGGGTCCAGTCCTAAATGGATGAAAAAGTGACACATGTTCCATAATCAACTCAAAACATATTCAAATTACATTTCAAGGTACCTCTACTTGAAATCACATTATAATAGGATTTAATGAAGCAACCATCAACCGCTTGTGTAAATTACAATGAAAAGCATATTACACTAGGTTTTCGGCATTTACAGTTGCCCCATTGCTGTTGATTATTGTATATTCACTCCAATGAGAAAACTGTTTAGTTATCAACAAAGCACATCTTAACATGACATTTTATGGAACATTCATTCAAAATCACCTTAAAATAGGATTTGTGGATTTTCAGGAGGGAACTGAGTTTTCTGGTCGGATACAGATTGGGGTCCAGTCCTAAATGGATGAAAAAGTGACAGATGTTCCATAATCAACACAAAACATATTCAAATTACATTTCCAGGTACCTCTACTTGAAATTACATTATAATAGGATTAAACGAAGCAACCATCAACTACAATGAAAAGCATTTTACGCTTGGTTTTCAGCATTTACAGCTGCTTTCATTGCTGTTTATCATTGTATATTCACTCCAATGAGAAAACTGTTTAGTTATCAGCAGAGCACATCTTCACATGACATTTTATGGTAGATTCATTCAAAATCACTTTATAATAGGATTTGTGGATTGTCAGGAGGGAACTGAGTTTTCTGGTCAGATACAGATTGGGGTCCAGTCCTAAATGGATGAAAAAGTAACAGATGTTCAATAATCAACTCAAAACATATTCAAATTACATTTCAAGGTACCTCTACTTGAAATCACATTATAATAGGATTTACTGAAGCAACCATCAACTGCTTGTGTAAATTACAATGAAAAGCATATTACGCTAGGTTTTCGGCATTTACAGTTGCCCCATTGCTGTTGATAATTGTATATTCACTCCAATGAGAAAACTGTTTAGTTATCAACAAAGCACATCTTAACATGACATTTTATGGTAGATTCATTCAAAATCACCTTATAATAGGATTGGTGGATTTTCAGGAGGGAACTGAGTTTTCTGGTCGGATACAGATTGGGGTCCAGTCCTAAATGGATGAAAAAGTGACAGATGTTCCATAATCAACACAAAACATATTCAAATTACATTTCCAGGTACCTCTACTTGAAATCACATTATAATAGGATTTACTGAAGCAACCATCAAATACAATGAAAAGCATTTTACGCTTGGTTTTCGGCATTTACAGCTGCTTTCATTGCTGTTTATCATTGTATATTCACTCCAATGAGAAAACTGTTTAGTTATCAGCAGAGCACATCTTTACATGACATTTTATGGTAGATTCATTCAAAATCACCTTATAATAGGATTTGTGGATTGTCAGGAGGGAACTGAGTTTTCTGGTCAGATACAGATTGGGGTCCAGACCTTAATGGATGAAAAAGTGACAGATGTTCAATAATCAACTCATAACATATTCAAATTACATTTCCAGGTACCTCTACTTGAAATCACATTATAATAGGATTTACTGAAGCAACCATCAAATACAATGAAAAGCATTTTACGCTTGGTTTTCGGCATTTACAGCTGCTTTCATTGCTGTTTATCATTGTATATTCACTCCAATGAGAAAACTGTTTAGTTATCAGCAGAGCACATCTTTACATGACATTTTATGGTAGATTCATTCAAAATCACCTTATAATAGGATTTGTGGATTGTCAGGAGGGAACTGAGTTTTCTGGTCAGATACAGATTGGGGTCCAGACCTTAATGGATGAAAAAGTGACAGATGTTCAATAATAAACTCATAACATATTCAAATTACATTTCAAGGTACCTCTACTTGAAATCACATTATAATAGGATTTAATGAAGCAACCATCAACTGCTTGTGTAAATTACAATGAAAAGCATATTACACTAGGTTTTCGGCATTTACAGTTGCCCCATTGCTGTTGATTATTGTATATTCACTCCAATGAGAAAACTGTCTAGTTATCAACAAAGCACATCTTAACATGACATTTTATGGTAGATTCATTCAAAATCACCTTATAATAGGATTGGTGGATTTTCAGGAGGGAACTGAGTTTTCTGGTCGGATACAGATTGGGGTCCAGTCCTAAATGGATGAAAAAGTGACAGATGTTCCATAATCAACACAAAACATATTCAAATTACATTTCCAGGTACCTCTACTTGAAATCACATTATAATAGGATTTACTGAAGCAACCATCAACTACAATGAAAAGCATTTTACGCTTGGTTTTCGGCATTTACAGCTGCTTTCATTGCTGTTTATCATTGTATATTCACTCCAATGAGAAAACTGTTAAGTTATCAGCAGAGCACATCTTCACATGACATTTTATGGTAGATTCATTCAAAATCACTTTATAATAGGATTTGTGGATTGTCAGGAGGGAACTGAGTTTTCTGGTCAGATACAGATTGGGGTCCAGTCCTAAATGGATGAAAAAGTGACAGATGTTCAATAATCAACTCAAAACATATTCAAATTACATTTCAAGGTACCTCTACTTGGAATCACATTATAATAGGATTTAATGAAGAAACCATCAACTGCTTGTGTAAATTACAATAAAAAGCATATTACGCTAGGTTTTCGGCATTTACAGCTGGCCCATTGCTGTTGATTATTGTATATTCACTCCAATGAGAAAACTGTTTAGTTATCAACAAAGCACATCTTTGCATGACATTTTATGGTAGATTCGTTCATAATCACCTCATAATAGGATTTGTGGATTTTCAGGAGGCTATGACAGACACATATTGGGGACTAGTCCTAAATGGGTGAAAAAGTGACACATGTTCCATAATCAACTCAAAACATATTCAAATTACATTTCAAGGTACCTCTACTTGAAATCACATTATAATAGGATTTAATGAAGCAACCATCAACTGCTTGTGTAAATTACAATGAAAAGCATATTACGCTAGGTTTTCCGCATTTACAGTTGCCCCATTGCTGTTGATTATTGTATATTCACTCCAATGAGAAAACTGTTTAGTTATCAACACAGCACATCTTAACATGACATTTTATGGAAGATTCATTCAAAATCACCTTATAATAGGATTGGTGGATTTTCAGGAGGGAACTGAGTTTTCTAGTCGGATACAGATTGGGGTCCAGTCCTAAATGGATGAAAAAGTGACAGATGTTCCATAATCAACACAAAACATATTCAAATTACATTTCCAGGTACCTCTACTTGAAATTACATTATAATAGGATCTAATGAAGCAACCATCAACTACAATGAAAAGCATTTTACGCTTGGTTTTCGGCATTTACAACTGCTTTCATTGCTGTTTATCATTGTATATTCACTCCAATGAGAAAACTGTTTAGATATCAGCAGAGCACATCTTCACATGACATTTTATGGTAGATTCATTCAAAATCACTTTATAATAGGATTTGTGGATTGTCAGGAGGGAACTGAGTTTTCTGGTCGGATACAGATTGGGGTCCAGACCTTAATGGATGAAAAAGTGACAGATGTTCAATAATCAACTCATAACATATTCAAATTACATTTCAAGGTACCTCTACTTGGAATCACATTATAATAGGATTTAATGAAGAAACCATCAACTGCTTGTGTAAATTACAATAAAAAGCATATTACGCTAGGTTTTCGGCATTTACAGCTGCCCCATTGCTGTTGATTATTGTAAATTCACTCCAATGAGAAAACTGTTTAGTTATCAGCAGAGCACATCTTCACATGACATTTTATGGTAGATTCATTCAAAATCACCTTATAATAGGATTTGTGGATTGTCAGGAGGGAACTGAGTTTTCTGGTCAGATACAGATTGGGGTCCAGTCCTAAATGGATGAAAAAGTGACAGATGTTCAATAATCAACTCAAAACATATTTAAATTACATTTCAAGGTACCTCTACTTGGAATCACATTATAATAGGATTTAATGAAGCAACCATCAACTGCTTGTGTTAATTACAATGAAAAGCATATTACGCTAGGTTTTCGGCATTTACAGTTGCCCCATTGCTGTTGATTATTGTATATTCACTCCAATGAGAAAACTGTTTAGTTATCAACAAAGCACATCTAAACATGACATTTTATGGTAGATTCATTCAAAATCACCTTTTAATAGGATTGGTGGATTTTCAGGAGGGAACTGAGTTTTCTGGTCGGATACAGATTGGGGTCCAGTCCTAAATGGATGAAAAAGTGACGGATGTTCCATAATCAACACAAAACATATTCAAATTACATTTCCAGGTACCTCTTCTTGGAATCACATTATAATAGGATTTACTGAAGCAACCATCAACTACAATGAAAAGCAATTCACGCTTGGTTTTCGGCATTTACAGCTGCTTTCATTGCTGTTTATCATTGTATATTCACTCCAATGAGAAAACGGTTTAGTCATCAGCAGAGCACATCTTTACATGACATTTTATGGTAGATTCATTCAAAATCACCTTATAAGAGGATTTGTGGATTTTCAGGAGGCAACTGAGTTTTCTGGTCAGATACAGATTGGGGTCCAGTCCTAAATGGATGAAAAAGTAACAGATGTTCAATAATCAACTCAAAACATATTCAAATTACATTTCAAGGTACCTCTACTTGAAATCAAATTATAATAGGATTTAATGAAGCAACCATCAACTGCTTGTGTAAATTACAATGAAAAGCATATTACGCTAGGTTTTCGGCATTTACAGTTGCCCCATTGCTGTTGATTATTGTATATTCACTCCAATGAGAAAACTGTCTAGTTATCAACCAAGCACATCTTAACATGACATTTTATGGTAGATTCATTCAAAATCACTTTATAATAGGATTGGTGGATTTTAAGGAGGGAACTGAGTTTTCTGGTCGGATACAGATTGGGGTCCAGTCCTAAATGGATGAAAAAGTGACAGATGTTCCATAATCAACTCAAAACATATTCAAATTACATTTCAAGGTACCTCTACTTGAAATCACATTATAATAGGATTTAATGAAGCAACCATCAACCGCTTGTGTAAATTACAATGAAAAGCATATTACGCTAGGTTTTCGGCATTTATAGTTGCCCCATTGCTGTTGATTATTGTATATTCACTCCAATGAGAAAACTGTTTAGTTATCAGCAGAGCACATCTTCACATGACATTTTATGGTAGATTCATTCAAAATCACTTCATAATAGGATTTGTGGATTGTCAGGAGGGAACTGAGTTTTCTGGTCGGATACAGATTGGGGTCCAGTCCTAAATGGATGAAAAAGTGACAGATGTTCCATAATCAACTCAAAACATATTCAAATTACATTTCAAGGTACCTCTACTTGAAATCACATTATAATAGGATTTAATGAAGCAACCATCAACTGCTTGTGTAAATTACAATGAAAAGCATATTACGCTAGGTATTCGGCATTTATAGTTGCCCCATTGCTGTTGATTATTGTATATTCACTCCAATGAGAAAACTGTTTAGTTATCAGCAGAGCACATCTTCACATGACATTTTATGGTAGATTCATTCAAAATCACCTTATAATAAAATTGGTGGATTTTCAGGAGGGAACTGAGTTTTCTGGTCGGATACAGATTGGGGTCCAGTCCTAAATGGATGAAAAAGTGACAGATGTTCCATAATCAACACAAAACATATTCAAATTACATTTCCAGGTACCTCTACTTGAAATCACATTATAATAGGATTTACTGAAGCAACCATCAACTACAATGAAAAGCATTTTACGCTTGGTTTTCGGCATTTACAGCTGCTTTCATTGCTGTTTATCATTGTATATTCACTCCAATGAGAAAACGGTTTAGTTATCAGCAGAGCACATCTTTAAATGACATTTTATGGTAGATTCATTCAAAATCACCTTATAATAGGATTTGTGGATTTTCAGGAGGCAACTGAGTTTTCTGGTCAGATACAGATTGGGGTCCAGTCCTAAATGGATGAAAAAGTAACAGATGTTCAATAATCAACTCAAAACATATTCAAATTACATTTCCAGGTACCTCTACTTGAAATCACATTATAATAGGATTTAATGAAGCAACCATCAACTGCTTGTGTAAATTACAATGAAAAGCATTTTACGCTTGGTTTTCGGCATTTACAGCTGCTTTCATTGCTGTTTATCATTGTATATTCACTCCAATGAGAAAACGGTTTAGTTATCAGCAGAGCACCTCTTTACATGACATTTTATGGTAGATTCATTCAAAATCACCTTATAATAGGATTTGTGGATTTTAAGGAGGGAGCTGAGTTTTCTGGTCGGATACAGATTGGGGTCCAGTCCTAAATGGATGAAAAAGTGACAGATGTTCCATAATCAACACAAAACATATTCAAATTATATTTCCAGGTACCTCTACTTGAAATCACATTATAATAGGATTTAATGAAGCAACCATCAACTACAATGAAAAGCATTTTACGCTTGGTTTTCGGCATTTACAGCTGCTTTCATTGCTGTTTATCATTGTATATTCACTCCAATGAGAAGGCTGTTTAGTTATCAGCAGAGCACATCTTCACATGACATTTTATGGTAGATTCATTCAAAATCACCTTATAATAGGATTGGTGGATTTTCAGGAGGGAACTGATTTTTCTGGTCGCATACAGATTGGGGTCCAGTCCTAAATGGATGAAAAAGTGACAGATGTTCAATAATAAACTCAAAACATATTCAAATTACATTTCAAAGTACCTCTACTTGAAATCACATTGTAATAGGATTTAATGAAGCAACCATCAACTGCTTGTGTAAATTACAATGAAAAGCATTTTAAGCTAGGTTTTCGGCATTTACAGCTGCCCCATTGCTGTTGATTATTGTATATTCACTCCAATGAGAAGACTGTTTAGTAATCAGCAGAGCACATCTTCACATGACATTTTATGGTAGATTCATTCAAAATCACCTTATAATAGGATTTGTGGATTTTCAGGAGGGAACTGAGTTTTCTGGTCGGATACAGATTGGGGTCCAGTCCTAAATGGATGAAAAAGTGACAGATGTTCCATAATCAACACAAACCATATTCAAATTACATTTCCAGGTACCTCTACTTGAAATTAAATTATCATAGGATTTAATGAAGCAACCATAAACTACAATGAAAAGCATTTTACGCTTGGTTTTCGGCATTTACAGCTGCTTTCATTGCTGTTTATCATTGTATATTCACTCCAATGAGAAAACTGTTTATTTATCAGCAGAGCACACCTTTACATGACATTTTATGGTAGATTCATTCAAAATCACCTTATAATAGGATTTCTGGATTGTCAGGAGGGAACTGAGTTTTCTGGTCAAATACAGATTGGGGTCCAGTCCTAAATGGATGAAAAAGTGACAGATGTTCAATAATAAACTCAAAACATATTCAAATTACATTTCAAGGTACCTCTACTTGAAATCACATTATAATAGGAATAAATGAAGCAACCATCAACTGCTTGTGTAAATTACAATGAAAAGCATTTTAAGCTAGGTTTTCGGCATTTACAGCTGCCCCATTGCTGTTGATTATTGTATATTCACTCCAATGAGAAAACTGTTTAGTTATCAACAAAGCACATCTTTAAATGACATTTAATGGTAGAGTCATTCATTATCACTTCATAATAGGATTTGTGGATTTTTAGGGGCTATGACAGACACAGATTGGGGTCCAGTCCTTAATGGATGAAAAAGTGACAGATGTTCCATAATAAACTCAAAACATAATCAAATTTCATTTCCAGATACCTCTACTCGAAATCACATTATAATTGGATTTACTGAAGCAACCATCAACTACAATGAAAAGCATTTCACGCTTGGTTTTCGGCATTTACAGCTGCTTTCATTGCTGTTGATCATTGTATATTCACTCCAATGAGAAAACGGTTTAGTTATCAACAAAGCACATTCTGCATGACATTTTATGGTAGATTCAGTCATAATCACCTCAAAATAAGATTTTTGGATTTTCAGGAGGCTATGACGGACACAGATTGGGGTCCAGTCCTAAATGGATAAAAAAAAATTGACACATGTTCCATAGTCAACTCCAACATAATCAAATTACATTTCAAGGTACCTCTACTTGGAATCACATTATAATAGGATTTAATGAAGAAACCATCAACTGCTTGTGTAAATTACAATAAAAAGCATATTACGCTAGGTTTTCGGCATTTATAGCTGCCCCATTGCTGTTGATTATTGTATATTCACTCCAATGAGAAAACTGTTTTGTTATCAACAAAGCACATCTTTGCATGACATTTTATGGTAGATTCGTTCATAATCACCTCATAATAGGATTTGTGGATTTTCAGAAGGCTATGACAGACACAGATTGGGGTCTAGTCCTTAATGGGTGAAAAAGTGACAGATGTTCCATAATCAACTCAAAACATATTCAAATTACATTTCAAGGTACCTCTACTTGAAATCACATTATAATAGGATTTAATGAAGCAACCATCAACTGCTTGTGTAAATTACAATGAAAAGCATATTACGCTAGGTTTTCGGCATTTACAGTTGCCCCATTGCTGTTGATTATTGTATATTCACTCCAATGAGAAAACTGTTTAGTTATCAGCAGAGCACATCTTCACATGACATTTTATGGTAGATTCATTCAAAATCACTTTATAATAGGATTTGTGGATTGTCAGGAGGGAACTGAGTTTTCTGGTCAGATACAGATTGGGGTCCAGTCCTAAATGGATGAAAAAGTGACAGATGTTCAATAATCAACTCAAAACATATTCAAATTACATTTCAAGGTACCTCTACTTGGAATCACATTATAATAGGATTTAATGAAGCAACCATCAACTGCTTGTGTAAATTACAATGAAAAGCATATTACGCTAGGTTTTCGGCATTTACAGTTGCCCCATTGCTGTTGATTATTGTATATTCACTCCAATGAGAAAACTGTTTAGTTATCAACAAAGCACATCTTAACATGACATTTTATGGTAGATTCATTCAAAATCACCTTATAATAGGATTGGTGGATTTTCAGGAGGGAACTGAGTTTTCTGGTCGGATACAGATTGGGGTCCAGTCCTAAATGGATGAAAAAGTGACGGATGTTCCATAGTCAACACAAAACATATTCAAATTACATTTCCAGGTACCTCTTCTTGAAATCACATTATAATAGGATTTACTGAAGCAACCATCAACTACAATGAAAAGCAATTCACGCTTGGTTTTCGGCATTTACAGCTGCTTTCATTGCTGTTTATCATTGTATATTCACTCCAATGAGAAAACGGTTGAGTTATCAGCAGAGCACATCTTTACATGACATTTTATGGTAGATTCATTTAAAATCACCTTATAATAGGATTTGTGGATTTTCAGGAGGCAACTGAGTTTTCTGGTCAGATACAGATTGGGGTCCAGTCCTAAATGGATGAAAAAGTAACAGATGTTCAATAATCAACTCAAAACATATTCAAATTACATTTCAAGGTACCTCTACTTGAAATGACATTATAATAGGATTTAATGAAGCAACCATCAACTGCTTGTGTAAATTACAATGAAAAGCATATTACGCTAGGTTTTCGGCATTTACGGTTGCCCCATTGCTGTTGATTATTGTATATTCACTCCAATGAGAAAACTGTTTAGTTATCAACAAAGCACATCTTAACATGACATTTTATGGTAGATTCATTCAAAATCACCTTATAATAGGATTGGTGGATTTTCAGGAGGGAACTGAGTTTTCTGGTCGGATACAGATTGGGGTCCAGTCCTAAATGGATGTAAAAAGTGACAGATGTTCCATAATCAACTCAAAACATATTCAAATTACATTTCAAGGTACCTCTACTTGAAATCACATTATAATAGGATTTAATGAAGCAACCATCAACCGCTTGTGTAAATTACAATGAAAAGCATATTACGCTAGGTTTTCGGCATTTATAGTTGCCCCATTGCTGTTGATTATTGTATATTCACTCCAATGAGAAAACTGTTTAGTTATCAGCAGAGCACATCTTCACATGACATTTTATGGTAGATTCATTCAAAATCACTTTATAATAGGATTTGTGGATTGTCAGGAGGGAACTGAGTTTTCTGGTCAGATACAGATTGGGGTCCAGTCCTAAATGGATGAAAAAGTGACAGATGTTCAATAATCAACTCAAAACATATTCAAATTACATTTCAAGGTACCTCTACTTGAAATCACATTATAATAGGATTTAATGAAGCAACCATCAACTGCTTGTGTAAATTACAATGAAAAGCATTTTAAGCTAGGTTTTCGGCATTTACAGCTGCCCCATTGCTGTTGATTATTGTATATTCACTCCAATGAGAAAACTGTTTAGTTATCAACAAAGCACATCTTTAAATGACATTTAATGGTAGAGTCATTCATTATCACTTCATAATAGGATTTGTGGATTTTTAGGGGCTATGACAGACACAGATTGGGGTCCAGTCCTTAATGGATGAAAAAGTGACAGATGTTCCATAATAAACTCAAAACATAATCAAATTACATTTCCAGATACCTCTACTCGAAATCACATTATAATAGGATTTACTGAAGCAACCATCAACTACAATGAAAAGCATTTTACGCTTGGTTTTCGGCATTTACAGCTGCTTTCATTGCTGTTGATCATTGTATATTCACTCCAATGAGAAAACGGTTTAGTTATCAACAAAGCACATTCTGCATGACATTTTATGGTAGATTCAGTCATAATCACCTCAAAATAAGATTTTTGGATTTTCAGGAGGCTATGACGGACACAGATTGGGGTCCAGTCCTAAATGGATAAAAAAAATTGACACATGTTCCATAGTCAACTCCAAACATAATCAAATTACATTTCCAGGTACCTCTACTTGGAATCACATTATAATAGGATTTACTGAAGCAACCATCAACTACAATGAAAAGCAATTCACGCTTGGTTTTCGGCATTTACAGCTGCTTTCATTGCTGTTTATCATTGTATATTCACTCCAATGAGAAAACTGTTTAGTTATCAGCAGAGCACATCTTTACATGACATTTTATGGTAGATTCATTCAAAATCACCTTATAATAGGATTTGTGGATTTTCAGGAGGCAACTGAGTTTTCTGGTCAAATACAGATTGGGGTCCAGTCCTAAATGGATGAAAAAGTAACAGATGTTCCATAATCAACTCAAAACATATTCAAATTACATTTCAAGGTACCTCTACTTGAAATCACATTATAATAGGATTTAATGAAGCAACCATCAACTGCTTGTGTAAATTACAATGAAAAGCATATTACGCTAGGTTTTTGGCATTTACAGTTGCCCCATTGCTGTTGATTATTGTATATTCACTCCAATGAGAAAACTGTTTAGTTATCAACAAAGCACATCTTAACATGACATTTTATGGTAGATTCATTCAAAATCACCTTATAATAGGATTGGTGGATTTTCAGGAGGGAACTGAGTTTTCTGGTCGGATACAGATTGGAGTCTAGTCCTAAATGGATGAAAAAGTGAAAGATGTTCCATAATCAACTCAAAACATATTCAAATCACATTTCAAGGTACCTCTACTTGAAATCACATTATAATAGGATTTAATGAAGCAACCATCAACTGCTTGTGTAAATTACAATGAAAAGCATATTACGCTAGGTTTTCGGCATTTACAGTTGCCCCATTGCTGTTGATTATTGTATATTCACTCCAATGAGAAAACTGTTTAGTTATCAACAAAGCACATCTTAACATGACATTTTATGGTAGATTCATTCAAAATCACCTTATAATAGGATTGGTGGATTTTCAGGAGGGAACTGAGTTTTCTGGTCGGATACAGATTGGGGTCCAGTCCTAAATGGATGAAAAAGTGACAGATGTTCAATAATCAACTCAAAACATATTCAAATTACATTTCAAGGTACCTCTACTTGAAATCACATTATAATAGGATTTAATGAAGCAACCATCAACCGCCTGTGTAAATTACAATGAAAAGCATATTACGCTAGGTTTTCGGCATTTTGGTTGCCCCATTGCTGTTGATTATTGTATATTCACTCCAATAAGAAAACTGTTTAGTTATCAGCAGAGCACATCTTCACATGACATTTTATGGTAGATTCATTCAAAATCACTTTATAATAGGATTTGTGGATTGTCAGGAGGGAACTGAGTTTTCTGGTCAGATACGGATTGGGGTCCAGTCCTAAATGGATGAAAAAGTGACAGATGTTCAATAATAAACTCAAAACATATTCAAATTACATTTCAAGGTACCTCTACTTGAAATCACATTATAATAGGATTTAATGAAGCAACCATCAACTGCTTGTGTAAATTACAATGAAAAGCATTTTAAGCTAGGTTTTCGGCATTTACAGCTGCCCCATTGCTGTTGATTATTGTATATTCACTCCAATGAGAAAACTGTTTAGTTATCAACAAAGCACATCTTTAAATGACATTTAATGGTAGAGTCATTGATTATCACTTCATAATAGGATTTGTGGATTTTTAGGGGCTATGACAGACACAGATTGGGGTCCAGTCCTAAATGGATGAAAAAGTGACAGATGTTCCATAATAAACTCAAAACATAATCAAATTACATTTCCTGATACCTCTACTTGAAATCACATTATAATAGGATTTACTGAAGCAACCATCAACTACAATGAAAAGCATTTTACGCTTGGTTTTCGGCATTTACAGCTGCTTTCATTGCTGTTGATCATTGTATATTCACTCCAATGAGAAAATGGTTTAGTTATCAACAAAGCACATTCTGCATGATATTTTATGGTAGATTCAGTCATAATCACCTCAAAATAAGATTTTTGGATTTTCAGGAGGCTATGACGGACACAGATTGGGGTCCAGTCCTAAATGGATAAAAAAAAATTGACAGATGTTCGAAAGTCAACTCCAAACATAATCAAATTACATTTCAAGGTACCTCTACTTGGAATCACATTATAATAGGATTTACTGAAGCAACCATCAACTACAATGAAAAGCAATTCACGCTTGGTTTTCGGCATTTACAGCTGCTTTCATTGCTGTTTATCATTGTATATTCACTCCAATGAGAAAACGGTTTAGTTATCAGCAGAGCACATCTTTACATGACATTTTATGGTAGATTCATTCAAAATCACCTTATAATAGGATTGGTGGATTTTCAGGAGGGAACTGAGTTTTCTGGTCAGATACAGATTGGGGTCCAGTCCTAAATGGATGAAAAAGTGACAGATGTTCAATAATCAACTCAAAACATATTCAAATTACATTTCAAGGTACCTCTACTTGAAATCACATTATAATAGGATTTAATGAAGCAACCATCAACCGCCTGTGTAAATTACAATGAAAAGCATATTACCCTAGGTTTTCGGCATTTATAGTTGCCCCATTGCTGTTGATTATTGTATATTCACTCCAATGAGAAAACTGTTTAGTTATCAGCAGAGCACATCTTCACATGACATTTTATGGTAGATTCATTCAAAATCACTTTATAATAGGATTTGTGGATTGTCAGGAGGGAACTGAGTTTTCTGGTCAGATACAGATTGGGGTCCAGTCCTAAATGGATGAAAAAGTGACAGATGTTCAATAATAAACTCAAAACATATTCAAATTACATTTCAAGGTACCTCTACTTGAAATCACATTATAATAGGATTTAATGAAGCAACCATCAACTGCTTGTGTAAATTACAATGAAAAGCATTTTAAGCTAGGTTTTCGGCATTTACAGCTGCCCCATTGCTGTTGATTATTGTATATTCACTCCAATGAGAAAACTGTTTAGTTATCAACAAAGCACATCTTTAAATGACATTTAATGGTAGAGTCATTGATTATCACTTCATAATAGGATTTGTGGATTTTTAGGGGCTATGACAGACACAGATTGGGGTCCAGTCCTAAATGGATGAAAAAGTGACAGATGTTCCATAATAAACTCAAAACATAATCAAATTACATTTCCTGATACCTCTACTTGAAATCACATTATAATAGGATTTACTGAAGCAACCATCAACTACAATGAAAAGCATTTTACGCTTGGTTTTCGGCATTTACAGCTGCTTTCATTGCTGTTGATCATTGTATATTCACTCCAATGAGAAAATGGTTTAGTTATCAACAAAGCACATTCTGCATGATATTTTATGGTAGATTCAGTCATAATCACCTCAAAATAAGATTTTTGGATTTTCAGGAGGCTATGACGGACACAGATTGGGGTCCAGTCCTAAATGGATAAAAAAAAATTGACAGATGTTCGAAAGTCAACTCCAAACATAATCAAATTACATTTCAAGGTACCTCTACTTGGAATCACATTATAATAGGATTTACTGAAGCAACCATCAACTACAATGAAAAGCAATTCACGCTTGGTTTTCGGCATTTACAGCTGCTTTCATTGCTGTTTATCATTGTATATTCACTCCAATGAGAAAACGGTTTAGTTATCAGCAGAGCACATCTTTACATGACATTTTATGGTAGATTCATTCAAAATCACCTTATAATAGGATTGGTGGATTTTCAGGAGGGAACTGAGTTTTCTGGTCAGATACAGATTGGGGTCCAGTCCTAAATGGATGAAAAAGTGACAGATGTTCAATAATCAACTCAAAACATATTCAAATTACATTTCAAGGTACCTCTACTTGAAATCACATTATAATAGGATTTAATGAAGCAACCATCAACCGCCTGTGTAAATTACAATGAAAAGCATATTACCCTAGGTTTTCGGCATTTATAGTTGCCCCATTGCTGTTGATTATTGTATATTCACTCCAATGAGAAAACTGTTTAGTTATCAGCAGAGCACATCTTCACATGACATTTTATGGTAGATTCATTCAAAATCACTTTATAATAGGATTTGTGGATTGTCAGGAGGGAACTGAGTTTTCTGGTCAGATACAGATTGGGGTCCAGTCCTAAATGGATGAAAAAGTGACAGATGTTCAATAATCAACTCAAAACATATTCAAATTACATTTCAAGGTACCTCTACTTGGAATCACATTTTAATAGGATTTAATGAAGCAACCATCAACTGCTTGTGTAAATTACAATGAAAAGCATATTACGCTAGGTTTTCGGCATTTACAGTTGCCCCATTGCTGTTGATTATTGTATATTCACTCCAATGAGAAAACTGTTTAGTTATCAACAAAGCATATCTTAACATGACATTTTATGGTAGATTCATTCAAAATCACCTTATAATAGGATTGGTGGATTTTCAGGAGGGAACTGAGTTTTCTGGTCGGATACAGATTGGGGTCCAGTCCTAAATGGATGAAAAACTGACAGATGTTCCATAATCAACTCAAAACATATTCAAATTACATTTCAAGGTACCTCTACTTGAAATCACATTATAATAGGATTTAATGAAGCAACCATCAACTGCTTGTGTAAATTACAATGAAAAGCATATTACGCTAGGTTTTCGGCATTTATAGTTTCCCCATTGCTGTTGATTATTGTATATTCACTCCAATGAGAAAACTGTTAAGTTATCAGCAAAGCACATCTTCACATGACATTTTATGGTAGATTCATTCAAAATCACTTTATAATAGGATTTGTGGATTGTCAGGAGGGAACTGAGTTTTCTGGTCAGATACAGATTGGGGTCCAGTCCTAAATGGATGAAAAAGTGACAGATGTTCAATAATCAACTCAAAACATATTCAAATTACATTTCAAGGTACCTCTACATGGAATCACATTATAATAGGATTTAATGAAGCAACCATCAACTGCTTGTGTAAATTACAATGAAAAGCATATTACGCTAGGTTTTCGGCATTTACAGTTGCCCCATTGCTGTTGATTATTGTATATTCACTCCAATGAGAAAACTGTTTATATATCAACAAAGCACATCTTAACATGACATTTTATGGTAGATTCATTCAAAATCACCTTATAATAGGATTTGTGGATTTTCAGGAGGGGACTGAGTTTTCTGGTCGGATACAGATTGGGGTCCAGTCCTAAATGGATGAAAAAGTGACAGATGTTCCATAATCAACTCAAAACATATTCAAATAACATTTCAAGGTACCTCTACTTGAAATCACATTATAATAGGATTTAATGAAGCAACCATCAACCGCTTGTGTAAATTACAATGAAAAGCATATTACGCTAGGTTTTCGGCATTTATAGTTGCCCCATTGCTGTTGATTATTGTATATTCACTCCAATGAGAAAACTGTTTAGTTATCAGCAGAGCACATCTTCACATGACATTTTATGGTAGATTCATTCAAAATCACTTTATAATAGGATTTGTGGATTGTCAGGAGGGAACTGAGTTTTCTGGTCAGATACA
Organism: Genypterus blacodes; assembly: GCF_046128005.1. Lineage (NCBI taxonomy): Eukaryota > Metazoa > Chordata > Actinopteri > Ophidiiformes > Ophidiidae > Genypterus > Genypterus blacodes. The sequence goes on along the minus strand of NW_027466998.1, from coordinate 1,076,768 downwards.
GATTGGGGTCCAGTCCTAAATGGATGAAAAAGTGACAGATGTTCAATAATCAACTCAAAACATATTCAAATTACATTTCAAGGTACCTCTACTTGGAATCACATTTTAATAGGATTTAATGAAGCAACCATCAACTGCTTGTGTAAATTACAATGAAAAGCATATTACGCTAGGTTTTCGGCATTTACAGTTGCCCCATTGCTGTTGATTATTGTATATTCACTCCAATGAGAAAACTGTTTAGTTATAAACAAAGCACATCTTAACATGACATTTTATGGTAGATTCATTCAAAATCACCTTATAATAGGATTGGTGGATTTTCAGGAGGGAACTGAGTTTTCTGGTCAGATACAGATTGGGGTCCAGTCCTAAATGGATGAAAAAGTGACAGATGTTCCATAATCAACTCAAAACATATTCAAATTACATTTCAAGGTACCTCTACTTGAAATCACATTATAATAGGATTTAATGAAGCAACCATCAACTGCTTGTGTAAATTACAATGAAAAGCATATTACGCTAGGTTTTCGGCATTTATAGTTTCCCCATTGCTGTTGATTATTGTATATTCACTCCAATGAGAAAACTGTTAAGTTATCAGCAAAGCACATCTTCACATGACATTTTATGGTAGATTCATTCAAAATCACTTTATAATAGGATTTGTGGATTGTCAGGAGGGAACTGAGTTTTCTGGTCAGAAACAGATTGGGGTCCAGTCCTAAATGGATGAAAAAGTGACAGATGTTCAATAATCAACTCAAAACATATTCAAATTACATTTCAAGGTACCTCTACATGGAATCACATTATAATAGGATTTAATGAAGCAACCATCAACTGCTTGTGTAAATTACAATGAAAAGCATATTACGCTAGGTTTTCGGCATTTACAGTTGCCCCATTGCTGTTGATTATTGTATATTCACTCCAATGAGAAAACTGTTTAGATATCAACAAAGCACATCTTAACATGACATTTTATGGTAGATTCATTCAAAATCACCTTATAATAGGATTTGTGGATTTTCAGGAGGGGACTGAGTTTTCTGGTCGGATACAGATTGGGGTCCAGTCCTAAATGGATGAAAAAGTGACAGATGTTCCATAATCAACTCAAAACATATTCAAATTACATTTCAAGGTACCTCTACTTGAAATCACATTATAATAGGATTTAATGAAGCAACCATCAACTGCTTGTGTAAATTACAATGAAAAGCATATTACGCTAGGTTTTCGGCATTTATAGTTTCCCCATTGCTGTTGATTATTGTATATTCACTCCAATGAGAAAACTGTTAAGTTATCAGCGAAGCACATCTTCACATGACATTTTATGGTAGATTCATTCAAAATCACTTTATAATAGGATTTGTGGATTGTCAGGAGGGAACTGAGTTTTCTGGTCAGATACAGATTGGGGTCCAGTCCTAAATGGATGAAAAAGTGACAGATGTTCAATAATCAACTCAAAACATATTCAAATTACATTTCAAGGTACCTCTACATGGAATCACATTATAATAGGATTTAATGAAGCAACCATCAACTGCTTGTGTAAATTACAATGAAAAGCATATTACGCTAGGTTTTCGGCATTTACAGTTGCCCCATTGCTGTTGATTATTGTATATTCACTCCAATGAGAAAACTGTTTAGATATCAACAAAGCACATCTTAACATGACATTTTATGGTAGATTCATTCAAAATCACCTTATAATAGGATTTGTGGATTTTCAGGAGGGGACTGAGTTTTCTGGTCGGATACAGATTGGGGTCCAGTCCTAAATGGATGAAAAAGTGACAGATGTTCCATAATCAACACAAAACATATTCAAATTACATTTCAAGGTACCTCTACTTGAAATCACATTATAATAGGATTTAATGAAGCAACCATCAACTGCTTGTGTAAATTACAATGAAAAGCATTTTAAGCTAGGTTTTCGGCATTTACAGCTGCCCCATTGCTGTTGATTATTGTATATTCACTCCAATGAGAAAACTGTTTAGTTATCAGCAGAGCACATCTTAACATGACATTTTATGGTAGATTCATTCAAAATCACCTTATAATAGGATTTGTGGATTTTCAGGAGGGAACTGAGATTTCTGGTCGGATACAGATTGGGGTCCAGTCCTAAATGGATGAAAAAGTGACAGATGTTCAATAATCAACTCAAAACATATTCAAATTACATTTCAAGGTACCTCTACTTGAAATCACATTATAATAGGATTTAATGAAGCAACCATCAACTGCTTGTGTAAATTACCATGAAAGCATTTTACGCTAGGTTTTCGGCATTTACAGCTGCCCCATTGCTGTTGATTATTGTATATTCACTCCAATGAGAAAACTGTTTAGTTATCAACAAGGCACATCTTTGCATGACATTTTATGGTAGATTCGTTCATAATCACCTCATAATAGGATTTGTGGATTTTCAGGAGGCTATGACAGGCACAGATTGGGGTCCAGTCCTAAATGGATGAAAAAGTGACAGATGTTCCATAATCAACTCAAAACATATTCAAATTACATTTCAAGGTACCACTACTTGAAATCACATTATAATAGGATTTAATGAAGCAACCATCAACTGCTTGTGTAAATTACAATAAAAAGCATTACGCTAGGTTGTTGGCATTTACAGCTGCCCCATTGCTGTTGATTATTGTATATTCACTCCAATGAGAAAACTGTTAAGCTAGCACAAAGCACACCTTTGCATGACATTTTATGGTAGATTCGTTCATAATCACCTCATAATAGGATTTGTGGATTTTCAGGAGGCTATGACAGACACAGATTGGGGTCCAGTCCTAAATGGATGAAAAAGTGACACATGTTCCATAATCAACACAAAACATATTCAAATTACATTTCAAGGTACCTCTACTTGAAATCACATTATAATAGGATTTAATGAAGCAACCATCAACTGCTTGTGTAAATTACAATGAAAAGCATATTACGCTAGGTTTTCGGCATTTACAGTTGCCCCATTGCTGTTGATTATTGTATATTCACTCCAATGAGAAAACTGTTTAGTTATCAACAAAGCACATCTTAACATGACATTTTATGGTAGATTCATTCAAAATCACCTCATAATAGGATTGGTGGATTTTCAGGAGGGAACTGAGTTTTCTGGTCAGATACAGATTGGGGTCCAGTCCTAAATGGATGAAAAAGTGACAGATGTTCAATAATAAACTTAAAACATATTCAAATTACATTTCAAGGTACCTCTGCTTGAAATCACATTATAATATGATTTAATGAAGCAACCATCAACTGCTTGTGTAAATTACAATGAAAAGCATATTACGCTAGGTTTTCGGCATTTACAGTTGCCCCATTGCTGTTGATTATTGTATATTCACTCCAATCAGAAAACTGTTTAGATATCAACAAAGCACATCTTAACATGACATTTTATGGTAGATTCATTCAAAATCACCTTATAATAGGATTGGTGGATTTTCAGGAGGGAACTGAGTTTTCTGGTCGGATACAGATTGGGGTCCAGTCCTAAATGGATGAAAAAGTGACAGATGTTCAATAAAAAGTGACAGATGTTCAATAATCAAGTCAAAACATATTCAAATTACATTTCAAGGTACCTCTACTTGAAATCACATTATAATAGGATTTAATGAAGCAACCATCAACTGCTTGTGTAAATTACAATGAAAAGCATATTACGCTAGGTTTTCAGCATTTACAGTTGCCCCATTGCTGTTGATTATTGTATATTCACTCCAATGAGAAAGCTGTTTAGTTATCAACAAAGCACATCTTAACATGACATTTTATGGTAGATTCATTCAAATCACCTTATAATAGGATTGGTGGATTTTCAGGAGGGAACTGAGTTTTCTGGTTGGATACAGATTGGGGTCCAGTCTTAAATGGATGAAAAAGTGACAGATGTTCCATAATCAACACAAACATATTCAAATTACATTTCCAGGTACCTCTACTTGAAATCACATTATAATAGGATTTAACGAAGCAACCATCAAAAACAATGAAAAGCATTTTACGCTTGGTTTTCGGCATTTACAGCTGCTTTCATTGCTGTTTATCATTGTATATTCACTCCAATGAGAAAACTGTTAAGTTATCAGCAGAGCACATCTTTACATGACATTTTATGGTAGATTCATTCAAAATCACCTTATAATAGGATTGGTGGATTTTCAGGAGGCAACTGAGTTTTCTGGTCAGATACAGATTGGGGTCCAGTCCTAAATGGATGAAAAAGTGACAGCTGTTCAATAATCAACTCAAAACATATTCAAATTACATTTCAAGGTACCTCTACTTGAAATCACATTATAATAGGATTTAATGAAGCAACCATCAACTGCTTGTGTAAATTACAATGAAAAGCATATCACGCTAGGTTTTCAGCATTTACAGTTGCCCCATTGCTGTTGATTATTGTATAATAACTCCAATGAGAAAGCTGTTTAGTTATCAACAAAGCACATCTTAACATGACATTTTATGGTAGATTCATTCAAATCACCTTATAATAGGATTGGTGGATTTTCAGGAGGGAACTGAGTTTTCTGGTCAGATACAGATTGGGGTCCAGTCCTAAATGGATGAAAAAGTGACAGATGTTCCATAATCAACTCAAAACATATTCAAATTACATTTCCAGGTACCTCTACTTGAAATCACATTATAATAGGATTTACTGAAGCAACCATCAACTACAATGAAAAGCATTTTACGCTTGGTTTTCGGCATTTACAGCTGCTTTCAATGCTGTTTATCATTGTATATTCACTCCAATGAGAAAACTGTTAAGTTATCAACAAAGCACATCTTTGCATGACATTTTATGGTAGATTTATTCATAATCACCTCATAAAAGGATTTGTGGATTTTCAGGAGGCTATGACGGACACAGATTGGGGTCCAGTCCTAAATGGATGAAAAAGTGACACATGTTCCATAATCAACTCAAAACATAATCAAATTACATTTCAAGGTACCTCTACTCGAAATCACATTATAATTGGATTTACTGAAGCAATCATCAACTACAATGAAAAGCATTTTACGATAGGTTTTTAGCATTTACAGCTGCCCCATTGCTGTTGATTATTGTATATTCACTCCAACGAGAAAACTGTTAAGATATCAACAAAGCACATCTTAACATGACATTTTATGGTAGATTCATTCAAAATCACCTTATAATAGCATTTGTGGATTTTCAGGAGGGAACTGAGTTTTCTGGTCAAATACAGATTGGGGTCCAGTCCTAAATGGATGAAAAAGTGACAGATGTTCCATAATCAACACAAAACATATTCAAATTACATTTCCAGGTACCTCTACTTGAAATTACATTATAATAGGATTTACTGAAGCAACCATCAACTACAATGAAAAGCATTTTACGCTTGGTTTTCGGCATTTACAGCTGCTTTCATTGCTGTTTATCATTGTATATTCACTCCAATGAGAAAACTGTTTAGTTATCAGCAGAGCATATCTTCACATGACATTTTATGGTAGATTCATTCAAAATCACCTTATATTAGGATTTGTGGATTTTCAGGAGGGAACTGAGTTTTCTGGTCAGATACAGATTGGGGTCCAGTCCTAAATGGATGAAAAAGTGACAGATGTTCAATAATCAACTCAAAACATATTCAAATTACATTTCAAGGTACCTCTACTTGAAATCACATTATAATAGGATTTACTGAAGCAACCATCAACTACAATGAAAAGCATTTTAAGCTAGGTTGTCGGCATTTACAGTTGCCGCATTGCTGTTGATTATTGTATATTCACTCCAATGAGAAAACTGTTTAGTTATCAACAAAGCACATCTTAACATGACATTTTATGGTAGATTCATTCAAAATCACTTTATAATAGGATTGGTGGATTTTCAGGAGGGAACTGAGTTTTCTGGTCAGATACAGATTGGGGTCCAGTCCTAAATGGATGAAAAAGTAACAGATGTTCAATAATCAACTCAAAACATATTCAAATTACATTTCAAGGTACCTCTACTTGAAATCACATTATAATAGGATTTACTGAAGCAACCATCAACTACAATGAAAAGCATTTTACGCTTGGTTTTCGGCATTTACAGCTGCTTTCATTGCTGTTTATCATTGTATATTCACTCCAATGAGAAGACTGTTTAGTTATCAGCAGAGCACATCTTCACATGACATTTTATGGCAGATTCATTCAAAATCACCTTATATTAGGATTTGTGGATTTTCAGGAGGGAACTGAGTTTTCTGGTCGGATACAGATTGGGGTCCAGTCCTAAATGGATGAAAAAGTGACAGATGTTCAATAATAAACTCAAAACATATTCAAATTACATTTCAAGGTACCTCTACTTGAAATAACATTATAATAGGATTTAATGAAGCAACCATCAACTGCTTGTGTAAATTACAATGAAAAGCATTTTAAGCTAGGTTTCTCGGCATTTACAGCTGCCCCATTGCTGTTGATTATTGTATATTCACTCCAATGAGAAGACTGTTTAGTTATCAGCAGAGCACATCTTCACATGACATTTTATGGTAGATTCATTCAAAATCACCTTATAATAGGATTTGTGGATTTTCAGGAGGGAACTGAGTTTTCTGGTCAAATACAGATTGGGGTCCAGTCCTAAATGGATGAAAAAGTGACAGATGTTCCATAATCAACACAAAACATATTCAAATTACATTTCCAGGTACCTCTACTTGAAATTAAATTATAATAGGATTTAATGAAGCAACCATCAACTACAATGAAAAGCATTTTACGCTTGGTTTTCGGCATTTACAGCTGCTTTCATTGCTGTTTATCATTGCATATTCACTCCAATGAGAAAACTGTTTAGTTATCAGCAGAGCACACCTTTACATGACATTTTATGGTAGATTCATTCAAAATCACCTTATAATAGGATTTCTGGATTGTCAGGAGGGAACTGAGTTTTCTGGTCGGATACAGATTGGGGTCCAGTCCTAAATGGATGAAAAAGTGACAGATGTTCAATAATCAACTCGAAACATATTCAAATTACATTTCAAGGTACCTCTACTTGAAATCACATTATAATAGGATTTAATGAAGCAACCATCAACTGCTTGTGTAAATTACAATGAAAGCATTTTACGCTAGGTTTTCGGCATTTACAGCTGCCCCATTGCTGTTGATTATTGTATATTCACTCCAATGAGAAAACTGTTTAGATATCAACAAAGCAAATCTTTGCATGACATTTTATGGTAGATTCGTTCATAATCACCTCATAATAGGATTTGTGGATTTTCAGGAGGCTATGACAGGCACAGATTGGGGTCCAGTCCTAAATGGATGAAAAAGTGACAGATGTTCCATAATCAACTCAAAACATATTCAAATTACATTTCAAGGTACCACTACTTGAAATCACATTATAAAAGGATTTAATGAAGCAACCATCAACTGCTTGTGTAAATTACAATAAAAAGCATTACGCTAGGTTGTTGGCATTTACAGCTGCCCCATTGCTGTTGATTATTGTATATTCACTCCAATGAGAAAACTGTTAAGTTATGCACAAAGCACACCTTTGCATGACATTTTATGGTAGATTCGTTCATAATCGACTCATAATAGGATTGGTGGATTTTCAGGAGGCTATGACAGACACAGATTGGGGTCCAGTCCTAAATGGATGAAAAAGTGACGGATGTTCCATAATCAACACAAAACATATTCAAATTACATTTCAAGGTACCTCTACTTGAAATCACATTATAATAGGATTTAATGAAGCAACCATCAACTGCTTGTGTAAATTACAATGAAAAGCATTTTACGCTTCGTTTTCGGCATTTACAGCTGCTTTCATTGCTTTTTATCATTGTATATTCACTCCAATGAGAAAACTGTTTAGTTATCAGCAGAGCATATCTTCACAAGACATTTTATGGTAGATTCATTCAAAATCACCTTATAATAGGATTGGTGGATTTTCAGGAGGGAACTGAGTTTTTTGGTCGGATACAGATTGGAGTCTAGTCCTAAATGGATGAAAAAGTGAAAGATGTTCCATAATCAACTCAAAACATATTCAAATCACATTTCAAGGTACCTCTACTTGAAATCACATTATAATAGGATTTAATGAAGCAACCATCAACTGCTTGTGTAAATTACAATGAAAGCATTTTACGCTAGGTTTTCGGCATTTACAGCTGCCCCATTGCTGTTGATTATTGTATATTCACTCCAATGAGAAAACTGTTTAGTTATCAACAAAGCACATCTTTGCATGACATTTTATGGTAGATTCGTTCATAATCACCTCATAATAGGATTTGTGGATTTTCAGGAAGCTATGACAGGCACAGATTGGGGTCCAGTCCTAAATGGATGAAAAAGTGACAGATGTTCCATAATCAACTCAAAACATATTCAAATTACATTTCAAGGTACCACTACTTGAAATCACATTATAATAGGATTTAATGAAGCAACCATCAACTGCTTGTGTAAATTACAATAAAAAGCATTACGCTAGGTTGTTGGCATTTACAGCTGCCCCATTGCTGTTGATTATTGTATATTCACTCCAATGAGAAAACTGTTTAGTTATCAACAAAGCACATCTTAACATGACATTTTATGGTAGATTCATTCAAAATCACCTTATAATAGGATTGGTGGATTTTCAGGAGGGAACTGAGTTTTCTGGTCGGATACAGATTGGGGTCCAGTCCTAAATGGATGAAAAAGTGACAGATGTTCAATAAAAAGTGACAGATGTTCAATAATCAAGTCAAAACATATTCAAATTACATTTCAAGGTACCTCTACTTGAAATCACATTATAATAGGATTTAATGAAGCAACCATCAACTGCTTGTGTAAATTACAATGAAAAGCATATTACGCTAGGTTTTCAGCATTTACAGTTGCCCCATTGCTGTTGATTATTGTATATTCACTCCAATGAGAAAGCTGTTTAGTTATCAACAAACCACATCTTAACATGACATTTTATGGTAGATTCATTCAAAATCACCTCATAATAGGATTGGTGGTTTTTCAGGAGGGAACTGAGTTTTCTGGTCGCATACAGATTGGGGTCCAGTCCTAAATGGATGAAAAAGTGACAGATGTTCAATAATCAACTCAAAACATATTCAAATCACATTTCAAGGTACCTCTACTTGAAATCACATTATAATATGATTTAATGAAGCAACCATCAACTGCTTGTGTAAATTACAATGAAAAGCATTTTACGCTAGGTTTTCGGCATTTACAGTTGCCCCATTGCTGTTGATTATTGTATATTCACTCCAATGAGAAAACTGTTTAGATATCAACAAAGCACATCTTAACATGACATTTTATGGTAGATTCATTCAAAATCACCTTATAATAGGATTGGTGGATTTTCAGGAGGGAACTGAGTTTTCTGGTCGGATACAGATTGGGGTCCAGTCCTAAATGGATGAAAAAGTGACAGATGTTCAATCAAAAGTGACAGATGTTCAATAATCAAGTCAAAACATATTCAAATTACATTTCAATGTACCTCTACTTGAAATCACATTATAATAGGATTTAATGAAGCAACCATCAACTGCTTGTGTAAATTACAATGAAAAGCATATTACGCTCGGTTTTCAGCATTTACAGTTGCCCCATTGCTGTTGATTATTGTATATTCACTGCAATGAGAAAGCTGTTTAGTTATCAACAAAGCACATCTTAACATGACATTTTATGGTAGATTCATTCAAATCACCTTATAATAGGATTGGTGGATTTTCAGGAGGGAACTGAGTTTTCTGGTTGGATACAGATTGGGGTCCAGTCCTAAATGGATGAAAAAGTGACAGATGTTCCATAATCAACACAAACATATTCAAATTACATTTCCAGGTACCTCTACTTGAAATCACATTATAATAGGATTTACTGAAGCAACCATCAACTACAATGAAAAGCATTTTACGCTTGGTTTTCGGCATTTACAGCTGCTTTCATTGCTGTTTATCATTGTATATTCACTCCAATGAGAAAACTGTTAAGTTATCAGCAGAGCACATCTTTACATGACATTTTATGGTAGATTCATTCAAAATCACCTTATAATAGGATTGGTGGATTTTCAGGAGGCAACTGAGTTTTCTGGTCAGATACAGATTGGGGTCCAGTCCTAAATGGATGAAAAAGTGACAGATGTTCAATAATCAACTCAAAACATATTCAAATCACATTTCAAGGTACCTCTACTTGAAATCACATTATAATAGGATTTAATGAAGCAACCATCAACTGCTTGTGTAAATTACAATGAAAAGCATATTACGCTAGGTTTTCGGCATTTACAGTTGCCCCATTGCTGTTGATTATTGTATATTAACTCCAATGAGAAAGCTGTTTAGTTATCAACAAAGCACATCTTAACATGACATTTTATGGTAGATTCATTCAAATCACCTTATAATAGGATTGGTGGATTTTCAGGAGGGAACTGAGTTTTCTGGTCAGATACAGATTGGGGTCCAGTCCTAAATGGATGAAAAAGTGACAGATGTTCCATAATCAACTCAAAACATATTCAAATTACATTTCCAGGTACCTCTACTTGAAATCACATTATAATAGGATTTACTGAAGCAACCATCAACTACAATGAAAAGCATTTTACGCTTGGTTTTCGGCATTTACAGCTGCTTTCAATGCTGTTTATCATTGTATATTCACTCCAATGAGAAAACTGTGCAGTTATCAACAAAGCACATCTTTGCATGACATTTTATGGTAGATTCATTCATCATCACCTCATAAAAGGATTTGTGGATTTTCAGGAGGCTATGACGGACACAGATTGGGGTCCAGTCCTAAATGGATGAAAAAGTGACACATGTTCCATAATCAACTCAAAACATAATCAAATTACATTTCAAGGTACCTCTACTCGAAATCACATAATAATTGGATTTACTGAAGCAACCATCAACTACAATGAAAAGCATTTTACGATAGGTTTTTAGCATTTACAGCTGCCCCATTGCTGTTGATTATTGTTTATTCACTCCAACGAGAAAACTGTTAAGATATCAACAAAGCACATCTTAACATGACATTTTATGGTAGATTCATTCAAAATCACCTTATAATAGGATTGGTGGATTTTCAGGAGGGAACTGAGTTTTCTGGTTGGATACAGATTGGGGTCCAGTCCTAAATGGATGAAAAAGTGACAGATGTCCATAATCAACACAAACATATTCAAATTACATTTCCAGGTACCTCTACTTGAAATCACATTATAATAGGATTTAATGAAGCAACCATCAACTACAATGAAAAGCATTTTACGCTTGGTTTTCGGCATTTACAGCTGCTTTCATTGCTGTTTATCATTGTATATTCACTCCAATGAGAAAACTGTTCAGTTATCAGCAGAGCACATCTTTACATGACATTTTATGGTAGATTCATTCAAAATCACCTTATAATAGGATTGGTGGATTTTCAGGAGGCAACTGAGTTTTCTGGTCAGATACAGATTGGGGTCCAGTCCTAAATGGATGAAAAAGTGACAGATGTTCAATAATCAACTCAAAACATATTCAAATTACATTTCAAGGTACCTCTACTTGAAATCACATTATAATAGGATTTAATGAAGCAACCATCAACTGCTTGTGTAAATTACAATGAAAAGCATATTACGCTAGGTTTTCGGCATTTACAGTTGCCCCATTGCTGTTGATTATTGTATATTAACTCCAATGAGAAAGCTGTTTAGTTATCAACAAAGCACATCTTAACATGACATTTTATGGTAGATTCATTCAAATCACCTTATAATAGGATTGGTGGATTTTCAGGAGGGAACTGAGTTTTCTGGTCAGATACAGATTGGGGTCCAGTCCTAAATGGATGAAAAAGTGACAGATGTTCCATAATCAACTCAAAACATATTGAAATTACATTTCCAGGTACCTCTACTTGAAATCAAATTATAATAGGATTTACTGAAGCAACCATCAACTACAATGAAAAGCATTTTACGCTTGGTTTTCGGCATTTACAGCTGCTTTCAATGCTGTTTATCATTGTATATTCACTCCAATGAGAAAACTGTGCAGTTATCAACAAAGCAAATCTTTGCATGACATTTTATGGTAGATTCATTCATAATCACCTCATAAAAGGATTTGTGGATTTTCAGGAGGCTATGACGGACACAGATTGGGGTCCAGTCCTGAATGGATGAAAAAGTGACACATGTTCCATAATCAACTCAAAACATAATCAAATTACATTTCAAGGTACCTCTACTCGAAATCACATTATAATTGGATTTACTGAAGCAACCATCAACTACAATGAAAAGCATTTTACGATAGGTTTTTAGCATTTACAGCTGCCCCATTGCTGTTGATTATTGTATATTCACTCCAACGAGAAAACTGTTAAGATATCAACAAAGCACATCTTAACATGACATTTTATGGTAGATTCATTCAAAATCACCTTATAATAGCATTTGTGGATTTTCAGGAGGGAACTGAGTTTTCTGGTCAAATACAGATTGGGGTCCAGTCCTAAATGGATGAAAAAGTGACAGATGTTCCATAATCAACACAAAACATATTCAAATTACATTTCCAGGTACCTCTACTTGAAATCACATTATAATAGGATTTACTGAAGCAACCATCAACTACAATGAAAAGCATTTTACGCTTGGTTTTCGGCATTTACAGCTGCTTTCATTGCTGTTTATCATTGTATATTCACTCCAATGAGAAAACTGTTTAGTTATCAGCAGAGCATATCTTCTCATGACATTTTATGGTAGATTCATTCAAAATCACCTTATATTAGGATTTGTGGATTTTCAGGAGGGAACTGAGTTTTCTGGTCAGATACAGATTGGGGTCCAGTCCTAAATGGATGAAAAAGTGACAGATGTTCAATAATCAACTCAAAACATATTCAAATTACATTTCAAGGTACCTCTACTTGAAATCACATTATAATAGGATTTACTGAAGCAACCATCAACTACAATGAAAAGCATTTTAAGCTAGGTTGTCGGCATTTACAGTTGCCGCATTGCTGTTGATTATTGTATATTCACTCCAATGAGAAAACTGTTTAGTTATCAACAAAGCACATCTTAACATGACCTTTTATGGTAGATTCATTCAAAATCACCTTATAATAGGATTGGTGGATTTTCAGGAGGGAACTGAGTTTTCTGGTCAGATACAGATTGGGGTCCAGTCCTAAATGGATGAAAAAGTGACAGATGTTCCATAATCAACACAAAACATATTCAAATTACATTTCCAGGTACCTCTACTTGAAATTACATTATAATAGGATTTACTGAAGCAACCATCAACTACAATGAAAAGCATTTTACGCTTGGTTTTCGGCATTTACAGCTGCTTTCATTGCTGTTTATCATTGTATATTCACTCCAATGAGAAAACTGTTTAGTTATCAGCAGAGCATATCTTCACATGACATTTTATGGTAGATTCATTCAAAATCACCTTATATTAGGATTTTTGGATTTTCAGGAGGGAACTGAGTTTTCTGGTCGGATACAGATTGGGGTCCAGTCCTAAATGGATGAAAAAGTGACAGATGTTCAATAATCAACTCAAAACATATTCAAATTACATTTCAAGGTACCTCTACTTGAAATCACATTATAATAGGATTTACTGAAGCAACCATCAACTACAATGAAAAGCATTTTAAGCTAGGTTGTCGGCATTTACAGTTGCCGCATTGCTGTTGATTATTGTATATTCACTCCAATGAGAAAACTGTTTAGTTATCAACAAAGCACATCTTAACATGACCTTTTATGGTAGATTCATTCAAAATCACCTTATAATAGGATTGGTGGATTTTCAGGAGGGAACTGAGTTTTCTGGTCAGATACAGATTGGGTTCCAGTCCTAAATGGATGAAAAAGTGACAGATGTTCCATTATCCAAACATATTCAAGTTACATTTCCAGGTACCTCTACTTGAAATCACATTATAATAGGATTTAATGAAGCAACCATCAACTACAATGAAAAGCATTTTACACTTGGTTTTCGGCATTTACAGCTGCTTTCATTGCTGTTTATCATTGTATATTCACTCCAATGAGAAAACTGTTTAGTTATCAGCAGAGCACATCTTCACATGACATTTTATGGTAGATTCATTCAAAATCACCTTATAATAGGATTGGTGGATTTTCAGGAGGGAACTGAGTTTTCTGGTCAGATACAGATTGGGGTCCAGTCCTAAATGGATGAAAAAGTGACAGATGTTCAATAATCAACTCAAAACATATTCAAATTACATTTCAAGGTACCTCTACTTGAAATCACATTATAATAGGATTTAATGAAGCAACCATCAACTGCTTGTGTAAATTACAATGAAAAGCATATTACGCTAGGTTTTGGCATTTACAGTTGCCCCATTGCTGTTGATTATTGTATATTCACTCCAATGAGAAAACTGTTTAGTTATCAACAAAGCACATCTTAACATGACATTTTATGGTAGATTCATTCAAAATCACCTTATAATAGGATTGGTGGATTTTCAGGAGGGAACTGAGTTTTCTGGTCGGATACAGATTGGGGTCCAGTCCTAAATGGATGAAAAAGTGACAGATGTTCAATAAAAAGTGACAGATGTTCAATAATCAAGTCAAAACATATTCAAATTACATTTCAAGGTACCTCTACTTGAAATCACATTATAATAGGATTTAATGAAGCAACCATCAACTACAATGAAAAGCATTTTACGCTAGGTTTTCGGCATTTACAGCTGCTTTCATTGCTGTTTATCATTGTATATTCACTCCAATGAGAAAACGGTTTAGTTATCAGCAGAGCACATCTTCACATGACATTTTATGGTAGATTCATTCAAAATCACCTTATAATAGGATTTGTGGATTTTCAGGAGGGAACTGAGTTTTCTGGTCAGATACAGATTGGGGTCCAGTCCTAAATGGATGAAAAAGTGACAGATGTTCAATAATCAACTCAAAACATATTCAAATTACATTTCCAGGTACCTCTACTTGAAATCACATTATAACAGGATTTAATGAAGCAACCATCAACTGCTTGTGTAAATTACAATGAAAAGCATTTTACGCTAGGTTTTCATCATTTACAGCTGCCCCATTGCTGTTGATTATTGTATATTCACTCCAATGATAAAACTGTTTAGTTATCAACAAAGCACATCTTAACATGACATTTTATGGTAGATTCATTCAAAATCACCTCATAATAGGATTGGTGGATTTTCAGGAGGCAACTGAGTTTTCTGGTCGGATACAGATTGGGGTCCAGTCCTAAATGGATGAAAAAGTGACAGATGTTCCATAATCAACACAACATATTCAAATTACATTTCCAGGTACCTCTACTTGAAATCACATTATAATAGGATTTACTGAAGCAACCATCAACTACAATGAAAAGCATTTTACGCTTGGTTTTCGGCATTTACAGCTGCCCCATTGCTGTTGATTATTGTATATTCACTCCAATGAGAAAACTGTTTAGTTATCAGCAGAGCATATCTTCACATGACATTTTATGGTAGATTCATTCAAAATCACCTTATATTAGGATTTGTGGATTTTCAGGAGGGAAATGAGTTTTCTGGTCAGATACAGATTGGGGTCCAGTCCTAAATGGATGAAAAAGTGACAGATGTTCAATAATCAACTCAAAACATATTCAAATTACATTTCAAGGTACCTCTACTTGAAATCACATTATAATAGGATTTAATGAAGCAACCATCAACTGCTTGTGTAAATTACAATGAAAAGCATTTTACGCTAGGTTTTCAGCATTTACAGCTGTCCCATTGCTGTTGATGATTGTATATTCACTCCAATGAGAAAGTGTTTAGATATCAACAAAGCACATCTTCATTTTATGGTAGATTCATTCAAAATCACCTTATAATAGGATTTGTGGATTTTCAGGAGGGAACTGAACTTTCTGGTCGGATACAGATTTGGGTCGAGTCCTAAATGGATGAAAAAGTGACACATGTTTTATAATCATCTCATGTGTGTGTTTGTGTGTGTGTGTGTGTGTGTGTGTGTGTGTGTGTGTGTGTGTGCGCGTACCTACCTGTCCCATTCTGTTCGCTGCTCGAAGAGGCGGGGCTGTTGCAATCTGTCTGCAGTAAGGATGTACGTGCAAACACGATGATGTCGGCACACTTGCAGCTGCTAAACAGGGTGGACGGAGTGCAAAAGCCATAACTTAGCTGTCTGTGATGAGGCCATCTTCTTCTTTCCATATGCGCCGCTGTAAATACGAATGCATTACCGAAGACAGAAGCGATACTGTTAAACTGCCTTACCGATGAGCCAACTTAAGGAAAACCATACTTCTCTTGATGACATCCAGTTCAAAATGGTTCTCCAGTCGACCATCCAATCACGTAAGTTCTGTGAGGGGGGGGGGGGGAGGAGTATGTGCGAAACATGTACTACTACTACGTGTAAATAGCGAATAAAAAATTGTTATTTGTAGATATAACGACTACAAGGTAAATGTTAATTGTTAAGCCAGTTTTCAGCATTTTTGAAACGCATTACTATGTAATTACTATGCAAGCTATTTCGAGTCTTAATGGGCTCGACCAAATTCCTCATTTGGTATAGCCCGACCTGGTCACACCATTTGTTGCCGTGTTGTCCATTTGCAGCCATTTTACCGTCTGACTGTGTGCACCATTGGATTGTTTTTTGTGGTACGTGTGATTGAGGATTATCAGATTCAAGGGCCTGTTCATCAGGTAAGATGCAATGTTGGCTATCTAGTATGATAGTGTGACTACATAATGCTTGATGTGAAGTGTATATGCGAGTGAGTGTCTATCTATGGGAAGATTTAAAATGCTTGAAGGGTTTTAACTGCAAAACCCGCGAAATGTGTGAATATGCTGAGAAAAACCCTGAAAGATGAAGCCTGTGTGTGCTTTATGTATGTGTATGTGAAGTAATGTGAGTGTGAGTGTCTGTGCTGTCTGTTGCCTGCAAGATTTAAAATGCTTGAAGTGTTTTAACTGCAAAAACCTATGAAATGGGTGAAAATTATGAAAAAAACCCAGAAAGATCAAAGCCTGTCTGTGTGTGCGTGTACGTGAAGTAATGTGAGTGTGAGTGTCTGTGCTGTCTGTTGCCTGAAAGATTTGAATTGCTTTAAGTGACTCAAAGATTCTGCTGTAAAACCATAAAAGTGTTTAAATGCTTGAAATGCTTAACAAAAACCCCTGAAAGAATGGAGCATGTAGGTCTGACAATGTGTGAATGATTTCTGTCCCTAAATGAGATAAACTCGCAAGCAGTTTGATTGACAGCTCAAGTCCTTTGAAGCTGTGACAAAAGGACAACAGTTGTCCAGAAAAAAAACAAAGAAAGATCAAAGCCTGTGTTCAAGGGTGTGTGTGTGCAGGAGAGGCAGGATAACCCTTGAATGGATTCTCTGTCTCTGTCTGAAAGTAGGAAGAAGTTAGAAGGCACATGAAGTGCCTGAAGAAAATGAAAAAAGATTTGAATGGGTTTTAATGAAAAATTTTCAGCTGGAAAATAATGAATATTTCAGAAAATATCAGAGAAATATCAGCCTTTCCAAATCCCACCACACCATTGCAGGTGATTTTATATACAGATGAAATATATTGATGGTTAATAATACTTTAGGAAACATAGACCCCAAGTTTAGGTTAAAGCTTGCTGCAATCAGACTTTTTGCTTTAGTAAAAGCTAAGGATATTGATGAGTGTGGTGTTGATGTTGTGTTACAAACAATTGATTGTGACTTACAGTTGCTGTATAATGGTGTCCAAATCCAAACAAAGAATGGTGAAATTAATTTATTTGGTGCTGTAGTTTCAGTATGGAGTGACACAACATAAGCTTGCTGTATTCAAGGAAGGTGTTGTTTTTTACAGTTACATTGTGAATGTAATATGTCACTGAAAGGACAATGGAAAAATACACGAGACAGCGAGAAAGGGCCAGCACAGACTTCTTGAAATCTGTCCTCAAAACCACATATGGAATTTATAAAAGAAGCAGGTTGGTTGATTATCCAGACTTTGAGGGCTTGCACCCATGGAAATTAAACACCTTGTCCTCTGATGGAGTTAGATAGTTCAATTCAGTTTTGTTGAGCAGTATAGAGAAAAATATATATGTTCAGTTTGTTTTGTTTTGGACTGTTTTGGATTGAGATAGTTCAAACACGTTTTGATCCTGATTTATCTGTGGAATGTGTAGTAAGACTGCAAAAAATGATTGAAAAGCATTCAAGCTACTCTTTCCTGAGAATAATGTAATTGCTAAGCAACATTGCTTAGCAATGAGCTGCATCTCCCTGCTCAAATCCTTTCTCTGTGCCCTTTGGTAAGGCATATGTGCATGAGATTTGAGTCAGAGCATAGGTCATCAAAATTGAACTTCAAAAATGTCAGTAAGTCACTGTTTGGACCAACTTTTTGAATGTTGTCAAAATGAAGTGGGCACTGAGCATCCCATTTTTACCCATGAGAAGAAATTGGGTCCTGTCCCTGAAGTTCCTTTATCTACCTTTGTTGAACGCACTTATTGTAAGTCGCTTTGGATAAAAGCGTCTGCTAAATGACCGTAATGTAATGTAATGTAAGTGATAAATATGGAGTACATTACAGCAAAGATAATGTGTTTGGGGGGGATTGATGCATACAACATGTAATGACAGTAAAGTGGCTTATTCTAGCAAGATGTGTTATGTACTTTGCAGGATGCTTAAATTGCTTAAAAGCTGAATTCATCATTTGAACTGACTGACACAGAGGCTGCTGTGTATAAGCAGGTCAAAGAAAACTGGTGGATGTGAATGTAACCGACTAACTAGTTTCCTTTCTCGGGGGTGGGGGGGGAGGACTCTGTATTCCGACTTAGAAAGTGGATCATTGCTCCACTTTCATCCATCTTTGACAACCACGAAGTGAAGAAGGGGGAGGAGCTCATCCTGGACATGGCCAGGTTTGTCCCCAGCCTAAAACTGTGTAAAGATGTGTGAGTTTTCTAAAGGGGATTCTAAGTGAAGTTTTTGTTGTTGTAACCTGCCAGGTTTGTCTTTTTCCACGCTTTCTTCAATACCAATACTAAAAAAAGCCACTACCGACATCCCAGAGACAGGAAGGAAACTTTGTTTACTACTGGATAATCAAACCAGAACTGTCCTCGTCAGTTCTTCCTTTGGGTAAGAGCTCTGATCTAACCTGCTTCTTATTATTAATGCAGCGTGTGAACGATGACATTGAAAGGCCATGCTAGTAGACACGTCCTAGTCTTCACTCTGAACACTGAATAATAGATGCATATTAAGATGCATATTAATTCCAACCATATGTACAGTTTAATCACAGTCTGGGCACTAACATAGGCCTGAAAACCTTTCTTTTTAAACAAGGATTTTTTTAACACACTGTGTCATAGTTCTCTTGTTTTAAAACCTGTTTTAATTTTGCTGTACTCTGTAGCACTTTGGGATTGTTTTTAACTATGAAAAGTGCTCTTCAAATCAAATGTATTATTATTATTATTATTATTAATGTGAGTTTGTGCTGTGACTCATTGATTTGTGCCTCTTGCAGACTCCTCCTATCCATGCACCACATGCCACTTACACAGGACTCTGCTGAATCTGAGGCCTAATGGCCAAAGACTGGTGCTGGGTGTGACAGCTGACAGTACAATGTGGATCTACCACAAGGTCCAGTATGCTCAACTCTTTGCTTAGCCAGTCGAAGCATGTCCAGAGCACTCAACCCTTCGGCCTAGAGCAGAGACTAGGATGGGAAAGGTAGGTAAACACACACACACACACACACACAGCTGAACAGAGTCACCAATGTTAATCATCGTACATCTGTGTCACTCCTCTCAGCATGCTGGAATCGGTGGCAAGTCTAAAGAAGAAGACAAAGAAAGGCCCGGCTGCAGAGAGCAGCACTTTGCAAGCAGCTCTTCCCGTTGGAATGTTAATTCATCTCTCTAAGGTGGAGCATGTTCTGCTCTTCAGCAGCACTTCACACAAAGTGATGCTCATTTGATGAGTTTATAGTGATGGAGCTGGCATAACACCGGAACCATGTGTTCTTGTATATAATGTACATTGAAGTTCCTACCACTGCTATGAGAACCAGATCAATCAGCAGAGTCCTGGTTGGAATGAGCAACAACAACTCACTAAACCAGGCATGTTTGTGATGAAGGCCCCTGAAGAGCTGGTGGACATCGAGAAGGACCTCAAAACCTCTGTGGATAAAGCGCAGGAGAAGAAGGCCAAGAAGAAAGAGAAGAAACAAGGTGAAACTGCACTTATTTAAGAGTTTGGACCAAATATTCACGGGAACCCAAAGTAAATATACGAAAATACAGATACAGAACTTAAAGTTAAATGAGTAGTGCAAGGATATATGAAATGCAAGTTTTTACAGTATATAAAGTACAAGGTTTTTTCACAGTATGTGCAGTAAAACAAAGATAAACAAAGTGACCAGTGAAAGTGCATTCATCAGTGCAGTGGTGAGTTCATTCCGGGAGGGGTTGGCCAGTGTGTGTGCGAGGGGGTGGGGGATGGGGTCTGGCGAGTATGTGTGAATGTTTGTGAAGGAGAGTGGGGTGACGGAGGGCAGAGTTCAGCAGGGAGACTGCTGTGGGGAAGAAACTGTTCCTGAACCTGGTGGTTCTTGTACAGAGACTCCTGTAGTGCCTCCTAGAGGGCAGGAGGGCAAACAGTCTGTTTGCCGGATGGCAGGAGTCTTTCTTTATTTTGGTAGCTCTCCTGAGACAACACTTCCTGAAGGTGGTCTGAAGAGCAGGAAGGAAGTGAGGCGCCAGCCATGCGTTGGGTGGTTTTCACCACTTTCTGCAGCGCCTTCCGGTCAGCTACAGAGCAGTTCCCGTACCAAACTGTAATGCAGTTGGTCAGGATGCTCTCAACAGTGCAGCGGTAGAAGTTCACCAGGATCTCTGAAGATAGGCCGTTGCTGTGATGCCGATCTGCAAGTTTGGTGATCAGCTCAGAGGGGATGGCAGTGTCAAATGATGAACTGAAGTCTATGAACAGCATTCTTGCATATGTGTCCTGATTGTCCAGATGGCACTCTGTTAGGACCTGTTCACTCCGTCCTAACAGAGTGCAGCGCTATGGAGACTGCATCTTCTGTGCTCCTGTTCTTGCAATAAGCAAATTGTTGGGGGTCCAGGTTGGGGGGAAGACAGGATTGGAGATGTGCCAGAACCAGCTGCTTTAAGCACTTGGTGATGGTGGGGGTGAGTGCTACCGGGCGGTAGTCATTCAGACAGGTAGGGGAGGATTTTTGGGGAGCAGGTACGATGGAGGTGGACTTAAAGCAGGTTGGAACAACAGCATGGGCCAATGACAGGTTGAATAAGTCCGACAGCTCCCCAGCACATGCTCTAAGTACACGTCCAGGGGTGCAATCGGGGCCTGCAGCTTTGTGCGCGTTGATTTTGCTCAACACTGCTCTGACATCCGTGGGGCAGAGTGATAGGGGTTGGTAGTCAGCGGTCAGCTCTGCTTTGGTTGCAGGCTGTAGGTTGTCCCTCTCAAAACAAGCGTAGAAGTTGTTCAACTCGTTGAGAAAGGAGATATCAGAGGAGGGGGGCGCTGATCCCTGGATGCCTTGCCACACATGGGGGTTGGAGTTTGAGAAGTACTCCTCAACCTTCAGCTTGCAGCAGTGCTTGGCTTCCTTGACGCCCCGCTTCAGGTCAGGCCTGGCTGTACTGTAGGCTCGTGTATCTCCCGATCTGAAGGCAATGCTGCGGGCCTTCAGCAGGAGACAGACATTCCTGTTCATCCAGGGCTGTTAGGGCACATGGTGATCTGCTTCTGGGTGGTAAACATATGGTATGTGGTCCAGTACAGAACTCTCAATATCAGTGTGGGAGTGACAAGGTTGCCTGGGTTGAAAACATATTCCAGTCTGTGTGCCTGAACCGGTACTGCAACACATCTGTCCCCTCAGGCCACACTTTTATTGTCTTTACTGTGGGTTTCACACATTGGATGAGTGGTGAATACTTGGGGGAGAGAAAAAGAGCAAGGTGGTCTGTTTGTCCTATGTGGGGGAGGGGTTTAGCCTTGTAGGCTCCAACCAAATTGGTGTAAACATGGTCAAGTGTCTTGTTTACTCTAGTGTGGCAGGAAACATGTTGATGAAATCTGGGGAGGACTGCACAACCTTGTTTTTCACTGGACTTCTTAAGAAATTCCCAATGTTTACTATTGTTGAATATAAAATAGAAATGGAAAATATGAAGGCATGTTGTTTTTATCTAGAGGTTTCTGGTACGAGTTTGCCACCTGGTGGTTGGACATGGCATTACATGAATGCGGTTTTATTTTTCAAAAATCCGTTGGAATGATTAAAGTCCCCTGCTTACAAGCCGACATCGAAAGCAGGAAACATGTTGATGAAATCTGGTGAGGACTCAACTACCACACAACCTTGTTTTTCACTGGACTTCTTAGGAAATTCCTAATGTTTACTATTGTTGTACATGAAGAAGACTTTGTTTGAAGAGGAACCACTTGTTTTTCCCGTTTCTGATCCGTTAAACAAAGTTGCGTGTCAATGTTAGAACTTTAAAAAAAAAGACAATAGAAATGGAAAATATGAAGGCATGTTGTTTCTGGTACGAGTTGGCCACCTGGTGGTTGGACATGGCATTACATGAATGCGGTTTTATTTTTCAAAATCCGTTGGAATGATTGAAGTCCCCTGCTTACAAGCCGACATTGAAAGCTTTTCATCCTAATTTACTCAAGCAGGTACAGGTTGCTTCGGACAGGAGGTGATTTCAGGGAGGTCTTCCAAAAAACGTCATTGAATTTGTTTTGAATTGATTATGGAACATGTTTTCCTTTTCACAATCATTTAGGACTGCCCAGTCCAGACTTCCCAATCTGTGTCTGCTCAAAGAGCTCCGTTCGAGTCCACATGATGATGTGGACAGCAACTGACTGGCATTCCCTCCTGAAAATCCACAAATCATACTATGAGGTGATTTTGAATGAATCTACCATAAAATGTTATTTTAAGATGTACTTTGTTGATAACTTAACAGTTTAAACATGTAGCTGTACATACATTGAGAAACAGCGATTGCAGCAGCTGGAAACGTCAAATACGGCTGTAACATGCTTTTTATTGTTATTTACACAAACAGTGGCGTGGTTGTTTCATGGAAAATGGAAATGGAAAAAGGCATGTTGTTTGTATCTAGAGGTTTCTGGTACGAGTTTGCCACCTGGTGGTTGGACATGGCATTACATGAATGCGGTTTTATTTTTCAAAAACGTCACCAAATAAACAAAGTGGGTTTGGCATGGCGTGGTTGTTTCAGTAAGTCATATTATAATGTGTTTTCAAGCAGGGCTATCTTGAAATGTAGTTTGAAAATGTTTTAACTTGATAATCGATCAGTTTTCACTTTTTCATTCATTCAGGGCTGAACAGCAACACTACTCAATCTGTGCCTGCTTAAACTGCTGTGTGCTCCTGGCCAAATAAACAAAGTGGCTTTATTCCCTCCTGTAGGTCCACAAATCCTATCTAAGGTGATTTTGAATGAATCTACCATAAATGTCGTTTAAAGATGTACTTTGTTGATAACTTAACAGTTTAAACATTAAACATACATGCATTGAAAAACAGCGATTGCAGCATCTGAAAACGTCAAAAACGACTGTAACATGCTTTTCATTGTTATTTACACAAACAGTGGCGTGGCTGTTTAAGTTAGTCATATTATAATGTGATTTCAAGCAGGGCTATCTTGAAATGTAGTTTGAAAATGTTTTGAGTTGATAATCGATCAGTTTTCACTTTTTCATTCATTCAGGGCTGAACAGCAACACTACTCAAACTGTGCCTGCTTAAACTGCTGTGCTCCTGGCCAAGTAAACAAAGTGGCTTTATTCCCTCCTGTAGGTCCACAAATCCTATCTAAGGTGATTTTAAATGAATCTACCATAAAATGTCGTTTAGGATGTACTTTATTGATAACATAACAGTAGCTGTACATACATTATGAAAAAGCGATTGTAGCAGCTAGAAACGTCAAAAACTACTGTAAACATGCTTTCATTGTTATTTACACAAACAGTGGCGTGGCTGTTTAAGTAAGTCATATTATAATGTGATTTCAAGCAGGGCTATCTTGCAATGAAGTTTGAAAATGTTTTGAGTTGATAATCGATCAGTTTTCACTTTTTCATTCATTCAGGGCTGGAGAGCAACACTACTCAATCTGTGCCTGCTTGGACTGCTGTGCTGCTGTGCTGCTGGCCAAATAAACAAAGTGGCTTTATTCACTCCTGTAGGTCCACAAATCCTATTTTAAGGTGATTTTGAATGAATCTACCATAAAATGTCGTTAAGGATATACTTTGTTGATAACTTAACAGTAGCTGTACATACATTAAGAAAAAGCGATTGTAGCAGCTAGAAACGTCAAAAACGACTGTAAACATGCTTTCATTGTTATTTACACAAACAGTGGCGTGGCTGTTTAAGTAAGTCATATTATAATGTGATTTCAAGCAGGGCTATCTTGAAATGTAGTTTGAACATGTTTTGAGTTGATAATCGATCAGTTTTCACTTTTTCATTCATTCAGGGCTGAACAGCAACACTCCTCAATCTGTGCCTGCTTAAACTGCTGTGTGCTCCTGGCCAAATAAACAAAGTGGCTGTATTCACTCCTGTAGGTCCACAAATCCTATCTAAGGTGATTTTGAATTAATCTACCATAAAATGTCGTTTAGGATGTACTTTATTGATAACATAACAGTAGCTGTACATACATTGAGAAAAGCGATTGTAGCAGCTAGAAACGTCAAAAACGACTGTAAACATGCTATTCATTGTTATTTACACAAACAGTGGCGTGGTGGTTTCAGTTAGTCATATTATAATGTGATTTCAAGCAGGGCTATCTTGAAATGTTGTTTGAAAATGTTTTGAGTTGATAATCGATCAGTTTTCACTTTTTCATTCATTCAGGTCTGAACAGCAACACTACTCAATCTGTGCCTGCTTGGACTGCTGTGCTGCTGGCCAAATAAACAAAGTTGCTTTATTCACTCCTGTAGGTCCACAAATCCTATTATAAGGTGATTTTGAATTAATCTACAATAAATGTCGTTTAAAGATGTACTTTGTTGATAACTTAACAGTTTAAACATTAAACATACATGCATTGAGAAACAGCGATTGCAGCATCTGAAAACGTCAAAAACGACTGTAACATGCTTTTCATTGTTATTTACACAAACAGTGGCGTGGCTCTTTAAGTAAGTCATATTATAATGTGATTTCAAGCAGGGCTATCTTGAAATGTAGTTTGAAAATGTTTTGAGTTGATAATCGATCAGTTTTCACTTTTTCATTCATTCAGGGCTGGAGAACAACACTACTCAATCTGTGCCTGCTTAAACTGCTGTGCTGCTGTGCTGCTGGCCAAATAAACAAAGTGGCTTTATTCACTCCTGTAGGTCCACAAATCCTATTATAAGTTGATTTTGAATTAATCTACCATAAAATGTCGTTTAGGATGTACTTTATTGATAACATAACAGTAGCTGTACTTACATTGAGAAAAGCGAGTGTAGCAGCTAGAAACGTCAAAAACGAATGTAAACATGCTTTTCATTGTTATTTACACAAACAGTGGCGTAGCTGTTTAAGTAAGTCATATTATAATGTGATTTCAAGCAGGGCTATCTTGAAATGTAGTTTGAAAATGTTTTGAGTTGATAATCGATCAGTTTTCACTTTTTCATTCATTCAGGGCTGAACGGCAACACTATTTAATCTGTGCCTTCTTAAACTGCTGTGCTCCTGGCCAAAAAAACAAAGTGGCTTTATTCACTCCTGTAGGTCCACAAATCCTATTATAAGGTGATTTTGAATGAATCTACCATAAAATATCGTTTAAAGATGTACTTTGTTGATAACTTAACAGTAGCTGTACATACATTGAGAAACAGCGATTGCAGCATCTGAAAACGTCAAAAACGACTGTAACATGCTTTTCATTGTTATTTACACAAACAGTGGCGTGGTTGTTTCAGTTAGTCATATTATAATGTGATTTCAAGCAGGGCTATCTTGAAATGTAGTTTGAAGATGTTAAGAGTTGATAATCGATCAGTTTTCACTTTTTCATTCATTCAGGACTGAACAGCAACACTACTCAATCTGTGCCTTCTTAAACTGCTGTGCTCCTGGCCAAAAATACAAAGTGGCTTTATGCACTCCTGTAGGTCCACAAATCTTATTATAAGTTGATTTTGAATGAATCTACCATAAAATGTCGTTTAGGATGTTATTTATTGATAACATAACAGTAGCTGTACATACATTATGAAAAAGCTATTGTAGCAGCTAGAAACGTCAAAAACGACTGTAAACATGCTTTTCATTGTTATTTACACAAACAGTGGCGTGGCTGTTTAAGTAAGTCATATTATAATGTGATTTCAAGCAGGGCTATCTTGCAATGAAGTTTGAAAATGTTTTGAGTTGATAATCGATCAGTTTTCACTTTTTCATTCATTCAAGGCTGAACAGCAACACTACTTGATCTGTGCCTTCTTTAACTGCTGTGCTCCTGGCCAAAAAAACAAAGTGGCTCTATTCACACCTGTAGGTCCACAAATCCTATTATAAGTTGATTTTGAATTAATCTACCATAAAATGTCGTTTAGGATGTACTTTATTGATAACATAACAGTAGCTGTACTTACATTGAGAAAAGCGAGTGTAGCAGCTAGAAACGTCAAAAACGAATGTAAACATGCTTTTCATTGTTATTTACACAAACAGTGGCGTAGCTGTTTAAGTAAGTCATATTATAATGTGATTTCAAGCAGGGCTATCTTGCAATGAAGTTTGAAAATGTTTTGAGTTGATAATCGATCAGTTTTCACTTTTTCATTCATTCAGGGCTGAACAGCAACACTACTCAAACTGTGCCTGCTTAAACTGCTGTGCTCCTGGCCAAGTAAACAAAGTGGCTTTATTCCCTCCTGTAGGTCCACAAATCCTATCTAAGGTGATTTTAAATGAATCTACCATAAAATGTCGTTTAGGATGTACTTTATTGATAACATAACAGTAGCTGTACATACATTATGAAAAAGCGATTGTAGCAGCTAGAAACGTCAAAAACGACTGTAAACATGCTTTTCATTGTTATTTACACAAACAGTGGCGTAGCTGTTTAAGTAAGTCATATTATAATGTGATTTCAAGCAGGGCTATCTTGCAATGAAGTTTGAAAATGTTTTGAGTTGATAATCGATCAGTTTTCACTTTTTCATTCATTCAGGGCTGGAGCACAACACTACTCAATCTGTGCCTGCCTAAACTGCTGTGCTCCTGGCCAAAAAAACAAAGTGGCTTTATTCACTCCTGTAGGTCCACAAATCCTATCTAAGGTGATTTTGAATGAATCTACCATAAAATATCGTTTAAAGATGTACTTTGTTGATAACTTAACAGTAGCTGTACATACATTGAGAAACAGCGATTGCAGCATCTGAAAACGTCAAAAACGACTGTAACATGCTTTTCATTGTTATTTACACAAACAGTGGCGTGGCTGTTTAAGTAAGTCATATTATAATGTGATTTCAAGCAGGGCTATCTTGAAATGTAGTTTGAAAATGTTTTGAGTTGATAATCGATCAGTTTTCACTTTTTCATTCATTCAGGGCTGAACAGCAACACTACTCAATCTGTGCCTTCTTTAACTGCTGTGCTCCTGGCCAAAAAAACAAAGTGGCTCTATTCACACCTGTAGGTCCACAAATCCTATTATAAGTTGATTTTGAATTAATCTACCATAAAATGTCGTTTAGGATGTACTTTATTGATAACATAACAGTAGCTGTACATACATTGAGAAAAGCGAGTGTAGCAGCTAGAAACGTCAAAAACGAATGTAAACATGCTTTTCATTGTTATTTACACAAACAGTGGCGTGGCTGTTTAAGTAAGTCTTATTATAATGTGATTTCAAGCAGGGCTATCTTGCAATGAAGTTTGAAAATGTTTTGAGTTGATAATCGATCAGTTTTCACTTTTTCATTCATTCAGGGCTGGAGCACAACACTACTCAATCTGTGCCTGCCTAAACTGCTGTGCTCCTGGCCAAAAAAACAAAGTGGCTTTATTCACTCCTGTAGGTCCACAAATCCTATCTAAGGTGATTTTGAATGAATCTACCATAAAATATCGTTTAAAGATGTACTTTGTTGATAACTTAACAGTAGCTGTACATACATTGAGAAACAGCGATTGCAGCATCTGAAAACGTCAAAAACGACTGTAACATGCTTTTCATTGTTATTTACACAAACAGTGGCGTGGCTGTTTAAGTAAGTCATATTATAATGTGATTTCAAGCAGGGCTATCTTGAAATGTAGTTTGAAAATGTTTTGAGTTGATAATCGATCAGTTTTCACTTTTTCATTCATTCAGGGCTGGAGCACAACACTACTCAATCTGTGCCTGCCTAAACTGCTGTGCTCCTGGCCAAAAAAACAAAGTGGCTTTATTCACTCCTGTAGGTCCACAAATCCTATCTAAGGTGATTTTGAATGAATCTACCATAAAATATCGTTTAAAGATGTACTTTGTTGATAACTTAACAGTAGCTGTACATACATTGAGAAACAGCGATTGCAGCATCTGAAAACGTCAAAAACGACTGTAACATGCTTTTCATTGTTATTTACACAAACAGTGGCGTGGCTGTTTAAGTAAGTCATATTATAATGTGATTTCAAGCAGGGCTATCTTGAAATTTAGTTTGAAAATGTTTTGAGTTGATAATCGATCAGTTTTCACTTTTTCATTCATTCAGGGCTGAACAGCAACACTACTCAATCTGTGCCTGCTTGGACTGCTGTGCTGCTGGCCAAATAGACAAAGTGGCTTTATTCACTCCTGTAGGTCCACGATTCCTATTATAAGTTGTTTTTGAATGAATCTACCATAAAATGTCGTTTAGGATGTACTTTATTGATAACATAACAGTAGCTGTACTTACATTGAGAAACAGCGATTGCAGCATCTGAAAACGTCAAAAACGACTGTAACATGCTTTTCATTGTTATTTACACAAACAGTGGCGTGGTTGTTTCAGTTAGTCATATTATAATGTGATTTCAAGCAGGGCTGTCTTCAAATGTAGTTTGAAGATGTTAAGAGTTGATAATCGATCAGTTTTCACTTTTTCATTCATTCAGGACTGAACAGCAACACTACTAAATCTGTGCCTTCTTAAACTGCTGTGCTCCTGGCCAAAAATACAAAGTGGCTTTATGCACTCCTGTAGGTCCACAAATCTTATTATAAGTTGATTTTGAATGAATCTACCATAAAATGTCGTTTAGGATGTTATTTATTGATAACATAACAGTAGCTGTACATACATTATGAAAAAGCGATTGTAGCAGCTAGAAACGTCAAAAACGACTGTAAACATGCTTTTCATTGTTATTTACACAAACAGTGGCGTGGCTGTTTAAGTAAGTCATATTATAATGTGATTTCAAGCAGGGCTATCTTGCAATGAAGTTTGAAAATGTTTTGAGTTGATAATCGATCAGTTTTCACTTTTTCATTCATTCAGGGCTGAACAGCAACACTACTCAATCTGTGCCTGCTTAAACTGCTGTGCTCCTGGCCAAAAAAACAAAGTGGCTCTATTCACACCTGTAGGTCCACAAATCCTATTATAAGTTCATTTTGAATGAATCTACCATAAAATGTCGTTTAGGATGTACTTTATTGATAACATAACAGTAGCTGTACTTACATTGAGAAAAGCGAGTGTAGCAGCTAGAAACGTCAAAAACGAATGTAAACATGCTTTTCATTGTTATTTACACAAACAGTGGCGTAGCTGTTTAAGTAAGTCATATTATAATGTGATTTCAAGCAGGGCTATCTTGCAATGAAGTTTGAAAATGTTTTGAGTTGATAATCGATCAGTTTTCACTTTTTCATTCATTCAGGGCTGGAGCACAACACTACTCAATCTGTGCCTGCCTAAACTGCTGTGCTCCTGGCCAAAAAAACAAAGTGGCTTTATTCACTCCTGTAGGTCCACAAATCCTATCTAAGGTGATTTTGAATGAATCTACCATAAAATATCGTTTAAAGATGTACTTTGTTGATAACTTAACAGTAGCTGTACATACATTGAGAAACAGCGATTGCAGCATCTGAAAACGTCAAAAACGACTGTAACATGCTTTTCATTGTTATTTACACAAACAGTGGCGTGGCTGTTTAAGTAAGTCTTATTATAATGTGATTTCAAGCAGGGCTATCTTGAAATGTAGTTTGAAAATGTTTTGAGTTGATAATCGATCAGTTTTCACTTTTTCATTCATTCAGGGCTGAACAGCAACACTACTCAATCTGTGCCTGCTTGGACTGCTGTGCTGCTGGCCAAATAGACAAAGTGGCTTTATTCACTCCTGTAGGTCCACGATTCCTATTATAAGTTGTTTTTGAATGAATCTACCATAAAATGTCGTTTAGGATGTACTTTATTGATAACATAACAGTAGCTGTACATACATTATGAAAAAGCGATTGTAGCAGCTAGAAACGTCAAAAACGACTGTTAACATGTTTTTCATTGTTATTTACACAAACAGTGGCGTGGCTGTTTAAGTAAGTCATATTATAATGTGATTTCAAGCAGGGCTATCTTGCAATGAAGTTTGAAAATGTTTTGAGTTGACAATCGATCAGTTTTCACTTTTTCATTCATTCAGGGCTGAACAGCAACACTACTCAATCTGTGCCTGCTTAAACTGCTGTGCTCTTGGCCAAATAAACAAAGTGGTTTTATTCACTCCTGTAGGTCCACAAATCTTATAATAAGTTGATTTTGAATGAATCTACCATAAAATGTCGTTTAGGATGTTATTTATTGATAACATAACAGTAGCTGTACATACATTATGAAAAAGCGATTGTCGCAGCTAGAAACGTCAAAAACGACTGTAAACATGCTTTTCATTGTTATTTACACAAACAGTGGCGTGGCTGTTTAAGTAAGTCATATTATAATGTGATTTCAAGCAGGGCTATCTTGCAATGAAGTTTGAAAATGTTTTGAGTTGATAATCGATCAGTTTTCACTTTTTCATTCATTCAAGGCTGAACAGCAACACTACTTGATCTGTGCCTTCTTTAACTGCTGTGCTCCTGGCCAAAAAAACAAAGTGGCTCTATTCACTCCTGTAGGTCCACAAATCCTATTATAAGTTGATTTTGAATGAATCTACCATAAAATGTCGTTTAGGATGTACTTTATTGATAACATAACAGTAGCTGTACTTACATTGAGAAAAGCGAGTGTAGCAGCTAGAAACGTCAAAAACGAATGTAAACATGCTTTTCATTGTTATTTACACAAACAGTGGCGTAGCTGTTTAAGTAAGTCATATTATAATGTGATTTCAAGCAGGGCTATCTTGCAATGAAGTTTGAACATGTTTTGAGTTGATAATCGATCAGTTTTCATTTTTTTATTCATTCAGGGCTGGAGCACAACACTACTCAATCTGTGCCTGCCTAAACTGCTGTGCTCCTGGCCAAAAAAACAAAGTGGCTTTATTCACTCCTGTAGGTCCACAAATCCTATCTAAGGTGATTTTGAATGAATCTACCATAAAATATCGTTTAAAGATGTACTTTGTTGATAACTTAAAAGTAGCTGTACATACATTGAGAAACAGCGAGTGCAGCATCTGAAAACGTCAAAAACGACTGTAACATGCTTTTCATTGTTATTTACACAAACAGTGGCGTGGTTGTTTCAGTTAGTCATGTTATAATGTGATTTCAAGCAGGGCTATCTTCAAATGTAGTTTGAAAATGTTTTGAGTTGATAATCGATCAGTTTTCACTTTTTCATTCATTCAGGACCGAACAGCAACACTACTCAATCTGTGCCTGCTTAAACTGCTGTGCTCTTGGCCAAATAAACAAAGTGGTTTTATTCACTCCTGGAGGTCCACAAATCTTATTATAAGTTGATTTTGAATGAATCTACCATAAAATGTCGTTTAGGATGTTATTTATTGATAACATAACAGTAGCTGTACATACTTTATGAAAAAGCGATTGTCGCAGCTAGAAACGTCAAAAACGACTGTAAACATGCTTTTCATTGTTATTTACACAAACAGTGGCGTGGCTGTTTAAGTAAGTCATATTATAATGTGATTTCAAGCAGGGCTATCTTGCAATGAAGTTTGAAAATGTTTTGAGTTGATAATCGATCAGTTTTCACTTTTTCATTCATTCAAGGCTGAACAGCAACACTACTTGATATGTGCCTTCTTTAACTGCTGTGCTGCTGGCCAAAAAAACAAAGTGGCTCTATTCACTCCTGTAGGTCCACAAATCCTATTATAAGTTGATTTTGAATGAATCTACCATAAAATATCGTTTAAAGATGTACTTTGTTGATAACATAACAGTAGCTGTACTTACATTGAGAAAAGCGATTGTAGCAGCTAGAAACGCCAAAAACGACTGTAAACATGCTTTTCATTGTTATTTACACAAACAGTGGCGTAGCTGTTTAAGTAAGTCATATTATAATGTGATTTCAAGCAAGCAGGGCTATCTTCAAATGTAGTTTGAAGATGTTTTGAGTTGATAATCGATCTGTTTCCACTTTCCCTTTCTCCCTGTAGCTGCTCGCATCCAGTTTAAGACTCTGGTGCTAGCCTACAGGGCAGTGAAAGGAACAGCTCCTTCATACCTCCAGGCTACGGTCAAGCCCTACACCGCCGGCCGACCACTTCGCTCTTCTGCCTCCAGGCGGCTGGCTGCCCCGGCGCTCAGCGGCCCCTGCTTGCGATCGACGCGGTCACGGCTTTTCACTGTTCTGGCACCTCAGTGGTGGAATGATCTCCCGACTGATGTCAGGACAGCGGTGTCGCTGTCCATCTTTCGCCGCAGGCTGAAAACTCATCTCTTCAGGAAACACTACCCGGATCCGCCCTGTTAGAGTTAGGGTCTAGGACATCACCTATTCTGTCCTAGCTCTTCTGATTCACTTTGTTTTCTAATCTGTCCTTTCTAATTTGTCCTTTTTTCTCATTCATCATGGTACCTAATTTATTGCACTTTTACTCCAGCTCTAGTTATGTTGTTCTTATGTTGCTCTTAGCTGTTGGTTTTGGAAGGAAATACGCTCACGATTTCTTGTGACCTGAAGTGCTTTTATCTATCTTTGTTGAACGCACTTATTGCAAGTCGCTTTGGATGAAAGCGTCTGCTAAATGACTGTAATGTAATGTAATGTAATGCAGATTCATTCAAAATCACCTCATAATTTTGAGGTGGATTTGTGGATTTTCAGGAGGCTATTGCAGACACAGATTGGGGTCAATCCTAAATGGATGAAAAAGAGACACATGTTCCATAATCAATTCAAAACACGTCACATTTCAAGGTATCTCCACTTGAAATCACATTATAATAGGATTTACTAAAGCAACCATCAACTGCTTCTGTAAATTACAATAAAAAGCATTTAACGCCAGGTGGTCAGCATTTCCAGCTTCTGTCATTGCTGTTTATTATTGTATATTCACTCACATAAGAAAACTGTTCAGTTATCAACAAAGCACATCTTCATATGACATTTTATGGTAGATTCATTCATAATCACCTTATAATAGGATTTGTGGATTTTCAAAAGGCTATGGCAGACACAGATTGGGGTCCAGTCCTAAATGGATGAAAAAGTGACACATGTTCCATAATCAACTCAAAACATATTCAAATTACATTTCAAGGTACCACTACTTGAAATCACATTATAATAGGATTTAATGAAGCAACCATCAACTGCTTGTGAAAATTACATTGAAAAGCATTACGCTAGGTTTTCGGCATTTACAGCTGCCCCATTGCTGTTGATTATTGTATATTCACTCCAAAGAGAAAACTGTTTAGTTATCAACAAAGCACATCTTAACATGACATTTTATGGTAGATTCATTCAAAATCACCTTATTATAGGATTTGTTGACCTACAGGAGGGAATAAAGCAACTTTGTTTACTTGGCCAGGAGTACAGCAGTTTAGGCAGGCACAGATTGAGTAGTGTTGTTCTCCAGCCCTGAATGAATGAAAAAGTGAAAACTGATCGATTATCAACTCAAAACATTTTCAAACTACATTTCAAGATAGCCATGCTAGAAATCACATTATAATATGACTTACTGAAACAACCACGCCATGCCAAACCCACTTTGTTTATTTGGTGACGTTTTTGAAAAATAAAACCGCATTCATGTAATGCCATGTCCAACCACCAGGTGGCAAACTTGTACCAGAAACCTCTAGATACAAACAACATGCCTTTTTGCCATTTCCATTTCCATGAAACAACCACGTCACTGTTTGTGTAAATAACAATACAAAGCATGTTACAGCCGTATTTGACGTTTCCAGCTGCTGTAATCGCTGTTTCTCAATATATGTACAGCTACATGTTTAAACCGTTATGTTATCAACAAAGTACATCTTAAAATAACATTTTATGGTAGATTCATTCAAAATCACCTCATAGTATGATTTGTGGATTTTCAGGAGGGAATGCCAGTCAGTTGCTGTCCACATCATCATGTGGACTCGAACTGAGCTCTTTGAGCAGACACAGATTGGGAAGTCTGGACTGGACAGTCCTAAATGATTGTAAAAAGGAAAAAATGTTCCATGATCAATTCAAAACAAATTAAATGACATTTTTTGGAAGACCTCCTTGAAATCACCTCCTGTCCGAAGTAACCTGTACCTGCTTGAGTAAATTAGGATGAAAAGCTTTCGATGTCGGCTTGTATGCAGGGGACTTTAATCATTCCAACGGATTTTGAAAAATAAAACCGCATTCATGTAATGCCATGTCCAACCACCAGGTGGCAAACTCGTACCAGAAAAGCCTCTACATAAAAACAACATGCCTTCATATTTTCCATTTCTATTTTCTTTTTTTTTTAAAGTTCTTACATTGACACGCAACTTTGTTCAACGGATCAGAAACGGGAAAAACAAGTGGTTCCTCTTCAAACAAAGTCTTCTTCATGTACAACAATAGTAAACATTAGGAATTTCCTAAGAAGTCCAGTGAAAAACAAGGTTGTGTGGTTGTGCAGTCCTCCCCAGATTTCATCAACATGTTTCCTGCTTTTGATGTCAGCTTGTAAGCAGGGGACTTTAATCATTCCAACGGATTTTGAAAAATAAAACCGCATTCATGTAATGCCATGTCCAACCACCAGGTGGCAAACTCGTACCACAAACCTCTAGATAAAAACAACATGCCTTCATATTTTCCATTTCTATTTTCTTTTTTTTTAAAGTTCTAACATTGACACGCAACTTTGTTCAACGGATCAGAAACGGGAAAAACAAGTGGTTCCTCTTCAAACAAAGTCTTCTTCATGTACAACAATAGTAAACATTGGGAATTTCCTAAGAAGTCTAGTGAAAAACAAGGTTGTGTGGTAGTGCAGTCCTCCCCAGATTTCATCAACATGTTTCCTGCCACACTAGAGTAAACAAGACACTGGACCATGTTTACACCAATTTGGTTGGAGCCTACAAGGCTAAACCCCTCCCCCACATAGGACAAACAGACCACCTTGCTACTTTTCTCTCCCCCAAGTATTCACCACTCATCCAATGTGTGAAACCCACAGTTAAGACAATAAAAGTGTGGCCTGAGGGGACAGATGTGTTGCAGTACCGGTTCAGGCACACACACTGGAATATGTTTTCCACCCAGGCAACCTGTCACTCCCACACTGATATTGAGAGCTCTGTACTGGACCACATATCCACCACCATATATACCATATGTTTACCACCCAGAAGTGGATCACCATGTGCCCTAACAGCCCTGGATGAACAGGAATGTCTGTCTCCTGCTGAAGGCCCGCAACATCGCCTTCAGATCGGGAGATACACGAGCCTACAGTACAGCCAGGCCTGACCTGAAGCGGGGCGTCAAGGAAGCCAAGCCCTGCTGCAAGCTGAAGGTTGAGGAGTACTTCTCAAACTCCAACCCCCTTGTGTGGCAAGGCATCCAGGGATCAGCGCCCCCCTCCTCTGATATCTCCTTTCTCAACGAGTTGAACAACTTCTACGCTTGTTTTGAGAGGGACAACATACAGCCTGCAACCAAGCAGAGCTGACCACTGACTTCCAACCCCTATCACTCTGCCCCACGGATGTCAGAGCAGCGCACAAAGCTGCAGGCCCCGATGGCACCCCTGGACGTGTACTCAGAGCATGTGCTGGGGAGCTGTCGGACTTATTCAACCTGTCCTTGGCCCATGCTGTTGTTCCAACCTGCTTTAAGTCCACCTCCATTGTACCTGCTCCCCAAAAATCCTCCCCTACCTGTCTGAATGACTACCGCCCGGTAGCACTCACCCCCACCATCACCAAGTGCTTGGAGCAGCTGGTTCTGGCACATCTCCAATCCTGTCTTCCCCCCAACCTGGACCCCCAACAATTTGCTTATTGCGAGAACAGGAGCACAGAAGATGCAGTCTCCATAGCGCTGCACTCTGTTAGGACGGAGTGAACAGGTCCTAACAGAGTGCCATCTGGACAATCAGGACACATATGCAAGAATGCTGTTCATAGACTTCAGTTCAGCATTTGACACTGCCATCCCCTCTGAGCTGATCACCAAACTTGCAGATCGGCATCACAGCAACGGCCTATCTTCAGAGATCCTGGTGAACTTCTACTGCTGCACCGTTGAGAGCATCCTGACCAACTGCATTACAGTTTGGTACGGGAACTGCTCTGTAGCTGACCGGAAGGCGCTGCAGAAAGTGGTGAAAACCACCCAACGCATGGCTGGCGCCTCACTTCCTTCCTGCTCTTCAGACCACCTTCAGGAAGCGTTGTCTCAGGAGAGCTACCAAAATAAAGAAAGACTCCTGCTATACCCGGCAAACAGACTGTTTGCCCTCCTGCCCTCTAGGAGGCACTACAGGAGTCTCTGTACAAGAACCACCAGGTTCAGGAACAGTTTCTTCCCCACAGCAGTCTCCCTGCTGAACTCTGCCCTCCGTCACCCCACTCTCCTTCACAAACATTCACACATACTCGCCAGACCCCATCCCCCACCCCCTTGCACACACCCAACCCCTCCCGGAATGAACTCACCACTGCACTGATGAATGCACTTTCACTGGTCACTTTGTTTATCTTTGTTTTACTGCACATACTGTAAAAAAACCTTGTACTTTATATACTGTAAAAACTTGCATTTCATATATCCTTGCACTACTCATTTAACTTTAAGTTCTGTATCTGTATTTTCGTATATTTACTTTGGGTTCCCGTGAATATTTGGTCCAAACTCTTAAATAAGTGCAGTTTCACCTTGTTTCTTCTTTTTCTTCTTGGCCTTCTTCTCCTGCGCTTTATCCACAGAGGTTTTGAGGTCCTTCTCGATGTCCACCAGCTCTTCAGGGGCCTTCATCCCAAACATGCCTGGTTTAGTGAGTTGTTGTTGTTCATTCCAACCAGGACTCTGCTGATTGATCTGGTTCTCATAGCAGTGGTAGGAACTTCAATGTACATTATATACAAGAACACATGGTTCCGGTGTTATGCCAGCTCCATCACTATAAACTCATCAAATGAGCATCACTTTGTGTGAAGTGCTGCTGAAGAGCAGAACATGCTCCACCTTAGAGAGATGAATTAACATTCCAACAGGAAGAGCTGCTTGCAAAGTGCTGCTCTCTGCAGCCGGGCCTTTCTTTGTCTTCTTCTTTAGACTTGCCACCGATTCCAGCATGCTGAGAGGAGTGACACAGATGTACGATGATTAACATTGGTGACTCTGTTCAGCTCTGTGTGTGTGTGTGTGTGTGTGTGTGTGTGTGTGTTTACCTACCTTTCCCATCCTAGTCTCTGCTCTAGGCCGAAGGGTTGAGTGCTCTGGACATGCTTCGACTGGCTGAGCAAAGAGTTGAT
Source organism: Genypterus blacodes (assembly GCF_046128005.1). Taxonomy (NCBI): domain Eukaryota; kingdom Metazoa; phylum Chordata; class Actinopteri; order Ophidiiformes; family Ophidiidae; genus Genypterus; species Genypterus blacodes. Next base: position 1,038,538 of record NW_027466998.1, on the reverse strand, counting down.
TATACTGGACCTTGTGGTAGATCCACATTGTACTGTCAGCTGTCACACCCAGCACCAGCCTTTGGCTAATGGCCTCAGATTCAGCAGAGTCCTGTGTAAGTGGCATGTGGTGCATGGATAGGAGGAGTCTGCAAGAGGCACAAATCAATGAGTCACAGCACAAACTCACATTAATAATAATAATTATAATAATACATTTTATTTGTAGAGCACTTTTCATAGTTAAAAACAATCCCAAAGTGCTACAGAGTACAGCAAAATTAAAACAGGTTTAAAAACAAGAGAACTATGACACAGTGTTTAAAAAAAAAGGTTTTCAGGCCTTAGTTAGTGCCCGGACTGTGATTAAACTGTACATATGGTTGGAATTAATATGAATCTTAATATGCATCTATTATTCAGTGTTCAGAGTGAAGACTAGGACGTGTCTACTAGCATGGCCTTTCAATGTCATCGTTCACACGCTTCATTAATAATAAGAAGCAGGTTAGATCAGAGCTCTTACCCAAAGGAAGAACTGACGAGGACAGTTCTGGTTTGATTATCCAGTAGTAAACAAAGTTTCCTTCCTGTCTCTGGGATGTCCGTAGTGGCTTTTTTTAGTATTGGTATTGAAGAAAGGGAAAAAGACAAACCTGGCAGGTTACAACAACAAAAACTTCACTTAGAATCCCCTTTAGAAAACTCACACATCTTTACATAGTTTTAGACTGGGGACAAACCTGGCCCTGTCCATGCCATGTGAGCTCCTCCCCCTTCTTCACTTGGTGGTTGTCAATGATGGATGAAAGTGGAGTAATGATCCACTTTCTTAGTCGGAATACAGAGTCCTCCCCCCCCCCCCCGAGAAAGGAAACTAGTTAGTCGGTTACAGTTACATCCACCAGTTTTCTTTGACCTGCTTATACGCAGCAGCCTCTGTGTCAGTCAGTTCAAATGATGAATTCAACTTTTAAGCAATTTAAGCATCCTGCAAAGTACATAACACATCTTGCTAGAATAAGCCACTTTACTGACATTACATGTTGTATGCATCAAACACCTTGTCTTTGCTGTAATGTACTCCATATTTATCACTTGCATTACATTACATTACGGTCATTTAGCAGACGCTTTTATCCAAAGCGACTTACAATAAGTGCGTTCAACAAAGAACTTCAGGGACAGGACCCAATTTCTTCTCATGGGTAAAAATGGGATGCTCAGTGCCCATTTCATTTTGACAACATTCAAAAAGTTGGTCCAAATAGTGACTTACTGACATTTTTGAAGTTCAATTTTGATGAACTCAAATCTCATGCACATATGCCTTACCAAAGGGCACAGAGAAAGGATTTGAGCAGGGAGATGCAGCTCATTGCTAAGCAATGTTGCTAATCAATTCCATTATTCTCAGGAAAGAGTAGCTGGAATGCTTTTCAATCATTTTTTGCCGTCTTACTACACATTCCACAGATAAATCAGGATCAAAACGTGTTTGAACTATCTCAATCCAAAACAAAACAAACTGAACATATATATTTTTCTCTATACTGCTCAACAAAACTGAATTGAACTATCTAACTCCATCAGAGGACAAGGTGTTTAATTTCCATGGGTGCAAGCCCTCAAAGTCTGGATAATCAACCAACCTGCTTCTTTTATAAATTCCATATGTGGTTTTGAGGACAGATTTCAAGAAGTCTGTGCTGGCCCTTTCTCGCTGTCTCGTGTATTTTTCCATTGTCCTTTCAGTGACATATTACATTCACAATGTAACTGTAAAAAACAACACCTTCCTTGAATACAGCAAGCTTATGTTGTGTCACCCCATACTGAAACTACAGCACCAAATAAATTAATTTCACCATTCTTTGTTTGGATTTGGACACCATTATACAGCAACTGTAAGTCACAATCAATTGTTTGTAACACAACACAACATCAACACCACACTCATCAATATCCTTAGCTTTTACTAAAGCAAAAAGTCTGATTGCAGCAAGCTTTAACCTAAACTTGGGGTCTATGTTTCCTAAAGTATTAATAACCATCAATATATTTCATCTGTATATAAAATCACCTGCAATGGTGTGGTGGGATTTGGAAAGGCTGATATTTCTCTGTTATTTTCTGAAATATTCATTATTTTCCAGCTGAAAATTTTTCATTAAAACCCATTCAAATCTTTTTTCATTTTCTTCAGGCACTTCATGTGCCTTCTAACTTCTTCCTACTTTCAGACAGAGACAGAGAATCCATTCAAGGGTTATCCTGCCTCTCCTGCACACACACACCCTTGAACACAGGCTTTGATCTTTCTTTGTTTTTTTTCTGGACAACTGTTGTCCTTTTGTCACAGCTTCAAAGGACTTGAGCTGTCAATCAAACTGCTTGCGAGTTTATCTCATTTAGGGACAGAAATCATTCACACATTGTCAGACCTACATGCTCCATTCTTTCAGGGGTTTTTGTTAAGCATTTCAAGCATTTAAACACTTTTATGGTTTTAGAGCAGAATCTTTGAGTCACTTAAAGCAATTCAAATCTTTCAGGCAACAGACAGCACAGACACTCACACTCACATTACTTCACGTACACGCACACACAGACAGGCTTTGATCTTTCTGGGTTTTTTTCATAATTTTCACCCATTTCATAGGTTTTTGCAGTTAAAACACTTCAAGCATTTTAAATCTTGCAGGCAACAGACAGCACAGACACTCACACTCACAGTACTTCACATACACATACATAAAGCACACACAGGCTTCATCTTTCAGGGTTTTCTCAGCATATTCACACATTTCGCGGGTTTTGCAGTTAAAACCCTTCAAGCATTTTAAATCTTCCCATAGATAGACACACTCACTCGCATATACACTTCACATCAAGCATTATGTAGTCACACTATCATACTAGATAGCCAATTGCATCTTACCTGATGAACAGGCCCTTGAATCTGATAATCCTCAATCACACGTACCACAAAAAACAGTCCAATGGTGCACACAGTCAGACGGTAAAATGGCTGCAAACGGACAACACGGCAACAAATGGTGTGACCAGGTCGGGCTATACCAAATGAGGAATTTGGTCGAGCCCATTAAGACTCGAAATAGCTTGCATAGTAATTACATAGTAATGCGATTCAAAAATGCTGAAAACTGGCTTAACAATTAACATTTACCTTGTAGTCGTTATATCTACAAATAACAATTTTTTATTCGCTATTTACACGTAGTCTGACATGTTTCGCACATACTCCCCCCCCTCACAGAACTTACGTGATTGGATGGTCGACTGGAGAACCATTTTGAACTGGATGTCATCAAGAGAAGTATGATTTTCCTTAAGTTGGCTGATCGGTAAGGTAGTTTAACAGTATCTCTTCTGTCTTCGATAATGCATTCGTATTTACAGCGGAGCATATGGAAAGAAGAAGATGGCCTCATCCCAGACAGCTAAGTTATGGCTTTTGCACTCCGTCCACCCTGTTTAGCAGCTGCAAGTGTGCCGACATCATCGTATTTGCACGTACATCCTTACTGCAGAAAGATTGCAACAGCCCCGCCTCTTCGAGCAGAGAACAGAATGGGACAGGTAGGTACGCGCGCGCACACACACACACACACACACACACACACACACATGAGTTGATTATGGAACATGTGTCACTTTTTCATCCATTTAGGACTGGACCCCAATCTGTATCCGACCAGAAAACTCAGTTCCCTCCTGAAAATCCACAAATCCTATTATAAGGTGATTTTGAATGAATCTACCATAAAATGTCATGTGAAGATGTGCACTGCTGATAACTAAACAGTTTTCTCATTGGAGTGAATATACAATGATAAACAGCAATGAAAGCAGCAGTAAATGCCAAAAACCAAGCGTAAAATGCTTTTCATTTTAGTTGATGGTTGCTTCAGTAAATCCTATTATAATGTGATTTCAAGTAGAGGTACCTGGAAATGTAATTTGAATATGTTTTGAGTTGATTATGGAACATCTGTCACTTTTTCATCCATTTAGGACTGGACCCCAATCTGTATCCGACCAGAAAACTCAGTTCCCTCCTGAAAATCCACAAATCCTATTAAAAGGTGATTTTGAATGCATCTACCATAAATGTCATGTTAAGATGTGTTTTGTTGATAACTTAACAGTTTTCTCATTGGAGTGAATATACAATAATCAACAGCAATGGGGCAGCTGTAAATGCTGAAAACCTAGCGTAAAATGCTTTTCATTGTAGTTGATGGTTGCTTCATTCAATCCTATTATAATGTGATTTCAAGTAGAGGTACCTGGAAATGTAATTTCAATATGTTTTGAGTTGATTATGGAACATCTGTCACTTTTTCATCCATTTAGGACTGGACCCCAATCTGTGTCTGTCATAGCCTCCTGAAAATCCACAAATCCTATTATGAGGTGATTATGAATGAATCTACCATAAAATGTCATGTGAAGATGTGCTCTGCTGATAACTAAACAATTTTCTCATTGGACTGAATATACAATAATCAACAGCAATGGGGCAACTGTAAATGCTGAAAATCTAGCGTAAAATGCTTTTCATTGTAATTTACACAAGCAGTTGATGGTTGCTTCATTAAATCCTATTATAATGTGATTTCAAGTAGAGGTACCTTGAAATGTAATTTGAATATGTTTTGAGTTGATTATGGAACATTTGTCACTTTTTCATCAATTTAGGACTGGATCCCAATCTGTATTTGACCAGAAAACTCAGTTCCCTCCTGAAAATCCTCAAATCCTATTATAAGGTGATTTTGAATGAATCTACCATAAAATGTCATGTGAAGATGTGCTCTGCTGATAACTAAACAGTTTTCTCATTGGAGTGAATATAAAATGATAAACAGCATTGAAAGCAGCTGTAAATGCCGAAAACCAAGCGTAAAATGCTTTTCATTGTAGTTGATGGTTGCTTCAGTAAATCCTATTATAATGTGATTTCAAGTAGAGGTACCTGGAAATGTAATTTGAATATGTTTTGAGTTGACAATGGAACATCTGTCACTTTTTCATCCATTTAGGACTGGACCCCAATCTGTGTCTGTCATAGCCTCCTGAAAATCCACAAATCCTATTATAAGGTGATTTTGAATGAATCTACCATAAAATGTCATGTTAAGATGTGCTTTGTTGATAACTAAACAGTTTTCTCATTGGAGTGAATATACAATAATCAACAGCAATGCGGCAGCTGTAAATGCTGAAAACCTAGCGTAAAATGCTTTTCATTGTAATTTACACAAGCAGTTGATGGTTGCTTCATTAAATCCTATTATAATGTGATTTCAAGTAGAGGTACTTTGAAATGTAATTTGAATATATTTTGAGTTGATTATGGAACATCTGTCACTTTTTCACCCATTTAGGACTGGACCCCAATCTGTATTTGACCAGAAAACTCAGTTCCCTCCTGAAATCCACAAATCCTATTATAAGGTGATTTTGAATGAATCTACCATAAAATGTCATGTGAAGATGTGCTCTGCTGATAACTGAACAGTTTTCTCATTGGAGTGAATATACAATGATAAACAGCAATGAAAGCAGCAGTAAATGCTGAAAACCAAGCGTAAAATGCTTTTCATTGTAGTTGATGGTTGCTTCAGTAAATCCTATTATAATGTGATTTCAAGTAGAGGTACCTGGAAATGTAATTTGAATATGTTTTGAGTTGATTATGGAACATCTGTCACTTTTTCATCCATTTAGGACTGGACCCCAATCTGTATTTGACCAGAAAACTCAGTTCCCTCCTGAAAATCCACAAATCCTATTATAAGGTGATTTTGGATGAATCTACCATAAAATGTCATGTTAAGATGTGCTTTGTTGATAACTAAACAGTTTTCTCATTGGAGTGAGTTTACAATAATCAACAGCAATGGGGCAACTGTAAATGCCAAAAACCTAGCGTAAAATGCTTTTCATTGTAATTTACACAAGCAGTTGATGGTTGCTTCATTCAATCCTATTATAATGTGATCTGAAGTAGAGGTACCTTGAAATGTAATTTGAATATGTGTGAGTTGATTATGGAACATGTGTCACCTTTTCATCCATTTAGGACTGGACCCCAATCTGTATTTGACCAGAAAACTCAGTTCCCTCCTGAAATCCACAAATCCTATTATGAGGTGATTTTGAATGAATCTACCATAAAATGTCATGTGAAGATGTGCTCTGCTGATAACTAAACAGTTTTCTCATTGGAGTGAATATACAATGATAAACAGCAATGAAAGCAGCAGTAAATGCCGAAAACCAAGCGTAAAATGCTTTTCATTGTAGTTGATGGTTGCTTCAGTAAATCCTATTATAATGTGATTTCAAGTAGAGGTACCTTGAAATGTAATTTGAATATGTTTTGAGTTGATTATGGAACATCTGTCACTTTTTCATCCATTTAGGACTGGACCCCAATCTGTATCGGACCAGAAAACTCAGTTCCCTCCTGAAAATCCACAAATCCTATTATAAGGTGATTTTGGATGAATCTACCATAAAATGTCATGTTAAGATGTGCTTTGTTAATAACTAAACAGTTTTCTCATTGGAGTGAATATACAATAATCAACAGCAATGGGGCAACTGTAAATGCCGAAAACCTCGCATAAAATGCTTTTCATTGTAATTTACACAAGCAGTTGATGGTTGCTTCATTCAATCCTATTATAATGTGATTTCAAGTAGAGGTACCTTGAAATGTTATTTGAATATGTTTTGAGTTGATTATGGAACATGTTGCACTTTTTCATCCATTTAGGACTGGACCCCAATCTGTATTTGACCAGAAAACTCAGTTCCCTCCTGAAATCCACAAATCCTATTATGAGGTGATTTTGAATGAATCTACCATAAAATGTCATGTGAAGATGTGCTCTGCTGATAACTAAACAGTTTTCTCATTGGAGTGAATATACAATGATAAACAGCAATGAAAGCAGCAGTAAATGCCGAAAACCAAGCGTAAAATGCTTTTCATTGTAGTTGATGGTTGCTTCAGTAAATTCTATTATAATGTGATCTGAAGTAGAGGTACCTTGAAATGTAATTTGAATATGTGTGAGTTGATTATGGAACATGTGTCACTTTTTCATCCATTTAGGACTGGACCCCAATCTGTATTTGACCAGAAAACTCAGTTCCCTCCTGAAAATCCTCAAATCCTATTATAAGGTGATTTTGAATGAATCTACCATAAAATGTCATGTGAAGATGTGCTCTGCTGATAACTAAACAGTTTTCTCATTGGAGTGAATATAAAATGATAAACAGCATTGAAAGCAGCTGTAAATGCCGAAAACCAAGCGTAAAATGCTTTTCATTGTAGTTGATGGTTGCTTCAGTAAATCCTATTATAATGTGATTTCAAGTAGAGGTACCTGGAAATGTAATTTGAATATGTTTTGAGTTGACAATGGAACATCTGTCACTTTTTCATCCATTTAGGACTGGACCCCAATCTGTGTCTGTCATAGCCTCCTGAAAATCCACAAATCCTATTATAAGGTGATTTTGAATGAATCTACCATAAAATGTCATGTTAAGATGTGCTTTGTTGATAACTAAACAGTTTTCTCATTGGAGTGAATATACAATAATCAACAGCAATGCGGCAGCTGTAAATGCTGAAAACCTAGCGTAAAATGCTTTTCATTGTAATTTACACAAGCAGTTGATGGTTGCTTCATTAAATCCTATTATAATGTGATTTCAAGTAGAGGTACTTTGAAATGTAATTTGAATATATTTTGAGTTGATTATGGAACATCTGTCACTTTTTCACCCATTTAGGACTGGACCCCAATCTGTATTTGACCAGAAAACTCAGTTCCCTCCTGAAATCCACAAATCCTATTATAAGGTGATTTTGAATGAATCTACCATAAAATGTCATGTGAAGATGTGCTCTGCTGATAACTGAACAGTTTTCTCATTGGAGTGAATATACAATGATAAACAGCAATGAAAGCAGCAGTAAATGCTGAAAACCAAGCGTAAAATGCTTTTCATTGTAGTTGATGGTTGCTTCAGTAAATCCTATTATAATGTGATTTCAAGTAGAGGTACCTGGAAATGTAATTTGAATATGTTTTGAGTTGATTATGGAACATCTGTCACTTTTTCATCCATTTAGGACTGGACCCCAATCTGTATTTGACCAGAAAACTCAGTTCCCTCCTGAAAATCCACAAATCCTATTATAAGGTGATTTTGGATGAATCTACCATAAAATGTCATGTTAAGATGTGCTTTGTTGATAACTAAACAGTTTTCTCATTGGAGTGAGTTTACAATAATCAACAGCAATGGGGCAACTGTAAATGCCAAAAACCTAGCGTAAAATGCTTTTCATTGTAATTTACACAAGCAGTTGATGGTTGCTTCATTAAATTCTATTATAATGTGATCTGAAGTAGAGGTACCTTGAAATGTAATTTGAATATGTGTGAGTTGATTATGGAACATGTGTCACCTTTTCATCCATTTAGGACTGGACCCCAATCTGTATTTGACCAGAAAACTCAGTTCCCTCCTGAAATCCACAAATCCTATTATGAGGTGATTTTGAATGAATCTACCATAAAATGTCATGTGAAGATGTGCTCTGCTGATAACTAAACAGTTTTCTCATTGGAGTGAATATACAATGATAAACAGCAATGAAAGCAGCAGTAAATGCCGAAAACCAAGCGTAAAATGCTTTTCATTGTAGTTGATGGTTGCTTCAGTAAATCCTATTATAATGTGATTTCAAGTAGAGGTACCTTGAAATGTAATTTGAATATGTTTTGAGTTGATTATGGAACATCTGTCACTTTTTCATCCATTTAGGACTGGACCCCAATCTGTATCGGACCAGAAAACTCAGTTCCCTCCTGAAAATCCACAAATCCTATTATAAGGTGATTTTGGATGAATCTACCATAAAATGTCATGTTAAGATGTGCTTTGTTGATAACTAAACAGTTTTCTCATTGGAGTGAATATACAATAATCAACAGCAATGGGGCAACTGTAAATGCCGAAAACCTCGCATAAAATGCTTTTCATTGTAATTTACACAAGCAGTTGATGGTTGCTTCATTCAATCCTATTATAATGTGATTTCAAGTAGAGGTACCTTGAAATGTTATTTGAATATGTTTTGAGTTGATTATGGAACATGTTGCACTTTTTCATCCATTTAGGACTGGACCCCAATCTGTATTTGACCAGAAAACTCAGTTCCCTCCTGAAATCCACAAATCCTATTATGAGGTGATTTTGAATGAATCTACCATAAAATGTCATGTGAAGATGTGCTCTGCTGATAACTAAACAGTTTTCTCATTGGAGTGAATATACAATGATAAACAGCAATGAAAGCAGCAGTAAATGCCGAAAACCAAGCGTAAAATGCTTTTCATTGTAGTTGATGGTTGCTTCAGTAAATTCTATTATAATGTGATCTGAAGTAGAGGTACCTTGAAATGTAATTTGAATATGTGTGAGTTGATTATGGAACATGTGTCACTTTTTCATCCATTTAGGACTGGACCCCAATCTGTATTTGACCAGAAAACTCAGTTCCCTCCTGAAAATCCACAAATCCTATTATAAGGTGATTTTGAATGAATCTACCATAAAATGTCATGTGAAGATGTGCTATGCTGATAACTGAACAGTTTCTCATTGGAGTGAATATACAATAATCAACAGCAATGAAAGCAGCTGTAAATGCCGAAAACCAAGCGTAAAATGCTTTTCATTGTAGTTGATGGTTGCTTCAGTAAATCCTATTATAATGTAATTTCAAGTAGAGGTACCTGGAAATGTAATTTGAATATGTTTTGAGTCGATTATGGAACATCTGTCCCTTTTTCATCCATTTAGGACTGGACCCCAATCTGTATTTGACCAGAAAACTCAGTTCCCTCCTGAAAATCCACAAATCCTATTATAAGGTGATTTTGAATGAATCTACCATAAAATGTCATGTTAAGATGTGCTTTGTTGATAACTAAACAGTTTTCTCATTGGAGTGAATATACAATAATCAACAGCAATGGGGCAACTGTAAATGCCGAAAACCTAGCATAAAATGCTTTTCATTGTATATTTACACAAGCAGTTGATGGTTGCTTCAGTAAATCCTATTATAATGTGATTTCAAGTAGAGGTACCTTGAAATGTAATTTCAATATGTTTTGAGTTGATTATTGAACATCTGTCACCTTTTCATCCATTTAGGACTGGACCCCAATCTGTATTTGACCAGAAAACTCAGTTCCCTCCTGAAATCCACAAATCCTATTATAAGGTGATTTTGAATGAATCTACCATAAAATGTCATGTGAAGATGTGCTCTGCTGATAACTAAACAGTTTTCTCATTGGAGTGAATATACAATGATCAACAGCAATGAAAGCAGCAGTAAATGCCGAAAACCAAGCGTAAAATGCTTTTCATTGTAGTTGATGGTTGCTTCAGTAAATCCTATTATAATGTGATTTCAAGTAGAGGTACCTGGAAATGTAATTTGAATATGTTTTGAGTTGATTATGGAACATGTGTCACTTTTTCATCCATTTAGGACTGGACCCCAATCTGTATCTGACCAGAAAACTCAGTTCCCTCCTGAAAATCCACAAATCCTATTATAAGGTGATTTTGGATGAATCTACCATAAAATGTCATGTTAAAATGTGCTTTGTTAATAACTAAACAGTTTTCTCATTGGAGTGAATATACAATAATCAACAGCAATGGGGCAACTGTAAATGCCGAAAACCTTGCGTAAAATGCTTTTCATTGTAATTTACACAAGCAGTTGATGGTTGCTTCATTCAATCCTATTATAATGTGATTTCAAGTAGAGGTACCTTGAAATGTTATTTGAATATGTTTTGAGTTGATTATGGAACATGTGGCACTTTTTCATCCATTTAGGACTGGACCCCAATCTGTATTTGACCAGAAAACTCAGTTCCCTCCTGAAATCCACAAATCCTATTATGAGTTGATTTTGAATGAATCTACCATAAAATGTCATGTGAAGATGTGCTCTGCTGATAACTAAACAGTTTTCTCATTGGAGTGAATATACAATGATAAACAGCAATGAAAGCAGCAGTAAATGCTGAAAACCAAGCGTAAAATGCTTTTCATTGTAGTTGATGGTTGCTTCAGTAAATTCTATTATAATGTGATCTGAAGTAGAGGTACCTTGAAATGTAATTTGAATATGTGTGAGTTGATTATGGAACATGTGTCACTTTTTCATCCATTTAGGACTGGACCCCAATCTGTATTTGACCATTAAACTCAGTTCCCTCCTGAAAATCCACAAATCCTATTATAAGGTGATTTTGAATGAATCTACCATAAAATGTCATGTGAAGATGTGCTCTGCTGATAACTGAGCAGTTTCTCATTGGAGTGAATATACAATAATCAACAGCAATGAAAGCAGCTGTAAATGCCGAAAACCAAGCGTAAAATGCTTTTCATTGTAGTTGATGGTTGCTTCAGTAAATCCTATTATAATGTGATTTCAAGTAGAGGTACCTGGAAATGTAATTTGAATATGTTTTGAGTCGATTATGGAACATCTGTCCCTTTTTCATCCATTTAGGACTGGACCCCAATCTTTATCTGTCCAGAAAACTCAGTTCCCTCCTGAAAATCCACAAATCCTATTATAAGGTGATTTTGAATGAATCTACCATAAAATGTCATGTTAAGATGTGCTTTGTTAATAACTAAACAGTTTTCTCATTGGAGTGAATATACAATAATCAACAGCAATGGGGCAACTGTAAATGCCGAAAACCTAGCGTAATATGCTTTTCATTGTAATTTACACAAGCAGTTGATGGTTGCTTCATTCAATCCTATTATAATGTGATTTCAAGTAGAGGTACCTTGAAATGTTATTTGAATATGTTTTGAGTTGATTATGGAACATGTGGCACTTTTTCATCCATTTAGGACTGGACCCCAATCTGTATTTGACCAGAAAACTCAGTTCCCTCCTGAAATCCACAAATCCTATTATGAGTTGATTTTGAATGAATCTACCATAAAATGTCATGTGAAGATGTGCTCTGCTGATAACTAAACAGTTTTCTCATTGGAGTGAATATACAATGATAAACAGCAATGAAAGCAGCAGTAAATGCTGAAAACCAAGCGTAAAATGCTTTTCATTGTAGTTGATGGTTGCTTCAGTAAATTCTATTATAATGTGATCTGAAGTAGAGGTACCTTGAAATGTAATTTGAATATGTGTGAGTTGATTATGGAACATGTGTCACTTTTTCATCCATTTAGGACTGGACCCCAATCTGTATTTGACCATTAAACTCAGTTCCCTCCTGAAAATCCACAAATCCTATTATAAGGTGATTTTGAATGAATCTACCATAAAATGTCATGTGAAGATGTGCTCTGCTGATAACTGAACAGTTTCTCATTGGAGTGAATATACAATAATCAACAGCAATGAAAGCAGCTGTAAATGCCGAAAACCAAGCGTAAAATGCTTTTCATTGTAGTTGATGGTTGCTTCAGTAAATCCTATTATAATGTGATTTCAAGTAGAGGTACCTGGAAATGTAATTTGAATATGTTTTGAGTCGATTATGGAACATCTGTCCCTTTTTCATCCATTTAGGACTGGACCCCAATCTTTATCTGTCCAGAAAACTCAGTTCCCTCCTGAAAATCCACAAATCCTATTATAAGGTGATTTTGAATGAATCTACCATAAAATGTCATGTTAAGATGTGCTTTGTTAATAACTAAACAGTTTTCTCATTGGAGTGAATATACAATAATCAACAGCAATGGGGCAACTGTAAATGCCGAAAATCTAGCATAAAATGCTTTTCATTGTATATTTACACAAGCAGTTGATGGTTGCTTCATTAAATTCTATTATAATGAGATTTGAAGTAGAGGTACCTTGAAATGTAATTTGAATATGTGTAAGTTGATAATGGAACATCTGTCCCTTTTTCATCCATTTAGGACTGGACCCCAATCTGTATCTCACCAGAAAACTCAGTTCCCTCCTGAAAATCCACAAATCCTATTATAAGGTGATTTTGAATGAATCTGCCATAAAATGTCATGTGTAGATGTGCTCTGCTGATAACTAAACAGTTTTCACATTGGAGTGAATATACAATAATCAACAGCAATGAAAGCAGCTGTAAATGCTGAAAACCAAGCACAAAATGCTCTTCATTGTAGTTGATGGTTGCTTCAGTAAATCCTATTATAATGTGATTTCAAGTAGAGGTACCTGGAAATGTAATTTCAATATGTTTTGAGTTGATTATGGAACATCTGTCACTTTTTTTATCCATTTAGGACTGGACCCAATCTGTATCCGTCCAGAAAACTCAGTTCCCTCCTGAAAATCCACAAATCCTATTATAAGGTGATTTTGAATGAATCTACCATAAAATGTCATGTTAAAATGTGCTTTGTTAATTACTAAACAGTTTTCTCATTGGAGTGAATATACAATAATCAACAGCAATGGGGCAACTGTAAATGCCAAAAACCTAGCGTAAAATGCTTTTCATTGTAATTTACACAAGCAGTTGATGGTTGCTTCATTAAATTCTATTATAATGTGATTTGAAGTAGATGTACCTTGAAATGTAATTTGAATATGTGTGAGTTGATTATGGAACATGTGTCACTTTTTCATCCATTTAGGAATGGACCCCAATCTGTATCTCACCAGAAAACTCAGTTCCCTCCCGAAAATCCACAAATCCTATTATAAGGTGATTTTGAATGAATCTGCCATAAAATGTCATGTTAAGATGTGCTTTGTTGATAACTAAACAGTTTTCTCATTGGAGTGAATATACAATGATAAACTGCAATGAAAGCAGCAGTAAATGCCAAAAACCAAGCGTAAAATGCTTTTCATTGTAGTTGATGGTTGCTTCATGAAATCCTATTATAATGTGATTTGAAGTAGAGGTACCTTGAAATGTAATTTGAATATGTGTGAGTTGATTATGGAACATGTGTCACTTTTTCATCCATTTAGGACTGGACCCCAATCTGTATTTGACCAGAAAACTCAGTTCCCGCCTGAAAATCCACAAATCCTATTATAAGGTGATTTTGAATGAATCTGCCATAAAATGTCATGTTGAGATGTGCCCTACTGATAACTAAACAGTTTTCTCATTGGAGTGAATATACAATGATAAGCAGCAATGAAAGCAGCTGTAAATCCCTAAAACCAGCCGTAAAATGCTTTTCATTGTAGTTGATTGTTGCTTCAGTAAATCCTATTATAATGTGATTTCAAGTAGAGGTACCTGGAAATGTAATTTGAATATGTTTTGAGTTGATTATGGAACATCTGTCCCTTTTTCATCCATTTAGGACTGGACCCCAATCTGTATCTGACCAGAAAACTCAGTTCCCTCCTGAAAATCCACAAATCCTATTATAAGGTGATTTTGAATGAATCTACCATAAAATGTCATGTTAAGATGTGCTTTGTTGATAACTAAACAGTTTTCTCATTGGAGTGAGTTTACAATAATCAACAGCAATGGGGCAACTGTAAATGCCAAAAACCTAGCGTAAAATGCTTTTCATTGTAATTTACACAAGCAGTTGATGGTTGCTTCATTCAATCCTATTATAATGTGATTTCAAGTAGAGGTACCTTGAAATGTAATTTGAATATGTTTTGAGTTGATTATGGAACATCTGTCACTTTTTCATCCATTTAGGACTGGACCCCAATCTGTATTTGACCAGAAAACTCAGTTCCCTCCTGAAAATCCACAAATCCTATTTTAAGGTGATTTTGAATGAATCTGCCATAAAATGTCATGTTGAGATGTGCTCTGCTGATAACTAAACAGTTTTCTCATTGGAGTGAATATACAATGATAAACAGCAATGAAAGCAGCAGTAAATACCGAAAACCAAGCGTAAAGTGCTTTTCATTGTAGTTGATGGTTGCTTCAGTAAATCCTATTTTAATGTGATTTCAAGTAGAGGAACCTGGAAATGTAATTTGAATATGTTTTGAGTTGATTATGGAACATCTGTCCCTTTTTCATCCATTTAGGACTGGACCCCAATCTGTATCTGACCAGAAAACTCAGTTCCCTCCTGAAAATCCACAAATCCTATTATAAGGTGATTTTGAATGAATCTACCATAAAATGTCATGTTAAGATGTGCTTTGTTGATAACTAAACAGTTTTCTCATTGGAGTGAGTTTACAATAATCAACAGCAATGGGGCAACTGTAAATGCCAAAAACCTAGCGTAAAATGCTTTTCATTGTAATTTACACAAGCAGTTGATGGTTGCTTCATTCAATCTTATTATAATGTGATTTCAAGTAGAGGTACCTTGAAATGTAATTTGAATATGTTTTGAGTTGATTATGGAACATGTGTCACTTTTTCATCCATTTAGGACTGGACCCCAATCTGTATTTGACCATTAAACTCAGTTCCCTCCTGAAAATCCACAAATCCTATTATAAGGTGATTTTGAATGAATCTACCATAAAATGTCATGTGAAGATGTGCTCTGCTGATAACTGAACAGTTTCTCATTGGAGTGAATATACAATGATAAACAGCAATGAAAGCAGCAGTAAATGCTGAAAACCAAGCGTAAAATGCTTTTCATTGTAGTTGATGGTTGCTTCAGTAAATTCTATTATAATGTGATCTGAAGTAGAGGTACCTTGAAATGTAATTTGAATATGTGTGAGTTGATTATGGAACATGTGTCACTTTTTTATCCATTTAGGACTGGACCCCAATCTGTATTTGACCATTAAACTCAGTTCCCTCCTGAAAATCCACAAATCCTATTATAAGGTGATTTTGAATGAATCTACCATAAAATGTCATGTGAAGATGTGCTCTGCTGATAACTGAACAGTTTCTCATTGGAGTGAATATACAATAATCAACAGCAATGAAAGCAGCTGTAAATGCCGAAAACCAAGCGTAAAATGCTTTTCATTGTAGTTGATGGTTGCTTCAGTAAATCCTATTATAATGTGATTTCAAGTAGAGGTACCTGGAAATGTAATTTGAATATGTTTTGAGTCGATTATGGAACATCTGTCCCTTTTTCATCCATTTAGGACTGGACCCCAATCTTTATCTGTCCAGAAAACTCAGTTCCCTCCTGAAAATCCACAAATCCTATTATAAGGTGATTTTGAATGAATCTACCATAAAATGTCATGTTAAGATGTGCTTTGTTAATAACTAAACAGTTTTCTCATTGGAGTGAATATACAATAATCAACAGCAATGGGGCAACTGTAAATGCCGAAAATCTAGCATAAAATGCTTTTCATTGTATATTTACACAAGCAGTTGATGGTTGCTTCATTAAATTCTATTATAATGAGATTTGAAGTAGAGGTACCTTGAAATGTAATTTGAATATGTGTAAGTTGATTATGGAACATCTGTCACTTTTTCATCCATTTAGGACTGGACCCCAATCTGTATCTCACCAGAAAACTCAGTTCCCTCCTGAAAATCCACAAATCCTATTATAAGGTGATTTTGAATGAATCTGCCATAAAATGTCATGTGTAGATGTGCTCTGCTGATAACTAAACAGTTTTCACATTGGAGTGAATATACAATAATCAACAGCAATGAAAGCAGCTGTAAATGCTGAAAACCAAGCACAAAATGCTCTTCATTGTAGTTGATGGTTGCTTCAGTAAATCCTATTATAATGTGATTTCAAGTAGAGGTACCTGGAAATGTAATTTCAATATGTTTTGAGTTGATTATTGAACATCTGTCACTTTTTTATCCATTTAGGACTGGACCCAATCTGTATCCGTCCAGAAAACTCAGTTCCCTCCTGAAAATCCACAAATCCTATTATAAGGTGATTTTGAATGAATCTACCATAAAATGTCATGTTAAAATGTGCTTTGTTAATTACTAAACAGTTTTCTCATTGGAGTGAATATACAATAATCAACAGCAATGGGGCAACTGTAAATGCCAAAAACCTAGCGTAAAATGCTTTTCATTGTAATTTACACAAGCAGTTGATGGTTGCTTCATTAAATTCTATTATAATGTGATTTGAAGTAGAGGTACCTTGAAATGTAATTTGAACATGTGTGAGTTGATTATGGAACATGTGTCACTTTTTCATCCATTTAGTACTGGACCCCAATCTGTATTTGACCAGAAAACTCAGTTCCCTCCTGAAAATCCACAAATCCTATTTTAAGGTGATTTTGAATGAATCTGCCATAAAATGTCATGTTGAGATGTGCTCTGCTGATAACTAAACAGTTTTCTCATTGGAGTGAATATACAATGATAAACAGCAATGAAAGCAGCAGTAAATACCGAAAACCAAGCGTAAAATGCTTTTCATTGTAGTTGATGGTTGCTTCAGTAAATCCTATTATAATGTGATTTCAAGTAGAGGTACCTGGAAATGTAATTTGAATATGTTTTGAGTTGATTATGGAACATCTGTCCCTTTTTCATCCATTTAGGACTGGACCCCAATCTGTATCTGACCAGAAAACTCAGTTCCCTCCTGAAAATCCACAAATCCTATTATAAGGTGATTTTGAATGAATCTACCATAAAATGTCATGTTAAAATGTGCTTTGTTAATTACTAAACAGTTTTCTCATTGGAGTGAATATACAATAATCAACAGCAATGGGGCAACTGTAAATGCCAAAAACCTAGCGTAAAATGCTTTTCATTGTAATTTACACAAGCAGTTGATGGTTGCTTCATTAAATTCTATTATAATGTGATTTGAAGTAGAGGTACCTTGAAATGTAATTTGAACATGTGTGAGTTGATTATGGAACATGTGTCACTTTTTCATCCATTTAGTACTGGACCCCAATCTGTATTTGACCAGAAAACTCAGTTCCCTCCTGAAAATCCACAAATCCTATTTTAAGGTGATTTTGAATGAATCTGCCATAAAATGTCATGTTGAGATGTGCTCTGCTGATAACTAAACAGTTTTCTCATTGGAGTGAATATACAATGATAAACAGCAATGAAAGCAGCAGTAAATACCGAAAACCAAGCGTAAAATGCTTTTCATTGTAGTTGATGGTTGCTTCAGTAAATCCTATTATAATGTGATTTCAAGTAGAGGTACCTGGAAATGTAATTTGAATATGTTTTGAGTTGATTATGGAACATCTGTCCCTTTTTCATCCATTTAGGACTGGACCCCAATCTGTATCTGACCAGAAAACTCAGTTCCCTCCTGAAAATCCACAAATCCTATTATGAGGTGATTTTGGATGAATCTACCATAAAATGTCATGTTAAGATGTGCTTTGTTGATAACTAAACAGTTTTCTCATTGGAGTGAATATACAATAATCAACAGCAATGGGGCAGCTGTAAATGCCGAAAACTTAGCGTAAAATGCTTTTCATTGTAATTTACACAAGCAGTTGATGGTTGCTTCATTAAATTCTATTATAATGTGATTTGAAGTAGAGGTACCTTGAAATGTAATTTGAATATGTGTGAGTTGATTATGGAACATTTGTCACTTTTTCATCCATTTAGGAATGGACCCCAATCTGTATCTCACCAGAAAACTCAGTTCCCTCCTGAAAATCCACAAATCCTATTATAAGGTGATTTTGAATGAATCTGCCATAAAATGTCATGTTAAGATGTGCTTTGTTGATAACTAAACAGTTTTCTCATTGGAGTGAATATACAATGATAAACTGCAATGAAAGCAGCAGTAAATGCCAAAAACCAAGCGTAAAATGCTTTTCATTGTAGTTGATGGTTGCTTCATGAAATCCTATTATAATGTGATTTGAAGTAGAGGTACCTTGAAATGTAATTTGAATATGTGTGAGTTGATTATGGAACATGTGTCACTTTTTCATCCATTTAGGACTGGACCCCAATCTGTATTTGACCAGAAAACTCAGTTCCCGCCTGAAAATCCACAAATCCTATTATAAGGTGATTTTGAATGAATCTGCCATAAAATGTCATGTTGAGATGTGCCCTACTGATAACTAAACAGTTTTCTCATTGGAGTGAATATACAATGATAAGCAGCAATGAAAGCAGCTGTAAATCCCTAAAACCAGCCGTAAAATGCTTTTCATTGTAGTTGATTGTTGCTTCAGTAAATCCTATTATAATGTGATTTCAAGTAGAGGTACCTGGAAATGTAATTTGAATATGTTTTGAGTTGATTATGGAACATCTGTCCCTTTTTCATCCATTTAGGACTGGACCCCAATCTGTATCTGACCAGAAAACTCAGTTCCCTCCTGAAAATCCACAAATCCTATTATAAGGTGATTTTGAATGAATCTACCATAAAATGTCATGTTAAGATGTGCTTTGTTGATAACTAAACAGTTTTCTCATTGGAGTGAGTTTACAATAATCAACAGCAATGGGGCAACTGTAAATGCCAAAAACCTAGCGTAAAATGCTTTTCATTGTAATTTACACAAGCAGTTGATGGTTGCTTCATTCAATCCTATTATAATGTGATTTCAAGTAGAGGTACCTTGAAATGTAATTTGAATATGTTTTGAGTTGATTATGGAACATCTGTCACTTTTTCATCCATTTAGGACTGGACCCCAATCTGTATTTGACCAGAAAACTCAGTTCCCTCCTGAAAATCCACAAATCCTATTTTAAGGTGATTTTGAATGAATCTGCCATAAAATGTCATGTTGAGATGTGCTCTGCTGATAACTAAACAGTTTTCTCATTGGAGTGAATATACAATGATAAACAGCAATGAAAGCAGCAGTAAATACCGAAAACCAAGCGTAAAGTGCTTTTCATTGTAGTTGATGGTTGCTTCAGTAAATCCTATTTTAATGTGATTTCAAGTAGAGGAACCTGGAAATGTAATTTGAATATGTTTTGAGTTGATTATGGAACATCTGTCCCTTTTTCATCCATTTAGGACTGGACCCCAATCTGTATCTGACCAGAAAACTCAGTTCCCTCCTGAAAATCCACAAATCCTATTATGAGGTGATTTTGGATGAATCTACCATAAAATATCATGTTAAGATGTGCTTTGTTGATAACTAAACAGTTTTCTCATTGGAGTGAATATACAATAATCAACAGCAATGGGGCAGCTGTAAATGCCGAAAACCTAGCGTAAAATGCTTTTCATTGTAATTTACACAAGCAGTTGATGGTTGCTTCATTAAATTCTATTATAATGTGATTTGAAGTAGAGGTACCTTGAAATGTAATTTGAATATGTGTGAGTTGATTATGGAACATGTGTCACTTTTTCATCCATTTAGGAATGGACCCCAATCTGTATCCCACCAGAAAACTCAGTTCCCTCCTGAAAATCCACAAATCCTATTATAAGGTGATTTTGAATGAATCTGCCATAAAATGTCATGTTAAGATGTGCTTTGTTGATAACTAAACAGTTTTCTCATTGGAGTGAATATACAATGATAAACTGCAATGAAAGCAGCTGTAAATGCCAAAAACCAAGCGTAAAATGCTTTTCATTGTAGTTGATGGTTGCTTCATGAAATCCTATTATAATGTGATTTGAAGTAGAGGTACCTTGAAATGTAATTTGAATATGTGTGAGTTGATTATGGAACATGTGTCACTTTTTCATCCATTTAGGACTGGACCCCAATCTGTATTTGACCAGAAAACTCAGTTCCCTCCTGAAAATCCACAAATCCTATTATAAGGTGATTTTGAATTAATCTACCATAAAATGTCATGTTGAGATGTGCCCTACTGATAACTAAACAGTTTTCTCATTGGAGTGAATATACAATGATAAGCAGCAATGAAAGCAGCTGTAAATCCCTAAAACCAGCCGTAAAATGCTTTTCATTGTAGTTGATTGTTGCTTCAGTAAATCCTATTATAATGTGATTTCAAGTAGAGGTACCTGGAAATGTAATTTGAATATGTTTTGAGTTGATTATGGAACATCTGTCCCTTTTTCATCCATTTAGGACTGGACCCCAATCTGTATCTGACCAGAAAACTCAGTTCCCTCCTGAAAATCCACAAATCCTATTATAAGGTGATTTTGAATGAATCTACCATAAAATGTCATGTTAAGATGTGCTTTGTTGATAACTAAACAGTTTTCTCATTGGAGTGAGTTTACAATAATCAACAGCAATGGGGCAACTGTAAATGCCAAAAACCTAGCATAAAATGCTTTTCATTGTAATTTACACAAGCAGTTGATGGTTGCTTCATTCAATCCTATTATAATGTGATTTCAAGTAGAGGTACCTTGAAATGTAATTTGAATATGTTTTGAGTTGGTTATTAAACATCTGTCACTTTTTCATCCATTTAGGACTGGACCCCAATCTGTATCTGACCAGAAAACTCAGTTCCCTCCTGAAAATCCACAAATCCTATTATAAGGTGATTTTGAATGAATCTACCATAAAATGTCATGTGAAGATGTGCTCTGCTGATAACTAAACAGTGTTCTCATTATTGTGTGATATTATTGTGAATATACAATAATCAACAGCAATGGGGCAACTGTAAATGCCGAAGACCTAGCGTAAAATGCTTTTCATTGTAATTTACACAAGCAGTTGATGGTCGCTTCATTAAATCCTATTATAATGTGATTTCAAGTAGAGGTACCTTAAAATGTGATTTGAATATGTTTTCAGTTGATTATGGAACATTTTTGCCTTTTTACAATCATTTAGGACTGTCCAGTCCAGACTTCCCAATCTGTGTCTGCTCAAAGAGCTCAGTTCGAGTCCACATGATGATGTGGACAGCAACTGACTTGCATTCCCTCCTCAAAATCCACAAATCATACTATGAGGTGATTTTGAATGAATCTACCATAAAATGTTATTTTAAGATGTACTTTGTTGATAACTAAACAGTTTAAACATGGAGCTGTACATACATTGAGAAACAGCGATTGCAGCAGCTGGAAACGCCAAATACGGCTGTAACATGCTTTTTATTGTTATTTACACAAACAGTGGCGTGGTTGTTTCATGGAAAATTGAAATGGAAAAAGGCATGTTGTTTGGTTTGGTTTCTGGTACGTGTTTGCCACCTGGTGGTTGGACATGGCATTACATGAATGCGGTTTTATTTTTCAAAAACGTCACCAAATAAACAAAGTGGCTTTGGCATGGCGTGGTTGTTTCAGTAAGTCATATTATAATGTGATTTCAAGCAGGGCTATCTTGAAATGTAGTTTGAAAATGTTTTGAGTTGATAATCGATCAGCTTTCACTTTTTCATTCATTCAGGGCTGGAGAACAACACTACTCAATCTGTGCCTGCCTAAACTGCTGTACTCCTGGCCAAGTAAACAAAGTTGCTTTATTCTCTCCTGAAGGTCAACAAATCCTATTATAAGGTGATTTTGAATGAATCTACCATAAAATATCGTTTAAAGATGTACTTTGTTGATAACTTAACAGTAGCTGTACATACATTGAGAAACAGCGATTGCAGCATCTGAAAACGTCAAAAACGACTGTAACATGCTTTTCATTGTTATTTACACAAACAGTGGCGTGGTTGTTTCAGTTAGTCATATTATAATGTGATTTCAAGCAGGGCTATCTTCAAATGTAGTTTGAAAATGTTTTGAGTTGATAATCGATCAGTTTTCACCTTTTCATTCATTCAGGGCTGAACAGCAACACTACCTAATCTGTGCCTGCTTAAACTGCTGTGCTCCTGGCCAAATAAAAAAAGTGGCTTTATTCACTCCTGTAGGTCCACAAATCCTATCTAAGGTGATTTTGAATGAATCTACCATAAAATATCGTTTAAAGATGTACTTTGTTGATAACTTAACAGTAGCTGTACATACATTGAGAAACAGCGATTGCAGCATCTGAAAACGTCAAAAACGACTGTAACATGCTTTTCATTGTTATTTACACAAACAGTGGCGTGGTTGTTTCAGTTAGTCATATTATAATGTGATTTCAAGCAGGGCTATCTTGAAATGTAGTCTGAAAATGTTTTGGGTTGATAATCGATCAGTTTTCACTTTTTCATTCATTCAGGGCTGGAGAACAACACTACTCAATCTGTGCCTGCTTAAACTGCTGTGCTCTTGGCCAAATAAACAAAGTGGCTTTATTCACTCCTGTAGGTCCACAAATCCTATCTAAGGTGATTTTGAATGAATCTACCATAAAATATCGTTTAAAGATGCACTTTGTTAAGAACTTAACAGTTTAAACATGTAGCTGTACATACATTGAGAAACAGCGATTGCAGCATCTGAAAACGTCAAAAACGACTGTAACATGCTTTTCATTGTTATTTACCCAAACAGTGGCGTGGTTGTTTCAGTTAGTCATATTATAATGTGATTTCAAGCAGGGCTATCTTGAAATGTAGTTTGAAGATGTTTTGGGTTGATAATCGATCAGTTTTCACTTTTTCATTCAGTCAGGGCTGAACAGCAACACTACCTAATCTGTGCCTGCTTAAACTGCTGTGCTCCTGGCCAAATAAAAAAAGTGGCTTTATTCACTCCTGTAGGTTCACAAATCCTATCTAAGGTGATTTTGAATGAATCTACCATAAAATATCGTTTAAAGATGTACTTTGTTGATAACTTAACAGTAGCTGTACATACATTGAGAAACAGCGAGTGCAGCATCTGAAAATGTCAAAAACGACTGTAACATGCTTTTCATTGTTATTTACACAAACAGTGGCGTGGTTGTTTCAGTTAGTCATATTATAATGTGATTTCAAGCAGGGCTATCTTGAAATGTAGTTTGAAGATGTTTTGGGTTGATAATCGATCAGTTTTCACTTTTTCATTCATTCAGGGCTGGAGAACAACACTACCCAATCTGTGCCTGCCTAAACTGCTGTACTCCTGGCCAAATAAACAAAGTTGCTTTATTCTCTCCTGAAGGTCAACAAATCCTATTATAAGGTGATTTTGAATGAATCTACCATAAAATATCGTTTAAAGATGTACTTTGTTGATAACTTAACAGTAGCTGTACATACATTGAGAAACAGCGATTGCAGCATCTGAAAACGTCAAAAACGACTGTAACATGCTTTTCATTGTTATTTACACAAACAGTGGCGTGGTTGTTTCAGTTAGTCATATTATAATGTGATTTCAAGCAGGGCTATCTTCAAATGTAGTTTGAAGATGTTTTGAGTTGATAATCGATCAGTTTTCACCTTTTCATTCATTCAGGGCTGAACAGCAACACTACCTAATCTGTGCCTGCTTAAACTGCTGTGCTCCTGGCCAAATAAAAAAAGTGGCTTTATTCACTCCTGTAGGTCCACAAATCCTATCTAAGGTGATTTTGAATGAATCTACCATAAAATATCGTTTAAAGATGTACTTTGTTGATAACTTAACAGTAGCTGTACATACATTGAGAAACAGCGATTGCAGTATCTGAAAACGTCAAAAACGACTGTAACATGCTTTTCATTGTTATTTACACAAACAGTGGCGTGGTTGTTTCAGTTAGTCATATTATAATGTGATTTCAAGCAGGGCTATCTTGAAATGTAGTTTGAAAATGTTTTGGGTTGATAATCGATCAGTTTTCACTTTTTCATTCATTCAGGGCTGGAGAACAACACTACTCAATCTGTGCCTGCTTAAACTGCTGTGCTCTTGGCCAAATAAACAAAGTGGCTTTATTCACTCCTGTAGGTCCACAAATCCTATCTAAGGTGATTTTGAATGAATCTACCATAAAATATCGTTTAAAGATGCACTTTGTTAAGAACTTAACAGTTTAAACATGTAGCTGTACATACATTGAGAAACAGCGATTGCAGCATCTGAAAACGTCAAAAACGACTGTAACATGCTTTTCATTGTTATTTACACAAACAGTGGCGTGGTTGTTTCAGTTAGTCATATTATAATGTGATTTCAAGCAGGGCTATCTTGAAATGTAGTTTGAAAATGTTTTGGGTTGATAATCGATCAGTTTTCACTTTTTCATTCATTCAGGGCTGGAGAACAACACTACTCAATCTGTGCCTGCTTAAACTGCTGTGCTCTTGGCCAAATAAACAAAGTGGCTTTATTCACTCCTGTAGGTCCACAAATCCTATCTAAGGTGATTTTGAATGAATCTACCATAAAATATCGTTTAAAGATGCACTTTGTTAAGAACTTAACAGTTTAAACATGTAGCTGTACATACATTGAGAAACAGCGATTGCAGCATCTGAAAACGTCAAAAACAACTGTAACATGCTTTTCATTGTTATTTACCCAAACAGTGGCGTGGTTGTTTCAGTTAGTCATATTATAATGTGATTTCAAGCAGGGCTATCTTGAAATGTAGTTTGAAGATGTTAAAAGTTGATAATCGATCAGTTTTCACTTTTTCATTCAGTCAGGGCTGAACAGCAACACTACCTAATCTGTGCCTGCTTAAACTGCTGTGCTCCTGGCCAAATAAAAAAAGTGGCTTTATTCACTCCTGTAGGTTCACAAATCCTATCTAAGGTGATTTTGAATGAATCTACCATAAAATATCGTTTAAAGATGTACTTTGTTGATAACTTAACAGTAGCTGTACATACATTGAGAAACAGCGATTGCAGCATCTGAAAACGTCAAAAACGACTGTAACATGCTTTTCATTGTTATTTACACAAACAGTGGCGTGGTTGTTTCAGTTAGTCATATTATAATGTGATTTCAAGCAGGGCTATCTTGAAATGTAGTTTGAAGATGTTAAGAGATGATAATCGATCAGTTTTCACTTTTTCATTCATTCAGGGCTGGAGAACAACACTACCTAATCTGTGCCTGCTTAAACTGCTGTGCTCCTGGCCAAATAAACAAAGTGGCTTAATTCCCTCCTGAAGGTCCACAAATCCAATTTTGAGGTGATTTTGAATGAATCTACCATAAAATATCGTTGAAAGATGTACTTTGTTGATAACTTAACAGTTTAAACATGAAGAAACAGCATTTGCGGTAGCTGGAAATGTCAAAAATGGCTGTTACATACTTTTCATTGTAATTCACACAAGCAGTGGCCTGGTTGTTTCAGTAAGTCATATTACAATGTGATTTCAAGCAGGGCTATCTTGAAATGTAGTTTGAAGATGTTTTGAGTTGATAATCCATTAGTTTTAATTGTTTCATTCATTCAGGGCTGAACAGCAACACTACTCAATCTGTGCCTGCTTATACTGCTGTGCTCCTGTCAAAATAAACAAAGTGGCTTTATTGTGGACCACAAATCCAATTTTGAGGTGATTTTGAATGAATCTACCATAAAATGTCATTGAAACATCTTTTTAATATTATACTTTGTTGATAACATAACAGTTTAAACATGAAGTTGCACATACATTGAGAAACAGTAATTGCAACAGCTGGAAACGACAAAAACGGCTGTTATATGCTTTTCATTGTTATGTACACTAGCAGTGGTTGTTTCAGTAAGTCATATGGAAATGGAAAATATGAAGGCATGTTGTTTGTATCTAGAGGTTACTGGTACGAGTTTGCCACCAGGTGGTTTGACTCGGCATTACATGAATGCGGTTTAATTTTTCAAAAACGTCACCAAATAAACAAAGTGGCTTTGGCGTGGCATGGTTGTTTCAGAATTCATATTATAATGTGATTTCAAGCAGGGCTATCTTGAAATGTAGTTTGAAGATGTTTTGAGTTGATAATTGATCAGTATTCACTTTTTCATTCATTCAGGGCTGAACAGCAACACTACTCAATCTGTGCCTGCTTAAACTGCCAAATAACAAAGTGGCTTTATTGCCTCCTGAAGGTCCACAAATCCAACTTTTGAGGTGATTTTGAATGAATCTACCATAAAATGTCATTGAAACATCTTTTTAATATTATACTTTGTTGATAACATAACAGTTTAAACATGAAGCTGTACATACATTGAGAAACAGTGATTGCAGTAGCTGAAAACGACCGAAACGGCTGTAATATGCTTTTCATTGTTATTTACTCAAGCAGTGGTTGTTTCAGTAAGGTAACTGGTACGAGTTTGCCACCTGGTGGTTTGACATGGCATTACATGATGCGGTTTAATTTTTCAAAGACGTCACCAAATAAACAAAGTGGCTTTGGCGTGGCATGGTTGTTTCAGAATTCATATTATAATGTGATT
The DNA here is from genome assembly GCF_046128005.1 of Genypterus blacodes. Classification (NCBI taxonomy): domain Eukaryota; kingdom Metazoa; phylum Chordata; class Actinopteri; order Ophidiiformes; family Ophidiidae; genus Genypterus; species Genypterus blacodes. Next base: position 1,011,330 of record NW_027466998.1, on the reverse strand, counting down.
TGAACAAGGCCATCTTGAAATGTAGTTTGAAGATGTTTTGAGTTGATAATCCATTAGTTTTAATTGTTTCATTCATTCAGGGCTGAACAGCAACACTACTCAATCTGTGCCTGCTTATACTGCTGTGCTCCTGTCAAAATAAACAAAGTGGCTTTATTGTGGACCACAAATCCAATTTTGAGGTGATTTTGAATGAATCTACCATAAAATGTCATTGAAACATCTTTTTAATATTATACTTTGTTGATAACATAACAGTTTAAACATGAAGTTGCACATACATTGAGAAACAGTAATTGCAACAGCTGGAAACGACAAAAACGGCTGTTATATGCTTTTCATTGTTATGTACACTAGCAGTGGTTGTTTCAGTAAGTCATATGGAAATGGAAAATATGAAGGCATGTTGTTTGTATCTAGAGGTTACTGGTACGAGTTTGCCACCAGGTGGTTTGACTCGGCATTACATGAATGCGGTTTAATTTTTCAAAAACGTCACCAAATAAACAAAGTGGCTTTGGCGTGGCATGGTTGTTTCAGAATTCATATTATAATGTGATTTCAAGCAGGGCTATCTTGAAATGTAGTTTGAAGATGTTTTGAGTTGATAATTGATCAGTATTCACTTTTTCATTCATTCAGGGCTGAACAGCAACACTACTCAATCTGTGCCTGCTTAAACTGCCAAATAACAAAGTGGCTTTATTGCCTCCTGAAGGTCCACAAATCCAACTTTTGAGGTGATTTTGAATGAATCTACCATAAAATGTCATTGAAACATCTTTTTAATATTATACTTTGTTGATAACATAACAGTTTAAACATGAAGCTGTACATACATTGAGAAACAGTGATTGCAGTAGCTGAAAACGACCGAAACGGCTGTAATATGCTTTTCATTGTTATTTACTCAAGCAGTGGTTGTTTCAGTAAGGTAACTGGTACGAGTTTGCCACCTGGTGGTTTGACATGGCATTACATGAATGCGGTTTAATTTTTCAAAAACGTCACCAAATAAACAAAGTGGCTTTGGCGTGGCATGGTTGTTTCAGAATTCATATTATAATGTGATTTGAACAAGGCCATCTTGAAATGTAGTTTGAAGATGTTTTGAGTTGATAATTGATCAGTTTTCACTTTTTCATTTATTCAGGGCTGAACAGCAACACTACTCAATCTGTGCCTGCTTATACTGCTGTGCTCCTGTCCAAATAAACAAAGTGGCTTTATTGTGGACCACAAATCCAATTTTGAGGTGATTTTGAATGAATCTACCATAAAATGTCATTGAAACATCTTTTTAATATTATACTTTGTCGATAACATAACAGTTTAAACACGAAGCTGTACATACATTGAGAAACAGTGATTGCAGTAGCTGAAAACGACCGAAACGGCTGTAATATGCTTTTCATTGTTATTTACACAAGCAGTGGTTGTTTCAGTAAGGTAACTGGTACGAGTTTGCCACCTGGTGGTTTGACATGGCATTACATGATGCGGTTTAATTTTTCAAAGACGTCACCAAATAAACAAAGTGGCTTTGGCGTGGCATGGTTGTTTCAGAATTCATATTATAATGTGATTTGAACAAGGCCATCTTGAAATGTAGTTTGAAGATGTTTTGAGTTGATAATTGATCAGTTTTCACTTTTTCATTCATTCAGGGCTGAACAGCAACACTACTCAATCTGTGCCTGCTTATACTGCTGTGCTCCTGTCCAAATAAACAAAGTGGCTTTATTGTGGACCACAAATCCAATTTTGAGGTGAGTTTGAATGAATCTACCATAAAATGTCCTTGAAAGATGTACTTTGTTGACAACTTAACAGTTTAAACTTGAAGAAACAGCGATTGCGATAGCTGGAAATGTCAAAAATGGCTGTTACATGCTTTTCCTTGTAATTTACACAAGCAGTGGCCTGGTTGTTTCAGTAAGTCATATTACAATGTGATTTCAAGTAGGGCTATCTTGAACTGTAGTTTGAAGATGTTTTGAGTTAATAATCCATTAGTTTTATTTTTTTTTATTCATTCAGGGCTGGACAGCAACACTACTCAATCTGTTCCTGCTTATACTGCTGTGCTCCTGTCCAAATAAACAAAGGGGCTTTATTGTGGACCACAAATCCAATTTTGAGGTGATTTTGAATGAATCTACCATAAAATGTCATTGAAACATCTTTTTAATATTATACTTTGTTGATAACATAACAGTTTAAACATGAAGCTGTACATACATTGAGAAACAGTGATTGCAGTAGCTGAAAACGACCGAAACGGCTGTAATATGCTTTTCATTGTTATTTACACAAGCAGTGGTTGTTTCAGTAAGGTAACTGGTACGAGTTTGCCACCTGGTGGTTTGACATGGCATTACATGAATGCGGTTTAATTTTTCAAAAACGTCACCAAATAAACAAAGTGGCTTTGGCGTGGCATGGTTGTTTCAGAATTCATATTATAATGTGATTTGAACAAGGCCATCTTGAAATGTAGTTTGAAGATGTTTTGAGTTGATAATTGATCAGTTTTCACTTTTTCATTTATTCAGGGCTGAACAGCAACACTACTCAATCTGTGCCTGCTTATACTGCTGTGCTCCTGTCCAAATAAACAAAGTGGCTTTATTGTGGACCACAAATCCAATTTTGAGGTGATTTTGAATGAATCTACCATAAAATGTCATTGAAACATCTTTTTAATATTATACTTTGTCGATAACATAACAGTTTAAACACGAAGCTGTACATACATTGAGAAACAGTGATTGCAGTAGCTGAAAACGACCGAAACGGCTGTAATATGCTTTTCATTGTTATTTACACAAGCAGTGGTTGTTTCAGTAAGGTAACTGGTACGAGTTTGCTACCTGGTGGTTTGACATGGCATTACATGATGCGGTTTAATTTTTCAAAAACGTCACCAAATAAACAAAGTGGCTTTGGCGTGGCATGGTTGTTTCAGAATTCATATTATAATGTGATTTGAACAAGGCCATCTTGAAATGTAGTTTGAAGATGTTTTGAGTTGATAATTGATCAGTTTTCACTTTTTCATTCATTCAGGGCTGAACAGCAACACTACTCAATCTGTGCCTGCTTATACTGCTGTGCTCCTGTCCAAATAAACAAAGTGGCTTTATTGTGGACCACAAATCCAATTTTGAGGTGATTTTGAATGAATCTACCATAAAATGTCCTTGAAAGATGTACTTTGTTGACAACTTAACAGTTTAAACTTGAAGAAACAGCGATTGCGGTAGCTGGAAATGTCAAAAATGGCTGTTACATGCTTTTCCTTGTAATTTACACAAGCAGTGGCCTGGTTGTTTCAGTAAGTCATATTACAATGTGATTTCAAGCAGGGCTATCTTGAACTGTAGTTTGAAGATGTTTTGAGTTGATAATCCATTAGTTTTATTTTTTTTTATTCATTCAGGGCTGGACAGCAACACTACTCAATCTGTGCCTGCTTATACTGCTGTGCTCCTGTCCAAATAAACAAAGGGGCTTTATTGTGGACCACAAATCCAATTTTGAGGTGATTTTGAATGAATCTACCATAAAATGTCATTGAAACATCTTTTTAATATTATACTTTGTTGATAACATAACAGTTTAAACATGAAGCTGTACATACATTGAGAAACAGTGATTGCAGTAGCTGAAAACGACCGAAACGGCTGTAATATGCTTTTCATTGTTATTTACACAAGCAGTGGTTGTTTCAGTAAGGTAACTGGTACGAGTTTGCCACCTGGTGGTTTGACATGGCATTACATGAATGCGGTTTAATTTTTCAAAAACGTCACCAAATAAACAAAGTGGCTTTGGCGCGGCATGGTTGTTTCAGAATTCATATTATAATGTGATTTGAACAAGGCCATCTTGAAATGTAGTTTGAAGATGTTTTGAGTTGATAATTGATCAGTTTTCACTTTTTCATTCATTCAGGGCTGAACAGCAACACTACTCAATCTGTGCCTGCTTATACTGCTGTGCTCCTGTCCAAATAAACAAAGTGGCTTTATTGTGGACCACAAATCCAATTTTGAGGTGATTTTGAATGAATCTACCATAAAATGTCCTTGAAAGATGTACTTTGTTGACAACTTAACAGTTTAAACTTGAAGAAACAGCGATTGCGGTAGCTGGAAATGTCAAAAATGGCTGTTACATGCTTTTCCTTGTAATTTACACAAGCAGTGGCCTGGTTGTTTCAGTAAGTCATATTACAATGTGATTTCAAGCAGGGCTATCTTGAACTGTAGTTTGAAGATGTTTTGAGTTGATAATCCATTAGTTTTATTTTTTTTTATTCATTCAGGGCTGGACAGCAACACTACTCAATCTGTGCCTGCTTATACTGCTGTGCTCCTGTCCAAATAAACAAAGGGGCTTTATTGTGGACCACAAATCCAATTTTGAGGTGATTTTGAATGAATCTACCATAAAATGTCATTGAAACATCTTTTTAATATTATACTTTGTTGATAACATAACAGTTTAAACATGAAGCTGTACATACATTGAGAAACAGTGATTGCAGTAGCTGAAAACGACCGAAACGGCTGTAATATGCTTTTCATTGTTATTTACACAAGCAGTGGTTGTTTCAGTAAGGTAACTGGTACGAGTTTGCCACCTGGTGGTTTGACATGGCATTACATGAATGCGGTTTAATTTTTCAAAAACGTCACCAAATAAACAAAGTGGCTTTGGCGCGGCATGGTTGTTTCAGAATTCATATTATAATGTGATTTGAACAAGGCCATCTTGAAATGTAGTTTGAAGATGTTTTGAGTTGATAATTGATCAGTTTTCACTTTTTCATTTATTCAGGGCTGAACAGCAACTCTACTCAATCTGTGCCTGCTTATACTGCTGTGCTCCTGTCCAAATAAACAAAGTGGCTTTATTGTGGACCACAAATCCAATTTTGAGGTGATTTTGAATGAATCTACCATAAAATGTCATTGAAACATCTTTTTAATATTATACTTTGTCGATAACATAACAGTTTAAACATGAAGCTGTACATACATTGAGAAACAGTGATTGCAGTAGCTGAAAACGACCGAAACGGCTGTAATATGCTTTTCATTGTTATTTACACAAGCAGTGGTTGTTTCAGTAAGGTAACTGGTACGAGTTTGCCACCTGGTGGTTTGACATGGCATTACATGATGCGGTTTAATTTTTCAAAAACGTCACCAAATAAACAAAGTGGCTTTGGCGTGGCATGGTTGTTTCAGAATTCATATTATAATGTGATTTGAACAAGGCCATCTTGAAATGTAGTTTGAAGATGTTTTGAGTTGATAATTGATCAGTTTTCACTTTTTCATTCATTCAGGGCTGAACAGCAACACTACTCAATCTGTGCCTGCTTATACTGCTGTGCTCCTGTCCAAATAAACAAAGTGGCTTTATTGTGGACCACAAATCCAATTTTGAGGTGATTTTGAATGAATCTACCATAAAATGTCCTTGAAAGATGTACTTTGTTGACAACTTAACAGTTTAAACTTGAAGAAACAGCGATTGCGGTAGCTGGAAATGTCAAAAATGGCTGTTACATGCTTTTCCTTGTAATTTACACAAGCAGTGGCCTGGTTGTTTCAGTAAGTCATATTACAATGTGATTTCAAGCAGGGCTATCTTGAACTGTAGTTTGAAGATGTTTTGAGTTGATAATCCATTAGTTTTATTTTTTTTTATTCATTCAGGGCTGGACAGCAACACTACTCAATCTGTGCCTGCTTATACTGCTGTGCTCCTGTCCAAATAAACAAAGGGGCTTTATTGTGGACCACAAATCCAATTTTGAGGTGATTTTGAATGAATCTACCATAAAATGTCATTGAAACATCTTTTTAATATTATACTTTGTTGATAACATAACAGTTTAAACATGAAGCTGTACATACATTGAGAAACAGTGATTGCAGTAGCTGAAAACGACCGAAACGGCTGTAATATGCTTTTCATTGTTATTTACACAAGCAGTGGTTGTTTCAGTAAGGTAACTGGTACGAGTTTGCCACCTGGTGGTTTGACATGGCATTACATGAATGCGGTTTAATTTTTCAAAAACGTCACCAAATAAACAAAGTGGCTTTGGCGCGGCATGGTTGTTTCAGAATTCATATTATAATGTGATTTGAACAAGGCCATCTTGAAATGTAGTTTGAAGATGTTTTGAGTTGATAATTGATCAGTTTTCACTTTTTCATTCATTCAGGGCTGAACAGCAACACTACTCAATCTGTGCCTGCTTATACTGCTGTGCTCCTGTCCAAATAAACAAAGTGGCTTTATTGTGGACCACAAATCCAATTTTGAGGTGATTTTGAATGAATCTACCATAAAATGTCCTTGAAAGATGTACTTTGTTGACAACTTAACAGTTTAAACTTGAAGAAACAGCGATTGCGGTAGCTGGAAATGTCAAAAATGGCTGTTACATGCTTTTCCTTGTAATTTACACAAGCAGTGGCCTGGTTGTTTCAGTAAGTCATATTACAATGTGATTTCAAGCAGGGCTATCTTGAACTGTAGTTTGAAGATGTTTTGAGTTGATAATCCATTAGTTTTATTTTTTTTTATTCATTCAGGGCTGGACAGCAACACTACTCAATCTGTGCCTGCTTATACTGCTGTGCTCCTGTCCAAATAAACAAAGGGGCTTTATTGTGGACCACAAATCCAATTTTGAGGTGATTTTGAATGAATCTACCATAAAATGTCATTGAAACATCTTTTTAATATTATACTTTGTTGATAACATAACAGTTTAAACATGAAGCTGTACATACATTGAGAAACAGTGATTGCAGTAGCTGAAAACGACCGAAACGGCTGTAATATGCTTTTCATTGTTATTTACACAAGCAGTGGTTGTTTCAGTAAGGTAACTGGTACGAGTTTGCCACCTGGTGGTTTGACATGGCATTACATGAATGCGGTTTAATTTTTCAAAAACGTCACCAAATAAACAAAGTGGCTTTGGCGCGGCATGGTTGTTTCAGAATTCATATTATAATGTGATTTGAACAAGGCCATCTTGAAATGTAGTTTGAAGATGTTTTGAGTTGATAATTGATCAGTTTTCACTTTTTCATTTATTCAGGGCTGAACAGCAACTCTACTCAATCTGTGCCTGCTTATACTGCTGTGCTCCTGTCCAAATAAACAAAGTGGCTTTATTGTGGACCACAAATCCAATTTTGAGGTGATTTTGAATGAATCTACCATAAAATGTCATTGAAACATCTTTTTAATATTATACTTTGTCGATAACATAACAGTTTAAACATGAAGCTGTACATACATTGAGAAACAGTGATTGCAGTAGCTGAAAACGACCGAAACGGCTGTAATATGCTTTTCATTGTTATTTACACAAGCAGTGGTTGTTTCAGTAAGGTAACTGGTACGAGTTTGCCACCTGGTGGTTTGACATGGCATTACATGATGCGGTTTAATTTTTCAAAGACGTCACCAAATAAACAAAGTGGCTTTGGCGTGGCATGGTTGTTTCAGAATTCATATTATAATGTGATTTGAACAAGGCCATCTTGAAATGTAGTTTGAAGATGTTTTGAGTTGATAATTGATCAGTTTTCACTTTTTCATTCATTCAGGGCTGAACAGCAACACTACTCAATCTGTGCCTGCTCAAACTGCAGTGCTCCTGGCCAAATAAACAAAGTGGCTTGATTCCCTCCTGAAGGTCCACAAATCCAAACTTGAGGTGATTTTGAATGAATCCACCAAAACATAACCTTCAAAGATGTACTTTGTTGATATTACATTACATAACGATTATTTGGTAGACTCAAACTCAAACTCAAACTCAACATCAACTCAAAACATCTTCAAACTACATTTCAAGATAGCCCTGCTTGAAATCACATTATAATATGACTTACTGAAACAACCAGGCCACTGCTTGTGTAAATTACAATGAAAAGCATGTAACAGCCGTTTTAAGACATTTCTAGCTGCTGCAAGCGCTGTTTCTCAAAGTATGTACTGCTTCATGTTTAAACTGTTATGTTATCAACAAAGTACATCTTTCAATGACATTTTATGGTAGATTCATTCAAAATGACCTCAAAATTAGATTTGTGGACCTTCAGGAGGGAATAACCACTTTGTTTATTTGGCCAGGAGCACAGCAGTTTAAGCAGGCACAGATTGAGTAGTGTTGCTGTTCAGCCCTGAATGAATGAAAAACTGAAAACTGATCGATTATCAACACAAAACATTTTCAAACTACATTTCAAGATTGCCCTGCTTGAAATCACAATATAACATGACTTACTGAAACAACCAGGCCACTGCTTGTGTAAATAACAATGAAAAGCAGGTTACAGTTGTTTTTGACGTTTTCAGTTGCTGCAATCGCTGTTTCGCAATGTATGTACATTGTTCAAACTACATTTCAAGATAGCCCTCTTGAAATCACATTATAATATGACTTCTGAAACAACCACGCCACGCCAAAGCCACTTTGTTTATTTGGTGACGTTTTCGAAAAATTAAACCGCATTCATGTGATGCCATGTCCAACCACCAGGTGGCAAACCTGTACCAGAAACCTCTATATACAAACAACATGCCTTCATATTTTCCATTTCTATATGACTTACTAAAACAACCACTGCTTGTGTAAATAACAATGAAAAGCATGTAAAAGCCGTTTTTGTCGTTTCCAGCTACTGCAATCGCTGTTTCTCAATGTATGTACAGCTTCATGTTTAAACTGTTAAGTTTAAAGTACATCTTTAAACGACATTCTATGGTAGATTCATTCAAAATCACCTCAATATTGGATTTGTGGACCTTCAGGAGGGGATAAAGCTACTTTGTGTATTTCGCAGTTTAAGCAGGCACAGATTGAGTAGTGTTGCTGTTCAGCCCTGAATGAATGAAAAAGTGAAAACTGATTGATTATCAACTCTAAACATCTTCATACTACATTTCAAGATAGCCCTGCTTGGAATCACATTATGATATGCTTTACTGCAAAAACTAGGACACTGCTTGTGTAAAATACAATGAAAAGCATGTAACAGCCGTTTTTGACATTTCCAGCTACTGCAATCGCTTTTTCTCAATGTAACGAGATTAAACATAACATGTTATGTTATCAACAAAGTACATCTTTCAACGATATCTTATGGTAGATTCATTCAACATCACCTCAAAATTGGATTTGTGGACCTTCAGGAGGGATTAAAGCCAGTTTGTTTATTTGGCCAGGAGCACAGCAGTTTAAGCAGGCACAGATTGAGTAGTGTTGCTGTTCAGCCCTGAATAAATGAAAAAGTGAAAACTGATCGATTATCAACTCAAAACATCTTCAAACTACATTTCAAGATAGCCCTGTTTGAAATCACATTATAATATGACTTACTGAAACAACCACGCCACTGTTTGTGTAAATAACAATGAAAAGCATGTTACAGTCATGTTTGACGTTTCTAGCTGCTACAATAGCTGCTAAACAATCTGTTGTTTAATGTATGTACAGCCTCATGTTTAAACTGTTAAGATACCAACAAAGTACATCTTTCAACGACATTTTAAGATATAGGGAGGCAGTGGCTCAGTGGGTAGTGCTTCTGCTTGGGAACCGCGTGGTCGCCGGTTTGAGCCACCGCCGAGGTGCCCCTGAGCAAGGCACCAAACCCTCAATTGCTCCCCTCTCCGCGAAGGCTGGTCATGTAATGTTAGTCGCTTTGGAAAAAAGGCGTCTGCCAAATGATCGTAATGTTTTCATTTATGCAGGGCTGGACATCAACACTACTCAATCTGTGCCTGCTTGAACTGCTGTGCTCCTGGTCAAATAAACAAAGTGGCTTTATTCCCTCCTGCAGGTCCACAAATCCAATTTTGAGGTCATTTTGAATGAATCTACCATAAAATGTCGTTGAAAGATGTACTTTGTTGATAGAACAAGTGGTGGAGAGATCTGTGTTGATAAAGGACCTGAAAGGTGCCGTCCAGACACAGACCCAGACGCGTTTGAGTGAAGCTAAAAAACAGGAAGCAGATGAGTAATGCAACTACAAACCTGTCGAAAATTGTGTTAGACCAAAATCCAATCCATGACTTAGATAAGTGATGATGTGAAATGTGAGAAAACATTGACTCTAAGTAGAAAAAATTAAAATCATCACTGTTGCATAATACTACAAGGAAAGAGAGAACGACACAAAAATGTTGCTTGGCTTAATTATATCTATTATAACCAACAGCGTTACATGAATTATACTGACGAAGCCCTTATGCTAATGGGTGTACAACTCCGAGAAACTGAGTGGAGGTCTTGGCAAAATAGGCAGGCCTTAGGTTGGATCCTAGCTGGAGAAAGGGGTGTGTGTCAAATGGTTGGAGAATTGTGTTGCACTTACATCCCAGATAACATGTCCCCGATGGAACGTTCTCCATAGCCATGTCCAAACTCAACAAATTAAGATAGGGATTAGGAAGATAATGCTAGTAAGGGAGGAACGTCATGGGATTGGCTGGACCTAAAAGCTCATAAAATGGGGCGATACTTTTGCAAAAATAGGACTAACCGCGTTGATAGTTTAAGTTATAGTAGCTCTGCTGATGTGTTGCATCGTACCCATTCTGAGACATGTTCTTGCAAAGACTCTCGTTAACCAGATAAGCGTGCTGACAGTTTCAAGATTGGCAGAGATGCAACTGGCACAGATGGTAATTGGACACCAGACTTGTTCCCCATTCCAGACTACATGCAGGATACAGATGCCGAATTAACGGAGTCAATGGAGACCGATGGTCGTCTGACCATCGGTCTCCATTGACTCCGTTAATGTGTCTGAACACGAGTGGTGAGCTCTGAACTTTGGAGGTCACTGAAGTGAGTGGTTTGAACAACATCCCCTGTGATAGTGCTGGTAACCTCTGATGATGCCTCTGAAGGTGTACAAATGCCCATAGAGCTGAAGTCGACATCTAGCATTGCCACGCATGAGGACAACTATATCAACATATATGAACTTTGCACTTCCTGTATCAGTATTGGGTTGATATCATAATAGGTTATGTATACTATATACTGTATATGTATACTTTGTATCAGCATATAAACATGCAGTTGTTACTCATTGTGTTTGCATCTGTATTGTTAAATGCAGGAACTACAATATTCCTATAGGAAGAAGTCTTGATTGTGTAAATTTATGCAAATCTCATTTTGATATTATTTTCAGTTAAATAGGTAATTCATTTACTCAGTAATCCCAGTTAAGCAATTCATATTTCAGTTCTATATTGTTGGTTTATATTTTTGATCTACACACAACTGCGCACAAAATGCTGACTTGACAAGATCTGCAAGCGTGATCGCCCATGATTAAGTTGAGAGGCAAGGTTTGAGGGAATTTTTCTAGCATATTGATGCTAGTTTTTGCCCGTCATTGGTTGTTTGGTTCCAGCTAAAATATGTATATCATCATGTTGGCGATATTGAAATCGTCAAAGGAGGGAATATGTGGAAGGAAATTGACTATATTGATGACAATATTATAGTATTGCCATATAAGTGAACCTTGTGTTCTTGGCAATAATTGAATATTATCTAACTGTTCAATATTAGAAAGGAAGTACACAATTTGTTCTTAGTGGTTGTTCTTAGTGTTTTACCAGAATCGTTCATCCATCATCAGCGGGGAAGCAACATTATGTCTTGCCAGGTCACCGTGAGGTAGCCAGGGCCAACAATAGAACAATAGAAAGGCCCCCACCCTGTAACTCTTTGATATAAAATGATGTTGGCTCTAGACCACCATGATGTGTGAATGAACAAAGATACGCAGCCTCAACCGTCTCCGCAAATTGATATATAGAATTATACTATAAACTCAATGGAATTGAGATGGGAGGACTAGGTGCAGTTTGAAGGTGTTTAGAAGAGTCTTCATCAACAGTAACGTCCTGAAAGAAGAGGACAAGCTAGGCATTATAGGTGATGTGTGAGCTGAGGCCGATTCTGAAATTATTCTTCCTGGTCCGACTCCTTTTGAACAGAAAGACCCATATGGACAAACAGACTTACAGGACTAATACAGAGTGTTCCCAAAAATAGATTTATATTTAGATTTGTGTATGTTGCCAAAATGTAACATTGACTTAATCAACCCAGGATGATTATGGTGACAAAAGGACAAAGGGTGACAAAAGGAATGTCTGTGACCTCAATGTGGCGCAGATGTCATGTTTAGAGTTGGAAGTGGTATTTCCTTCCACATAATGTAAGTAAGAGGGTTCCTTTATATTTTGTATCTTGTGTTATGTGGGTTTAACAGTGATTTGATCACCTGTCATGACTATGCAGCAAGTTCTAAAAATCGCCAATAGGTGTCAGTATGGCTACACGAATGGATTAGAGTAGATTAGATTAGATTCATCCTTTTTTGGCAATAAAGCTGTTCTGATTCTGATTCTGACAGTGAGTTGGAGCATGCTTGTAAGCACTTATTTGTTGAATGCCCTGGAGGTGTCTCAGCCACTCCAGGGCATTCAACTTGTTATCTTTAAACCATTTCTGTGTAGCTTTTGCTGTATGCTTTGGATCATTGTCTTGCTGGAACATAAATCTTCTTCCAAGTTGTAGCTCTTTTGCAGACTGAGTCATATTGTCCTCTGGGATTTCACAAAATGTTGCTGCATTCATTTTCCTTTACAAGCCTTTCAGGGCGCTCCAGAAGCATCCCCACAGTGTGATGCTGCCACCACCATGCTTCAAGGTGTGTTTATGGTGATGTGCAGTGTTTGGTGTTTGTCAAACATAGCGACTAGTCTGATGACCAAAAAGCTGAATTTTTTATATATATAGATAGGTGATGTGTGAGCTGAGGCCGATTCTGGAAGTGGCCAAGAGCAAATTCAGAAATTAAGTAAAGACAAGATAGGAGGACTAGGACTAGGACTAAAACGGCAGTTTTACAGTGTTTAGAAGAAAGTGATGAAGCCATCAATGACCCTGGATGTAATTGCTTACATCCAGTTTTCATCCCCCCAAAAAACATGAAAACTCAGAGAATTTTCAACAAATCGGAATGTCAGTCAAACCTGAACCCACAGTTTATCTTTCTCTTACTCTCTCTCTTTCCCTCATCTGTCTTCATATCTATCCAGGCCATGTCCATCTCTGAGATCTGCGATTCCATGAAAGAAAGTTGCTATGTTTAAAACTGGCTTATGCTTTATTACATTTAAATATATATTTATATTCAAAAAGATGACAAAAGGAGAGAAATAATTAATATTTTGTCTCTTCTATTCACTCTTCTAATTACTGCAACCTCTATTATCTGATGGAAGGTAAGAGAAGTAAGAACCCTACAGTGCATTGATGATCAGAATAACCATGTGCACTCTTCTGTTTATGTTTATGCTCAGTGATGTTGTACTTTTTGTGTGATTGGCGGTGTTTGCTCCAGGTATTGAGTTCTTTAAAACTATTTAAATAACTGAAACTATTTAAATAACTGATGCCATTTGTGTTTTTACATTCTTTCACAGTTTCCGTGCTCCCTCACACGATTACTGCATGCTTACACGATTTTGATAATCTTTGCAGAAGATGCGGTAAATATCCAGAAAACCGGGAAATTATGCAGCATTGTCTAAGACTTCAACAAGATGATCTCACTGTGGACATAAGGCTCTGTAGGTCAGACACCTAAATACACTAGTAATAACACACTTAGTAATTGAGCATTCATTTGAAATATAATCCATCTATGCTTAATGGATGATCGAATCTGCATTGTTAAGTTTATGAAGACTTACATTTAAGATAGCGCTGAGGGCTGCAGCAGTCACATGTCAGCAGATGGAGAAGAAGACGGTTTTACAGACCTGCCCAATACCATCACCTCCACCCACTCAGGCTCCGCCTGCTGTGCGGCTGCATGACACAGCTTTCATTTGATTCAAACCATGACTTTTGAAAAATCCATTATTACAACATACGGGTTCCCGTGAATATTTGGTCCAAATTCTTAAAGAAGTGCCGTTTCACCTTGTTTCTTTTTTTCCTTCTTGGCCTTCTTCTGCGCTTTATTCACAGAGCTTTGGAGGTCTGCCAGCTCTTCAGGGGCCTTCATCATCAGAACATTGACATTCTCACAAACTCTGTCCTGGATCATATCAACAGGTGTGTGGGCAGAGTGACATCACTTAAAACAATAAAAACTTTCCCCAACCAGAAGCCCTGGATGAACAGAGAGGTTCGCCTTCTGCTCAAAGCCAGAGATGCAGCCTTCAGGTCTGGAGACCGGGAGGCCTACAGCTCAGCTAGGGCCAACCTGAGGAGGGGAATCTCACAGGCCAAACATGGCTACAAACTGAAGGTTGAAGAGCACTTCAACTCCTCTGACCCCTGGCGTATGTGGCAAGGCATACAGACACTCACCAGCTACAAACCACCCAACACTGTGCCCCCTACCAGCTCCACCTCCCTCCCTGACGAGCTCAACCACTTGACCGGGAAAACAGGGAGGTGATGTCCAAGGCAGATCTACCTCTCATTGATCTGCCTCTCACACTCTCTACCTCAGAGGTCTGTTCCATCCTGAGCAAGGTGAACGCCCGGAAGGCAGCTGGCCCCGATGGAATACCTGGGCGCGTGCTCAAAGCGTGTGCAGAGCAGCTGGCCGGGGTCTTTGCGGACATTTTCAACCTGTCCCTGGCCCGAGCAGTTGTTCCCACTACCTTCAAGACCGCCACCATCGTGCCAGTGCCGAAGCACTCCACCGCTTCGGCCCTGAATGACTTCCATCCTGTTGCCCTCACCCCCATCATCGCTAAGTGCTTTGAGAGGCTGGTCCTCTCACACTTAAAACCCTGCCTGCCTGCTACTTTGGACCCTCACCAGTTTGCCTACCGCCACAATAGGTCAACTGAGGACGCCATCTCCACGGCACTTCACTCCACACTGACACACTTGGACACCCAGAACTGTTACGCCAGAATGCTGTTCATTGACTTTAGCTCAGCATTCAACACTGTGATCCCCTCTGTTGGAATATAACAAATAATGTCAACACACATATAAGTAAATGCAGTAACTGAAGTTAAGTAACCAAATGGCTGCCCCGGGAAAGTCTGGAGATGGAGTAATACATACGAGCATTTACAGCGTCTCTCTCCAGGAGGGCTAGATAACACATATCTGCCAATAGGTGAAGAGGTCACTGTATTACTTTATCAAAGCTTCAAACATCTGTGGTCAGGAAGAGGGAAGAGAGGGGGTTCGCATGGACGGGCAGTCAGGGGGAGCTTCTTCAGATCAAAGGGTAAATAACACTATACTGTTGTTCTTTAATTTACACAAAGAGAATTCTACTTTCCCCCACAGACATCTGTTCATCCCTCAGATTTGAATCTTAGCGCTGCCCCTCTTGAAGCTGGCTGACCAATAGATAACAGTTAAACAACATTGTCATCAGTGAATTAGAATATTATGTAAATGCCCTGTATATGCGGGATAAATAGGGAAGCACGGAGATATTTGATTGTCCTTCTTTGATGCATGCGAGAGTTGGAACCAGCGCTGTCCAAGGTCTTATTCCAGTAA
Source organism: Genypterus blacodes (assembly GCF_046128005.1). Lineage (NCBI taxonomy): Eukaryota > Metazoa > Chordata > Actinopteri > Ophidiiformes > Ophidiidae > Genypterus > Genypterus blacodes. Next base: position 995,702 of record NW_027466998.1, on the reverse strand, counting down.
AGCTCTTCTGAAGATTCCAGTTCATCTTTGCCTCATCTTTTCCTCTTGATTCACCACAAACAAACACGCAGAAGAATATCAGAACGATTCTTCAATACCTCCAAGTTGATATCCAAGCTCAGCCAGCTTGGTATTAACTCATCCCTCTGCAATTGGACTCTGGACTTTCTATCTAACAGACCCCAGTCTGTTAAGATAGACAGCCTCTCCTCCTCCACTATCACCCTGAACACTGGCGTGCCACAAGGTTGCATGCTGAGCCTTCTCCTTTACTCCCTATTCACCCATGACTGCGCTCCCATCTATGGCTCCAATTCCATAATTAAGTTTGCAGATGACACCACGGTGATAGGCCTGATCAGAGGCAACGATGAGACGGCCTACAGGGAGGAAGTACAGCACCTGACCACGTGGCTCGCTGACAACAACCTGGCACTCAACACCAAGAAAACCAAGGGGATCATCGTGGACTTCAGGCGGGCAGGGAGCCATGCACACACCCCCATCTCCATCAACGGAGCTGCAGTGGAGCGTGTGCCCAGCTTCAAGTTCCTTGGCATCCACATCTCCGATGATCTCACCTGGTCCATAAACTCCTCCACCCTGGTTAAAAAGGCGCAACAGCGCCTCTACTTTCTTCGGAGCCTTAAGAAAGCTCACCTTTGTCCCAGGATCCTGGTGAACTTCTACCGCTGTACCATTGAGAGCATTCTCACTAACTGTATCACATTATGGTATGGCAACTGCTCTGCATCAGACCGGAAAGCATTCCAGCGGTGGATCACCGGTACACAACTGGACAGCATTGAACAGATACCGTCAACGCTGTCTGGGCAAAACCAGGAACATTATAAAAGACTCATCCCACCCCAACAATAAATTTTTCACCCTCCTCCCATCCGGCAGGCGTTACAGAAGCCTCCGCTCTCGCACCAGCAGGCTTAGGAAGAGTTTCTTCTACGAGGCGGTGACCCTGCTGAACCATTCCCCCACTCAACTCCATCCTCCCTCTAGCATCATCTTGCACTCCACTGCAATTTGCACAACTTTCTGTTTGCACTGATCATTTCCATTTCACTTCCGTTTTGCACTAAGACTCCTTGCATTATTTATTTACATATTTATTAATTTATATTTATAGTTAGTATATATAATGTATATAGTTTATTCTGTATATATTCTGTATATATTCTGTATTCTGTATATATAATAGTACACTATTGCACTTTCTGGTTGGATGCTACTGCATTTCATTGGCTTGTACCTGTACTTGCTCACTGACAATAAAGTTGAATCTAATCTAATCTAATCTAATCTAATCTAATCTATTCTAATCTAATATAATCTAATCACAATCATCTATGGTTTAGTGAGTTGTTCTCAACTAAAATATCAGTCCCCTCATTACCAACCAGGACTCTGCTGAATGATCTGGTTCTCATAGCAGTGGTAGGAACTTCAATGTACATTATATACTACAAGAACACACGGTTCTGGTGTTGATCATATCTGTGTTCTGGTATGTGTGTGTGTGTTTAGTACCTACCTGTCCCATGCTGTTCTCTGCTCGAAGGCGGGGGCTGTTGCGAGCTGCGGCCAACCGACCCAAGCAAGCAACAGCGAAGTGAAAATGCTTTACGGTTTTTTACTGCAAAACCCATGAAATGTGTGATTATCCAAACAAACAATGGTGGAAATAATGTATTTGGTGCTGTTGTTTCAGTATGCAGTGACACACTTGCCCAACATGAGCTTGCTGGTGTGTGCGTGTGTGTGCGAGGGAGTGTGCCTGTCTCTCAGTGGCGCCTGCAGAAAATTTTCCCAGGGGGGGGCCAGATGGAGCCACTGAAAATCTAGGGGGGGCCAACCAAAATCAAACGCGGTATGACGCTATTGTTTTCATGTGACCTGAAGTTCTTTTGCCTACCTATGTTGAACGCACTTATTGGAAGTCGCTTTGGATAAAAGCGTCTGCTAAATGACTGTAATGTATGTAATGTAATGTTGTAATGTTGTTGAATAAAGGCTAGATAGACTAATAATGGTACAGTTGACTTACAGTTCCACAAGAATCCTGTTTTAATGTGTTTTGTATCTGTATATGTGTTATTCAAGTCATTGTTTTTCAAATAGACTTTCTTGCTGTCCTACCGATGCTGCCGGTGTTTGCGCGTTGTTGACCGCACGGTCAACGTTTTGTTAAACTAGAGAAAATCTTAAAAGCCCATATCTTGGACAAGGAAGGAGCAGGAAAGTTAATAATTCAGACACAGCCTCCGGGCTGCCCTGGCATCAATTTGTGTGAATTTGGGGCAAATCTGAGTATATTGACAAAATCCTGAAAGCTTTGGCCCCCGGGGTCATCTTTTTGTAAAATTTCAGGAAATCTTAAAAGCCCATATCTTGGACAAGGAAGGATCTATTGTTAACATTTCAGACACAGCCTCCAGGCTGCATCGGCATCAATTTGTGTGAATTTGGGGCAAATCTGAGAATATTGTGAAAATCATGAAAATGTTGACCCCGTGGTCATCGTTTAGTAAAATTAGAGAAAACCTTAAAAGCCCATATCTTGGACAAGGAAGGAGCTACAAAGTTAACATTTCAGACACAGCCTCCAGGCTGCATTGGCATGAATTTGTGTGACTTTGGGGCAAATTTGCGAATATTGTGAAAATCCTGAAAAGTTCCCCCTGCGGTCATCGTTTTGTGAAATCTTAAAAGCCCATATCTTGGACAAGGAAGGAGCTAGAGCGGGGGTCGGCAACCCGCGGCTCCGGAGCCGCATGCGGCTCTTCAGCCCCTCTGCAGTGGCTCCCTGTAGATTTGAAGTTCTGAGCTGACATTGTTTAATACAGGGGTTGCCAACACGTTGCTCGCTAGCTACCAATCGCTTGCAAAGCGTTTCCGAGTCGCTCGCTGAAAGGTTCAAAGATTACATACATTTGACAACACATCGTCACTTGGTAAAGCTGTTTAAATTTCTATCCAATCAAGTTCACAATCATCCCCCCTCCTTTTGTCACAAAACGATTATAAGCCAATCAGCTGTCAGTCCAACAAATGACGCTGCTGTCATGTTTGTGACACCGAAAACAGACCCTCATTTGCGGTGCGAACGCGTCTGTGGAGCGCCACTTAACCAGCAGTTAGCAGTTAGCGAACGCACCGGCTCGAAGAATTCCCTGAAGTTCCCTTATCAACTACAGGGAATTCCCTGAATTACAGGGAATGTGAAGGGAAATTGTGATATGTGGACAGACAGAAAATGAGAAATATGAAAGGTATAGTTTTGGTAAAATAAGTAATAACATTTTTTCTTTTTTTTTACGAGATTAATATGATGTGAAGTCATTAGTGTGAGCTTGACACTGAAAATGTATACACACACCTTTTCTTATATTTGTTAGTCAGTTAAAGTTGTAGCTGAGCAACTTTCCTTTGAATGTCTTTCTCCTGCGCCCTCATTCTCTCCTTGTCCTTTCTGTATTTTTCTATGGCATGTATCACATGGTCACAGAATTCTCTGTGCGGCTTTGATGTCAGTCCCACAACGTCTTCCAATCTGCTTTTTACCGAGCTTGGCATGGCCTCTATCACTGATGTTCTGAACAGTGTGGTTAGTAGAGGGCTTTTCTCAGCATCCTCCTCAGTTTTCTGCCTCCATCTTTTCAGTTGACGACTGATGTAGTCAGCTGGATTCTCTGTATCATTAAGAACCTCACCCTTCAGTGCCTTGGGGTCAATCTTGACCGGACATTCTTTCCTCAGGGCCCCCCATAAGCCAGCTCAATATGGATTGAATTCAGTTCCATCGGCTAGTGGATCAATCATCCAGTGTGCACCACTAATGCGGAAGACATTTTCCATTGTTGGCACCCCCATGGTTCGGGCCCACAGTACCTTAATGTCGCCAAGAGCCAATATTTTGCCCACTGTCTCATCCTCGAATGCTTTTATCCATTTGCCCTCCCCCTCATGGACGTTAGGAAGTCGAGCAATCTAAGACTTTTGATTTGTCCTTTGTAACTTCCTTATTCCTTTCTCTACTGTAAACTTTTGGAGTCGACTCTTTATATTGGACAGGAGATGCTCTGTAAGGATCAATGTCAATGTCTCCTGAAATTTGAACAACACCTAACACCTGCCAGATTTGGATATATTCCTGCAGCATCTGCTAACTAGTGACTGTTTCTCTGTCTGCTTCCTCTCCGTTCTCACCTTTTTAGCTCTTAGGTTCTCTCCAATTTCTCTCAACCTGTTCCTGTAATTAGTGCCTTCATCTTTGAACAATTGAATTATCTCTTCCTCTTTCTCTCTCTTCTGTTGTCTTTTCTTGCCTTTGTCCGACGGTTTGTAGATTTTTATTCTGAGTTGCATCTCTTCACATGCATTGACATCAAATGTGCCTCCACCTGGCCAGGGACTGCATAAGTTTTTAGTTCGCTTCTCCCATTTTTCTGATGTTTTCTCTATGTCTTTTTTGCTTCTTAATTCCCAGGAGGGTTACCGGTATCCCAACCATTTCTGCTGTACGTATCAACAATTTGAATATTGTCTTTTGATGTTTTTATACCTGGATAGGCTCAATTGCGTAGTTTTAGAATGGCAATAATTACAATTTGGTCTTGTTCACTAAGTTAAGCAGCATATATGTTTCAAGAACAAGTTATAGTTGTTATACATCCTAAGTCACCTCTTCTTAAGCACTTATTCTGAATTCAGCATCTGGTAATACATTTAAATCAAACAATGCAACCCTATATGCCAATACTGTATTGCAGCTCCCCGTTTATGTACAGAAAATGTGATGTAAGCCAAACAACAGTAAGTGGTCAGACCTGACACCAGAGAGTATATGCCCCTCCTATGCTTCAGTCGGGAGCTGGACAGCCCTGTGTATGCATCTGTCTCAACACACTGAGTGATATAGCAATACAACACAGAATATAGCAACAGTTAAGTTTCAGCTATTTTTCAACACAGTAACACTAGTGCTCCCGCAGCACACAACAAAACAACCCTGCAACAGGTTTTTAACTGATTATATTGCCAGAAGGAACATTCAACCATCAATTTTGACCACTACTTTATGGTACAAGTTTTTAGTAGTTGTACTTCTTCGACAATTTTCAGCTTAAAATTTAATAGTATTCGTATTTGCAATGGAGCACACTGCTATTGTCAATTTAAATATTGAAGGGACAGCAATTGTAACAATTAACAACAGCTTATATGGCAATTCTAAGATTTCTAAGATTTCTGTTCTTTTAAATTCACCTATCTCTCTATTTGTCAAAATTATTTGTTTACTCTGATCTATGTATCTCTGATCTATGTATCTCTGAATTTATAACTAAAGTTAGGTCTTATTGAGAAGTGGGCAAGGTGTGATTGTCCTGGTGCATGTCTCTCTCTTTCTCGGGATCTTGGGAGACAACACCCAAGCTCAAGTACTTTAACGGGATGCATTATCAGTTATCTCCTCTTATTGACCCCTAAATCTTCAACTTTTAACTTTAACATCAACTTTTAGATTTTTGAAAATTACTTTGGTGCATTTAAAAAGTCAATTTCAATTATGCAGAAATATAGCAAATTAACACATCTAAAATGCTCCAATTACTGTAGTTTTAATTCTGTAAGAATACTTTTATGTTTTACTTCTGTTGAATTTTCTTTTGATTGATTTTACCTACAGAACTTCTCCTCAACTTTCTCTCCTCCAGTTATATTGCTGTTATATATTTAATGCTGCCATAGACTAATTGGACCCACTGAAACTGCAATGTATTTTTGAAGATGCAAACCAACCTTTTCAACAGGAGACCCGTTTGGTCTTCCTGTGAGCCAGATAATCTGCTCTTTCTCTCATAGTGAGCCGCAGTGTGCTCATATAGTTTTTCAAGAAAAATCTCTTATATGTCGTTCAGTACCCCAAAGCTCCTTGAGGTTTCCGGCAAATCAGAAATATTTTTACGCATTCCAAAGTCTCATTTATGGAATGTTTCACACCCTTGTCAAAATCATTCAAGATCTCATGAATGAGCAGTTTCAAATATTTTAGCCATCACTTGACTACTTGCGTCTTCGGATTAAAGACGACTGGGACTTCTCAGCATTTTGTTGCGCAATCTTCTCTTTCACACACACACAGTCTCAGCCTCGATTCTCCCTCATTCTCTAATCAGATTCTTTGCTGTGAGTTTTAACTCTCCTGAACTTACCAACCAGACGACGGACCTCCAGGCAGCCCCCTCACACAGAATACTATACTAGTTAAAAAAGCTAATCTTCTCACCTCTTTGTGGCCATGTCTGTGTGGGGAGACGCACCCGAGTTCCATCCCCCGGTGTGGCAGTCCAGCAGGTTTTCTCTTGCCAATCCCATATACGTGACGCCAATTCTATAGTATAATTCTATATATCAATTTGCGGATACGGTTGAGGCTGCGTATCTTTATTCATTTACACTTCATGGTGAGTACAAATACTGGGCTCTTCCTAGAGCCAACATCATTTTATATCAAAGAGTTACAGGGTGGGGGCCTTTCTATTGTTCTATTGTTGGCCCTGGCTACCTTAGTAACCATGTCACGGTGACCTGGCAAGACATAATGTTGCTTCCTCGCTGATGATGGATGAACGATTCTGGTAAAACACTCAAGGTTAAGAACAAATTGTGTACTTCCTTTCTAATATTGAACAGTTAGATAATATTAAATGATTGCCAAGAACACATGGTTCACTTATATGCCAATACTGTAATATTGTCATGAATAAAGTAAAATTTCTTCTACAAGTGCAGTTAATGTGTCTCAAGTGATTGTAGTATAACGACACCTGTGTCTGGGAGGTCCAGTCACTGGTTCAGAAGTATTCCTGCTAGAATTACACAATTAAGACAAAAGAACACTCCAAACAGAGAAAATATTATTGAAAAGTATAAGTCAGGGGATGGCTACAAAACCAATTCCAACTCACTGCGCATCCCCCGGAGTTCATTTAAATCCATCATCAAGAAATGGAAGGAGTATGGCCATCCTCACAAACTGAGTGACTGGGCAAGAGGGAGACCACCAAGACACCTACGACCACTCTGAAGGAGTTAAAACCTTCAGTGGCTAAGATTGGAGAGACTGTGCATACAACTGTTGCCCGAGTTCTTCACTAGTCAAAGCTGTATGGGAGAGTGGCAAAGAGAAAGCCACTGTTAAAAAATCTTGAGCTGGAGTTCCCCCGAAGGCATGTGGGAGACTCCAAGGTCAATTTGGAAGAAGGACATTTGATCTGATGAGACAAAAATGTAGCTTTTGGGTCATCAGATAATTCAGAAATCCATATCCACAAACACACCATCCCCACATTGGTGGGGCAGCATCATGGTGTGGGATGCTTCTCAGCAGCAGGCCCTGGAAAGCTTGTAACTATAGAGGGGAAAATGAATGCAGCAACATTTTGTGAAATCCTGGAGGACATTATGACTCAGTATGCAAGAGAGGGACAACGTCGGAGAAGAGCTGTTCATGCCCGATTCCCAAGCAACCTGACAGAGCTTGAGCTTTTTTGCTAGGAAGAATGGAAAGAAATTGCAGTATCCAGATGTACAAGCCTGATTGAGACCTCTCCACACAGACTCAGTGCTGTGATTGCAGCCAAAGGTACATCTACTCATTGGCTTGTACCTGTACTCTGCTTAATGACAATAAAGTTGAATCAAATCTAATTCAGTCGTGTAGCCGTACTGACACCTACTGGAAATTTGCAGATATTGCTGCATAGTAATGACTGGTGATCAAAACACATCACACACATCATTAAACCCACATAACACAAAAGAAGAATATAAATGAACCCTCTTATTAACATTCTTTCAAAGGAAATACGATTGTCTACCCTAACATGACATCTGTGCCACATTGAGGTCACAGACATTCCTTTTGTCACCCTTTGTCCTTTTGTCACCACCAAGAGTATTATCAATCTGAGTGTATTTAATCAGCGATACGTATCGGTAACATACACCAATCTATTCCCATGCGTGGCGTCCGGCAGGAGACCGTTAGCGTCTGGTCAGGACAGGGTCCGATTCTTTTGTCTTTCAATGGCCAAAAGAAGGGGGAGGCTGACCTGACCCAAAGACTGACTCAAGTTCTGGGCTTGGGAGGAGGAGGAGATTGCGGTGGCAGCGGTGGTAGTAGTCGCCAGAGTTAGAAAGGAGGAAGACAAAATCTACCACCCGACCTGCCCCCAGTCCAGTATGTGTGAAAATACACCTTTTAATATGTTACGTAGAAGATTGGGGGATTAAAAATCACTTATTCTCACTTGTGTAATTACTCGCAGCTATGACACCAGACAACTGAAAAGACACCAGCATGGCAATGCCAGTGATCAACTGCCAGCGGACAGTCCTGTCCCTCAGTAACTGTAGAACAGAAACAACTTGTAGATTGTTCTGGCGCTCCATTCCGTCATTCCATGCATTCCATTCATCCCTCCTTTTTTTCAGAGGAATCTCCTGAGGGGTGAGACCAAAACAGAATATTTAAAAGTAGCATTGAACTGCTTAATTCCAGAAGTTTTAAATAGAGTTACTTGTGTCTAGTTTGTTTGTAATTTATGTTGAAAATTACCAGTATTTGTCCTTTAGAACCAGTTTAACAAATCAGGCTGGGTTTGCTCTTTATTTACCCAATAAGCTGGCAAGTGCCTGTCTCTTGTTCCAAACATGACCTCCATTTCCAGAAGTGTCAGCATCCTTAAAATAAAAACTAAAACGCACAATTTTCTCTGAAATAAGTTGAAATTGACCATTAATTATTCAATATCTGATAGATGTGATACTTTGCCTTGCTTTCCAATGTAACATATTTAAAATAATATAACAAATGAATAGTGCTGGACTAAATTATAGCAATCCCTGAGAAGTGATAATAAATAATGGTGTCTTCAACCTTAGAATCAATAATTCAGCCTCTATAAATGGAGAAAACCTTTCCAAGTGCTGTTTTCTCTCAGGGACAATTTTCGACTTTTTATTTTTAGGGTACCAAGACTTTTAGCCATGTCTGCATATCAAGACTCCAGGCTTAGCACAGTCAGCTCAGAACCAAGAGCGCAGTAGAACAGGCTGAACCTTGCAAACAACAATGCACTTTTTTTCTGCAGCAGCCTCATCGTTCTTCTCTATCAGCAGGTATCCAGGGCTCTCAGGCATGGAGAACAGCCCACCAAGCTGCGCCAATGCAAGTATGGCAATACCTGCGTTCCAAATTATTATGCAAATTGGATTTAAGTGTCATAAACATTATTTTTTTTTGCTTTTCAATTATATTCATGGATGGTATTGTGTTATTGAAATCCATCTCAGACACCTGTGGAAATTAGTTTGCGAGGTGGGCCCAATCAAAGGAGAACTACTTAAGAGGGACGTTCCATTAAGCAGGCCACAGGTTTCAAGCAATATGGGAAAGAAAAAGGATCTCTCTGCTGCCGAAAAGTGTCAAATAGTGCAATACCTTGGACAAGGTATGAAAACATTAGATATTTAGCAAAAATCTAAGCGTGATCATCGTACTGTGAAGAGATTTGCGGCTGATTCAGAGCGCAGACGGGGTCGTGCAGATAAAGGCATAATGAGGAAGGTTTCGGCCAGACAAATTCATCGGGTTAGGAGAGCAGCTGCTAAAATGCCATTACAAAGCAGCAAACAGGTATTTGAAGCCGCTGGTGCCTCTGGAGTCCCGCAAACCTCATGGTGTAGGATCCTCCAGAGGTTTGCAGTTGTGCATAAACCTACTATTCGGCCACCTAAACAATGCTCACAAGCAGAAACGGTTGCAGTGGGATCAGAAATACATAAGGACTAATTTTCAAACAGTCTTGTTTACTGATGAGTGCTGTGCAACCCTGCAACCACGGTTGCAGATGGATAGAGTAGTGGATGGCCACCATGTCCCAACAAGGCTGCAACGTCAGCAAGGAGGTGGCGAGGTTATGTTTTGGGCCGGAATCATGGGGAGAGAGCTAGTAGGCCCCTTTAGGGTCCCTGAAGGTGTGAAAATGACCTCAGTAAAGTATTTAAAGTTTCTAAACTGACCACTTTCTTCCGTGGTAAAGAAAGAAGAACCGTGCCTTCCGTGGTAAAATCATCTTATGCACGACAATGCACCATCTCATGCTGCAAAGAGTACCTCTGTGTCATTGGCTGCTATGGGCATAAAAAGGAGATAAACTCATGGTGTGGCCCCCATCTTCACTTGACCTTAACCCTATTGAGAACCTTTGGAGCATCCTCAAGCAAAAGATCTATGAGGGTGGGAGGCAGTTCAGATCAAAACAGCAGCTCTGGGAGGCTATTCTGACATCCTGCAAAGAAATTTAACCAGAAACTCTCCAAAAACTCACAAGTTCAATGGATGCAAGAATTGTGAAGGTGATATCAAAGAAGGGATCCTATGTTTACATGTAACTTGGCCTATTAAGATGTTTTTGATTGAAATAGCTTTTGATTTCAGTAAATATGACCTCCTAATGCTGCAAATTCAACAAATGGCCATTTTTAGTTCTTTACAACCTATAAAATGTTTTGCAACTTTGTTGTGCATAATCATTTGGAACAGTGCATTTTGAGTTTATTATTTAAAAAACAAAAAAAATACTGTTATCATTGGGAAGTTTGTTCAATACGATTTGAATTATACTCTAAAATTATACTGACTATCATTTGCATCGACGATTTAGGAAAATCTGAGAAAAATATCACTTGCATAATACTTACTGCAAAGTGGACTCCTGTATCCACAGACAATGAGGGTCAACTATACAAGAGATCTATTTAGCTCATAGATTTAGAGGTGATGGTGTAACCTTTGGGATCCTAATTTTATTTAAGAGGATGTTATTTTTTTGAATGTGGACAAGATAAACCACATTTCCTGTTTACATCTGCCACTCATCTGTCCAAATATCTCACGGAGACTTAATATCTGCCCAGCAAGCACACCCAGCAGTGTGGCCTTCTTGGGCATGTCTGTTGATGGTTGCCTCTGTGGCCAATTGAGAATTCAACCAGCCTATATACTATATTGTAGCTGACAAGATGGCAGCGCGTGTACATCGCGAGGCTCAACTAAATTTAGCAAATTAGTGCTTATTTACATAGTTTTCTCCTGCGTGTTCGCCCGATTCAGCGGGCCGAACCATTCATATAGTAGAGAGTCACTTTTGGACATTTTTTACCGAAGCAATAACGTAGTTTTGGACCACCCATTCAACTTCGACGAGCTCCCACCTGAGTTGGTAAAGTCACCGAGGTGTCAAGGAGTCATCCTGCCGACCGGCTACTCTCTGCTCCGGCGTCAGACCGCAAACAAAGACGGGGGAAACGCGGAGGTCTGCGTGCTAAATCCACACCGGCCATCGCTCCCTAGCATTTTCCTCGCCAAAGTGCGGTCTCTGCGAATAAGATGGATGAACTCAAGATCTGGACCCTCACACAGAAAAGGCTCATGGACTGCAGTCTCATGTTCTTCACTCTTCACGGAAACATGGCTTAGCGACGCTGTCCCGAACTGCGTGGTGGAGCTTGAGGGGCGCACCATCTTCAGGGCCGATAGAGAAGCGGCAGCCACAGGTAAAATCAGAGGTGGAGGAGTATGCATTTATGTAAACAAATCATGGTGCATGGACTCTGCCGTTGTGGATACCCATTGTTCTGCTGATCTGGAGTACCTGGTTATCAAGTGCAGGCCCTTCTACCTTCCACGTGAGTTCACCTGCATTGTTGCTGCTGCGGTTTATGTCCCACTGGATGCTAATGCTAAAGTGGCCATGAGAGAACTTTATGCTGCCATCAACAAACTGCAGACCATGCATCCGGATGAGGCCTTTATTGTCGCTGGGGATTTTAACCACCGCACTCTATGATCTGTTCTTCCTAAGTTCCGACAGAACGTCTCCTGCTCCACAAGGGGACAAAGGACTTTGGACCATGTTTACACCAGTGTAGCTAAGGCATACAAAGTCACTCCCCTCCCCCACCTTGGTCACTCTGATCACCTCTCTTTGTTCCTGATCCCCAAGTACTCCCCCATCATCAAACAGATCAAACCCACAACAAGGACCGTCAAAATCTGGTCCGAGGGTGCTGATTCCATTCTCCAACAGCAATTCCAACAAACAGATTTGAATGTGTTCTCCGTTCAGGCCACCACAGACTCCCTGATTAACATTGACATTCTCACAAACTCTGTCCTGGATCATTTCAACAGGTGTGTGGACAGAGTGACATCACTTAAAACAATAAAAACTTTCTCCAACCAGAAGCCCTGGATGAACAGAGAGGTTCGCCCTCTGCTCAATGCCAGAGATGCAGCCTTCAGGTCTGGAGACCAGGAGCCCTTCCCCTAGCTAGGGCCAACCTGAGAAGTGAAATCGCACAGGCCAAACATGGCTACAAACTGAAGGTTGAAGAGCACTTCAACTCCTCTGACCCCCAGCTTATGTGGCAAGGCATACAGTCACTCACCAGCTACAAACCACCCAACACTGTGCCCCCTACCAGCTCCACCTCCACCCCCCTCCCTGACGAGCTCAACCACTTCTACGCTCGCTTTGACCGGGAAAACAGGGAGGTGATGTCCAAGGCAGATCTACCTCTCAACGATCTGCCTCTCACACTCTCCACCTCAGAGGTCCTGAGCAAGGTGAACGCCCGGAAGGCAGCTGGCCCCGATGGAATACCTGGGCGCGTGCTCAAAGCGTGTGCAGAGCAGCTGGCCGGGGTCTTTGCGGACATTTTCAACCTGTCCTTGGCCCAAGCAGTTGTTCCCACTACCTTTAAGACCGCCACCATCGTGCCAGTGCCGAAGCACTCCACCGCTACGGCCCTGAATGACTTCCATCCTGTTGCCCTCACCCCCATCATCGCCAAGTGCTTTGAGAGGCTGGTCCTCTCACACTCAAAAACCTGCCTGCCTGCTACTTGGGACCCTCACCAGTTTGCCTACCGCCACAATAGGTCAACTGAGGACGCCATCTCCACGGCACTTCATTCCACACTGACACACTTGGACACCCAGAACTGTTACGCCAGAATGCTGTTCATTGACTTCAGCTTAGCATTCAATACTGTGATCCCCTCCAAGTTGATATCCAAGCTCAGCCAGCTTGGTATCAACTCATCCCTCTGCAATTGGACTCTGGACTTTCTATCTAACACACCCCAGTCTGTTAAGATAGACAACCTCTCCTCCTCCACTATCACCCTGAACACCAGCGTGCCACAAGGTTGCGTGCTGAGCCCTCTCCTTTACTCCCTATTCACCCATGACTGCGCTCCTATCTATGGTTCCAATTCCATAATTAAGTTCGCAGATGACACCACGGTGATAGGCCTGATCAGAGGCGACGATGAGACGGCCTACAGGGAGGAAGTACGGTACCTGACCACGTGGTGTGCACACACACCCATCTCCATCAACGGAGCTGCAGTGGAGTGTGTGCCCAGCTTCAAGTTCCTTAGCATCCACATCTCCGATGATCTCACCTGGTCCATAAACTCCTCCACCCTGGTCAAAAAGGCGCACAGCTCCTCTACTTTCTTCGGAGCCTTAAGAAAGCTCACCTTTGTCCCAGGATCCTGGTGAACTTCTACTGCTGTGCTATTGAGAGCATTCTTACAAACTGTATCACAGAATCTATAAACTAATTTTATTACTTTGAAAGGAATTCTGTAATGTAGTTTTGATTTTATGTTCAGAAAAGGCTGCTTTAAAGATCAAAACGTACTGCTCTGCATCAGACCGGAAAGCACTCCAGCGGGTGGTGAAAACTGCCCAAAGGATCACCGGTACACAACTGGACAGTATCGAACAGATCTACCGTCGACGCTGTTTGGGCAAAACCAGGAACATGATAAAAGAGTCATTCCACCCCAATAATAAACTTTTCACCATCCTCCCATCCGGCAGGCGTTACAGAAGCCTCCGCTCTCGCACCAGCAGGCTCAGGAAGAGTTTCTTCTACGAGGCAGTGACCCTGTTGAACTCTACTCCATTCCCCCACTCAACTCCATCCTCCCTCTAGCATCATCTTGCACTCCACTGCCATTTGCACAACTTTCGGTTTTGCACTGATCTTTTTCATTTCACTTCCACTGCCATTTGCACAACTTTCTGTTTTCACTGATCAGACTCCTTGCACTATTTATTTACATATTTATTAATTTATAATTATAGTTAGTATTTAAAGTATATATAGTGTATATAGTTTATTCTGTATATATTCTGTGTTCTGTATATATAATAGTACACTTTCAGTGGCCCCATCTGGCCCCTTGGAACAATTTCTAGAGGCACTATTGTAGGCCTGTAGGCCTGAAAAAGGCCTGTGTGTGTATTTGATCCTAGGGTATACGAATAAATGTTATACGAATAAATGTTATTTGATCATTAGACATTTTATATATTAAATGCTGTTGACTTTGAAATCAGTGTTGTTTCTTTTTCTGCATTTACAATTCATACACAATGTGTTAACTTGAAGCAGTACACACACACAATCACATACGGTGTGCGCGCACTCACATATACAACCAAATATGCGCACACCACAAGTTTAAAATACTTCAGATTTTACAGGTTTTGGGGATTTTTTGCCATTCCTATTAAAATAAGTTTACATTTCCTTCAGGCCCTCCAAACCTTCAAGCACTTGTAGGCTTCAATCTTTCAGGCATTTTAGCAGCGTTCAGCTAAAATTCAGCTCACCAAGAAGAGGCTTTTTCGGCTCCCAAACAGCTCTTTATTATTTTTCAATTTTTTGCCAAATTTAGTGCTACTTTGACATATGATATGTCTAGTCTAGTTCCTGAGCCCACGTGGTAATATCCTTCACAGAATGATGTCGGTTATTAATGCAGTGCCGCCTGAAGGATCGAAGGTCACGGGCATTCAATGTTGGTATTCGACCTTGCCGCTTACGTGCAGAGATTTCTCCAGATTCTCTGAATCTTTTGATGATATTATGGACTGTAGATGATGAAATCCCTAAATTCCTTGCAATTGCAACAAAACGTTCTTCAACTGTTGGACTATTTGCTTTTGCGATTTGGTTTGTAATTATACTAAACCTTATAATTTCCAGAATTCCTTAGTTAAACATGTTTAGTATAAAAAGATTAAATGTAAAAACAAACACTATTACACATTTTAATGTGGGAACACGGCACGCGGCTTCTTCCTTTAGAGCTCTTCCTTTACAGCAGCAGCTTTTTAGAGGTTTAATCATGAGAACTGTAGCCGAAGAGGTAGCGGTGTCTTAAAATCTGGACAAATATAACATGCATAGAGAGATACCACTAGAAGTTGATTGGAAAATTGTTTTGGTCTGCTTTGATCTATCCATAAAAATGTCACGGGTTAAGGGAACAGAGGACCCATAAGGTCCGAGGGCTGGCGTTGAGAGACGAGGTCGAGGGCAGGCGTAAATCCAAGGGCTGGAGAAGGGAAATGAGGTCAGGTGCAGGCATGGGTCGGTACACAGGAGCTGAGACAGAAGACGTGGTCAGGTGCAGGCATGGGTCAGCACACAGGTAAAACAACATCAGATGAGGAGTACTGTCACGAGGATTACAAACACAAGGAAGTCACGAACGATAACAAACTGACAAAGAACACACAGAACACATGGGTATATGTATACAAGACAAGGGAGGAGACAACAAGACACAGGTGAACGACATTAGGGAAGGCAGGTAATCACACTGACGGGGACGCACAGGAAGGTAGGAGGTGAAGACGCCTGAAACAGAGACAAGACTGTGAGTTTCAAAAATAAAATAAAATTACATTACATTACGATCATTTAGCAGACGCTTTTATCCAAAGCGACGTACATTGCATTACCACCCATTACAGAGGGGGGAGCAGTTGGGGGTTCGGTGCCTTGCTCAGGGGCACCTAGGCAGGGACTCGAACCTCCGACCCTGCGGTTCCCAAGCGGAAGCCCTACCGACTCAGCTACTGCCTCCCCCTATTTATAAAATAGATAATTTAAAAAAATCAATAACAAATTATGAGAAGAACATGAATACATAAATAATAACAGGCAACACAGCAGCATCAAACAGTCTCTCTCTCTCTCTCTCTCTCTTTCTCTCTCTTTGAAGGCGCTGATCATTTTGTCTTACGAGTCAAAGAAATGTTTAGGTAGGAGATTAAAACAGGTAAAAAAATCTGAACGTGATCATTTTGATCACGTTTATTTTCCCAATTAAGGAGAGTGGTAAACTGTTCCATCTAAGAAAGACTGTCTTTCAAGTCTTCAGGGTTGCGGTGAGCGCAGTGTCTGTGGCGGGAAGGAGGTCTGAGAATGTACGAGTCATATTCTCGAGATACTTCAACCCCGAGCTACCGAGCTTGAAGGGGAAGTCTGTTTTGCGGAGATGCAAACTTAAAGTATTAATGGGGTAACATTTGCTCTTTGAAATATTGATTTTGTAGCCAGAAAAAACTTCCATTGAGTGCAGTTAATGTGTCTCAAGTGATTGTAGTATAACGACACCTGTGTCGTTATACTACAATCACTTGAGCCAACACTTGGCCAACACTTAAACACTGCACATCTCCACAAACACACTATCCCCACATTGCAGCATGGTGGTGTGGCAGCATCATGGTGTGGGAGGCTTCTTGGCAGCAGGCCCCAGAAGGCTTGTAAAGATAGAGGGGAAAATAAATGCAGCAAAATTAAGTGAAATCTTGGAGGACATTATGACTCAGTATGCAAGAGAGCTACAACCTCGGAGAAGAGCTGTTCACGCCCGATTCCTTTTGCAAGGAAAAATGGAAAGAAATTGCAGTGTTCAGACGTGCAAGCCTGATAGAGACCTCTCCACAGAGACTCAGTGCTGTGATTGCAGCCAAAGGTGCATGTACTAATTGGCTTGTACCTGTACTCTGCTCAATGACAATGAAGTTGAATCAAATCTAATTCACTGGTGTAGCCATACTGACACCTACCGGAAGTTTGCAGATATTGCTGCATAGTAATGACTAGTGATCAAAACACATCACACACAATATTGAACCCAAATAACACAAAAGAAGAATATAAAGGAACCCTCTTATTAACATCCTTTCAATGGAAATACGTTTGTCTACCCTAAACATGACATCTGCGCCACATTGAGGTCACAGACATTCCTTATGTCACCCTTTGTCCTTTTGTCACCATAGAGAGAATTATCATTTTGGGTTCATTTAATCAGTGTTACACATTGGCAACATACACAAATCTATTCCCATGTCTGAAGAAACACTAAGCAGTGTATTGGATACACAGCAAAATGACTTCATCCAGGGTCATGGGTGGCTTCATCACTTTTTTCTAAACACTGTAAAACGGTACCTTGTCCTCCCATCTTGTCTTTACTTCATTTATAAATTTGCTCTTGGCCACACCCAGAATCGGCCTCAGCTCACACATCACCTATAATGCAAGTAAGTGTTAACACTTGCAACAATGCTTGCTGAGTGGATAAGCCAAAATTATGAATTAATCGCTGGCATTATGAAGATCCTTGAAACATGGCTATGCATCAGGGATCATTGTGAGCTCATCCTCTTCTTTCAGGACGTTACTGTTGATGAAGGCTCTTCTAAACACCTTCAAACTGTACCTAGTCACCCCATCTCAATTCCATTGAGTGCAGTAAATGTGTCTCAAGTGATTGTAGTTTAACGACACCTGTGTCTGGGAGGTCCAGTCACTGGTTCAGAAGTATTCGTGCTAGAATTACACACAGTGAAGACAAAAGAACACTCCAACTCCACACTGGTGAGGGGGGACCACCAAGACACCTACGACCACTCTGAAGGAGTTAAACCTTAAAACCTTCAGTGGCTGAGATTGGAGAGACTGTGCATACAACTGTTGCCCGAGTTTTTCACTAGTCAAAGCTGTATTTGAGGGTGGCAAAGAGAAAGCCACTGTTAAAAAATCTCAAACTGGAGTTCGCCCAAAGGCATGTGGGAGACTCCAAGGTCAATTTGGAGGAAGGTCTGATTGATTGAAATTTAGCCTTTGGGTCATCATATTATTCGCTCTGTTTTGCCAACACTTAAACACTGCACATCTCCACAAACAAACTATCCCCACATTGCAGCATGGTGGTGTGGCAGCATCATGAAATGGGATGCTTCCTGGCAGCAGGCCCTGGAAGGCTTGTAAAGATAGAGGGGAAAATGAATGCAGCAACATTTCGTGAAATCCTGGAGGACATTATGACTCAGTATGCAAGAGAGCTACAACCTCGGAGAAGAGCTGTTCACGCCGGATCCCAAAGCAAGCTTACAGAGCTTGAGCTTTTTTGCAAGGAAGAATGGACAGAAATTGCAGTATCCAGACGTGCAAGCCTGATAGAGACCTCTCCACACAGACTCAGTGCTGTGATTGCGGCCAACGGTGCATCTACTCATTGGCTTGTACCTGTACTCTGCTCAATGACAATGAAGTTGAATTAAATCTAATTCACTGGTGTAGCCTTACTGACACCTACCGGAAGATTGCAGATATTGCTGCATAGTAATGACTAGTGATCAAAACACATCACACACAATATTGAACCCAAATAACACAAAAGAAGAATATAAAGGAACCCTCTTATTAACATCCTTTCAATGGAAATACGTTTGTCTACCCTAAACATGACATCTGCGCCACATTGAGGTCACAGACATTCCTTGTGTCACCCTTTGTCCTTTTGTCACCATAGAGAGAATTATCATTTTGGTTTAATTTAATCAGTGTTACATATTGGCAACATACACAAATCTATTCCCATGTCTGAAGAAACACTAAGCAGTGTATTGGATACACAGCAACATGACTTCATCCAGGGTCATGGGTGGCTTCATCACTTTCTTCTAAACACTGTAAAACGGCACCTTGTCCTCCCATCTTGTCTTTACTTCATGTATAAATTTGCTCTTGGCCACACCCAGAATCGGCCTCAGCTCACACATCAGCTATAATGCAAGTAAGTGTTAAAACTTGCAACAATGCTCGCTGAGTGGATAAGCCAAAATTATGATTTAATCACTGGCATTATGAAGATCCTTGAAACATGGCTATGCATAAGGGATGATTGTTAGCTTGTCCTCTTCTTTCAGGACGTTACTGTTGATGAAGGCTCTTCTAAACACCTTCAAACTACACCTAGTCACCCCATCTCAATTCCATTGAGTGCAGTTAATGTGTCTCAAGTGATTGTAGGGAGGCAGTGGCTCAGTGGGTAGTGTAACTTGGGAACTGGAGGGTCGCCGGTTCGAGCCCCTGCCGAGGTGCCCCTGTGCAAGGCACCGAACCCTCAATTGCTCTCCCCTCTGCGAAGGGTGGTAATGTAATGTAAGTCGCTTTGGATAAAAGCGTCTGCCAAATGATCGTAATGTAATGTAATGTAGTATAACGACTGTGTCTGGGAGGTCCAGTCACTGGTTCAGAAGTATTCCTGCTAGAAATACATAATGAAGACAAAAGAACACTCCAAGCAACTCAGAGAAAAGAAATTTGAAAAGAATAAGTCAGGGGATGGCTACAAAACCAATTCCGACTCACTGCGCATCCCCCCCGAGTTCATTTACATCCATCATCAAGAATTTTTTTATTTTTGTGAGTATGGCCATCCTCACAAACTGAGTTACTGGGCAAGAGGGAGACTGGTGAGGGAGACCACCAAGACACCTACGACCACTCTGAAGGAGTTAAAACCTTCAGTGGCTGAGATTGGAGAGACTGTGCATACAACTGTTGCCCGAGTACTTCACTAGTCAAAGCTATAGGGGAGCGTGGCAAAAAGAGAAAGCCAATGTTGAAAAATCTTGAACTGGAGTTAGCCCAAAGGCATGTGGGAGACTCCAAGGTCAATTTGGAGGAAGGTTATTTGATCTGATGAGACAAAAATTTGGCTTTTGGGTCATCAGATTATTCGCTCTGTTTGGCCAACATGTAAACACTGCACATCTCCACAAACACACCATCCCCACATTGAAGCGTGGTGGTGGCAGCATCATGGTGTGGGATGCTTCTTGGCAGCAGGCCCTGGAAGGCTTGTAAAGATAGAGGGGAAAATGAATGCAGCAACATTTTGTGAAATCCTGGAGGACATTATGACTCAGTATGCAAGAGAGCAACAACCTCGGAGAAGAGCTGTTCACGCCTGATTCCCAAGCAAGCTGACAGAGCTTGAGCTTTTTTACAAGTGAGCATGGAAAGAAATTGCAGTATCCAGACGTGCAAGCCTGATAGAGACCTCTCCATACAGACTCAGTGCTGTGATTGCGGCCAACGGTGCATCTACTCATTGGCTTGTACCTGTACTCTGCTCAATGACAATGAAGTTGAATCAAATCTAATTCACTGGTGTAGCCTTACTGACACCTACTGGAAGTTTGCAGATATTGCTGCATAGCAATGACTAGTGATCAAAACACATCACACACAATATTGAACCCAAATAACACAAAAGAAGAATATAAAGGAACCCTCTTATTAACATTCTTTCAATGGAAATACGATTGTCTACCCTAAACATGACATCTGTGAAACATTGAGGTCACAGACATTTCTCTTGTCACCCTTTGTCCTTTTGTCACCATCGAGAGAATTATCATTTTGGGTTAATTTAATCAGTGTTACATATTGGCAACATACACAAATCTATTCCCATGTCTGAAGAAACACTAAGCAGTGTATTGGAAACACAGCAACATGACTTCATCCAGAGTCATGGGTGGCTTCATCACTTTCTTCTAAACACTGTCAAACGGCACCTTGTCATCCCATCTCTTCTTTAATTCATTTATAAATTTGCTCTTGGCCACACCCAGAATCAGCCTCAGCTCACACATCAGCTATAATGCAAGTAAGTGTTAAAACTTGCAACAATGCTTGCTGAGTGGATAAGCCAGATTTGATCGGCTGGATTCAGCCCTGAAAATCCAGATGGCCCAACCAGTGACTTGGAGGAGGAGGAGCTACAGATCCCATGATGATCACACACATCTCACACACTTCTCACTGCAAAAGCTTTTTCAGTAAGAAAAACGTCACTAAATTATTTTTTTAATCAAATATTCACTCAAGCCAACTCACTGCGCATCCCCCGGAGTTCGTTTCAACCCATCATCAAGAATTGGAAGGAGTTTGGCCATCCTCACAAACTGAGTGACTGGGCAAGAGGGCGACTGGTGAGGGAGACCACCAAGACACCTATGACCTGTCTGAAGGAGTTAAAACATTCAGTGGCTGAGATTGGAGAGAATGTGCACACAACTGTTGCTCGAGTTCTTCACTAGTCAAAGCTGTATCGGACAGTGGCAAAGAGAAAGCCACTGTTGAAAAATCTCAAACTGGAGTTTGCCCAAAGGCATGTGGGAGACTCCAAGGTCAATTTGGGGGAAGGTTATTTGATCTGTTGAGACAAAAATGTACTTTTTAGGTCATCAGATTACTGCTCTGTTTGGCCAACGCTTAAACACTGCACATCTCCACAAACACACTATCCCCACATTGCAGCATGGTGGTGTGGCAGCATCATGGTGTGGGGGGCTTCTTGGCAGCAGGCCCCAGAAGGCTTGTAAAGATAGAGGGGAAAATGAATGCAGCAACATTTTGTGAAATCCTGGAGGACATTATTACTCAGTATGCAAGAGAGCTACAACCTCGGAGAAGAGCTGTTCACGCCCGATCCCTTTTGGAAGCTTACAGAGCTTGAGCTTTTTTGCAAGGAGGAATGGACAGAAATTGCAGTATCCAGAAGAGCAAGCCTGATAGAGACCTCTCCACACAGACTCAGTGCTGTGATTGCAGCCAATGGTGCATGTACAAATTGGCTTGTACCTGTACTCTGCTCAATGACAATAAAGTTGAATCAAATCTAATTCACTGGTGTAGCCTTACTGACACCTACTGGAAGTTTGCACACATTGCTGCATAGTAATGACTAGTGATCATAACACATCACACACAATATTAAACCCAAATAACACAAAAGAAGAATATAAAGGAACCCTCTTATTAACATCCTTTCAATGGAAATACGTTTGTCTACCCTAAACATGACATCTGCGCCACATTGAGGTCACAGACATTCCTTATGTCACCCTTTGTCCTTTTGTCACCATGGAGAGAATTATCATTTTGGTTTAATTTAATCAGTGTTACATATTGGCAACATACACAAATCTATTCCCATGTCTGAAGAAACACTTAGTAGTGTATTGGATACACAGCAACATGACTTCATCCAGGTCATGGGTGGCTTCTAACTTTCTTCTAAACACTGTAAAACGGCACCTTGTCCTCCCATCTCATCTTTACTTCATGTATAAATTTGCTCTTGGCCACACCCAGAATCGGCCTCAGCTCACACATCATCTATAATGCAAGTAAGTGTTAAAACTTGCAACAATGCTTGCTGAGTGGATAAGCCACAATTATGAATTAATCACTGGCATTATGAAGACCGTTGAAACATGGCTATGCATCAGGGATCATTGTTAGCTTGTCCTCTTCTTTCAGTACATTACTGTTGATGAAGGCTCTTCTAAACACCTTCAAACTACACCTAGTCACC
This sequence comes from Genypterus blacodes, assembly GCF_046128005.1. Lineage (NCBI taxonomy): Eukaryota > Metazoa > Chordata > Actinopteri > Ophidiiformes > Ophidiidae > Genypterus > Genypterus blacodes. Next base: position 973,061 of record NW_027466998.1, on the reverse strand, counting down.
CCATCTCAATTCCATCGAGTGCAGTTAATGTGTCTCAAGTGATTGAAGTAAAACGACACCTGTGTCTGGGAGGTCCAGTCACTGGTTCAGAAAACAAAAGAACACTCCAAGCAACTCAGAGAAAAGATCATTAGAAAGTATAAGTCAGGGGACGGCTACAAAACTCTTTCCAACTCACTGCACATCCCCTGGAGTTCATTTAAATCCATCATCAAGAAATTGAGTGACTGGGCAAGAGGGAGACTGGTGAGGGGAGTCCACCAAGACACCTACGATCACTCTGAAGGAGTTAAAACCTTCAGTGGCTGAGATTGGAGGGACTGTGCATACAACTGTTGCCCGAGTACTTCACTAGTCAAAGCTGCATTTGAGGGTGGCAAAGAGAAAGCCACTGTTGAAAAATCTGGAACTGGAGTTCGCCCAAAGGCATGTGGGAGACTCCAAGGTCAATTTGGAGGAAGGTTAGTTGAACTGATGAGACAAAAATTTAGCTTTTGGGTCATCAGATTTTTTGCTCTGTTTGGATAACACGTAAACACTGCATATCTCCACAAACACACCATCCCCACATTGAAGCATGGTGGTGGCAGCATCATGGTGTGGGATGCTTCTCGGCAGCAAGTGCAGTCAGCGCCGACAGGTTTGAATGCATGTGTGCCGTGAGGAAGGGTGTGTTTCCTGTGTGTGTGACTAAGAGAACAAAAGGGAGCCGCGTGTGTGTCCAGTTTGGGCTCCATTGCAAATACGAAGTACATAAACTCTGAAATTTGAAGCTGAAAATTGTAGTAGAAGTACAACTACTTAAAACTTGTACATAAAGTAGTGGTCAAAATTGATGGTTGAATGTTCCTTCTGGCAATATAATCGGTTAAAAACCTGTTGCAGTGTTGTTTTGTTGTGTGCTGCGGGAGCACTGCTTTTACGGTGTTGAAAAATAGTTGAAACTTACGTTGCTATATTTTGTGCTGTATTGCTATATTCACCCAGTGTGTTGAGACAGATGTGTACGCAGCTCTGTCCTGTGCCCTACTGAAGCATAGGAGGGGCGTATACCACCGAGTGGGCGTGCCTAGACCTCACACACTCGGGCCTGCTTAACAGGAAGAAAGGAGAGAGGCTGACTTCCCTCCTCCCCATCTGAGACTCTATGGAGTCAGGTCTGACCACTTAATATTATTTGGCTTACACCACATATTCTGTACATTAACTGAGAGCTGCAATACAGTATTGGCATATATGGTTGCATTGTTTGATTTAAATGTATTACCAGATGCTGAATTCAGAATAAGTGCTTAAGAAGAGGTGACGTAGGACATATAACATAACTTGTGCTTGAAACATGTATGTTGCTTAACTTAGTTAAGAAGACCAAATTGCAATTATTGCCATTCTAAAACTACGCAATTGAGCCTATCCAGGTATAAAAACATCAAAAGACAATATTCAAATTGTTGATACGCACAGCAGAAATGGACGGAATACCGGTAACCCTCTTGGGAATGAAATATCCCCTGAGCAAAAAAGACATCGTGAAAACATCTGAAAATTGGGAGAAGCGAACTAAAAACTTATGCAGTCCTTGGCCAGCTGGAGGCACATTTGACGTCAATGCATTCGAAGAGATGCAACTCAAAAAAAAAATAAAAGACTAAAAACCGTTGGACAAAGGCAAGAAAAGACAACAGAAAAGACAGAAAGAGGAAGAGATAATTAAATTGTTCAAAGATGAAGGCACAAATTACAGGAACAGGTTGAGAGAAATCCGAGAGAATTTAAGAGCTAAAAAGGTGCGAGCGGAGAGGAAACAGACAAAGAAACAGCTAGTGTCAACAGATACTGCAGGAATATATCCAAATCTGGCAGGGGTCGTTCAAATTTCAGGAGACATTGAATTTGATCCTTACCGAGCATCTCATGTCCAATATAAAGAGTCGACTCCAAAAGTTTACAGCAGAGAAAGGAACAAGGAAGTTGTAAAGGACAAACCAAAAGTCTTAGATTGTTTTGCAGAGAGAAACCAGGCTCTGAAAGAGAAAGAGGCAGAGGCATATTGGTTGAAGTTTGACCAACTAAGTGAAGAAAACCTGTAACATACTAAGTATCAAGAGATAGAAGTAGAGGCAGAACAGGAAAAAGGGCTTAAGAGATGTTAAGGGAGAAGCGAGGGCACACGATATGAGAGAGCAGGGCAAAGTATGTGACGCTCGAGCAAATTACACTGAAGGACCTCGGGAAGTAGAACAGAGAGATATTGTGTCAGGAAGTCTTACATTTGCTGCAGGAAGCCAACAGGGGGCCAAAAGCAAGGAGAAAGATTATGACCTTAGATACAGACCTGCAATAAGGCCTCCAGACAGATATGACCCTGGGCAATATCCAATATGGATAAAGGGGGCACAGGGACAGTATAGCCCATGGCAAACACTCGACCTTGAGGGACTGATTGCTCGACTTCCTAACGTCCATGAGGGGGCCAGCAAATGGATAAAAGCATTCAAGGAAGAGACAGTGGGCAAAATATTGGCTCTTGGCGACATTAAGGCACTGTGGGCCCGAACCATGGGGATGCCAACAATGGAAAATGTCTTGCGCATGAGTGGCGCACAATGGATGGTTGATCCACTAGCCGATGGAACTGAATTCAATCCATATCGAGCTGGCTTATGGGGGGTCCTGAGGAAAGAATATCCGGTCAAGATTGACCCCAAGGCACTGAAGGGTGAGCTTCTTACTGATACAGAGAATCCAGCTGCCTACATCAGTCGTCAACTGAAAAGATGGAAGCAGGAAACTGAGGAGGAAGCTGAGAGAAGCCACAATGACACAATGACACCACAATGACAATTCTGGAATCAATCTTCAAATGAGTGTAACATAAAAAAGAACAAATGTTTATTGGCTGGGGGATATAACTGAACAAATGACTTAAATTCTACAGAAGTGGGAACATTTTAAATTTAATCTAATACATAATAATAGGAAAACAGGGAGCAACCATAAATATTGACCCCAATCCTTTCATTTTCAGAGTGATACAATGTTCCTGAATCTATAACATACATGACTTTGCGGGTAAATCTTAATTTGGAATCAAAAGACTTGAGAGGTACTTTTAGGGCGCTGCTAGTTTACTGTTTTATTTTTACTATTTGTATTATTGAGTTGTTTACGCATCTGAAGGTTAAAAGCTCCAGAGTGCCTGTGTGGGGCGTACATGTGTTACATGCTCTGTACGTTGGTGGGGTTGATGCATAATGAAAGTTTACTATTTTGTTTATTTTCTTATTAAATTGATAGTTGCAGCTATGGCATTGCTAACCATGTTGATTTCTGATTTGCACAGTGTAGATACACTGTGCAAAAATTGCAAACAACAGCGATATTGGTCGCCATTTTTGCAGACAATGGTGGTGATGTGCTAGGACAATGGGAAATTTGTGCCCAAAATAATGCAAGAAAAGGAATATTAGCCATATTCCAGTGCCAGAAGGACCATTCAAACATCTGTTCACAGACTATGTTGACGTGAGAAAATCAGTGCATGGAAAGCATTGCATGGTAGTAATAATTGATCGCTTAAGTCGTTGGGTTGAAGAAATAGCATCAAAAGGCCTAGGGTCAGAAACTGTTGTTAAGTTCTTGATAAAAGAAGTAATTCCACGTTTTGGTATACATTCAGAAATAAGTTCAGATAATGGATCAGCATTTGTGCAGAACGTAGCTTGAGGAATCTTATAACAGTTAAGAAGCAGACAAAGGTTGGTTGGTTGGTTGGTGTATGAAATGTTCATACACCAGACTGTTCATCAGTCTGTTGAAGACTGTCTGTTGAAGACTGTCTGTTGAAGACTCATCAGTCTGTTGAAGACTTGAGACTGTTCATCAGTCTCAAGGGACAGTCAAAAGAGTTCTCTAAAAGGCAAAGCAGCACAAAGCTCAATTGCAATGATGCTCTACCACTTACACTAATGAGTTATCGCATGCAAACTAACAGAAGCAGACATTTAACCCTGCATGAGAGGCGGACTGGTGGACTCATGCCACACCGCATTTGAGAGGACCCTATAAGGGACCTCCGCTTGAGCAGTTGCAAATGCAGTTGAAGGAATATATGAGGTGGCTAACTGCCATACATGAAGTCATCTATTTACAGGAAAAAAACAGGGTTCCTGATTCTAGTTCAGTAGCAGAGAGCCCGGTGGTGCCAGGAGACCAGGTCCACATTCAGGTCCAGAGAAAGTGACGCGAAGGGCCATACACAGGGCAACACCAACTGCTGTCCAGGTGGAGGGAAGAACTACATGGTACCATCCAAACCACTACACCACTGTCCATAGAGCTGAAGCAGACATCTAGCATTGCCACGCACGAGGACATCTATATCAACATATATGAACTTTGCACTTCCTGTATCAGTATCGGGTTGATATATGTATACTCTGTATCAGCATATTAACATGCATTTGTTACTCATGGTGTTTGCATCTGTATTGGTAAATGCAGGAACTACAATATTCCTATAGGAAGAACTCTTGATTGTGTAAATTTATGCTAATCTCATTTTGATCTTATTTTCAGTTAAATAGGTAATTCATTTACTCAGTAATCACAGTGAAGCAATTCATATTTCAGTTTTACATTGTTGGTTTATGTTTATGATCTACACACAACTGGGCACCGCAGGCAAAATGCTGACTTGACAAGATCTGCCAGGCTTACATTCCATTTATAACCTATATTTATGTATGTAACCTATTTTTATGTATGTATTGTAATGGAACCATATCCAGCGCAAAAGCGTGATCGCCCATGATTAAGTTGAGAGGCAAGGGGGTCTTGAGGGAATTTTTCTAGCATTTTGATGCTAGTTTTTGTCCGTCACTGGTTGTTTGGTTCCAGCTAAAATATGTATATCATCATGTTGGCGATATTGAAATCGCCAAAGGGAGAATTATGTGGAAGAAAATGTACTATATTCAGGACAATAGTATGCAAGTGAACCGTGTGTTCTTGGCAATCATTTAATATTATGTAACTGTTCAATATCAGAAAGGAAGTACACAAGTTGTTTTTAACCTTGAGTGTTTTACCAGAAACATCCATCATCAGCGAGGAAGCGACATTGTGTATTGCCAGGTCACCGTGACATGGTTACTAAGGTAGCCAGGGCCAACAATAGAACAATGGAAAGTTCTAGTTTGGGTTTGTGAGGGCTGGGGTGAGGTTCTAAGAACTCCTTGATATAAACTGATGTTGGCTCTATGTGGAGCCAGTGCCCATATTCACAATGACGTGTAAGATAGCACTCATGTGTGAATGAATAAACGAAGATACACAGCCTCAACTGTCTCCGCAAATTGATATATAGAATTATGCTATTGTATATTGTTCTTCTAAACACCTTCAAACTGCACCTAGTCACCCCATCTCATTTCCATTGAGTGCAGTTAATGTGTCTCAAGTGATTGTAGTATAACGACACCTGTGTCTGAGAGGTCAAGTCACTGGTTCAGAAGTATTCCTGCCAGAATTACACAATGAAGACAAAAGAACACTCCAAGCAACTCAGAGAAAAGATATTTGAAAAGAATAAGTCAGGGGATGGCTACAAAACAAATTCCAACTCACTGCGCATCCCCCCCGAGTTCATTTCAATCCATCATCAAGAAATGGGAGGAGTATGGCCATCCTTGCAAATTGAGTGACTGGGCAAGAGGGAGACTGGTGAGGGAGACCACCAAGGCACCTACGACCTCTCTGAAGGAGTTAAAACCTTCAGTGGCTGAGATTGGAGAGACTGTGCATACAACTGTTGCCCGAGTACTTCACTAGTCAAAGCTGTATGGGAGAGTGGCAAAGACAAAGCCACTGTTGAAAAATCTCGAACTGGAGTTCGCCCAAAGGCATGTGGGAGATTCCAAGGTCAATTTGGAGGAAGGTTATTTGATCTGATGAGACAAAAATGTAGCTTTTGGGTCATCAGATTATTCGCTCTGTTTGGCCAACACGTAAACACTGCACATCTCCACAAACACACCATCCCCACATTGAAGCATGGTGGTGGCAGCATCATGGTGTGGGATGCTTCTTGGCAGCAGGCCCTTGAATGTTTGCAAAGATAGAGGGGTAAATGAATGCAGCAGAATTTTGTAAAATCCTGGAGGACATTATGACTCAGTATGCAAGAGAGCTACAACCTCGGAGAAGAACTGTTCACGCCCGATCCTGAAGCAAGCTTACAGAGCTTGTGCTTTTTTGCAAGGAAGAATGGACAGAAATTTCAGTATCCAGACGTGCAAGCCTGATAGAGACCTCTCCACACCGACTCAGTGCTGTGATTGCAGCCAACAGTGCATGTACTAATTGGCTTGTACCTGTACCATGCTCAATGACAATGAAGTTGAAGCAAATCTAATTCACTGGTGTAGCCTTACTGACACCTACTGGAAGTTTGCAGATATTGCTGCATAGTAATGACAAGTGATCAAAACACATCACACACAATATTAAACCCAAATAACACAAAAAAAAGAATATAAAGTAACCCTCATATTAACATCCTTTCAATGGAAATACGCTTGTCTACCCTAAACATGACATCTACGCCACATTGAGGTCACAGACATTCCTTATGTCACCCTTTGTCCTTTTGTCACCATGGAGAGAATTATCATTTTGGTTTAATTTAATCAGTGTTACATATTGGCAACATACACAAATCTATTCCCATGTCTGAAGAAACACTAAGCAGTGTATTGGATACACAGCAACATGACTTCATCCAGGGTCATGGGTGGCTTCATCACTTTTTTCTAAACACTGTAAAATGGCACCTTGTCCTCCCATCTCATCTTTACTTCATGTATGAATTTGCTCTTGGCCACACCCAGAATCGGCCTCAGCTCAAACATCACCTATAATGCAAGTAAGTGTTAAAACTTGCAACAATGCTTGCTGAGTGCATAAGCCAAAATTATGATTTAATCACTGGCATTATGAAGATCCTTGAAACATGGCTATGCATCAGGGATCATTGTTAGCTTGTCCTCTTCTTTCAGGATGTAACTGTTGATGAAGGCTCTTCTAAACACCTTCAAACTACACCTAGTCACCCCATCTCAATTCCATCGAGTGCAGTTAATGTGTCTCAAGTGATTGAAGTATAACGACACCTGTGTCTGGGAGGTCCAGTCACTGGTTCAGAAGTATTCCTGCTAGAATTACACAATGAAGACAAAAGAACACTCCAAGCAACTCAGAGAAAAGATATTTGAAAAGAATAAGTCAGGGGATGGCTACAAAACCATTTCCAACTCACTGCACATCCCCCCGAGTTCATTTCAATCCATCATCAAGAAATGGGAAGAGTATGGCCATCCTCGCAAATTGAGTGACTGGGCAAGAGGGAGACTGGTGAGGGAGACCACCAAGACACCTACGACCTCTCTGAAGGAGTTAAAACCTTCAGTGGCTGAGATTGGAGAGACTGTGCATACAACTGTTGCCCGAGTTCTTCACTAGTCAAAGCTGTATGGGAGAGTGGCAAAGAGAAAGCCACTGTTGAAAAATCTGGAACTGGAGTTTGCCCAAAGGCATTTGAGAGACTCCAAGGTCAATTTGGAGGAATGTTATTTGATCTGATGAGACACAAATTTTGCATTTGGGTCATCAGATTATTCGCTCTGTTTGGCCAACACGTAAACACTGCACATCTCCACAAACACACCATCCCAACTTTGAAGCATGGTGGTGGCAGCATCATGGTGTGGGATGCTTCTTGGCAGCAGGCCCTGGAAGGCTTTTAAAGAAAGAGGGGAAAATGAATGCAGCAACATTCTGTGAAATCCTGGAGGACATTATGACTTAGTATGCAAGAGAGCAACAACCTCGGAGAAGAGCAGTTCACGCCCGATCCCAAAGCAAGCTTACAGAGCTTGAGCTTTTTTGCATGGAAGAATGGACAGAAATTGCAGTATCCAGACGTGCAAGCCTGATAGAGACCTCTCCACACAGACTCAGTGCTGTGATTGCAGCCAAAGGTGCATGTACTAATTGGCTTGTACCTGTGCTCTGCTCAATGACAATGACGTTGAATCAAATCTAATTCACTGGTGTAGCCTTACTGACACCTACTGGAAGTTTGCAGATATTGCTGCATAGTAATGACTATTGATCAAAACACATCACACACAATATTAAATCCAAATAACACAAAAAAAGAATATAAAGGAACCCTCTTATTAACATCCTTTCAATGGAAATACATTTGTCTACCCTAAACATGACATCTGCGAAACATTGAGGTCACAGACATTCCTTATGTCACCCTTTGTCCTTTTGTCACCATCGAGAGAATTATCATTTTGGTTTAATTTAATCAGTGTTACATATTGGCAACATACACAAATCTATTCCCATGTCTGAAGAAACACTAAGCAGTGTATTGGATACACAGCAACATGACTTCATCCAGGGTCATGGGTGGCTTCATCACTTTCTTCTAAACACTGTAAAATGGCACCTTGTCCTCCCATCTCATCTTTACTTCATGTATGAATTTGCTCTTGGCCACACCCAGAATCGGCCTCAGCTCAAACATCACCTATAATGCAAGTAAGTGTTACAACTTGCAACAATGCTTGCTGAGTGCATAAGCCAAAATTATGATTTAATCACTGGCATTATGAAGATCCTTGAAACATGGCTATGCATCAGGGATCATTGTTAGCTTGTCCTCTTCTTTCAGGATGTAACTGTTGATGAAGGCTCTTCTAAACACCTTCAAACTACACCTAGTCACCCCATCTCAATTCCATCGAGTGCAGTTAATGTGTCTCAAGTGATTGTAGTATAACGACACCTGTGTCTGGGAGGTCCAGTCACTGGTTCAGAAGTATTCCTGCTAGAATTACACAATGAAGACAAAAGAACACTCCAAGCAACTCAGAGAAAAGATATTTGAAAAGAATAAGTCAGGGGATGGCTACAAAACCATTTCCAACTCACTGCACATCCCCCCGAGTTCATTTCAATCCATCATCAAGAAATGGGAGGAGTATGGCCATCCTCGCAAATTGAGTGACTGGGCAAGAGGGAGACTGGTGAGGGAGACCACCAAGACACCTACGACCTCTCTGAAGGAGTTAAAACCTTCAGTGGCTGAGATTGGAGAGACTGTGCATACAACTGTTGCCCGAGTTCTTCACTAGTCAAAGCTGTATGGGAGAGTGGCAAAGAGAAAGCCACTGTTGAAAAATCTGGAACTGGATTTTGCCCAAAGGCATTTGAGAGACTCCAAGGTCAATTTGGAGGAATGTTATTTGATCTGATGAGACACAAATTTTGCATTTGGGTCATCAGATTATTCGCTCTGTTTGGCCAACACGTAAACACTGCACATCTCCACAAACACACCATCCCAACTTTGAAGCATGGTGGTGGCAGCATCATGGTGTGGGATGCTTCTTGGCAGCAGGCCCTGGAAGGCTTTTAAAGAAAGAGGGGAAAATGAATGCAGCAACATTCTGTGAAATCCTGGAGGACATTATGACTTAGTATGCAAGAGAGCAACAACCTCGGAGAAGAGCAGTTCACGCCCGATCCCGAAGCAAGCTTACAGAGCTTGAGCTTTTTTGCATGGAAGAATGGACAGAAATTGCAGTATCCAGACGTGCAAGCCTGATAGAGACCTCTCCACACAGACTCAGTGCTGTGATTGCAGCCAAAGGTGCATGTACTAATTGGCTTGTACCTGTGCTCTGCTCAATGACAATGACGTTGAATCAAATCTAATTCACTGGTGTAGCCTTACTGACACCTACTGGAAGTTTGCAGATATTGCTGCATAGTAATGACTATTGATCAAAACACATCACACACAATATTAAATCCAAATAACACAAAAAAAGAATATAAAGGAACCCTCTTATTAACATCCTTTCAATGGAAATACATTTGTCTACCCTAAACATGACATCTGCGAAACCCAAACATTGAGGTCACAGACATTCCTTATGTCACCCTTTGTCCTTTTGTCACCATCGAGAGAATTATCATTTTGGTTTAATTTAATCAGTGTTACATATTGGCAACATACACAAATCTATTCCCATGTCTGAAGAAACACTAAGCAGTGTATTGGATACACAGCAACATGACTTCATCCAGGGTCATGGGTGGCTTCATCACTTTCTTCTAAACACTGTAAAATGGCACCTTGTCCTCCCATCTCATCTTTACTTCATGTATGAATTTGCTCTTGGCCACACCCAGAATCGGCCTCAGCTCAAACATCACCTATAATGCAAGTAAGTGTTACAACTTGCAACAATGCTTGCTGAGTGCATAAGCCAAAATTATGATTTAATCACTGGCATTATGAAGATCCTTGAAACATGGCTATGCATCAGGGATCATTGTTAGCTTGTCCTCTTCTTTCAGGATGTAACTGTTGATGAAGGCTCTTCTAAACACCTTCAAACTACACCTAGTCACCCCATCTCAATTCCATCGAGTGCAGTTAATGTGTCTCAAGTGATTGTAGTATAACGACACCTGTGTCTGGGAGGTCCAGTCACTGGTTCAGAAGTATTCCTGCTAGAATTACACAATGAAGACAAAAGAACACTCCAAGCAACTCAGAGAAAAGATATTTGAAAAGAATAAGTCAGGGGATGGCTACAAAACCATTTCCAACTCACTGCACATCCCCCCGAGTTCATTTCAATCCATCATCAAGAAATGGGAGGAGTATGGCCATCCTCGCAAATTGAGTGACTGGGCAAGAGGGAGACTGGTGAGGGAGACCACCAAGACACCTACGACCTCTCTGAAGGAGTTAAAACCTTCAGTGGCTGAGATTGGAGAGACTGTGCATACAACTGTTGCCCGAGTTCTTCACTAGTCAAAGCTGTATGGGAGAGTGGCAAAGAGAAAGCCACTGTTGAAAAATCTGGAACTGGAGTTTGCCCAAAAGGCATTTGAGAGACTCCAAGGTCAATTTGGAGGAATGTTATTTGATCTGATGAGACACAAATTTTGCATTTGGGTCATCAGATTATTCGCTCTGTTTGGCCAACACGTAAACACTGCACATCTCCACAAACACACCATCCCAACTTTGAAGCATGGTGGTGGCAGCATCATGGTGTGGGATGCTTCTTGGCAGCAGGCCCTGGAAGGCTTTTAAAGAAAGAGGGGAAAATGAATGCAGCAACATTCTGTGAAATCCTGGAGGACATTATGACTTAGTATGCAAGAGAGCAACAACCTCGGAGAAGAGCAGTTCACGCCCGATCCCGAAGCAAGCTTACAGAGCTTGAGCTTTTTTGCAAGGAAAAATGGAAAGAAATTGCAGTATCCAGACGTGCAAGCCTGATAGAGACCTCTCCACACAGACTCAGTGCTGTGATTGCAGCCAAAGGTGCATGTACTAATTGGCTTGTACCTGTGCTCTGCTCAATGACAATGACGTTGAATCAAATCTAATTCACTGGTGTAGCCTTACTGACACCTACTGGAAGTTTGCAGATATTGCTGCATAGTAATGACTATTGATCAAAACACATCACACACAATATTAAACCCAAATAACACAAAAAAAGAATATAAAGGAACCCTCTTATTAACATCCTTTCAATGGAAATACATTTGTCTACCCTAAACATGACATCTGCGAAACATTGAGGTCACAGACATTCCTTATGTCACCCTTTGTCCTTTTGTCACCATCGAGAGAATTATCATTTTGGTTTAATTTAATCAGTGTTACATATTGGCAACATACACAAATCTATTCCCATGTCTGAAGAAACACTAAGCAGTGTATTGGATACACAGCAACATGACTTCATCCAGGGTCATGGGTGGCTTCATCACTTTCTTCTAAACACTGTAAAATGGCACCTTGTCCTCCCATCTCATCTTTACTTCATGTATGAATTTGCTCTTGGCCACACCCAGAATCGGCCTCAGCTCAAACATCACCTATAATGCAAGTAAGTGTTAAAACTTGCAACAATGCTTGCTGAGTGCATAAGCCAAAATTATGATTTAATCACTGGCATTATGAAGATCCTTGAAACATGGCTATGCATCAGGGATCATTGTTAGCTTGTCCTCTTCTTTCAGGATGTAACTGTTGATGAAGGCTCTTCTAAACACCTTCAAACTACACCTAGTCACCCCATCTCAATTCCATCGAGTGCAGTTAATGTGTCTCAAGTGATTGTAGTATAACGACACCTGTGTCTGGGAGGTCCAGTCACTGGTTCAGAAGTATTCCTGCTAGAATTACACAATGAAGACAAAAGAACACTCCAAGCAACTCAGAGAAAAGATATTTGAAAAGAATAAGTCAGGGGATGGCTACAAAACCATTTCCAACTCACTGCACATCCCCCCGAGTTCATTTCAATCCATCATCAAGAAATGGGAGGAGTATGGCCATCCTCGCAAATTGAGTGACTGGGCAAGAGGGAGACTGGTGAGGGAGACCACCAAGACACCTACGACCTCTCTGAAGGAGTTAAAACCTTCAGTGGCTGAGATTGGAGAGACTGTGCATACAACTGTTGCCCGAGTTCTTCACTAGTCAAAGCTGTATGGGAGAGTGGCAAAGAGAAAGCCACTGTTGAAAAATCTGGAACTGGAGTTTGCCAAAAGGCATTTGAGAGACTCCAAGGTCAATTTGGAGGAATGTTATTTGATCTGATGAGACACAAATTTTGCTTTTGGGTCATCAGATAATTCAGAAATCCATATCCACAAACACACCATCCCCACATTGGTGGGGCAGCATCATGGTGTGGGATGCTTCTCAGCAGCAGGCCCTGGAAAGCTTGTAACTATAGAGGGGAAAATGAATGCAGCAACATTTTGTGAAATCCTGGAGGACATTATGACTCAGTATGCAAGAGAGGGACAACGTCGGAGAAGAGCTGTTCATGCCCGATTCCCAAGCAACCTGACAGAGCTTGAGCTTTTTTGCTAGGAAGAATGGAAAGAAATTGCAGTATCCAGATGTACAAGCCTGATTGAGACCTCTCCACACAGACTCAGTGCTGTGATTGCAGCCAAAGGTGCATCTACTCATTGGCTTGTACCTGTACTCTGCTCAATGACAATAAAGTTGAATCAAATCTAATTCAGTCGTGTAGCCGTACTGACACCTACTGGAAATTTGCAGATATTGCTGCATAGTAATGACTGGTGATCAAAACACATCACACACATCATTAAACCCACATAACACAAAAGAAGAATATAAATGAACCCTCTTATCAACATTCTTTCAAAGGAAATACGATTGTCTACCCTAACATGACATCTGTGCCACATTGAGGTCACAGACATTCCTTTTGTCACCCTTTGTCCTTTTGTCACCACCAAGAGTATTATCAATCTGAGTGTATTTAATCAGCGATACGTATCGGTAACATACACCAATCTATTCCCATGAGTGGCGTCCGGCAGGAGACCGTAAGCGTCTGGTCAGGACAGGGTCCGATTCTTTTGTTTTTCAATGGCCAAAAGAAGGGGGAGGCTGACCTGACCCAAAGACTGACTCAAGTTCTGGGCTTGGGAGGAGGAGGAGATTGCGGTGGCAGCGGTGGTAGTAGTCGCCAGAGTTAGAAAGGAGGAAGACAAAATCTACCACCCGACCTGCCCCCAGTCCAGTATGTGTGATGTGGCCCAAGGTGAGTAGTGTGAAAATACACATTTTAATATGTCACGTAGAAGATTGGGGGATTAAAAATCACTTATTCTCACTTGTGTAATTACTCGCAGCTATGACACCAGACAACTGAAAAGACACCAGCATGGCAATGCCAGTGATCAACTGCCAGCGGACAGTCCTGTCCCTCAGTAACTGTAGAACAGAAACAACTTGTAGATTGTTCTGGCGCTCCATTCCGTCATTCCATGCATTCCATTCATCTCTCCTTTTTTTCAGAGGAATCTCCTGAGGGGTGAGACCAAAACAGAATATTTAAAAGTAGCATTGAACTGCTTAATTCCAGAAGTTTTAAATAGAGTTACTTGTGTCTAGTTTGTTTGTAATTTATGTTGAAAATTACCAGTATTTGTCCTTTAGAACCAGTTTAACAAATCAGGCTGGGTTTGCTCTTTATTTACCCAATAAGCTGGCAAGTGCCTGTCTCTTGTTCCAAACATGACCTCCATTTCCAGAAGTGTCAGCATCCTTAAAATAAAAACTAAAACGCACAATTTTCTCTGAAATAAGTTGAAATTGACCATTAATTATTCAATATCTGATAGATGTGATACTTTGCCTTGCTTTCCAATGTAACATATTTAAAATAATATAACAAATGAATAGTGCTGGACTAAATTATAGCAATCCCTGAGAAGTGATAATAAATAATGGTGTCTTCAACCTTAGAATCAATAATTCAGCCTCTATAAATGGAGAAAACCTTTCCAAGTGCTGTTTTCTCTCAGGGACAATTTTCGACTTTTTATTTTTAGGGTACCAAGACTTTTAGCCATGTCTGCATATCAAGACTCCAGGCTTAGCACAGTCAGCTCAGAACCAAGAGCGCAGTAGAACAGGCTGAACCTTGCAAACAACAATGCACTTTTTTTCTGCAGCAGCCTCATCGTTCTTCTCTATCAGCAGGTATCCAGGGCTCTCAGGCATGGAGAACAGCCCACCAAGCTGCGCCAATGCAAGTATGGCAATACCTGCGTTCCAAATTATTATGCAAATTGGATTTAAGTGTCATAAACATTAATTTTTTTTGCTTTTCAATTATATTCATGGATGGTATTGTGTTATTGAAATCCATCTCAGACACCTGTGGAAATTAGTTTGCGAGGTGGGCCCAATCAAAGGAGAACTACTTAAGAGGGACGTTCCATTAAGCAGGCCACAGGTTTCAAGCAATATGGGAAAGAAAAAGGATCTCTCTGCTGCCGAAAAGTGTCAAATAGTGCAATACCTTGGACAAGGTATGAAAACATTAGATATTTAGCAAAAATCTAAGCGTGATCATCGTACTGTGAAGAGATTTGCGGCTGATTCAGAGCGCAGACGGGGTCGTGCAGATAAAGGCATAATGAGGAAGGTTTCGGCCAGACAAATTCATCGGGTTAGGAGAGCAGCTGCTAAAATGCCATTACAAAGCAGCAAACAGGTATTTGAAGCCGCTGGTGCCTCTGGAGTCCCGCAAACCTCATGGTGTAGGATCCTCCAGAGGTTTGCAGTTGTGCATAAACCTACTATTCGGCCACCTAAACAATGCTCACAAGCAGAAACGGTTGCAGTGGGATCAGAAATACATAAGGACTAATTTTCAAACAGTCTTGTTTACTGATGAGTGCTGTGCAACCCTGCAACCACGGTTGCAGATGGATAGAGTAGTGGATGGCCACCATGTCCCAACAAGGCTGCAACGTCAGCAAGGAGGTGGCGAGGTTATGTTTTGGGCCGGAATCATGGGGAGAGAGCTAGTAGGCCCCTTTAGGGTCCCTGAAGGTGTGAAAATGACCTCAGTAAAGTATTTAAAGTTTCTAAACTGACCACTTTCTTCCGTGGTAAAGAAAGAAGAACCGTGCCTTCCGTGGTAAAATCATCTTATGCACGACAATGCACCATCTCATGCTGCAAAGAGTACCTCTGTGTCATTGGCTGCTATGGGCATAAAAAGGAGATAAACTCATGGTGTGGCCCCCATCTTCACTTGACCTTAACCCTATTGAGAACCTTTGGAGCATCCTCAAGCAAAAGATCTATGAGGGTGGGAGGCAGTTCAGATCAAAACAGCAGCTCTGGGAGGCTATTCTGACATCCTGCAAAGAAATTTAACCAGAAACTCTCCAAAAACTCACAAGTTCAATGGATGCAAGAATTGTGAAGGTGATATCAAAGAAGGGATCCTATGTTTACATGTAACTTGGCCTATTAAGATGTTTTTGATTGAAATAGCTTTTGATTTCAGTAAATATGACCTCCTAATGCTGCAAATTCAACAAATGGCCATTTTTAGTTCTTTACAACCTATAAAATGTTTTGCAACTCTGTTGTGCATAATCATTTGGAACAGTGCATTTTGAGTTTATTATTTAAAAAACAAAAAAAATACTGTTATCATTGGGAAGTTTGTTCAATACGATTTGAATTATACTCTAAAATTATACTGACTATCATTTGCATCGACGATTTAGGAAAATCTGAGAAAAATTTCACTTGCATAATACTTACTGCAAAGTGGACTCCTGTATCCACAGACAATGAGGGTCAACTATACAATAGATCTATTTAGCTCATAGATTTAGAGGTGATGGTGTAACCTTTGGGATCCTAATTTTATTTAAGAGGATGTTATTTTTTTGAATGTGGACAAGATAAACCACATTTCCTGTTTACATCTGCCACTCATCTGTCCAAATATCTCACGGAGACTTAATATCTGCCCAGCAAGCACACCCAGCAGTGTGGCCTTCTTGGGCATGTCTGTTGATGGTTGCCTCTGTGGCCAATTGAGAATTCAACCAGCCTATATACTATATTGTAGCTGACAAGATGGCAGCGCGTGTACATCGCGCGGCTCAACTAAATTTAGCAAATTAGTGCTTATTTACATAGTTTTCTCCTGCGTGTTCGCCCGATTCAGCGGGCCGAACCATTCATATAGTAGAGAGTCACTTTTGGACATTTTTTACCGAAGCAATAACGTAGTTTTGGACCACCCATTCAACTTCGACGAGCTCCCACCTGAGTTGGTAAAGTCACCGAGGTGTCAAGGAGTCATCCTGCCGACCGGCTACTCTCTGCGCCGGCGTCAGACCGCAAACAAAGACGGGGGAAACGCGGAGGTCTGCGTGCTAAATCCACACCGGCCATCGCTCCCTAGCATTTTCCTCGCCAAAGTGCGGTCTCTGCGAATAAGATGGATGAACTCAAGATCTGGACCCTCACACAGAAAAGGCTCATGGACTGCAGTCTCATGTTCTTCACTCTTCACGGAAACATGGCTTAGCGACGCTGTCCCGAACTGCGTGGTGGAGCTTGAGGGGCGCACCATCTTCAGGGCCGATAGAGAAGCGGCAGCCACAGGTAAAATCAGAGGTGGAGGAGTATGCATTTATGTAAACAAATCATGGTGCATGGACTCTGCCGTTGTGGATACCCATTGTTCTGCTGATCTGGAGTACCTGGTTATCAAGTGCAGGCCCTTCTACCTTCCACGTGAGTTCACCTGCATTGTTGCTGCTGCGGTTTATGTCCCACTGGATGCTAATGCTAAAGTGGCCATGAGAGAACTTTATGCTGCCATCAACAAACTGCAGACCATGCATCCGGATGAGGCCTTTATTGTCGCTGGGGATTTTAACCACCGCACTCTATGATCTGTTCTTCCTAAGTTCCGACAGAACGTCTCCTGCTCCACAAGGGGACAAAGGACTTTGGACCATGTTTACACCAGTGTAGCTAAGGCATACAAAGTCACTCCCCTCCCCCACCTTGGTCACTCTGATCACCTCTCTTTGTTCCTGATCCCCAAGTACTCCCCCATCATCAAACAGATCAAACCCACAACAAGGACCGTCAAAATCTGGTCCGAGGGTGCTGATTCCATTCTCCAACAGCAATTCCAACAAACAGATTTGAATGTGTTCTCCGTTCAGGCCACCACAGACTCCCTGATTAACATTGACATTCTCACAAACTCTGTCCTGGATCATTTCAACAGGTGTGTGGACAGAGTGACATCACTTAAAACAATAAAAACTTTCTCCAACCAGAAGCCCTGGATGAACAGAGAGGTTCGCCCTCTGCTCAATGCCAGAGATGCAGCCTTCAGGTCTGGAGACCAGGAGCCCTTCCCCTAGCTAGGGCCAACCTGAGAAGTGAAATCTCACAGGCCAAACATGGCTACAAACTGAAGGTTGAAGAGCACTTCAACTCCTCTGACCCCCAGCTTATGTGGCAAGGCATACAGTCACTCACCAGCTACAAACCACCCAACACTGTGCCCCCTACCAGCTCCACCTCCACCCCCCTCCCTGACGAGCTCAACCACTTCTACGCTCGCTTTGACCGGGAAAACAGGGAGGTGATGTCCAAGGCAGATCTACCTCTCAACGATCTGCCTCTCACACTCTCCACCTCAGAGGTCCTGAGCAAGGTGAACGCCCGGAAGGCAGCTGGCCCCGATGGAATACCTGGGCGCGTGCTCAAAGCGTGTGCAGAGCAGCTGGCCGGGGTCTTTGCGGACATTTTCAACCTGTCCTTGGCCCAAGCAGTTGTTCCCACTACCTTTAAGACCGCCACCATCGTGCCAGTGCCGAAGCACTCCACCGCTACGGCCCTGAATGACTTCCATCCTGTTGCCCTCACCCCCATCATCGCCAAGTGCTTTGAGAGGCTGGTCCTCTCACACTCAAAAACCTGCCTGCCTGCTACTTGGGACCCTCACCAGTTTGCCTACCGCCACAATAGGTCAACTGAGGACGCCATCTCCACGGCACTTCATTCCACACTGACACACTTGGACACCCAGAACTGTTACGCCAGAATGCTGTTCATTGACTTCAGCTTAGCATTCAATACTGTGATCCCCTCCAAGTTGATATCCAAGCTCAGCCAGCTTGGTATCAACTCATCCCTCTGCAATTGGACTCTGGACTTTCTATCTAACACACCCCAGTCTGTTAAGATAGACAACCTCTCCTCCTCCACTATCACCCTGAACACCAGCGTGCCACAAGGTTGCGTGCTGAGCCCTCTCCTTTACTCCCTATTCACCCATGACTGCGCTCCTATCTATGGTTCCAATTCCATAATTAAGTTCGCAGATGACACCACGGTGATAGGCCTGATCAGAGGCGACGATGAGACGGCCTACAGGGAGGAAGTACGGTACCTGACCACGTGGTGTGCACACACACCCATCTCCATCAACGGAGCTGCAGTGGAGTGTGTGCCCAGCTTCAAGTTCCTTAGCATCCACATCTCCGATGATCTCACCTGGTCCATAAACTCCTCCACCCTGGTCAAAAAGGCGCACAGCTCCTCTACTTTCTTCGGAGCCTTAAGAAAGCTCACCTTTGTCCCAGGATCCTGGTGAACTTCTACTGCTGTGCTATTGAGAGCATTCTTACAAACTGTATCACAGAATCTATAAACTAATTTTATTACTTTGAAAGGAATTCTGTAATGTAGTTTTGATTTTATGTTCAGAAAAGGCTGCTTTAAAGATCAAAACGTACTGCTCTGCATCAGACCGGAAAGCACTCCAGCGGGTGGTGAAAACTGCCCAAAGGATCACCGGTACACAACTGGACAGTATCGAACAGATCTACCGTCGACGCTGTTTGGGCAAAACCAGGAACATGATAAAAGAGTCATTCCACCCCAATAATAAACTTTTCACCATCCTCCCATCCGGCAGGCGTTACAGAAGCCTCCGCTCTCGCACCAGCAGGCTCAGGAAGAGTTTCTTCTACGAGGCAGTGACCCTGTTGAACTCTACTTCATTCCCCCACTCAACTCCATCCTCCCTCTAGCATCATCTTGCACTCCACTGCCATTTGCACAACTTTCGGTTTTGCACTGATCTTTTTCATTTCACTTCCACTGCCATTTGCACAACTTTCTGTTTTCACTGATCAGACTCCTTGCACTATTTATTTACATATTTATTAATTTATAATTATAGTTAGTATTTAAAGTATATATAGTGTATATAGTTTATTCTGTATATATTCTGTGTTCTGTATATATAATAGTACACTTTCAGTGGCCCCATCTGGCCCCTTGGAACAATTTCTAGAGGCACTATTGTAGGCCTGTAGGCCTGAAAAAGGCCTGTGTGTGTATTTGATCCTAGGGTATACGAATAAATGTTATACAAATAAATGTTATTTGATCATTAGACATTTTATATATTAAATGCTGTTGACTTTGAAATCAGTGTTGTTTCTTTTTCTGCATTTACAATTCATACACAATGTGTTAACTTGAAGCAGTACACACACACAATCACATACGGTGTGCGCGCACTCACATATACAACCAAATATGCGCACACCACAAGTTTAAAATACTTCAGATTTTACAGGTTTTGGGGATTTTTTGCCATTCCTATTAAAATAAGTTTACATTTCCTTCAGGCCCTCCAAACCTTCAAGCACTTGTAGGCTTCAATCTTTCAGGCATTTTAGCAGCGTTCAGCTAAAATTCAGCTCACCAAGAAGAGGCTTTTTCGGCTCCCAAACAGCTCTTTATTATTTTTCAATTTTTTGCCAAATTTAGTGCTACTTTGACATATGATATGTCTAGTCTAGTTCCTGAGCCCACGTGGTAATATCCTTCACAGAATGATGTCGGTTATTAATGCAGTGCCGCCTGAAGGATCGAAGGTCACGGGCATTCAATGTTGGTATTCGACCTTGCCGCTTACGTGCAGAGATTTCTCCAGATTCTCTGAATCTTTTGATGATATTATGGACTGTAGATGATGAAATCCCTAAATTCCTTGCAATTGCAACAAAACGTTCTTCAACTGTTGGACTATTTGCTTTTGCGATTTGGTTTGTAATTATACTAAACCTTATAATTTCCAGAATTCCTTAGTTTTACATGTTTAGTATAAAAAGATTAAATGTAAAAACAAACACTATTACACATTTTAATGTGGGAACACGGCACGCGGCTTCTTCCTTTAGAGCTCTTCCTTTACAGCAGCAGCTTTTTAGAGGTTTAATCATGAGAACTGTAGCCGAAGAGGTAGCGGTGTCTTAAAATCTGGACAAATATAACATGCATAGAGAGATACCACTAGAAGTTGATTGGAAAATTGTTTTGGTCTGCTTTGATCTATCCATAAAAATGTCACGGGTTAAGGGAACAGAGGACCCATAAGGTCCGAGGGCTGGCGGTGAGAGACGAGGTCGAGGGCAGGCGCAAATCCAAGGGCTGGAGAAGGGAAATGAGGTCAGGTGCAGGCATGGGTCGGTACACAGGAGCTGAGACAGAAGACGTGGTCAGGTGCAGGCATGGGTCAGCACACAGGTAAAACAAGATCAGATGAGGAGTACTGTCACGAGGATTACAAACACAAGGAAGTCACGAACGATAACAAACTGACAAAGAACACACAGAACACATGGGTATATGTATACAAGACAAGGGAGGAGACAACAAGACACAGGTGAACGACATTAGGGAAGGCAGGTAATCACACTGACGGGGACGCACAGGAAGGTAGGAGGTGAAGACGCCTGAAACAGAGACAAGACTGTGAGTTTCAAAAATAAAATAAAATTACATTACATTGCGATCATTTAGCAGACGCTTTTATCCAAAGCGACGTACATTGCATTACCACCCATTACAGAGGGGGGAGCAGTTGGGGGTTCGGTGCCTTGCTCAGGGGCACCTAGGCAGGGACTCGAACCTCCGACCCTGCGGTTCCCAAGCGGAAGCCCTACCGACTCAGCTACTGCCTCCCCCTATTTATAAAATAGATAATTTAAAAAAATCAATAACAAATTATGAGAAGAACATGAATACATAAATAATAACAGGCAACACAGCAGCATCAAACAGTCTCTCTCTCTCTCTCTCTCTCTTTCTCTCTCTTTGAAGGCGCTGATCATTTTGTCTTACGAGTCAAAGAAATGTTTAGGTAGGAGATTAAAACAGGTAAAAAAATCTGAACGTGATCATTTTGATCACGTTTATTTTCCCAATTGAGGAGAGTGGTAAACTGTTCCATCTAAGAAAGACTGTCTTTCAAGTCTTCAGGGTTGCGGTGAGCGCAGTGTCTGTGGCGGGAAGGAGGTCTGAGAATGTACGAGTCATATTCTCGAGATACTTCAACCCCGAGCTACCGAGCTTGAAGGGGAAGTCTGTTTTGCGGAGATGCAAACTTAAAGTATTAATGGGGTAACATTTGCTCTTTGAAATATTGATTTTGTAGCCAGAAAAAACTTCCATTGAGTGCAGTTAATGTGTCTCAAGTGATTGTAGTATAACGACACCTGTGTCTGGGAGGTCCAGTCACTGGTTCAAAAGTATTCCTGCTAGAATCACACAATAAAGACAAAAGAGCACTACAAGCAACTCAGAGAAAAGATATTTGAAAAGAATAAGTCAGGGGATGGCTACAAAACCAATTCCAACTCACTGCGCATCCCCCCGAGTTCATTTGGATCCATCAACAAGAAATGGAAGGAGTATGGCCATCCTCACAAACTGGGCGAGAGGGAGACTGGTGAGGGAG
The DNA here is from genome assembly GCF_046128005.1 of Genypterus blacodes. Classification (NCBI taxonomy): domain Eukaryota; kingdom Metazoa; phylum Chordata; class Actinopteri; order Ophidiiformes; family Ophidiidae; genus Genypterus; species Genypterus blacodes. The sequence continues at coordinate 950,808 of NW_027466998.1, read as the reverse complement.
ACCACCAAGACACCTACGACCTCTCTGAAGGAGTTAAAACCTTCAGTGGCTGAGATTGGAGAGACTGTGCATACAACTGTTGCCCGAGTACTTCACTAGTCAAAGCTGTATGGGAGAGTGGCAAAGACAAAGCCACTGTTGAAAAATCTCGAACTGGAGTTTGCCCAAAGGCATGTGGGAGACTCCAAGGTCAATTTGGAGGAAGGTTATTTGATCTGATGAGACAAAAATGTAGCTTTTGGGTCATCAGATTGTTCGCTCTGTTTGGCCAACACTTAAACACTGCACATCTCCACAAACACACTATCCCCACATTGCAGCATGGTGGTGTGGCAGCATCATGGTGTGGGAGGCTTCTTGGCAGCAGGCCCCAGAAGGCTTGTAAAGATAGAGGGGAAAATAAATGCAGCAAAACTAAGTGAAATCTTGGAGGACATTATGACTCAGTATGCAAGAGAGCTACAACCTCGGAGAAGAGCTGTTCACGCCCGATTCCTTTTGCAAGGAAAAATGGAAAGAAATTGCAGTGTTCAGACGTGCAAGCCTGATAGAGACCTCTCCACAGAGACTCAGTGCTGTGATTGCAGCCAAAGGTGCATGTACTAATTGGCTTGTACCTGTACTCTGCTCAATGACAATGAAGTTGAATCAAATCTAATTCACTGGTGTAGCCATACTGACACCTACCGGAAGTTTGCAGATATTGCTGCATAGTAATGACTAGTGATCAAAACACATCACACACAATATTGAACCCAAATAACACAAAAGAAGAATATAAAGGAACCCTCTTATTAACATCCTTTCAATGGAAATACGTTTTTCTACCCTAAACATGACATCTGCACCACATTGAGGTCACAGACATTCCTTATGTCACCCTTTGTCCTTTTGTCACCATAGAGAGAATTATCATTTTGGGTTCATTTAATCAGTGTTACACATTGGCAACATACACAAATCTATTCCCATGTCTGAAGAAACACTAAGCAGTGTATTGGATACACAGCAAAATGACTTCATCCAGGGTCATGGGTGGCTTCATCACTTTTTTCTAAACACTGTAAAACGGTACCTTGTCCTCCCATCTTGTCTTTACTTCATTTATAAATTTGCTCTTGGCCACACCCAGAATCGGCCTCAGCTCACACATCACCTATAATGCAAGTAAGTGTTAACACTTGCAACAATGCTTGCTGAGTGGATAAGCCAAAATTATGAATTAATCGCTGGCATTATGAAGATCCTTGAAACATGGCTATGCATCAGGGATCATTGTGAGCTCATCCTCTTCTTTAAGGACGTTACTGTTGATGAAGGCTCTTCTAAACACCTTCAAACTGCACCTAGTCACCCCATCTCAATTCCATTGAGTGCAGTAAATGTGTCTCAAGTGATTGTAGTTTAACGACACCTGTGTCTGGGAGGTCCAGTCACTGGTTCAGAAGTATTCGTGCTAGAATTACACACAGTGAAGACAAAAGAACACTCCAACTCCACACTGGTGAGGGGGGACCACCTCAGTGGCTGAGATTGGAGAGACTGTGCATACAACTGTTGCCCGAGTACTTCACTAGTCAAAGCTATAGGGGAGCGTGGCAAAGAGAAAGCCAATGTTGAAAAATCTTGAACTGGAGTTAGCCCAAAGGCATGTGGGAGACTCCAAGGTCAATTTGGAGAAAGGTTATTTGATCTGTTGAGACAAAAATTTGGCTTTTGGGTCATCAGATTATTCTCTCTGTTTGGCCAACATGTAAACACTGCACATCTCCACAAACACACCATCCCCACATTGAAGCGTGGTGGTGGCAGCATCATGGTGTGGGATGCTTCTTGGCAGCAGGCCCCACGAGGCTTGTAAAGATAGAGGGGAAAATGAATGCAGCAACATTTTGTGAAATCCTGGAGGACATTATGACTCAGTATGCAAGAGAGGGACAACCTCGGAGAAGAGCTGTTCACGCCTGATTCCCAAGCAAGCTGACAGAGCTTGAGCTTTTTTACAAGTGAGCATGGAAAGAAATTGCAGTATCCAGACGTGCAAGCCTGATAGAGACCTCTCCACACAGACTCAGTGCTGTGATTGCGGCCAACGGTGCATCTACTCATTGGGTCATCAGATTGTTCGCTCTGTTTGGCCAACACTTAAACACTGCACATCTCCACAAACACACTATCCCCACATTGCAGCATGGTGGTGTGGCAGCATCATGGTGTGGGAGGCTTCTTGGCAGCAGGCCCCAGAAGGCTTGTAAAGATAGAGGGGAAAATAAATGCAGCAAAACTAAGTGAAATCTTGGAGGACATTATGACTCAGTATGCAAGAGAGCTACAACCTCGGAGAAGAGCTGTTCACGCCCGATTCCTTTTGCAAGGAAAAATGGAAAGAAATTGCAGTGTTCAGACGTGCAAGCCTGATAGAGACCTCTCCACAGAGACTCAGTGCTGTGATTGCAGCCAAAGGTGCATGTACTAATTGGCTTGTACCTGTACTCTGCTCAATGACAATGAAGTTGAATCAAATCTAATTCACTGGTGTAGCCATACTGACACCTACTGGAAGTTTGCAGATATTGCTGCATAGCAATGACAAGTGCTCAAAACACATCACACACAATAATAAACCCAGAAAACACAAAAGAAGAATATAAAGGAACCCTCTTATTAACATTCTTTCAATGGAAATACGATTGTCTACCCTAAACATGACATCTGTGAAACATTGAGGTCACAGACATTTCTCTTGTCACCCTTTGTCCTTTTGTCACCATCGAGAGAATTATCATTTTGGGTTAATTTAATCAGTGTTACATATTGGCAACATACACAAATCTATTCCCATGTCTGAAGAAACACTAAGCAGTGTATTGGAAACACAGCAACATGACTTCATCCAGGGTCATGGGTGGCTTCATCACTTTCTTCTAAACACTGTCAAACGGCACCTTGTCATCCCATCTCTTCTTTAATTCATTTATAAATTTGCTCTTGGCCACACCCAGAATCAGCCTCAGCTCACACATCAGCTATAATGCAAGTAAGTGTTAAAACTTGCAACAATGCTTGCTGAGTGGATAAGCCAGATTTGATCGGCTGGATTCAGCCCTGAAAATCCAGATGGCCCATTCAGTGACTTGGAGGAGGAGGAGCTACAGATCCCATGATGATCACACACATCTCACACACTTCTCACTGCAAAAGCTTTTTCAGTAAGAAAAACGTCACTAAATTATTTTTTTAATCAAATATTCACTCAAGCCAACTCACTGCGCATCCCCCGGAGTTCGTTTCAACCCATCATCAAGAATTGGAAGGAGTTTGGCCATCCTCACAAACTGAGTGACTGGGCAAGAGGGAGACTGGTGAGGGATACCACCAAGACACCTATGACCTGTCTGAAGGAGTTAAAACCTTCAGTGGCTGAGATTGGAGAGACTGTGCACACAACTGTTGCTCGAGTTCTTCACTAGTCAAAGCTGTATCGGACAGTGGCAAAGAGAAAGCCACTGTTGAAAAATCTCAAACTGGAGTTTGCCCAAAGGCATGTGGGAGACTCCAAGGTCAATTTGGGGGAAGGTTATTTGATCTGTTGAGACAAAAATGTACTTTTTAGGTCATCAGATTATTCGCTCTGTTTGGCCAACGCTTAAACACTGCACATCTCCACAAACACACTATCCCCACATTGCAGCATGGTGGTGTGGCAGCATCATGGTGTGGGGGGCTTCTTGGCAGCAGGCCCCAGAAGGCTTGTAAAGATAGAGGGGAAAATGAATGCAGCAACATTTTGTGAAATCCTGGAGGACATTATTACTCAGAATGCAAGAGAGCTACAACCTCGGAGAAGAGCTGTTCACGCCCGATCCCTTTTGCAAGCTTACAGAGCTTGAGCTTTTTTGCAAGGAGGAATGGACAGAAATTGCAGTATCCAGACGAGCAAGCCTGATAGAGACCTCTCCACACAGACTCAGTGCTGTGATTGCAGCCAACGGTGCATGTACAAATTGGCTTGTACCTGTACTCTGCTCAATGACAATAAAGTTGAATCAAATCTAATTCACTGGTGTAGCCTTACTGACACCTACTGGAAGTTTGCACACATTGCTGCAAAGTAATGACTAGTGATCATAACACATCACACACAATATTAAACCCAAATAACACAAAAGAAGAATATAAAGGAACCCATGTCTGAAGAAACACTAAGCAGTGTATTGGATACACAGCAACATGACTTCATCCAGGTCATGGGTGGCTTCTAACTTTCTTCTAAACACTGTAAAACGGCACCTTGTCCTCCCATCTCATCTTTACTTCATGTATAAATTTGCTCTTGGCCACACCCAGAATCGGCCTCAGCTCACACATCATCTATAATGCAAGTAAGTGTTAAAACTTGCAACAATGCTTGCTGAGTGGATAAGCCACAATTATGAATTAATCACTGGCATTATGAAGACCGTTGAAACATGGCTATGCATCAGGGATCATTGTTAGCTTGTCCTCTTCTTTCAGTACGTTACTGTTGATGAAGGCTCTTCTAAACACCTTCAAACTACACCTAGTCACCCCATCTCAATTCCATCGAGTGCAGTTAATGTGTCTCAAGTGATTGAAGTAAAACGACACCTGTGTCTGGGAGGTCCAGTCACTGGTTCAGAAAACAAAAGAACACTCCAAGCAACTCAGAGAAAAGATCATTAGAAAGTATAAGTCAGGGGACGGCTACAAAACTCTTTCCAACTCACTGCACATCCCCTGGAGTTCATTTAAATCCATCATCAAGAAATTGAGTGACTGGGCAAGAGGGAGACTGGTGAGGGGAGTCCACCAAGACACCTACGATCACTCTGAAGGAGTTAAAACCTTCAGTGGCTGAGATTGGAGGGACTGTGCATACAACTGTTGCCCGAGTACTTCACTAGTCAAAGCTGCATTTGAGGGTGGCAAAGAGAAAGCCACTGTTGAAAAATCTGGAACTGGAGTTCGCCCAAAGGCATGTGGGAGACTCCAAGGTCAATTTGGAGGAAGGTTAGTTGAACTGATGAGACAAAAATTTAGCTTTTGGGTCATCAGATTTTTTGCTCTGTTTGGATAACACGTAAACACTGCATATCTCCACAAACACACCATCCCCACATTGAAGCATGGTGGTGGCAGCATCATGGTGTGGGATGCTTCTCGGCAGCAAGTGCAGTCAGCGCCGACAGGTTTGAATGCATGTGTGCCGTGAGGAAGGGTGTGTTTCCTGTGTGTGTGACTAAGAGAACAAAAGGGAGCCGCGTGTGTGTCCAGTTTGGGCTCCATTGCAAATACGAAGTACATAAACTCTGAAATTTGAAGCTGAAAATTGTAGAAGAAGTACAACTACTAAAAACTTGTACATAAAGTAGTGGTCAAAATTGATGGTTGAATGTTCCTTCTGGCAATATAATCGTTTAAAAACCTGTTGCAGTGTTGTTTTGTTGTGTGCTGCGGGAGCACTGCTGTTACGGTGTTGAAAAATAGCTGAAACTTAACTGTTGCTATATTTTGTGCTGTATTGCTATATTCACCCAGTGTGTTGAGACAGATGTGTACGCAGCTCTGTCCTGTGCCCTACTGAAGCATAGGAGGGGCGTATACCACCGAGTGGGCGTGCCTAGACCTCACACACTCGGGCCTGCTTAACAGGAAGAAAGGAGAGAGGCTGACTTCCCTCCTCCTCATCTGAGACTCTATGGAGTCAGGTCTGACCACTTAATATTATTTGGCTTACACCACATATTCTGTACATTAACTGAGAGCTGCAATACAGTATTGGCATATATGGTTGCATTGTTTGATTTAAATGTATTACCAGATGCTGAATTCAGAATAAGTGCTTAAGAAGAGGTGACGTAGGACATATAACATAACTTGTGCTTGAAACATGTATGTTGCTTAACTTAGTTAAGAAGACCAAATTGCAATTATTGCCATTCTAAAACTACGCAATTGAGCCTATCCAGGTATAAAAACATCAAAAGACAATATTCAAATTGTTGATACGCACAGCAGAAATGGACGGAATACCGGTAACCCTCTTGGGAATGAAATATCCCCTGAGCAAAAAAGACATAGTGAAAACATCTGAAAATTGGGAGAAGCGAACTAAAAACTTATGCAGTCCTTGGCCAGCTGGAGGCACATTTGACGTCAATGCATTCGAAGAGATGCAACTCAAAAAAAAATAAAAGACTAAAAACCGTTGGACAAAGGCAAGAAAAGACAACAGAAAAGACAGAAAGAGGAAGAGATAATTAAACTGTTCAAAGATGAAGGCACAAATTACAGGAACAGGTTGAGAGAAATCCGAGAGAATTTAAGAGCTAAAAAGGTGCGAGCGGAGAGGAAACAGACAAAGAAACAGCTAGTGTCAACAGATACTGCAGGAATATATCCAAATCTGGCAGGGGTCGTTCAAATTTCAGGAGACATTGAATTTGATCCTTACTGAGCATCTCATGTCCAATATAAAGAGTCGACTCCAAAAGTTTACAGCAGAGAAAGGAACAAGGAAGTTGTAAAGGACAAACCAAAAGTCTTAGATTGTTTTGCAGAGAGAAACCAGGCTCTGAAAGAGAAAGAGGCAGAGGCATATTGGTTGAAGTTTGACCAACTAAGTGAAGAAAACCTGTAACATACTAAGTATCAAGAGATAGAAGTAGAGGCAGAACAGGAAAAAGGGCTTAAGAGATGTTAAGGGAGAAGCGAGGGCACACGATATGAGAGAGCAGGGCAAAGTATGTGAAGCTCGAGCAAATTACACTGAAGGACCTCGGGAAGTAGAACAGAGAGATATTGTGTCAGGAAGTCTTACATTTGCTGCAGGAAGCCAACAGGGGGCCAAAAGCAAGGAGAAAGATTATGACCTTAGATACAGACCTGCAATAAGGCCTCCAGACAGATATGACCCTGGGCAATATCCAATATGGATAAAGGGGGCACAGGGACAGTATAGCCCATGGCAAACACTCGACCTTGAGGGACTGATTGCTCGACTTCCTAACGTCCATGAGGGGGCCAGCAAATGGATAAAAGCATTCAAGGAAGAGACAGTGGGCAAAATATTGGCTCTTGGCGACATTAAGGCACTGTGGGCCCGAACCATGGGGGTGCCAACAATGGAAAATGTCTTGCGCATGAGTGGCGCACAATGGATGGTTGATCCACTAGCCGATGGAACTGAATTCAATCCATATCGAGCTGGCTTATGGGGGGCCCTGAGGAAAGAATATCCGGTCAAGATTGACCCCAAGGCACTGAAGGGTGAGCTTCTTACTGATACAGAGAATCCAGCTGCCTACATCAGTCGTCAACTGAAAAGATGGAAGCAGGAAACTGAGGAGGAAGCTGAGAGAAGCCACAATGACACAATGACACCACAATGACAATTCTGGAATCAATCTTCAAATGAGCGTAACATAAAAAAGAACAAATGTTTATTGGCTGGGGGATATAACTGAACAAATGACTTAAATTCTACAGAAGTGGGAACATTTTAAATTTAATCTAATACATAATAATAGGAAAACAGGGAGCAGCCATAAATATTGACCCCAATCCTTTCATTTTCAGAGTGATACAATGTTCCTGAATCTATAACATACATGACTTTGCGGGTAAATCTTAATTTGGAATCAAAAGACTTGAGAGGTACTTTTAGGGCGCTGCTAGTTTACTGTTTTATTTTTACTATTTGTATTATTGCACAGTGTAGATACACTGTGCAAGAAAAATTGCAAACAACAGGGATATTGGTCGCCATTTTTGCAGACAATGGTGGATGATGTGCTAGGACAATGGGAAATTTGTGCCCAAAATAATGCAAGAAAAGGAATATTAGCCATATTCCAGTGCCAGAAGGACCATTCAAACATCTGTTCACAGACTATGTTGACGTGAGAAAATCAGTGCATGGAAAGCATTGCATGGTAGTAATAATTGATCGCTTAAGTCGTTGGGTTGAAGAAATAGCATCAAAAGGCCTAGGGTCAGAAACTGTTGTTAAGTTCTTGATAAAAGAAGTAATTCCACGTTTTGGTATACATTCAGAAATAAGTTCAGATAATGGATCAGCATTTGTGCAGAACGTAGCTTGAGGAATCTTATAACAGTTAAGAAGCAGACAAAGGTTGGTTGGTTGGTTGGTGTATATCATCATCAGTCTCAAGGGACAGTCAAAAGAGTTCTCTAAAAGGCAAAGCAGCACAAAGCTCAATTGCAATGATGCTCTACCACTAACACTAATGAGTTATCGCATGCAAACTAACAGAAGCAGACATTTAACCCTGCATGAGAGGCGGACTGGTGGACTCATGCCACACCGCATTTGAGAGGACCCTATAAGGGACCTCCGCTTGAGCAGTTGCAAATGCAGTTGAAGGAATATATGAGGTGGCTAACTGCCATACATGAAGTCATCTATTTACAGGAAAAAAACAGGGTTCCTGATTCTAGTTCAGTAGCAGAGAGCCCGGTGGTGCCAGGAGACCAGGTCCACATTCAGGTCCAGAGAAAGTGACGCGAAGGGCCATACACAGGGCAACACCAACTGCTGTCCAGGTGGAGGGAAGAACTACATGGTACCATCCAAACCACTACACCACTGTCCATAGAGCTGAAGCAGACATCTAGCATTGCCACGCACGAGGACATCTATATCAACATATATGAACTTTGCACTTCCTGTATCAGTATCGGGTTGATATATGTATACTCTGTATCAGCATATTAACATGCATTTGTTACTCATGGTGTTTGCATCTGTATTGGTAAATGCAGGAACTACAATATTCCTATAGGAAGAACTCTTGATTGTGTAAATTTATGCTAATCTCATTTTGATCTTATTTTCAGTTAAATAGGTAATTCATTTACTCAGTAATCACAGTGAAGCAATTCATATTTCAGTTTTACATTGTTGGTTTATGTTTATGATCTACACACAACTGGGCACCGCAGGCAAAATGCTGACTTGACAAGATCTGCCAGGCTTACATTCCATTTATAACCTATATTTATGTATGTAACCTATTTTTATGTATGTATAGTAATGGAACCATATCCAGCGCAAAAGCGTGATCGCCCATGATTAAGTTGAGAGGCAAGGGGGTCTTGAGGGAATTTTTCTAGCATTTTGATGCTAGTTTTTGTCCGTCACTGGTTGTTTGGTTCCAGCTAAAATATTTATATCATCATGTTGGCTATATTGAAATCGCCAAAGGGGGAATTATGTGGAAGAAAATGTACTATATTCAGGACAATAGTATGCAAGTGAACCGTGTGTTCTTGGCAATCATTTAATATTATGTAACTGTTCAATATCAGAAAGGAAGTACACAAGTTGTTTTTAACATTGAGTGTTTTACCAGAAACATCCATCATCAGCGAGGAAGCGACATTGTGTATTGCCAGGTCACCGTGACATGGTTACTAAGGTAGCCAGGGCCAACAATAGAACAATGGAAAGTTCTAGTTTGGGTTTGTGAGGGCTGGGGTGAGGTTCTAAGAACTCCTTGATATAAACTGATGTTGGCTCTATGTGGAGCCAGTGCCCATATTCACAATGACGTGTAAGATAGCACTCATGTGTGAATGAATAAACGAAGATACACAGCCTCAACTGTCTCCGCAAATTGATATATAGAATTATACTATTGTATATTGTTCTTCTAAACACCTTCAAACTGCACCTAGTCACCCCATCTCATTTCCATTGAGTGCAGTTAATGTGTCTCAAGTGATTGTAGTATAACGACACCTGTGTCTGAGAGGTCCAGTCACTGGTTCAGAAGTATTCCTGCCAGAATTACACAATGAAGACAAAAGAACACTCCAAGCAACTCAGAGAAAAGATATTTGAAAAGAATAAGTCAGGGGATGGCTACAAAACAAATTCCAACTCACTGCGCATCCCCCCGAGTTCATTTCAATCCATCATCAAGAAATGGGAGGAGTATGGCCATCCTTGCAAATTGAGTGACTGGGCAAGAGGGAGACTGGTGAGGGAGACCACCAAGACACCTACGACCTCTCTGAAGGAGTTAAAACCTTCAGTGGCTGAGATTGGAGAGACTGTGCATACAACTGTTGCCCGAGTACTTCACTAGTCAAAGCTGTATGGGAGAGTGGCAAAGACAAAGCCACTGTTGAAAAATCTCGAACTGGAGTTCGCCCAAAGGCATGTGGGAGATTCCAAGGTCAATTTGGAGGAAGGTTATTTGATCTGATGAGACAAAAATGTAGCTTTTGGGTCATCAGATTATTCGCTCTGTTTGGCCGACACGTAAACACTGCACATCTCCACAAACACACTATCCCCACATTGAAGCATGGTGGTGGCAGCATCATGGTGTGGGATGCTTCTTGGCAGCAGGCCCTGGAATGCTTGCAAAGATAGAGGGGAAAATGAATGCAGCAGAATTTTGTAAAATCCTGGAGGACATTATGACTCAGTATGCAAGAGAGCTACAACCTCGGAGAAGAGCTGTTCACGCCCGATCCTGAAGCAAGCTTACAGAGCCTGTGCTTTTTTGCAAGGAAGAATGGACAGAAATTTCAGTATCCAGACGTGCAAGCCTGATAGAGACCTCTCCACACCGACTCAGTGCTGTGATTGCAGCCAACGGTGCATGTACTAATTGGCTTGTACCTGTACCATGCTCAATGACAATGAAGTTGAAGCAAATCTAATTCACTGGTGTAGCCTTACTGACACCTACTGGAAGTTTGCAGATATTGCTGCATAGTAATGACTAGTGATCAAAACACATCACACACAATATTAAACCCAAATAACACAAAAAAAAGAATATAAAGTAACCCTCATATTAACATCCTTTCAATGGAAATACGCTTGTCTACCCTAAACATAACATCTACGCCACATTGAGGTCACAGACATTCCTTATGTCACCCTTTGTCCTTTTGTCACCATGGAGAGAATTATCATTTTGGTTTAATTTAATCAGTGTTACATATTGGCAACATACACAAATCTATTCCCATGTCTGAAGAAACACTAAGCAGTTTATTGGATACACAGCAACATGACTTCATCCAGGGTCATGGGTGGCTTCATCACTTTTTTCTAAACACTGTAAAATGGCACCTTGTCCTCCCATCTCATCTTTACTTCATGTATGAATTTGCTCTTGGCCACACCCAGAATCGGCCTCAGCTCAAACATCACCTATAATGCAAGTAAGTGTTAAAACTTGCAACAATGCTTGCTGAGTGCATAAGCCAAAATTATGATTTAATCACTGGCATTATGAAGATCCTTGAAACATGGCTATGCATCAGGGATCATTGTTAGCTTGTCCTCTTCTTTCAGGATGTAACTGTTGATGAAGGCTCTTCTAAACACCTTCAAACTACACCTAGTCACCCCATCTCAATTCCATCGAGTGCAGTTAATGTGTCTCAAGTGATTGTAGTATAACGACACCTGTGTCTGGGAGGTCCAGTCACTGGTTCAGAAGTATTCCTGCTAGAATTACACAATGAAGACAAAAGAACACTCCAAGCAACTCAGAGAAAAGATATTTGAAAAGAATAAGTCAGGGGATGGCTACAAAACCATTTCCAACTCACTGCACATCCCCCCGAGTTAATTTCAATCCATCATCAAGAAATGGGAAGAGTATGGCCATCCTCGCAAATTGAGTGACTGGGCAAGAGGGAGACTGGTGAGGGAGACCACCAAGACACCTACAACCTCTCTGAAGGAGTTAAAACCTTCAGTGGCTGAGATTGGAGAGACTGTGCATACAACTGTTGCCCGAGTTCTTCACTAGTCAAAGCTGTATGGGAGAGTGGCAAAGAGAAGGCCACTGTTGAAAAATCTGGAACTGGAGTTTGCCCAAAAGGCATTTGAGAGACTCCAAGGTCAATTTGGAGGAATGTTATTTGATCTGATGAGACACAAATTTTGCATTTGGGTCATCAGATTATTCGCTCTGTTTGGCCAACACGTAAACACTGCACATCTCCACAAACACACCATCCCAACTTTGAAGCATGGTGGTGGCAGCATCATGGTGTGGGATGCTTCTTGGCAGCAGGCCGTGGAAGGCTTTTAAAGAAAGAGGGGAAAATTAATGCAGCAACATTCTGTGAAATCCTGGAGGACATTATGACTTAGTATGCAAGAGAGCAACAACCTCGGAGAAGAGCAGTTCACGCCCGATCCCGAAGCAAGCTTACAGAGCTTGAGCTTTTTTGCATGGAAGAATGGACAGAAATTGCAGTATCCAGACGTGCAAGCCTGATAGAGACCTCTCCACACAGACTCAGTGCTGTGATTGCAGCCAAAGGTGCATGTACTAATTGGCTTGTACCTGTGCTCTGCTCAATGACAATGACGTTGAATCAAATCTAATTCACTGGTGTAGCCTTACTGACACCTACTGGAAGTTTGCAGATATTGCTGCATAGTAATGACTATTGATCAAAACACATCACACACAATATTAAACCCAAATAACACAAAAAAAGAATATAAAGGAACCCTCTTATTAACATCCTTTCAATGGAAATACATTTGTCTACCCTAAACATGACATCTGCGAAACATTGAGGTCACAGACATTCCTTATGTCACCCTTTGTCCTTTTGTCACCATGGAGAGAATTATCATTTTGGTTTAATTTAATCAGTGTTACATATTGGCAACATACACAAATCTATTCCCATGTCTGAAGAAACACTAAGCAGTGTATTGGATACACAGCAACATGACTTCATCCAGGGTCATGGGTGGCTTCATCACTTTCTTCTAAACACTGTAAAATGGCACCTTGTCCTCCCATCTCATCTTTACTTCATGTATGAATTTGCTCTTGGCCACACCCAGAATCGGCCTCAGCTCAAACATCACCTATAATGCAAGTAAGTGTTAAAACTTGCAACAATGCTTGCTGAGTGCATAAGCCAAAATTATGATTTAATCACTGGCATTATGAAGATCCTTGAAACATGGCTATGCATCAGGGATCATTGTTAGCTTGTCCTCTTCTTTCAGGATGTAACTGTTGATGAAGGCTCTTCTAAACACCTTCAAACTACACCTAGTCACCCCATCTCAATTCCATCGAGTGCAGTTAATGTGTCTCAAGTGATTGTAGTATAACGACACCTGTGTCTGGGAGGTCTAGTCACTGGTTCAGAAGTATTCCTGCTAGAATTACACAATGAAGACAAAAGAACACTCCAAGCAACTCAGAGAAAAGATATTTGAAAAGAATAAGTCAGGGGATGGCTACAAAACCATTTCCAACTCACTGCACATCCCCCCGAGTTCATTTCAATCCATCATCAAGAAATGGGAGGAGTATGGCCATCCTCGCAAACTGAGTTACTGGGCAAGAGGGAGACTGGTGAGGGAGACCACCAAGACACCTACGACCTCTCTGAAGGAGTTAAAACCTTCAGTGGCTGAGATTGGAGAGACTGTGCATACAACTGTTGCCCGAGTTCTTCACTAGTCAAAGCTGTATGGGAGAGTGGCAAAGAGAAAGCCACTGTTGAAAAATCTGGAACTGGAGTTTGCCAAAAGGCATTTGAGAGACTCCAAGGTCAATTTGGAGGAATGTTATTTGATCTGATGAGACACAAATTTTGCTTTTGGGTCATCAGATAATTCAGAAATCCATATCCACAAACACACCATCCCCACATTGGTGGGGCAGCATCATGGTGTGGGATGCTTCTCAGCAGCAGGCCCTGGAAAGCTTGTAACTATAGAGGGGAAAATGAATGCAGCAACATTTTGTGAAATCCTGGAGGACATTATGACTCAGTATGCAAGAGAGGGACAACGTCGGAGAGAACTGTTCATGCCCGATTCCCAAGCAACCTGACAGAGCTTGAGCTTTTTTGCTAGGAAGAATGGAAAGAAATTGCAGTATCCAGATGTACAAGCCTGATTGAGACCTCTCCACACAGACTCAGTGCTGTGATTGCAGCCAAAGGTGCATCTACTCATTGGCTTGTACCTGTACTCTGCTCAATGACAATAAAGTTGAATCAAATCTAATTCAGTTGTGTAGCCGTACTGACACCTACTGGAAATTTGCAGATATTGCTGCATAGTAATGACTGGTGATCAAAACACATCACACACATCATTAAACCCACATAACACAAAAGAAGAATATAAATGAACCCTCTTATTAACATTCTTTCAAAGGAAATACGATTGTCTACCCTAACATGACATCTGTGCCACATTGAGGTCACAGACATTCCTTTTGTCACCCTTTGTCCTTTTGTCACCACCAAGAGTATTATCAATCTGAGTGTATTTAATCAGCGATACGTATCGGTAACATACACCAATCTATTCCCATGAGTGGCGTCCGGCAGGAGACCGTAAGCGTCTGGTCAGGACAGGGTCCGATTCTTTTGTCTTTCAATGGCCAAAAGAAGGAGGAGGCTGACCTGACCCAAAGACTGACACAAGTTCTGGGCTTGGGAGGAAGAGGAGATTGCGGTGGCAGCGGTGGTAGTAGTCGCCAGAGTTAGAAAGGAGGAAGACAAAATCTACCACCCGACCTGCCCCCAGTCCAGTATGTGTGATGTGGCCCAAGGTGAGTAGTGTGAAAATACACATTTTAATATGTCACGTAGAAGATTGGGGGATTAAAAATCACTTATTCTCACTTGTGTAATTACTCGCAGCTATGACACCAGACAACTGAAAAGACACCAGCATGGCAATGCCAGTGATCAACTGCCAGCGGACAGTCCTGTCCCTCAGTAACTGTAGAACAGAAACAACTTGTAGATTGTTCTGGCGCTCCATTCCGTCATTCCATGCATTCCATTCATCCCTCCTTTTTTTCAGAGGAATCTCCTGAGGGGTGAGACCAAAACAGAATATTTAAAAGTAGCATTGAACTGCTTAATTCCAGAAGTTTTAAATAGAGTTACTTGTGTCTAGTTTGTTTGTAATTTATGTTGAAAATTACCAGTATTTGTCCTTTAGAACCAGTTTAACAAATCAGGCTGGGTTTGCTCTTTATTTACCCAATAAGCTGGCAAGTGCCTGTCTCTTGTTCCAAACATGACCTCCATTTCCAGAAGTGTCAGCATCCTTAAAATAAAAACTAAAACGCACAATTTTCTCTGAAATAAGTTGAAATTGACCATTAATTATTCAATATCTGATAGATGTGATACTTTGCCTTGCTTTCCAATGTAACATATTTAAAATAATATAACAAATGAATAGTGCTGGACTAAATTATAGCAATCCCTGAGAAGTGATAATAAATAATGGTGTCTTCAACCTTAGAATCAATAATTCAGCCTCTATAAATGGAGAAAACCTTTCCAAGTGCTGTTTTCTCTCAGGGACAATTTTCGACTTTTTATTTTTAGGGTACCAAGACTTTTAGCCATGTCTGCATATCAAGACTCCAGGCTTAGCACAGTCAGCTCAGAACCAAGAGCGCAGTAGAACAGGCTGAACCTTGCAAACAACAATGCACTTTTTTTCTGCAGCAGCCTCATCGTTCTTCTCTATCAGCAGGTATCCAGGGCTCTCAGGCATGGAGAACAGCCCACCAAGCTGCGCCAATGCAAGTATGGCAATACCTGCGTTCCAAATTATTATGCAAATTGGATTTAAGTGTCATAAACATTAATTTTTTTTGCTTTTCAATTATATTCATGGATGGTATTGTGTTATTGAAATCCATCTCAGACACCTGTGGAAATTAGTTTGCGAGGTGGGCCCAATCAAAGGAGAACTACTTAAGAGGGACGTTCCATTAAGCAGGCCACAGGTTTCAAGCAATATGGGAAAGAAAAAGGATCTCTCTGCTGCCGAAAAGTGTCAAATAGTGCAATACCTTGGACAAGGTATGAAAACATTAGATATTTAGCAAAAATCTAAGCGTGATCATCGTACTGTGAAGAGATTTGCGGCTGATTCAGAGCGCAGACGGGGTCGTGCAGATAAAGGCATAATGAGGAAGGTTTCGGCCAGACAAATTCATCGGGTTAGGAGAGCAGCTGCTAAAATGCCATTACAAAGCAGCAAACAGGTATTTGAAGCCGCTGGTGCCTCTGGAGTCCCGCAAACCTCATGGTGTAGGATCCTCCAGAGGTTTGCAGTTGTGCATAAACCTACTATTCGGCCACCTAAACAATGCTCACAAGCAGAAACGGTTGCAGTGGGATCAGAAATACATAAGGACTAATTTTCAAACAGTCTTGTTTACTGATGAGTGCTGTGCAACCCTGCAACCACGGTTGCAGATGGATAGAGTAGTGGATGGCCACCATGTCCCAACAAGGCTGCAACGTCAGCAAGGAGGTGGCGAGGTTATGTTTTGGGCCGGAATCATGGGGAGAGAGCTAGTAGGCCCCTTTAGGGTCCCTGAAGGTGTGAAAATGACCTCAGTAAAGTATTTAAAGTTTCTAAACTGACCACTTTCTTCCGTGGTAAAGAAAGAAGAACCGTGCCTTCCGTGGTAAAATCATCTTATGCACGACAATGCACCATCTCATGCTGCAAAGAGTACCTCTGTGTCATTGGCTGCTATGGGCATAAAAAGGAGATAAACTCATGGTGTGGCCCCCATCTTCACTTGACCTTAACCCTATTGAGAACCTTTGGAGCATCCTCAAGCAAAAGATCTATGAGGGTGGGAGGCAGTTCAGATCAAAACAGCAGCTCTGGGAGGCTATTCTGACATCCTGCAAAGAAATTTAACCAGAAACTCTCCAAAAACTCACAAGTTCAATGGATGCAAGAATTGTGAAGGTGATATCAAAGAAGGGATCCTATGTTTACATGTAACTTGGCCTATTAAGATGTTTTTGATTGAAATAGCTTTTGATTTCAGTAAATATGACCTCCTAATGCTGCAAATTCAACAAATGGCCATTTTTAGTTCTTTACAACCTATAAAATGTTTTGCAACTCTGTTGTGCATAATCATTTGGAACAGTGCATTTTGAGTTTATTATTTAAAAAACAAAAAAAATACTGTTATCATTGGGAAGTTTGTTCAATACGATTTGAATTATACTCTAAAATTATACTGACTATCATTTGCATCGACGATTTAGGAAAATCTGAGAAAAATTTCACTTGCATAATACTTACTGCAAAGTGGACTCCTGTATCCACAGACAATGAGGGTCAACTATACAATAGATCTATTTAGCTCATAGATTTAGAGGTGATGGTGTAACCTTTGGGATCCTAATTTTATTTAAGAGGATGTTATTTTTTTGAATGTGGACAAGATAAACCACATTTCCTGTTTACATCTGCCACTCATCTGTCCAAATATCTCACGGAGACTTAATATCTGCCCAGCAAGCACACCCAGCAGTGTGGCCTTCTTGGGCATGTCTGTTGATGGTTGCCTCTGTGGCCAATTGAGAATTCAACCAGCCTATATACTATATTGTAGCTGACAAGATGGCAGCGCGTGTACATCGCGCGGCTCAACTAAATTTAGCAAATTAGTGCTTATTTACATAGTTTTCTCCTGCGTGTTCGCCCGATTCAGCGGGCCGAACCATTCATATAGTAGAGAGTCACTTTTGGACATTTTTTACCGAAGCAATAACGTAGTTTTGGACCACCCATTCAACTTCGACGAGCTCCCACCTGAGTTGGTAAAGTCACCGAGGTGTCAAGGAGTCATCCTGCCGACCGGCTACTCTCTGCGCCGGCGTCAGACCGCAAACAAAGACGGGGGAAACGCGGAGGTCTGCGTGCTAAATCCACACCGGCCATCGCTCCCTAGCATTTTCCTCGCCAAAGTGCGGTCTCTGCGAATAAGATGGATGAACTCAAGATCTGGACCCTCACACAGAAAAGGCTCATGGACTGCAGTCTCATGTTCTTCACTCTTCACGGAAACATGGCTTAGCGACGCTGTCCCGAACTGCGTGGTGGAGCTTGAGGGGCGCACCATCTTCAGGGCCGATAGAGAAGCGGCAGCCACAGGTAAAATCAGAGGTGGAGGAGTATGCATTTATGTAAACAAATCATGGTGCATGGACTCTGCCGTTGTGGATACCCATTGTTCTGCTGATCTGGAGTACCTGGTTATCAAGTGCAGGCCCTTCTACCTTCCACGTGAGTTCACCTGCATTGTTGCTGCTGCGGTTTATGTCCCACTGGATGCTAATGCTAAAGTGGCCATGAGAGAACTTTATGCTGCCATCAACAAACTGCAGACCATGCATCCGGATGAGGCCTTTATTGTCGCTGGGGATTTTAACCACCGCACTCTATGATCTGTTCTTCCTAAGTTCCGACAGAACGTCTCCTGCTCCACAAGGGGACAAAGGACTTTGGACCATGTTTACACCAGTGTAGCTAAGGCATACAAAGTCACTCCCCTCCCCCACCTTGGTCACTCTGATCACCTCTCTTTGTTCCTGATCCCCAAGTACTCCCCCATCATCAAACAGATCAAACCCACAACAAGGACCGTCAAAATCTGGTCCGAGGGTGCTGATTCCATTCTCCAACAGCAATTCCAACAAACAGATTTGAATGTGTTCTCCGTTCAGGCCACCACAGACTCCCTGATTAACATTGACATTCTCACAAACTCTGTCCTGGATCATTTCAACAGGTGTGTGGACAGAGTGACATCACTTAAAACAATAAAAACTTTCTCCAACCAGAAGCCCTGGATGAACAGAGAGGTTCGCCCTCTGCTCAATGCCAGAGATGCAGCCTTCAGGTCTGGAGACCAGGAGCCCTTCCCCTAGCTAGGGCCAACCTGAGAAGTGAAATCGCACAGGCCAAACATGGCTACAAACTGAAGGTTGAAGAGCACTTCAACTCCTCTGACCCCCAGCTTATGTGGCAAGGCATACAGTCACTCACCAGCTACAAACCACCCAACACTGTGCCCCCTACCAGCTCCACCTCCACCCCCCTCCCTGACGAGCTCAACCACTTCTACGCTCGCTTTGACCGGGAAAACAGGGAGGTGATGTCCAAGGCAGATCTACCTCTCAACGATCTGCCTCTCACACTCTCCACCTCAGAGGTCCTGAGCAAGGTGAACGCCCGGAAGGCAGCTGGCCCCGATGGAATACCTGGGCGCGTGCTCAAAGCGTGTGCGGAGCAGCTGGCCGGGGTCTTTGCGGACATTTTCAACCTGTCCTTGGCCCAAGCAGTTGTTCCCACTACCTTTAAGACCGCCACCATCGTGCCAGTGCCGAAGCACTCCACCGCTACGGCCCTGAATGACTTCCATCCTGTTGCCCTCACCCCCATCATCGCCAAGTGCTTTGAGAGGCTGGTCCTCTCACACTCAAAAACCTGCCTGCCTGCTACTTGGGACCCTCACCAGTTTGCCTACCGCCACAATAGGTCAACTGAGGACGCCATCTCCACGGCACTTCATTCCACACTGACACACTTGGACACCCAGAACTGTTACGCCAGAATGCTGTTCATTGACTTCAGCTTAGCATTCAATACTGTGATCCCCTCCAAGTTGATATCCAAGCTCAGCCAGCTTGGTATCAACTCATCCCTCTGCAATTGGACTCTGGACTTTCTATCTAACACACCCCAGTCTGTTAAGATAGACAACCTCTCCTCCTCCACTATCACCCTGAACACCAGCGTGCCACAAGGTTGCGTGCTGAGCCCTCTCCTTTACTCCCTATTCACCCATGACTGCGCTCCTATCTATGGTTCCAATTCCATAATTAAGTTCGCAGATGACACCACGGTGATAGGCCTGATCAGAGGCGACGATGAGACGGCCTACAGGGAGGAAGTACGGTACCTGACCACGTGGTGTGCACACACACCCATCTCCATCAACGGAGCTGCAGTGGAGTGTGTGCCCAGCTTCAAGTTCCTTAGCATCCACATCTCCGATGATCTCACCTGGTCCATAAACTCCTCCACCCTGGTCAAAAAGGCGCACAGCTCCTCTACTTTCTTCGGAGCCTTAAGAAAGCTCACCTTTGTCCCAGGATCCTGGTGAACTTCTACTGCTGTGCTATTGAGAGCATTCTTACAAACTGTATCACAGAATCTATAAACAAATTTTATTACTTTGAAAGGAATTCTGTAATGTAGTTTTGATTTTATGTTCAGAAAAGGCTGCTTTAAAGATCAAAACGTACTGCTCTGCATCAGACCGGAAAGCACTCCAGCGGGTGGTGAAAACTGCCCAAAGGATCACCGGTACACAACTGGACAGTATCGAACAGATCTACCGTCGACGCTGTTTGGGCAAAACCAGGAACATGATAAAAGAGTCATTCCACCCCAATAATAAACTTTTCACCATCCTCCCATCCGGCAGGCGTTACAGAAGCCTCCGCTCTCGCACCAGCAGGCTCAGGAAGAGTTTCTTCTACGAGGCAGTGACCCTGTTGAACTCTACTTCATTCCCCCACTCAACTCCATCCTCCCTCTAGCATCATCTTGCACTCCACTGCCATTTGCACAACTTTCGGTTTTGCACTGATCTTTTTCATTTCACTTCCACTGCCATTTGCACAACTTTCTGTTTTCACTGATCAGACTCCTTGCACTATTTATTTACATATTTATTAATTTATAATTATAGTTAGTATTTAAAGTATATATAGTGTATATAGTTTATTCTGTATATATTCTGTGTTCTGTATATATAATAGTACACTTTCAGTGGCCCCATCTGGCCCCTTGGAACAATTTCTAGAGGCACTATTGTAGGCCTGTAGGCCTGAAAAAGGCCTGTGTGTGTATTTGATCCTAGGGTATACGAATAAATGTTATACGAATAAATGTTATTTGATCATTAGACATTTTATATATTAAATGCTGTTGACTTTGAAATCAGTGTTGTTTCTTTTTCTGCATTTACAATTCATACACAATGTGTTAACTTGAAGCAGTACACACACACAATCACATACGGTGTGCGCGCACTCACATATACAACCAAATATGCGCACACCACAAGTTTAAAATACTTCAGATTTTACAGGTTTTGGGGATTTTTTGCCATTCCTATTAAAATAAGTTTACATTTCCTTCAGGCCCTCCAAACCTTCAAGCACTTGTAGGCTTCAATCTTTCAGGCATTTTAGCAGCGTTCAGCTAAAATTCAGCTCACCAAGAAGAGGCTTTTTCGGCTCCCAAACAGCTCTTTATTATTTTTCAATTTTTTGCCAAATTTAGTGCTACTTTGACATATGATATGTCTAGTCTAGTTCCTGAGCCCACGTGGTAATATCCTTCACAGAATGATGTCGGTTATTAATGCAGTGCCGCCTGAAGGATCGAAGGTCACGGGCATTCAATGTTGGTATTCGACCTTGCCGCTTACGTGCAGAGATTTCTCCAGATTCTCTGAATCTTTTGATGATATTATGGACTGTAGATGATGAAATCCCTAAATTCCTTGCAATTGCAACAAAACGTTCTTCAACTGTTGGACTATTTGCTTTTGCGATTTGGTTTGTAATTATACTAAACCTTATAATTTCCAGAATTCCTTAGTTTAACATGTTTAGTATAAAAAGATTAAATGTAAAAACAAACACTATTACACATTTTAATGTGGGAACACGGCACGCGGCTTCTTCCTTTAGAGCTCTTCCTTTACAGCAGCAGCTTTTTAGAGGTTTAATCATGAGAACTGTAGCCGAAGAGGTAGCGGTGTCTTAAAATCTGGACAAATATAACATGCATAGAGAGATACCACTAGAAGTTGATTGGAAAATTGTTTTGGTCTGCTTTGATCTATCCATAAAAATGTCACGGGTTAAGGGAACAGAGGACCCATAAGGTCCGAGGGCTGGCGTTGAGAGACGAGGTCGAGGGCAGGCGTAAATCCAAGGGCTGGAGAAGGGAAATGAGGTCAGGTGCAGGCATGGGTCGGTACACAGGAGCTGAGACAGAAGACGTGGTCAGGTGCAGGCATGGGTCAGCACACAGGTAAAACAACATCAGATGAGGAGTACTGTCACGAGGATTACAAACACAAGGAAGTCACGAACGATAACAAACTGACAAAGAACACACAGAACACATGGGTATATGTATACAAGACAAGGGAGGAGACAACAAGACACAGGTGAACGACATTAGGGAAGGCAGGTAATCACACTGACGGGGACGCACAGGAAGGTAGGAGGTGAAGACGCCTGAAACAGAGACAAGACTGTGAGTTTCAAAAATAAAATAAAATTACATTACATTACGATCATTTAGCAGACGCTTTTATCCAAAGCGACGTACATTGCATTACCACCCATTACAGAGGGGGGAGCAGTTGGGGGTTCGGTGCCTTGCTCAGGGGCACCTAGGCAGGGACTCGAACCTCCGACCCTGCGGTTCCCAAGCGGAAGCCCTACCGACTCAGCTACTGCCTCCCCCTATTTATAAAATAGATAATTTAAAAAAATCAATAACAAATTATGAGAAGAACATGAATACATAAATAATAACAGGCAACACAGCAGCATCAAACAGTCTCTCTCTCTCTCTCTCTCTCTTTCTCTCTCTTTGAAGGCGCTGATCATTTTGTCTTACGAGTCAAAGAAATGTTTAGGTAGGAGATTAAAACAGGTAAAAAAATCTGAACGTGATCATTTTGATCACGTTTATTTTCCCAATTAAGGAGAGTGGTAAACTGTTCCATCTAAGAAAGACTGTCTTTCAAGTCTTCAGGGTTGCGGTGAGCGCAGTGTCTGTGGCGGGAAGGAGGTCTGAGAATGTACGAGTCATATTCTCGAGATACTTCAACCCCGAGCTACCGAGCTTGAAGGGGAAGTCTGTTTTGCGGAGATGCAAACTTAAAGTATTAATGGGGTAACATTTGCTCTTTGAAATATTGATTTTGTAGCCAGAAAAAACTTCCATTGAGTGCAGTTAATGTGTCTCAAGTGATTGTAGTATAACGACACCTGTGTCGTTATACTACAATCACTTGAGCCAACACTTGGCCAACACTTAAACACTGCACATCTCCACAAACACACTATCCCCACATTGCAGCATGGTGGTGTGGCAGCATCATGGTGTGGGAGGCTTCTTGGCAGCAGGCCCCAGAAGGCTTGTAAAGATAGAGGGGAAAATAAATGCAGCAAAATTAAGTGAAATCTTGGAGGACATTATGACTCAGTATGCAAGAGAGCTACAACCTCGGAGAAGAGCTGTTCACGCCCGATTCCTTTTGCAAGGAAAAATGGAAAGAAATTGCAGTGTTCAGACGTGCAAGCCTGATAGAGACCTCTCCACAGAGACTCAGTGCTGTGATTGCAGCCAAAGGTGCATGTACTAATTGGCTTGTACCTGTACTCTGCTCAATGACAATGAAGTTGAATCAAATCTAATTCACTGGTGTAGCCATACTGACACCTACCGGAAGTTTGCAGATATTGCTGCATAGTAATGACTAGTGATCAAAACACATCACACACAATATTGAACCCAAATAACACAAAAGAAGAATATAAAGGAACCCTCTTATTAACATCCTTTCAATGGAAATACGTTTGTCTACCCTAAACATGACATCTGCGCCACATTGAGGTCACAGACATTCCTTATGTCACCCTTTGTCCTTTTGTCACCATAGAGAGAATTATCATTTTGGGTTCATTTAATCAGTGTTACACATTGGCAACATACACAAATCTATTCCCATGTCTGAAGAAACACTAAGCAGTGTATTGGATACACAGCAAAATGACTTCATCCAGGGTCATGGGTGGCTTCATCACTTTTTTCTAAACACTGTAAAACGGTACCTTGTCCTCCCATCTTGTCTTTACTTCATTTATAAATTTGCTCTTGGCCACACCCAGAATCGGCCTCAGCTCACACATCACCTATAATGCAAGTAAGTGTTAACACTTGCAACAATGCTTGCTGAGTGGATAAGCCAAAATTATGAATTAATCGCTGGCATTATGAAGATCCTTGAAACATGGCTATGCATCAGGGATCATTGTGAGCTCATCCTCTTCTTTCAGGACGTTACTGTTGATGAAGGCTCTTCTAAACACCTTCAAACTGTACCTAGTCACCCCATCTCAATTCCATTGAGTGCAGTAAATGTGTCTCAAGTGATTGTAGTTTAACGACACCTGTGTCTGGGAGGTCCAGTCACTGGTTCAGAAGTATTCGTGCTAGAATTACACACAGTGAAGACAAAAGAACACTCCAACTCCACACTGGTGAGGGGGGACCACCAAGACACCTACGACCACTCTGAAGGAGTTAAACCTTAAAACCTTCAGTGGCTGAGATTGGAGAGACTGTGCATACAACTGTTGCCCGAGTTTTTCACTAGTCAAAGCTGTATTTGAGGGTGGCAAAGAGAAAGCCACTGTTAAAAAATCTCAAACTGGAGTTCGCCCAAAGGCATGTGGGAGACTCCAAGGTCAATTTGGAGGAAGGTCTGATTGATTGAAATTTAGCCTTTGGGTCATCATATTATTCGCTCTGTTTTGCCAACACTTAAACACTGCACATCTCCACAAACAAACTATCCCCACATTGCAGCATGGTGGTGTGGCAGCATCATGAAATGGGATGCTTCCTGGCAGCAGGCCCTGGAAGGCTTGTAAAGATAGAGGGGAAAATGAATGCAGCAACATTTCGTGAAATCCTGGAGGACATTATGACTCAGTATGCAAGAGAGCTACAACCTCGGAGAAGAGCTGTTCACGCCGGATCCCAAAGCAAGCTTACAGAGCTTGAGCTTTTTTGCAAGGAAGAATGGACAGAAATTGCAGTATCCAGACGTGCAAGCCTGATAGAGACCTCTCCACACAGACTCAGTGCTGTGATTGCGGCCAACGGTGCATCTACTCATTGGCTTGTACCTGTACTCTGCTCAATGACAATGAAGTTGAATTAAATCTAATTCACTGGTGTAGCCTTACTGACACCTACCGGAAGATTGCAGATATTGCTGCATAGTAAT
This sequence comes from Genypterus blacodes, assembly GCF_046128005.1. Classification (NCBI taxonomy): domain Eukaryota; kingdom Metazoa; phylum Chordata; class Actinopteri; order Ophidiiformes; family Ophidiidae; genus Genypterus; species Genypterus blacodes. The sequence continues at coordinate 925,852 of NW_027466998.1, read as the reverse complement.
GACTAGTGATCAAAACACATCACACACAATATTGAACCCAAATAACACAAAAGAAGAATATAAAGGAACCCTCTTATTAACATCCTTTCAATGGAAATACGTTTGTCTACCCTAAACATGACATCTGCGCCACATTGAGGTCACAGACATTCCTTGTGTCACCCTTTGTCCTTTTGTCACCATAGAGAGAATTATCATTTTGGTTTAATTTAATCAGTGTTACATATTGGCAACATACACAAATCTATTCCCATGTCTGAAGAAACACTAAGCAGTGTATTGGATACACAGCAACATGACTTCATCCAGGGTCATGGGTGGCTTCATCACTTTCTTCTAAACACTGTAAAACGGCACCTTGTCCTCCCATCTTGTCTTTACTTCATGTATAAATTTGCTCTTGGCCACACCCAGAATCGGCCTCAGCTCACACATCAGCTATAATGCAAGTAAGTGTTAAAACTTGCAACAATGCTCGCTGAGTGGATAAGCCAAAATTATGAATTAATCACTGGCATTATGAAGATCCTTGAAACATGGCTATGCATAAGGGATGATTGTTAGCTTGTCCTCTTCTTTCAGGACGTTACTGTTGATGAAGGCTCTTCTAAACACCTTCAAACTACACCTAGTCACCCCATCTCAATTCCATTGAGTGCAGTTAATGTGTCTCAAGTGATTGTAGGGAGGCAGTGGCTCAGTGGGTAGTGTAACTTGGGAACTGGAGGGTCGCCGGTTCGAGCCCCTGCCGAGGTGCCCCTGTGCAAGGCACCGAACCCTCAATTGCTCTCCCCTCTGCGAAGGGTGGTAATGTAATGTAAGTCGCTTTGGATAAAAGCGTCTGCCAAATGATCGTAATGTAATGTAATGTAGTATAACGACTGTGTCTGGGAGGTCCAGTCACTGGTTCAGAAGTATTCCTGCTAGAAATACATAATGAAGACAAAAGAACACTCCAAGCAACTCAGAGAAAAGAAATTTGAAAAGAATAAGTCAGGGGATGGCTACAAAACCAATTCCGACTCACTGCGCATCCCCCCCGAGTTCATTTACATCCATCATCAAGAATTTTTTTATTTTTGTGAGTATGGCCATCCTCACAAACTGAGTTACTGGGCAAGAGGGAGACTGGTGAGGGAGACCACCAAGACACCTACGACCACTCTGAAGGAGTTAAAACCTTCAGTGGCTGAGATTGGAGAGACTGTGCATACAACTGTTGCCCGAGTACTTCACTAGTCAAAGCTATAGGGGAGCGTGGCAAAAAGAGAAAGCCAATGTTGAAAAATCTTGAACTGGAGTTAGCCCAAAGGCATGTGGGAGACTCCAAGGTCAATTTGGAGGAAGGTTATTTGATCTGATGAGACAAAAATTTGGCTTTTGGGTCATCAGATTATTCGCTCTGTTTGGCCAACATGTAAACACTGCACATCTCCACAAACACACCATCCCCACATTGAAGCGTGGTGGTGGCAGCATCATGGTGTGGGATGCTTCTTGGCAGCAGGCCCTGGAAGGCTTGTAAAGATAGAGGGGAAAATGAATGCAGCAACATTTTGTGAAATCCTGGAGGACATTATGACTCAGTATGCAAGAGAGCAACAACCTCGGAGAAGAGCTGTTCACGCCTGATTCCCAAGCAAGCTGACAGAGCTTGAGCTTTTTTACAAGTGAGCATGGAAAGAAATTGCAGTATCCAGACGTGCAAGCCTGATAGAGACCTCTCCATACAGACTCAGTGCTGTGATTGCGGCCAACGGTGCATCTACTCATTGGCTTGTACCTGTACTCTGCTCAATGACAATGAAGTTGAATCAAATCTAATTCACTGGTGTAGCCTTACTGACACCTACTGGAAGTTTGCAGATATTGCTGCATAGCAATGACTAGTGATCAAAACACATCACACACAATATTGAACCCAAATAACACAAAAGAAGAATATAAAGGAACCCTCTTATTAACATTCTTTCAATGGAAATACGATTGTCTACCCTAAACATGACATCTGTGAAACATTGAGGTCACAGACATTTCTCTTGTCACCCTTTGTCCTTTTGTCACCATCGAGAGAATTATCATTTTGGGTTAATTTAATCAGTGTTACATATTGGCAACATACACAAATCTATTCCCATGTCTGAAGAAACACTAAGCAGTGTATTGGAAACACAGCAACATGACTTCATCCAGAGTCATGGGTGGCTTCATCACTTTCTTCTAAACACTGTCAAACGGCACCTTGTCATCCCATCTCTTCTTTAATTCATTTATAAATTTGCTCTTGGCCACACCCAGAATCAGCCTCAGCTCACACATCAGCTATAATGCAAGTAAGTGTTAAAACTTGCAACAATGCTTGCTGAGTGGATAAGCCAGATTTGATCGGCTGGATTCAGCCCTGAAAATCCAGATGGCCCAACCAGTGACTTGGAGGAGGAGGAGCTACAGATCCCATGATGATCACACACATCTCACACACTTCTCACTGCAAAAGCTTTTTCAGTAAGAAAAACGTCACTAAATTATTTTTTTAATCAAATATTCACTCAAGCCAACTCACTGCGCATCCCCCGGAGTTCGTTTCAACCCATCATCAAGAATTGGAAGGAGTTTGGCCATCCTCACAAACTGAGTGACTGGGCAAGAGGGAGACTGGTGAGGGAGACCACCAAGACACCTATGACCTGTCTGAAGGAGTTAAAACATTCAGTGGCTGAGATTGGAGAGAATGTGCACACAACTGTTGCTCGAGTTCTTCACTAGTCAAAGCTGTATCGGACAGTGGCAAAGAGAAAGCCACTGTTGAAAAATCTCAAACTGGAGTTTGCCCAAAGGCATGTGGGAGACTCCAAGGTCAATTTGGGGGAAGGTTATTTGATCTGTTGAGACAAAAATGTACTTTTTAGGTCATCAGATTACTGCTCTGTTTGGCCAACGCTTAAACACTGCACATCTCCACAAACACACTATCCCCACATTGCAGCATGGTGGTGTGGCAGCATCATGGTGTGGGGGGCTTCTTGGCAGCAGGCCCCAGAAGGCTTGTAAAGATAGAGGGGAAAATGAATGCAGCAACATTTTGTGAAATCCTGGAGGACATTATTACTCAGTATGCAAGAGAGCTACAACCTCGGAGAAGAGCTGTTCACGCCCGATCCCTTTTGGAAGCTTACAGAGCTTGAGCTTTTTTGCAAGGAGGAATGGACAGAAATTGCAGTATCCAGAAGAGCAAGCCTGATAGAGACCTCTCCACACAGACTCAGTGCTGTGATTGCAGCCAATGGTGCATGTACAAATTGGCTTGTACCTGTACTCTGCTCAATGACAATAAAGTTGAATCAAATCTAATTCACTGGTGTAGCCTTACTGACACCTACTGGAAGTTTGCACACATTGCTGCATAGTAATGACTAGTGATCATAACACATCACACACAATATTAAACCCAAATAACACAAAAGAAGAATATAAAGGAACCCTCTTATTAACATCCTTTCAATGGAAATACGTTTGTCTACCCTAAACATGACATCTGCGCCACATTGAGGTCACAGACATTCCTTATGTCACCCTTTGTCCTTTTGTCACCATGGAGAGAATTATCATTTTGGTTTAATTTAATCAGTGTTACATATTGGCAACATACACAAATCTATTCCCATGTCTGAAGAAACACTTAGTAGTGTATTGGATACACAGCAACATGACTTCATCCAGGTCATGGGTGGCTTCTAACTTTCTTCTAAACACTGTAAAACGGCACCTTGTCCTCCCATCTCATCTTTACTTCATGTATAAATTTGCTCTTGGCCACACCCAGAATCGGCCTCAGCTCACACATCATCTATAATGCAAGTAAGTGTTAAAACTTGCAACAATGCTTGCTGAGTGGATAAGCCACAATTATGAATTAATCACTGGCATTATGAAGACCGTTGAAACATGGCTATGCATCAGGGATCATTGTTAGCTTGTCCTCTTCTTTCAGTACATTACTGTTGATGAAGGCTCTTCTAAACACCTTCAAACTACACCTAGTCACCCCATCTCAATTCCATCGAGTGCAGTTAATGTGTCTCAAGTGATTGAAGTAAAACGACACCTGTGTCTGGGAGGTCCAGTCACTGGTTCAGAAAACAAAAGAACACTCCAAGCAACTCAGAGAAAAGATCATTAGAAAGTATAAGTCAGGGGACGGCTACAAAACTCTTTCCAACTCACTGCACATCCCCTGGAGTTCATTTAAATCCATCATCAAGAAATTGAGTGACTGGGCAAGAGGGAGACTGGTGAGGGGAGTCCACCAAGACACCTACGATCACTCTGAAGGAGTTAAAACCTTCAGTGGCTGAGATTGGAGGGACTGTGCATACAACTGTTGCCCGAGTACTTCACTAGTCAAAGCTGCATTTGAGGGTGGCAAAGAGAAAGCCACTGTTGAAAAATCTGGAACTGGAGTTCGCCCAAAGGCATGTGGGAGACTCCAAGGTCAATTTGGAGGAAGGTTAGTTGAACTGATGAGACAAAAATTTAGCTTTTGGGTCATCAGATTTTTTGCTCTGTTTGGATAACACGTAAACACTGCATATCTCCACAAACACACCATCCCCACATTGAAGCATGGTGGTGGCAGCATCATGGTGTGGGATGCTTCTCGGCAGCAAGTGCAGTCAGCGCCGACAGGTTTGAATGCATGTGTGCCGTGAGGAAGGGTGTGTTTCCTGTGTGTGTGACTAAGAGAACAAAAGGGAGCCGCGTGTGTGTCCAGTTTGGGCTCCATTGCAAATACGAAGTACATAAACTCTGAAATTTGAAGCTGAAAATTGTAGTAGAAGTACAACTACTTAAAACTTGTACATAAAGTAGTGGTCAAAATTGATGGTTGAATGTTCCTTCTGGCAATATAATCGGTTAAAAACCTGTTGCAGTGTTGTTTTGTTGTGTGCTGCGGGAGCACTGCTTTTACGGTGTTGAAAAATAGTTGAAACTTACGTTGCTATATTTTGTGCTGTATTGCTATATTCACCCAGTGTGTTGAGACAGATGTGTACGCAGCTCTGTCCTGTGCCCTACTGAAGCATAGGAGGGGCGTATACCACCGAGTGGGCGTGCCTAGACCTCACACACTCGGGCCTGCTTAACAGGAAGAAAGGAGAGAGGCTGACTTCCCTCCTCCCCATCTGAGACTCTATGGAGTCAGGTCTGACCACTTAATATTATTTGGCTTACACCACATATTCTGTACATTAACTGAGAGCTGCAATACAGTATTGGCATATATGGTTGCATTGTTTGATTTAAATGTATTACCAGATGCTGAATTCAGAATAAGTGCTTAAGAAGAGGTGACGTAGGACATATAACATAACTTGTGCTTGAAACATGTATGTTGCTTAACTTAGTTAAGAAGACCAAATTGCAATTATTGCCATTCTAAAACTACGCAATTGAGCCTATCCAGGTATAAAAACATCAAAAGACAATATTCAAATTGTTGATACGCACAGCAGAAATGGACGGAATACCGGTAACCCTCTTGGGAATGAAATATCCCCTGAGCAAAAAAGACATTGTGAAAACATCTGAAAATTGGGAGAAGCGAACTAAAAACTTATGCAGTCCTTGGCCAGCTGGAGGCACATTTGACGTCAATGCATTCGAAGAGATGCAACTCAAAAAAAAAATAAAAGACTAAAAACCGTTGGACAAAGGCAAGAAAAGACAACAGAAAAGACAGAAAGAGGAAGAGATAATTAAATTGTTCAAAGATGAAGGCACAAATTACAGGAACAGGTTGAGAGAAATCCGAGAGAATTTAAGAGCTAAAAAGGTGCGAGCGGAGAGGAAACAGACAAAGAAACAGCTAGTGTCAACAGATACTGCAGGAATATATCCAAATCTGGCAGGGGTCGTTCAAATTTCAGGAGACATTGAATTTGATCCTTACCGAGCATCTCATGTCCAATATAAAGAGTCGACTCCAAAAGTTTACAGCAGAGAAAGGAACAAGGAAGTTGTAAAGGACAAACCAAAAGTCTTAGATTGTTTTGCAGAGAGAAACCAGGCTCTGAAAGAGAAAGAGGCAGAGGCATATTGGTTGAAGTTTGACCAACTAAGTGAAGAAAACCTGTAACATACTAAGTATCAAGAGATAGAAGTAGAGGCAGAACAGGAAAAAGGGCTTAAGAGATGTTAAGGGAGAAGCGAGGGCACACGATATGAGAGAGCAGGGCAAAGTATGTGACGCTCGAGCAAATTACACTGAAGGACCTCGGGAAGTAGAACAGAGAGATATTGTGTCAGGAAGTCTTACATTTGCTGCAGGAAGCCAACAGGGGGCCAAAAGCAAGGAGAAAGATTATGACCTTAGATACAGACCTGCAATAAGGCCTCCAGACAGATATGACCCTGGGCAATATCCAATATGGATAAAGGGGGCACAGGGACAGTATAGCCCATGGCAAACACTCGACCTTGAGGGACTGATTGCTCGACTTCCTAACGTCCATGAGGGGGCCAGCAAATGGATAAAAGCATTCAAGGAAGAGACAGTGGGCAAAATATTGGCTCTTGGCGACATTAAGGCACTGTGGGCCCGAACCATGGGGATGCCAACAATGGAAAATGTCTTGCGCATGAGTGGCGCACAATGGATGGTTGATCCACTAGCCGATGGAACTGAATTCAATCCATATCGAGCTGGCTTATGGGGGGTCCTGAGGAAAGAATATCCGGTCAAGATTGACCCCAAGGCACTGAAGGGTGAGCTTCTTACTGATACAGAGAATCCAGCTGCCTACATCAGTCGTCAACTGAAAAGATGGAAGCAGGAAACTGAGGAGGAAGCTGAGAGAAGCCACAATGACACAATGACACCACAATGACAATTCTGGAATCAATCTTCAAATGAGTGTAACATAAAAAAGAACAAATGTTTATTGGCTGGGGGATATAACTGAACAAATGACTTAAATTCTACAGAAGTGGGAACATTTTAAATTTAATCTAATACATAATAATAGGAAAACAGGGAGCAACCATAAATATTGACCCCAATCCTTTCATTTTCAGAGTGATACAATGTTCCTGAATCTATAACATACATGACTTTGCGGGTAAATCTTAATTTGGAATCAAAAGACTTGAGAGGTACTTTTAGGGCGCTGCTAGTTTACTGTTTTATTTTTACTATTTGTATTATTGAGTTGTTTACGCATCTGAAGGTTAAAAGCTCCAGAGTGCCTGTGTGGGGCGTACATGTGTTACATGCTCTGTACGTTGGTGGGGTTGATGCATAATGAAAGTTTACTATTTTGTTTATTTTCTTATTAAATTGATAGTTGCAGCTATGGCATTGCTAACCATGTTGATTTCTGATTTGCACAGTGTAGATACACTGTGCAAAAATTGCAAACAACAGCGATATTGGTCGCCATTTTTGCAGACAATGGTGGTGATGTGCTAGGACAATGGGAAATTTGTGCCCAAAATAATGCAAGAAAAGGAATATTAGCCATATTCCAGTGCCAGAAGGACCATTCAAACATCTGTTCACAGACTATGTTGACGTGAGAAAATCAGTGCATGGAAAGCATTGCATGGTAGTAATAATTGATCGCTTAAGTCGTTGGGTTGAAGAAATAGCATCAAAAGGCCTAGGGTCAGAAACTGTTGTTAAGTTCTTGATAAAAGAAGTAATTCCACGTTTTGGTATACATTCAGAAATAAGTTCAGATAATGGATCAGCATTTGTGCAGAACGTAGCTTGAGGAATCTTATAACAGTTAAGAAGCAGACAAAGGTTGGTTGGTTGGTTGGTGTATGAAATGTTCATACACCAGACTGTTCATCAGTCTGTTGAAGACTGTCTGTTGAAGACTGTCTGTTGAAGACTCATCAGTCTGTTGAAGACTTGAGACTGTTCATCAGTCTCAAGGGACAGTCAAAAGAGTTCTCTAAAAGGCAAAGCAGCACAAAGCTCAATTGCAATGATGCTCTACCACTTACACTAATGAGTTATCGCATGCAAACTAACAGAAGCAGACATTTAACCCTGCATGAGAGGCGGACTGGTGGACTCATGCCACACCGCATTTGAGAGGACCCTATAAGGGACCTCCGCTTGAGCAGTTGCAAATGCAGTTGAAGGAATATATGAGGTGGCTAACTGCCATACATGAAGTCATCTATTTACAGGAAAAAAACAGGGTTCCTGATTCTAGTTCAGTAGCAGAGAGCCCGGTGGTGCCAGGAGACCAGGTCCACATTCAGGTCCAGAGAAAGTGACGCGAAGGGCCATACACAGGGCAACACCAACTGCTATCCAGGTGGAGGGAAGAACTACATGGTACCATCCAAACCACTACACCACTGTCCATAGAGCTGAAGCAGACATCTAGCATTGCCACGCACGAGGACATCTATATCAACATATATGAACTTTGCACTTCCTGTATCAGTATCGGGTTGATATATGTATACTCTGTATCAGCATATTAACATGCATTTGTTACTCATGGTGTTTGCATCTGTATTGGTAAATGCAGGAACTACAATATTCCTATAGGAAGAACTCTTGATTGTGTAAATTTATGCTAATCTCATTTTGATCTTATTTTCAGTTAAATAGGTAATTCATTTACTCAGTAATCACAGTGAAGCAATTCATATTTCAGTTTTACATTGTTGGTTTATGTTTATGATCTACACACAACTGGGCACCGCAGGCAAAATGCTGACTTGACAAGATCTGCCAGGCTTACATTCCATTTATAACCTATATTTATGTATGTAACCTATTTTTATGTATGTATTGTAATGGAACCATATCCAGCGCAAAAGCGTGATCGCCCATGATTAAGTTGAGAGGCAAGGGGGTCTTGAGGGAATTTTTCTAGCATTTTGATGCTAGTTTTTGTCCGTCACTGGTTGTTTGGTTCCAGCTAAAATATGTATATCATCATGTTGGCGATATTGAAATCGCCAAAGGGAGAATTATGTGGAAGAAAATGTACTATATTCAGGACAATAGTATGCAAGTGAACCGTGTGTTCTTGGCAATCATTTAATATTATGTAACTGTTCAATATCAGAAAGGAAGTACACAAGTTGTTTTTAACCTTGAGTGTTTTACCAGAAACATCCATCATCAGCGAGGAAGCGACATTGTGTATTGCCAGGTCACCGTGACATGGTTACTAAGGTAGCCAGGGCCAACAATAGAACAATGGAAAGTTCTAGTTTGGGTTTGTGAGGGCTGGGGTGAGGTTCTAAGAACTCCTTGATATAAACTGATGTTGGCTCTATGTGGAGCCAGTGCCCATATTCACAATGACGTGTAAGATAGCACTCATGTGTGAATGAATAAACGAAGATACACAGCCTCAACTGTCTCCGCAAATTGATATATAGAATTATGCTATTGTATATTGTTCTTCTAAACACCTTCAAACTGCACCTAGTCACCCCATCTCATTTCCATTGAGTGCAGTTAATGTGTCTCAAGTGATTGTAGTATAACGACACCTGTGTCTGAGAGGTCCAGTCACTGGTTCAGAAGTATTCCTGCCAGAATTACACAATGAAGACAAAAGAACACTCCAAGCAACTCAGAGAAAAGATATTTGAAAAGAATAAGTCAGGGGATGGCTACAAAACAAATTCCAACTCACTGCGCATCCCCCCCGAGTTCATTTCAATCCATCATCAAGAAATGGGAGGAGTATGGCCATCCTTGCAAATTGAGTGACTGGGCAAGAGGGAGACTGGTGAGGGAGACCACCAAGGCACCTACGACCTCTCTGAAGGAGTTAAAACCTTCAGTGGCTGAGATTGGAGAGACTGTGCATACAACTGTTGCCCGAGTACTTCACTAGTCAAAGCTGTATGGGAGAGTGGCAAAGACAAAGCCACTGTTGAAAAATCTCGAACTGGAGTTCGCCCAAAGGCATGTGGGAGATTCCAAGGTCAATTTGGAGGAAGGTTATTTGATCTGATGAGACAAAAATGTAGCTTTTGGGTCATCAGATTATTCGCTCTGTTTGGCCAACACGTAAACACTGCACATCTCCACAAACACACCATCCCCACATTGAAGCATGGTGGTGGCAGCATCATGGTGTGGGATGCTTCTTGGCAGCAGGCCCTTGAATGTTTGCAAAGATAGAGGGGTAAATGAATGCAGCAGAATTTTGTAAAATCCTGGAGGACATTATGACTCAGTATGCAAGAGAGCTACAACCTCGGAGAAGAGCTGTTCACGCCCGATCCTGAAGCAAGCTTACAGAGCTTGTGCTTTTTTGCAAGGAAGAATGGACAGAAATTTCAGTATCCAGACGTGCAAGCCTGATAGAGACCTCTCCACACCGACTCAGTGCTGTGATTGCAGCCAACAGTGCATGTACTAATTGGCTTGTACCTGTACCATGCTCAATGACAATGAAGTTGAAGCAAATCTAATTCACTGGTGTAGCCTTACTGACACCTACTGGAAGTTTGCAGATATTGCTGCATAGTAATGACAAGTGATCAAAACACATCACACACAATATTAAACCCAAATAACACAAAAAAAAGAATATAAAGTAACCCTCATATTAACATCCTTTCAATGGAAATACGCTTGTCTACCCTAAACATGACATCTACGCCACATTGAGGTCACAGACATTCCTTATGTCACCCTTTGTCCTTTTGTCACCATGGAGAGAATTATCATTTTGGTTTAATTTAATCAGTGTTACATATTGGCAACATACACAAATCTATTCCCATGTCTGAAGAAACACTAAGCAGTGTATTGGATACACAGCAACATGACTTCATCCAGGGTCATGGGTGGCTTCATCACTTTTTTCTAAACACTGTAAAATGGCACCTTGTCCTCCCATCTCATCTTTACTTCATGTATGAATTTGCTCTTGGCCACACCCAGAATCGGCCTCAGCTCAAACATCACCTATAATGCAAGTAAGTGTTAAAACTTGCAACAATGCTTGCTGAGTGCATAAGCCAAAATTATGATTTAATCACTGGCATTATGAAGATCCTTGAAACATGGCTATGCATCAGGGATCATTGTTAGCTTGTCCTCTTCTTTCAGGATGTAACTGTTGATGAAGGCTCTTCTAAACACCTTCAAACTACACCTAGTCACCCCATCTCAATTCCATCGAGTGCAGTTAATGTGTCTCAAGTGATTGAAGTATAACGACACCTGTGTCTGGGAGGTCCAGTCACTGGTTCAGAAGTATTCCTGCTAGAATTACACAATGAAGACAAAAGAACACTCCAAGCAACTCAGAGAAAAGATATTTGAAAAGAATAAGTCAGGGGATGGCTACAAAACCATTTCCAACTCACTGCACATCCCCCCGAGTTCATTTCAATCCATCATCAAGAAATGGGAAGAGTATGGCCATCCTCGCAAATTGAGTGACTGGGCAAGAGGGAGACTGGTGAGGGAGACCACCAAGACACCTACGACCTCTCTGAAGGAGTTAAAACCTTCAGTGGCTGAGATTGGAGAGACTGTGCATACAACTGTTGCCCGAGTTCTTCACTAGTCAAAGCTGTATGGGAGAGTGGCAAAGAGAAAGCCACTGTTGAAAAATCTGGAACTGGATTTTGCCCAAAGGCATTTGAGAGACTCCAAGGTCAATTTGGAGGAATGTTATTTGATCTGATGAGACACAAATTTTGCATTTGGGTCATCAGATTATTCGCTCTGTTTGGCCAACACGTAAACACTGCACATCTCCACAAACACACCATCCCAACTTTGAAGCATGGTGGTGGCAGCATCATGGTGTGGGATGCTTCTTGGCAGCAGGCCCTGGAAGGCTTTTAAAGAAAGAGGGGAAAATGAATGCAGCAACATTCTGTGAAATCCTGGAGGACATTATGACTTAGTATGCAAGAGAGCAACAACCTCGGAGAAGAGCAGTTCACGCCCGATCCCAAAGCAAGCTTACAGAGCTTGAGCTTTTTTGCATGGAAGAATGGACAGAAATTGCAGTATCCAGACGTGCAAGCCTGATAGAGACCTCTCCACACAGACTCAGTGCTGTGATTGCAGCCAAAGGTGCATGTACTAATTGGCTTGTACCTGTGCTCTGCTCAATGACAATGACGTTGAATCAAATCTAATTCACTGGTGTAGCCTTACTGACACCTACTGGAAGTTTGCAGATATTGCTGCATAGTAATGACTATTGATCAAAACACATCACACACAATATTAAATCCAAATAACACAAAAAAAGAATATAAAGGAACCCTCTTATTAACATCCTTTCAATGGAAATACATTTGTCTACCCTAAACATGACATCTGCGAAACATTGAGGTCACAGACATTCCTTATGTCACCCTTTGTCCTTTTGTCACCATCGAGAGAATTATCATTTTGGTTTAATTTAATCAGTGTTACATATTGGCAACATACACAAATCTATTCCCATGTCTGAAGAAACACTAAGCAGTGTATTGGATACACAGCAACATGACTTCATCCAGGGTCATGGGTGGCTTCATCACTTTCTTCTAAACACTGTAAAATGGCACCTTGTCCTCCCATCTCATCTTTACTTCATGTATGAATTTGCTCTTGGCCACACCCAGAATCGGCCTCAGCTCAAACATCACCTATAATGCAAGTAAGTGTTACAACTTGCAACAATGCTTGCTGAGTGCATAAGCCAAAATTATGATTTAATCACTGGCATTATGAAGATCCTTGAAACATGGCTATGCATCAGGGATCATTGTTAGCTTGTCCTCTTCTTTCAGGATGTAACTGTTGATGAAGGCTCTTCTAAACACCTTCAAACTACACCTAGTCACCCCATCTCAATTCCATCGAGTGCAGTTAATGTGTCTCAAGTGATTGTAGTATAACGACACCTGTGTCTGGGAGGTCCAGTCACTGGTTCAGAAGTATTCCTGCTAGAATTACACAATGAAGACAAAAGAACACTCCAAGCAACTCAGAGAAAAGATATTTGAAAAGAATAAGTCAGGGGATGGCTACAAAACCATTTCCAACTCACTGCACATCCCCCCGAGTTCATTTCAATCCATCATCAAGAAATGGGAGGAGTATGGCCATCCTCGCAAATTGAGTGACTGGGCAAGAGGGAGACTGGTGAGGGAGACCACCAAGACACCTACGACCTCTCTGAAGGAGTTAAAACCTTCAGTGGCTGAGATTGGAGAGACTGTGCATACAACTGTTGCCCGAGTTCTTCACTAGTCAAAGCTGTATGGGAGAGTGGCAAAGAGAAAGCCACTGTTGAAAAATCTGGAACTGGATTTTGCCCAAAGGCATTTGAGAGACTCCAAGGTCAATTTGGAGGAATGTTATTTGATCTGATGAGACACAAATTTTGCATTTGGGTCATCAGATTATTCGCTCTGTTTGGCCAACACGTAAACACTGCACATCTCCACAAACACACCATCCCAACTTTGAAGCATGGTGGTGGCAGCATCATGGTGTGGGATGCTTCTTGGCAGCAGGCCCTGGAAGGCTTTTAAAGAAAGAGGGGAAAATGAATGCAGCAACATTCTGTGAAATCCTGGAGGACATTATGACTTAGTATGCAAGAGAGCAACAACCTCGGAGAAGAGCAGTTCACGCCCGATCCCGAAGCAAGCTTACAGAGCTTGAGCTTTTTTGCATGGAAGAATGGACAGAAATTGCAGTATCCAGACGTGCAAGCCTGATAGAGACCTCTCCACACAGACTCAGTGCTGTGATTGCAGCCAAAGGTGCATGTACTAATTGGCTTGTACCTGTGCTCTGCTCAATGACAATGACGTTGAATCAAATCTAATTCACTGGTGTAGCCTTACTGACACCTACTGGAAGTTTGCAGATATTGCTGCATAGTAATGACTATTGATCAAAACACATCACACACAATATTAAATCCAAATAACACAAAAAAAGAATATAAAGGAACCCTCTTATTAACATCCTTTCAATGGAAATACATTTGTCTACCCTAAACATGACATCTGCGAAACATTGAGGTCACAGACATTCCTTATGTCACCCTTTGTCCTTTTGTCACCATCGAGAGAATTATCATTTTGGTTTAATTTAATCAGTGTTACATATTGGCAACATACACAAATCTATTCCCATGTCTGAAGAAACACTAAGCAGTGTATTGGATACACAGCAACATGACTTCATCCAGGGTCATGGGTGGCTTCATCACTTTCTTCTAAACACTGTAAAATGGCACCTTGTCCTCCCATCTCATCTTTACTTCATGTATGAATTTGCTCTTGGCCACACCCAGAATCGGCCTCAGCTCAAACATCACCTATAATGCAAGTAAGTGTTACAACTTGCAACAATGCTTGCTGAGTGCATAAGCCAAAATTATGATTTAATCACTGGCATTATGAAGATCCTTGAAACATGGCTATGCATCAGGGATCATTGTTAGCTTGTCCTCTTCTTTCAGGATGTAACTGTTGATGAAGGCTCTTCTAAACACCTTCAAACTACACCTAGTCACCCCATCTCAATTCCATCGAGTGCAGTTAATGTGTCTCAAGTGATTGTAGTTTAACGACACCTGTGTCTGGGAGGTCCAGTCACTGGTTCAGAAGTATTCCTGCTAGAATTACACAATGAAGACAAAAGAACACTCCAAGCAACTCAGAGAAAAGATATTTGAAAAGAATAAGTCAGGGGATGGCTACAAAACCATTTCCAACTCACTGCACATCCCCCCGAGTTCATTTCAATCCATCATCAAGAAATGGGAGGAGTATGGCCATCCTCGCAAATTGAGTGACTGGGCAAGAGGGAGACTGGTGAGGGAGACCACCAAGACACCTACGACCTCTCTGAAGGAGTTAAAACCTTCAGTGGCTGAGATTGGAGAGACTGTGCATACAACTGTTGCCCGAGTTCTTCACTAGTCAAAGCTGTATGGGAGAGTGGCAAAGAGAAAGCCACTGTTGAAAAATCTGGAACTGGAGTTTGCCCAAAAGGCATTTGAGAGACTCCAAGGTCAATTTGGAGGAATGTTATTTGATCTGATGAGACACAAATTTTGCATTTGGGTCATCAGATTATTCGCTCTGTTTGGCCAACACGTAAACACTGCACATCTCCACAAACACACCATCCCAACTTTGAAGCATGGTGGTGGCAGCATCATGGTGTGGGATGCTTCTTGGCAGCAGGCCCTGGAAGGCTTTTAAAGAAAGAGGGGAAAATGAATGCAGCAACATTCTGTGAAATCCTGGAGGACATTATGACTTAGTATGCAAGAGAGCAACAACCTCGGAGAAGAGCAGTTCACGCCCGATCCCGAAGCAAGCTTACAGAGCTTGAGCTTTTTTGCAAGGAAAAATGGAAAGAAATTGCAGTATCCAGACGTGCAAGCCTGATAGAGACCTCTCCACACAGACTCAGTGCTGTGATTGCAGCCAAAGGTGCATGTACTAATTGGCTTGTACCTGTGCTCTGCTCAATGACAATGACGTTGAATCAAATCTAATTCACTGGTGTAGCCTTACTGACACCTACTGGAAGTTTGCAGATATTGCTGCATAGTAATGACTATTGATCAAAACACATCACACACAATATTAAACCCAAATAACACAAAAAAAGAATATAAAGGAACCCTCTTATTAACATCCTTTCAATGGAAATACATTTGTCTACCCTAAACATGACATCTGCGAAACATTGAGGTCACAGACATTCCTTATGTCACCCTTTGTCCTTTTGTCACCATCGAGAGAATTATCATTTTGGTTTAATTTAATCAGTGTTACATATTGGCAACATACACAAATCTATTCCCATGTCTGAAGAAACACTAAGCAGTGTATTGGATACACAGCAACATGACTTCATCCAGGGTCATGGGTGGCTTCATCACTTTCTTCTAAACACTGTAAAATGGCACCTTGTCCTCCCATCTCATCTTTACTTCATGTATGAATTTGCTCTTGGCCACACCCAGAATCGGCCTCAGCTCAAACATCACCTATAATGCAAGTAAGTGTTAAAACTTGCAACAATGCTTGCTGAGTGCATAAGCCAAAATTATGATTTAATCACTGGCATTATGAAGATCCTTGAAACATGGCTATGCATCAGGGATCATTGTTAGCTTGTCCTCTTCTTTCAGGATGTAACTGTTGATGAAGGCTCTTCTAAACACCTTCAAACTACACCTAGTCACCCCATCTCAATTCCATCGAGTGCAGTTAATGTGTCTCAAGTGATTGTAGTATAACGACACCTGTGTCTGGGAGGTCCAGTCACTGGTTCAGAAGTATTCCTGCTAGAATTACACAATGAAGACAAAAGAACACTCCAAGCAACTCAGAGAAAAGATATTTGAAAAGAATAAGTCAGGGGATGGCTACAAAACCATTTCCAACTCACTGCACATCCCCCCGAGTTCATTTCAATCCATCATCAAGAAATGGGAGGAGTATGGCCATCCTCGCAAATTGAGTGACTGGGCAAGAGGGAGACTGGTGAGGGAGACCACCAAGACACCTACGACCTCTCTGAAGGAGTTAAAACCTTCAGTGGCTGAGATTGGAGAGACTGTGCATACAACTGTTGCCCGAGTTCTTCACTAGTCAAAGCTGTATGGGAGAGTGGCAAAGAGAAAGCCACTGTTGAAAAATCTGGAACTGGAGTTTGCCAAAAGGCATTTGAGAGACTCCAAGGTCAATTTGGAGGAATGTTATTTGATCTGATGAGACACAAATTTTGCTTTTGGGTCATCAGATAATTCAGAAATCCATATCCACAAACACACCATCCCCACATTGGTGGGGCAGCATCATGGTGTGGGATGCTTCTCAGCAGCAGGCCCTGGAAAGCTTGTAACTATAGAGGGGAAAATGAATGCAGCAACATTTTGTGAAATCCTGGAGGACATTATGACTCAGTATGCAAGAGAGGGACAACGTCGGAGAAGAGCTGTTCATGCCCGATTCCCAAGCAACCTGACAGAGCTTGAGCTTTTTTGCTAGGAAGAATGGAAAGAAATTGCAGTATCCAGATGTACAAGCCTGATTGAGACCTCTCCACACAGACTCAGTGCTGTGATTGCAGCCAAAGGTGCATCTACTCATTGGCTTGTACCTGTACTCTGCTCAATGACAATAAAGTTGAATCAAATCTAATTCAGTCGTGTAGCCGTACTGACACCTACTGGAAATTTGCAGATATTGCTGCATAGTAATGACTGGTGATCAAAACACATCACACACATCATTAAACCCACATAACACAAAAGAAGAATATAAATGAACCCTCTTATCAACATTCTTTCAAAGGAAATACGATTGTCTACCCTAACATGACATCTGTGCCACATTGAGGTCACAGACATTCCTTTTGTCACCCTTTGTCCTTTTGTCACCACCAAGAGTATTATCAATCTGAGTGTATTTAATCAGCGATACGTATCGGTAACATACACCAATCTATTCCCATGAGTGGCGTCCGGCAGGAGACCGTAAGCGTCTGGTCAGGACAGGGTCCGATTCTTTTGTCTTTCAATGGCCAAAAGAAGGGGGAGGCTGACCTGACCCAAAGACTGACTCAAGTTCTGGGCTTGGGAGGAGGAGGAGATTGCGGTGGCAGCGGTGGTAGTAGTCGCCAGAGTTAGAAAGGAGGAAGACAAAATCTACCACCCGACCTGCCCCCAGTCCAGTATGTGTGATGTGGCCCAAGGTGAGTAGTGTGAAAATACACATTTTAATATGTCACGTAGAAGATTGGGGGATTAAAAATCACTTATTCTCACTTGTGTAATTACTCGCAGCTATGACACCAGACAACTGAAAAGACACCAGCATGGCAATGCCAGTGATCAACTGCCAGCGGACAGTCCTGTCCCTCAGTAACTGTAGAACAGAAACAACTTGTAGATTGTTCTGGCGCTCCATTCCGTCATTCCATGCATTCCATTCATCTCTCCTTTTTTTCAGAGGAATCTCCTGAGGGGTGAGACCAAAACAGAATATTTAAAAGTAGCATTGAACTGCTTAATTCCAGAAGTTTTAAATAGAGTTACTTGTGTCTAGTTTGTTTGTAATTTATGTTGAAAATTACCAGTATTTGTCCTTTAGAACCAGTTTAACAAATCAGGCTGGGTTTGCTCTTTATTTACCCAATAAGCTGGCAAGTGCCTGTCTCTTGTTCCAAACATGACCTCCATTTCCAGAAGTGTCAGCATCCTTAAAATAAAAACTAAAACGCACAATTTTCTCTGAAATAAGTTGAAATTGACCATTAATTATTCAATATCTGATAGATGTGATACTTTGCCTTGCTTTCCAATGTAACATATTTAAAATAATATAACAAATGAATAGTGCTGGACTAAATTATAGCAATCCCTGAGAAGTGATAATAAATAATGGTGTCTTCAACCTTAGAATCAATAATTCAGCCTCTATAAATGGAGAAAACCTTTCCAAGTGCTGTTTTCTCTCAGGGACAATTTTCGACTTTTTATTTTTAGGGTACCAAGACTTTTAGCCATGTCTGCATATCAAGACTCCAGGCTTAGCACAGTCAGCTCAGAACCAAGAGCGCAGTAGAACAGGCTGAACCTTGCAAACAACAATGCACTTTTTTTCTGCAGCAGCCTCATCGTTCTTCTCTATCAGCAGGTATCCAGGGCTCTCAGGCATGGAGAACAGCCCACCAAGCTGCGCCAATGCAAGTATGGCAATACCTGCGTTCCAAATTATTATGCAAATTGGATTTAAGTGTCATAAACATTAATTTTTTTTGCTTTTCAATTATATTCATGGATGGTATTGTGTTATTGAAATCCATCTCAGACACCTGTGGAAATTAGTTTGCGAGGTGGGCCCAATCAAAGGAGAACTACTTAAGAGGGACGTTCCATTAAGCAGGCCACAGGTTTCAAGCAATATGGGAAAGAAAAAGGATCTCTCTGCTGCCGAAAAGTGTCAAATAGTGCAATACCTTGGACAAGGTATGAAAACATTAGATATTTAGCAAAAATTTAAGCGTGATCATCGTACTGTGAAGAGATTTGCGGCTGATTCAGAGCGCAGACGGGGTCGTGCAGATAAAGGCATAATGAGGAAGGCTTCGGCCAGACAAATTCATCGGGTTAGGAGAGCAGCTGCTAAAATGCCATTACAAAGCAGCAAACAGGTATTTGAAGCCGCTGGTGCCTCTGGAGTCCCGCAAACCTCATGGTGTAGGATCCTCCAGAGGTTTGCAGTTGTGCATAAACCTACTATTCGGCCACCTAAACAATGCTCACAAGCAGAAACGGTTGCAGTGGGATCAGAAATACATAAGGACTAATTTTCAAACAGTCTTGTTTACTGATGAGTGCTGTGCAACCCTGCAACCACGGTTGCAGATGGATAGAGTAGTGGATGGCCACCATGTCCCAACAAGGCTGCAACGTCAGCAAGGAGGTGGCGAGGTTATGTTTTGGGCCGGAATCATGGGGAGAGAGCTAGTAGGCCCCTTTAGGGTCCCTGAAGGTGTGAAAATGACCTCAGTAAAGTATTTAAAGTTTCTAAACTGACCACTTTCTTCCGTGGTAAAGAAAGAAGAACCGTGCCTTCCGTGGTAAAATCATCTTATGCACGACAATGCACCATCTCATGCTGCAAAGAGTACCTCTGTGTCATTGGCTGCTATGGGCATAAAAAGGAGATAAACTCATGGTGTGGCCCCCATCTTCACTTGACCTTAACCCTATTGAGAACCTTTGGAGCATCCTCAAGCAAAAGATCTATGAGGGTGGGAGGCAGTTCAGATCAAAACAGCAGCTCTGGGAGGCTATTCTGACATCCTGCAAAGAAATTTAACCAGAAACTCTCCAAAAACTCACAAGTTCAATGGATGCAAGAATTGTGAAGGTGATATCAAAGAAGGGATCCTATGTTTACATGTAACTTGGCCTATTAAGATGTTTTTGATTGAAATAGCTTTTGATTTCAGTAAATATGACCTCCTAATGCTGCAAATTCAACAAATGGCCATTTTTAGTTCTTTACAACCTATAAAATGTTTTGCAACTCTGTTGTGCATAATCATTTGGAACAGTGCATTTTGAGTTTATTATTTAAAAAACAAAAAAAATACTGTTATCATTGGGAAGTTTGTTCAATACGATTTGAATTATACTCTAAAATTATACTGACTATCATTTGCATCGACGATTTAGGAAAATCTGAGAAAAATTTCACTTGCATAATACTTACTGCAAAGTGGACTCCTGTATCCACAGACAATGAGGGTCAACTATACAATAGATCTATTTAGCTCATAGATTTAGAGGTGATGGTGTAACCTTTGGGATCCTAATTTTATTTAAGAGGATGTTATTTTTTTGAATGTGGACAAGATAAACCACATTTCCTGTTTACATCTGCCACTCATCTGTCCAAATATCTCACGGAGACTTAATATCTGCCCAGCAAGCACACCCAGCAGTGTGGCCTTCTTGGGCATGTCTGTTGATGGTTGCCTCTGTGGCCAATTGAGAATTCAACCAGCCTATATACTATATTGTAGCTGACAAGATGGCAGCGCGTGTACATCGCGCGGCTCAACTAAATTTAGCAAATTAGTGCTTATTTACATAGTTTTCTCCTGCGTGTTCGCCCGATTCAGCGGGCCGAACCATTCATATAGTAGAGAGTCACTTTTGGACATTTTTTACCGAAGCAATAACGTAGTTTTGGACCACCCATTCAACTTCGACGAGCTCCCACCTGAGTTGGTAAAGTCACCGAGGTGTCAAGGAGTCATCCTGCCGACCGGCTACTCTCTGCGCCGGCGTCAGACCGCAAACAAAGACGGGGGAAACGCGGAGGTCTGCGTGCTAAATCCACACCGGCCATCGCTCCCTAGCATTTTCCTCGCCAAAGTGCGGTCTCTGCGAATAAGATGGATGAACTCAAGATCTGGACCCTCACACAGAAAAGGCTCATGGACTGCAGTCTCATGTTCTTCACTCTTCACGGAAACATGGCTTAGCGACGCTGTCCCGAACTGCGTGGTGGAGCTTGAGGGGCGCACCATCTTCAGGGCCGATAGAGAAGCGGCAGCCACAGGTAAAATCAGAGGTGGAGGAGTATGCATTTATGTAAACAAATCATGGTGCATGGACTCTGCCGTTGTGGATACCCATTGTTCTGCTGATCTGGAGTACCTGGTTATCAAGTGCAGGCCCTTCTACCTTCCACGTGAGTTCACCTGCATTGTTGCTGCTGCGGTTTATGTCCCACTGGATGCTAATGCTAAAGTGGCCATGAGAGAACTTTATGCTGCCATCAACAAACTGCAGACCATGCATCCGGATGAGGCCTTTATTGTCGCTGGGGATTTTAACCACCGCACTCTATGATCTGTTCTTCCTAAGTTCCGACAGAACGTCTCCTGCTCCACAAGGGGACAAAGGACTTTGGACCATGTTTACACCAGTGTAGCTAAGGCATACAAAGTCACTCCCCTCCCCCACCTTGGTCACTCTGATCACCTCTCTTTGTTCCTGATCCCCAAGTACTCCCCCATCATCAAACAGATCAAACCCACAACAAGGACCGTCAAAATCTGGTCCGAGGGTGCTGATTCCATTCTCCAACAGCAATTCCAACAAACAGATTTGAATGTGTTCTCCGTTCAGGCCACCACAGACTCCCTGATTAACATTGACATTCTCACAAACTCTGTCCTGGATCATTTCAACAGGTGTGTGGACAGAGTGACATCACTTAAAACAATAAAAACTTTCTCCAACCAGAAGCCCTGGATGAACAGAGAGGTTCGCCCTCTGCTCAATGCCAGAGATGCAGCCTTCAGGTCTGGAGACCAGGAGCCCTTCCCCTAGCTAGGGCCAACCTGAGAAGTGAAATCTCACAGGCCAAACATGGCTACAAACTGAAGGTTGAAGAGCACTTCAACTCCTCTGACCCCCAGCTTATGTGGCAAGGCATACAGTCACTCACCAGCTACAAACCACCCAACACTGTGCCCCCTACCAGCTCCACCTCCACCCCCCTCCCTGACGAGCTCAACCACTTCTACGCTCGCTTTGACCGGGAAAACAGGGAGGTGATGTCCAAGGCAGATCTACCTCTCAACGATCTGCCTCTCACACTCTCCACCTCAGAGGTCCTGAGCAAGGTGAACGCCCGGAAGGCAGCTGGCCCCGATGGAATACCTGGGCGCGTGCTCAAAGCGTGTGCAGAGCAGCTGGCCGGGGTCTTTGCGGACATTTTCAACCTGTCCTTGGCCCAAGCAGTTGTTCCCACTACCTTTAAGACCGCCACCATCGTGCCAGTGCCGAAGCACTCCACCGCTACGGCCCTGAATGACTTCCATCCTGTTGCCCTCACCCCCATCATCGCCAAGTGCTTTGAGAGGCTGGTCCTCTCACACTCAAAAACCTGCCTGCCTGCTACTTGGGACCCTCACCAGTTTGCCTACCGCCACAATAGGTCAACTGAGGACGCCATCTCCACGGCACTTCATTCCACACTGACACACTTGGACACCCAGAACTGTTACGCCAGAATGCTGTTCATTGACTTCAGCTTAGCATTCAATACTGTGATCCCCTCCAAGTTGATATCCAAGCTCAGCCAGCTTGGTATCAACTCATCCCTCTGCAATTGGACTCTGGACTTTCTATCTAACACACCCCAGTCTGTTAAGATAGACAACCTCTCCTCCTCCACTATCACCCTGAACACCAGCGTGCCACAAGGTTGCGTGCTGAGCCCTCTCCTTTACTCCCTATTCACCCATGACTGCGCTCCTATCTATGGTTCCAATTCCATAATTAAGTTCGCAGATGACACCACGGTGATAGGCCTGATCAGAGGCGACGATGAGACGGCCTACAGGGAGGAAGTACGGTACCTGACCACGTGGTGTGCACACACACCCATCTCCATCAACGGAGCTGCAGTGGAGTGTGTGCCCAGCTTCAAGTTCCTTAGCATCCACATCTCCGATGATCTCACCTAGTCCATAAACTCCTCCACCCTGGTCAAAAAGGCGCACAGCTCCTCTACTTTCTTCGGAGCCTTAAGAAAGCTCACCTTTGTCCCAGGATCCTGGTGAACTTCTACTGCTGTGCTATTGAGAGCATTCTTACAAACTGTATCACAGAATCTATAAACTAATTTTATTACTTTGAAAGGAATTCTGTAATGTAGTTTTGATTTTATGTTCAGAAAAGGCTGCTTTAAAGATCAAAACGTACTGCTCTGCATCAGACCGGAAAGCACTCCAGCGGGTGGTGAAAACTGCCCAAAGGATCACCGGTACACAACTGGACAGTATCGAACAGATCTACCGTCGACGCTGTTTGGGCAAAACCAGGAACATGATAAAAGAGTCATTCCACCCCAATAATAAACTTTTCACCATCCTCCCATCCGGCAGGCGTTACAGAAGCCTCCGCTCTCGCACCAGCAGGCTCAGGAAGAGTTTCTTCTACGAGGCAGTGACCCTGTTGAACTCTACTTCATTCCCCCACTCAACTCCATCCTCCCTCTAGCATCATCTTGCACTCCACTGCCATTTGCACAACTTTCGGTTTTGCACTGATCTTTTTCATTTCACTTCCACTGCCATTTGCACAACTTTCTGTTTTCACTGATCAGACTCCTTGCACTATTTATTTACATATTTATTAATTTATAATTATAGTTAGTATTTAAAGTATATATAGTGTATATAGTTTATTCTGTATATATTCTGTGTTCTGTATATATAATAGTACACTTTCAGTGGCCCCATCTGGCCCCTTGGAACAATTTCTAGAGGCACTATTGTAGGCCTGTAGGCCTGAAAAAGGCCTGTGTGTGTATTTGATCCTAGGGTATACGAATAAATGTTATACAAATAAATGTTATTTGATCATTAGACATTTTATATATTAAATGCTGTTGACTTTGAAATCAGTGTTGTTTCTTTTTCTGCATTTACAATTCATACACAATGTGTTAACTTGAAGCAGTACACACACACAATCACATACGGTGTGCGCGCACTCACATATACAACCAAATATGCGCACACCACAAGTTTAAAATACTTCAGATTTTACAGGTTTTGGGGATTTTTTGCCATTCCTATTAAAATAAGTTTACATTTCCTTCAGGCCCTCCAAACCTTCAAGCACTTGTAGGCTTCAATCTTTCAGGCATTTTAGCAGCGTTCAGCTAAAATTCAGCTCACCAAGAAGAGGCTTTTTCGGCTCCCAAACAGCTCTTTATTATTTTTCAATTTTTTGCCAAATTTAGTGCTACTTTGACATATGATATGTCTAGTCTAGTTCCTGAGCCCACGTGGTAATATCCTTCACAGAATGATGTCGGTTATTAATGCAGTGCCGCCTGAAGGATCGAAGGTCACGGGCATTCAATGTTGGTATTCGACCTTGCCGCTTACGTGCAGAGATTTCTCCAGATTCTCTGAATCTTTTGATGATATTATGGACTGTAGATGATGAAATCCCTAAATTCCTTGCAATTGCAACAAAACGTTCTTCAACTGTTGGACTATTTGCTTTTGCGATTTGGTTTGTAATTATACTAAACCTTATAATTTCCAGAATTCCTTAGTTTTACATGTTTAGTATAAAAAGATTAAATGTAAAAACAAACACTATTACACATTTTAATGTGGGAACACGGCACGCGGCTTCTTCCTTTAGAGCTCTTCCTTTACAGCAGCAGCTTTTTAGAGGTTTAATCATGAGAACTGTAGCCGAAGAGGTAGCGGTGTCTTAAAATCTGGACAAATATAACATGCATAGAGAGATACCACTAGAAGTTGATTGGAAAATTGTTTTGGTCTGCTTTGATCTATCCATAAAAATGTCACGGGTTAAGGGAACAGAGGACCCATAAGGTCCGAGGGCTGGCGGTGAGAGACGAGGTCGAGGGCAGGCGCAAATCCAAGGGCTGGAGAAGGGAAATGAGGTCAGGTGCAGGCATGGGTCGGTACACAGGAGCTGAGACAGAAGACGTGGTCAGGTGCAGGCATGGGTCAGCACACAGGTAAAACAAGATCAGATGAGGAGTACTGTCACGAGGATTACAAACACAAGGAAGTCACGAACGATAACAAACTGACAAAGAACACACAGAACACATGGGTATATGTATACAAGACAAGGGAGGAGACAACAAGACACAGGTGAACGACATTAGGGAAGGCAGGTAATCACACTGACGGGGACGCACAGGAAGGTAGGAGGTGAAGACGCCTGAAACAGAGACAAGACTGTGAGTTTCAAAAATAAAATAAAATTACATTACATTGCGATCATTTAGCAGACGCTTTTATCCAAAGCGACGTACATTGCATTACCACCCATTACAGAGGGGGGAGCAGTTGGGGGTTCGGTGCCTTGCTCAGGGGCACCTAGGCAGGGACTCGAACCTCCGACCCTGCGGTTCCCAAGCGGAAGCCCTACCGACTCAGCTACTGCCTCCCCCTATTTATAAAATAGATAATTTAAAAAAATCAATAACAAATTATGAGAAGAACATGAATACATAAATAATAACAGGCAACACAGCAGCATCAAACAGTCTCTCTCTCTCTCTCTCTCTCTTTCTCTCTCTTTGAAGGCGCTGATCATTTTGTCTTACGAGTCAAAGAAATGTTTAGGTAGGAGATTAAAACAGGTAAAAAAATCTGAACGTGATCATTTTGATCACGTTTATTTTCCCAATTAAGGAGAGTGGTAAACTGTTCCATCTAAGAAAGACTGTCTTTCAAGTCTTCAGGGTTGCGGTGAGCGCAGTGTCTGTGGCGGGAAGGAGGTCTGAGAATGTACGAGTCATATTCTCGAGATACTTCAACCCCGAGCTACCGAGCTTGAAGGGGAAGTCTGTTTTGCGGAGATGCAAACTTAAAGTATTAATGGGGTAACATTTGCTCTTTGAAATATTGATTTTGTAGCCAGAAAAAACTTCCATTGAGTGCAGTTAATGTGTCTCAAGTGATTGTAGTATAACGACACCTGTGTCTGGGAGGTCCAGTCACTGGTTCAAAAGTATTCCTGCTAGAATCACACAATAAAGACAAAAGAGCACTACAAGCAACTCAGAGAAAAGATATTTGAAAAGAATAAGTCAGGGGATGGCTACAAAACCAATTCCAACTCACTGCGCATCCCCCCGAGTTCATTTGGATCCATCAACAAGAAATGGAAGGAGTATGGCCATCCTCACAAACTGGGCGAGAGGGAGACTGGTGAGGGAGACCACCAAGACACCTACGACCTCTCTGAAGGAGTTAAAACCTTCAGTGGCTGAGATTGGAGAGACTGTGCATACAACTGTTGCCCGAGTACTTCACTAGTCAAAGCTGTATGGGAGAGTGGCAAAGACAAAGCCACTGTTGAAAAATCTCGAACTGGAGTTTGCCCAAAGGCATGTGGGAGACTCCAAGGTCAATTTGGAGGAAGGTTATTTGATCTGATGAGACAAAAATGTAGCTTTTGGGTCATCAGATTGTTCGCTCTGTTTGGCCAACACTTAAACACTGCACATCTCCACAAACACACTATCCCCACATTGCAGCATGGTGGTGTGGCAGCATCATGGTGTGGGAGGCTTCTTGGCAGCAGGCCCCAGAAGGCTTGTAAAGATAGAGGGGAAAATAAATGCAGCAAAACTAAGTGAAATCTTGGAGGACATTATGACTCAGTATGCAAGAGAGCTACAACCTCGGAGAAGAGCTGTTCACGCCCGATTCCTTTTGCAAGGAAAAATGGAAAGAAATTGCAGTGTTCAGACGTGCAAGCCTGATAGAGACCTCTCCACAGAGACTCAGTGCTGTGATTGCAGCCAAAGGTGCATGTACTAATTGGCTTGTACCTGTACTCTGCTCAATGACAATGAAGTTGAATCAAATCTAATTCACTGGTGTAGCCATACTGACACCTACCGGAAGTTTGCAGATATTGCTGCATAGTAATGACTAGTGATCAAAACACATCACACACAATATTGAACCCAAATAACACAAAAGAAGAATATAAAGGAACCCTCTTATTAACATCCTTTCAATGGAAATACGTTTTTCTACCCTAAACATGACATCTGCACCACATTGAGGTCACAGACATTCCTTATGTCACCCTTTGTCCTTTTGTCACCATAGAGAGAATTATCATTTTGGGTTCATTTAATCAGTGTTACACATTGGCAACATACACAAATCTATTCCCATGTCTGAAGAAACACTAAGCAGTGTATTGGATACACAGCAAAATGACTTCATCCAGGGTCATGGGTGGCTTCATCACTTTTTTCTAAACACTGTAGAACGGTACCTTGTCCTCCCATCTTGTCTTTACTTCATTTATAAATTTGCTCTTGGCCACACCCAGAATCGGCCTCAGCTCACACATCACCTATAATGCAAGTAAGTGTTAACACTTGCAACAATGCTTGCTGAGTGGATAAGCCAAAATTATGAATTAATCGCTGGCATTATGAAGATCCTTGAAACATGGCTATGCATCAGGGATCATTGTGAGCTCATCCTCTTCTTTAAGGACGTTACTGTTGATGAAGGCTCTTCTAAACACCTTCAAACTGCACCTAGTCACCCCATCTCAATTCCATTGAGTGCAGTAAATGTGTCTCAAGTGATTGTAGTTTAACGACACCTGTGTCTGGGAGGTCCAGTCACTGGTTCAGAAGTATTCGTGCTAGAATTACACACAGTGAAGACAAAAGAACACTCCAACTCCACACTGGTGAGGGGGGACCACCAAGACACCTACGACCACTCTGAAGGAGTTAAACCTTAAAACCTTCAGTGGCTGAGATTGGAGAGACTGTGCATACAACTGTTGCCCGAGTTTTTCACTAGTCAAAGCTGTATTTGAGGGTGGCAAAGAGAAAGCCACTGTTAAAAAATCTCAAACTGGAGTTCGCCCAAAGGCATGTGGGAGACTCCAAGGTCAATTTGGAGGAAGGTCTGATTGATTGAAATTTAGCCTTTGGGTCATCATATTATTCGCTCTGTTTTGCCAACACTTAAACACTGCACATCTCCACAAACAAACTATCCCCACATTGCAGCATGGTGGTGTGGCAGCATCATGGAATGGGATGCTTCCTGGCAGCAGGCCCTGGAAGGCTTGTAAAGATAGAGGGGAAAATGAATGCAGCAACATTTCGTGAAATCCTGGAGGACATTATGACTCAGTATGCAAGAGAGCTACAACCTCGGAGAAGAGCTGTTCACGCCGGATCCCAAAGCAAGCTTACAGAGCTTGAGCTTTTTTGCAAGGAAGAATGGACAGAAATTGCAGTTTCCAGATGTGCAAGCCTGATAGAGACCTCTCCACACAGACTCAGTGCTGTGATTGCGGCCAACGGTGCATCTACTCATTGGCTTGTACCTGTACTCTGCTCAATGACAATGAAGTTGAATTAAATCTAATTCACTGGTGTAGCCTTACTGACACCTACCGGAAGATTGCAGATATTGCTGCATAGTAATGACTAGTGATCAAAACACATCACACACAATATTGAACCCAAATAACACAAAAGAAGAATATAAAGGAACCCTCTTATTAACATCCTTTCAATGGAAATACGTTTGTCTACCCTAAACATGACATCTGCGCCACATTGAGGTCACAGACATTCCTTGTGTCACCCTTTGTCCTTTTGTCACCATAGAGAGAATTATCATTTTGGTTTAATTTAATCAGTGTTACATATTGGCAACATACACAAATCTATTCCCATGTCTGAAGAAACACTAAGCAGTGTATTGGATACACAGCAACATGACTTCATCCAGGGTCATGGGTGGCTTCATCACTTTCTTCTAAACACTGTAAAACGGCACCTTGTCCTCCCATCTTGTCTTTACTTCATGTATAAATTTGCTCTTGGCCACACCCAGAATCGGCCTCAGCTCACACATCAGCTATAATGCAAGTAAGTGTTAAAACTTGCAACAATGCTCGCTGAGTGGATAAGCCAAAATTATGAATTAATCACTGGCATTATGAAGATCCCTGAAACATGGCTATGCATAAGGGATGATTGTTAGCTTGTCCTCTTCTTTCAGGACGTTACTGTTGATGAAGGCTCTTCTAAACACCTTCAAACTACACCTAGTCACCCCATCTCAATTCCATTGAGTGCAGTTAATGTGTCTCAAGTGATTGTAGGGAGGCAGTGGCTCAGTGGGTAGTGTAACTTGGGAACTGGAGGGTCGCCGGTTCGAGCCCCTGCCGAGGTGCCCCTGTGCAAGGCACCGAACCCTCAATTGCTCCCCCCTCTGCGAAGGGTGGTAATGTAATGTAAGTCGCTTTGGATAAAAGCGTCTGCCAAATGATCGTAATGTAATGTAGTATAACGACTGTGTCTGGGAGGTCCAGTCACTGATTCAGAAGTATTCCTGCTAGAAATACATAATGAAGACAAAAGAACACTCCAAGCAACTCAGAGAAAAGAAATTTGAAAACAATAAGTCAGGGGATGGCTACAAAACCAATTCCGACTCACTGCGCATCCCCCCCGAGTTCATTTAAATCCATCATCAAGAATTTTTTTATTTTTGTGAGTATGGCCATCCTCACAAACTGAGTTACTGGGCAAGAGGGAGACTGGTGAGGGAGACCACCAAGACACCTACGACCACTCTGAAGGAGTTAAAACCTTCAGTGGCTGAGATTGGAGAGACTGTGCATACAACTGTTGCCCGAGTACTTCACTAGTCAAAGCTATAGGGGAGCGTGGCAAAGAGAAAGCCAATGTTGAAAAATCTTGAACTGGAGTTAGCCCAAAGGCATGTGGGAGACTCCAAGGTCAATTTGGAGAAAGGTTATTTGATCTGTTGAGACAAAAATTTGGCTTTTGGGTCATCAGATTATTCTCTCTGTTTGGCCAACATGTAAACACTGCACATCTCCACAAACACACCATCCCCACATTGAAGCGTGGTGGTGGCAGCATCATGGTGTGGGATGCTTCTTGGCAGCAGGCCCCACGAGGCTTGTAAAGATAGAGGGGAAAATGAATGCAGCAACATTTTGTGAAATCCTGGAGGACATTATGACTCAGTATGCAAGAGAGGGACAACCTCGGAGAAGAGCTGTTCACGCCTGATTCCCAAGCAAGCTGACAGAGCTTGAGCTTTTTTACAAGTGAGCATGGAAAGAAATTGCAGTATCCAGACGTGCAAGCCTGATAGAGACCTCTCCACACAGACTCAGTGCTGTGATTGCGGCCAACGGTGCATCTACTCATTGGCTTGTACCTGTACTCTGCTCAATGACAATGAAGTTGAATCAAATCTAATTCACTGGTGTAGCGTACTGACACCTACTGGAAGTTTGCAGATATTGCTGCATAGCAATGACTAGTGCTCAAAACACATCACACACAATAATAAACCCAGAAAACACAAAAGAAGAATATAAAGGAACCCTCTTATTAACATTCTTTCAATGGAAATACGATTGTCTACCCTAAACATGACATCTGTGAAACATTGAGGTCACAGACATTTCTCTTGTCACCCTTTGTCCTTTTGTCACCATCGAGAGAATTATCATTTTGGGTTAATTTAATCAGTGTTACATATTGGCAACATACACAAATCTATTCCCATGTCTGAAGAAACACTAAGCAGTGTATTGGAAACACAGCAACATGACTTCATCCAGGGTCATGGGTGGCTTCATCACTTTCTTCTAAACACTGTCAAACGGCACCTTGTCATCCCATCTCTTCTTTAATTCATTTATAAATTTGCTCTTGGCCACACCCAGAATCAGCCTCAGCTCACACATCAGCTATAATGCAAGTAAGTGTTAAAACTTGCAACAATGCTTGCTGAGTGGATAAGCCAGATTTGATCGGCTGGATTCAGCCCTGAAAATCCAGATGGCCCATTCAGTGACTTGGAGGAGGAGGAGCTACAGATCCCATGATGATCACACACATCTCACACACTTCTCACTGCAAAAGCTTTTTCAGTAAGAAAAACGTCACTAAATTATTTTTTTAATCAAATATTCACTCAAGCCAACTCACTGCGCATCCCCCGGAGTTCGTTTCAACCCATCATCAAGAATTGGAAGGAGTTTGGCCATCCTCACAAACTGAGTGACTGGGCAAGAGGGAGACTGGTGAGGGATACCACCAAGACACCTATGACCTGTCTGAAGGAGTTAAAACATTCAGTGGCTGAGATTGGAGAGACTGTGCACACAACTGTTGCTCGAGTTCTTCACTAGTCAAAGCTGTATCGGACAGTGGCAAAGAGAAAGCCACTGTTGAAAAATCTCAAACTGGAGTTTGCCCAAAGGCATGTGGGAGACTCCAAGGTCAATTTGGGGGAAGGTTATTTGATCTGTTGAGACAAAAATGTACTTTTTAGGTCATCAGATTATTCGCTCTGTTTGGCCAACGCTTAAACACTGCACATCTCCACAAACACACTATCCCCACATTGCAGCATGGTGGTGTGGCAGCATCATGGTGTGGGGGGCTTCTTGGCAGCAGGCCCCAGAAGGCTTGTAAAGATAGAGGGGAAAATGAATGCAGCAACATTTTGTGAAATCCTGGAGGACATTATTACTCAGAATGCAAGAGAGCTACAACCTCGGAGAAGAGCTGTTCACGCCCGATCCCTTTTGCAAGCTTACAGAGCTTGAGCTTTTTTGCAAGGAGGAATGGACAGAAATTGCAGTATCCAGACGAGCAAGCCTGATAGAGACCTCTCCACACAGACTCAGTGCTGTGATTGCAGCCAACGGTGCATGTACAAATTGGCTTGTACCTGTACTCTGCTCAATGACAATAAAGTTGAATCAAATCTAATTCACTGGTGTAGCCTTACTGACACCTACTGGAAGTTTGCACACATTGCTGCAAAGTAATGACTAGTGATCATAACACATCACACACAATATTAAACCCAAATAACACAAAAGAAGAATATAAAGGAACCCATGTCTGAAGAAACACTAAGCAGTGTATTGGATACACAGCAACATGACTTCATCCAGGTCATGGGTGGCTTCTAACTTTCTTCTAAACACTGTAAAACGGCACCTTGTCCTCCCATCTCATCTTTACTTCATGTATAAATTTGCTCTTGGCCACACCCAGAATCGGCCTCAGCTCACACATCATCTATAATGCAAGTAAGTGTTAAAACTTGCAACAATGCTTGCTGAGTGGATAAGCCACAATTATGAATTAATCACTGGCATTATGAAGACCGTTGAAACATGGCTATGCATCAGGGATCATTGTTAGCTTGTCCTCTTCTTTCAGTACGTTACTGTTGATGAAGGCTCTTCTAAACACCTTCAAACTACACCTAGTCACCCCATCTCAATTCCATCGAGTGCAGTTAATGTGTCTCAAGTGATTGAAGTAAAACGACACCTGTGTCTGGGAGGTCCAGTCACTGGTTCAGAAAACAAAAGAACACTCCAAGCAACTCAGAGAAAAGATCATTAGAAAGTATAAGTCAGGGGACGGCTACAAAACTCTTTCCAACTCACTGCACATCCCCTGGAGTTCATTTAAATCCATCATCAAGAAATTGAGTGACTGGGCAAGAGGGAGACTGGTGAGGGGAGTCCACCAAGACACCTACGATCACTCTGAAGGAGTTAAAACCTTCAGTGGCTGAGATTGGAGGGACTGTGCATACAACTGTTGCCCGAGTACTTCACTAGTCAAAGCTGCATTTGAGGGTGGCAAAGAGAAAGCCACTGTTGAAAAATCTGGAACTGGAGTTCGCCCAAAGGCATGTGGGAGACTCCAAGGTCAATTTGGAGGAAGGTTAGTTGAACTGATGAGACAAAAATTTAGCTTTTGGGTCATCAGATTTTTTGCTCTGTTTGGATAACACGTAAACACTGCATATCTCCACAAACACACCATCCCCACATTGAAGCATGGTGGTGGCAGCATCATGGTGTGGGATGCTTCTCGGCAGCAAGTGCAGTCAGCGCCGACAGGTTTGAATGCATGTGTGCCGTGAGGAAGGGTGTGTTTCCTGTGTGTGTGACTAAGAGAACAAAAGGGAGCCGCGTGTGTGTCCAGTTTGGGCTCCATTGCAAATACGAAGTACATAAACTCTGAAATTTGAAGCTGAAAATTGTAGAAGAAGTACAACTACTAAAAACTTGTACATAAAGTAGTGGTCAAAATTGATGGTTGAATGTTCCTTCTGGCAATATAATCGTTTAAAAACCTGTTGCAGTGTTGTTTTGTTGTGTGCTGCGGGAGCACTGCTGTTACGGTGTTGAAAAATAGCTGAAACTTAACTGTTGCTATATTTTGTGCTGTATTGCTATATTCACCCAGTGTGTTGAGACAGATGTGTACGCAGCTCTGTCCTGTGCCCTACTGAAGCATAGGAGGGGCGTATACCACCGAGTGGGCGTGCCTAGACCTCACACACTCGGGCCTGCTTAACAGGAAGAAAGGAGAGAGGCTGACTTCCCTCCTCCTCATCTGAGACTCTATGGAGTCAGGTCTGACCACTTAATATTATTTGGCTTACACCACATATTCTGTACATTAACTGAGAGCTGCAATACAGTATTGGCATATATGGTTGCATTGTTTGATTTAAATGTATTACCAGATGCTGAATTCAGAATAAGTGCTTAAGAAGAGGTGACGTAGGACATATAACATAACTTGTGCTTGAAACATGTATGTTGCTTAACTTAGTTAAGAAGACCAAATTGCAATTATTGCCATTCTAAAACTACGCAATTGAGCCTATCCAGGTATAAAAACATCAAAAGACAATATTCAAATTGTTGATACGCACAGCAGAAATGGACGGAATACCGGTAACCCTCTTGGGAATGAAATATCCCCTGAGCAAAAAAGACATAGTGAAAACATCTGAAAATTGGGAGAAGCGAACTAAAAACTTATGCAGTCCTTGGCCAGCTGGAGGCACATTTGACGTCAATGCATTCGAAGAGATGCAACTCAAAAAAAAATAAAAGACTAAAAACCGTTGGACAAAGGCAAGAAAAGACAACAGAAAAGACAGAAAGAGGAAGAGATAATTAAACTGTTCAAAGATGAAGGCACAAATTACAGGAACAGGTTGAGAGAAATCCGAGAGAATTTAAGAGCTAAAAAGGTGCGAGCGGAGAGGAAACAGACAAAGAAACAGCTAGTGTCAACAGATACTGCAGGAATATATCCAAATCTGGCAGGGGTCGTTCAAATTTCAGGAGACATTGAATTTGATCCTTACTGAGCATCTCATGTCCAATATAAAGAGTCGACTCCAAAAGTTTACAGCAGAGAAAGGAACAAGGAAGTTGTAAAGGACAAACCAAAAGTCTTAGATTGTTTTGCAGAGAGAAACCAGGCTCTGAAAGAGAAAGAGGCAGAGGCATATTGGTTGAAGTTTGACCAACTAAGTGAAGAAAACCTGTAACATACTAAGTATCAAGAGATAGAAGTAGAGGCAGAACAGGAAAAAGGGCTTAAGAGATGTTAAGGGAGAAGCGAGGGCACACGATATGAGAGAGCAGGGCAAAGTATGTGAAGCTCGAGCAAATTACACTGAAGGACCTCGGGAAGTAGAACAGAGAGATATTGTGTCAGGAAGTCTTACATTTGCTGCAGGAAGCCAACAGGGGGCCAAAAGCAAGGAGAAAGATTATGACCTTAGATACAGACCTGCAATAAGGCCTCCAGACAGATATGACCCTGGGCAATATCCAATATGGATAAAGGGGGCACAGGGACAGTATAGCCCATGGCAAACACTCGACCTTGAGGGACTGATTGCTCGACTTCCTAACGTCCATGAGGGGGCCAGCAAATGGATAAAAGCATTCAAGGAAGAGACAGTGGGCAAAATATTGGCTCTTGGCGACATTAAGGCACTGTGGGCCCGAACCATGGGGGTGCCAACAATGGAAAATGTCTTGCGCATGAGTGGCGCACAATGGATGGTTGATCCACTAGCCGATGGAACTGAATTCAATCCATATCGAGCTGGCTTATGGGGGGCCCTGAGGAAAGAATATCCGGTCAAGATTGACCCCAAGGCACTGAAGGGTGAGCTTCTTACTGATACAGAGAATCCAGCTGCCTACATCAGTCGTCAACTGAAAAGATGGAAGCAGGAAACTGAGGAGGAAGCTGAGAGAAGCCACAATGACACAATGACACCACAATGACAATTCTGGAATCAATCTTCAAATGAGCGTAACATAAAAAAGAACAAATGTTTATTGGCTGGGGGATATAACTGAACAAATGACTTAAATTCTACAGAAGTGGGAACATTTTAAATTTAATCTAATACATAATAATAGGAAAACAGGGAGCAGCCATAAATATTGACCCCAATCCTTTCATTTTCAGAGTGATACAATGTTCCTGAATCTATAACATACATGACTTTGCGGGTAAATCTTAATTTGGAATCAAAAGACTTGAGAGGTACTTTTAGGGCGCTGCTAGTTTACTGTTTTATTTTTACTATTTGTATTATTGCACAGTGTAGATACACTGTGCAAGAAAAATTGCAAACAACAGGGATATTGGTCGCCATTTTTGCAGACAATGGTGGATGATGTGCTAGGACAATGGGAAATTTGTGCCCAAAATAATGCAAGAAAAGGAATATTAGCCATATTCCAGTGCCAGAAGGACCATTCAAACATCTGTTCACAGACTATGTTGACGTGAGAAAATCAGTGCATGGAAAGCATTGCATGGTAGTAATAATTGATCGCTTAAGTCGTTGGGTTGAAGAAATAGCATCAAAAGGCCTAGGGTCAGAAACTGTTGTTAAGTTCTTGATAAAAGAAGTAATTCCACGTTTTGGTATACATTCAGAAATAAGTTCAGATAATGGATCAGCATTTGTGCAGAACGTAGCTTGAGGAATCTTATAACAGTTAAGAAGCAGACAAAGGTTGGTTGGTTGGTTGGTGTATATCATCATCAGTCTCAAGGGACAGTCAAAAGAGTTCTCTAAAAGGCAAAGCAGCACAAAGCTCAATTGCAATGATGCTCTACCACTAACACTAATGAGTTATCGCATGCAAACTAACAGAAGCAGACATTTAACCCTGCATGAGAGGCGGACTGGTGGACTCATGCCACACCGCATTTGAGAGGACCCTATAAGGGACCTCCGCTTGAGCAGTTGCAAATGCAGTTGAAGGAATATATGAGGTGGCTAACTGCCATACATGAAGTCATCTATTTACAGGAAAAAAACAGGGTTCCTGATTCTAGTTCAGTAGCAGAGAGCCCGGTGGTGCCAGGAGACCAGGTCCACATTCAGGTCCAGAGAAAGTGACGCGAAGGGCCATACACAGGGCAACACCAACTGCTGTCCAGGTGGAGGGAAGAACTACATGGTACCATCCAAACCACTACACCACTGTCCATAGAGCTGAAGCAGACATCTAGCATTGCCACGCACGAGGACATCTATATCAACATATATGAACTTTGCACTTCCTGTATCAGTATCGGGTTGATATATGTATACTCTGTATCAGCATATTAACATGCATTTGTTACTCATGGTGTTTGCATCTGTATTGGTAAATGCAGGAACTACAATATTCCTATAGGAAGAACTCTTGATTGTGTAAATTTATGCTAATCTCATTTTGATCTTATTTTCAGTTAAATAGGTAATTCATTTACTCAGTAATCACAGTGAAGCAATTCATATTTCAGTTTTACATTGTTGGTTTATGTTTATGATCTACACACAACTGGGCACCGCAGGCAAAATGCTGACTTGACAAGATCTGCCAGGCTTACATTCCATTTATAACCTATATTTATGTATGTAACCTATTTTTATGTATGTATAGTAATGGAACCATATCCAGCGCAAAAGCGTGATCGCCCATGATTAAGTTGAGAGGCAAGGGGGTCTTGAGGGAATTTTTCTAGCATTTTGATGCTAGTTTTTGTCCGTCACTGGTTGTTTGGTTCCAGCTAAAATATTTATATCATCATGTTGGCTATATTGAAATCGCCAAAGGGGGAATTATGTGGAAGAAAATGTACTATATTCAGGACAATAGTATGCAAGTGAACCGTGTGTTCTTGGCAATCATTTAATATTATGTAACTGTTCAATATCAGAAAGGAAGTACACAAGTTGTTTTTAACATTGAGTGTTTTACCAGAAACATCCATCATCAGCGAGGAAGCGACATTGTGTATTGCCAGGTCACCGTGACATGGTTACTAAGGTAGCCAGGGCCAACAATAGAACAATGGAAAGTTCTAGTTTGGGTTTGTGAGGGCTGGGGTGAGGTTCTAAGAACTCCTTGATATAAACTGATGTTGGCTCTATGTGGAGCCAGTGCCCATATTCACAATGACGTGTAAGATAGCACTCATGTGTGAATGAATAAACGAAGATACACAGCCTCAACTGTCTCCGCAAATTGATATATAGAATTATACTATTGTATATTGTTCTTCTAAACACCTTCAAACTGCACCTAGTCACCCCATCTCATTTCCATTGAGTGCAGTTAATGTGTCTCAAGTGATTGTAGTATAACGACACCTGTGTCTGAGAGGTCCAGTCACTGGTTCAGAAGTATTCCTGCCAGAATTACACAATGAAGACAAAAGAACACTCCAAGCAACTCAGAGAAAAGATATTTGAAAAGAATAAGTCAGGGGATGGCTACAAAACAAATTCCAACTCACTGCGCATCCCCCCGAGTTCATTTCAATCCATCATCAAGAAATGGGAGGAGTATGGCCATCCTTGCAAATTGAGTGACTGGGCAAGAGGGAGACTGGTGAGGGAGACCACCAAGACACCTACGACCTCTCTGAAGGAGTTAAAACCTTCAGTGGCTGAGATTGGAGAGACTGTGCATACAACTGTTGCCCGAGTACTTCACTAGTCAAAGCTGTATGGGAGAGTGGCAAAGACAAAGCCACTGTTGAAAAATCACGAACTGGAGTTCGCCCAAAGGCATGTGGGAGATTCCAAGGTCAATTTGGAGGAAGGTTATTTGATCTGATGAGACAAAAATGTAGCTTTTGGGTCATCAGATTATTCGCTCTGTTTGGCCGACACGTAAACACTGCACATCTCCACAAACACACTATCCCCACATTGAAGCATGGTGGTGGCAGCATCATGGTGTGGGATGCTTCTTGGCAGCAGGCCCTGGAATGCTTGCAAAGATAGAGGGGAAAATGAATGCAGCAGAATTTTGTAAAATCCTGGAGGACATTATGACTCAGTATGCAAGAGAGCTACAACCT
Source organism: Genypterus blacodes (assembly GCF_046128005.1). Taxonomy (NCBI): domain Eukaryota; kingdom Metazoa; phylum Chordata; class Actinopteri; order Ophidiiformes; family Ophidiidae; genus Genypterus; species Genypterus blacodes. Next base: position 887,515 of record NW_027466998.1, on the reverse strand, counting down.
CGGAGAAGAGCTGTTCACGCCCGATCCTGAAGCAAGCTTACAGAGCCTGTGCTTTTTTGCAAGGAAGAATGGACAGAAATTTCAGTATCCAGACGTGCAAGCCTGATAGAGACCTCTCCACACCGACTCAGTGCTGTGATTGCAGCCAACGGTGCATGTACTAATTGGCTTGTACCTGTACCATGCTCAATGACAATGAAGTTGAAGCAAATCTAATTCACTGGTGTAGCCTTACTGACACCTACTGGAAGTTTGCAGATATTGCTGCATAGTAATGACTAGTGATCAAAACACATCACACACAATATTAAACCCAAATAACACAAAAAAAAGAATATAAAGTAACCCTCATATTAACATCCTTTCAATGGAAATACGCTTGTCTACCCTAAACATAACATCTACGCCACATTGAGGTCACAGACATTCCTTATGTCACCCTTTGTCCTTTTGTCACCATGGAGAGAATTATCATTTTGGTTTAATTTAATCAGTGTTACATATTGGCAACATACACAAATCTATTCCCATGTCTGAAGAAACACTAAGCAGTTTATTGGATACACAGCAACATGACTTCATCCAGGGTCATGGGTGGCTTCATCACTTTTTTCTAAACACTGTAAAATGGCACCTTGTCCTCCCATCTCATCTTTACTTCATGTATGAATTTGCTCTTGGCCACACCCAGAATCGGCCTCAGCTCAAACATCACCTATAATGCAAGTAAGTGTTAAAACTTGCAACAATGCTTGCTGAGTGCATAAGCCAAAATTATGATTTAATCACTGGCATTATGAAGATCCTTGAAACATGGCTATGCATCAGGGATCATTGTTAGCTTGTCCTCTTCTTTCAGGATGTAACTGTTGATGAAGGCTCTTCTAAACACCTTCAAACTACACCTAGTCACCCCATCTCAATTCCATCGAGTGCAGTTAATGTGTCTCAAGTGATTGTAGTATAACGACACCTGTGTCTGGGAGGTCCAGTCACTGGTTCAGAAGTATTCCTGCTAGAATTACACAATGAAGACAAAAGAACACTCCAAGCAACTCAGAGAAAAGATATTTGAAAAGAATAAGTCAGGGGATGGCTACAAAACCATTTCCAACTCACTGCACATCCCCCCGAGTTAATTTCAATCCATCATCAAGAAATGGGAAGAGTATGGCCATCCTCGCAAATTGAGTGACTGGGCAAGAGGGAGACTGGTGAGGGAGACCACCAAGACACCTACAACCTCTCTGAAGGAGTTAAAACCTTCAGTGGCTGAGATTGGAGAGACTGTGCATACAACTGTTGCCCGAGTTCTTCACTAGTCAAAGCTGTATGGGAGAGTGGCAAAGAGAAGGCCACTGTTGAAAAATCTGGAACTGGAGTTTGCCCAAAAGGCATTTGAGAGACTCCAAGGTCAATTTGGAGGAATGTTATTTGATCTGATGAGACACAAATTTTGCATTTGGGTCATCAGATTATTCGCTCTGTTTGGCCAACACGTAAACACTGCACATCTCCACAAACACACCATCCCAACTTTGAAGCATGGTGGTGGCAGCATCATGGTGTGGGATGCTTCTTGGCAGCAGGCCGTGGAAGGCTTTTAAAGAAAGAGGGGAAAATTAATGCAGCAACATTCTGTGAAATCCTGGAGGACATTATGACTTAGTATGCAAGAGAGCAACAACCTCGGAGAAGAGCAGTTCACGCCCGATCCCGAAGCAAGCTTACAGAGCTTGAGCTTTTTTGCATGGAAGAATGGACAGAAATTGCAGTATCCAGACGTGCAAGCCTGATAGAGACCTCTCCACACAGACTCAGTGCTGTGATTGCAGCCAAAGGTGCATGTACTAATTGGCTTGTACCTGTGCTCTGCTCAATGACAATGACGTTGAATCAAATCTAATTCACTGGTGTAGCCTTACTGACACCTACTGGAAGTTTGCAGATATTGCTGCATAGTAATGACTATTGATCAAAACACATCACACACAATATTAAACCCAAATAACACAAAAAAAGAATATAAAGGAACCCTCTTATTAACATCCTTTCAATGGAAATACATTTGTCTACCCTAAACATGACATCTGCGAAACATTGAGGTCACAGACATTCCTTATGTCACCCTTTGTCCTTTTGTCACCATGGAGAGAATTATCATTTTGGTTTAATTTAATCAGTGTTACATATTGGCAACATACACAAATCTATTCCCATGTCTGAAGAAACACTAAGCAGTGTATTGGATACACAGCAACATGACTTCATCCAGGGTCATGGGTGGCTTCATCACTTTCTTCTAAACACTGTAAAATGGCACCTTGTCCTCCCATCTCATCTTTACTTCATGTATGAATTTGCTCTTGGCCACACCCAGAATCGGCCTCAGCTCAAACATCACCTATAATGCAAGTAAGTGTTAAAACTTGCAACAATGCTTGCTGAGTGCATAAGCCAAAATTATGATTTAATCACTGGCATTATGAAGATCCTTGAAACATGGCTATGCATCAGGGATCATTGTTAGCTTGTCCTCTTCTTTCAGGATGTAACTGTTGATGAAGGCTCTTCTAAACACCTTCAAACTACACCTAGTCACCCCATCTCAATTCCATCGAGTGCAGTTAATGTGTCTCAAGTGATTGTAGTATAACGACACCTGTGTCTGGGAGGTCTAGTCACTGGTTCAGAAGTATTCCTGCTAGGATTACACAATGAAGACAAAAGAACACTCCAAGCAACTCAGAGAAAAGATATTTGAAAAGAATAAGTCAGGGGATGGCTACAAAACCATTTCCAACTCACTGCACATCCCCCCGAGTTCATTTCAATCCATCATCAAGAAATGGGAGGAGTATGGCCATCCTCGCAAACTGAGTTACTGGGCAAGAGGGAGACTGGTGAGGGAGACCACCAAGACACCTACGACCTCTCTGAAGGAGTTAAAACCTTCAGTGGCTGAGATTGGAGAGACTGTGCATACAACTGTTGTCCGAGTTCTTCACTAGTCAAAGCTGTATGGGAGAGTGGCAAAGAGAAAGCCACTGTTGAAAAATCTGGAACTGGAGTTTGCCAAAAGGCATTTGAGAGACTCCAAGGTCAATTTGGAGGAATGTTATTTGATCTGATGAGACACAAATTTTGCTTTTGGGTCATCAGATAATTCAGAAATCCATATCCACAAACACACCATCCCCACATTGGTGGGGCAGCATCATGGTGTGGGATGCTTCTCAGCAGCAGGCCCTGGAAAGCTTGTAACTATAGAGGGGAAAATGAATGCAGCAACATTTTGTGAAATCCTGGAGGACATTATGACTCAGTATGCAAGAGAGGGACAACGTCGGAGAGAACTGTTCATGCCCGATTCCCAAGCAACCTGACAGAGCTTGAGCTTTTTTGCTAGGAAGAATGGAAAGAAATTGCAGTATCCAGATGTACAAGCCTGATTGAGACCTCTCCACACAGACTCAGTGCTGTGATTGCAGCCAAAGGTGCATCTACTCATTGGCTTGTACCTGTACTCTGCTCAATGACAATAAAGTTGAATCAAATCTAATTCAGTTGTGTAGCCGTACTGACACCTACTGGAAATTTGCAGATATTGCTGCATAGTAATGACTGGTGATCAAAACACATCACACACATCATTAAACCCACATAACACAAAAGAAGAATATAAATGAACCCTCTTATTAACATTCTTTCAAAGGAAATACGATTGTCTACCCTAACATGACATCTGTGCCACATTGAGGTCACAGACATTCCTTTTGTCACCCTTTGTCCTTTTGTCACCACCAAGAGTATTATCAATCTGAGTGTATTTAATCAGCGATACGTATCGGTAACATACACCAATCTATTCCCATGAGTGGCGTCCGGCAGGAGACCGTAAGCGTCTGGTCAGGACAGGGTCCGATTCTTTTGTCTTTCAATGGCCAAAAGAAGGAGGAGGCTGACCTGACCCAAAGACTGACACAAGTTCTGGGCTTGGGAGGAAGAGGAGATTGCGGTGGCAGCGGTGGTAGTAGTCGCCAGAGTTAGAAAGGAGGAAGACAAAATCTACCACCCGACCTGCCCCCAGTCCAGTATGTGTGATGTGGCCCAAGGTGAGTAGTGTGAAAATACACATTTTAATATGTCACGTAGAAGATTGGGGGATTAAAAATCACTTATTCTCACTTGTGTAATTACTCACAGCTATGACACCAGACAACTGAAAAGACACCAGCATGGCAATGCCAGTGATCAACTGCCAGCGGACAGTCCTGTCCCTCAGTAACTGTAGAACAGAAACAACTTGTAGATTGTTCTGGCGCTCCATTCCGTCATTCCATGCATTCCATTCATCTCTCCTTTTTTTCAGAGGAATCTCCTGAGGGGTGAGACCAAAACAGAATATTTAAAAGTAGCATTGAACTGCTTAATTCCAGAAGTTTTAAATAGAGTTACTTGTGTCTAGTTTGTTTGTAATTTATGTTGAAAATTACCAGTATTTGTCTTTTAGAACCAGTTTAACAAATCAGGCTGGGTTTGCTCTTTATTTACCCAATAAGCTGGCAAGTGCCTGTCTCTTGTTCCAAACATGACCTCCATTTCCAGAAGTGTCAGCATCCTTAAAATAAAAACTAAAACGCACAATTTTCTCTGAAATAAGTTGAAATTGACCATTAATTATTCAATATCTGATAGATGTGATACTTTGCCTTGCTTTCCAATGTAACATATTTAAAATAATATAACAAATGAATAGTGCTGGACTAAATTATAGCAATCCCTGAGAAGTGATAATAAATAATGGTGTCTTCAACCTTAGAATCAATAATTCAGCCTCTATAAATGGAGAAAACCTTTCCAAGTGCTGTTTTCTCTCAGGGACAATTTTCGACTTTTTATTTTTAGGGTACCAAGACTTTTAGCCATGTCTGCATATCAAGACTCCAGGCTTAGCACAGTCAGCTCAGAACCAAGAGCGCAGTAGAACAGGCTGAACCTTGCAAACAACAATGCACTTTTTTTCTGCAGCAGCCTCATCGTTCTTCTCTATCAGCAGGTATCCAGGGCTCTCAGGCATGGAGAACAGCCCACCAAGCTGCGCCAATGCAAGTATGGCAATACCTGCGTTCCAAATTATTATGCAAATTGGATTTAAGTGTCATAAACATTATTTTTTTTTGCTTTTCAATTATATTCATGGATGGTATTGTGTTATTAAAATCCATCTCAGACACCTGTGGAAATTAGTTTGCGAGGTGGGCCCAATCAAAGGAGAACTACTTAAGAGGGACGTTCCATTAAGCAGGCCACAGGTTTCAAGCAATATGGGAAAGAAAAAGGATCTCTCTGCTGCCGAAAAGTGTCAAATAGTGCAATACCTTGGACAAGGTATGAAAACATTAGATATTTAGCAAAAATTTAAGCGTGATCATCGTACTGTGAAGAGATTTGCGGCTGATTCAGAGCGCAGACGGGGTCGTGCAGATAAAGGCATAATGAGGAAGGTTTCGGCCAGACAAATTCATCGGGTTAGGAGAGCAGCTGCTAAAATGCCATTACAAAGCAGCAAACAGGTATTTGAAGCCGCTGGTGCCTCTGGAGTCCCGCAAACCTCATGGTGTAGGATCCTCCAGAGGTTTGCAGTTGTGCATAAACCTACTATTCGGCCACCTAAACAATGCTCACAAGCAGAAACGGTTGCAGTGGGATCAGAAATACATAAGGACTAATTTTCAAACAGTCTTGTTTACTGATGAGTGCTGTGCAACCCTGCAACCACGGTTGCAGATGGATAGAGTAGTGGATGGCCACCATGTCCCAACAAGGCTGCAACGTCAGCAAGGAGGTGGCGAGGTTATGTTTTGGGCCGGAATCATGGGGAGAGAGCTAGTAGGCCCCTTTAGGGTCCCTGAAGGTGTGAAAATGACCTCAGTAAAGTATTTAAAGTTTCTAAACTGACCACTTTCTTCCGTGGTAAAGAAAGAAGAACCGTGCCTTCCGTGGTAAAATCATCTTATGCACGACAATGCACCATCTCATGCTGCAAAGAGTACCTCTGTGTCATTGGCTGCTATGGGCATAAAAAGGAGATAAACTCATGGTGTGGCCCCCATCTTCACTTGACCTTAACCCTATTGAGAACCTTTGGAGCATCCTCAAGCAAAAGATCTATGAGGGTGGGAGGCAGTTCAGATCAAAACAGCAGCTCTGGGAGGCTATTCTGACATCCTGCAAAGAAATTTAACCAGAAACTCTCCAAAAACTCACAAGTTCAATGGATGCAAGAATTGTGAAGGTGATATCAAAGAAGGGATCCTATGTTTACATGTAACTTGGCCTATTAAGATGTTTTTGATTGAAATAGCTTTTGATTTCAGTAAATATGACCTCCTAATGCTGCAAATTCAACAAATGGCCATTTTTAGTTCTTTACAACCTATAAAATGTTTTGCAACTCTGTTGTGCATAATCATTTGGAACAGTGCATTTTGAGTTTATTATTTAAAAAACAAAAAAAATACTGTTATCATTGGGAAGTTTGTTCAATACGATTTGAATTATACTCTAAAATTATACTGACTATCATTTGCATCGACGATTTAGGAAAATCTGAGAAAAATTTCACTTGCATAATACTTACTGCAAAGTGGACTCCTGTATCCACAGACAATGAGGGTCAACTATACAATAGATCTATTTAGCTCATAGATTTAGAGGTGATGGTGTAACCTTTGGGATCCTAATTTTATTTAAGAGGATGTTATTTTTTTGAATGTGGACAAGATAAACCACATTTCCTGTTTACATCTGCCACTCATCTGTCCAAATATCTCACGGAGACTTAATATCTGCCCAGCAAGCACACCCAGCAGTGTGGCCTTCTTGGGCATGTCTGTTGATGGTTGCCTCTGTGGCCAATTGAGAATTCAACCAGCCTATATACTATATTGTAGCTGACAAGATGGCAGCGCGTGTACATCGCGCGGCTCAACTAAATTTAGCAAATTAGTGCTTATTTACATAGTTTTCTCCTGCGTGTTCGCCCGATTCAGCGGGCCGAACCATTCATATAGTAGAGAGTCACTTTTGGACATTTTTTACCGAAGCAATAACGTAGTTTTGGACCACCCATTCAACTTCGACGAGCTCCCACCTGAGTTGGTAAAGTCACCGAGGTGTCAAGGAGTCATCCTGCCGACCGGCTACTCTCTGCGCCGGCGTCAGACCGCAAACAAAGACGGGGGAAACGCGGAGGTCTGCGTGCTAAATCCACACCGGCCATCGCTCCCTAGCATTTTCCTCGCCAAAGTGCGGTCTCTGCGAATAAGATGGATGAACTCAAGATCTGGACCCTCACACAGAAAAGGCTCATGGACTGCAGTCTCATGTTCTTCACTCTTCACGGAAACATGGCTTAGCGACGCTGTCCCGAACTGCGTGGTGGAGCTTGAGGGGCGCACCATCTTCAGGGCCGATAGAGAAGCGGCAGCCACAGGTAAAATCAGAGGTGGAGGAGTATGCATTTATGTAAACAAATCATGGTGCATGGACTCTGCCGTTGTGGATACCCATTGTTCTGCTGATCTGGAGTACCTGGTTATCAAGTGCAGGCCCTTCTACCTTCCACGTGAGTTCACCTGCATTGTTGCTGCTGCGGTTTATGTCCCACTGGATGCTAATGCTAAAGTGGCCATGAGAGAACTTTATGCTGCCATCAACAAACTGCAGACCATGCATCCGGATGAGGCCTTTATTGTCGCTGGGGATTTTAACCACCGCACTCTATGATCTGTTCTTCCTAAGTTCCGACAGAACGTCTCCTGCTCCACAAGGGGACAAAGGACTTTGGACCATGTTTACACCAGTGTAGCTAAGGCATACAAAGTCACTCCCCTCCCCCACCTTGGTCACTCTGATCACCTCTCTTTGTTCCTGATCCCCAAGTACTCCCCCATCATCAAACAGATCAAACCCACAACAAGGACCGTCAAAATCTGGTCCGAGGGTGCTGATTCCATTCTCCAACAGCAATTCCAACAAACAGATTTGAATGTGTTCTCCGTTCAGGCCACCACAGACTCCCTGATTAACATTGACATTCTCACAAACTCTGTCCTGGATCATTTCAACAGGTGTGTGGACAGAGTGACATCACTTAAAACAATAAAAACTTTCTCCAACCAGAAGCCCTGGATGAACAGAGAGGTTCGCCCTCTGCTCAATGCCAGAGATGCAGCCTTCAGGTCTGGAGACCAGGAGCCCTTCCCCTAGCTAGGGCCAACCTGAGAAGTGAAATCTCACAGGCCAAACATGGCTACAAACTGAAGGTTGAAGAGCACTTCAACTCCTCTGACCCCCAGCTTATGTGGCAAGGCATACAGTCACTCACCAGCTACAAACCACCCAACACTGTGCCCCCTACCAGCTCCACCTCCACCCCCCTCCCTGACGAGCTCAACCACTTCTACGCTCGCTTTGACCGGGAAAACAGGGAGGTGATGTCCAAGGCAGATCTACCTCTCAACGATCTGCCTCTCACACTCTCCACCTCAGAGGTCCTGAGCAAGGTGAACGCCCGGAAGGCAGCTGGCCCCGATGGAATACCTGGGCGCGTGCTCAAAGCGTGTGCAGAGCAGCTGGCCGGGGTCTTTGCGGACATTTTCAACCTGTCCTTGGCCCAAGCAGTTGTTCCCACTACCTTTAAGACCGCCACCATCGTGCCAGTGCCGAAGCACTCCACCGCTACGGCCCTGAATGACTTCCATCCTGTTGCCCTCACCCCCATCATCGCCAAGTGCTTTGAGAGGCTGGTCCTCTCACACTCAAAAACCTGCCTGCCTGCTACTTGGGACCCTCACCAGTTTGCCTACCGCCACAATAGGTCAACTGAGGACGCCATCTCCACGGCACTTCATTCCACACTGACACACTTGGACACCCAGAACTGTTACGCCAGAATGCTGTTCATTGACTTCAGCTTAGCATTCAATACTGTGATCCCCTCCAAGTTGATATCCAAGCTCAGCCAGCTTGGTATCAACTCATCCCTCTGCAATTGGACTCTGGACTTTCTATCTAACACACCCCAGTCTGTTAAGATAGACAACCTCTCCTCCTCCACTATCACCCTGAACACCAGCGTGCCACAAGGTTGCGTGCTGAGCCCTCTCCTTTACTCCCTATTCACCCATGACTGCGCTCCTATCTATGGTTCCAATTCCATAATTAAGTTCGCAGATGACACCACGGTGATAGGCCTGATCAGAGGCGACGATGAGACGGCCTACAGGGAGGAAGTACGGTACCTGACCACGTGGTGTGCACACACACCCATCTCCATCAACGGAGCTGCAGTGGAGTGTGTGCCCAGCTTCAAGTTCCTTAGCATCCACATCTCCGATGATCTCACCTAGTCCATAAACTCCTCCACCCTGGTCAAAAAGGCGCACAGCTCCTCTACTTTCTTCGGAGCCTTAAGAAAGCTCACCTTTGTCCCAGGATCCTGGTGAACTTCTACTGCTGTGCTATTGAGAGCATTCTTACAAACTGTATCACAGAATCTATAAACTAATTTTATTACTTTGAAAGGAATTCTGTAATGTAGTTTTGATTTTATGTTCAGAAAAGGCTGCTTTAAAGATCAAAACGTACTGCTCTGCATCAGACCGGAAAGCACTCCAGCGGGTGGTGAAAACTGCCCAAAGGATCACCGGTACACAACTGGACAGTATCGAACAGATCTACCGTCGACGCTGTTTGGGCAAAACCAGGAACATGATAAAAGAGTCATTCCACCCCAATAATAAACTTTTCACCATCCTCCCATCCGGCAGGCGTTACAGAAGCCTCCGCTCTCGCACCAGCAGGCTCAGGAAGAGTTTCTTCTACGAGGCAGTGACCCTGTTGAACTCTACTTCATTCCCCCACTCAACTCCATCCTCCCTCTAGCATCATCTTGCACTCCACTGCCATTTGCACAACTTTCGGTTTTGCACTGATCTTTTTCATTTCACTTCCACTGCCATTTGCACAACTTTCTGTTTTCACTGATCAGACTCCTTGCACTATTTATTTACATATTTATTAATTTATAATTATAGTTAGTATTTAAAGTATATATAGTGTATATAGTTTATTCTGTATATATTCTGTGTTCTGTATATATAATAGTACACTTTCAGTGGCCCCATCTGGCCCCTTGGAACAATTTCTAGAGGCACTATTGTAGGCCTGTAGGCCTGAAAAAGGCCTGTGTGTGTATTTGATCCTAGGGTATACGAATAAATGTTATACAAATAAATGTTATTTGATCATTAGACATTTTATATATTAAATGCTGTTGACTTTGAAATCAGTGTTGTTTCTTTTTCTGCATTTACAATTCATACACAATGTGTTAACTTGAAGCAGTACACACACACAATCACATACGGTGTGCGCGCACTCACATATACAACCAAATATGCGCACACCACAAGTTTAAAATACTTCAGATTTTACAGGTTTTGGGGATTTTTTGCCATTCCTATTAAAATAAGTTTACATTTCCTTCAGGCCCTCCAAACCTTCAAGCACTTGTAGGCTTCAATCTTTCAGGCATTTTAGCAGCGTTCAGCTAAAATTCAGCTCACCAAGAAGAGGCTTTTTCGGCTCCCAAACAGCTCTTTATTATTTTTCAATTTTTTGCCAAATTTAGTGCTACTTTGACATATGATATGTCTAGTCTAGTTCCTGAGCCCACGTGGTAATATCCTTCACAGAATGATGTCGGTTATTAATGCAGTGCCGCCTGAAGGATCGAAGGTCACGGGCATTCAATGTTGGTATTCGACCTTGCCGCTTACGTGCAGAGATTTCTCCAGATTCTCTGAATCTTTTGATGATATTATGGACTGTAGATGATGAAATCCCTAAATTCCTTGCAATTGCAACAAAACGTTCTTCAACTGTTGGACTATTTGCTTTTGCGATTTGGTTTGTAATTATACTAAACCTTATAATTTCCAGAATTCCTTAGTTTTACATGTTTAGTATAAAAAGATTAAATGTAAAAACAAACACTATTACACATTTTAATGTGGGAACACGGCACGCGGCTTCTTCCTTTAGAGCTCTTCCTTTACAGCAGCAGCTTTTTAGAGGTTTAATCATGAGAACTGTAGCCGAAGAGGTAGCGGTGTCTTAAAATCTGGACAAATATAACATGCATAGAGAGATACCACTAGAAGTTGATTGGAAAATTGTTTTGGTCTGCTTTGATCTATCCATAAAAATGTCACGGGTTAAGGGAACAGAGGACCCATAAGGTCCGAGGGCTGGCGGTGAGAGACGAGGTCGAGGGCAGGCGCAAATCCAAGGGCTGGAGAAGGGAAATGAGGTCAGGTGCAGGCATGGGTCGGTACACAGGAGCTGAGACAGAAGACGTGGTCAGGTGCAGGCATGGGTCAGCACACAGGTAAAACAAGATCAGATGAGGAGTACTGTCACGAGGATTACAAACACAAGGAAGTCACGAACGATAACAAACTGACAAAGAACACACAGAACACATGGGTATATGTATACAAGACAAGGGAGGAGACAACAAGACACAGGTGAACGACATTAGGGAAGGCAGGTAATCACACTGACGGGGACGCACAGGAAGGTAGGAGGTGAAGACGCCTGAAACAGAACCAAGACTGTGAGTTTCAAAAATAAAATAAAATTACATTACATTGCGATCATTTAGCAGACGCTTTTATCCAAAGCGACGTACATTGCATTACCACCCATTACAGAGGGGGGAGCAGTTGGGGGTTCGGTGCCTTGCTCAGGGGCACCTAGGCAGGGACTCGAACCTCCGACCCTGCGGTTCCCAAGCGGAAGCCCTACCGACTCAGCTACTGCCTCCCCCTATTTATAAAATAGATAATTTAAAAAAATCAATAACAAATTATGAGAAGAACATGAATACATAAATAATAACAGGCAACACAGCAGCATCAAACAGTCTCTCTCTCTCTCTCTCTCTCTTTCTCTCTCTTTGAAGGCGCTGATCATTTTGTCTTACGAGTCAAAGAAATGTTTAGGTAGGAGATTAAAACAGGTAAAAAAATCTGAACGTGATCATTTTGATCACGTTTATTTTCCCAATTAAGGAGAGTGGTAAACTGTTCCATCTAAGAAAGACTGTCTTTCAAGTCTTCAGGGTTGCGGTGAGCGCAGTGTCTGTGGCGGGAAGGAGGTCTGAGAATGTACGAGTCATATTCTCGAGATACTTCAACCCCGAGCTACCGAGCTTGAAGGGGAAGTCTGTTTTGCGGAGATGCAAACTTAAAGTATTAATGGGGTAACATTTGCTCTTTGAAATATTGATTTTGTAGCCAGAAAAAACTTCCATTGAGTGCAGTTAATGTGTCTCAAGTGATTGTAGTATAACGACACCTGTGTCTGGGAGGTCCAGTCACTGGTTCAAAAGTATTCCTGCTAGAATCACACAATGAAGACAAAAGAACACTACAAGCAACTCAGAGAAAAGATATTTGAAAAGAATAAGTCAGGGGATGGCTACAAAACCAATTCCAACTCACTGCGCATCCCCCCGAGTTCATTTAAATCCATCAACAAGAAATGGGAGGAGTATGGCCATCCTCACAAACTGGGCAAGAGGGAGACTGGTGAGGGAGACCACCAAGACACCTACGACCTCTCTGAAGGAGTTAAAACCTTCAGTGGCTGAGATTGGAGAGACTGTGCATACAACTGTTGCCCGAGTACTTCACTAGTCAAAGCTGTATGGGAGAGTGGCAAAGACAAAGCCACTGTTGAAAAATCTCGAACTGGAGTTTGCCCAAAGGCATGTGGGAGACTCCAAGGTCAATTTGGAGGAAGGTTATTTGATCTGATGAGACAAAAATGTAGCTTTTGGGTCATCAGATTGTTCGCTCTGTTTGGCCAACACTTAAACACTGCACATCTCCACAAACACACTATCCCCACATTGCAGCATGGTGGTGTGGCAGCATCATGGTGTGGGAGGCTTCTTGGCAGCAGGCCCCAGAAGGCTTGTAAAGATAGAGGGGAAAATAAATGCAGCAAAATTAAGTGAAATCTTGGAGGACATTATGACTCAGTATGCAAGAGAGCTACAACCTCGGAGAAGAGCTGTTCACGCCCGATTCCTTTTGCAAGGAAAAATGGAAAGAAATTGCAGTGTTCAGACGTGCAAGCCTGATAGAGACCTCTCCACAGAGACTCAGTGCTGTGATTGCAGCCAAAGGTGCATGTACTAATTGGCTTGTACCTGTACTCTGCTCAATGACAATGAAGTTGAATCAAATCTAATTCACTGGTGTAGCCATACTGACACCTACCGGAAGTTTGCAGATATTGCTGCATAGTAATGACTAGTGATCAAAACACATCACACACAATATTGAACCCAAATAACACAAAAGAACAATATAAAGGAACCCTCTTATTAACATCCTTTCAATGGAAATACGTTTGTCTACCCTAAACATGACATCTGCGCCACATTGAGGTCACAGACATTCCTTATGTCACCCTTTGTCCTTTTGTCACCATAGAGAGAATTATCATTTTGGGTTCATTTAATCAGTGTTACACATTGGCGACATACACAAATCTATTCCCATGTCTGAAGAAACACTAAGCAGTGTATTGGATACACAGCAAAATGACTTCATCCAGGGTCATGGATGGCTTCATCACTTTTTTCTAAACACTGTAAAACGGTACCTTGTCCTCCCATCTTGTCTTTACTTCATTTATAAATTTGCTCTTGGCCACACCCAGAATCGGCCTCAGCTCACACATCACCTATAATGCAAGTAAGTGTTAAAACTTGCAACAATGCTTGCTGAGTGGATAAGTCAAAATTATGAATTAATCGCTGGCATTATGAAGATCCTTGAAACATGGCTATGCATCAGGGATCATTGTGAGCTCATCCTCTTCTTTCAGGACGTTACTGTTGATGAAGGCTCTTCTGAACACCTTCAAACTGCACCTAGTCACCCCATCTCAATTCCATTGAGTGCAGTAAATGTGTCTCAAGTGATTGTAGTTTAACGACACCTGTGTCTGGGAGGTCCAGTCACTGGTTCAGAAGTATTCGTGCTAGAATTACACACAGTGAAGACAAAAGAACACTCCAACTCCACACTGGTGAGGGGGGACCACCAAGACACCTACGACCACTCTGAAGGAGTTAAACCTTAAAACCTTCAGTGGCTGAGATTGGAGAGACTGTGCATACAACTGTTGCCCGAGTTTTTCACTAGTCAAAGCTGTATGGGAGAGTGGCAAAGACAAAGCCACTGTTAAAAAATCTCAAACTGGAGTTCGCCCAAAGGCATTTGGGAGACTCCAAGGTCAATTTGGAGGAAGGTCTGATTGATTGAAATTTAGCCTTTGGGTCATCATATTATTCGCTCTGTTTTGCCAACACTTAAACACTGCACATCTCCACAAACAAACTATCCCCACATTGCAGCATGGTGGTGTGGCAGCATCATGGAATGGGATGCTTCCTGGCAGCAGGCCCTGGAAGGCTTGTAAAGATAGAGGGGAAAATGAATGCAGCAACATTTCGTGAAATCCTGGAGGACATTATGACTCAGTATGCAAGAGAGCTACAACCTCGGAGAAGAGCTGTTCACGCCGGATCCCAAAGCAAGCTTACAGAGCTTGAGCTTTTTTGCAAGGAAGAATGGACAGAAATTGCAGTATCCAGACGTGCAAGCCTGATAGAGACCTCTCCACACAGACTCAGTGCTGTGATTGCGGCCAACGGTGCATCTACTCATTGGCTTGTACCTGTACTCTGCTCAATGACAATGAAGTTGAATTAAATCTAATTCACTGGTGTAGCCTTACTGACACCTACCGGAAGTTTGCAGATATTGCTGCATAGTAATGACTAGTGATCAAAACACATAGTACACAATATTGAACCCAAATAACACAAAAGAAGAATATAAAGGAACCCTCTTATTAACATCCTTTCAATGGAAATACGTTTGTCTACCCTAAACATGACATCTGCGCCACATTGAGGTCACAGACATTCCTTGTGTCACCCTTTGTCCTTTTGTCACCATAGAGAGAATTATCATTTTGGTTTAATTTAATCAGTGTTACATATTGGCAACATACACAAATCTATTCCCATGTCTGAAGAAACACTAAGCAGTGTATTGGATACACAGCAACATGACTTCATCCAGGGTCATGGGTGGCTTCATCACTTTCTCCTAAACACTGTAAAACGGCACCTAGTCCTCCCATCTTGTCTTTACTTCATGTATAAATTTGCTCTTGGCCACACCCAGAATCGGCCTCAGCTCACACATCAGCTATAATGCAAGTAAGTGTTAAAACTTGCAACAATGCTCGCTGAGTGGATAAGCCAAAATTATGAATTAATCACTGGCATTATGAAGATCCTTGAAACATGGCTATGCATAAGGGATGATTGTTAGCTTGTCCTCTTCTTTCAGGACGTTACTGTTGATGAAGGCTCTTCTAAACACCTTCAAACTACACCTAGTCACCCCATCTCAATTCCATTGAGTGCAGTTAATGTGTCTCAAGTGATTGTAGGGAGGCAGTGGCTCAGTGGGTAGTGTAACTTGGGAACTGGAGGGTCGCCGGTTCGAGCCCCTGCCGAGGTGCCCCTGTGCAAGGCACCGAACCCTCAAAGTTACACTAAGCGAAGGGTGGTAATGTAATGTAAGTCGCTTTGGATAAAAGCGTCTGCCAAATGATCGTAATGTAATGTAATGTAGTATAACGACTGTGTCTGGGAGGTCCAGTCACTGGTTCAGAAGTATTCCTGCTAGAAATACATAATGAAGACAAAAGAACACTCCAAGCAACTCAGAGAAAAGAAATTTGAAAACAATAAGTCAGGGGATGGCTACAAAACCAATTCCGACTCACTGCGCATCCCCCCCGAGTTCATTTCAATCCATCATCAAGAATTTTTTTATTTTTGTGAGTATGGCCATCCTCACAAACTGAGTTACTGGGCAAGAGGGAGACTGGTGAGGGAGACCACCAAGACACCTACGACCACTCTGAAGGAGTTAAAACCTTCAGTGGCTGAGATTGGAGAGACTGTGCATACAACTGTTGCCCGAGTACTTCACTAGTCAAAGCTATAGGGGAGCGTGGCAAAGAGAAAGCCAATGTTGAAAAATCTTGAACTGGAGTTAGCCCAAAGGCATGTGGGAGACTCCAAGGTCAATTTGGAGAAAGGTTATTTGATCTGTTGAGACAAAAATTTGGCTTTTGGGTCATCAGATTATTCGCTCTGTTTGGCCAACATGTAAACACTGCACATCTCCACAAACACACCATCCCCACATTGAAGCGTGGTGGTGGCAGCATCATGGTGTGGGATGCTTCTTGGCAGCAGGCCCCGGAAGGCTTGTAAAGATAGAGGGGAAAATGAATGCAGCAACATTTTGTAAAATCCTGGAGGACATTATGACTCAGTATGCAAGAGAGGGACAACCTTGGAGAAGAGCTGTTCACGCCTGATTCCCAAGCAAGCTGACAGAGCTTGAGCTTTTTTACAAGTGAGCATGGAAAGAAATTGCAGTATCCAGACGTGCAAGCCTGATAGAGACCTCTCCATACAGACTCAGTGCTGTGATTGCGGCCAACGGTGCATCTACTCATTGGCTTGTACCTGTACTCTGCTCAATGACAATGAAGTTGAATCAAATCTAATTCACTGGTGTAGCCTTACTGACACCTACTGGAAGTTTGCAGATATTGCTGCATAGCAATGACTAGTGATCAAAACACATCACACACAATATTAAACCAAAATAACACAAAAGAAGAATATAAAGGAACCCTCTTATTAACATTCTTTCAATGGAAATACGATTGTCTACCCTAAACATGACATCTGTGAAACATTGAGGTCACAGACATTTCTCTTGTCACCCTTTGTCCTTTTGTCACCATCGAGAGAATTATCATTTTGGGTTAATTTAATCAGTGTTACATATTGGCAACATACACAAATCTATTCCCATGTCTGAAGAAACACTAAGCAGTGTATTGGAAACACAGCAACATGACTTCATCCAGGGTCATGGGTGGCTTCATCACTTTCTTCTAAACACTGTCAAACGGCACCTTGTCATCCCATCTCTTCTTTAATTCATTTATAAATTTGCTCTTGGCCACACCCAGAATCAGCCTCAGCTCACACATCAGCTATAATGCAAGTAAGTGTTAAAACTTGCAACAATGCTTGCTGAGTGGATAAGCCAGATTTGATCGGCTGGATTCAGCCCTGAAAATCCAGATGGCCCAACCAGTGACTTGGAGGAGGAGGAGCTACAGATCCCATGATGATCACACACATCTCACACACTTCTCACTGCAAAAGCTTTTTCAGTAAGAAAAACGTCACTAAATTATTTTTTTAATCAAATATTCACTCAAGCCAACTCACTGCGCATCCCCCGGAGTTCGTTTCAACCCATCATCAAGAATTGGAAGGAGTTTGGCCATCCTCACAAACTGAGTGACTGGGCAAGAGGGAGACTGGTGAGGGATACCACCAAGACACCTATGACCTGTCTGAAGGAGTTAAAACATTCAGTGGCTGAGATTGGAGAGACTGTGCACACAACTGTTGCTCGAGTTCTTCACTAGTCAAAGCTGTATCGGACAGTGGCAAAGAGAAAGCCACTGTTGAAAAATCTCAAACTGGAGTTTGCCCAAAGGCATGTGGGAGACTCCAAGGTCAATTTGGGGGAAGGTTATTTGATCTGTTGAGACAAAAATGTACTTTTTAGGTCATCAGATTATTCGCTCTGTTTGGCCAACGCTTAAACACTGCACATCTCCACAAACACACTATCCCCACATTGCAGCATGGTGGTGTGGCAGCATCATGGTGTGGGGGGCTTCTTGGCAGCAGGCCCCAGAAGGCTTGTAAAGATAGAGGGGAAAATGAATGCAGCAACATTTTGTGAAATCCTGGAGGACATTATTACTCAGTATGCAAGAGAGCTACAACCTCGGAGAAGAGCTGTTCACGCCCGATCCCTTTTGGAAGCTTACAGAGCTTGAGCTTTTTTGCAAGGAGGAATGGACAGAAATTGCAGTATCCAGAAGAGCAAGCCTGATAGAGACCTCTCCACACAGACTCAGTGCTGTGATTGCAGCCAATGGTGCATGTACAAATTGGCTTGTACCTGTACTCTGCTCAATGACAATAAAGTTGAATCAAATCTAATTCACTGGTGTAGCCTTACTGACACCTACTGGAAGTTTGCACACATTGCTGCATAGTAATGACTAGTGATCATAACACATCACACACAATATTAAACCCAAATAACACAAAAGAAGAATATAAAGGAACCCTCTTATTAACATCCTTTCAATGGAAATACGTTTGTCTACCCTAAACATGACATCTGCGCCACATTGAGGTCACAGACATTCCTTATGTCACCCTTTGTCCTTTTGTCACCATGGAGAGAATTATCATTTTGGTTTAATTTAATCAGTGTTACATATTGGCAACATACACAAATCTATTCCCATGTCTGAAGAAACACTTAGTAGTGTATTGGATACACAGCAACATGACTTCATCCAGGTCATGGGTGGCTTCTAACTTTCTTCTAAACACTGTAAAATGGCACCTTGTCCTCCCATCTCATCTTTACTTCATGTATAAATTTGCTCTTGGCCACACCCAGAATCGGCCTCAGCTCACACATCATCTATAATGCAAGTAAGTGTTAAAACTTGCAACAATGCTTGCTGAGTGGATAAGCCACAATTATGAATTAATCACTGGCATTATGAAGACCGTTGAAACATGGCTATGCATCAGGGATCATTGTTAGCTTGTCCTCTTCTTTCAGTACATTACTGTTGATGAAGGCTCTTCTAAACACCTTCAAACTACACCTAGTCACCCCATCTCAATTCCATCGAGTGCAGTTAATGTGTCTCAAGTGATTGAAGTAAAACGACACCTGTGTCTGGGAGGTCCAGTCACTGGTTCAGAAAACAAAAGAACACTCCAAGCAACTCAGAGAAAAGATCATTAGAAAGTATAAGTCAGGGGACGGCTACAAAACTCTTTCCAACTCACTGCACATCCCCTGGAGTTCATTTAAATCCATCATCAAGAAATTGAGTGACTGGGCAAGAGGGAGACTGGTGAGGGGAGTCCACCAAGACACCTACGATCACTCTGAAGGAGTTAAAACCTTCAGTGGCTGTGATTGGAGGGACTGTGCATACAACTGTTGCCCGAGTACTTCACTAGTCAAAGCTGCATTTGAGGGTGGCAAAGAGAAAGCCACTGTTGAAAAATCTGGAACTGGAGTTCGCCCAAAGGCATGTGGGAGACTCCAAGGTCAATTTGGAGGAAGGTTAGTTGAACTGATGAGACAAAAATTTAGCTTTTGGGTCATCAGATTTTTTGCTCTGTTTGGATAACACGTAAACACTGCATATCTCCACAAACACACCATCCCCACATTGAAGCATGGTGGTGGCAGCATCATGGTGTGGGATGCTTCTCGGCAGCAAGTGCAGTCAGCGCCGACAGGTTTGAATGCATGTGTGCCGTGAGGAAGGGTGTGTTTCCTGTGTGTGTGACTAAGAGAACAAAAGGGAGCCGCGTGTGTGTCCAGTTTGGGCTCCATTGCAAATACGAAGTACATAAACTCTGAAATTTGAAGCTGAAAATTGTAGTAGAAGTACAACTACTAAAAACTTGTACATAAAGTAGTGGTCAAAATTGATGGTTGAATGTTCCTTCTGGCAATATAATCGGTTAAAAACCTGTTGCAGTGTTGTTTTGTTGTGTGCTGCGGGAGCACTGCTTTTACGGTGTTGAAAAATAGTTGAAACTTACGTTGCTATATTTTGTGCTGTATTGCTATATTCACCCAGTGTGTTGAGACAGATGTGTACGCAGCTCTGTCCTGTGCCCTACTGAAGCATAGGAGGGGCGTATACCACCGAGTGGGCGTGCCTAGACCTCACACACTCGGGCCTGCTTAACAGGAAGAAAGGAGAGAGGCTGACTTCCCTCCTCCCCATCTGAGACTCTATGGAGTCAGGTCTGACCACTTAATATTATTTGGCTTACACCACATATTCTGTACATTAACTGAGAGCTGCAATACAGTATTGGCATATATGGTTGCATTGTTTGATTTAAATGTATTACCAGATGCTGAATTCAGAATAAGTGCTTAAGAAGAGGTGACGTAGGACATATAACATAACTTGTGCTTGAAACATGTATGTTGCTTAACTTAGTTAAGAAGACCAAATTGCAATTATTGCCATTCTAAAACTACGCAATTGAGCCTATCCAGGTATAAAAACATCAAAAGACAATATTCAAATTGTTGATACGCACAGCAGAAATGGACGGAATACCGGTAACCCTCTTGGGAATGAAATATCCCCTGAGCAAAAAAGACATAGTGAAAACATCTGAAAATTGGGAGAAGCGAACTAAAAACTTATGCAGTCCTTGGCCAGCTGGAGGCACATTTGACGTCAATGCATTCGAAGAGATGCAACTCAAAAAAAAAATAAAAGACTAAAAACCGTTGGACAAAGGCAAGAAAAGACAACAGAAAAGACAGAAAGAGGAAGAGATAATTAAATTGTTCAAAGATGAAGGCACAAATTACAGGAACAGGTTGAGAGAAATCCGAGAGAATTTAAGAGCTAAAAAGGTGCGAGCGGAGAGGAAACAGACAAAGAAACAGCTAGTGTCAACAGATACTGCAGGAATATATCCAAATCTGGCAGGGGCCGTTCAAATTTCAGGAGACATTGAATTTGATCCTTACCGAGCATCTCATGTCCAATATAAAGAGTCGACTCCAAAAGTTTACAGCAGAGAAAGGAACAAGGAAGTTGTAAAGGACAAACCAAAAGTCTTAGATTGTTTTGCAGAGAGAAACCAGGCTCTGAAAGAGAAAGAGGCAGAGGCATATTGGTTGAAGTTTGACCAACTAAGTGAAGAAAACCTGTAACATACTAAGTATCAAGAGATAGAAGTAGAGGCAGAACAGGAAAAAGGGCTTAAGAGATGTTAAGGGAGAAGCGAGGGCACACGATATGAGAGAGCAGGGCAAAGTATGTGACGCTCGAGCAAATTACACTGAAGGACCTCGGGAAGTAGAACAGAGAGATATTGTGTCAGGAAGTCTTACATTTGCTGCAGGAAGCCAACAGGGGGCCAAAAGCAAGGAGAAAGATTATGACCTTAGATACAGACCTGCAATAAGGCCTCCAGACAGATATGACCCTGGGCAATATCCAATATGGATAAAGGGGGCACAGGGACAGTATAGCCCATGGCAAACACTCGACCTTGAGGGACTGATTGCTCGACTTCCTAACGTCCATGAGGGGGCCAGCAAATGGATAAAAGCATTCAAGGAAGAGACAGTGGGCAAAATATTGGCTCTTGGCGACATTAAGGCACTGTGGGCCCGAACCATGGGGATGCCAACAATGGAAAATGTCTTGCGCATGAGTGGCGCACAATGGATGGTTGATCCACTAGCCGATGGAACTGAATTCAATCCATATCGAGCTGGCTTATGGGGGGTCCTGAGGAAAGAATATCCGGTCAAGATTGACCCCAAGGCACTGAAGGGTGAGCTTCTTACTGATACAGAGAATCCAGCTGCCTACATCAGTCGTCAACTGAAAAGATGGAAGCAGGAAACTGAGGAGGAAGCTGAGAGAAGCCACAATGACACAATGACACCACAATGACAATTCTGGAATCAATCTTCAAATGAGTGTAACATAAAAAAGAACAAATGTTTATTGGCTGGGGGATATAACTGAACAAATGACTTAAATTCTACAGAAGTGGGAACATTTTAAATTTAATCTAATACATAATAATAGGAAAACAGGGAGCAACCATAAATATTGACCCCAATCCTTTCATTTTCAGAGTGATACAATGTTCCTGAATCTATAACATACATGACTTTGCGGGTAAATCTTAATTTGGAATCAAAAGACTTGAGAGGTACTTTTAGGGCGCTGCTAGTTTACTGTTTTATTTTTACTATTTGTATTATTGAGTTGTTTACGCATCTGAAGGTTAAAAGCTCCAGAGTGCCTGTGTGGGGCGTACATGTGTTACATGCTCTGTACGTTGGTGGGGTTGATGCATAATGAAAGTTTACTATTTTGTTTATTTTCTTATTAAATTGATAGTTGCAGCTATGGCATTGCTAACCATGTTGATTTCTGATTTGCACAGTGTAGATACACTGTGCAAAAATTGCAAACAACAGCGATATTGGTCGCCATTTTTGCAGACAATGGTGGTGATGTGCTAGGACAATGGGAAATTTGTGCCCAAAATAATGCAAGAAAAGGAATATTAGCCATATTCCAGTGCCAGAAGGACCATTCAAACATCTGTTCACAGACTATGTTGACGTGAGAAAATCAGTGCATGGAAAGCATTGCATGGTAGTAATAATTGATCGCTTAAGTCGTTGGGTTGAAGAAATAGCATCAAAAGGCCTAGGGTCAGAAACTGTTGTTAAGTTCTTGATAAAAGAAGTAATTCCACGTTTTGGTATACATTCAGAAATAAGTTCAGATAATGGATCAGCATTTGTGCAGAACGTAGCTTGAGGAATCTTATAACAGTTAAGAAGCAGACAAAGGTTGGTTGGTTGGTTGGTGTATATCATCATCAGTCTCAAGGGACAGTCAAAAGAGTTCTCTAAAAGGCAAAGCAGCACAAAGCTCAATTGCAATGATGCTCTACCACTTACACTAATGAGTTATCGCATGCAAACTAACAGAAGCAGACATTTAACCCTGCATGAGAGGCGGACTGGTGGACTCATGCCACACCGCATTTGAGAGGACCCTATAAGGGACCTCCGCTTGAGCAGTTGCAAATGCAGTTGAAGGAATATATGAGGTGGCTAACTGCCATACATGAAGTCATCTATTTACAGGAAAAAAACAGGGTTCCTGATTCTAGTTCAGTAGCAGAGAGCCCGGTGGTGCCAGGAGACCAGGTCCACATTCAGGTCCAGAGAAAGTGACGCGAAGGGCCATACACAGGGCAACACCAACTGCTGTCCAGGTGGAGGGAAGAACTACATGGTACCATCCAAACCACTACACCACTGTCCATAGAGCTGAAGCAGACATCTAGCATTGCCACGCACGAGGACATCTATATCAACATATATGAACTTTGCACTTCCTGTATCAGTATCGGGTTGATATATGTATACTCTGTATCAGCATATTAACATGCATTTGTTACTCATGGTGTTTGCATCTGTATTGGTAAATGCAGGAACTACAATATTCCTATAGGAAGAACTCTTGATTGTGTAAATTTATGCTAATCTCATTTTGATCTTATTTTCAGTTAAATAGGTAATTCATTTACTCAGTAATCACAGTGAAGCAATTCATATTTCAGTTTTACATTGTTGGTTTATGTTTATGATCTACACACAACTGGGCACCGCAGGCAAAATGCTGACTTGACAAGATCTGCCAGGCTTACATTCCATTTATAACCTATATTTATGTATGTAACCTATTTTTATGTATGTATTGTAATGGAACCACATCCAGCGCAAAAGCGTGATCGCCCATGATTAAGTTGAGAGGCAAGGGGGTCTTGAGGGAATTTTTCTAGCATTTTGATGCTAGTTTTTGTCCGTCACTGGTTGTTTGGTTCCAGCTAAAATATGTATATCATCATGTTGGCGATATTGAAATCGCCAAAGGGGGAATTATGTGGAAGAAAATGTACTAT
Source organism: Genypterus blacodes (assembly GCF_046128005.1). Taxonomy (NCBI): domain Eukaryota; kingdom Metazoa; phylum Chordata; class Actinopteri; order Ophidiiformes; family Ophidiidae; genus Genypterus; species Genypterus blacodes. Next base: position 863,667 of record NW_027466998.1, on the reverse strand, counting down.
ATTCAGGACAATAGTATGCAAGTGAACCGTGTGTTCTTGGCAATCATTTAATATTATGTAACTGTTCAATATCAGAAAGGAAGTACACAAGTTGTTTTTAACCTTGAGTGTTTTACCAGAAACATCCATCATCAGCGAGGAAGCGACATTGTGTATTGCCAGGTCACCGTGACATGGTTACTAAGGTAGCCAGGGCCAACAATAGAACAATGGAAAGTTCTAGTTTGGGTTTGTGAGGGCTGGGGTGAGGTTCTAAGAACTCCTTGATATAAACTGATGTTGGCTCTATGTGGAGCCAGTGCCCATATTCACAATGACGTGTAAGATAGCACTCATGTGTGAATGAATAACGAAGATACACAGCCTCAACTGTCTCCGCAAATTGATATATAGAATTATACTATTGTATATTGTTCTTCTAAACACCTTCAAACTGCACCTAGTCACCCCATCTCATTTCCATTGAGTGCAGTTAATGTGTCTCAAGTGATTGTAGTATAACGACACCTGTGTTTGAGAGGTCCAGTCACTGGTTCAGAAGTATTCCTGCCAGAATTACACAATGAAGACAAAAGAACACTCCAAGCAACTCAGAGAAAAGATATTTGAAAAGAATAAGTCAGGGGATGGCTACAAAACAAATTCCAACTCACTGCGCATCCCCCCCGAGTTCATTTCAATCCATCATCAAGAAATGGGAGGAGTATGGCCATCCTTGCAAATTGAGTGACTGGGCAAGAGGGAGACTGGTGAGGGAGACCACCAAGACACCTACGACCTCTCTGAAGGAGTTAAAACCTTCAGTGGCTGAGATTGGAGAGACTGTGCATACAACTGTTGCCCGAGTACTTCACTAGTCAAAGCTATAGGGGAGAGTGGCAAAGACAAAGCCACTGTTGAAAAATCTGGAACTGGAGTTTGCCCAAAGGCATTTGAGAGACTCCAAGGTCAATTTGGAGGAATGTTATTTGATCTGATGAGACAAAAATGTAGCTTTTGGGTCATCAGATTATTCGCTCTGTTTGGCCAACACGTAAACACTGCACATCTCCACAAACACACCATCCCAACTTTGAAGCATGGTGGTGGCAGCATCATGGTGTGGGATGCTTCTTGGCAGCAGGCCGTGGAAGGCTTTTAAAGAAAGAGGGGAAAATGAATGCAGCAACATTCTGTGAAATCCTGGACGACATTATGACTTAGTATGCAAGAGAGCAACAACCTCGGAGAAGAGCAGTTCACGCCCGATCCCGAAGCAAGCTTACAGAGCTTGAGCTTTTTTGCATGGAAGAATGGACAGAAATTGCAGTATCCAGACGTGCAAGCCTGATAGAGACCTCTCCACACAGACTCAGTGCTGTGATTGCAGCCAAAGGTGCATGTACTAATTGGCTTGCACCTGTGCTCTGCTCAATGACAATGACGTTGAATCAAATCTAATTCACTGGTGTAGCCTTACTGACACCTACTGGAAGTTTGCAGATATTGCTGCATAGTAATGACTATTGATCAAAACACATCACACACAATATTAAACCCAAATAACACAAAAAAAGAATATAAAGGAACCCTCTTATTAACATCCTTTCAATGGAAATACATTTGTCTACCCTAAACATGACATCTGCGAAACATTGAGGTCACAGACATTCCTTATGTCACCCTTTGTCCTTTTGTCACCATCGAGAGAATTATCATTTTGGTTTAATTTAATCAGTGTTACATATTGGCAACATACACAAATCTATTCCCATGTCTGAGGAAACACTAAGCAGTGTATTGGATACACAGCAACATGACTTCATCCAGGGTCATGGGTGGCTTCATCACTTTCTTCTAAACACTGTAAAATGGCACCTTGTCCTCCCATCTCATCTTTACTTCATGTATGAATTTGCTCTTGGCCACACCCAGAATCGGCCTCAGCTCAAACATCACCTATAATGGAAGTAAGTGTTAAAACTTGCAACAATGCTTGCTGAGTGCATAAGCCAAAATTATGATTTAATCACTGGCATTATGAAGATCCTTGAAACATGGCTATGCATCAGGGATCATTGTTAGCTTGTCCTCTTCTTTCAGGATGTAACTGTTGATGAAGGCTCTTCTAAACACCTTCAAACTACACCTAGTCACCCCATCTCAATTCCATCGAGTGCAGTTAATGTGTCTCAAGTGATTGTAGTATAACGACACCTGTGTCTGGGAGGTCCAGTCACTGGTTCAGAAGTATTCCTGCTAGAATTACACAATGAAGACAAAAGAACACTCCAAGCAACTCAGAGAAAAGATATTTGAAAAGAATAAGTCAGGGGATGGCTACAAAACCATTTCCAACTCACTGCACATCCCCCCGAGTTCATTTCAATCCATCATCAAGAAATGGGAGGAGTATGGCCATCCTCGCAAATTGAGTGACTGGGCAAGAGGGAGACTGGTGAGGGAGACCACCAAGACACCTACGACCTCTCTGAAGGAGTTAAAACCTTCAGTGGCTGAGATTGGAGAGACTGTGCATACAACTGTTGCCCGAGTTCTTCACTAGTCAAAGCTGTATGGGAGAGTGGCAAAGAGAAAGCCACTGTTGAAAAATCTGGAACTGGAGTTTGCCAAAAGGCATTTGAGAGACTCCAAGGTCAATTTGGAGGAATGTTATTTGATCTGATGAGACACAAATTTTGCTTTTGGGTCATCAGATAATTCAGAAATCCATATCCACAAACACACCATCCCCACATTGGTGGGGCAGCATCATGGTGTGGGATGCTTCTCAGCAGCAGGCCCTGGAAAGCTTGTAACTATAGAGGGGAAAATGAATGCAGCAACATTTTGTGAAATCCTGGAGGACATTATGACTCAGTATGCAAGAGAGGGACAACGTCGGAGAGAACTGTTCATGCCCGATTCCCAAGCAACCTGACAGAGCTTGAGCTTTTTTGCTAGGAAGAATGGAAAGAAATTGCAGTATCCAGATGTACAAGCCTGATTGAGACCTCTCCACACAGACTCAGTGCTGTGATTGCAGCCAAAGGTGCATCTACTCATTGGCTTGTACCTGTACTCTGCTCAATGACAATAAAGTTGAATCAAATCTAATTCAGTTGTGTAGCCGTACTGACACCTACTGGAAATTTGCAGATATTGCTGCATAGTAATGACTGGTGATCAAAACACATCACACACATCATTAAACCCACATAACACAAAAGAAGAATATAAATGAACCCTCTTATTAACATTCTTTCAAAGGAAATACGATTGTCTACCCTAACATGACATCTGTGCCACATTGAGGTCACAGACATTCCTTTTGTCACCCTTTGTCCTTTTGTCACCACCAAGAGTATTATCAATCTGAGTGTATTTAATCAGCGATACGTATCGGTAACATACACCAATCTATTCCCATGAGTGGCGTCCGGCAGGAGACCGTAAGCGTCTGGTCAGGACAGGGTCCGATTCTTTTGTCTTTCAATGGCCAAAAGAAGGAGGAGGCTGACCTGACCCAAAGACTGACTCAAGTTCTGGGCTTGGGAGGAGGAGGAGATTGCGGTGGCAGCGGTGGTAGTAGTCGCCAGAGTTAGAAAGGAGGAAGACAAAATCTACCACCCGACCTGCCCCCAGTCCAGTATGTGTGATGTGGCCCAAGGTGAGTAGTGTGAAAATACACATTTTAATATGTCACGTAGAAGATTGGGGGATTAAAAATCACTTATTCTCACTTGTGTAATTACTCACAGCTATGACACCAGACAACTGAAAAGACACCAGCATGGCAATGCCAGTGATCAACTGCCAGCGGACAGTCCTGTCCCTCAGTAACTGTAGAACAGAAACAACTTGTAGATTGTTCTGGCGCTCCATTCCGTCATTCCATGCATTCCATTCATCTCTCCTTTTTTTCAGAGGAATCTCCTGAGGGGTGAGACCAAAACAGAATATTTAAAAGTAGCATTGAACTGCTTAATTCCAGAAGTTTTAAATAGAGTTACTTGTGTCTAGTTTGTTTGTAATTTATGTTGAAAATTACCAGTATTTGTCCTTTAGAACCAGTTTAACAAATCAGGCTGGGTTTGCTCTTTATTTACCCAATAAGCTGGCAAGTGCCTGTCTCTTGTTCCAAACATGACCTCCATTTCCAGAAGTGTCAGCATCCTTAAAATAAAAACTAAAACGCACAATTTTCTCTGAAATAAGTTGAAATTGACCATTAATTATTCAATATCTGATAGATGTGATACTTTGCCTTGCTTTCCAATGTAACATATTTAAAATAATATAACAAATGAATAGTGCTGGACTAAATTATAGCAATCCCTGAGAAGTGATAATAAATAATGGTGTCTTCAACCTTAGAATCAATAATTCAGCCTCTATAAATGGAGAAAACCTTTCCAAGTGCTGTTTTCTCTCAGGGACAATTTTCGACTTTTTATTTTTAGGGTACCAAGACTTTTAGCCATGTCTGCATATCAAGACTCCAGGCTTAGCACAGTCAGCTCAGAACCAAGAGCGCAGTAGAACAGGCTGAACCTTGCAAACAACAATGCACTTTTTTTCTGCAGCAGCCTCATCGTTCTTCTCTATCAGCAGGTATCCAGGGCTCTCAGGCATGGAGAACAGCCCACCAAGCTGCGCCAATGCAAGTATGGCAATACCTGCGTTCCAAATTATTATGCAAATTGGATTTAAGTGTCATAAACATTAATTTTTTTTGCTTTTCAATTATATTCATGGATGGTATTGTGTTATTGAAATCCATCTCAGACACCTGTGGAAATTAGTTTGCGAGGTGGGCCCAATCAAAGGAGAACTACTTAAGAGGGACGTTCCATTAAGCAGGCCACAGGTTTCAAGCAATATGGGAAAGAAAAAGGATCTCTCTGCTGCCGAAAAGTGTCAAATAGTGCAATACCTTGGACAAGGTATGAAAACATTAGATATTTAGCAAAAATTTAAGCGTGATCATCGTACTGTGAAGAGATTTGCGGCTGATTCAGAGCGCAGACGGGGTCGTGCAGATAAAGGCATAATGAGGAAGGTTTCGGCCAGACAAATTCATCGGGTTAGGAGAGCAGCTGCTAAAATGCCATTACAAAGCAGCAAACAGGTATTTGAAGCCGCTGGTGCCCCTGGAGTCCCGCAAACCTCATGGTGTAGGATCCTCCAGAGGTTTGCAGTTGTGCATAAACCTACTACTCGGCCACCTAAACAATGCTCACAAGCAGAAACGGTTGCAGTGGGATCAGAAATACATAAGGACTAATTTTCAAACAGTCTTGTTTACTGATGAGTGCTGTGCAACCCTGCAACAGCACTGCAGATGGATAGAGTAGTGGATGGCCACCATGTCCCAACAAGGCTGCAACGTCAGCAAGGAGGTGGCGAGGTTATGTTTTGGGCCGGAATCATGGGGAGAGAGCTAGTAGGCCCCTTTAGGGTCCCTGAAGGTGTGAAAATGACCTCAGTAAAGTATTTAAAGTTTCTAAACTGACCACTTTCTTCCGTGGTAAAGAAAGAAGAACCGTGCCTTCCGTGGTAAAATCATCTTATGCACGACAATGCACCATCTCATGCTGCAAAGAGTACCTCTGTGTCATTGGCTGCTATGGGCATAAAAAGGAGATAAACTCATGGTGTGGCCCCCATCTTCACTTGACCTTAACCCTATTGAGAACCTTTGGAGCATCCTCAAGCAAAAGATCTATGAGGGTGGGAGGCAGTTCAGATCAAAACAGCAGCTCTGGGAGGCTATTCTGACATCCTGCAAAGAAATTTAACCAGAAACTCTCCAAAAACTCACAAGTTCAATGGATGCAAGAATTGTGAAGGTGATATCAAAGAAGGGATCCTATGTTTACATGTAACTTGGCCTATTAAGATGTTTTTGATTGAAATAGCTTTTGATTTCAGTAAATATGACCTCCTAATGCTGCAAATTCAACAAATGGCCATTTTTAGTTCTTTACAACCTATAAAATGTTTTGCAACTCTGTTGTGCATAATCATTTGGAACAGTGCATTTTGAGTTTATTATTTAAAAAACAAAAAAAATACTGTTATCATTGGGAAGTTTGTTCAATACGATTTGAATTATACTCTAAAATTATACTGACTATCATTTGCATCGACGATTTAGGAAAATCTGAGAAAAATATCACTTGCATAATACTTACTGCAAAGTGGACTCCTGTATCCACAGACAATGAGGGTCAACTATACAAGAGATCTATTTAGCTCATAGATTTAGAGGTGATGGTGTAACCTTTGGGATCCTAATTTTATTTAAGAGGATGTTATTTTTTTGAATGTGGACAAGATAAACCACATTTCCTGTTTACATCTGCCACTCATCTGTCCAAATATCTCACGGAGACTTAATATCTGCCCAGCAAGCACACCCAGCAGTGTGGCCTTCTTGGGCATGTCTGTTGATGGTTGCCTCTGTGGCCAATTGAGAATTCAACCAGCCTATATACTATATTGTAGCTGACAAGATGGCAGCGCGTGTACATCGCGAGGCTCAACTAAATTTAGCAAATTAGTGCTTATTTACATAGTTTTCTCCTGCGTGTTCGCCCGATTCAGCGGGCCGAACCATTCATATAGTAGAGAGTCACTTTTGGACATTTTTTACCGAAGCAATAACGTAGTTTTGGACCACCCATTCAACTTCGACGAGCTCCCACCTGAGTTGGTAAAGTCACCGAGGTGTCAAGGAGTCATCCTGCCGACCGGCTACTCTCTGCTCCGGCGTCAGACCGCAAACAAAGACGGGGGAAACGCGGAGGTCTGCGTGCTAAATCCACACCGGCCATCGCTCCCTAGCATTTTCCTCGCCAAAGTGCGGTCTCTGCGAATAAGATGGATGAACTCAAGATCTGGACCCTCACACAGAAAAGGCTCATGGACTGCAGTCTCATGTTCTTCACTCTTCACGGAAACATGGCTTAGCGACGCTGTCCCGAACTGCGTGGTGGAGCTTGAGGGGCGCACCATCTTCAGGGCCGATAGAGAAGCGGCAGCCACAGGTAAAATCAGAGGTGGAGGAGTATGCATTTATGTAAACAAATCATGGTGCATGGACTCTGCCGTTGTGGATACCCATTGTTCTGCTGATCTGGAGTACCTGGTTATCAAGTGCAGGCCCTTCTACCTTCCACGTGAGTTCACCTGCATTGTTGCTGCTGCGGTTTATGTCCCACTGGATGCTAATGCTAAAGTGGCCATGAGAGAACTTTATGCTGCCATCAACAAACTGCAGACCATGCATCCGGATGAGGCCTTTATTGTCGCTGGGGATTTTAACCACCGCACTCTATGATCTGTTCTTCCTAAGTTCCGACAGAACGTCTCCTGCTCCACAAGGGGACAAAGGACTTTGGACCATGTTTACACCAGTGTAGCTAAGGCATACAAAGTCACTCCCCTCCCCCACCTTGGTCACTCTGATCACCTCTCTTTGTTCCTGATCCCCAAGTACTCCCCCATCATCAAACAGATCAAACCCACAACAAGGACCGTCAAAATCTGGTCCGAGGGTGCTGATTCCATTCTCCAACAGCAATTCCAACAAACAGATTTGAATGTGTTCTCCGTTCAGGCCACCACAGACTCCCTGATTAACATTGACATTCTCACAAACTCTGTCCTGGATCATTTCAACAGGTGTGTGGACAGAGTGACATCACTTAAAACAATAAAAACTTTCTCCAACCAGAAGCCCTGGATGAACAGAGAGGTTCGCCCTCTGCTCAATGCCAGAGATGCAGCCTTCAGGTCTGGAGACCAGGAGCCCTTCCCCTAGCTAGGGCCAACCTGAGAAGTGAAATCGCACAGGCCAAACATGGCTACAAACTGAAGGTTGAAGAGCACTTCAACTCCTCTGACCCCCAGCTTATGTGGCAAGGCATACAGTCACTCACCAGCTACAAACCACCCAACACTGTGCCCCCTACCAGCTCCACCTCCACCCCCCTCCCTGACGAGCTCAACCACTTCTACGCTCGCTTTGACCGGGAAAACAGGGAGGTGATGTCCAAGGCAGATCTACCTCTCAACGATCTGCCTCTCACACTCTCCACCTCAGAGGTCCTGAGCAAGGTGAACGCCCGGAAGGCAGCTGGCCCCGATGGAATACCTGGGCGCGTGCTCAAAGCGTGTGCAGAGCAGCTGGCCGGGGTCTTTGCGGACATTTTCAACCTGTCCTTGGCCCAAGCAGTTGTTCCCACTACCTTTAAGACCGCCACCATCGTGCCAGTGCCGAAGCACTCCACCGCTACGGCCCTGAATGACTTCCATCCTGTTGCCCTCACCCCCATCATCGCCAAGTGCTTTGAGAGGCTGGTCCTCTCACACTCAAAAACCTGCCTGCCTGCTACTTGGGACCCTCACCAGTTTGCCTACCGCCACAATAGGTCAACTGAGGACGCCATCTCCACGGCACTTCATTCCACACTGACACACTTGGACACCCAGAACTGTTACGCCAGAATGCTGTTCATTGACTTCAGCTTAGCATTCAATACTGTGATCCCCTCCAAGTTGATATCCAAGCTCAGCCAGCTTGGTATCAACTCATCCCTCTGCAATTGGACTCTGGACTTTCTATCTAACACACCCCAGTCTGTTAAGATAGACAACCTCTCCTCCTCCACTATCACCCTGAACACCAGCGTGCCACAAGGTTGCGTGCTGAGCCCTCTCCTTTACTCCCTATTCACCCATGACTGCGCTCCTATCTATGGTTCCAATTCCATAATTAAGTTCGCAGATGACACCACGGTGATAGGCCTGATCAGAGGCGACGATGAGACGGCCTACAGGGAGGAAGTACGGTACCTGACCACGTGGTGTGCACACACACCCATCTCCATCAACGGAGCTGCAGTGGAGTGTGTGCCCAGCTTCAAGTTCCTTAGCATCCACATCTCCGATGATCTCACCTGGTCCATAAACTCCTCCACCCTGGTCAAAAAGGCGCACAGCTCCTCTACTTTCTTCGGAGCCTTAAGAAAGCTCACCTTTGTCCCAGGATCCTGGTGAACTTCTACTGCTGTGCTATTGAGAGCATTCTTACAAACTGTATCACAGAATCTATAAACTAATTTTATTACTTTGAAAGGAATTCTGTAATGTAGTTTTGATTTTATGTTCAGAAAAGGCTGCTTTAAAGATCAAAACGTACTGCTCTGCATCAGACCGGAAAGCACTCCAGCGGGTGGTGAAAACTGCCCAAAGGATCACCGGTACACAACTGGACAGTATCGAACAGATCTACCGTCGACGCTGTTTGGGCAAAACCAGGAACATGATAAAAGAGTCATTCCACCCCAATAATAAACTTTTCACCATCCTCCCATCCGGCAGGCGTTACAGAAGCCTCCGCTCTCGCACCAGCAGGCTCAGGAAGAGTTTCTTCTACGAGGCAGTGACCCTGTTGAACTCTACTTCATTCCCCCACTCAACTCCATCCTCCCTCTAGCATCATCTTGCACTCCACTGCCATTTGCACAACTTTCGGTTTTGCACTGATCTTTTTCATTTCACTTCCACTGCCATTTGCACAACTTTCTGTTTTCACTGATCAGACTCCTTGCACTATTTATTTACATATTTATTAATTTATAATTATAGTTAGTATTTAAAGTATATATAGTGTATATAGTTTATTCTGTATATATTCTGTGTTCTGTATATATAATAGTACACTTTCAGTGGCCCCATCTGGCCCCTTGGAACAATTTCTAGAGGCACTATTGTAGGCCTGTAGGCCTGAAAAAGGCCTGTGTGTGTATTTGATCCTAGGGTATACGAATAAATGTTATACGAATAAATGTTATTTGATCATTAGACATTTTATATATTAAATGCTGTTGACTTTGAAATCAGTGTTGTTTCTTTTTCTGCATTTACAATTCATACACAATGTGTTAACTTGAAGCAGTACACACACACAATCACATACGGTGTGCGCGCACTCACATATACAACCAAATATGCGCACACCACAAGTTTAAAATACTTCAGATTTTACAGGTTTTGGGGATTTTTTGCCATTCCTATTAAAATAAGTTTACATTTCCTTCAGGCCCTCCAAACCTTCAAGCACTTGTAGGCTTCAATCTTTCAGGCATTTAGCAGCGTTCAGCTCACCAAGAAGAGGCTTTTTCGGCTCCCAAACAGCTCTTTATTATTTTTCAATTTTTTGCCAAATTTAGTGCTACTTTGACATATGATATGTCTAGTCTAGTTCCTGAGCCCACGTGGTAATATCCTTCACAGAATGATGTCGGTTATTAATGCAGTGCCGCCTGAAGGATCGAAGGTCACGGGCATTCAATGTTGGTATTCGACCTTGCCGCTTACGTGCAGAGATTTCTCCAGATTCTCTGAATCTTTTGATGATATTATGGACTGTAGATGATGAAATCCCTAAATTCCTTGCAATTGCAACAAAACGTTCTTCAACTGTTGGACTATTTGCTTTTGCGATTTGGTTTGTAATTATACTAAACCTTATAATTTCCAGAATTCCTTAGTTTTACATGTTTAGTATAAAAAGATTAAATGTAAAAACAAACACTATTACACATTTTAATGTGGGAACACGGCACGCGGCTTCTTCCTTTAGAGCTCTTCCTTTACAGCAGCAGCTTTTTAGAGGTTTAATCATGAGAACTGTAGCCGAAGAGGTAGCGGTGTCTTAAAATCTGGACAAATATAACATGCATAGAGAGATACCACTAGAAGTTGATTGGAAAATTGTTTTGGTCTGCTTTGATCTATCCATAAAAATGTCACGGGTTAACGGAACAGAGGACCCATAAGGTCCGAGGGCTGGCGGTGAGAGACGAGGTCGAGGGCAGGCGTAAATCCAAGGGCTGGAGAAGGGAAATGAGGTCAGGTGCAGGCATGGGTCGGTACACAGGAGCTGAGACAGAAGACGTGGTCAGGTGCAGGCATGGGTCAGCACACAGGTAAAACAAGATCAGATGAGGAGTACTGTCACGAGGATTACAAACACAAGGAAGTCACGAACGATAACAAACTGACAAAGAACACACAGAACACATGGGTATATGTATACAAGACAAGGGAGGAGACAACAAGACACAGGTGAACGACATTAGGGAAGGCAGGTAATCACACTGACGGGGACGCACAGGAAGGTAGGAGGTGAAGACGCCTGAAACAGAGACAAGACTGTGAGTTTCAAAAATAAAATAAAATTACATTACATTACGATCATTTAGCAGACGCTTTTATCCAAAGCGACGTACATTGCATTACCACCCATTACAGAGGGGGGAGCAGTTGGGGGTTCGGTGCCTTGCTCAGGGGCACCTAGGCAGGGACTCGAACCTCCGACCCTGCGCTTCCCAAGCGGAAGCCCTACCAACTCAGCTACTGCCTCCCCCTATTTATAAAATAGATAATTTAAAAAAATCAATAACAAATTATGAGAAGAACATGAATACATAAATAATAACAGGCAACACAGCAGCATCAAACAGTCTCTCTCTCTCTCTCTCTCTCTTTCTCTCTCTTTGAAGGCGCTGATCATTTTGTCGTACGAGTCAAAGAAATGTTTAGGTAGGAGATTAAAACAGGTAAAAAAATCTGAACGTGATCATTTTGATCACGTTTATTTTCCCAATTAAGGAGAGTGGTAAAGTGTTCCATCTAAGAAAGACTGTCTTTCAAGTCTTCAGGGTTGCGGTGAGCGCAGTGTCTGTGGTGGGAAGGAGGTCTGAGAATGTACGAGTCATATTCTCGAGATACTTCAACCCCGAGCTACCGAGCTTGAAGGGGAAGTCTGTTTTGCGGAGATGCAAACTTAAAGTATTAATGGGGTAACATTTGCTCTTTGAAATATTGATTTTGTAGCCAGAAAAAACTTCCATTGAGTGCAGTTAATGTGTCTCAAGTGATTGTAGTATAACGACACCTGTGTCTGGGAGGTCCAGTCACTGGTTCAAAAGTATTCCTGCTAGAATCACACAATGAAGACAAAACAACACTACAAGCAACTCAGAGAAAAGATATTTGAAAAGAATAAGTCAGGGGATGGCTACAAAACCAATTCCAACTCACTGCGCATCCCCCCGAGTTCATTTAAATCCATCAACAAGAAATGGGAGGAGTATGGCCATCCTCACAAACTGGGCAAGAGGGAGACTGGTGAGGGAGACCACCAAGACACCTACGACCTCTCTGAAGGAGTTAAAACCTTCAGTGGCTGAGATTGGAGAGACTGTGCATACAACTGTTGCCCGAGTACTTCACTAGTCAAAGCTGTATGGGAGAGTGGCAAAGACAAAGCCACTGTTGAAAAATCTCGAACTGGAGTTTGCCCAAAGGCATGTGGGAGACTCCAAGGTCAATTTGGAGGAAGGTTATTTGATCTGATGAGACAAAAATGTAGCTTTTGGGTCATCAGATTGTTCGCTCTGTTTGGCCAACACTTAAACACTGCACATCTCCACAAACACACTATCCCCACATTGCAGCATGGTGGTGTGGCAGCATCATGGTGTGGGAGGCTTCTTGGCAGCAGGCCCCAGAAGGCTTGTAAAGATAGAGGGGAAAATAAATGCAGCAAAATTAACTGAAATCTTGGAGGACATTATGACTCAGTATGCAAGAGAGCTACAACCTCGGAGAAGAGCTGTTCACGCCCGATTCCTTTTGCAAGGAAAAATGGAAAGAAATTGCAGTGTTCAGACGTGCAAGCCTGATAGAGACCTCTCCACAGAGACTCAGTGCTGTGATTGCAGCCAAAGGTGCATGTACTAATTGGCTTGTACATGTACTCTGCTCAATGACAATGAAGTTGAATCAAATCTAATTCACTGGTGTAGCCATACTGACACCTACCGGAAGTTTGCAGATATTGCTGCATAGTAATGACTAGTGATCAAAACACATCACACACAATATTGAACCCAAATAACACAAAAGAACAATATAAAGGAACCCTCTTATTAACATCCTTTCAATGGAAATACGTTTGTCTACCCTAAACATGACATCTGCGCCACATTGAGGTCACAGACATTCCTTATGTCACCCTTTGTCCTTTTGTCACCATAGAGAGAATTATCATTTTGGGTTCATTTAATCAGTGTTACACATTGGCGACATACACAAATCTATTCCCATGTCTGAAGAAACACTAAGCAGTGTATTGGATACACAGCAAAATGACTTCATCCAGGGTCATGGGTGGCTTCATCACTTTTTTCTAAACACTGTAAAACGGTACCTTGTCCTCCCATCTTGTCTTTACTTCATTTATAAATTTGCTCTTGGCCACACCCAGAATCGGCCTCAGCTCACACATCACCTATAATGCAAGTAAGTGTTAAAACTTGCAACAATGCTTGCTGAGTGGATAAGTCAAAATTATGAATTAATCGCTGGCATTATGAAGATCCTTGAAACATGGCTATGCATCAGGGATCATTGTGAGCTCATCCTCTTCTTTCAGGACGTTACTGTTGATGAAGGCTCTTCTAAACACCTTCAAACTGCACCTAGTCACCCCATCTCAATTCCATTGAGTGCAGTAAATGTGTCTCAAGTGATTGTAGTTTAGCGACACCTGTGTCTGGGAGGTCCAGTCACTGGTTCAGAAGTATTCGTGCTAGAATTACACACAATGAAGACAAAAGAACACTCCAACTCCACACTGGTGAGGGGGGACCACCAAGACACCTACGACCACTCTGAAGGAGTTAAACCTTAAAACCTTCAGTGGCTGAGATTGGAGAGACTGTGCATACAACTGTTGCCCGAGTTTTTCACTAGTCAAAGCTGTATTTGAGGGTGGCAAAGAGAAAGCCACTGTTAAAAAATCTCAAACTGGAGTTCGCCCAAAGGCATGTGGGAGACTCCAAGGTCAATTTGGAGGAAGGTCTGATTGATTGAAATTTAGCTTTTGGGTCATCATATTATTCGCTCTGTTTTGCCAACACTTAAACACTGCACATCTCCACAAACAAACTATCCCCACATTGCAGCATGGTGGTGTGGCAGCATCATGGAATGGGATGCTTCCTGGCAGCAGGCCCTGGAAGGCTTGTAAAGATAGAGGGGAAAATGAATGCAGCAACATTTCGTGAAATCCTGGAGGACATTATGACTCAGTATGCAAGAGAGCTACAACCTCGGAGAAGAGCTGTTCACGCCGGATCCCAAAGCAAGCTTACAGAGCTTGAGCTTTTTTGCAAGGAAGAATGGACAGAAATTGCAGTATCCAGACGTGCAAGCCTGATAGAGACCTCTCCACACAGACTCAGTGCTGTGATTGCAGCCAACGGTGCATCTACTCATTGGCTTGTACCTGTACTCTGCTCAATGACAATGAAGTTGAATTAAATCTAATTCACTGGTGTAGCCTTACTGACACCTACCGGAAGTTTGCAGATATTGCTGCATAGTAATGACTAGTGATCATAACACATCACACACTATATTAAACCCAAATAACACAAAAGAAGAATATAAAGGAACCCTCTTATTAACATCCTTTCAATGGAAATACGTTTGTCTACCCTAAACATGACATCTGCGCCACATTGAGGTCACAGACATTCCTTATGTCACCCTTTGTCCTTTTGTCACCATGGAGAGAATTATCATTTTGGTTTAATTTAATCAGTGTTACATATTGGCAACATACACAAATCTATTCCCATGTCTGAAGAAACACTAAGTAGTGTATTGGATACACAGCAACATGACTTCATCCAGGTCATGGGTGGCTTCTAACTTTCTTCTAAACACTGTAAAATGGCACCTTGTCCTCCCATCTCATCTTTACTTCATGTATGAATTTGCTCTTGGCCACACCCAGAATCGGCCTCAGCTCACACATCATCTATAATGCAAGTAAGTGTTAAAACTTGCAACAATGCTTGCTGAGTGGATAAGCCACAATTATGAATTAATCACTGGCATTATGAAGACCGTTGAAACATGGCTATGCATCAGGGATCATTGTTAGCTTGTCCTCTTCTTTCAGTACGTTACTGTTGATGAAGGCTCTTCTGAACACCTTCAAACTACACCTAGTCACCCCATCTCAATTCCATCGAGTGCAGTTAATGTGTCTCAAGTGATTGAAGTAAAACGACACCTGTGTCTGGGAGGTCCAGTCACTGGTTCAGAAAACAAAAGAACACTCCAAGCAACTCAGAGAAAAGATCATTATCAAGTATAAGTCAGGGGACGGCTACAAAACTCTTTCCACCTCACTGCACATCCCCTGGAGTTCATTTAAATCCATCATCAAGAAATTGAGTGACTGGGCAAGAGGGAGACTGGTGAGGGGAGTCCACCAAGACACCTACGATCACTCTGAAGGAGTTAAAACCTTCAGTGGCTGAGATTGGAGGGACTGTGCATACAACTGTTGCCCGAGTACTTCACTAGTCAAAGCTGTATTTGAGGGTGGCAAAGAGAAAGCCACTGTTGAAAAATCTGGAACTGGAGTTTGCCAAAGGCATGTGGGAGACTCCAAGGTCAATTTGGAGGAAGGTTAGTTGAACTGATGAGACAAAAATTTAGCTTTTGGGTCATCAGATTATTCGCTCTGTTTGGCCAACACACAAACACTGCACATCTCCACAAACACACCATCCCCACATTGAAGCATGGTGGTGGCAGCATCATGGTGTGGGATGCTTCTTTGCAGCAAGTGCAGTCAGCGCCGACAGGTTTGAATGCATGTGTGCCGTGAGGAAGGATTTGTTTCCTGTGTGTGTGACTGCAAGAACAAAAGGGAGCCGCGTGTGTGTCCAGTTTGGGCTCCATTGCAAATACGAAGTACATAAACTCTGAAATTTGAAGCTGAAAATTGTTGAAGAAGTACAACTACTAAAAACTTGTACATAAAGTAGTGGTCAAAATTGATGGTTGAATGTTCCTTCTGGCAATATAATCGTTTAAAAACCTGTTGCAGTGTTGTTTTGTTGTGTGCTGCGGGAGCACTGCTTTTACGGTGTTGAAAAATAGCTGAAACTTAACTGTTGCTATATTTTGTGCTGTATTGCTATATTCACCCAGTGTGTTGAGACAGATGTGTACGCAGCTCTGTCCTGTGCCCTACTGAAGCATAGGAGGGGCGTATACCCCCGAGTGGGTGTGCCTAGACCTCACACACTCGGGCCTGCTTAACAGGAAGAAAGGAGAGAGGCTGACTTCCCTCCTCCCCATCTGAGACTCTCTGGAGTCAGGTCTGACCACTTAATATTATTTGGCCTACACCACATTTTCTGTACATAAACTGAGAGCTGCAATACAGTATTGGCATATATGGTTGCATTGTTTGATTTAAATGTATTACCAGATGCTGAATTCAGAATAAGTGCTTAAGAAGAGGTGACGTAGGACATATAACATAACTTGTGCTTGAACATGTATGTTGCTTAACTTAGTTAATAAGACCAAATTGCAATTATTGCCATTCTAAAACTACGCAATTGAGCCTATCCAGGTATAAAAACATCAAAAGACAATATTCAAATTGTTGATACGCACAGCAGAAATGGACGGAATACCGGTAACCCTCTTGGGAATGAAATATCCCCTGAGCAAAAAAGACATAGAGAAAACATCTGAAAGATGGGAGAAGCGAACTAAAAACTTATGCAGTCCTTGGCCAGCTGGAGGCACATTTGACGTCAATGCATGCGAAGAGAAGCAACTCAAAAAAAAATAAAAGACTAAAAACCCTTGGACAAAGGCAAGAAAAGAAAACAGAAAAGACGGAAAGAGGAAGAGATAATTAAACTGTTCAAAGATGAAGGCACAAATTACAGGAACAGGTTGAGAGAAATCCGAGAGAATTTAAGAGCTAAAAAGGTGCGAGCGGAGAGGAAACAGACAAAGAAACAGCTAGTGTCAACAGATACTGCAGGAATATATCCAAATCTGGCAGGGGCCGTTCAAATTTCAGGAGACATTGAATTTGATCCTTACCGAGCATCTCATGTCCAATATAAAGAGTCGACTCCAAAAGTTTACAGCAGAGAAAGGAACAAGGAAGTTGTAAAGGACAAACCAAAAGTCTAAGATTGTTTTGCAGAGAGAAACCAGGCTCTGAAAGAGAAAGAGGCAGAGGCATATTGGTTGAAGTTTGACCAACTAAGTGAAGAAAACCTGTAACATACTAAGTATCAAGAGATAGAAGTAGAGGCAGAACAGGAAAAAGGGCGAAGAGATGTTAAGGGAGAAGAGAGGGCACACGATATGAGAGAGCAGGGCAAAGTATGTGAAGCTCGAGCAAATTACACTGAAGGACCTCGGGAAGTAGAACAGAGAGATATTGTGTCAGGAAGTCTTACATTTGCTGCAGGAAGCCAACAGGGGGCCAAAAGCAAGGAGAAAGATTATGACCTTAGATACAGACCTGCAATAAGGCCTCCAGACAGATATGACCCTGGGCAATATCCAATATGGATAAAGGGGGCACAGGGACAGTATATCCCATGGCAAACACTCGACCTTGAGGGACTGATTGCTCGACTTCCTAACGTCCATGAGGGGGCCAGCAAATGGATAAAAGCATTCAAGGAAGAGACAGTGGGCAAAATATTGGCTCTTGGCGACATTAAGGCACTGTGGGCCCGAACCATGGGGGTGCCAACGATGGAAAATGTCTTGCGCATGAGTGGCCCACACTGGATGGTTGATCCACTAGCCGATGGAACTGAATTCAAATCATATCGAGCTGGCTTATGGGGGGGCCCTGAGGAAAGAATATCCGGTCAAGATTGACCCCAAGGCACTGAAGGGTGAGCTTCTTACTGATACAGAGAATCCAGCTGCCTACATCAGTCGTCAACTGAAAAGATGGAAGCAGGAAACTGAGGAGGAAGCTGAGAGAAGCCCTCTCTCAAGCACACTGTTCAGAACATCAGTGATAGAGGCCATGCCAAGCCCAGTAAAAAGCAGATTGGAGGATGTTGTGGGACTGACATTACATTACATTACATTACGATCATTTGGCAGACGCTTTTATCCAAAGTGACTTACATTACGTTACCACCCTTCGCAGAGGGGGGAGCAATTGAGGGTTCGGTGCCTTGCTCAGGGGCACCTCGGCAGGGACTGGAACTGGCAACCCTCCAGTTCCCAAGCAGAAGCTCTACCCACTGAGCTACTGCCTCCCTCGACATCAAAGTCACACAGAGAATTCTGTGACCATGTGGTACATGCCATAGAAAAATACAGAAAGGACGAGGAGAGAATGAGGGCGCAGAAGAAAGATATTCAAAGGAAAGTTGCTCAGCTACAACTTAGTGAACTGACTAACAAATATAAGAAAATGTTTCAAGCTCCAGTTCTGAACAATCAGTCAGGTGAAGAGACACCTGTCACTCAAACCTCTGCTCCATCTCCTGTCCAACCCCCTTCCATCATCAATGTCTATTCCCAATAGCAACGAATACGACAACAGGCTCCAAAGATGAGGAGACCACCTGCATCGCACCGCAGAGGAGGCAAGGGGGGACGTCCTCCAAGACAAGGAACTCCAAGTCTCTGCTGGGGATGGGGGCAGCCCGACACAATCGCCAAAGTAGTCCATCAAACCCATGGCCAACTCCCAATTGGACCGAACGGGGTTCTGGTGATCAGCCACCCCAACGAAGACTAACGGAAGACAAACTGTTCAAAAATTCACGGAAATTTGTTAGGGAGAGATGGATTATGTAAATTAAAAGTAAAGAGCTGGTGTTCACCACAATGACAATTCTGGACGCAATCTTCAAATAAGCGTAACATAAAAAAGAACAAATGTTTATTGGCTGGGGGATGTAACTGAACAAATGACTAAAATTCTACAGAAGTGGGAACATTTTAAATTTAATCTAATACATAATAATAGGAAAACAGGGAGCAGCCATAAATATTGACCCCAATCCTTTCATTTTCAGAGTGATACAATGTTCCTGAATCTATAACATACATGACTTTGCGGGTAAATCTTAATTTGGAATCAAAAGACTTGAGAGGTACTTTTAGGGCGCTGCTAGTTTACTGTTTTATTTTTACTATTTGTATTATTGAGTTGTTTACACATCTGAAGGTTAAAAGCTCCAGAGTGCCTGTGTGGGGCGTACATGTGTTACATGCTCTGTACGTTGGTGGGGTTGATGCATAATGAAAGTTTATTATTTTGTTTATTTTCTTATTAAATTGATAGTTGCAGCTGTGGCATTGCTAACCATGTTGATTTCTGATTTGCACAGTGTAGATACACTGTGCAAGGGGGGAAGTGGTGAGAAAAATTAAACAACAGGGATATTGGTCGCCATTTTTGCAGACAATGATGGATGATGGGCTAGGACAATGGGAAATTTGTGCCCAAAATAATGCAAGAAAAGGAATATTAGCCATATTCCAGTGCCAGAAGGACCATTCAAACATCTAGTCATAGACTATGTTGACGTGATAAAATCAGTGCATGGAAAGCATTGCATGGTAGTAATAATTGATCGCTTTAGTCGTTGGGTTGAAGAAATAGCATCAAAAGGCCTAGGGTCAGAAACTGTTGTTAAGTTCTTGATAAAAGAAATAATTCCACGTTTTGGTATACATTCAGAAATAAGTTCAGATAATGGATCAGCATTTGTGCAGAACGTAGCTCGAGGAATCTTATAACAGTTAAGAAGCAGACAAAGGTTGGTAAGTGTATATCATCATCAATCTCAAAGGACAGTCAAAAGAGTTAATGGGACTCTAAAAGGCAAAGCAGCACAAAGCTCAATGGCAATGATGCTTTACCACTTGCACTAATGAGTTATCGAATGCAAACTAACAGAAGCAGACATTTAACCCTGCATGAGAGGCGGACTGGTGGACTCATGCCACACCGCATTTGAGAGGACCCTATAAGGGACCTCCGCTTGAGCAGTTGCAAATGCAGTTGAAGGAATATATGAGGTGGCTAACTGCCATACATGAAGTCATCTATTTACAGGAAAAAAACAGGGTTCCTGATTCTAGTTCAGTAGCAGAGAGCCCGGTGGTGCCAGTGAACATTACATTACATTACGATCATTTGGCAGACGCTTTTATCCAAAGCGACTTACATTACCACCCTTCGCAGAGGGGGGAGCAATTGAGGATCGGTGCCTTGCTCAGGGGCACCTCGGCAGGGGCTCGAACCGGCGCCCCTCCGGTTCCCAAGCTGAAGCACTACCCATTGAGCCACTGCCTCACGCAGGTCCACATTCAGGTCCAGAGAAAGTGACGCGAAGGGCCGTACACAGGGCAACACCAACTGCTGTCCAGGTGGAGGGAAGAACTACATGGTACCATCCAAACCACTACACCACTGTCCATAGAGCTGAAGCAGACATCTAGCATTGCCACGCATGAGGACATCTATATCAACATATATGAACTTTGCACTTCCTGTATCAGTATCGGGTTGATATATGTATACTCTGTATCAGCATATTAACATGCATTTGTTACTCATGGTGTTTGCATCTGTATTGGTAAATGCAGGAACTACAATATTCCTTTAGGAAGAACTCTTGATTGTGTAAGTTTATGCTAATCTCATTTTGATCTTATTTTCAGTTAAATAGGTAATTCATTTACTCAGTAATCACAATTAAGCAATTCATATTTCAGTTTTACATTGTTGGTTTATGTTTATGATCTACACACAACTGGGCACCGCAGGCAAAATGCTGTCTTGACAAGATCTGCCAGGCTTACATTCCATTTATAACCTATTTTTATGTATGTAACCTATTTTTATGTATGTATTGTTATGGAACCACATCCAGCGCAAAAGCGTGATCGCCCATGATTAAGTTGAGAGGCAAGGGGGTCGTGAGGGAATTTTTCTAGCATATTGATGCTAGTTTTTGCCCGTCACTGGTTGTTTGGTTCCAGCTAAAATATGTATATCATCATGTTGGCTATATTGAAATCGCCAAAGGGGGAATTATGTGGAAGAAAATGTACTATATTCAGGACAATAGTATGCAAGTGAACCGTGTGTTCTTGGCAATCATTTAATATTATGTAACTGTTCAATATCAGAAAGGAAGTACACAAGTTGTTTTTAACCTTGAGTGTTTTACCAGAAACATCCATCATCAGCGAGGAAGCGACATTGTGTATTGCCAGGTCACCGTGACATGGTTACTAAGGTAGCCAGGGCCAACAATAGAACAATGGAAAGTTCTAGTTTGGGTTTGTGAGGGCTGGGGTGAGGTTCTAGGAACTCCTTGATATAAACTGATGTTGGCTCTATGAGGAGCCAGTGCCCATATTCACAATGACGTGTAAGATAGCACTCATGTGTGAATGAATAAACGAAGAAACACAGCCTCAACTGTCTCCGCAAATTGATATATAGAATTATACTATTGTATATTGTTCTTCTAAACACCTTCAAACTGCACCTAGTCACCCCATCTGAAATTCCATTGAGTGCAGTTAATGTGTCTCAAGTGATTGTAGTATAACGACACCTGTGTCTAGGAGGTCCAGTCAATGGTTCAGAAGTATTCCTGCTAGAATTACACAATACAGACAAAAGAACACTCCAAGCAACTTAGAGAAAAGATATTTAAAAAGAATAAGTCAGGGGATGGCTACAAAACCAATTCCAACTCACTGCGCATCCCCCGGAGTTCATTTGAATCCATCATCAAGAAATGGAAGGAGTATGGCCATCCTCACAAACTGAGTGACTGGGCAAGAGGGAGACTGGTGAGGGAGACCACCAAGACACCTGCGACCACTCTGAAGGACTTAAAACCTTCAGTGGCTGAGATTGGAGAGACTGTGCATGCAACTGTTGCCCGAGTTCTTCACTAGTCAAAACTGTATGGGAGAGTGGCAAAGAGAAGCCACTGTTGAAAAATCTCAAACTGGAGATCGCCCAAAGGCATGTGGGTGACTCCAAGGCCAATTTGGAGGAAGGTTATTTGATCTGATGAGACAAAAATGTAGCTTTTGGGTCATCAGATTATTCGCTCTGTTTGGCCAACACGTAAACACTGCACATCTCAACAAACACACCATCCCCAGATTGAAGCATGGTGGTGGTGGCAGCATCATGGTGTGGGATGCTTCTTGGCAGCAGGCCCTGGAAGGCTTCTAAAGATAGAGGGGAAAATGAATGCAGCAACATTTTGTGCAATACTGGAGGACATTATGACTCAGTATGCAAGAGAGCAACAACCTCGGAGAACAGCTGTTCACGCCTCTCCACACAGACTCAGTGCTGTGATTGCAGCCAAAAGTGCATGTACTAATTGGCTTGTACCTGTACTCTGCTCAATGACAATGAAGTTGAATCAAATCTCATTTGCCAGGTCACCGTGACATGGTTACTAAGGTAGCCAGGGCCAACAATAGAACAATGGAAAGTTCTAGTTTGGGTTTGTGAGGGCTGGGGTGAGGTTCTAGGAACTCCTTGATATAAACTGATGTTGGCTCTATGAGGAGCCAGTGCCCATATTCACAATGACGTGTAAGATAGCACTCATGTGTGAATGAATAAACGAAGAAACACAGCCTCAACTGTCTCCGCAAATTGATATATAGAATTATACTATTGTATATTGTTCTTCTAAACACCTTCAAACTGCACCTAGTCACCCCATCTGAAATTCCATTGAGTGCAGTTAATGTGTCTCAAGTGATTGTAGTATAACGACACCTGTGTCTAGGAGGTCCAGTCAATGGTTCAGAAGTATTCCTGCTAGAATTACACAATACAGACAAAAGAACACTCCAAGCAACTTAGAGAAAAGATATTTAAAAAGAATAAGTCAGGGGATGGCTACAAAACCAATTCCAACTCACTGCGCATCCCCCGGAGTTCATTTGAATCCATCATCAAGAAATGGAAGGAGTATGGCCATCCTCACAAACTGAGTGACTGGGCAAGAGGGAGACTGGTGAGGGAGACCACCAAGACACCTGCGACCACTCTGAAGGACTTAAAACCTTCAGTGGCTGAGATTGGAGAGACTGTGCATGCAACTGTTGCCCGAGTTCTTCACTAGTCAAAACTGTATGGGAGAGTGGCAAAGAGAAGCCACTGTTGAAAAATCTCAAACTGGAGATCGCCCAAAGGCATGTGGGTGACTCCAAGGCCAATTTGGAGGAAGGTTATTTGATCTGATGAGACAAAAATGTAGCTTTTGGGTCATCAGATTATTCGCTCTGTTTGGCCAACACGTAAACACTGCACATCTCAACAAACACACCATCCCCAGATTGAAGCATGGTGGTGGTGGCAGCATCATGGTGTGGGATGCTTCTTGGCAGCAGGCCCTGGAAGGCTTCTAAAGATAGAGGGGAAAATGAATGCAGCAACATTTTGTGCAATACTGGAGGACATTATGACTCAGTATGCAAGAGAGCAACAACCTCGGAGAACAGCTGTTCACGCCTCTCCACACAGACTCAGTGCTGTGATTGCAGCCAAAAGTGCATGTACTAATTGGCTTGTACCTGTACTCTGCTCAATGACAATGAAGTTGAATCAAATCTAATTCACTCGTGTAGCCATACTGACACCTACTGGAAATTTCGGATATTGCTGCATAGTAATGACTGGTGATCAAAACACATCACACACACACATCATTATACCCACAGAACACAAACAAAAAATATAAAGGAACCCTCTTATTAACATTCTTTTAATGGAAATACGAATGTCTTCCCTAAACATGACATCTGCGACACGTTGAGGTCACATACATTTCTTTTGCCACCCTTTGTCCTTTTGTCACCATCCAGAGTATTATCAATTTGGGTTGATTTAATCAGTGTTACATATTGGCAACATAGACAAATCTATTCCCATGTCTGAAGAAACACTAAGCAGTGTATTGGATGCACAGCAAAATGACTTTATCCAGGGTCATGGGTGGCTTCATCACTTTCTTCTTAACACTGTAAAACGGCACCTTGTCCCCACATCTCGTCTTTAATTCATTCATAAATTTGCTCTTGGCCACACCCAGAATCGGCCTCAGCTCACACATCACCTATAATGCAAGTAAGTGTTAAAACTTGCAACGATGCTTGCTGAGTGGATAAGCCAGATACGATCGGCACGATTCAGCCCTGAAAATCCAGATGGCCAAACCAGTGACTTGGAGGAGGAGGAGGAGGAACTGCAGCTACAGATCCCATGATGATTACACACATCTCACACATTCCTCACTGCAAAAGCTTTTTCAGTAAGAATCAAGTGTCACTAAATTAATTATTAAATCAATTATTCAGCCGAGCCATCCTCACAAACTGAGTGACTGGGCAAGAGGGAGACTGGTGAGGGAGACCACCAAGACACCTACGACCTCTCTGAAGGAGTTAAAACCTTCAGTGGCTGAGATTGGAGAGACTGTGCATACAACTGTTGCCCGAGTTCTTCACTAGTCAAAGCTGTATGGGAGAGTGGCAAAGAGAAAGCCACTGTTGAAAAATCTCGAACTGGAGTTCGCCCAAAGGCATGTGGGAGACTCCAAGGTCAATTTGCAGGAAGGTGATTTGATCTGATGAGACAAAAATTTGCTTTTGGGTCATCAGATTATTCGCTCTGTTTGGCCAACACTTAAACACTGCACATCTCCACAAACACACTATCCCCACATTGCAGCATGGTGGTGTGGCAGCATCATGGTGTGGGGGGCTTCTTGACAGCAGGCCCTGGTAGGCTTGTAAAGATAGAGGGGAAAATGAATGCAGCAACATTTTGTGAAATCCTGGAGGACATTATGACTCAGTATGCAAGAGAGCTACAACCTCGGAGAAGAGCTGTTCACGCCCGATCCCGAAGCAGGCTGACAGAGCTTGAGCTTTTTTGCAAGGAAGAATGGAAAGAAATTGCAGTATCCAGACGTGCAAGCCTGATAGAGACCTCTCCACACAGACTCAGTGCTGTGATTGCAGCCAAAGGTGCATCTACTCATTGGCTTGTACCTGTACTCTGCTTAATGACAATGAAGTTGAATCAAATCTAATTCACTGGTGTAGCCTTACTGACACCTACTGGAAGTTTGCAGATATTGCTGCATAGCAATGACTAGTGATCAAAACACATCACACACAATATTAAACCCAAATAACACAAAAGAAGAATATAAAGGAACCCTCTTATTAACATTCTTTCAAAGGAAATAATATTGTCTACCCTAAACATGACATCTGCGAAAGATTGAGGTCAAAGACATTCCTTGTGTCACCCTTTGTCCTTTTGTCACCATCGAGAATATTATCAATCTAGGTTGATTTAATGGGTGTAACATATTGGCAACATACACAAATCTATTCCCATGTCTGAAGAGACACTAAGCAGTGTATTGGATACACAGCAACATGACTTCATCCAGGGTCATGGGTGGCTTCATCACTTTCTTCTAAACACTGTAAAACGGCACCTTGTCCTCCCATCTCATCTTTAATTCATTCATAAATTTGCTCTTGGCCACACCCAGAATCAGCCTCAGCTCACACATCACCTATAATGCAAGTAAGTGTTAAAACTTTGTAGGGGCATATACCAGTTCTAAGACTTGAAAATGTTCGGCCTAAATTCAGTTTAAAAGCCTGCTGCCACATGGCTGAAACATGCAGCCTTTTGTCCACTGTGGTATATTTTGCTTGTATATCTAGTATCTCAATAAGAACATATATTCATTCTACTAGGGAAGGCCTTACAGCTGACAATGGACAAAGGAAAAGTGAACTGAACCGGACAAGGAATGTAAATAGCACCTGAGGTCAGCAGTTTAAGCCTTGGGCTTAAACGGCTGGCCTATAGATAACAGTCTAAATACATATATTCATGTTAAGAGTAAAGATAAAAGTTTACATGCCAAATAAAGGCCATTATAAAATGAACTGTTGCTCCCTCAGGATGGCCACGTAGTGTTTACAGTGGTCTCAGGCGGTTTGTCAATATCCACTGAAACGGGTCTTTTCTTGAGTGACAATCAACTGTATAAATACGTCTGAAAGTCGGAGTTCGGGTGGCGACTCATTCCGGCTGCAGAGTCCCTCACAAGCGTTCCATGGTGCTTGTTATGATGCTGTACTTTGTATAATAAAACCCCATTATACAAGCAAAGACAGTGTCAGCGGAGATCCTTTCTTCCTTCATCTTCACATCATCGCAACCCAAGATTACACTAAAGATTTGGCGTCACGAATCCGGCCGTCGCCGACAACTTCCAGCACCGAGTCATCACCGGGTGAGCATTCTCTCATTTAAAACGGAGCGCTGACTCGTTCGTTGAGGCTGTTGTGTATTGCTGTCTGGTCACACCGTATAAAGAATTACATGTGTGGGTGTTCTATGATGTGTTGATGGAAGAATAAGACTCCGTTCCAAATTGGGGATTATTTGCGTTGTAAACAGCGCAAAAGGGGGGAGTAGTATAGAATTAAGAAATAGGAGAAATAAAAAGAGAGAGGATAGTAAGGATAAATACAGGATAAAGAGTTAAAAAGGAAAAGTGTAGAATAGTCTAAATTAGTAACGATAAGGTGAACTAAACAACATCATGCAAGATTAAGGAAGACTAGGCCCGTCTGTTAAACAGTAAGACATGTGTAGATTAGACACTGCGTGAAAGTTGACTTTGAGGAATAGTCATTTTTGGTTAAAAATAAAGTGAAGAAGAGATGAGTAAAGAATAAGAGTAATAAAGAGATAAGAAGTACAGAATAACAGAGAAGAAGATTTAAAGGAAAGCCGCAGATTTGGACAAAAGCCCTCTGGGAGGCGATGTTAGATGGGCCATAAAACCTGGAAAAGCTCACTAGGACAATTTCAGGTCAGTCTGGGAACTGGAGGTTGTAAAAAGAAATTCAATTGCAAGTTCCAATCGAACACTCGTTAACGAACAAGTGTCTGAAGAAGCCTCTCATTGAATATTTTCAGCCTCAAAAGGTAGCACAAATTAAACTGAGTAAATAAAGGATAAGGAGCGGCAGATAAAAGCATGCTATAGGGAAATGTATGAATGAGACTCGCGAATTTGGGAATGAATACCGGTTGTATTTTTGGATGATGTTGCATTAGTAATGCGTTTTGTAAGATTGTTTTGTGTTTTGACTGTGAGTGATTGATCTCAGGGGCAAATAGAGCTGATCTCTCTCTCTGCCGCTGCTGCGTGGGTCACTCTGGTGCGTGTGTGTGTCTCTGTGTGTTAGCTGTGTGAGAAAGGAACTGTTTGTTTAAGTGATTAATGTTGATGTGGGAGATTTTGTGTTAAAAAGACATATATAGGTTGTGATAAAGAGTAGGAGACTTAGCAATAGATATAGGGAAAGATAATTTGTGTCAACTATTGATGAATTAGAAGAAATGAAGGGGACTTTTTACTTTATAGAAGAATGAGCTTCGAATAAGAGGACAGGTATTTGATTTGGTTAAATATATATGAGCCCCTATATAGGACAGTGTTCACTTGATAAAATAAATGAGCCATCTTTGGACATTTTTAGTGATAAATTGAGTGCTGGCTATGCTGTAGTAAAAGCACTAGGAACTGGATTTGTGGTCGAGAAGGCGGAAATAGTACCACAGCCGGCATCAGCACAGCTTGCTGAACTTGTGGGGTTAACTGAAGCGTGTTTGTTAGCAGAAGGAAAGCGAGTGACAATATACACCGACTCTGCTTATGCACATAATGTATGTCATTTGTTTGGAGCGATGTGGAAGAACCGAGGGTTTAAGAAAACGGATGGTTCTCCAATACAGCATCATGCACAAATAATGAAGTTGTGAATGCTATGATGAAGCCTAGAGAAATAGCAATAGCTAAA
The DNA here is from genome assembly GCF_046128005.1 of Genypterus blacodes. Classification (NCBI taxonomy): domain Eukaryota; kingdom Metazoa; phylum Chordata; class Actinopteri; order Ophidiiformes; family Ophidiidae; genus Genypterus; species Genypterus blacodes. The sequence continues at coordinate 835,839 of NW_027466998.1, read as the reverse complement.
TGTGCAGCACATAAAGCGGATGCGTCAAAAATCACGCAGGGGAATAAAGCGGCTGATGAAGCTGCAAAAGTAGTCACGGGTGCAGACAAATTGGGCAAAGTTTTTCTGGTTACTCATGAAGTGGATTTGGAAGACAAAATTACGGCAAGGGATGTAATTTTGATGCAAGAAGCTGCTCCTGCAATGGATAAACAGTTGTGGCAAGATCGAGGTGCCACACAAGATTCTACGGGTCTTTGGAGAAATCATGAGGGGCTGATAATAGCACCTCCGGACCTGTTAGGTCTGATGATTCAGGAAGCACATGGGTTAGCTCATGTTGCAAGGGGAGAAGTTAGAAGAAAGATCACAAAGGAATATGGATTTTGGGCACCATGTTTGCTTGAACAGATTGATTACGTCATAGGCAGATGTACTATTTGTCTGAAAAATAATGTTCGGAAGGGTGTGATGGTTCCTCCGGGGTACATTCCAACTCCGAGGGGGCCTATGCGAGAACTAGTTATAGACTTTGTCGATATGATAAAACCAGTTGAAGGAAAGAGATATATGCTAGTTGTCGTGGACAGATTTTCACGATGGCCTGAAGCCTGGCCAACCAAGCGGAAGGACGCTCTGTCAGATGCCAAGTTCTTGTGTAGAGAGGTCATAAGCAGGAGGGGACTTCCAGATCGGATATCCTCAGACAATGGGAAGGAGTTTGTTGATAAGATTGTAGAATTGATTTTGAGTTTTAGTAAGTTCTACGAGAGGGTGATGTAATTAAAGGGGGGAAATAGAAAAAAGTGACCCTAATAAATCTGAAATAATTACATGTATTCATTTGTATTTGATGTTTTGATTTACATCTGTTGTTTGTGCAAAAGATACTTGGTGTTTTTTCTTTCCTTCCAGAAGAAGATTGGGGGAATTATAGGCTGAAAGAATTCAGATACGCAAACAAGGACAATAAGAATGGACTGAAGGACTCTGGACAAGGACACGATGATCAGATGTTCAGATTCAACATATCATCAACACTACGTTGAAGAGTCGATGATGCTGAAAAGAATGCAGTGTGTTATGTTTTTAGGTTTTGTCTAATATGAAATTGCGTGATTAATACTTAAATTGCATATTATTTTCTTGATGCTAGTGTGTAGAGTGATTTTTTCAGTTATGGGGTTAAATATATTGGGATCTCAGATGTTTTGTTTTTTTCCTCGACGTTTAGGGAAATAGGGACTAGGCAGGGAAAGGTCCATCTGAAGGTTCAATGGGTCGACCAGCCTGAATTTGGACATTGTTTTGATTTTATTTTCTGAGGCTTCCATATGTATTTGCCTAAGATATACTTTACATAGATTGTTAAATTTCCTTTAATTGGTCTGGAGTACTATATGTGGTCGCCTAGGCAGAGGGGCCGCGAGAGAATTTTCCTGTCTAGATTGTATGAGGGATATTTCAAGAAAGATGGCTGCCTGACAGGTTTTTCGATCTCGCACTCCATAAAGAAGAATTACGAATTAAGAATTGATGAAATTGATAAAGTTATGATGTAAGAAACACATGTAGGAGGAATTGGTATCTCTGTTATAATTGTATTCATGTATGCTATACTCTTTTGTTTTTCGAGACTCTGACAGAGTCCCGAAGGGGGGAATATGTGGTATATTTTGCTTGTATATCTAGTATCTCAATAAGAACATATATTTATTCTACTAGGGAAGGCCTTACAGCTGACAATGGACAAAGGAAAAGTGAACTGAACCGGACAAGGAATGTAAATAGCACCTGAGGTCAGCAGTTTAAGCCTTGGGCTTAAACGGCTGGCCTATAGATAACAGTCTAAATACATATATTCATGTTAAGAGTAAAGATAAAAGTTTACATGCCAAATAAAGGCCATTATAAAATGAACTGTTGCTCCCTCAGGATGGCCACGTAGTGTTTACAGTGGTCTCAGGCGGTTTGTCAATATCCACTGAAACGGGTCTTTTCTTGAGTGACAATCAACTGTATAAATACGTCTGAAAGTCGGAGTTCGGGAGGCGACTCATTCCGGCTGCAGAGTCCCTCACAAGCGTTCCATGGTGCTTGTTATGATGCTGTACTTTGTATAATAAAACCCCATTATACAAGCAAAGACAGTGTCAGCGGAGATCCTTCCTTCCTTCATCTTCACATCATCGCAACCCAAGATTACACTAAACCACAAAACAAGGAGACAACCTAGTGTTGTAGTTGATCAACCCCCTTTTCACACCTTGATGTGAAGATGTCAGAGAATAAGCTACCACGACCTTGGCCAGAATGTTAACTCTTGCCTGTGAGGTCATTTGCAGCATAAAAAGCCCAGCAGGCCCACTAAGAAATCCCTTCTCCCCTTCACCTCCAGCCCTTCACCTTCACCCTTCGCCTCTTCCACACAAACCTTCCACAGAAACGGCTCCTCTCCAGGAAGGCTCCCTTTATCAACTCAAGGGAGGAAAGAGACCTAAGAACTTGCCCTGGATGCTCCAATCCAGTGAACCCAGACTTCTCAGTTTTTCAGCTAATGGCCTCCAGCTCAACTCCAAGCAGAAAGGAGACGCAAGAAACTCAAGAATGTGCCCTGGATTTTCCCAATTCAGCGAACCCAAGATTCCTCTCTGTGCTACTGCTCGACTGCTCGATCTCTCTCTCTCCCTGAACAAAGGCCCAAACTTTGTTTCAGTGAACACCTTTTTCCTCTCTCTAAACCCGTGGAGATCCCCCTTTGGTTGCTCGACCTGAATCCTGATTACACCCGAGGAAAGAAGCGTTTCCTCCTGTTTTCTTCCAATTCCCCGTCGACCAACTACCAGGCCTTCCCACTGGGACCAGGAAAATCGAGGACTTGCAGACTGGCCCTATGATCAACTCATCAGCGCCTGAATCTATTTAAACCCACGTCCCAACTGGATCTTCAACACAACGGACTGCTCGACTACCTCTACGGTGAATTACCACACGGACGTAATTCCACCAAGTAAGGCTTAGACGTCTGGGTAGACAAAGAGTAAGGAAGTGATATTATGTGCATTAGATATAGGATACTATGTGTTCTTAACTAAGCTTAATATTACAAGTGTGTTCTTTAATTTTTCCTTGGTGTTAATCAACACCGATTGCATGTGCGCCGTTCTCTCTCTCCCCACTTAAGTTGCTTGGTGATATTGGTGGCTAGTAGTGTACGTAATGTGTGTTTTGTATTAACTGTTTCACCTACAGATTTTTGGACGTTGTGTTTGCGTTTGTCAAACATTGTGTGAAGTCTTTTCAGGTCAATTCATCACTGGATTCAAGTCGAGTGTAAGAAGTCCAAACCACTGGGAATAGTTCAGATTTAGGTCCGTGTGTGCTTCTGGCACAGAATTGATCGACCCTCTATTCCAGGGGTCGTCAATTAAGTTTGACCGCGGGCCAGATATTTTCCAAGCCATTACATGGCGGGCCACAACCGAAACAATAGCTAATTTAATTAATTAATATTGGGGGAGGGGTTATAATGAAAATGATAGGCGTTGTTGAAATGACAAATCAGACGCTATATCAGGGCTATAACGAGACATTCAAGCGGGCTGATGTAGGTTAAATTTGTAGACTGACCACTGGGGGCGCTATTAGTTATATGCCGACTTTTCCACTGTTGCTGTTAGGGGTCCCCACTTACCTCCTCTGAAAAAAATGACCAAAGTTTAAATTTTCTTTAAACTCATAACAATGAATCATCGTGCCCCCAGAGTGTGTGTGTGTATTTTTTGAGCTCTTTGGCTTCTTCCTTGTCCAAGATATGGGCTTTTAAAGGAATTGAATTTCGGTCAAAATTGTCAAAATGACTCCAAACTTGCACCAAAGAATCCTGGTGCCATGGGGATGTTGTGTGTGAATTTGGGGCTTTTTATGTGTTTCCTATGCCAAGATATGGCCCATCCAAAAAAAAGTCAAAGTGGATATGGGTCCCCCCTTACCTCCTCTGAAAAAAATGACCAAAATTTAAATTTTTTTTAAACTCATACCAATGAATCATCGTGCCCCCCAGAGTGTGTGTGGATTTTTTGAGCTCTTAAGCTTCCTCCTTGTCCAAGATATGGGCTTTTAAAGGAATTGGATTTCAGTCAAAATTGTCAAAATGACTCCAAACTTGCACCAAAGAATCCTGGTGCCATGGGGATGTTGTGTGTGAATTTGGGGCTTTTTGTGTGTTCCCTAGGCCAAGATATGGCCCATCCAAAAAAAAGTCAAAGTGGATAAGGGTCCCCCCTTACCTCCTCTGAAAAAAATGACCAAAATTTAATTTTTTTTTAAACTCATACCAATGAATCATCGTGCCCCCCACAGTGTGTTTGTGTATTTTTTGAGCTCTTTAGCTTCTTCCTTGTCCAAGATATGGGCTTTTTAAGGAATTGGAATTTGGACAAAATTGTCAAAATGACTCCAAACTTGCACCAAATAATCCTGGTGCCATGGGGATGTTTTGTGTGAATTTGGGGCTTTTTATGTGTTTCCTATGCAAAGATATGGCCCATCCAAAAAAAAGTCAAAGTGGATAAGGGTCCCCCCTTACCTCCCCTGAAAAAAATGACAAAAATTTAATTTTTTTTTAAACTCATACCAATGAATAATCGTGCCCCCCAGAGTGTGTTTGTGTATTTTTTGAGCTCTTTAGCTTCTTCCTTGTCCAAGATATGGGCTTTTAAAGGAATTAAATTTCAGTCAAAATTGTCAAAATGACTCCAAACTTGCACCAAAGAATCCTGGTGCCATGGGGATGTTGTGTGTGAATTTGGGGCTTTTTATGTGTTTCCTAGGCCAAGATATGGCCCATCCAAAAAAAAGTCAAAGTGGATAAGGGTCCCCCCCTTACCTCCCCTGAAAAAAATGACCAAAATTTATTTTTTTTTAAAACTCATACCAATGAATCATCTGCCCCCCAGAGTGTGTTTGTGTATATTTTGAGCTCTTTAGCTTCTTCCTTGTCCAAGATATGGGCTTTTAAAGGAATTAAATTTCGGTCAAAATTGTCAAAATGACTCCAAACTTGCACCAAAGAATCCTGGTGCCATGGGGATGTTGTGTGTGAATTTGGGGCTTTTTATGTGTTTCCTAGGCCAAGATATGGCCCATCCAAAAAAAAGTCAAAGTGGATAAGGGTCCCCCTTTACCTCCTCTGTAAAAAATAACCAAAATTTAAATTTTTTTTAAACGCATAGCAATGAATCATCGTGCCCCCCAGAGTGTGTTTGTGTATTTTTGGAGCTCTTTAGCTTCTTCCTTGTCCAAGATATGGGCTTTTAAAGGAATTGAATTTCGGTCAAAATTGTCAAAATGACTCCAAACTTGCACCAAAGAATCCTGGTGCCATGGGGATGTTGTGTGTGAATTTGCGGCTTTTTATGTGTTTTCTATGCCAAGATTTGGCCCATCCAAAATAAAGTCAAAGTGGATAAGGGTCCCCCTTTACCTCCTCTGAAAAAAATGACCAAAATTTAAATTTTCTTTAAACGCATACCAATGAATCATCGTGCACCCCAGAGTGTGTGTGTGGATTTTTTGAGCTCTTAACTTCCTCCTTGTCCGAGATATGGGCCTTTTAAGGAATTGGAATTTGGACAAAATTGTCAAAATGACTCCAAACTTGCACCAAAGAATCCTGGTGCCATGGGGATGTTGTGTGTGAATTTGGGGCTTTTTATGTGTTTCCTATGCCAAGATATGGCCCATCCAAAAAAAAGTCATAGTGGATAATGGTCCCCCCTAACCTCCTCTGAAAAAAATGACCAAAATTTAAATTTTCTTTAAACGTATACCAATGAATCATCGTGCACCCCAGAGTGTGTGTGTGGATTTTTTGAGCTCTTAAGCTTCCTCCTTGTCCAAGATATGGGCTTTTAAAGGAATTGGATTTCAGTCAAAATTGTCAAAATGACTCCAAACTTGCACCAAAGAATCCTGGTGCCATGGGGATGTTGTGTGTGAATTTGGGGCTTTTTGTGTGTTCCCTAGGCCAAGATATGGCCCATCCAAAAAAAAGTCAAAGTGGATAAGGGTCCCCCCTTACCTCCTCTGAAAAAAATGACCAAAATTTAAATTTTTTTTAAACTCATACCAATGAATCATCGTGCACCCCAGAGTGTGTTTGTGTATTTTTTGAGCTCTTTAGCTTCTTCCTTGTCCAAGATATGGGCTTTTTAAGGAATTGGAATTGGGACAAAATTGTCAAAATGACTCCAAACTTGCACCAAAGAATTCTGGTGCCATGGGGATGTTTTGTGTGAATTTGGGGCTTTTTGCGTGTTCCCTAGGCCAAGATATGGCCCATCCAAAAAAAATCAAAGTGGATAAGGGTCCCCCCTTACCTCCTCTGAAAAAAATGACCAAAATTTTAATTTTTTTTAAACTCATACCAATGAATCATCTTGCCCCCCAGAGTGTGTGTGGGTATTTTTTGAGCTCTTTAGTTTCTTCCTTGTCCAAGATTTGGGCTTTTAAAGGAATTGGATTTCAGTCAAAATTGCCAAAATGACTCCAAACGTGCACCAAAGAATCCTGGTGCCATGGGGATGTTTTGTGTGAATTTGGGGCTTTTTGTGTGTTCCCTAGGCCAAGATATGGCCCATCCAAAAAAAAGTCAAAGTGGATAAGGGTCTCCCCTTACCTCCCTTGAAAAAAATTACCAAAATTTAAATTTTTTTTAAACTCATACCAATGAATCATCGTGCCCCCCAGAGTGTGTTCGTGTATTTTTTGAGCTCTTTACCTTCTTCCTTGTCCAAGATATGGGCTTTTAAAGGAATTGAATTTCGGTCAAAATTGTCAAAATGACTCCAAACTTGCACCAAAGAATCCTGGTGCCATGGGGATGTTGTGTGTGAATTTGGGGCTTTTTATGTGTTTCCTAGGCCAAGATATGGCCCATCCAAAAAAAAGTCAAAGTGGATAAGGGTCCCCCTTTACCTCCTCTGTAAAAAATAACCAAAATTTAAATTTTTTTTAAACGCATAGCAATGAATCATCGTGCCCCCCAGAGTGTGTTTGTGTATTTTTGGAGCTCTTTAGCTTCTTCCTTGTCCAAGATATGGGCTTTTAAAGGAATTGAATTTCGGTCAAAATTGTCAAAATGACTCCAAACTTGCACCAAAGAATCCTGGTGCCATGGGGATGTTGTGTGTGAATTTGCGGCTTTTTATGTGTTTTCTATGCCAAGATTTGGCCCATCCAAAATAAAGTCAAAGTGGATAAGGGTCCCCCTTTACCTCCTCTGAAAAAAATGACCAAAATTTAAATTTTCTTTAAACGCATACCAATGAATCATCGTGCACCCCAGAGTGTGTGTGTGGATTTTTTGAGCTCTTAACTTCCTCCTTGTCCGAGATATGGGCCTTTTAAGGAATTGGAATTTGGACAAAATTGTCAAAATGACTCCAAACTTGCACCAAAGAATCCTGGTGCCATGGGGATGTTGTGTGTGAATTTGGGGCTTTTTATGTGTTTCCTATGCCAAGATATGGCCCATCCAAAAAAAAGTCATAGTGGATAATGGTCCCCCCTAACCTCCTCTGAAAAAAATGACCAAAATTTAAATTTTCTTTAAACGTATACCAATGAATCATCGTGCACCCCAGAGTGTGTGTGTGGATTTTTTGAGCTCTTAAGCTTCCTCCTTGTCCAAGATATGGGCTTTTAAAGGAATTGGATTTCAGTCAAAATTGTCAAAATGACTCCAAACTTGCACCAAAGAATCCTGGTGCCATGGGGATGTTGTGTGTGAATTTGGGGCTTTTTGTGTGTTCCCTAGGCCAAGATATGGCCCATCCAAAAAAAAGTCAAAGTGGATAAGGGTCCCCCCTTACCTCCTCTGAAAAAAATGACCAAAATTTAAATTTTTTTTAAACTCATACCAATGAATCATCGTGCACCCCAGAGTGTGTTTGTGTATTTTTTGAGCTCTTTAGCTTCTTCCTTGTCCAAGATATGGGCTTTTTAAGGAATTGGAATTGGGACAAAATTGTCAAAATGACTCCAAACTTGCACCAAAGAATTCTGGTGCCATGGGGATGTTTTGTGTGAATTTGGGGCTTTTTGCGTGTTCCCTAGGCCAAGATATGGCCCATCCAAAAAAAATCAAAGTGGATAAGGGTCCCCCCTTACCTCCTCTGAAAAAAATGACCAAAATTTTAATTTTTTTTAAACTCATACCAATGAATCATCTTGCCCCCCAGAGTGTGTGTGGGTATTTTTTGAGCTCTTTAGTTTCTTCCTTGTCCAAGATTTGGGCTTTTAAAGGAATTGGATTTCAGTCAAAATTGCCAAAATGACTCCAAACGTGCACCAAAGAATCCTGGTGCCATGGGGATGTTTTGTGTGAATTTGGGGCTTTTTGTGTGTTCCCTAGGCCAAGATATGGCCCATCCAAAAAAAAGTCAAAGTGGATAAGGGTCTCCCCTTACCTCCCTTGAAAAAAATTACCAAAATTTAAAATTTTTTTAAACTCATACCAATGAATCATCGTGCCCCCCAGAGTGTGTTCGTGTATTTTTTGAGCTCTTTACCTTCTTCCTTGTCCAAGATATGGGCTTTTAAAGGAATTGAATTTCGGTCAAAATTGTCAAAATGACTCCAAACTTGCACCAAAGAATTCTGGTGCCATGGGGATGTTTTGTGTGAATTTGGGGCTTTTTGTGTGTTCCCTAGGCCAAGATACGGCCCATCCAAAAAAAAAATCAAAGTGGATAAGGGTCCCCCCTTACCTCCTCTGAAAAAAATGACCAAAATTGTAATTTTTTTTAAACTCATACCAATGAATCATCGTGCCCCCCAGAGTGTGTTTGTGTATTTTTTGAGCTCTTAAGCTTCCTCCTTGTCCAAGATATGGGCTTTTAAAGGAATTGGATTTCAGTCAAAATTGTCAAAATGACTCCAAACTTGCACCAAAGAATGCTGGTGTCATGGGGATGTTGTGTGTGAATTTGGGGCTTTTTGTGTGTTCCCTAGGCCAAGATATGGCCCATCCAAAAAAAATCAAAGTGGATAAGGGTCCCCCCTTACCTCCTCTGAAAAAAATGACCAAAATTTAAATTTTCTTTAAACTCATACCAATGAATCATCGTGCACCCCAGAGTGTGTTTGTGGATTTTTTGAGCTCTTTAGCTTCTTCCTTGTCCAAGATATGGGCTTTTTAAGGAATTGGAATTGGGACAAATTTGTCAAAATGACTCCAAACTTGCACCAAAGAATCCTGGTGCCATGGGGATGTTGTGTGTGAATTTGGGGCTTTTTATGTGTTTCCTAGGCCAAGATATGGCCCATCCAAAAAAAAGTCAAAGTGGATAAGGGTCCCCCCTTACCTCCTCTGAAAAAAATGACCAAAATTTTAATTTTCTTTAAACTCATACCAATAAATAATCGTGCCCCCCAGAGTGTGTGTGTGGATTTTTTGAGCTCTTTAGCTTCCTCCTTGTCCAAGATATGGGCTTTTAAAGGAATTGGATTTCGGTCAAAATTGTCAAAATGACTCCAAACTTGCACCAAAGAATCCTGGTGCCATGGGGATGTTTTGTGTGAATTTGGGGCTTTTTATGTGTTTCCTATGCCAAGATATGGCCCATCCAAAAAAAAGTCAAAGTGGATAAGGGTCCCCCCTTACCTCCTCTGAAAAAAATGACCAAAATTTAAATTTTCTTTAGAGGCAGTAGCTCAGTGGGTAGAGCTTCCGCTTGGGAACTGGAGGATCGCCGGTTCGAGTCCCTGCCAAGGTGCCCCTGAGCAAGGCACCGAACCCTCAATTGCTCCCCCCTCTTCGTAGGGTGGTAATGTAATGTAAGTCGCTTTGGATAAAAGCGTCTGCCAAAATGCTCGTAATGTAAATGTAATGTAATGTGCACCCCAGAGTGTGTTTGTGGATTTTTTGAGCTCTTAAGCTTCCTCCTTGTCCAAGATATGGGCTTTTAAAGGAATTGGATTTCAGTCAAAATTGTCAAAATGACTCCAAACTTGCACCAAAGAATCCTGGTGCCATGGGGATGTTGTGTGTGAATTTGGGGCTTTTTGTGTGTTCACTAGGCCAAGATATGGCCCATCCAAAAAAAAGTCAAAGTGGATAAGGGTCCCCCCTTACCTCCTCTGAAAAAAATGACCAAAATTTAAAATTTTTTTAAACTCATACCAATGAATCATCTTGCCCCCCAGAGTGTGTGTGGGTATTTTTTGAGCTCTTTAGTTTCTTCCTTGTCCAAGATTTGGGCTTTTAAAGGAATTGGATTTCAGTCAAAATTGCCAAAATGACTCCAAACGTGCACCAAAGAATCCTATTGCCATGGGGATGTTGTGTGTGAATTTGGGGCTTTTTGTGTGTTCCCTAGGCTGAGATATGGCCCATCCAAAAAAAAGTCAAAGTGGATAAGGGTCCCCCCTTACCTCCCCTGAAAAAAATTACCAAAATTTAAATTTTTTTTAAACTCATACCAATGAATCATCGTGCCCCCCAGAGTGTGTTTGTGTATTTTTTGAGCTCTTTACCTTCTTCCTTGTCCAAGATATGGGCTTTTAAAGGAATTGAATTTCGGTCAAAATTGTCAAAATGACTCCAAACTTGCACCAAAGAATTCTGGTGCCATGGGGATGTTTTGTGTGAATTTGGGGCTTTTTGTGTGTTCCCTAGGCCAAGATATGGCCCATCCAAACAAAAAATCAAAGTGGATAAGGGTCCCCCCTTACCTCCTCTGAAAAAAATGACCAAAATTTAAATTTTTTTTAAACTCATACCAATGAATCATCGTGCACCCCAGAGTGTGTTTGTGGATTTTTTGAGCTCTTTAGCTTCTTCCTTGTCCAAGATATGGGCTTTTTAAGGAATTGGAATTGGGACAAATTTGTCAAAATGACTCCAAACTTGCACCAAAGAATCCTGGTGCCATGGGGATGTTGTGTGTGAATTTGGGGCTTTTTATGTGTTTCCTAGGCCAAGATATGGCCCATCCAAAAAAAAGTCAAAGTGGATAAGGGTCCCCCCTTACCTCCTCTGAAAAAAATGACCAAAATTTTAATTTTCTTTAAACTCATACCAATAAATAATCGTGCCCCCCAGAGTGTGTGTGTGGATTTTTTGAGCTCTTTAGCTTCCTCCTTGTCCAAGATATGGGCTTTTAAAGGAATTGGATTTCGGTCAAAATTGTCAAAATGACTCCAAACTTGCACCAAAGAATCCTGGTGCCATGGGGATGTTTTGTGTGAATTTGGGGCTTTTTATGTGTTTCCTATGCCAAGATATGGCCCATCCAAAAAAAAGTCAAAGTGGATAAGGGTCCCCCCTTACCTCCTCTGAAAAAAATGACCAAAATTTAAATTTTCTTTAGAGGCAGTAGCTCAGTGGGTAGAGCTTCCGCTTGGGAACTGGAGGATCGCCGGTTCGAGTCCCTGCCAAGGTGCCCCTGAGCAAGGCACCGAACCCTCAATTGCTCCCCCCTCTTCGTAGGGTGGTAATGTAATGTAAGTCGCTTTGGATAAAAGCGTCTGCCAAAATGCTCGTAATGTAAATGTAATGTAATGTGCACCCCAGAGTGTGTTTGTGGATTTTTTGAGCTCTTAAGCTTCCTCCTTGTCCAAGATATGGGCTTTTAAAGGAATTGGATTTCAGTCAAAATTGTCAAAATGACTCCAAACTTGCACCAAAGAATCCTGGTGCCATGGGGATGTTGTGTGTGAATTTGGGGCTTTTTGTGTGTTCACTAGGCCAAGATATGGCCCATCCAAAAAAAAGTCAAAGTGGATAAGGGTCCCCCCTTACCTCCTCTGAAAAAAATGACCAAAATTTAAATTTTTTTTAAACTCATACCAATGAATCATCTTGCCCCCCAGAGTGTGTGTGGGTATTTTTTGAGCTCTTTAGTTTCTTCCTTGTCCAAGATTTGGGCTTTTAAAGGAATTGGATTTCAGTCAAAATTGCCAAAATGACTCCAAACGTGCACCAAAGAATCCTATTGCCATGGGGATGTTGTGTGTGAATTTGGGGCTTTTTGTGTGTTCCCTAGGCCAAGATATGGCCCATCCAAAAAAAAGTCAAAGTGGATAAGGGTCCCCCCTTACCTCCCCTGAAAAAAATTACCAAAATTTAAATTTTTTTTAAACTCATACCAATGAATCATCGTGCCCCCCAGAGTGTGTTTGTGTATTTTTTGAGCTCTTTACCTTCTTCCTTGTCCAAGATATGGGCTTTTAAAGGAATTGAATTTCGGTCAAAATTGTCAAAATGACTCCAAACTTGCACCAAAGAATTCTGGTGCCATGGGGATGTTTTGTGTGAATTTGGGGCTTTTTGTGTGTTCCCTAGGCCAAGATATGGCCCATCCAAACAAAAAATCAAAGTGGATAAGGGTCCCCCCTTACCTCCTCTGAAAAAAATGACCAAAATTTTAATTTTTTTAAACTCATACCAATGAATCATCGTGCCCCCCAGAGTGTGTGTGGGTATTTTTTGAGCTCTTTAGTTTCTTCCTTGTCCAAGATATGGGCTTTTTAAGGAATTGGAATTGGGACAAAATTGTCAAAATGACTCCAAACTTGCACCAAAGAATTCTGGTTCCATGGGGATGTTTTGTGTGAATTTGGGGCTTTTTGTGTGTTCCCTAGGCCAAGATATGGCCCATCCAAAAAAAAAATCAAAGTGGATAAGGGTCCCCCCTTACCTCCTCTGAAAAAAATGACCAAAATTTTAATTTTTTTTAAACTCATACCAATGAATCATCGTGCCCCCCAGAGTGTGTGTGGGTATTTTTTGAGCTCTTTAGTTTCTTCCTTGTCCAAGATTTGGGCTTTTTAAGGAATTGGATTTCAGTCAAAATTGCCAAAATGACTCCAAACATGCACCAAAGAATCCTGGTGCCATGGGGATGTTGTGTGTGAATTTGGGGCTTTTTGTGTGTTCCCTAGGCCAAGATATGGCCCATCCAAAAAAAAGTCAAAGTGGATAAGGGACCCCCCTTACCTCCCCTGAAAAAAATTACCAAAATTTAAATTTTTTTTAAACGCAAACCAATGAATCATCGTGCCCCCCAGAGTGTGTTTGTGGATTTTTTGAGCTCTTTAGCTTCTTCCTTGTCCAAGATATGGGCTTTTAAAGGAATTGAATTTCGGTCAAAATTGTCAAAATGACTCCAAACTTGCACCAAAGAATCCTGGTGCCATGGGGATGTTGTGTGTGAATTTGGGGCTTTTTGTGTGTTCCCTAGGCCAAGATATGGCCCATCCAAAAAAAAGTCAAAGTGGATAAGGGTCCCCCCTTACCTCCTCTGAAAAAATGACCAAAATTTAAATTTTCTTTAAACTCTTACCAATGAATCATCGTGCCCCCCAGAGTGTGTGTGGGGATTTTTTGAGCTCTTTAGCTTCTTCCTTGTCCAAGATATGGGCTTTTAAAGGAATTGGACTTCAGTCAAAATTGTCAAAATGACTCCAAACTTGCACCAAAGAATCCTGGTGCCATGGGGATGTTGTGTGTGAATTTGGGGCTTTTTGTGTGTTCCCTAGGCCAAGATATGGCCCATCCAAAAAAAAGTCAAAGTGGATAAGGGTCCCCCCTTACCTCCTCTGAAAAAAATGACCAAAATTTGAATTTTCTTTAAACTCATACCAATGAATCATCGTGCACCCCAGAGTGTGTGTGTGGATTTTTTGAGCTCTTAAGCTTCCTCCTTGTCCAAGATATGGGCTTTTAAAGGAATTGGATTTCAGTCAAAATTGTGAAAATGACTCCAAACTTGCACCAAAGAATCCTGGTGCCATGGGGATGTTGTGTGTGAATTTGGGGCTTTTTGTGTGTTCCCTAGGCCAAGATATGGCCCATCCAAAAAAAAGTCAAAGGTGATAAGGGTCCCCCCTTACCTCCTCTGAAAAAATGACCAAAATTCAAATTTTCTTTAAACTCTAACCAATGAATCATCGTGCCCCCCAGAGTGTGTGTGTGGAATTTTTTGAGCTCTTTAGCTTCTTCCTTGTCCAAGATATGGGCTTTTAAAGGAATTGGACTTCAGTCAAAATTGTCAAAATGACTCCAAACTTGCACCAAAGAATCCTGGTGCCATGGGGATGTTGTGTGTGAATTTGGGGCTTTTTGTGTGTTCCCTAGGCCAAGATATGGCCCATCCAAAAAAAAGTCAAAGTGGATAAGGGTCCCCCCTTACCTCCTCTGAAAAAAATGACCAAAATTTGAATTTTCTTTAAACTCATACCAATGAATCATCGTGCACCCCAGAGTGTGTTTGTGTATTTTTTGAGCTCTTAAGCTTCCTCCTTGTCCAAGATATGGGCTGTAAAAGGAATTGGATTTCAGTCAAAATTGTCAAAATGACTCCAAACTTGCACCAAAGAATCCTGGTGCCATGGGGATGTTGTGTGTGAATTTGGGGCCTTTGTGTGTTCCCTAGGCCAAGATATGGCCCATCCAAAAAAAAGTCAAAGTGGATAAGGGTCCCCCCTTACCTCCTCTGAAAAAAATGACCAAAATTTTAATTTTTTTTACACTCATACCAATGAATCATCGTGCACCCCAGAGTGTGTTTGTGTATTTTTTGAGCTCTTTAGCTTCTTCCTTGTCCAAGATATGGGCTTTTAAAGGAATTGGATTTCAGTCAAAATTGCCAAAATGACTCCAAACGTGCACCAAAGATACTGGTGCCATGGGGATGTTGTGTGTGAATTTGGGGCTTTTTGTGTGTTCCCTAGGCCAAGATATGGCCCATCCAAAAAAAAGTCAAAGTGGATAAGGGTCCCCCCTTACCTCCCCTGAAAAAAATGACCAAAATTTAAAAATTTCTTAAACTCATACCAATGAATCATCGTGCCCCCCAGAGTGTGTTTGTGTATTTTTTGAGCTCTTTAGCTTCTTCCTTGTCCAAGATATGGGCTTTTAAAGGAATTGAATTTCGGTCAAAATTGTCAAAATGACTCCAAACTTGCACCAAAGAATCCTGGTGCCATGGGGATGTTGTGTGTGAATTTGGGGCTTTTTATGTGTTTCCTATGCCAAGATATGGCCCATCCAAAAAAAAGTCAAAGTGGATCACCTCCTCTGAAAAAAATGACCAACATTTTGATTTTTTTAAAACTCATACCAATGAATCATCGTGCCCCCCAGAGTGTGTTTGTGTATTTTTTGAGCTCTTTAGCTTCTTCCTTGTCCAAGATATGGGCTTTTTAAGGAATTGGAATTTGGACAAAATTGTCAAAATGACTCCAAACTTGCACCAAAGAATCCTGGTGCCATGGGGATGTTTTGTGTGAATTTGGGGCTTTTTATGTGTTTCCTATGCCAAGATATGGCCCATCCAAAAAAAAGTCAAAGTGGATAAGGGTCCCCCCTTACCTCCTCTGAAAAAAATGACCAAAATTTATATTTCTTTCAACGCATATCAATGAATCATCGTGCCCCCCAGAGTGTGTTTGTGTATTTTTTGAGCTCTTAAGCTTCCTCCTTGTCCAAGATATGGGCTTTTAAAGGAATTGAATTTCGGTCAAAATGTCCAAATGACTCCAAACTTGCACCAAAGAATCCTGGTGCCATGGGGATGTTGTGTGTGAATTTGGGGCTTTTTATGTGTTTCCTATGCCAAGATATGGCCCATCCAAAAAAAAGTCAAAGTGGATAAGGGTCCCCCCTTACCTCCTCTGAAAAGAATGACCAAAATTAAAATTTTCTTTAAACTCATACCAATGAATCATCGTGCCCCCCAGAGTGTGTGTGTGGATTTTTTGAGCTCTTTAGCTTCCTCTTTGTCCAAGATTTGGGCTTTTAAAGGAATTGGATTTCAGTCAAAATCGTCAAAATGACTCCAAACTTGCACCAAAGAATCCTGGTGCCATGGGGATGTTGTGTGTGAATTTGCGGCTTTTTGTGTGTTCCCTAGGCCAAGATATGGCCCATCCAAAATAAAGTCAGAGTGGATAAGGGTCCCCCCTTACCTCCTCTGAAAAAATGACCAAAATTTTAATTTTCTTTCAACTCATACCAATGAATAATCGTGCCCCCCAGAGTGTGTGTGTGGATTTTTTGAGCTCTTTAGCTTCTTCCTTGTCCAAGATATGGCTTTTAAAGGAATTGGATTTTGGTCAAAATTGTCAAAATGACTCCAAACTTGTACCAAAGAATCCTGGTGCCATGGGGATGTTGTGTGTGAATTTGGGGCTTTTTATTTGTTTCCTCGGCCAAGATATGGCCCATCCAAAATAAAGTCAAAGCGGATAAGGGTCCCCCCTTACCTCCTCTGAAAAAATGACCAAAATTTAAATTTTCTTTAAACTCATACCAATGAATCATCGTGCCCCCCAGAGTGTGTTTGTGAATTTTTTGAGCTATTTAGCTTCTTCCTTGTCCAAGATATGGGCTTTTAAAGGAATTGAATTTTGGTCAAAATTGTCAAAATGACTCCAAACTTGCACCAAAGAATCCTGGTGCCATGGGGATGTTTTGTGTGAATTTGGGGCTTGTTGTGTGTTTCCTAGGCCAAGATATGGCCCATCCAAAAAATAGTCGAAGTGGATAAGGGTCCCCCCTTACCTCCTCTGAAAAAAATGACCAAAGTTTAAATTTTCTTTAAACTCATACCAATGAATCATCGTGCCCCCCAGAGTGTGTGTGTGGATTTTTTGAGCTCTTTAGCTTCTTCCTTGTCCAAGATATGGGCTTTTGAAGGAATTGGATTTTGGTCAAAATTGTCAAAATGACTCCAAACTTGTACCAAACAATCCTGGTGCCATGGGGATGTTGTGTGTGAATTTGGGGCTTGTTGTGTGTTTCCTAGGCCAAGATATGGCCCATCCAAAAAAAAGTCAAAGTGGATAAGGGTCCCCCCTTACCTCCTCTGAAAAAAATGACCAAAATTTAAATTTTTTTTGAACTCATACCAATGAATCATCTTGCCCCCCAGAGTGTGTGTGGGTATTTTTTGAGCTCTTTAGTTTCTTCCTTGTCCAAGATTTGGGCTTTTAAAGGAATTGGATTTCAGTCAAAATTGCCAAAATGACTCCAAACGTGCACCAAAGAATCCTATTGCCATGGGGTTGTTGTGTGTGAATTTGGGGCTTTTTGTGTGTTCCCTAGGCCAAGATATGGCCCATCCAAAAAAAAGTCAAAGTGGATAAGGGTCCCCCCTTACCTCCCCTGAAAAAAATTACCAAAATTTAAATTTTTTTTAAACTCATACCAATGAATCATCGTGCCCCCCAGAGTGTGTTTGTGTATTTTTTAAGCTCTTTACCTTCTTCCTTGTCCAAGATATGGGCTTTTAAAGGAATTGAATTTCGGTCAAAATTGTCAAAATGACTCCAAACTTGCACCAAAGAATTCTGGTGCCATGGGGATGTTTTGTGTGAATTTGGGGCTTTTTGTGTGTTCCCTAGGCCAAGATATGGCCCATCCAAACAAAAAATCAAAGTGGATAAGGGTCCCCCCTTACCTCCTCTGAAAAAAATGACCAAAATTTTAATTTTTTTAAACTCATACCAATGAATCATCGTGCCCCCCAGAGTGTGTGTGGGTATTTTTTGAGCTCTTTAGTTTCTTCCTTGTCCAAGATATGGGCTTTTTAAGGAATTGGAATTGGGACAAAATTGTCAAAATGACTCCAAACTTGCACCAAAGAATTCTGGTTCCATGGGGATGTTTTGTGTGAATTTGGGGCTTTTTGTGTGTTCCCTAGGCCAAGATATGGCCCATCCAAAAAAAAAATCAAAGTGGATAAGGGTCCCCCCTTACCTCCTCTGAAAAAAATGACAAAAATTGTAATTTTTTTTAAACTCATACCAATGAATCATCGTGCCCCCCAGAGTGTGTGTGGGTATTTTTTGAGCTCTTTAGTTTCTTCCTTGTCCAAGATTTGGGCTTTTTAAGGAATTGGATTTCAGTCAAAATTGCCAAAATGACTCCAAACATGCACCAAAGAATCCTGGTGCCATGGGGATGTTGTGTGTGAATTTGGGGCTTTTTGTGTGTTCCCTAGGCCAAGATATGGCCCATCCAAAAAAAAGTCAAAGTGGATAAGGGTCCCCCCTTACCTCCCCTGAAAAGAATTACCAAAATTTAAATTTTTTTTAAACGCAAACCAATGAATCATCGTGCCCCCCAGAGTGTGTTTGTGGATTTTTTGAGCTCTTTAGCTTCTTCCTTGTCCAAGATATGGGCTTTTAAAGGAATTGAATTTCGGTCAAAATTGTCAAAATGACTCCAAACTTGCACCAAAGAATCCTGGTGCCATGGGGATGTTGTGTGTGAATTTGGGGCTTTTTGTGTGTTCCCTAGGCCAAGATATGGCCCATCCAAAAAAAAGTCAAAGTGGATAAGGGTCCCCCCTTACCTCCTCTGAAAAAATGACCAAAATTTAAATTTTCTTTAAACTCTTACCAATGAATCATCGTGCCCCCCAGAGTGTGTGTGGGGATTTTTTGAGCTCTTTAGCTTCTTCCTTGTCCAAGATATGGGCTTTTAAAGGAATTGGACTTCAGTCAAAATTGTCAAAATGACTCCAAACTTGCACCAAAGAATCCTGGTGCCATGGGGATGTTGTGTGTGAATATGGGGCTTTTTGTGTGTTCCCTAGGCCAAGATATGGCCCATCCAAAAAAAAGTCAAAGTGGATAAGGGTCCCCCCTTACCTCCTCTGAAAAAAATGACCAAAATTTGAATTTTCTTTAAACTCATACCAATGAATCATCGTGCACCCCAGAGTGTGTGTGTGGATTTTTTGAGCTCTTAAGCTTCCTCCTTATCCAAGATATGGGCTTTTAAAGGAATTGGATTTCAGTCAAAATTGTGAAAATGACTCCAAACTTGCACCAAAGAATCCTGGTGCCATGGGGATGTTGTGTGTGAATTTGGGGCTTTTTGTGTGTTCCCTAGGCCAAGATATGGCCCATCCAAAAAAAAGTCAAAGGTGATAAGGGTCCCCCCTTACCTCCTCTGAAAAAATGACCAAAATTCAAATTTTCTTTAAACTCTAACCAATGAATCATCGTGCCCCCCAGAGTGTGTGTGTGGAATTTTTTGAGCTCTTTAGCTTCTTCCTTGTCCAAGATATGGGCTTTTAAAGGAATTGGACTTCAGTCAAAATTGTCAAAATGACTCCAAACTTGCACCAAAGAATCCTGGTGCCATGGGGATGTTGTGTGTGAATTTGGGGCTTTTTGTGTGTTCCCTAGGCCAAGATATGGCCCATCCAAAAAAAAGTCAAAGTGGATAAGGGTCCCCCCTTACCTCCTCTGAAAAAAATGACCAAAATTTGAATTTTCTTTAAACTCACACCAATGAATCATCGTGCACCCCAGAGTGTGTTTGTGTATTTTTTGAGCTCTTAAGCTTCCTCCTTGTCCAAGATATGGGCTGTAAAAGGAATTGGATTTCAGTCAAAATTGTCAAAATGACTCCAAACTTGCACCAAAGAATCCTGGTGCCATGGGGATGTTGTGTGTGAATTTGGGGCCTTTGTGTGTTCCCTAGGCCAAGATATGGCCCATCCAAAAAAAAGTCAAAGTGGATAAGGGTCCCCCCTTACCTCCTCTGAAAAAAATGACCAAAATTTTAATTTTTTTTACACTCATACCAATGAATCATCGTGCACCCCAGAGTGTGTTTGTGTATTTTTTGAGCTCTTTAGCTTCTTCCTTGTCCAAGATATGGGCTTTTAAAGGAATTGGATTTCAGTCAAAATTGCCAAAATGACTCCAAACGTGCACCAAAGATACTGGTGCCATGGGGATGTTGTGTGTGAATTTGGGGCTTTTTGTGTGTTCCCTAGGCCAAGATATGGCCCATCCAAAAAAAAGTCAAAGTGGATAAGGGTCCCCCCTTACCTCCCCTGAAAAAAATGACCAAAATTTAAAAATTTCTTAAACTCATACCAATGAATCATCGTGCCCCCCAGAGTGTGTTTGTGTATTTTTTGAGCTCTTTAGCTTCTTCCTTGTCCAAGATATGGGCTTTTAAAGGAATTGAATTTCGGTCAAAATTGTCAAAATGACTCCAAACTTGCACCAAAGAATCCTGGTGCCATGGGGATGTTGTGTGTGAATTTGGGGCTTTTTATGTGTTTGCTATGCCAAGATATGGCCCATCCAAAAAAAAGTCAAAGTGGATCACCTCCTCTGAAAAAAATGACCAACATTTAGATTTTTTTAAAACTCATACCAATGAATCATCGTGCCCCCCAGAGTGTGTTTGTGTATTTTTTGAGCTCTTTAGCTTCTTCCTTGTCCAAGATATGGGCTTTTTAAGGAATTGGAATTTGGACAAAATTGTCAAAATGACTCCAAACTTGCACCAAAGAGTCCTGGTGCCATGGGGATGTTTTGTGTGAATTTGGGGCTTTTTATGTGTTTCCTATGCCAAGATATGGCCCATCCAAAAAAAAGTCAAAGTGGATAAGGGTCCCCCCTTACCTCCTCTGAAAAAAATGACCAAAATTTATATTTCTTTCAACGCATATCAATGAATCATCGTGCCCCCCAGAGTGTGTTTGTGTATTTTTTGAGCTCTTAAGCTTCCTCCTTGTCCAAGATATGGGCTTTTAAAGGAATTGAATTTCGGTCAAAATGTCCAAATGACTCCAAACTTGCACCAAAGAATCCTGGTGCCATGGGGATGTTGTGTGTGAATTTGGGGCTTTTTATGTGTTTCCTATGCCAAGATATGGCCCATCCAAAAAAAAGTCAAACTGGGTAAGGGTCCCCCCTTACATCCTCTGAAAAAAATGACCACAATTTTAATTTTTTTTAAACTCATACCAATGAATCATCGTGCCCCCCAGAGTGTGTTTGTGTATTTTTTGAGCTCTTTAGCTTCTTCCTTGTCCAAGATATGGGCTTTTAAAGGAATTGAATTTCGGTCAAAATTGTCAAAATGACTCCAAACTTGCACCAAAGAATCCTGGTGCCATGGGGATGTTGTGTGTGAATTTGGGGCTTTTTGTGTGTTCTCTAGGCCAAGATATGGCCCATCCAAAAAAAAGTCAAAGTGGATAAGGGTCCCCCCTTACCCCCTCTGAAAAAATGACCAAAATTTAAATTTTCTTTAAACTCATACCAATGAATAATCGTGCCCCCCAGAGTGTGTGTGTGGATTTTTTGAGCTCTTTAGCTTCCTCTTTGTCCAAGATTTGGGCTTTTAAAGGAATTGGATTTCAGTCAAAATCGTCAAAATGACTCCAAACTTGCACCAAAGAATCCTGGTGCCATGGGGATGTTGTGTGTGAATTTGCGGCTTTTTGTGTGTTCCCTAGGCCAAGATATGGCCCATCCAAAATAAAGTCAGAGTGGATAAGGGTCCCCCCTTACCTCCTCTGAAAAAATGACCAAAATTTTAATTTTCTTTCAACTCATACCAATGAATAATCGTGCACCCCAGAGTGTGTGTGTGGATTTTTTGAGCTCTTTAGCTTCTTCCTTGTCCAAGATATGGGCTTTTAAAGGAATTGGATTTTGGTCAAAATTGTCAAAATGACTCCAAACTTGTACCAAAGAATCCTGGTGCCATGGGGATGTTGTGTGTGAATTTGGGGCTTTTTATTTGTTTCCTCGGCCAAGATATGGCCCATCCCAAATAAAGTCAAAGCGGATAAGGGTCCCCCCTTACCTCCTCTGAAAAAATGACCAAAATTTAAATTTTCTTTAAACTCATACCAATGAATCATCGTGCCCCCCAGAGTGTGTTTGTGAATTTTTTGAGCTATTTAGCTTCTTCCTTGTCCAAGATATGGGCTTTTAAAGGAATTGAATTTTGGTCAAAATTGTCAAAATGACTCCAAACTTGTACCAAAGAATCCCGGTGCCATGGGGATGTTGTGTGTGAATTTGGGGCTTTTTATGTGTTTCCTATGCCAAGATATGGCCCATCCAAAATAAAGTCAAAGTGGATAAGGGTCCCCCCTTACCTCCTCTGAAAAAAATGACCAAAATTTTTTTTTTTTTTAAACTCATACCAATGAATCATCGTGCCCCCCAGAGTGTGTTTGTGGATTTTTTGAGCTCTTTAGCTTCTTCCTTGTCCAAGATATGGGCTTTTAAAGGAATTGGATTTCAGTCAAAATTGTCTAAATGACTCCAAACTTGCACCAAAAAATCCTGGTGCCATGGGGATGTTGTGTGTGAATTTGGGGCTTGTTGTGTGTTTCCTAGGCCAAGATATGGCCCATCCAAAAAAATGTCAAAGTGGATAAGGGTCCCCCCTTACCTCCTCTGAAAAAAATGACCAAAATTTTAATTTTTTTTTAAACTCATACCAATGAATCATTGTGCCCCCCAGAGTGTGTGTGTGGATTTTTTGACCTCTTTAGCATCTTCCTTGTCCAAGATATGGGCTTTTGAAGGAATTGGAGTTCAGTCAAAATTGTCAAAATGACTCCAAACTTGTACAAAAGAATCCTGGTGCCATGGGGATGTTGTGTGTGAATTTGGGGCTTTTTGTGTGTTCCCTAGGCCAAGATATTGCCCATCCAAAAAAAAGTCAAAGTGGATAAGGGTCCCCCCTTACCTCCTCTGAAAAAAATGACCAAAATTTATATTTCTTCAAACGCATATCAATGAATCATCGTGCCCCCCAGAGTGTGTTTGTGTATTTTTTGAGCTCTTAAGCTTCCTCCTTGTCCAAGATATGGGCTTTTAAAGGAATTGGATTTCGGTCAAAATTGTCAAAATGACTCCAAACTTGCACCAAAGAATCCTGGTGCCATGGGGATGTTGTGTGTGAATTTGGGGCTTTTTATGTGTTTCCTATGCCAAGATATGGCCCATCAAAAAAAAAGTCAAAGTGGATAAGGGTCCCCCCTTACGTCCTCTGAAAAAAATGACCAAAGTTTAAATTTTCCTTAAACTCATACCAATGAATCATCGTGCCCCCCAGAGTGTGTGTGTGGATTTTTTGAGCTCTTTAGCTTCTTCCTTGTCCAAGATATGGGCTTTTAAAGGAATTGGATTTCAGTCAAAATTGTCTAAATGACTCCAAACTTGCACCAAAAAATCCTGGTGCCATGGGGATGTTGTGTGTGAATTTGGGGCTTGTTGTGTGTTTCCTAGGCCAAGATATGGCCCATCCAAAAAAATGTCAAAGTGGATAAGGGTCCCCCCTTACCTCCTCTGAAAAAAATGACCAAAATTTTAATTTTTTTTTAAACTCATACCAATGAATCATTGTGCCCCCCAGAGTGTGTGTGTGGATTTTTTGACCTCTTTAGCATCTTCCTTGTCCAAGATATGGGCTTTTGAAGGAATTGGAGTTCAGTCAAAATTGTCAAAATGACTCCAAACTTGTACAAAAGAATCCTGGTGCCATGGGGATGTTGTGTGTGAATTTGGGGCTTTTTGTGTGTTCCCTAGGCCAAGATATTGCCCATCCAAAAAAAAGTCAAAGTGGATAAGGGTCCCCCCTTACCTCCTCTGAAAAAAATGACCAAAATTTATATTTCTTCAAACGCATATCAATGAATCATCGTGCCCCCCAGAGTGTGTTTGTGTATTTTTTGAGCTCTTAAGCTTCCTCCTTGTCCAAGATATGGGCTTTTAAAGGAATTGGATTTCGGTCAAAATTGTCAAAATGACTCCAAACTTGCACCAAAGAATCCTGGTGCCATGGGGATGTTGTGTGTGAATTTGGGGCTTTTTATGTGTTTCCTATGCCAAGATATGGCCCATCAAAAAAAAAGTCAAAGTGGATAAGGGTCCCCCCTTACGTCCTCTGAAAAAAATGACCAAAGTTTAAATTTTCCTTAAACTCATACCAATGAATCATCGTGCCCCCCAGAGTGTGTGTGTGGATTTTTTGAGCTCTTTAGCTTCTTCCTTGTCCAAGATATGGGCTTTTAAAGGAATTGGATTTCAGTCAAAATTGTCAAAATGACTCCAAACTTGCACCAAAGAATCCTGGTGCCATGGGGATGTTGTGTGTGAATTTGCGGCTTTTTATGTGTTTTCTATGCCAAGATTTGGCCCATCCAAAAAAAAGTCAAAGTGGATAAGGGTCCCCCCTTACCTCCTCTGAAAAAAATGACCAAAATTTAAATTTTCTTTAAACTCATACCAATAAATCATCGTGCCCCCCAGAGTGTGTTTGTGTATTTTTTGAGCTCTTTAGTTTCTTCCTTGTCCAAGATATGGGCTTTTTAAGGAATTGGATTTCGGTCAAAATTGTCAAAATGACTCCAAACTTGTACAAAAGAATTCTGGTGCCATGGGGATGTTGTGTGTGAATTTGGGGCTTTTTGTGTGTTTCCTAGGCCAAGATATGGCCCATCCATAAAAAAGTCAAAGTGGATAAGGGTCCCCCCTTACCTCCTCTGAAAACAATTACCAAAATTTAAATTTTCTTTAAACTCATACCAATGAATCATCGTGCCCCCCAGAGTGTGTTTGTGGATTTTTTGAGCTCTTTAGCTTCTTCCTTGTCCAAGATATGGGCTTTTAAAGGAATTGGATTTCAGTCAAAATTGTCAAAATGACTCCAAACTTGTACCAAAGAATCCTGGTGCCACGGAGATGTTGTGTGTGAATTTGGGGCTTGTTGTGTGTTTCCTAGGCCAAGATATGGCCCATCCAAAAAAAAGTCAAAGTGGATAAGGGTCCCCCCTTACCTCCTCTGAAAAAAATGACCAAAATTTATATTTCTTCAAACGCATATCAATGAATCATCGTGCCCCCCAGAGTGTGTTTGTGTATTTTTTTTAGCTCTTTAGCTTCTTCCTTGTCCAAGATATGGGCTTTTTAAGGAATTGGAAATGGGACAAAATTGTCAAAATGACTCCAAACTTGCACCAAAGAATCCTGGAGCCATGGGGATGTTGTGTGTGAATTTGGGGCTTTTTATGTGTTTCCTATGCCAAGATATGGCCCATCCAAAAAAAAGTCAAAGTGGATAAGGGTCCCCCCTTACCTCCTCTGAAAAAAATGACCAAAATTTATATTTCTTCAAACGCATATCAATGAATCATCGTGCCCCCCAGAGTGTGTTTGTGTATTTTTTGAGCTCTTAAGCTTCCTCCTTGTCCAAGATATGGGCTTTTAAAGGAATTGGATTTCGGTCAAAATTGTCAAAATGACTCCAAACTTGCACCAAAGAATCCTGGTGCCATGGGGATGTTGTGTGTGAATTTGGGGCTTTTTATGTGTTTCCTATGCCAAGATATGGCCCATCAAAAAAAAAGTCAAAGTGGATAAGGGTCCCCCCTTACGTCCTCTGAAAAAAATGACCAAAGTTTAAATTTTCCTTAAACTCATACCAATGAATCATCGTGCCCCCCAGAGTGTGTGTGTGGATTTTTTGAGCTCTTTAGCTTCTTCCTTGTCCAAGATATGGGCTTTTAAAGGAATTGGATTTCAGTCAAAATTGTCAAAATGACTCCAAACTTGCACCAAAGAATCCTGGTGCCATGGGGATGTTGTGTGTGAATTTGGGGCTTTTTATTTGTTTCCTCGGCCAAGATATGGCCCATCCAAAATAAAGTCAAAGCGGATAAGGGTCCCCCCTTACCTCCTCTGAAAAAATGACCAAAATTTAAATTTTCTTTAAACTCATACCAATGAATCATCGTGCCCCCCAGAGTGTGTTTGTGAATTTTTTGAGCTATTTAGCTTCTTCCTTGTCCAAGATATGGGCTTTTAAAGGAATTGAATTTTGGTCAAAATTGTCAAAATGACTCCAAACTTGCACCAAAGAATCCTGGTGCCATGGGGATGTTGTGTGTGAATTTGGGGCTTTTTATGTGTTTCCTATGCCAAGATATGGCCCATCCAAAATAAAGTCAAAGTGGATAAGGGTCCCCCCTTACCTCCTCTGAAAAAAATGACCAAAATTTTTTTTTTTTTTAAACTCATACCAATGAATCATCGTGCCCCCCAGAGTGTGTTTGTGGATTTTTTGAGCTCTTTAGCTTCTTCCTTGTCCAAGATATGGGCTTTTAAAGGAATTGGATTTCAGTCAAAATTGTCTAAATGACTCCAAACTTGCACCAAAAAATCCTGGTGCCATGGGGATGTTGTGTGTGAATTTGGGGCTTGTTGTGTGTTTCCTAGGCCAAGATATGGCCCATCCAAAAAAATGTCAAAGTGGATAAGGGTCCCCCCTTACCTCCTCTGAAAAAAATGACCAAAATTTTAATTTTTTTTTAAACTCATACCAATGAATCATTGTGCCCCCCAGAGTGTGTTTGTGTATTTTTTGAGCTCTTAAGCTTCCTCCTTGTCCAAGATATGGGCTTTTAAAGGAATTGGATTTCGGTCAAAATTGTCAAAATGACTCCAAACTTGCACCAAAGAATCCTGGTGCCATGGGGATGTTGTGTGTGAATTTGGGGCTTTTTATGTGTTTCCTATGCCAAGATATGGCCCATCAAAAAAAAAGTCAAAGTGGATAAGGGTCCCCCCTTACGTCCTCTGAAAAAAATGACCAAAGTTTAAATTTTCCTTAAACTCATACCAATGAATCATCGTGCCCCCCAGAGTGTGTGTGTGGATTTTTTGAGCTCTTTAGCTTCTTCCTTGTCCAAGATATGGGCTTTTAAAGGAATTGGATTTCAGTCAAAATTGTCAAAATGACTCCAAACTTGCACCAAAGAATCCTGGTGCCATGGGGATGTTGTGTGTGAATTTGCGGCTTTTTATGTGTTTTCTATGCCAAGATTTGGCCCATCCAAAAAAAAGTCAAAGTGGATAAGGGTCCCCCCTTACCTCCTCTGAAAAAAATGACCAAAATTTAAATTTTCTTTAAACTCATACCAATAAATCATCGTGCCCCCCAGAGTGTGTTTGTGTATTTTTTGAGCTCTTTAGTTTCTTCCTTGTCCAAGATATGGGCTTTTTAAGGAATTGGATTTCGGTCAAAATTGTCAAAATGACTCCAAACTTGTACAAAAGAATTCTGGTGCCATGGGGATGTTGTGTGTGAATTTGGGGCTTTTTGTGTGTTTCCTAGGCCAAGATATGGCCCATCCATAAAAAAGTCAAAGTGGATAAGGGTCCCCCCTTACCTCCTCTGAAAACAATTACCAAAATTTAAATTTTCTTTAAACTCATACCAATGAATCATCGTGCCCCCCAGAGTGTGTTTGTGGATTTTTTGAGCTCTTTAGCTTCTTCCTTGTCCAAGATATGGGCTTTTAAAGGAATTGGATTTCAGTCAAAATTGTCAAAATGACTCCAAACTTGTACCAAAGAATCCTGGTGCCACGGAGATGTTGTGTGTGAATTTGGGGCTTGTTGTGTGTTTCCTAGGCCAAGATATGGCCCATCCAAAAAAAAGTCAAAGTGGATAAGGGTCCCCCCTTACCTCCTCTGAAAACAATTACCAAAATTTAAATTTTCTTTAAACTCATACCAATGAATCATCGTGCCCCCCAGAGTGTGTTTGTGTATTTTTTTTAGCTCTTTAGCTTCTTCCTTGTCCAAGATATGGGCTTTTTAAGGAATTGGAAATGGGACAAAATTGTCAAAATGACTCCAAACTTGCACCAAAGAATCCTGGAGCCATGGGGATGTTGTGTGTGAATTTGGGGCTTTTTATGTGTTTCCTATGCCAAGATATGGCCCATCCAAAAAAAAGTCAAAGTGGATAAGGGTCCCCCCTTACCTCCTCTGAAAAAAATGACCAAAATTTATATTTCTTCAAACGCATATCAATGAATCATCGTGCCCCCCAGAGTGTGTTTGTGTATTTTTTGAGCTCTTAAGCTTCCTCCTTGTCCAAGATATGGGCTTTTAAAGGAATTGGATTTCGGTCAAAATTGTCAAAATGACTCCAAACTTGCACCAAAGAATCCTGGTGCCATGGGGATGTTGTGTGTGAATTTGGGGCTTTTTATGTGTTTCCTATGCCAAGATATGGCCCATCAAAAAAAAAGTCAAAGTGGATAAGGGTCCCCCCTTACGTCCTCTGAAAAAAATGACCAAAGTTTAAATTTTCCTTAAACTCATACCAATGAATCATCGTGCCCCCCAGAGTGTGTGTGTGGATTTTTTGAGCTCTTTAGCTTCTTCCTTGTCCAAGATATGGGCTTTTAAAGGAATTGGATTTCGGTCAAAATTGTCAAAATGACTCCAAACTTGTACAAAAGAATTCTGGTGCCATGGGGATGTTGTGTGTGAATTTGGGGCTTTTTGTGTGTTTCCTAGGCCAAGATATGGCCCATCCATAAAAAAGTCAAAGTGGATAAGGGTCCCCCCTTACCTCCTCTGAAAAAAATTACCAAAATTTAAATTTTCTTTAAACTCATACCGATGAATCATCGTGCCCCCCAGAGTGTGTTTGTGGATTTTTTGAGCTCTTTAGCTTCTTCCTTGTCCAAGATATGGGCTTTTAAAGGAATTGGATTTCAGTCAAAATTGTCAAAATGACTCCAAACTTGTACCAAAGAATCCTGGTGCCACGGAGATGTTGTGTGTGAATTTGGGGCTTGTTGTGTGTTTCCTAGGCCAAGATATGGCCCATCCAAAAAAAAGTCAAAGTGGATAAGGGTCCCCCCTTACCTCCTCTGAAAACAATTACCAAAATTTAAATTTTCTTTAAACTCATACCAATGAATCATCGTGCCCCCCAGAGTGTGTTTGTGTATTTTTTTTAGCTCTTTAGCTTCTTCCTTGTCCAAGATATGGGCTTTTTAAGGAATTGGAAATGGGACAAAATTGTCAAAATGACTCCAAACTTGCACCAAAGAATCCTGGAGCCATGGGGATGTTGTGTGTGAATTTGGGGCTTTTTATGTGTTTTCTATGCCAAGATATGGCCCATCCAAAAAAAAGTCAAAGTGGATAAGGGTCCCCCCTTACCTCCTCTGAAAAAAATGACCAAAATTTATATTTCTTCAAACGCATATCAATGAATCATCGTGCCCCCCAGAGTGTGTTTGTGTATTTTTTGAGCTCTTAAGCTTCCTCCTTGTCCAAGATATGGGCTTTTAAAGGAATTGGATTTCGGTCAAAATGGTCAAAATGACTCCAAACTTGCACCAAAGAATCCTGGTGCCATGGGGATGTTGTGTGTGAATTTGGGGCTTTTTATGTGTTTCCTATGCCAAGATATGGCCCATCCAAAAAAAAGTCAAAGTGGATAAGGGTCCCCCCTTACGTCCTCTGAAAAAAATGACCAAAGTTTAAATTTTCCTTAAACTCATACCAATGAATCATCGTGCCCCCCAGAGTGTGTGTGTGGATTTTTTGAGATCTTTAGCTTCTTCCTTGTCCAAGATATGGGCTTTTAAAGGAATTGGATTTCAGTCAAAATTGTCAAAATGACTCCAAACTTGCACCAAAGAATCCTGGTGCCATGGGGATGTTGTGTGTGAATTTGCGGCTTTTTATGTGTTTTCTATGCCAAGATTTGGCCCATCCACAAAAAAGTCAAAGTGGATAAGGGTCCCCCCTTACCTCCTCTGAAAAAAATGACCAAAATTTAAATTTTCTTTAAACTCATACCAATAAATCATCGTGCCCCCCAGAGTGTGTTTGTGTATTTTTTGAGCTCTTAAGTTTCTTCCTTGTCCAAGATATGGGCTTTTTAAGGAATTGGATTTCGGTCAAAATTGTCAAAATGACTCCAACCTTGTACAAAAGAATTCTGGTGCCATGGGGATGTTGTGTGTGAATTTGGGGCTTGTTGTGTGTTTCCTAGGCCAAGATATGGCCCATCCATAAAAAAGTCAAAGTGGATAAGGGTCCCCCCTTACCTCCTCTGAAAAAAATTACCAAAATTTAAATTTTCTTTAAACTCATACCGATGAATCATCGTGCCCCCCAGAGTGTGTTTGTGGATTTTTTGAGCTCTTTAGCTTCTTCCTTGTCCAAGATATGGGCTTTTAAAGGAATTGGATTTCAGTCAAAATTGTCAAAATGACTCCAAACTTGTACCAAAGAATCCTGGTGCCACGGAGATGTTGTGTGTGAATTTGGGGCTTGTTGTGTGTTTCCTAGGCCAAGATATGGCCCATCCAAAAATAAGTCAAAGTGGATAAGGGTCCCCCCTTACCTCCTCTGAAAACAATTACCAAAATTTAAATTTTCTTTAAACTCATACCAATGAATCATCGTGCCCCCCAGAGTGTGTGTGTGGATTTTTTGACCTCTTTAGCATCTTCCTTGTCCAAGATATGGGCTTTTGAAGGAATTGGAGTTCAGTCAAAATTGTCAAAATGACTCCAAACTTGTACAAAAGAATCCTGGTGCCATGGGGATGTTGTGTGTGAATTTGGGGCTTTTTGTGTGTTCCCTAGGCCAAGATATTGCCCATCCAAAAAAAAGTCAAAGTGGATAAGGGTCCCCCCTTACCTCCTCATAAAAAAATGACCAAAATTAAAATTTTCTTTAAACGCATACCAATGAATCATCGTGCACCCCAGAGTGTGTGTGTGGATTTTTTGAGCTCTTTAGCTTCTTCCTTGTCCAAGATATGGGCTTTTAAAGGAATTGGATTTCGGTCAAAATTGTCAAAATGACTCCAAACTTGCACCAAAGAATCCTGGTGCCATGGGGATGTTGTGTGTGAATTTGCGTCTTTTTATGTGTTTTCTATGCCAAGATTTGGCACATCCAAAAAAAAGTCAAAGTGGATAAGGGTCCCCCCTTACCTCCTCTGAAAAAAATGACCAAAATTTAAATTTTCTTTAAACTCATACCAATAAATCATCGTGCCCCCCAGAGTGTGTTTGTGTATTTTTTGAGCTCTTTAGTTTCTTCCTTGTCCAAGATATGGGCTTTTTAAGGAATTGGATTTCGGTCAAAATTGTCAAAATGACTCCAAACTTGTACAAAAGAATTCTGGTGCCATGGGGATGTTGTGTGTGAATTTGGGGCTTGTTGTGTGTTTCCTAGGCCAAGATATGGCCCATCCATAAAAAAGTCAAAGTGGATAAGGGTCCCCCCTTATCTCCTCTGAAAAAAATTACCAAAATTTAAATTTTCTTTAAACTCATACCAATGAATCATCGTGCCCCCCAGAGTGTGTTTGTGGATTTTTTGAGCTCTTTAGCTTCTTCCTTGTCCAAGATATGGGCTTTTAAAGGAATTGGATTTCAGTCAAAATTGTCAAAATGACTCCAAACTTGCACCAAAGAATCCTGGTGCCATGGGGATGTTGTGTGTGAATTTTGGGCTTTTTGTGTGTTCCCTAGGCCAAGATATGGCCCATCCAAAAAAAAGTCAAAGTGGATAAGGGTCCCCCCTTACCTCCTCATAAAAAAATGACCAAAATTTAAATTTTCTTTAAACGCATACCAATGAATCATCGTGCACCCCAGAGTGTGTGTGTGGATTTTTTGAGCTCTTTAGCTTCTTCCTTGTCCAAGATATGGGCTTTTTAAGGAATTGGAATTTGGACAAAATTGTCAAAATGACTCCAAACTTGCACCAAAGAATCCTGGTGCCATGGGGATGTTGTGTGTGAATTTGGGGCTTTTTATGTGTTTCCTATGCCAAGATATGGCCCATCCAAAAAAAAGTCAAAGTGGATAAGGGTCCCCCCTTACCTCCTCTGAAAAAAATTACCAAAATTTAATTTTTTTTAAACTCATACCAATGAATCATCGTGCCCCCCAGAGTGTGTTTGTGTATTTTTTTTAGCTCTTTAGCTTCTTCCTTGTCCAAGATATGGGCTTTTTAAGGAATTGGAATTTGGACTAAGTTGTCAAAATGACTCCAAACTTGCACCAAAGAATCCTGGTGCCATGGGGATGTTTTGTGTGAATTTGGGGCTTTTTGTGTGTTCCCTAGGCCAAGATATGGCCCATCCAAAAAAAAAATCAAAGTGGATAAGGGTCCCCCCTTCCCTCCTCTGAAAAAAATCACCAACATTTTAATTTTCTTTAAACTCATACCAATGAATCATCGTGCCCCCCAGAGTGTGTTTGGGGATTTTTTGAGCTCTTAAGCTTCTTCCTTGTCCAAGATATGGGCTTTTAAAGAAATTGGATTTCAGTCAAAATTGTCAAAATGACTCCAAACTTGCACCAAAGAATCCTGGTGCCATGGGGATGTTGTGTGTGAATTTGGGGCTTTTTATGTGTTTCCTATGCCAAGATATGGCCCATCCAAAAAAAAGTCAAAGTGGATAAGGGTCCCCCCTTACCTCCTCTGAAAAAAATGACCAAAATTTAAATTTTCTTTAAACGCATACCAATGAATCATCGTGCAACCCAGACTGTGTGTGTGGATTTTTTGAGCTCTTAAGCTTCCTCCTTGTCCAAGATATGGGATTTTAAAGGAATTGGATTTCAGTCAAAATTGTCAAAATGACTCCAAACTTGCACCAAAGAATCCTGGTGCCATGGGGATGTTGTGTGTGAATTTGGGGCTTTTTATGTGTTTCCTATGCCAAGATATGGCCAATCCAAAAAAAAAGTCAAAGTGGATAAGGGTCCCCCCTTACCTCCTCTGAAAAAAATGAACAAAATTTAAATTTTCTTTAAACGCATACCAATGAATCATCGTGCAACCCAGACTGTGTGTGTGGATTTTTTGAGCTCTTAAGCTTCCTCCTTGTCCAAGATATGGGATTTTAAAGGAATTGGATTTCAGTCAAAATTGTCAAAATGACTCCAAACTTGCACCAAAGAATCCTGGTGCCATGGGGATGTTTTGTGTGAATTTGGGGCTTTTTATGTGTTTCCTATGCCAAGATATGGCCCATCCAATAAAAAGTCAAAGTGGATAAAGGTCCCCCCTTACCTCCTCTGAAAAAAATGACCAAAATTTAAATTTTCTTTAAACTCATACCAATGAATCATCGTGGCCCCCAGAGTGTGTTTGTGTATTTTTTGAGCTCTTTAGCTTCTTCCTTGTCCAAGATATGGGCTTTTTAAGGAATTGGAATTGGGACTAAATTGTCAAAATGACTCCAAACTTGCACCAAAGAATCCTGGTGCCATGGGGATGTTGTGTGTGAATTTGGGGCTTTTTATGTGTTTCCTATGCCAAGATATGGCCAATCCAAAAAAAAAGTCAAAGTGGATAAGGGTCCCCCCTTACCTCCTCTGAAAAAAATGACCAAAATTTAAATTTTCTTTAAACGCATACCAATGAATCATCGTGCAACCCAGACTGTGTGTGTGGATTTTTTGAGCTCTTAAGCTTCCTCCTTGTCCAAGATATGGGCTTTTAAAGGAATTGGATTTCAGTCAAAATTGCCAAAATGACTCCAAACGTGCACTAAAGAATCCTGGTGCCATGGGGATGTTGTGTGTGAATTTGGGGCTTTTTGTGTGTTCCCTAGGCCAAGATATGGCCCATCCAAAAAAGAGTCAAAGTTCCCCCCTTACCTCCTCTGAAAAAAATGACCAAAATTTAAATTTTCTTTAAACTCATACCAATGAATCATCGTGCCCCCCAGAGTGTGTGTGTGGATTTTTTGAGCTCTTTAGCTTCTTCCTTCTCCAAGATATGGGCTTTTGAAGGAATTGGATTTCGGTCAAAATTGTCAAAATGACTCCAAACTTGCACCAAAGAATCCTGGTGCCATGGGGATGTTG
Organism: Genypterus blacodes; assembly: GCF_046128005.1. NCBI lineage: Eukaryota > Metazoa > Chordata > Actinopteri > Ophidiiformes > Ophidiidae > Genypterus > Genypterus blacodes. Next base: position 802,363 of record NW_027466998.1, on the reverse strand, counting down.
TGTGTGAATTTGGGGCTTGTTGTGTGTTTCCTAGGCCAAGATATGGCCCATCCAAAAAAAAGTCAAAGTGGATAAGGGTCCCCCCTTACCTCCTCTAAAAAAAATGACCAAAATTTAAATTTTCTTTAAACTCATACCAATGAATCATCGTGCCCCCCAGAGTGTGTGTGTGGATTTGTTGAGCTCTTTAGCTTCTTCCTTGTCCAAGATATGGGCTTTTGAAGGAATTGGAATTGGGACAAAATTGTCAAAATGACTCCAAACTTGCACCAAAGAATCCTGGTGCCATGGGGATGTTGTGTGTGAATTTGGGGCTTGTTGTGTGTGTCCTAGGCCAAGATATGGCCCATCCAAAAAAAAGTCAAAGTGGATAAGGGTCCCCCCTTACCTCCTCTGAAAAAATGACCAAAATTTTAATTTTTTTGAAACTCATACCAATGAATCATCGTGCCCCCCAGAGTGTGTGTGTGAATTTTTTGAGCTCTTTAGCTTCTTCCTTGTCCAAGATATGGGCTTTTTAAGGAATTGGATTTCAGTCAAAATTGTCAAAATGACTCCAAACTTGCACCAAAGAATCCTGGTGCCATGGGGATGTTGTGTATGAATTTGGGGCTTGTTGTGTGTGTCCTAGGCCAAGATATGGCCCATCCAAAAAAAAGTCAAAGTGGATAAGGGTCCCCCCTTACCTCCTCTGAAAAAATGACCAAAATTTTAATTTTTTTGAAACTCATACCAATGAATCATCGTGCCCCCCAGAGTGTGTGTGTGAATTTTTTGAGCTCTTTAGCTTCTTCCTTGTCCAAGATATGGGCTTTTTAAGGAATTGGATTTCGGTCAAAATTGTCAAAATGACTCCAAACTTGCACCAAAGAATCCTGGTGCCATGGGGATGTTGTGTGTGAATTTTGGGCTTTTTGTGTGTTCCCTAGGCCAAGATATGGCCCATCCAAAAAAAAGTCAAAGTGGATAAGGGTCCCCCCTTACCTCCTCATAAAAAAATGACCAAAATTTAAATTTTCTTTAAACGCATACCAATGAATCATCGTGCACCCCAGAGTGTGTGTGTGGATTTTTTGAGCTCTTTAGCTTCTTCCTTGTCCAAGATATGGGCTTTTTAAGGAATTGGAATTTGGACAAAATTGTCAAAATGACTCCAAACTTGCACCAAAGAATCCTGGTGCCATGGGGATGTTGTGTGTGAATTTGGGGCTTTTTATGTGTTTCCTATGCCAAGATATGGCCCATCCAAAAAAAAGTCAAAGTGGATAAGGGTCCCCCCTTACCTCCTCTGAAAAAAATTACCAAAATTTTAATTTTTTTTAAACTCATACCAATGAATCATCGTGCCCCCCAGAGTGTGTTTGTGTATTTTTTTAGCTCTTTAGCTTCTTCCTTGTCCAAGATATGGGCTTTTTAAGGAATTGGAATTTGGACTAAGTTGTCAAAATGACTCCAAACTTGCACCAAAGAATCCTGGTGCCATGGGGATGTTTTGTGTGAATTTGGGGCTTTTTGTGTGTTCCCTAGGCCAATTTATGGCCCATCCAAAAAAAAAATCAAAGTGGATAAGGGTCCCCCCTTCCCTCCTCTGAAAAAAATCACCAACATTTTAATTTTCTTTAAACTCATACCAATGAATCATCGTGCCCCCCAGAGTGTGTTTGGGGATTTTTTGAGCTCTTAAGCTTCTTCCTTGTCCAAGATATGGGCTTTTAAAGGAATTGGATTTCAGTCAAAATTGTCAAAATGACTCCAAACTTGCACCAAAGAATCCTGGTGCCATGGGGATGTTGTGTGTGAATTTGGGGCTTTTTATGTGTTTCCTATGCCAAGATATGGCCCATCCAAAAAAAAGTCAAAGTGGATAAGGGTCCCCCCTTACCTCCTCTGAAAAAAATTACCAAAATTTTAATTTTTTTTAAACTCATACCAATGAATCATCGTGCCCCCCAGAGTGTGTTTGTGTATTTTTTGAGCTCTTTAGCTTCTTCCTTGTCCAAGATATGGGCTTTTTAAGGAATTGGAATTGGGACTAAATTGTCAAAATGACTCCAAACTTGCACCAAAGAATCCTGGTGCCATGGGGATGTTTTGTGTGAATTTGGGGCTTTTTATGTGTTTCCTATGCCAAGATTTGGCCCATCCAAAAAAAAGTCAAAGTGGATAAGGGTCCCCCCTTACCTCCTCTGAAAAAAATGACCAAAATTTAAATTTTCTTTAGACTCATACCAATGAATCATCGTGCCCCCCAGAGTGTGTGTGTGGATTTGTTGAGCTCTTTAGCTTCTTCCTTGTCCAAGATATGGGCTTTTGAAGGAATTGGAATTGGGACAAAATTGTCAAAATGACTCCAAACTTGCACCAAAGAATCCTGGTGCCATGGGGATGTTGTGTGTGAATTTGGGGCTTGTTGTGTGTGTCCTAGGCCAAGATATGGCCCATCCAAAAAAAAGTCAAAGTGGATAAGGGTCCCCCCTTACCTCCTCTGAAAAAATGACCAAAATTTTAATTTTTTTGAAACTCATACCAATGAATCATCGTGCCCCCCAGAGTGTGTGTGTGAATTTTTTGAGCTCTTTAGCTTCTTCCTTGTCCAAGATATGGGCTTTTTAAGGAATTGGATTTCAGTCAAAATTGTCAAAATGACTCCAAACTTGCACCAAAGAATCCTGGTGCCATGGGGATGTTGTGTATGAATTTGGGGCTTGTTGTGTGTGTCCTAGGCCAAGATATGGCCCATCCAAAAAAAAGTCAAAGTGGATAAGTGTCCCCCCTTACCTCCTCTGAAAAAATGACCAAAATTTTAATTTTCTTGAAACTCATACCAATGAATCATCGTGCCCCCCAGAGTGTGTGTGTGAATTTTTTGAGCTCTTTAGCTTCTTCCTTGTCCAAGATATGGGCTTTTTAAGGAATTGGATTTCGGTCAAAATTGTCAAAATGACTCCAAACTTGCACCAAAGAATCCTGGTGCTATGGGGATGTTGTGTATGAATTTGGGGCTTGTTGTGTGTTTCCTAGGCCAAGATATGGCCCATCCAAAAAAAAGTCAAAGTGGATAAGGGTCCCCCCATACCTCCTCTGAAAAAGAAGACCAAAATTTAAATTTTCTTTAAGCTCATACCAATGAATCATCATGGCCCCCAGAGTGTGTGTGTGGATTTTTTGAGCTCTTTAGCTTCCTCCTTGTCCAAGATTTGGGCTTTTAAAGGAATTGGATATCGGGCCAAAATTGTCAAAATGTCTCCAAACTTGCACCAAAGAATCCTGGTGCCATGGGGATGTTGTGTGTGAATTTGGGGCTTTTTGTGTGTTCCCTAGGCAAAGATATGGCCCATCCAAAAAAAAGTCAAAGTGGATAAGGGTCCCCCCTTACCTCCCCTGAAAAAATGACCAAAATTTAAATTTTCTTTAAACACATAACAATGAATCATCGTGCCCCCCAGAGTGTGTGTGTGGATTTTTTGAGCTCTTTAGCTTCTTCCTTGTCCAAGATATGGGCTTTTTAAGGAATTGGATTTCGGTCAAAATTGTCAAAATGACTCCAAACTTGCACCAAAGAATCCTGGTGCCATGGGGATGTTTTGTGTGAATTTGGGGCTTTTTATGTGTTTCCTATGCCAAGATTTGGCCCATCCAAAAAAAAGTCAAAGTGGATAAGGGTCCCCCCTTACCTCCTCTGAAAAAAATGACCAAAATTTAAATTTTCTTTAGACTCATACCAATGAATCATCGTGCCCCCCAGAGTGTGTTTGTGTATTTTTTGAGCTCTTTAGCTTCTTCCTTGTCCAAGATATGGGCTTTTTAAGGAATTGGAATTGGGACTAAATTGTCAAAATGACTCCAAACTTGCACCAAAGAATCCTGGTGCCATGGGGATGTTTTGTGTGAATTTGGGGCTTTTTATGTGTTTCCTATGCCAAGATTTGGCCCATCCAAAAAAAAGTCAAAGTGGATAAGGGTCCCCCCTTACCTCCTCTGAAAAAAATGACCAAAATTTAAATTTTCTTTAGACTCATACCAATGAATCATCGTGCCCCCCAGAGTGTGTGTGTGGATTTGTTGAGCTCTTTAGCTTCTTCCTTGTCCAAGATATGGGCTTTTGAAGGAATTGGAATTGGGACAAAATTGTCAAAATGACTCCAAACTTGCACCAAAGAATCCTGGTGCCATGGGGATGTTGTGTGTGAATTTGGGGCTTGTTGTGTGTGTCCTAGGCCAAGATATGGCCCATCCAAAAAAAAGTCAAAGTGGATAAGGGTCCCCCCTTACCTCCTCTGAAAAAATGACCAAAATTTTAATTTTTTTGAAACTCATACCAATGAATCATCGTGCCCCCCAGAGTGTGTGTGTGAATTTTTTGAGCTCTTTAGCTTCTTCCTTGTCCAAGATATGGGCTTTTTAAGGAATTGGATTTCAGTCAAAATTGTCAAACTGACTCCAAACTTGCACCAAAGAATCCTGGTGCCATGGGGATGTTGTGTATGAATTTGGGGCTTGTTGTGTGTGTCCTAGGCCAAGATATGGCCCATCCAAAAAAAAGTCAAAGTGGATAAGTGTCCCCCCTTACCTCCTCTGAAAAAATGACCAAAATTTTAATTTTCTTGAAACTCATACCAATGAATCATCGTGCCCCCCAGAGTGTGTGTGTGAATTTTTTGAGCTCTTTAGCTTCTTCCTTGTCCAAGATATGGGCTTTTTAAGGAATTGGATTTCGGTCAAAATTGTCAAAATGACTCCAAACTTGCACCAAAGAATCCTGGTGCTATGGGGATGTTGTGTATGAATTTGGGGCTTGTTGTGTGTTTCCTAGGCCAAGATATGGCCCATCCAAAAAAAAGTCAAAGTGGATAAGGGTCCCCCCATACCTCCTCTGAAAAAGAAGACCAAAATTTAAATTTTCTTTAAGCTCATACCAATGAATCATCATGGCCCCCAGAGTGTGTGTGTGGATTTTTTGAGCTCTTTAGCTTCCTCCTTGTCCAAGATTTGGGCTTTTAAAGGAATTGGATATCGGGCCAAAATTGTCAAAATGTCTCCAAACTTGCACCAAAGAATCCTGGTGCCATGGGGATGTTGTGTGTGAATTTGGGGCTTTTTGTGTGTTCCCTAGGCAAAGATATGGCCCATCCAAAAAAAAGTCAAAGTGGATAAGGGTCCCCCCTTACCTCCTCATAAAAAAATGACCAAAATTAAAATTTTCTTTAAACGCATACCAATGAATCATCGTGCACCCCAGAGTGTGTGTGTGGATTTTTTGAGCTCTTTAGCTTCTTCCTTGTCCAAGATATGGGCTTTTAAAGGAATTGGATTTCGGTCAAAATTGTCAAAATGACTCCAAACTTGCACCAAAGAATCCTGGTGCCATGGGGATGTTGTGTATGAATTTGGGGCTTGTTGTGTGTGTCCTAGGCCAAGATATGGCCCATCCAAAAAAAAGTCAATGTGGATAAGGGTCCCCCCTTACCTCCTCTGAAAAAATGACCACAATTTAAATTTTCTTGAAACTCATACCAATGAATCATCGTGCCCCCCAGAGTGTGTGTGGGGATTTTTTGAGCTCTTTAGCTTCTTCCTTGTCCAAGATTTGGGCTTTTAAAGGAATTGGAAGTTTGACAAAAATGTGAAAATGACTCCAAACTTGCACCAAAGAATCCTGGTGCCATGGGGATGTTGTGTGTGAATTTGGGGCTTTTTATGTGTTTCCTATGCCAAGATATGGCCCATCCAAAAAAAAGTCAAAGTGGATAAGGGTCCCCCCTTACCTCCTCTGACAAAAATGACCAAAATTTTAATTTTCTTGAAACTCATACCAATGAATCATCGTGCCCCCCAGAGTGTGTGTGTGTGTACTTTTTGAGCTCTTTAGCTTCTTCCTTGTCCAAGATATGGACTTTTAAAGGAATTGGAATTTGGACCAAAATTGTCAAAATGTCTCCAAACTTGCACCAAAAAATCCTGGTGCCATGGGGATATTGTGTGTGAATTTGGGGCTTTTTGTGTGTCCCCTAGGCAAAGATATGGCCCATCCAAAAAAAAGTCAAAGTGGATAAGGGTCCCCCCTTACCTCCTCTGAAAAAATGACCAAAATTTAAATTTTCTTTAAACTCATACCAATGAATAATCGTGCCCCCCAGAGTGTGTGTGTGGATTTTTTGAGCTCTTTAGCTTCTTCCTTGTCCAAGATATGGGCTTTTTAAGGAATTGGATTACGGTCAAAATTGTCCAAATGTCTCCAAACTTGCACCAAAGAATCCTGGTGCCATGGGGATGTTGTGTGTGAATTTGGGGCTTTTTGTGTGTTTCCTAGGCCAAGATATGGCCCATCCAAAAAAAGTCAAAGTGGATAAGGGTCCCCCCTTACCTCCTCTGAAAAAAATGACCAAAATTTAAATTTTCTTTAAACTCATACCAATGAATCATCGTGCCCCCCAGCGTGTGTGTGTGGATTTTTTGAGCTCTTTAGCTTCTTCCTTGTACATGATATGGGCTTTAAAGAAATTGGATTTCAGTCAAAATTGTCAAAATGACTCCAAACTTGCACCAAAGAATCCTGGTGCCATGGGGATGTTGTGTGTGAATTTGGGGCTTTTTGTGTGTTCCCTAGGCAAAGATATGGCCCATCCAAAAAAAAAGTCAAAGTGGATAAGGGTCCCCCCTTACCCCCTCTGAAAAAATGACCAAAGTTTAAATTTTCTTTAAACTCATACCAATGAATAATCGTGCCCCCCAGAGTGTGTGTGTGGATTTTTTGAGCTCTTTAGCTTCTTCCTTGTCCAAGATATGGACTTTTAAAGGAATTGGAATTTGGACCAAAATTGTCAAAATGTCTCCAAACTTGCACCAAAGAATCCTGGTGCCATGGGGATATTGTGTGTGAATTTGGGGCTTTTTGTGTGTTCCCTAGGCAAAGATATGGCCCATCCAAAACAAAGTCAAAGTGGATAATGGTCCCCCCTTACCTCCTCTGAAAAAATGACCAAAATTTAAATTTTCTTTAAACTCATACCAATGAATAATCGTGCCCCCCAGAGTGTGTGTGTGGATTTTTTGAGCTCTTTAGCTTCTTCCTTGTCCAAGATATGGGCTTTTTAAGGAATTGGATTACGGTCAAAATTGTCCAAATGTCTCCAAACTTGCACCAAAGAATCCTGGTGCCATGGGGATGTTGTGTGTGAATTTGGGGCTTTTTGTGTGTTTCCTAGGCCAAGATATGGCCCATCCAAAAAAAGTCAAAGTGGATAAGGGTCCCCCCTTACCTCCTCTGAAAAAAATGACCAAAATTTAAATTTTCTTTAAACTCATACCAATGAATCATCGTGCCCCCCAGCGTGTGTGTGTGGATTTTTTGAGCTCTTTAGCTTCTTCCTTGTACATGATATGGGCTTTAAAGAAATTGGATTTCAGTCAAAATTGTCAAAATGACTCCAAACTTGCACCAAAGAATCCTGGTGCCATGGGGATGTTGTGTGTGAATTTGGGGCTTTTTGTGTGTTCCCTAGGCAAAGATATGGCCCATCCAAAAAAAAAGTCAAAGTGGATAAGGGTCCCCCCTTACCCCCTCTGAAAAAATGACCAAAGTTTAAATTTTCTTTAAACTCATACCAATGAATAATCGTGCCCCCCAGAGTGTGTGTGTGGATTTTTTGAGCTCTTTAGCTTCTTCCTTGTCCAAGATATGGACTTTTAAAGGAATTGGAATTTGGACCAAAATTGTCAAAATGTCTCCAAACTTGCACCAAAGAATCCTGGTGCCATGGGGATATTGTGTGTGAATTTGGGGCTTTTTGTGTGTTCCCTAGGCAAAGATATGGCCCATCCAAAAAAAAGTCAAAGTGGATAATGGTCCCCCCTTACCTCCTCTGAAAAAATGACCAAAATTTAAATTTTCTTTAAACTCATACCAATGAATAATCGTGCCCCCCAGAGTGTGTGTGGGGATTTTTTGAGCTCTTTAGCTTCTTCCTTGTCCAAGATTTGGGCTTTTAAAGAAATTGGATTTCAGTCAAAATTGTCAAAATGACTCCAAACTTGCACCAAAGAATCCTGGTGCCATGGGGATGTTGTGTGTGAATTTGGGGCTTTTTGTGTGTTCCCTAGGCAAAGATATGGCCCATCCAAAAAAAAGTCAAAGTGGATAAGGGTCCCCCCTTACCTCATCTGAAAAAAAAGACCAAAATTTTAATTTTCTTTAAACTCATACCAATGAATCATCATGCCCCCCAGAGTGTGTGTGTGGATTTTTTGAGCTCTTTAGCTTCTTCCTTGTCCAAGATATGGACTTTTAAAGGAATTGAAATTTGGACCAAAATTGTCAAAATGTCTCCAAACTTGCACCAAAGAATCCTGGTGCCATGGGGATATTGTGTGTGAATTTGGGGCTTTTTGTGTGTTCCCTAGGCAAAGATATGGCCCATCCAAAAAAAAGTCAAAGTGGATAAGGGTCCCCCCTTACCCCCTCTGAAAAAATGACCAAAATTTAAATTTTCTTTAAACTCATACCAATGAATAATCGTGCCCCCCAGAGTGTGTGTGTGGATTTTTTGAGCTCTAGATTCTTCCTTGTCCAAGATATGGGCTTTTTAAGGAATTGGATTTCGGTCAAAATTGTCAAAATGTCTCCAAACTTGCACCAAAGAATCCTGGTGCCATGGGGATGTTGTGTGTGAATTTGGGGCTTTTTGTGTGTTTCCTAGGCCAAGATATGGCCCATCCAAAAAAAGTCAATGTGGATAAGGGTCCCCCCTTACCTCCTCTGAAAAAAATGACCAAAATTTAAATTTTCTTTAAACTCATACCAATGAATCATCGTGCCCCCCAGAGTGTGTGTGTGGATTTTTTGAGCTCTTTAGCTTCTTCCTTGTCCAAGATATGGGCTTTTAAAGGAATTGGATTTCAGTCAAAATTGTCAAAATGACTCCAAACTTGCACCAAAGAATCCTGGTGCCATGGGGATGTTGTGTGTGAATTTGGGGCTTTTTGTGTGTTCCCTAGGCAAAGATATGGCCCATCCAAAAAAAAGTCAAAGTGGATAAGGGTCCCCCCTTACCTCCTCTGAAAAAAAAGACCAAAATTTTAATTTTCTTTAAACTCATACTAATGAATCATCATGCCCCCCAGAGTGTGTGTGTGGATTTTTTGAGCTCTTTAGCTTCTTCCTTGTCCAAGATATGGACTTTTAAAGGAATTGAAATTTGGACCAAAATTGTCAAAATGTCTCCAAACTTGCACCAAAGAATCCTGGTACCATGGGGATATTGTGTGTGAATTTGGGGCTTTTTGTGTGTTCCCTAGGCAAAGATATGGCCCATCCAAAAAAAAGTCAAAGTGGATAGGATCCCCCCTTACCTCCTTTGAAAAAAATGACCAAAATTTAAATTTTCTTTAAACTCATACCAATGAATCATCGTGCCCCCCAGAGTGTGTGTGTGGATTTTTTGAGCTCTTTAGCTTCTTCCTTGTCCAAGATATGGGCTTTTAAAGGAATTGGAATTTGGACAAAATTGTCAAAATGACTCCAAACTTGCACCAAAGAATCCTAGTGCCATGGGGATGTTGTGTTTGAATTTGGGGCTTTTTGTGTGTTTCCTAGGCCAAGATATGGCCCATCCAAAAAAAGTCAAAGTGGATAAGGGTCCCCCCTTACCTCCTCTGAAAAAATGACCAAAATTTAAATTTTCTTTAAACTCATACCAATGAATAATCGTGCCCCCCAGAGTGTGTGTGTGGATTTTTTGAGCTCTTTAGCTTCTTCCTTGTCCAAGATATGGGCTTTTTAAGGAATTGGATTACGGTCAAAATTGTCCAAATGTCTCCAAACTTGCACCAAAGAATCCTGGTGCCATGGGGATGTTGTGTGTGAATTTGGGGCTTTTTGTGTGTTTCCTAGGCCAAGATATGGCCCATCCTAAAAAAGTCAAAGTGGATAAGGGTCCCCCCTTACCTCCTCTGAAAAAAATGACCAAAATTTAAATTTTCTTCAAACTCATACCAATGAATCATCGTGCCCCCCAGAGTGTGTGTGTGGATTTTTTGAGCTCTTTAGCTTCTTCCTTGTACATGATATGGGCTTTAAAGAAATTGGATTTCAGTCAAAATTGTCAAAATGACTCCAAACTTGCACCAAAGAATCCTGGTGCCATGGGGATGTTGTGTGTGAATTTGGGGCTTGTTGTGTGTTCCCTAGGCAAAGATATGGCCCATCCAAAAAAAAGTAAAAGTGGATAAGGGTCCCCCCTTACCTCATCTGAAAAAAAAGACCAAAATTTTAATTTTCTTTAAACTCATACCAATGAATCATCATGCCCCCCAGAGTGTGTGTGTGGATTTTTTGAGCTCTTTAGCTTCTTCCTTGTCCAAGATATGGACTTTTAAAGGAATTGAAATTTGGACCAAAATTGTCAAAATGTCTCCAAACTTGCACCAAAGAATCCTGGTGCCATGGGGATGTTGTGTGTGAATTTGGGGCTTTTTGTGTGTTCCCTAGGCAAAGATATGGCCCATCCAAAAAAAAGTCAAAGTGGATAAGGGTCCCCCCTTACCCCCTCTGAAAAAATGACCAAAATTTAAATTTTCTTTAAACTCATACCAATGAATAATCGTGCCCCCCAGAGTGTGTGTGTGGATTTTTTGAGCTCTTTAGCTTCTTCCTTGTCCAAGATATGGGCTTTTTAAGGAATTGGATTTCGGTCAAAATTGTCAAAATGTCTCCAAACTTGCACCAAAGAATCCTGGTGCCATGGGGATGTTGTGTGTGAATTTGGGGCTTTTTGTGTGTTTTTTAGGCCAAGATATGGCCCATCCAAAAAAAGTCAATGTGGATAAGGGTCCCCCCTTACCTCCTCTGAAAAAAATGACCAAAATTTAAATTTTCTTTAAACTCATACCAATGAATCATCGTGCCCCCCAGAGTGTGTGTGGGGATTTTTTGAGCTCTTTAGCTTCTTCCTTGTCCAAGATTTGGGCTTTTAAAGAAATTGGATTTCAGTCAAAATTGTCAAAATGACTCCAAACTTGCACCAAAGAATCCTGGTGCCATGGGGATGTTGTGTGTGAATTTGGGGCTTTTTGTGTGTTCCCTAGGCAAAGATATGGCCCATCCAAAAAAAAGTCAAAGTGGATAAGGGTCCCCCCTTACCTCATCTGAAAAAAAAGACCAAAATTTAAATTTTCTTTAAACTCATACCAATGAATCATCTTGCCCCCCAGAGTGTGTTTGTGTATTTTTTGAGCTCTTTACCTTCTTCCTTGTCCAAGATATGGGCTTTTAAAGGAATTGAATTTCGGTCAAAATTGTCAAAATGACTCCAAACTTGCACCAAAGAATTCTGGTGCCATGGGGATGTTTTGTGTGAATTTGGGGCTTTTTGTGTGTTCCCTAGGCCAAGATATGGCCCATCCAAACAAAAAATCAAAGTGGATAAGGGTCCCCCCTTACCTCCTCTGAAAAAAATGACCAAAATTTTAATTTTTTTAAACTCATACCAATGAATCATCGTGCCCCCCAGAGTGTGTGTGGGTATTTTTTGAGCTCTTTAGTTTCTTCCTTGTCCAAGATATGGGCTTTTTAAGGAATTGGAATTGGGACAAAATTGTCAAAATGACTCCAAACTTGCACCAAAGAATTCTGGTTCCATGGGGATGTTTTGTGTGAATTTGGGGCTTTTTGTGTGTTCCCTAGGCCAAGATATGGCCCATCCAAAAAAAAAATCAAAGTGGATAAGGGTCCCCCCTTACCTCCTCTGAAAAAAATGACCAAAATTGTAATTTTTTTTAAACTCATACCAATGAATCATCGTGCCCCCCAGAGTGTGTGTGGGTATTTTTTGAGCTCTTTAGTTTCTTCCTTGTCCAAGATTTGGGCTTTTTAAGGAATTGGATTTCAGTCAAAATTGCCAAAATGACTCCAAACATGCACCAAAGAATCCTGGTGCCATGGGGATGTTGTGTGTGAATTTGGGGCTTTTTGTGTGTTCCCTAGGCCAAGATATGGCCCATCCAAAAAAAAGTCAAAGTGGATAAGGGTCCCCCCTTACCTCCCCTGAAAAAAATTACCAAAATTTAAATTTTTTTTAAACGCAAACCAATGAATCATCGTGCCCCCCAGAGTGTGTTTGTGGATTTTTTGAGCTCTTTAGCTTCTTCCTTGTCCAAGATATGGGCTTTTAAAGGAATTGAATTTCGGTCAAAATTGTCAAAATGACTCCAAACTTGCACCAAAGAATCCTGGTGCCATGGGGATGTTGTGTGTGAATTTGGGGCTTTTTGTGTGTTCCCTAGGCCAAGATATGGCCCATCCAAAAAAAAGTCAAAGTGGATAAGGGTCCCCCCTTACCTCCTCTGAAAAAATGACCAAAATTTAAATTTTCTTTAAACTCTTACCAATGAATCATCGTGCCCCCCAGAGTGTGTGTGGGGATTTTTTGAGCTCTTTAGCTTCTTCCTTGTCCAAGATATGGGCTTTTAAAGGAATTGGACTTCAGTCAAAATTGTCAAAATGACTCCAAACTTGCACCAAAGAATCCTGGTGCCATGGGGATGTTGTGTGTGAATTTGGGGCTTTTTGTGTGTTCCCTAGGCCAAGATATGGCCCATCCAAAAAAAAGTCAAAGTGGATAAGGGTCCCCCCTTACCTCCTCTGAAAAAAATGACCAAAATTTGAATTTTCTTTAAACTCATACCAATGAATCATCGTGCACCCCAGAGTGTGTGTGTGGATTTTTTGAGCTCTTAAGCTTCCTCCTTGTCCAAGATATGGGCTTTTAAAGGAATTGGATTTCAGTCAAAATTGTCAAAATGACTCCAAACTTGCACCAAAGAATCCTGGTGCCATGGGGATGTTGTGTGTGAATTTGGGGCTTTTTGTGTGTTCCCTAGGCCAAGATATGGCCCATCCAAAAAAAAGTCAAAGGTGATAAGGGTCCCCCCTTACCTCCTCTGAAAAAATGACCAAAATTAAAAAATTTTTTAAACTCTAACCAATGAATCATCGTGCCCCCCAGAGTGTGTGTGTGGAATTTTTTGAGCTCTTTAGCTTCTTCCTTGTCCAAGATATGGGCTTTTAAAGGAATTGGACTTTAGTCAAAATTGTCAAAATGACTCCAAACTTGCACCAAAGAATCCTGGTGCCATGGGGATGTTGTGTGTGAATTTGGGGCTTTTTGTGTGTTCCCTAGGCCAAGATATGGCCCATCCAAAAAAAAGTCAAAGTGGATAAGGGTCCCCCCTTACCTCCTCTGAAAAAAATGACCAAAATTTGAATTTTCTTTAAACTCATACCAATGAATCATCGTGCACCCCAGAGTGTGTGTGTGGATTTTTTGAGCTTTTAAGCTTCCTCCTTGTAAAGATATGGGCTTTTAAAGGAATTGGAATTGGGACAAAATTGTCAAAATGACTCCAAACTTGCACCAAAGAATCCTGGTGCCATGGGGATGTTTTGTGTGAATTTGGGGCTTTTTATGTGTTTCCTATGCCAAGATATGGCCCATCCAAAAAAAAGTCGAAGTGGATAAGGGTCCCCCCTTACCTCCTCTGAAAAAAATGACCAAAATTTATATTTTTTTAAACGCATATCAATGAATCATCGTGCCCCCCAGAGTGTGTTTGTGTATTTTTTGAGCTCTTAAGCTTCCTCCTTGTCCAAGATATGGGCTTTTAAAGGAATTGAATTTCGGTCAAAATGTCAAAATGACTCCAAACTTGCACCAAAGAATCCTGGTGCCATGGGGATGTTGTGTGTGAATTTGGGGCTTTTTATGTGTTTCCTATGCCAAGATATGGCCCATCCAAAAAAAAGTCAAAGTGGATAAGGGTCCCCCCTTACCTCCTCTGAAAAAAATGACCAAAATTTAAATTTTCTTTAAACGCATACCAATGAATCATCGTGCACCCCAGAGTGTGAGTGTGGATTTTTTGAGCTCTTAAGCTTCCTCCTTGTCCAAGATATGGGCTGTAAAAGGAATTGGATTTCAGTCAAAATTGTCAAAATGACTCCAAACTTGCACCAAAGAATCCTGGTGCCATGGGGATGTTGTGTGTGAATTTGGGGCTTTTTGTGTGTTCCCTAGGCCAAGATATGGCCCATCCAAAAAAAAGTCAAAGTGGATAAGGGTCCACCCTTACCTCCCCTGAAAAAAATGACCAAAATTTAAAAATTTCTTACACTCATACCAATGAATCATCGTGCCCCCCAGAGTGTGTTTGTGTATTTTTTGAGCTCTTTAGCTTCTTCCTTGTCCAAGATATGGGCTTTTAAAGGAATTGGACTTCAGTCAAAATTGTCAAAATGACTCCAAACTTGCACCAAAGAATCCTGGTGCCATGGGGATGTTGTGTGTGAATTTGGGGCTTTTTATGTGTTTCCTATGCCAAGATATGGCCCATCCAAAAAAAAGTCAAAGGTGATAAGGGTCCCCCCTTACCTCCTCTGAAAAAATTACCAAAATTAAAATTTTCTTTAAACTCTAACCAATGAATCATCGTGCCCCCCAGAGTGTGTGTGTGGAATTTTTTGAGCTCTTTAGCTTCTTCCTTGTCCAAGATATGGGCTTTTAAAGGAATTGGACTTCAGTCAAAATTGTCAAAATGACTCCAAACTTGCACCAAAGAATCCTGGTGCCATGGGGATGTTGTGTGTGAATTTGGGGCTTTTTGTGTGTTCCCTAGGCCAAGATATGGCCCATCCAAAAAAAAGTCAAAGTGGATAAGGGTCCCCCCTTACCTCCTCTGAAAAAAATGACCAAAATTTATATTTTTTTAAACGCATATCAATGAATCATCGTGCCCCCCAGAGTGTGTTTGTGTATTTTTTGAGCTCTTAAGCTTCCTCCTTGTCCAAGATATGGGCTTTTAAAGGAATTGAATTTCGGTCAAAATGTCAAAATGACTCCAAACTTGCACCAAAGAATCCTGGTGCCATGGGGATGTTGTGTGTGAATTTGGGGCTTTTTGTGTGTTCCCTAGGCCAAGATATGGCCCATCCAAAAAAAAGTCAAAGTGGATAAGGGTCCCCCCTTACCTCCTCTGAAAAAAATGACCAAAATTTTAATTTTTTTTACACTCATACCAATGAATCATCGTGCACCCCAGAGTGTGTTTGTGTATTTTTTGAGCTCTTTAGCTTCTTCCTTGTCCAAGATATGGGCTTTTAAAGGAATTGGATTTCAGTCAAAATTGCCAAAATGACTCCAAACGTGCACCAAAGATACTGGTGCCATGGGGATGTTGTGTGTGAATTTGGGGCTTTTTGTGTGTTCCCTAGGCCAAGATATGGCCCATCCAAAAAAAAGTCAAAGTGGATAAGGGTCCCCCCTTACCTCCCCTGAAAAAAATGACCAAAATTTAAAAATTTCTTAAACTCATACCAATGAATCATCGTGCCCCCCAGAGTGTGTTTGTGTATTTTTTGAGCTCTTTAGCTTCTTCCTTGTCCAAGATATGGGCTTTTAAAGGAATTGAATTTCGGTCAAAATTGTCAAAATGACTCCAAACTTGCACCAAAGAATCCTGGTGCCATGGGGATGTTGTGTGTGAATTTGGGGCTTTTTATGTGTTTCCTATGCCAAGATATGGCCCATCCAAAAAAAAGTCAAAGTGGATAAGGGTCCCCCCTTACCTCCTCTGAAAAAAATGACCAACATTTTTTTTTTTTTAAACTCATACCAATGAATCATCGTGCCCCCCAGAGTGTGTGTGTGGATTTTTTGAGCTCTTTAGCTTCTTCCTTGTCCAAGATATGGGCTTTTGAAGGAATTGGATTTTGGTCAAAATTGTCAAAATGACTCCAAACTTGTACCAAACAATCCTGGTGCCATGGGGATGTTGTGTGTGAATTTGGGGCTTGTTGTGTGTTTCCTAGGCCAAGATATGGCCCATCCAAAAAAAGTCAAACTGGATAAGGGTCCCCCCTTACGTCCTCTGAAAAAAATGACCAAAATTTATATTTCTTTAAACGCATATCAATGAATCATCGTGCCCCTCAGAGTGTGTTTGTGTATTTTTTGAGCTCTTAAGCTTCCTCCTTGTCCAAGATATGGGCTTTTAAAGGAATTGGATTTCAGTCAAAATTGTCAAAATGACTCCAAACTTGTACCAAAGAATCCTGGTGCCATGGGGATGTTGTGTGTGAATTTGGGGCTTGTTGTGTGTTCCCTAGGCCAAGATATGGCCCATCCAAAAAAAAGTCAAAGTGGATAAGGGTCCCCCCTTACCTCCCCTGAAAAAAATTACCAAAATTTAAAAATTTCTTAAACTCATACCAATGAATCATCGTGCCCCCCAGAGTGTGTTTGTGTATTTTTTGAGCTCTTTAGCTTCTTCCTTGTCCAAGATATGGGCTTTTAAAGGAATTGAATTTCGGTCAAAATTGTCAAAATGACTCCAAACTTGCACCAAAGAATCCTGGTGCCATGGGGATGTTGTGTGTGAATTTGGGGCTTTTTATGTGTTTCCTATGCCAAGATATGGCCCATCCAAAAAAAAGTCAAAGTGGATAAGGGTCCCCCCTTACCTCCTCTGAAAAAAATGACCAAAATTTTTTTTTTTTTTAAACTCATACCAATGAATCATCGTGCCCCCCAGAGTGTGTGTGTGGATTTTTTGAGCTCTTTAGCTTCTTCCTTGTCCAAGATATGGGCTTTTAAAGGAATTGGATTTCAGTCAAAATTGTCAAAATGACTCCAAACTTGTACCAAAGAATCCTGGTGCCATGGGGATGTTGTGTGTGAATTTGGGGCTTGTTGTGTGTTTCCTAGGCCAAGATATGGCCCATCCAAAAAAAAGTCAAAGTGGATAAGGGTCCCCCCTAACCTCCTCTGGAAAAAATTACCAAAATTTAAATTTTCTTTAAACGCATACCAATGAATCATCGTGCCCCCCAGAGTGTGTGTGTGGATTTTTTGAGCTCTTTAGCTTCTTCCTTGTCCAAGATTTGGGCTTTTAAAGGAATTGGATTTCAGTCAAAATTGTCAAAATGACTCCAAACTTGTACCAAAGAATCCTGGTGCCACGGAGATGTTGTGTGTGAATTTGGGGCTTGTTGTGTGTTTCCTAGGCCAAGATATGGCCCATCCAAAAAAAAGTCAAAGTGGATAAGGGTCCCCCCTTACCTCCTCTGAAAACAATTACCAAAATTTAAATTTTCTTTAAACTCATACCAATGAATCATCGTGCCCCCCAGAGTGTGTTTGTGGATTTTTTGAGCTCTTTAGCTTCTTCCTTGTCCAAGATATGGGCTTTTAAAGGAATTGGATTTCAGTCAAAATTGTCAAAATGACTCCAAACTTGCACCAAAAAATCCTGGTGCCATGGGGATGTTGTGTGTGAATTTGGGGCTTGTTGTGTGTTTCCTAGGCCAAGATATGGCCCATCCAAAAAAATGTCAAAGTGGATAAGGGTCCCCCCTTACCTCCTCTGAAAAAAATGACCAAAATTTTAATTTTTTTTTAAACTCATACCAATGAATCATTGTGCCCCCCAGAGTGTGTGTGTGGATTTTTTGACCTCTTTAGCATCTTCCTTGTCCAAGATATGGGCTTTTGAAGGAATTGGAGTTCAGTCAAAATTGTCAAAATGACTCCAAACTTGTACAAAAGAATCCTGGTGCCATGGGGATGTTGTGTGTGAATTTGGGGCTTTTTGTGTGTTCCCTAGGCCAAGATATTGCCCATCCAAAAAAAAGTCAAAGTGGATAAGGGTCCCCCCTTACCTCCTCTGAAAAAAATGACCAAAATTTATATTTATTCAAACGCATATCAATGAATCATCGTGCCCCCCAGAGTGTGTTTGTGTATTTTTTGAGCTCTTAAGCTTCCTCCTTGTCCAAGATATGGGCTTTTAAAGGAATTGGATTTCGGTCAAAATTGTCAAAATGACTCCAAACTTGCACCAAAGAATCCTGGTGCCATGGGGATGTTGTGTGTGAATTTGGGGCTTTTTATGTGTTTCCTATGCCAAGATATGGCCCATCCAAAAAAAAGTCAAAGTGGATAAGGGTCCCCCCTTACGTCCTCTGAAAAAAATGACCAAAGTTTAAATTTTCCTTAAACTCATACCAATGAATCATCGTGCCCCCCAGAGTGTGTGTGTGGATTTTTTGAGCTCTTTAGCTTCTTCCTTGTCCAAGATATGGGCTTTTAAAGGAATTGGATTTCAGTCAAAATTGTCAAAATGACTCCAAACTTGCACCAAAGAATCCTGGTGCCATGGGGATGTTGTGTGTGAATTTGCGGCTTTTTATGTGTTTTCTATGACAAGATTTGGCCCATCCAAAAAAAAGTCAAAGTGGATAAGGGTCCCCCCTTACCTCCTCTGAAAAAAATGACCAAAATTTAAATTTTCTTTAAACTCATACCAATAAATCATCGTGCCCCCCAGAGTGTGTTTGTGTATTTTTTGAGCTCTTTAGTTTCTTCCTTGTCCAAGATATGGGCTTTTTAAGGAATTGGATTTCGGTCAAAATTGTCAAAATGACTCCAAACTTGTACAAAAGAATTCTGGTGCCATGGGGATGTTGTGTGTGAATTTGGGGCTTTTTGTGTGTTTCCTAGGCCAAGATATGGCCCATCCATAAAAAAGTCAAAGTGGATAAGGGTCCCCCCTTACCTCCTCTGAAAAAAATTACCAAAATTTAAATTTTCTTTAAACTCATACCGATGAATCATCGTGCCCCCCAGAGTGTGTTTGTGGATTTTTTGAGCTCTTTAGCTTCTTCCTTGTCCAAGATATGGGCTTTTAAAGGAATTGGATTTCAGTCAAAATTGTCAAAATGACTCCAAACTTGTACCAAAGAATCCTGGTGCCACGGAGATGTTGTGTGTGAATTTGGGGCTTGTTGTGTGTTTCCTAGGCCAAGATATGGCCCATCCAAAAAAAAGTAAAAGTGGATAAGGGTCCCCCCTTACCTCCTCTGAAAACAATTACCAAAATTTAAATTTTCTTTAAACTCATATCAATGAATCATCGTGCCCCCCAGAGTGTGTTTGTGTATTTTTTTTTAGCTCTTTAGCTTCTTCCTTGTCCAAGATATGGGCTTTTTAAGGAATTGGAAATGGGACAAAATTGTCAAAATGACTCCAAACTTGCACCAAAGAATCCTGGAGCCATGGGGATGTTGTGTGTGAATTTGGGGCTTTTTATGTGTTTCCTATGCCAAGATATGGCCCATCCAAAAAAAAGTCAAAGTGGATAAGGGTCCCCCCTTACCTCCTCTGAAAAAAATGACCAAAATTTATATTTCTTCAAACGCATATCAATGAATCATCGGCCCCCCCCAGAGTGTGTTTGTGTATTTTTTGAGCTCTTAAGCTTCCTCCTTGTCCAAGATATGGGCTTTTAAAGGAATTGGATTTCGGTCAAAATTGTCAAAATGACTCCAACCTTGTACAAAAGAATTCTGGTGCCATGGGGATGTTGTGTGTGAATTTGGGGCTTGTTGTGTGTTTCCTAGGCCAAGATATGGCCCATCCATAAAAAAGTCAAAGTGGATAAGGGTCCCCCCTTACCTCCTCTGAAAAAAATTACCAAAATTTAAATTTTCTTTAAACTCATACCGATGAATCATCGTGCCCCCCAGAGTGTGTTTGTGGATTTTTTGAGCTCTTTAGCTTCTTCCTTGTCCAAGATATGGGCTTTTAAAGGAATTGGATTTCAGTCAAAATTGTCAAAATGACTCCAAACTTGTACCAAAGAATCCTGGTGCCACGGAGATGTTGTGTGTGAATTTGGGGCTTGTTGTGTGTTTCCTAGGCCAAGATATGGCCCATCCAAAAAAAAGTCAAAGTGGATAAGGGTCCCCCCTTACCTCCTCTGAAAACAATTACCAAAATTTAAATTTTCTTTAAACTCATACCAATGAATCATCGTGCCCCCCAGAGTGTGTGTGTGGATTTTTTGACCTCTTTAGCATCTTCCTTGTCCAAGATATGGGCTTTTGAAGGAATTGGAGTTCAGTCAAAATTGTCAAAATGACTCCAAACTTGTACAAAAGAATCCTGGTGCCATGGGGATGTTGTGTGTGAATTTGGGGCTTTTTGTGTGTTCCCTAGGCCAAGATATTGCCCATCCAAAAAAAAGTCAAAGTGGATAAGGGTCCCCCCTTAAGTCCTCTGAAAAAAATGACCAAAATTTAAATTTTCTTTAAACTCATACCAACGAATCATCGTGCCCCCCAGAGTGTGTGTGTGGATTTTTTGAGCTCTTTAGCTTCTTCCTTGTCCAAGATATGGGCTTTTGAAGGAATTGGATTTCGGTCAAAATTGTCAAAATGACTCCAAACTTGTACAAAAGAATCCTGGTGCCATGGGGATGTTGTGTGTGAATTTGGGGCTTTTTGTGTGTTCCCTAGGCCAAGATATTGCCCATCCAAAAAAAAGTCAAAGTGGATAAGGGTCCCCCCTTAAGTCCTCTGAAAAAAATGACCAAAATTTAAATTTTCTTTAAACTCATACCAATGAATCATCGTGCCCCCCAGAGTGTGTGTGTGGATTTTTTGAGCTCTTTAGCTTCTTCCTTGTCCAAGATATGGGCTTTTGAAGGAATTGGATTTCGGTCAAAATTGTCAAAATGACTCCAAACTTGCACCAAAGAATCCTGGTGCCATGGGGATGTTGTGTGTGAATTTTGGGCTTGTTGTGTGTTTCCTAGGCCAAGATATGGCCCATCCAAAAAAAAGTCAAAGTGGATAAGGGTCCCCCCTTACCTCCTCTAAAAAAAATGACCAACATTTTAATTTTTTTTAATCTCATACCAATGAATCACTGGCCCCCCAGAGTGTGTGTGTGGATTTTTTGAGCTCTTTAGCTTCTTCCTTGTCCAAGATATGGGCTTTTTAAGGAATTGGAAATGGGACAAAATTGTCAAAATGACTCCAAACTTGCACCAAAGAATCCTGGAGCCATGGGGATGTTGTGTGTGAATTTGGGGCTTTTTATGTGTTTCCTATGCCAAGATATGGCCCATCCAAAAAAAAGTCAAAGTGGATAAGGGTCCCCCCTTACCTCCTCTGAAAAAAATGACCAAAATTTATATTTCTTCAAACGCATATCAATGAATCATCGTGCCCCCCAGAGTGTGTTTGTGTATTTTTTGAGCTCTTAAGCTTCCTCCTTGTCCAAGATATGGGCTTTTAAAGGAATTGGATTTCGGTCAAAATTGTCAAAATGACTCCAACCTTGTACAAAAGAATTCTGGTGCCATGGGGATGTTGTGTGTGAATTTGGGGCTTGTTGTGTGTTTCCTAGGCCAAGATATGGCCCATCCATAAAAAAGTCAAAGTGGATAAGGGTCCCCCCTTACCTCCTCTGAAAAAAATTACCAAAATTTAAATTTTCTTTAAACTCATACCGATGAATCATCGTGCCCCCCAGAGTGTGTTTGTGGATTTTTTGAGCTCTTTAGCTTCTTCCTTGTCCAAGATATGGGCTTTTAAAGGAATTGGATTTCAGTCAAAATTGTCAAAATGACTCCAAACTTGTACCAAAGAATCCTGGTGCCACGGAGATGTTGTGTGTGAATTTGGGGCTTGTTGTGTGTTTCCTAGGCCAAGATATGGCCCATCCAAAAAAAAGTCAAAGTGGATAAGGGTCCCCCCTTACCTCCTCTGAAAACAATTACCAAAATTTAAATTTTCTTTAAACTCATACCAATGAATCATCGTGCCCCCCAGAGTGTGTGTGTGGATTTTTTGACCTCTTTAGCATCTTCCTTGTCCAAGATATGGGCTTTTGAAGGAATTGGAGTTCAGTCAAAATTGTCAAAATGACTCCAAACTTGTACAAAAGAATCCTGGTGCCATGGGGATGTTGTGTGTGAATTTGGGGCTTTTTGTGTGTTCCCTAGGCCAAGATATTGCCCATCCAAAAAAAAGTCAAAGTGGATAAGGGTCCACCCTTAAGTCCTCTGAAAAAAATGACCAAAATTTAAATTTTCTTTAAAATCATACCAACGAATCATCGTGCCCCCCACAGTGTGTGTGTGGATTTTTTGAGCTCTTTAGCTTCTTCCTTGTCCAAGATATGGGCTTTTGAAGGAATTGGATTTCGGTCAAAATTGTCAAAATGACTCCAAACTTGTACAAAAGAATCCTGGTGCCATGGGGATGTTGTGTGTGAATTTGGGGCTTTTTGTGTGTTCCCTAGGCCAAGATATTGCCCATCCAAAAAAAAGTCAAAGTGGATAAGGGTCCCCCCTTAAGTCCTCTGAAAAAAATGACCAAAATTTAAATTTTCTTTAAACTCATACCAATGAATCATCGTGCCCCCCAGAGTGTGTGTGTGGATTTTTTGAGCTCTTTAGCTTCTTCCTTGTCCAAGATATGGGCTTTTGAAGGAATTGGATTTCGGTCAAAATTGTCAAAATGACTCCAAACTTGCACCAAAGAATCCTGGTGCCATGGGGATGTTGTGTGTGAATTTTGGGCTTGTTGTGTGTTTCCTAGGCCAAGATATGGCCCATCCAAAAAAAAGTCAAAGTGGATAAGGGTCCCCCCTTACCTCCTCTAAAAAAAATGACCAACATTTTAATTTTTTTTAATCTCATACCAATGAATCACTGGCCCCCCAGAGTGTGTGTGTGGATTTTTTGAGCTCTTTAGCTTCTTCCTTGTCCAAGATATGGGCTTTTTAAGGAATTGGAAATGGGACAAAATTGTCAAAATGACTCCAAACTTGCACCAAAGAATCCTGGAGCCATGGGGATGTTGTGTGTGAATTTGGGGCTTTTTATGTGTTTCCTATGCCAAGATATGGCCCATCCAAAAAAAAGTCAAAGTGGATAAGGGTCCCCCCTTACCTCCTCTGAAAAAAATGACCAAAATTTATATTTCTTCAAACGCATATCAATGAATCATCGTGCCCCCCAGAGTGTGTTTGTGTATTTTTTGAGCTCTTAAGCTTCCTCCTTGTCCAAGATATGGGCTTTTAAAGGAATTGGATTTCGGTCAAAATTGTCAAAATGACTCCAACCTTGTACAAAAGAATTCTGGTGCCATGGGGATGTTGTGTGTGAATTTGGGGCTTGTTGTGTGTTTCCTAGGCCAAGATATGGCCCATCCATAAAAAAGTCAAAGTGGATAAGGGTCCCCCCTTACCTCCTCTGAAAAAAATTACCAAAATTTAAATTTTCTTTAAACTCATACCGATGAATCATCGTGCCCCCCAGAGTGTGTTTGTGGATTTTTTGAGCTCTTTAGCTTCTTCCTTGTCCAAGATATGGGCTTTTAAAGGAATTGGATTTCAGTCAAAATTGTCAAAATGACTCCAAACTTGTACCAAAGAATCCTGGTGCCACGGAGATGTTGTGTGTGAATTTGGGGCTTGTTGTGTGTTTCCTAGGCCAAGATATGGCCCATCCAAAAAAAAGTCAAAGTGGATAAGGGTCCCCCCTTACCTCCTCTGAAAACAATTACCAAAATTTAAATTTTCTTTAAACTCATACCAATGAATCATCGTGCCCCCCAGAGTGTGTGTGTGGATTTTTTGACCTCTTTAGCATCTTCCTTGTCCAAGATATGGGCTTTTGAAGGAATTGGAGTTCAGTCAAAATTGTCAAAATGACTCCAAACTTGTACAAAAGAATCCTGGTGCCATGGGGATGTTGTGTGTGAATTTGGGGCTTTTTGTGTGTTCCCTAGGCCAAGATATTGCCCATCCAAAAAAAAGTCAAAGTGGATAAGGGTCCCCCCTTAAGTCCTCTGAAAAAAATGACCAAAATTTAAATTTTCTTTAAACTCATACCAACGAATCATCGTGCCCCCCAGAGTGTGTGTGTGGATTTTTTGAGCTCTTTAGCTTCTTCCTTGTCCAAGATATGGGCTTTTGAAGGAATTGGATTTCGGTCAAAATTGTCAAAATGACTCCAAACTTGCACCAAAGAATCCTGGAGCCATGGGGATGTTGTGTGTGAATTTGGGGCTTTTTATGTGTTTCCTATGCCAAGATATGGCCCATCCAAAAAAAAGTCAAAGTGGATAAGGGTCCCCCCTTACCTCCTCTGAAAAAAATGACCAAAATTTATATTTCTTCAAACGCATATCAATGAATCATCGTGCCCCCCAGAGTGTGTTTGTGTATTTTTTGAGCTCTTAAGCTTCCTCCTTGTCCAAGATATGGGCTTTTAAAGGAATTGGATTTCGGTCAAAATTGTCAAAATGACTCCAAACTTGCACCAAAGAATCCTGGTGCCATGGGGATGTTGTGTGTGAATTTGCGGCTTTTTATGTGTTTTCTATGCCAAGATTTGGCCCATCCAAAAAAAAGTCAAAGTGGATAAGGGTCCCCCCTTACCTCCTCTGAAAAAAATGACCAAAATTTAAATTTTCTTTAAACTCATACCAATAAATCATCGTGCCCCCCAGAGTGTGTTTGTGTATTTTTTGAGCTCTTTAGTTTCTTCCTTGTCCAAGATATGGGCTTTTTGAGGAATTGGATTTCGGTCAAAATTGTCAAAATGACTCCAAACTTGTACAAAAGAATTCTGGTGCCATGGGGATGTTGTGTGTGAATTTGGGGCTTGTTGTGTGTTTCCTAGGCCAAGATATGGCCCATCCATAAAAAAGTCAAAGTGGATAAGGGTCCCCCCTTACCTCCTCTGAAAAAAATTACCAAAATTTAAATTTTCTTTAAACTCATACCGATGAATCATCGTGCCCCCCAGAGTGTGTTTGTGGATTTTTTGAGCTCTTTAGCTTCTTCCTTGTCCAAGATATGGGCTTTTAAAGGAATTGGATTTCAGTCAAAATTGTCAAAATGACTCCAAACGTGCACCAAAGAATCCTGGTGCCATGGGGATGTTGTGTGTGAATTTTGGGCTTTTTGTGTGTTCCCTAGGCCAAGATATGGCCCATCCAAAAAAAAGTCAAAGTGGATAAGGGTCCCCCCTTACCTCCTCATAAAAAAATGACCAAAATTTAAATTTTCTTTAAACGCATACCAATGAATCATCGTGCACCCCAGAGTGTGTGTGTGGATTTTTTGAGCTCTTTAGCTTCTTCCTTGTCCAAGATATGGGCTTTTAAAGGAATTGGATTTCGGTCAAAATTGTCAAAATGACTCCAAACTTGCACCAAAGAATCCTGGTGCCATGGGGATGTTGTGTGTGAATTTGCGGCTTTTTATGTGTTTTCTATGCCAAGATTTGGCCCATCCAAAAAAAAGTCAAAGTGGATAAGGGTCCCCCCTTACCTCCTCTGAAAAAAATGACCAAAATTTAAATTTTCTTTAAACTCATACCAATAAATCATCGTGCCCCCCAGAGTGTGTTTGTGTATTTTTTGAGCTCTTTAGTTTCTTCCTTGTCCAAGATATGGGCTTTTTAAGGAATTGGATTTCGGTCAAAATTGTCAAAATGACTCCAAACTTGTACAAAAGAATTCTGGTGCCATGGGGATGTTGTGTGTGAATTTGGGGCTTGTTGTGTGTTTCCTAGGCCAAGATATGGCCCATCCATAAAAAAGTCAAAGTGGATAAGGGTCCCCCCTTATCTCCTCTGAAAAAAATTACCAAAATTTAAATTTTCTTTAAACTCATACCGATGAATCATCGTGCCCCCCAGAGTGTGTTTGTGGATTTTTTGAGCTCTTTAGCTTCTTCCTTGTCCAAGATATGGGCTTTTTAAGGAATTGGAAATGGGACAAAATTGTCAAAATGACTCCAAACTTGCACCAAAGAATCCTGGAGCCATGGGGATGTTGTGTGTGAATTTGGGGCTTTTTATGTGTTTCCTATGCCAAGATATGGCCCATCCAAAAAAAAGTCAAAGTGGATAAGGGTCCCCCCTTACCTCCTCTGAAAAAAATGACCAAAATTTATATTTCTTCAAACGCATATCAATGAATCATCGTGCCCCCCAGAGTGTGTTTGTGTATTTTTTGAGCTCTTAAGCTTCCTCCTTGTCCAAGATATGGGCTTTTAAAGGAATTGGATTTCGGTCAAAATTGTCAAAATGACTCCAAACTTGCACCAAAGAATCCTGGTGCCATGGGGATGTTGTGTGTGAATTTGGGGCTTTTTATGTGTTTCCTATGCCAAGATATGGCCCATCCAAAAAAAAGTCAAAGTGGATAAGGGTCCCCCCTTACGTCCTCTGAAAAAAATGACCAAAGTTTAAATTTTCCTTAAACTCATACCAATGAATCATCGTGCCCCCCAGAGTGTGTGTGTGGATTTTTTGAGCTCTTTAGCTTCTTCCTTGTCCAAGATATGGGCTTTTAAAGGAATTGGATTTCGGTCAAAATTGTCAAAATGACTCCAAACTTGCACCAAAGAATCCTGGTGCCATGGGGATGTTGTGTGTGAATTTGCGGCTTTTTATGTGTTTTCTATGCCAAGATTTGGCCCATCCAAAAAAAAGTCAAAGTGGATAAGGGTCCCCCCTTACCTCCTCTGAAAAAAATGACCAAAATTTAAATTTTCTTTAAACTCATGCCAATAAATCATCGTGCCCCCCAGAGTGTGTTTGTGTATTTTTTGAGCTCTTTAGTTTCTTCCTTGTCCAAGATATGGGCTTTTTAAGGAATTGGACTTCGGTCAAAATTGTCAAAATGACTCCAAACTTGTACAAAAGAATTCTGGTGCCATGGGGATGTTGTGTGTGAATTTGGGGCTTGTTGTGTGTTTCCTAGGCCAAGATATGGCCCATCCATAAAAAAGTCAAAGTGGATAAGGGTCCCCCCTTATCTCCTCTGAAAAAAATTACCAAAATTTAAATTTTCTTTAAACTCATACCGATGAATCATCGTGCCCCCCAGAGTGTGTTTGTGGATTTTTTGAGCTCTTTAGCTTCTTCCTTGTCCAAGATATGGGCTTTTAAAGGAATTGGATTTCAGTCAAAATTGTCAAAATGACTCCAAACTTGCACCAAAGAATCCTGGTGCCATGGGGATGTTGTGTGTGAATTTTGGGCTTTTTGTGTGTTCCCTAGGCCAAGATATGGCCCATCCAAAAAAAAGTCAAAGTGGATAAGGGTCCCCCCTTACCTCCTCATAAAAAAATGACCAAAATTCAAATTTTCTTTAAACGCATACCAATGAATCATCGTGCACCCCAGAGTGTGTGTGTGGATTTTTTGAGCTCTTTAGCTTCTTCCTTGTCCAAGATATGGGCTTTTAAAGGAATTGGATTTCAGTCAAAATTGTCAAAATGACTCCAAACTTGCACCAAAGAATCCTGGTGCCATGGGGATGTTGTGTGTGAATTTGGGGCTTTTTATGTGTTTCCTATGCCAAGATATGGCCCATCCAAAAAAAAGTCAAAGTGGATAAGGGTCCCCCCTTACCTCCTCTGAAAAAAATGAACAAAATTTAAATTTTCTTTAAACGCATACCACTGAATCATCGTGCAACCCAGACTGTGTGTGTGGATTTTTTGAGCTCTTAAGCTTCCTCCTTGTCCAAGATATGGGATTTTAAAGGAATTGGATTTCAGTCAAAATTGTCAAAATGACTCCAAACTTGCACCAAAGAATCCTGGTGCCATGGGGATGTTGTGTGTGAATTTGGGGCTTTTTATGTGTTTCCTATGCCAAGATATGGCCAATCCAAAAAAAAGTCAAAGTGGATAAGGGTCCCCCCTTACGTCCTCTGAAAAAAATGACCAAAATTTAAATTTTCTTTAAACGCATACCAATGAATCATCGTGCAACCCAGACTGTGTGTGTGGATTTTTTGAGCTCTTTAGCTTCTTCCTTGTCCAAGATATGGGCTTTTGAAGGAATTGGATTTCGGTCAAAATTGTCAAAATGACTCCAAACTTGCACCAAAGAATCCTGGTGCCATGGGGATGTTGTGTGTGAATTTGGGGCTTGTTGTGTGTTTCCTAGGCCAAGATATGGCCCATCCAAAAAAAAGTCAAAGTGGATAAGGGTCCCCCCTTACCTCCTCTAAAAAAAAATGACCAACATTTTAATTTTTTTTAATCTCATACCAATGAATCACTGGCCCCCCAGAGTGTGTGTGTGGATTTTTTGAGCTCTTTAGCTTCTTCCTTGTCCAAGATATGGGCTTTTTAAGGAATTGGAAATGGGACAAAATTGTCAAAATGACTCCAAACTTGCACCAAAGAATCCTGGAGCCATGGGGATGTTGTGTGTGAATTTGGGGCTTTTTATGTGTTTCCTATGCCAAGATATGGCCCATCCAAAAAAAAGTCAAAGTGGATAAGGGTCCCCCCTTACCTCCTCTGAAAAAAATGACCAAAATTTATATTTCTTCAAACGCATATCAATGAATCATCGTGCCCCCCAGAGTGTGTTTGTGTATTTTTTGAGCTCTTAAGCTTCCTCCTTGTCCAAGATATGGGCTTTTAAAGGAATTGGATTTCGGTCAAAATTGTCAAAATGACTCCAAACTTGCACCAAAGAATCCTGGTGCCATGGGGATGTTGTGTGTGAATTTGGGGCTTTTTATGTGTTTCCTATGCCAAGATATGGCCCATCCAAAAAAAAGTCAAAGTGGATAAGGGTCCCCCCTTACGTCCTCTGAAAAAAATGACCAAAGTTTAAATTTTCCTTAAACTCATACCAATGAATCATCGTGCCCCCCAGAGTGTGTGTGTGGATTTTTTGAGCTCTTTAGCTTCTTCCTTGTCCAAGATATGGGCTTTTAAAGGAATTGGATTTCGGTCAAAATTGTCAAAATGACTCCAAACTTGCACCAAAGAATCCTGGTGCCATGGGGATGTTGTGTGTGAATTTGCGGCTTTTTATGTGTTTTCTATGCCAAGATTTGGCCCATCCAAAAAAAAGTCAAAGTGGATAAGGGTCCCCCCTTACCTCCTCTGAAAAAAATGACCAAAATTTAAATTTTCTTTAAACTCATACCAATAAATCATCGTGCCCCCCAGAGTGTGTTTGTGTATTTTTTGAGCTCTTTAGTTTCTTCCTTGTCCAAGATATGGGCTTTTTAAGGAATTGGATTTCGGTCAAAATTGTCAAAATGACTCCAAACTTGTACAAAAGAATTCTGGTGCCATGGGGATGTTGTGTGTGAATTTGGGGCTTGTTGTGTGTTTCCTAGGCCAAGATATGGCCCATCCATAAAAAAGTCAAAGTGGATAAGGGTCCCCCCTTACCTCCTCTGAAAAAAATTACCAAAATTTAAATTTTCTTTAAACTCATACCGATGAATCATCGTGCCCCCCAGAGTGTGTTTGTGGATTTTTTGAGCTCTTTAGCTTCTTCCTTGTCCAAGATATGGGCTTTTAAAGGAATTGGATTTCAGTCAAAATTGTCAAAATGACTCCAAACTTGCACCAAAGAATCCTGGTGCCATGGGGATGTTGTGTGTGAATTTTGGGCTTTTTGTGTGTTCCCTAGGCCAAGATATGGCCCATCCAAAAAAAAGTCAAAGTGGATAAGGGTCCCCCCTTACCTCCTCATAAAAAAATGACCAAAATTTAAATTTTCTTTAAACGCATACCAATGAATCATCGTGCACCCCAGAGTGTGTGTGTGGATTTTTTGAGCTCTTTAGCTTCTTCCTTGTCCAAGATATGGGCTTTTAAAGGAATTGGATTTCGGTCAAAATTGTCAAAATGACTCCAAACTTGCACCAAAGAATCCTGGTGCCATGGGGATGTTGTGTGTGAATTTGCGGCTTTTTATGTGTTTTCTATGCCAAGATTTGGCCCATCCAAAAAAAAGTCAAAGTGGATAAGGGTCCCCCCTTACGTCCTCTGAAAAAAATGACCAAAGTTTAAATTTTCCTTAAACTCATACCAATGAATCATCGTGCCCCCCAGAGTGTGTGTGTGGATTTTTTGAGCTCTTTAGCTTCTTCCTTGTCCAAGATATGGGCTTTTAAAGGAATTGGATTTCGGTCAAAATTGTCAAAATGACTCCAAACTTGCACCAAAGAATCCTGGTGCCATGGGGATGTTGTGTGTGAATTTGCGGCTTTTTATGTGTTTTCTATGCCAAGATTTGGCCCATCCAAAAAAAAGTCAAAGTGGATAAGGGTCCCCCCTTACCTCCTCTGAAAAAAATGACCAAAATTTAAATTTTCTTTAAACTCATACCAATAAATCATCGTGCCCCCCAGAGTGTGTTTGTGTATTTTTTGAGCTCTTTAGTTTCTTCCTTGTCCAAGATATGGGCTTTTTAAGGAATTGGATTTCGGTCAAAATTGTCAAAATGACTCCAAACTTGTACAAAAGAATTCTGGTGCCATGGGGATGTTGTGTGTGAATTTGGGGCTTGTTGTGTGTTTCCTAGGCCAAGATATGGCCCATCCATAAAAAAGTCAAAGTGGATAAGGGTCCCCCCTTACCTCCTCTGAAAAAAATTACCAAAATTTAAATTTTCTTTAAACTCATACCGATGAATCATCGTGCCCCCCAGAGTGTGTTTGTGGATTTTTTGAGCTCTTTAGCTTCTTCCTTGTCCAAGATATGGGCTTTTAAAGGAATTGGATTTCAGTCAAAATTGTCAAAATGACTCCAAACTTGCACCAAAGAATCCTGGTGCCATGGGGATGTTGTGTGTGAATTTTGGGCTTTTTGTGTGTTCCCTAGGCCAAGATATGGCCCATCCAAAAAAAAGTCAAAGTGGATAAGGGTCCCCCCTTACCTCCTCATAAAAAAATGACCAAAATTTAAATTTTCTTTAAACGCATACCAATGAATCATCGTGCACCCCAGAGTGTGTGTGTGGATTTTTTGAGCTCTTTAGCTTCTTCCTTGTCCAAGATATGGGCTTTTAAAGGAATTGGATTTCGGTCAAAATTGTCAAAATGACTCCAAACTTGCACCAAAGAATCCTGGTGCCATGGGGATGTTGTGTGTGAATTTGCGGCTTTTTATGTGTTTTCTATGCCAAGATTTGGCCCATCCAAAAAAAAGTCAAAGTGGATAAGGGTCCCCCCTTACCTCCTCTGAAAAAAATGACCAAAATTTAAATTTTCTTTAAACTCATACCAATAAATCATCGTGCCCCCCAGAGTGTGTTTGTGTATTTTTTGAGCTCTTTAGTTTCTTCCTTGTCCAAGATATGGGCTTTTTAAGGAATTGGAAATGGGACAAAATTGTCAAAATGACTCCAAACTTGCACCAAAGAATCCTGGAGCCATGGGGATGTTGTGTGTGAATTTGGGGCTTGTTGTGTGTTTCCTAGGCCAAGATATGGCCCATCCATAAAAAAGTCAAAGTGGATAAGGGTCCCCCCTTATCTCCTCTGAAAAAAATGACCAAAGTTTAAATTTTCCTTAAACTCATGTCAATGAATCATCGTGCCCCCCAGAGTGTGTTTGTGGATTTTTTGAGCTCTTTAGCTTCTTCCTTGTCCAAGATATGGGCTTTTTAAGGAATTGGATTTCGGTCAAAATTGTCAAAATGACTCCAAACTTGTACAAAAGAATTCTGGTGCCATGGGGATGTTGTGTGTGAATTTGGGGCTTGTTATGTGTTTCCTAGGCCAAGATATGGCCCATCCATAAAAAAGTCAAAGTGGATAAGGGTCCCCCCTTATCTCCTCTGAAAAAAATTACCAAAATTTAAATTTTGTTTAAACTCATACCGATGAATCATCGTGCCCCCCAGAGTGTGTTTGTGGATTTTTTGAGCTCTTTAGCTTCTTCCTTGTCCAAGATATGGGCTTTTTAAGGAATTGGAAATGGGACAAAATTGTCAAAATGACTCCAAACTTGCACCAAAGAATCCTGGAGCCATGGGGATGTTGTGTGTGAATTTGGGGCTTTTTATGTGTTTCCTATGCCAAGATATGGCCCATCCAAAAAAAAGTCAAAGTGGATAAGGGTCCCCCCTTACCTCCTCTGAAAAAAATGACCAAAATTTATATTTCTTCAAACGCATATCAATGAATCATCGTGCCCCCCAGAGTGTGTTTGTGTATTTTTTGAGCTCTTAAGCTTCCTCCTTGTCCAAGATATGGGCTTTTAAAGGAATTGGATTTCGGTCAAAATTGTCAAAATGACTCCAAACTTGCACCAAAGAATCCTGGTGCCATGGGGATGTTGTGTGTGAATTTGGGGCTTTTTATGTGTTTCCTATGCCAAGATATGGCCCATCCAAAAAAAAGTCAAAGTGGATAAGGGTCCCCCCTTACGTCCTCTGAAAAAAATGACCAAAGTTTAAATTTTCCTTAAACTCATACCAATGAATCATCGTGCCCCCCAGAGTGTGTGTGTGGATTTTTTGAGCTCTTTAGCTTCTTCCTTGTCCAAGATATGGGCTTTTAAAGGAATTGGATTTCGGTCAAAATTGTCAAAATGACTCCAAACTTGCACCAAAGAATCCTGGTGCCATGGGGATGTTGTGTGTGAATTTGCGGCTTTTTATGTGTTTTCTATGCCAAGATTTGGCCCATCCAAAAAAAAGTCAAAGTGGATAAGGGTCCCCCCTTACCTCCTCTGAAAAAAATGACCAAAATTTAAATTTTCTTTAAACTCATACCAATAAATCATCGTGCCCCCCAGAGTGTGTTTGTGTATTTTTTGAGCTCTTTAGTTTCTTCCTTGTCCAAGATATGGGCTTTTTAAGGAATTGGACTTCGGTCAAAATTGTCAAAATGACTCCAAACTTGTACAAAAGAATTCTGGTGCCATGGGGATGTTGTGTGTGAATTTGGGGCTTGTTGTGTGTTTCCTAGGCCAAGATATGGCCCATCCATAAAAAAGTCAAAGTGGATAAGGGTCCCCCCTTATCTCCTCTGAAAAAAATTACCAAAATTTAAATTTTCTTTAAACTCATACCGATGAATCATCGTGCCCCCCAGAGTGTGTTTGTGGATTTTTTGAGCTCTTTAGCTTCTTCCTTGTCCAAGATATGGGCTTTTAAAGGAATTGGATTTCAGTCAAAATTGTCAAAATGACTCCAAACTTGCACCAAAGAATCCTGGTGCCATGGGGATGTTGTGTGTGAATTTTGGGCTTTTTGTGTGTTCCCTAGGCCAAGATATGGCCCATCCAAAAAAAAGTCAAAGTGGATAAGGGTCCCCCCTTACCTCCTCATAAAAAAATGACCAAAATTCAAATTTTCTTTAAACGCATACCAATGAATCATCGTGCACCCCAGAGTGTGTGTGTGGATTTTTTGAGCTCTTTAGCTTCTTCCTTGTCCAAGATATGGGCTTTTAAAGGAATTGGATTTCAGTCAAAATTGTCAAAATGACTCCAAACTTGCACCAAAGAATCCTGGTGCCATGGGGATGTTGTGTGTGAATTTGGGGCTTTTTATGTGTTTCCTATGCCAAGATATGGCCAATCCAAAAAAAAGTCAAAGTGGATAAGGGTCCCCCCTTACCTCCTCTGAAAAAAATGACCAAAATTTAAATTTTCTTTAAACGCATACCAATGAATCATCGTGCAACCCAGACTGTGTGTGTGGATTTTTTGAGCTCTTAAGCTTCCTCCTTGTCCAAGATATGGGATTTTAAAGGAATTGGATTTCAGTCAAAAATGTCAAAATGACTCCAAACTTGCACCAAAGAATCCTGGTGCCATGGGGATGTTTTGTGTGAATTTGGGGCTTTTTATGTGTTTCCTATGCCAAGATATGGCCCATCCAAAAAAAAGTCAAAGTGGATAAAGGTCCCCCCTTACCTCCTCTGAAAAAAATGACCAAAATTTAAATTTTCTTTAAACTCAAACCAATGAATCATCGTGCCCCCCAGAGTGTGTTTGTGTATTTTTTGAGCTCTTTAGCTTCTTCCTTGTCCAAGATATGGGCTTTTTAAGGAATTGGAATTGGGACTAAATTGTCAAAATGACTCCAAACTTGCACCAAAGAATCCTGGTGCCATGGGGATGTTTTGTGTGAATTTGGGGCTTTTTATGTGTTTCCTATGCCAAGATATGGCCCATCCAAAAAAAAGTCAAAGTGGATAAGGGTCCCCCCTTAAGTCCTCTGAAAAAAATGACCAAAATTTAAATTTTCTTTAAACTCATACCAACGAATCATCGTGCCCCCCAGAGTGTGTGTGTGGATTTTTTGAGCTCTTTAGCTTCTTCCTTGTCCAAGATATGGGCTTTTGAAGGAATTGGATTTCGGTCAAAATTGTCAAAATGACTCCAAACTTGTACAAAAGAATCCTGGTGCCATGGGGATGTTGTGTGTGAATTTGGGGCTTTTTGTGTGTTCCCTAGGCCAAGATATTGCCCATCCAAAAAAAAGTCAAAGTGGATAAGGGTCCCCCCTTAAGTCCTCTGAAAAAAATGACCAAAATTTAAATTTTCTTTAAACTCATACCAATGAATCACTGGCCCCCCAGAGTGTGTGTGTGGATTTTTTGAGCTCTTTAGCTTCTTCCTTGTCCAAGATATGGGCTTTTTAAGGAATTGGAAATGGGACAAAATTGTCAAAATGACTCCAAACTTGCACCAAAGAATCCTGGAGCCATGGGGATGTTGTGTGTGAATTTGGGGCTTTTTATGTGTTTCCTATGCCAAGATATGGCCCATCCAAAAAAAAGTCAAAGTGGATAAGGGTCCCCCCTTACCTCCTCTGAAAAAAATGACCAAAATTTATATTTCTTCAAACGCATATCAATGAATCATCGTGCCCCCAGAGTGTGTTTGTGTATTTTTTGAGCTCTTAAGCTTCCTCCTTGTCCAAGATATGGGCTTTTAAAGGAATTGGATTTCGGTCAAAATTGTCAAAATGACTCCAAACTTGCACCAAAGAATCCTGGTGCCATGGGGATGTTGTGTGTGAATTTGGGGCTTTTTATGTGTTTCCTAGGCCAAGATATGGCCCATCCAAAAAAAAGTCAAAGTGGATAAGGGTCCCCCCTTACGTCCTCTGAAAAAAATGACCAAAGTTTAAATTTTCCTTAAACTCATACCAATGAATCATCGTGCCCCCCAGAGTGTGTGTGTGGATTTTTTGAGCTCTTTAGCTTCTTCCTTGTCCAAGATATGGGCTTTTAAAGGAATTGGATTTCGGTCAAAATTGTCAAAATGACTCCAAACTTGCACCAAAGAATCCTGGTGCCATGGGGATGTTGTGTGTGAATTTGCGGCTTTTTATGTGTTTTCTATGCCAAGATTTGGCCCATCCAAAAAAAAGTCTAAGTGGATAAGGGTCCCCCCTTACCTCCTCTGAAAAAAATGACCAAAATTTAAATTTTCTTTAAACTCATACCAATAAATCATCGTGCCCCCCAGAGTGTGTTTGTGTATTTTTTGAGCTCTTTAGTTTCTTCCTTGTCCAAGATATGGGCTTTTTAAGGAATTGGATTTCGGTCAAAATTGTCAAAATGACTCCAAACTTGTACAAAAGAATTCTGGTGCCATGGGGATGTTGTGTGTGAATTTGGGGCTTTTTGTGTGTTTCCTAGGCCAAGATATGGCCCATCCATAAAAAAGTCAAAGTGGATAAGGGTCCCCCCTTATCTCCTCTGAAAAAAATTACCAAAATTTAAATTTTCTTTAAACTCATACCGATGAATCATCGTGCCCCCCAGAGTGTGTTTGTGGATTTTTTGAGCTCTTTAGCTTCTTCCTTTTCCAAGATATGGGCTTTTAAAGGAATTGGATTTCAGTCAAAATTGTCAAAATGACTCCAAACTTGCACCAAAGAATCCTGGTGCCATGGGGATGTTGTGTGTGAATTTTGGGCTTTTTGTGTGTTCCCTAGGCCAAGATATGGCCCATCCAAAAAAAAGTCAAAGTGGATAAGGGTCCCCCCTTACCTCCTCATAAAAAAATGACCAAAATTTAAATTTTCTTTAAACGCATACCAATGAATCATCGTGCACCCCAGAGTGTGTGTGTGGATTTTTTGAGCTCTTTAGCTTCTTCCTTGTCCAAGATATGGGCTTTTAAAGGAATTGGATTTCAGTCAAAATTGTCAAAATGACTCCAAACTTGCACCAAAGAATCCTGGTGCCATGGGGATGTTGTGTGTGAATTTGGGGCTTTTTATGTGTTTCCTATGCCAAGATATGGCCCATCCAAAAAAAAGTCAAAGTGGATAAGGGTCCCCCCTTACCTCCTCTGAAAAAAATGACCAAAATTTAAATTTTCTTTAAACGCATACCAATGAATCATCGTGCAACCCAGACTGTGTGTGTGGATTTTTTGAGCTCTTAAGCTTCCTCCTTGTCCAAGATATGGGATTTTAAAGGAATTGGATTTCAGTCAAAATTGTCAAAATGACTCCAAACTTGCACCAAAGAATCCTGGTGCCATGGGGATGTTGTGTGTGAATTTGGGGCTTTTTATGTGTTTCCTATGCCAAGATATGGCCAATCCAAAAAAAAAGTCAAAGTGGATAAGGGTCCCCCCTTACCTCCTCTGAAAAAAATGACCAAAATTTAAATTTTCTTTAAACGCATACCAATGAATCATCGTGCAACCCAGACTGTGTGTGTGGATTTTTTGAGCTCTTAAGCTTCCTCCTTGTCCAAGATATGGGATTTTAAAGGAATTGGATTTCAGTCAAAATTGTCAAAATGACTCCAAACTTGCACCAAAGAATCCTGGTGCCATGGGGATGTTTTGTGTGAATTTGGGGCTTTTTATGTGTTTCCTATGCCAAGATATGGCCCATCCAAAAAAAAGTCAAAGTGGATAAAGGTCCCCCCTTACCTCCTCTGAAAAAAATGACCAAAATTTAAATTTTCTTTAAACTCATACCAATGAATCATCGTGCCCCCCAGAGTGTGTTTGTGTATTTTTTGAGCTCTTTAGCTTCTTCCTTGTCCAAGATATGGGCTTTTTAAGGAATTGGAATTGGGACTAAATTGTCAAAATGACTCCAAACTTGCACCAAAGAATCCTGGTGCCATGGGGATGTTTTGTGTGAATTTGGGGCTTTTTATGTGTTTCCTATGCCAAGATATGGCCCATCCAAAAAAAAGTCAAAGTGGATAAGGGTCCCCCCTTACCTCCTCTGAAAGAAATTACCAAAATTATAATTTTCTTTAAACTCATACCAATGAATCATCGTGCCCCCCAGAGTGTGTGTGTGGATTTTTTGAGCTCTTTAGCTTCCTCCTTGTCCAAGATTTGGGCTTTTAATGGAATTGGATTTCAGTCAAAATTGCCAAAATGACTCCAAACGTGCACTAAAGAATCCTGGTGCCATGGGGATGTTGTGTGTGAATTTGGGGCTTTTTGTGTGTTCCCTAGGCCAAGATATGGCCCATCCAAAAAAGAGTCAAAGTTCCCCCCTTACCTCCACTGAAAAAAATGACCAAAATTTAAATTTTCTTTTGACTCATACCAATGAATCATCGTGCCCCCCAGAGTGTGTGTGTGGATTTGTTGAGCTCTTTAGCTTCTTCCTTGTCCAAGATATGGGCTTTTTAAGGAATTGGATTTCGGTCAAAATTGTCAAAATGACTCCAAACTTGCACCAAAGAATCCTGGTGCCATGGGGATGTTTTGTGTGAATTTGGGGCTTTTTATGTGTTTCCTATGCCAAGATATGGCCCATCCAAAAAAAAGTCAAAGTGGATAAAGGTCCCCCCTTACCTCCTCTGAAAAAAATGACCAAAATTTAAATTTTCTTTAAACTCATACCAATGAATCATCGTGCCCCCCAGAGTGTGTTTGTGTATTTTTTGAGCTCTTTAGCTTCTTCCTTGTCCAAGATATGGGCTTTTTAAGGAATTGGAATTGGGACTAAATTGTCAAAATGACTCCAAACTTGCACCAAAGAATCCTGGTGCCATGGGGATGTTTTGTGTGAATTTGGGGCTTTTTATGTGTTTCCTATGCCAAGATATGGCCCATCCAAAAAAAAGTCAAAGTGGATAAGGGTCCCCCCTTACCTCCTCTGAAAAAAATTACCAAAATTATAATTTTCTTTAAACTCATACCAATGAATCATCGTGCCCCCCAGAGTGTGTGTGTGGATTTTTTGAGCTCTTTAGCTTCCTCCTTGTCCCAGATTTGGGCTTTTAATGGAATTGGATTTCAGTCAAAATTGCCAAAATGACTCCAAACGTGCACTAAAGAATCCTGGTGCCATGGGGATGTTGTGTGTGAATTTGGGGCTTTTTGTGTGTTCCCTAGGCCAAGATATGGCCCATCCAAAAAAGAGTCAAAGTTCCCCCCTTACCTCCACTGAAAAAAATGACCAAAATTTAAATTTTCTTTTGACTCATACCAATGAATCATCGTGCCCCCCAGAGTGTGTGTGTGGATTTGTTGAGCTCTTTAGCTTCTTCCTTGTCCAAGATATGGGCTTTTTAAGGAATTGGATTTCGGTCAAAATTGTCAAAATGACTCCAAACTTGCACCAAAGAATCCTGGTGCTATGGGGATGTTGTGTATGAATTTGGGGCTTGTTGTGTGTTTCCTAGGCCAAGATATGGCCCATCCAAAAAAAAGTCAAAGTGGATAAGGGTCCCCCCTTACCTCCTCTGAAAAAGAAGACCAAAATTTAAATTTTCTTTAAACTCATACCAATGAATAATCGTGCCCCCCAGAGTGCGTGTGTGGATTTTTTGAGCCTTTTAGCTTCCTCCTTGTCCAAGATTTGGGCTTTTAAAGGAATTGGATTTCGGGCCAAAATTGTCAAAATGTCTCCAAACTTGCACCAAAGTAGCCTGGTGCCATGGGGATGTTATGTGTGAATTTGGGGCTTTTTGTGTGTTCCCTAGGCCAAGATATGGCCCATCCAAAAAAAAGTCAAAGCGAATAAGGGTCCCCCCTTACCTCCTCTGAAAAAATGACCAACATTTTAATTTTCTTGAAACTCATACCAATGAATCATCGTGCCCCCCAGAGTGTGTGTGGGGATTTTTTGAGCTCTTTAGCTTCTTCCTTGTCCAAGATTTGGGCTTTTAAAGGAATTGGAAGTTGGACAAAAATGTCAAAATGACTCCAAACTTGCACCAAAGAATCCTGGTGCCATGGGGATGTTGTGTGTGAATTTGGGGCTTTTGATGTGTTTCCTATGCCAAGATATGGCCCATCCAAAAAAAAGTCAAAGTGGATAAGGGTCCCCCCTTACCTCCTCTGACAAAAATGACCAAAATTTTAATTTTCTTGAAACTCATACCAATGAATCATCGTGCCCCCCAGAGTGTGTGTGTGTGTATTTTTTGAGCTCTTTAGCTTCTTCCTTGTCAAACATATGGGCTTTTAAAGGTATTGGATTTCGGTCAAAATTGTCAAAATGACTCCAAACTTGCACCAAAGAATCCTGGTGCCATGGGGATGTTGTGTGTGAATTTGGGGCTTTTTGTGTGTTCCCTAGGCAAAGATATGGCCCATCCAAAAAAAAGTAAAAGTGGATAAGGGTCCCCCCTTACCTCATCTGAAAAAAAAGACCAAAATTTTAATTTTCTTTAAACTCATACCAATGAATCATCATGCCCCCCAGAGTGTGTGTGTGGATTTTTTGAGCTCTTTAGCTTCTTCCTTGTCCAAGATATGGACTTTTAAAGGAATTGGAATTTGGACCAAAATTGTCAAAATGTCTCCAAACTTGCACCAAAGAATCCTGGTGCCATGGGGATATTGTGTGTGAATTTGGGGCTTTTTGTGTGTTCCCTAGGCCAAGATATGGCCCATCCAAAAAAAGTCAATGTGGATAAGGGTCCCCCCTTACCTCCTCTGAAAAAAATGACCAAAATTTAAATTTTCTTTAAACTCATACCAATGAATCATCGTGCCCCCCAGAGTGTGTGTGTGGATTTTTTGAGCTCTTTAGCTTCTTCCTTGTACATGATATGGGCTTTTAAAGAAATTGGATTTCAGTCAAAATTGTCAAAATGACTCCAAACTTGCACCAAAGAATCCTGGTGCCATGGGGATGTTGTGTGTGAATTTGGGGCTTTTTGTGTGTTCCCTAGGCAAAGATATGGCCCATCCAAAAAAAAGTAAAAGTGGATAAGGGTCCCCCCTTACCTCATCTGAAAAAAAAGACCAGAATTTTAATTTTCTTTAAACTCATACCAATGAATCATCATGCCCCCCAGAGTGTGTGTGTGGATTTTTTGAGCTCTTTAGCTTCTTCCTTGTCCAAGATATGGGCTTTTTAAGGAATTGGATTACGGTCAAAATTGTCCAAATGTCTCCAAACTTGCACCAAAGAATCCTGGTGCCATGGGGATGTTGTGTGTGAATTTGGGGCTTTTTGTGTGTTTCCTAGGCCAAGATATGGCCCATCCAAAAAAGATAAAAGTGGATAAGGGTCCCCCCTTACCTCCTCTGACAAAAATGACCAAAATTTTAATTTTCTTTAAACTCATACCAATGAATCATCGTGCCCCCCAGCGTGTGTGTGTGGATTTTTTGAGCTCTTTAGCTTCTTCCTTGTACATGATATGGGCTTTAAAGAAATTGGATTTCAGTCAAAATTGTCAAAATGACTCCAAACTTGCACCAAAGAATCCTGGTGCCATGGGGATGTTGTGTGTGAATTTGGGGCTTTTTATGTGTTCCCTAGGCAAAGATATGGCCCATCCAAAAAAAAAGTCAAAGTGGATAAGGGTCCCCCCTTACCCCCTCTGAAAAAATGACCAAAGTTTAAATTTTCTTTAAACTCATACCAATGAATAATCGTGCCCCCCAGAGTGTGTGTGTGGATTTTTTGAGCTCTTTAGCTTCTTCCTTGTCCAAGATATGGACTTTTAAAGGAATTGGAATTTGGACCAAAATTGTCAAAATGTCTCCAAACTTGCACCAAAGAATCCTGGTGCCATGGGGATATTGTGTGTGAATTTGGGGCTTTTTGTGTGTTCCCTAGGCAAAGATATGGCCCATCCAAAAAAAAGTCAAAGTGGATAAGGGTCCCCCCTTACCTCCTCTGAAAAAAATGACCAAAATTTAAATTTTCTTCAAACTCATACCAATGAATCATCGTGCCCCCCAGAGTGTGTGTGTGGATTTTTTGAGCTCTTTAGCTTCTTCCTTGTACATGATATGGGCTTTAAAGAAATTGGATTTCAGTCAAAATTGTCAAAATGACTCCAAACTTGCACCAAAGAATCCTGGTGCCATGGGGATGTTGTGTGTGAATTTGGGGCTTTTTGTGTGTTCCCTAGGCAAAGATATGGCCCATCCAAAAAAAAGTAAAAGTGGATAAGGGTCCCCCCTTACCTCATCTGAAAAAAAAGACCAAAATTTTAATTTTCTTTAAACTCATACCAATGAATCATCGTGCCCCCCAGAGTGTGTGTGTGGATTTTTTGAGCTCTTTAGCTTCTTCCTTGTCCAAGATATGGACTTTTAAAGGAATTGAAATTTGGACCAAAATTGTCAAAATGTCTCCAAACTTGCACCAAAGAATCCTGGTGCCATGGGGATGTTGTGTGTGAATTTGGGGCTTTTTGTGTGTTCTCTAGGCAAAGATATGGCCCATCCAAAAAAAAGTCAAAGTGGATAAGGGTCCCCCCTTACCCCCTCTGAAAAAATGACCAAAATTTAAATTTTCTTTAAACTCATACCAATGAATAATCGTGCCCCCCAGAGTGTGTGTGTGGATTTTTTGAGCTCTTTAGCTTCTTCCTTGTCCAAGATATGGGCTTTTTAAGGAATTGGATTTCGGTCAAAATTGTCAAAATGACTCCAAACTTGCACCAAAGAATCCTGGTGCCATGGGGATGTTGTGTGTGAATTTGGGGCTTTTTGTGTGTTTCCTAGGCCAAGATATGGCCCATCCAAAAAAAGTCAATATGGATAAGGGTCCCCCCTTACCTCCTCTGAAAAAAATGACCAAAATTTAAATTTTCTTTAAACTCATACCAATGAATCATCGTGCCCCCCAGAGTGTGTGTGGGGATTTTTTGAGCTCTTTAGCTTCTTCCTTGTCCAAGATTTGGGCTTTTAAAGAAATTGGATTTCAGTCAAAATTGTCAAAATGACTCCAAACTTGCACCAAAGAATCCTGGTGCCATGGGGATGTTGTGTGTGAATTTGGGGCTTTTTGTGTGTTCCCTAGGCAAAGATATGGCCCATCCAAAAAAAAATCAAAGTGGATAAGGGTCCCCCCTTACCTCATCTGAAAAAAAAGACCAAAATTTTAATTTTCTTTAAACTCATACCAATGTATCATCATGCCCCCCAGAGTGTGTGTGTGGATTTTTTGAGCTCTTTAGCTTCTTCCTTGTCCAAGATATGGACTTTTAAAGGAATTGAAATTTGGACCAAAATTGTCAAAATGTCTCCAAACTTGCACCAAAGAATCCTGGTGCCATGGGGATATTGTGTGTGAATTTGGGGCTTTTTGTGTGTTCCCTAGGCAAAGATATGGCCCATCCAAAAAAAAGTCAAAGTGGATAAGGGTCCCCCCTTACCCCCTCTGAAAAAATGACCAAAATTTAAATTTTCTTTAAACTCATACCAATGAATAATCGTGCCCCCCAGAGTGTGTGTGTGGATTTTTTGAGCTCTAGATTCTTCCTTGTCCAAGATATGGACTTTTAAAGGAATTGGAATTTGGACCAAAATTGTCAAAATGTCTCCAAACTTGCACCAAAGAATCCTGGTGCCATGGGGATGTTGTGTGTGAATTTGTTGCTTTTTGTGTGTTTCCTAGGCCAAGATATGGCCCATCCAAAAAAAGTCAATGTGGATAAGGGTCCCCCCTTACCTCCTCTGAAAAAAATGACCAAAATTTAAATTTTCTTTAAACTCATACCAATGAATCATCGTGCCCCCCAGAGTGTGTGTGTGGATTTTTTGAGCTCTTTAGCTTCTTCCTTGTCCAAGATATGGGCTTTTAAAGAAATTGGATTTCAGTCAAAATTGTCAAAATGACTCCAAACTTGCACCAAAGAATTCTGGTGCCATGGGGATGTTGTGTGTGAATTTGGGGCTTTTTGTGTGTTCCCTAGGCAAAGATATGGCCCATCCAAAAAAAAGTCAAAGTGGATAAGTGTCCCCCCTTACCTCATCTGAAAAAAAAGACCAAAATTTTAATTTTCTTTAAACTCATACTAATGAATCATCATGCCCCCCAGAGTGTGTGTGTGGATTTTTTGAGCTCTTTAGCTTCTTCCTTGTCCAAGATATGGACTTTTAAAGGAATTGAAATTTGGACCAAAATTGTCAAAATGTCTCCAAACTTGCACCAAAGAATCCTGGTGCCATGGGGATATTGTGTGTGAATTTGGGGCTTTTTGTGTGTTCCCTAGGCAAAGATATGGCCCATCCAAAAAAAAGTCAAAGTGGATAAGGATCCCCCCTTACCTCCTTTGAAAAAAATGACCAAAATTTAAATTTTCTTTAAACTCATACCAATGAATCATCGTGCCCCCCAGAGTGTGTGTGTGGATTTTTTGAGCTCTTTAGCTTCTTCCTTGTCCAAGATATGGGCTTTTAAAGGAATTGGAATTTGGACAAAATTGTCAAAATGACTCCAAACTTGCACCAAAGAATCCTGGTGCCATGGGGATGTTGTGTTTGAATTTGGGGCTTTTTGTGTGTTTCCTAGTCCAAGATATGGCCCATCCAAAAAAAGTCAAAGTGGATAAGGGTCCCCCCTTACCTCCTCTGAAAAAAATTACCAAAATTAAAATTTTCTTTAAACTCATACCAATGAATCATCGTGCCCCCCAGAGTGTGTGTGTGGATTTTTTGAGCTCTTTAGCTTCTTCCTTGTACATGATATGGGCTTTTAAAGAAATTGGATTTCAGTCAAAATTGTCAAAATGACTCCAAACTTGCACCAAAGAATCCTGGTGCCATGGGGATGTTGTGTGTGAATTTGGCGCTTTTTGTGTGTTCCCTAGGCCAAGATATGGCCCATTCAAAAAAAAGTCAAAGTGGATAAGGGTCCCCCCTTACCTCCTCTGACAAAAATGACCAAAATTTAAATTTTCTTGAAACTCATACCAATGAATCATCGTGCCCCCCAGAGTGTGTGTGTGGATTTTTTGAGCTCTTTAGCTT
Organism: Genypterus blacodes; assembly: GCF_046128005.1. NCBI lineage: Eukaryota > Metazoa > Chordata > Actinopteri > Ophidiiformes > Ophidiidae > Genypterus > Genypterus blacodes. Next base: position 758,568 of record NW_027466998.1, on the reverse strand, counting down.
CTTCCTTGTCCAAGATATGGGCTTTTAAAGGAATTGGATTTCGGTCAAAATTGTCAAAATGACTCCAAACTTGTACCAAAGAATCCTGGTGCCATGGGGATTTTGTGTGTGAATTTGGGGCTTTTTGTGTGTTCCCTAGGCCAAGATATGGCCCATTCAAAAAACAGTCAAAGTGGATAAGGGTCCCCCCTAACCTCCTCTGAAAAAAATGACCAAAATTTAAATTTTCTTGAAACTCATACCAATGAATCATTGTGCCCCCCAGAGTGTGTGTGTGTGTTTTTTGAGCTCTTTAGCTTCTTCCTGGTCAAAGATATGGGCTTTTAAAGGTATTGGATTTCGGTCAAAACTAGTCAAAATGACTCCAAACTTGCACCAAAGAATCCTGGTGCCATGGGGATGTTGTGTGTGAATTTGGGGCTTTTTGTGTGTTCCCTAGGCCAAGATATGGCCCATCCAAAAAAAAGTCAAAGTGGATAAGGGTCCCCCCTTACCTCCTCTGAAAAAATGAACAAAATTTAAATTTTCTTTAAACTCATACCAATGAATCATCGTGCCCCCCAGAGTGTGTGTGGGGATTTTTTGAGCTCTTTAGCTTCTTCCTTGTCCAAGATTTGGGCTTTTAAAGAAATTGGATTTCAGTCAAAATTGTCAAAATGACTCCAAACTTGCACCAAAGAATCCTGGTGCAATGGGGATGTTGTGTGTGAATTTGGGGCTTTTTGTGTGTTCCCTAGGCCAAGATATGGCCCATCCAAAAAAAAGTCAAAGTGGATAAGGGTCCCCCCTTACCTCCTCTGAAAAAAATGACCAAAATTAAAATTTTCTTTAAACTCATACCAATGAATCATCGTGCCCCCCCAGAGTTTGTGTGTGGATTTTTTGAGCTCTTTAGTTTCTTTCTTGTCCAAGATATGGGCTTTTAAAGGAATTGGATTTCGGTCAAAATTGTCAAAATGACTCCAAACTTGTACCAAAGAATCCTGGTGCCATGGGGATTTTGTGTGTGAATTTGGGGCTTTTTTTGTGTTCCCTAGGCCAAGATATGGCCCATTCAAAAAAAAGTCAAAGTGGATAAGGGTCCCCCCTAACCTCCTCTGAAAAAAATGACCAAAATTTAAATTTTCTTGAAACTCATACCAATGAATCATCGTGCCCCCCAGAGTGTGTGTGGGGATTTTTTGAGCTCTTTAGCTTCTTCCTTGTCCAAGATTTGGGCTTTTAAAGGAATTGGAAGTTGGACAAAAATGTCAAAATGACTCCAAACTTGCACCAAAGAATCCTGGTGCCATGGGGATGTTGTGTGTGAATTTGGGGCTTTTTGTGTGTTCCCTAGGCCAAGATATGGCCCATCCAAAAAAAAGTCAAAGTGGATAAGGGTCCCCCCTTACCTCCTCTGACAAAAATGACCAAAATTTTAATTTTCTTGAAACTCATACCAATGAATCATCGTGCCCCCCCAGAGTTTGTGTGTGGATTTTTTGAGCTCTTTAGTTTCTTTCTTGTCCAAGATATGGGCTTTTAAAGGAATTGGATTTCGGTCAAAATTGTCAAAATGACTCCAAACTTGTACCAAAGAATCCTGGTGCCATGGGGATTTTGTGTGTGAATTTGGGGCTTTTTGTGTGTTCCCTAGGCCAAGATATGGCCCATTCAAAAAAAAGTCAAAGTGGATAAGGGTCCCCCCTAACCTCCTCTGAAAAAAATGACCAAAATTTAAATTTTCTTGAAACTCATACCAATGAATCATCGTGCCCCCCAGAGTGTGTGTGGGGATTTTTTGAGCTCTTTAGCTTCTTCCTTGTCCAAGATTTGGGCTTTTAAAGGAATTGGAAGTTGGACAAAAATGTCAAAATGACTCCAAACTTGCACCAAAGAATCCTGGTGCCATGGGGATGTTGTGTGTGAATTTGGGGCTTTTTGTGTGTTCCCTAGGCCAAGATATGGCCCATCCAAAAAAAAGTCAAAGTGGATAGGGGTCCCCCCTTACCTCCTCTGACAAAAATGACCAACATTTAAATTTTCTTGAAACTCATACCAATGAATCATCGTGCCCCCCAGAGTGTGTGTGTGTATTTTTTGAGCTCTTTAGCTTCTTCCTTGTCAAACATATGGGCTTTTAAAGGTATTGGATTTCGGTCAAAATTGTCAAAATGACTCCAAACTTGCACCAAAGAATCCTGGTGCCATGGGGATGTTGTGTGTGAATTTGGGGCTTTTTGTGTGTTCCCTAGGCCAAGATATGGCCCATCCAAAAAAAAGTCAAAGTGGATAAGGGTCCCCCCTTACCTCCTCTGAAAAAATGACGAAATTTTAAATTTTCTTGAAACTCATACCAATGAATCATCGTGCCCCCCAGAGTGTGTGTGGGGATTTTTTGAGCTCTTTAGCTTCTTCCTTGTCCAAGATTTGGGCTTTTAAAGGAATTGGAAGTTGGACAAAAATGTCAAAATGACTCCAAACTTGCACCGAAGAATCCTGGTGCCATGGGGATGTTGTGTGTGAATTTGGGGCATTTTATGTGTTTCCTATGCCAAGATATGGCCCATCCAAAAAAAAGTCAAAGTGGATAAGGGTCCCCCCTTACCTCCTCTGACAAAAATGACCAAAATTTTAATTTTCTTGAAACTCACACCAATGAATCATCGTGCCCCCCAGAGTGTGTGTGTGTGTATTTTTTGAGCTCTTTAGCTTCTTCCTTGTCAAACATATGGGCTTTTAAAGGTATTGGATTTCGGTCAAAATTGTCAAAATGACTCCAAACTTGCACCAAAGAATCCTGGTGCCATGGGGATGTTGTGTGTGAATTTGGGGCTTGTTGTGTGTTTCCTAGGCCAAGATATGGCCCATCCAAAAAAAAGTCAAAGTGGATAAGGGTCCCCCCTTACCTCCTCTGAAAAAAATTACAAAAAATTTAAATTTTCTTTAAACTCATACCAATGAATCATCGTGCCCCCCAGTGTGTGTGTGTGGATTTTTTGAGCTCTTTAGCTTCTTCCTTGTCCAAGATTTGGGCTTTTAAAGGAATTGGAATTTGGACAAAAATGTCAAAATGACTCCAAACTTGCACCAAAGAATCCTGGTGCCATGGGGATGTTGTGTGTGAATTTGGGGCTTTGTATGTGTTTCCTATGCCAAGATATGGCCCATCCAAAAAAAAGTCAAAGTGGATAAGGGTCCCCCCTTACCTCCTCTGACAAAAATGACCTAATTTAAAATTTTCTTGAAACTCATACCAATGAATCATCGTGCCCCCCAGAGTGTGTGTGGGGATTTTTTGAGCTCTTTAGCTTCTTCCTTGTACAAGATATGGGCTTTTAAAGAAATTGGATTTCAGTCAAAATTGTCAAAATGACTCCAAACTTGCACCAAAGAATCCTGGTGCCATGGGGATGTTGTATGTGAATTTGGGGCTTTTTGTGTGTTCCCTAGGCCAAGATATGGCCCATCCAAAAAAAAGTCAAAGTGGATAAGGGTCCCCCCTTACCTCCTCTGAAACAAATGACCAAAATTTAAATTTTCTTTAAACTCATACCAATGAATCGTCGTGCCCCCCAGAGTGTGTGTGTGGATTTTTTGAGCTCTTTAGCTTCTTCCTTGTCCAAGATATAGGCTTTTTAAGGAATTGGATTTCGGTCAAAATTGTCAAAATGACTCCAAACTTGCACCAAAGAATCCTGGTGCCATGGGGATGTTGTGTGTGAATTTGGGGCTTGTTGTGTGTGTCCCAGGCCAAGATATGGCCCATCCACAAAAAGTCAAAGTGGATAAGGGTCCCCCCTTACCTCCTCTGAAAAAAATGACCAAAATTTAAATTTTCTTTAAACTCATACCAATGAATCATCGTGCCCCCCAGAGTGTGAGTGTGGATTTTTTGAGCTCTTTAGCTTCTTCCTTGTTCAAGATATGGGCTTTTTAAGGAATTGGATTTCAGTCAAAATTGTCAAAATGACTCCAAACGTGCACCAAAGAATCCTGGTGCCATGGGGATGTTGTGTGTGAATTTGGGGCTTTTTGTGTGTTCCCTAGGCCAAGATATGGCCCATCCAAAAAAAAGTCAAAGTGGATAAGGGTCCCCCCTTAAGTCCACTTAAAAAAATGACCAAAATTTAAAATTTCTTTAAACTCATACCAATGAATCATAGTGCCCCCCCAGAGTGTGTGTGTGTGAATTTTTTGAGCTCTTTAGCTTCCTCCTTGTGCAAGATATGGGCTTTGTAAGGACTTGGAATTTGGACAAAATTGTCAAAATGACTCCAAACTTGCACCAAAGAATCCTGGTGCCATGGGGATGTTGTGTGTGATTTTGGGGCTTTTTGTGTGTTCCCTAGGCCAAGATATGGCCCATCCAAAAAAAAGTCAAAGTGGATAAGGGTCCCCCCTTACCTCCTCTGAAAAAAATGACCAAAATTTAAATTTTCTTTAAACTCATACCAATGAATCATCGTGCCCCCAAGAGTGTGTGTGTGGATTTTTTGAGCTCTTTAGCTTCTTCCTTGTCCAAGATATGGGCTTTTAAAGGAATTGGATTTCAGTCAAAATTGTCAAAATGACTCCAAACTTGTACCAAAGAATCCTGGTGCCATGGGGATGTTGTGTGTGAATTTGGGGCTTTTTGTGTGTTCCCTAGGCCAAGATATGGCCCATCCAAATAAAAGTCAAAGTGGATAAGGGTCCCCCCTTACCTCCTCTGAAAAAAATTACAAAAAATTTAATTTTCTTTAAACTCATACTAATGAATCATCGTGCCCCCCAGAGTGTGTGTGTGGATTTTTTGAGCTCTTTAGCTTCTTCCTTGTCCAAGATTTGGGCTTTTAAAGGAATTGGAATTTGGACAAAAATGTCAAAATGACTCCAAACTTGCACCAAAGAATCCTGGTGCCATGGGGATGTTGTGTGTGAATTTGGGGCTTTTTGTGTGTTCCCTAGGCCAAGATATGGCCCATCCAAAAAAAAGTCAAAGTGGATAAGGGTCCCCCCTTACCTCCTCTGAAAAAAATTACAAAAAATTTAAATTTTCTTTAAACTCATACCAATGAATCATCGTGCCCCCCAGAGTGTGTGTGTGGATTTTTTGAGCTCTTTAGCTTCTTCCTTGTCCAAGATTTGGGCTTTTAAAGGAATTGGAATTTGGACAAAAATGTCAAAATGACTCCAAACTTGCACCAAAGAATCCTGGTGCCATGGGGATGTTGTGTGTGAATTTGGGGCTTTTTGTGTGTTCCCTAGGCCAAGATATGGCCCATCCAAAAAAAAGTCAAAGTGGATAAGGGTCCCCCCTTACCTCCTCTGACAAAAATGACCAAATTTAAAATTTTCTTGAAACTCATACCAATGAATCATCGTGCCCCCCAGAGTGTGTGTGGGGATTTTTTGAGCTCTTTAGCTTCTTCCTTGTCCAAGATTTGGTTTTTCAAAGGAATTGGATTTCAGTCAAAATTGTCAAAATGACTCCAAACTTGCACTAAAGAATCCTGGTGCCATGGGGATGTTGTGTGTGAATTTGGGGCTTTTTGTGTGTTCCCTAGGCCAAGATATGGCCCATCCAAAAAAAAGTCAAAGTGGATAAGGGTCCCCCCTTACCTCCTCTGAAAAAAATTACAAAAAATTTAAATTTTCTTTAAACTCATACCAATGAATCATCGTGCCCCCCAGAGTGTGTGTGTGGATTTTTTGAGCTCTTTAGCTTCTTCCTTGTCCAAGATTTGGGCTTTTAAAGGAATTGGAATTTGGACAAAAATGTCAAAATGACTCCAAACTTGCACCAAAGAATCCTGGTGCCATGGGGATGTTGTGTGTGAATTTGGGGCTTTGTATGTGTTTCCTATGCCAAGATATGGCCCATCCAAAAAAAAGTCAAAGTGGATAAGGGTCCCCCCTTACCTCCTCTGACAAAAATGACCTAATTTAAAATTTTCTTGAAACTCATACCAATGAATCATCGTGCCCCCCAGAGTGTGTGTGGGGATTTTTTGAGCTCTTTAGCTTCTTCCTTGTACAAGATATGGGCTTTTAAAGAAATTGGATTTCAGTCAAAATTGTCAAAATGACTCCAAACTTGCACCAAAGAATCCTGGTGCCATGGGGATGTTGTATGTGAATTTGGGGCTTTTTGTGTGTTCCCTAGGCCAAGATATGGCCCATCCAAAAAAAAGTCAAAGTGGATAAGGGTCCCCCCTTACCTCCTCTGAAACAAATGACCAAAATTTAAATTTTCTTTAAACTCATACCAATGAATCGTCGTGCCCCCCAGAGTGTGTGTGTGGATTTTTTGAGCTCTTTAGCTTCTTCCTTGTCCAAGATATAGGCTTTTTAAGGAATTGGATTTCGGTCAAAATTGTCAAAATGACTCCAAACTTGCACCAAAGAATCCTGGTGCCATGGGGATGTTGTGTGTGAATTTGGGGCTTGTTGTGTGTGTCCCAGGCCAAGATATGGCCCATCCACAAAAAGTCAAAGTGGATAAGGGTCCCCCCTTACCTCCTCTGAAAAAAATGACCAAAATTTAAATTTTCTTTAAACTCATACCAATGAATCATCGTGCCCCCCAGAGTGTGAGTGTGGATTTTTTGAGCTCTTTAGCTTCTTCCTTGTTCAAGATATGGGCTTTTTAAGGAATTGGATTTCAGTCAAAATTGTCAAAATGACTCCAAACGTGCACCAAAGAATCCTGGTGCCATGGGGATGTTGTGTGTGAATTTGGGGCTTTTTGTGTGTTCCCTAGGCCAAGATATGGCCCATCCAAAAAAAAGTCAAAGTGGATAAGGGTCCCCCCTTAAGTCCACTTAAAAAAATGACCAAAATTTAAAATTTCTTTAAACTCATACCAATGAATCATAGTGCCCCCCCAGAGTGTGTGTGTGTGAATTTTTTGAGCTCTTTAGCTTCCTCCTTGTGCAAGATATGGGCTTTGTAAGGACTTGGAATTTGGACAAAATTGTCAAAATGACTCCAAACTTGCACCAAAGAATCCTGGTGCCATGGGGATGTTGTGTGTGATTTTGGGGCTTTTTGTGTGTTCCCTAGGCCAAGATATGGCCCATCCAAAAAAAAGTCAAAGTGGATAAGGGTCCCCCCTTACCTCCTCTGAAAAAAATGACCAAAATTTAAATTTTCTTTAAACTCATACCAATGAATCATCGTGCCCCCAAGAGTGTGTGTGTGGATTTTTTGAGCTCTTTAGCTTCTTCCTTGTCCAAGATATGGGCTTTTAAAGGAATTGGATTTCAGTCAAAATTGTCAAAATGACTCCAAACTTGTACCAAAGAATCCTGGTGCCATGGGGATGTTGTGTGTGAATTTGGGGCTTTTTGTGTGTTCCCTAGGCCAAGATATGGCCCATCCAAATAAAAGTCAAAGTGGATAAGGGTCCCCCCTTACCTCCTCTGAAAAAAATTACAAAAAATTTAATTTTCTTTAAACTCATACTAATGAATCATCGTGCCCCCCAGAGTGTGTGTGTGGATTTTTTGAGCTCTTTAGCTTCTTCCTTGTCCAAGATTTGGGCTTTTAAAGGAATTGGAATTTGGACAAAAATGTCAAAATGACTCCAAACTTGCACCAAAGAATCCTGGTGCCATGGGGATGTTGTGTGTGAATTTGGGGCTTTTTGTGTGTTCCCTAGGCCAAGATATGGCCCATCCAAAAAAAAGTCAAAGTGGATAAGGGTCCCCCCTTACCTCCTCTGAAAAAAATTACAAAAAATTTAAATTTTCTTTAAACTCATACCAATGAATCATCGTGCCCCCCAGAGTGTGTGTGTGGATTTTTTGAGCTCTTTAGCTTCTTCCTTGTCCAAGATTTGGGCTTTTAAAGGAATTGGAATTTGGACAAAAATGTCAAAATGACTCCAAACTTGCACCAAAGAATCCTGGTGCCATGGGGATGTTGTGTGTGAATTTGGGGCTTTGTATGTGTTTCCTATGCCAAGATATGGCCCATCCAAAAAAAAGTCAAAGTGGATAAGGGTCCCCCCTTACCTCCTCTGACAAAAATGACCAAATTTAAAATTTTCTTGAAACTCATACCAATGAATCATCGTGCCCCCCAGAGTGTGTGTGGGGATTTTTTGAGCTCTTTAGCTTCTTCCTTGTACAAGATATGGGCTTTTAAAGAAATTGGATTTCAGTCAAAATTGTCAAAATGACTCCAAACTTGCACCAAAGAATCCTGGTGCCATGGGGATGTTGTATGTGAATTTGGGGCTTTTTGTGTGTTCCCTAGGCCAAGATATGGCCCATCCAAAAAAAAGTCAAAGTGGATAAGGGTCCCCCCTTACCTCCTCTGAAAAAAATGACCAAAATTAAATTTTCTTTTAACTCATACCAATGAATCATCCTGTCCCCCAGAGTGTGTGTGTGGATTTTTTGAGCTCTTTAGCTTCTTCCTTGTCCAAGATATGGGCTTTTTAAGGAATTGGAATCTGGACAAAATTGTCAAAATGACTCCAAACTTGCACCAAAGAATCCTGGTGCCATGGGGATGTTGTGTGTGAATTTGGGGCTTTTTGTGTGTTCCCTCGGCCAAGATATGGCCCATCCCAAAAAAAGTCAAAGTGGATAAGGGTCCCCCCTTACCTCCTCTGAAAAAAATGACCAAAATTTAAATTTTCTTTAAACTCATACCAATGAATAATTGTGCCCCCCAGAGTGTGTGTGGGGATTTTTTGAGCTCTTTAGCTTCTTTCTTGTCCAAGATATGGGCTTTTAAAGGAATTGGATTTCAGTCAAAATTGTCAAAATGACTCCAAACTTGTACCAATGAATCCTGGTGCCATGGGGATGTTGTGTGTGAATTTGGGGCTTTTTGTGTGTTTCCTAGGCCAAGATATGGCCCATCCAAAAAAAGTCAAAGTGGATAAGGGTCCCCCCTTACCTCCTCTGAAAAAAATGACCAAAATTTAAATTTTCTTTAAACTCATACCAATGAATAATCGTGCCCCCCAGAGTGTGTGTGTGGATTTTTTGAGCTCTTAAGCTTCCTCCTTGTCCAAGATTTGGGTTTTAAAGGAATTGGATTTCGGGCCAAAATCGTCAAAATGTCTCCAAACTTGCACCAAAGAATCCTGGTGCCATGGGGATGTTGTGTGTGAATTTGGGGCTTTTTGTGTGTTTCCTTGGCCAAGATATGGCCCATCCAAAAAAAAGTCAAAGTGGATAAGGGTCCCCCCTTACCTCCTCTGAATAAAATGACCAAAATTTAAATTTTCTTCAAACTCATACCAATGAATCATCGTGCCCCCCAAAATTTGTGTGGATTTTTTGAGCTCTTTAGCTTCTTCCTTGTCCAAGATATGGGCTTTTAAAGGTATTGGAATTTGGACAAAATTGTCAAAATGACTCCAAACTTGCACCAAACAATCCTGGTGCCATGGGGATGTTGTGTGTGAATTTGGGGCTTTGTGTGTGTTTCCTAGGCCAAGATATGGCCCATCCAAAAAAAAGTCAAAGTGGATAAAGGTCCCCCCTTACCTCCTCTGAAAAAAAGACCAAAATTTAAATTTTCTTTAAACGCATACCAATGAATCATCGTGCCCCCCAAAAGTGTGTGCGGGGATTTTTTGAGGTCTTTAGCTTCTTCCTTGTCCAAGATATGGGCTTTTAAAGAAATTGGATTTCAGTCAAAATTGTCAAAATGACTCCAAACTTGCACCAAACAATCCTGGTGCCATGGGGATGTTGTGTGTGAATTTGGGGCTTTTTATGTGTTTCCTATGCCAAGATATGGCCCATCCAAAAAAAAGTCAAAGTGGATAAGGGTCCCCCTTACCTCCTCTGAAAAAAATGACCAAAATTTAAATTTTCTTTAAACTCATACCAATGAATCATCGTGCCCCCCAGAGTGTGTGTGTGGATTTTTTGAGCTCTTTAGCTTCTTCCTTGTCCAAGATTTGGGCTTTTAAAGGAATTGGAATTTGGACAAAAATGTCAAAATGACTCCAAACTTGCACCAAAGAATCCTGGTGCCATGGGGATGTTGTATGTGAATTTGGGGCTTTTTGTGTGTTCCCTAGGCCAAGATATGGCCCATCCAAAAAAAAGTCAAAGTGGATAAGGGTCCCCCCTTACCTCCTCTGAAAAAAATGACCAAAATTAAATTTTCTTTTAACTCATACCAATGAATAATTGTGCCCCCCAGAGTGTGTGTGGGGATTTTTTGAGCTCTTTAGCTTCTTTCTTGTCCAAGATATGGGCTTTTAAAGGAATTGGATTTCAGTCAAAATTGTCAAAATGACTCCAAACTTGTACCAATGAATCCTGGTGCCATGGGGATGTTGTGTGTGAATTTGGGGCTTTTTGTGTGTTTCCTAGGCCAAGATATGGCCCATCCAAAAAAAGTCAAAGTGGATAAGGGTCCCCCCTTACCTCCTCTGAAAAAAATGACCAAAATTTAAATTTTCTTTAAACTCATACCAATGAATAATCGTGCCCCCCAGAGTGTGTGTGTGGATTTTTTGAGCTCTTAAGCTTCCTCCTTGTCCAAGATTTGGGTTTTAAAGGAATTGGATTTCGGGCCAAAATTGTCAAAATGTCTCCAAACTTGCACCAAAGAATCCTGGTGCCATGGGGATGTTGTGTGTGAATTTGGGGCTTTTTGTGTGTTTCCTTGGCCAAGATATGGCCCATCCAAAAAAAAGTCAAAGTGGATAAGGGTCCCCCCTTACCTCCTCTGAATAAAATGACCAAAATTTAAATTTTCTTCAAACTCATACCAATGAATCATCGTGCCCCCCAAAAGTGTGTGCGGGGATTTTTTGAGGTCTTTAGCTTCTTCCTTGTCCAAGATATGGGCTTTTAAAGAAATTGGATTTCAGTCAAAATTGTCAAAATGACTCCAAACTTGCACCAAACAATCCTGGTGCCATGGGGATGTTGTGTGTGAATTTGGGGCTTTTTATGTGTTTCCTATGCCAAGATATGGCCCATCCAAAAAAAAGTCAAAGTGGATAAGGGTCCCCCTTACCTCCTCTGAAAAAAATGACCAAAATTTAAATTTTCTTTAAACTCATACCAATGAATCATCGTGCCCCCCAGAGTGTGTGTGGGGATTTTTTGAGGTCTTTAGCTTCTTCCTTGTCCAAGATATGGGCTTTTAAAGTAATTGGATTTCAGTCAAAATTGCCAAAATGACTCCAAACTTGCACCAAAGAATCCTGGTGCCATGGGGATGTTGTGTGTGAATTTGGGGCTTTTTGTGTGTTCCCTAGGCCAAGATATGGCCCATCCAAAAAAAAGTCAAAGTGGATAAGGGTCCCCCCTTACCTCCTCTGAAAAAAATGACCAAAATTTTAAATTTCTTTAAACTCATACCAATGAATCATCGTGCCCCCCAGAGTGTGTGTGGGGATTTTTTGAGCTCTTTAGCTTCTTCCTTGTCCAAGATATGGGCTTTTAAAGAAATTGGATTCCAGTCAAAATTGCCAAAATGACTCCAAATGTGCACCAAAGAATCCTGGTGCCATGGGGATGTTGTGTGTGAATTTGGGGCTTTTTGTGTGTTTCCTAGGCCAAGATATGGCCCATCCAAAAAAAAGTCAAAGTGGATAAGGGTCCCCCCTTACCTCCTCTGAATAAAATGACCAAAATTTAAATTTTCTTTAAACTCATACCAATGAATCATCGTGCCCCCCAAAATTTGTGTGGATTTTTTGAGCTCTTTAGCTTCTTCCTTGTCCAAGATATGGGCTTTTAAAGAAATTGGATTCCAGTCAAAATTGCCAAAATGACTCCAAATGTGCACCAAAGAATCCTGGTGCCATGGGGATGTTGTGTGTGAATTTGGGGCTTTTTGTGTGTTCCCTAGGCCAAGATATGGCCCATCCAAAAAAAAGTCAAAGTGGATAAGGGTCCCCCCTTACCTCCTCTGAAACAAATGACCAAAATTTAAATTTTCTTTAAACTCATACCAATGAATCGTCGTGCCCCCCAGAGTGTGTGTGTGGATTTTTTGAGCTCTTTAGCTTCTTCCTTGTCCAAGATATAGGCTTTTTAAGGAATTGGATTTCGGTCAAAATTGTCAAAATGACTCCAAACTTGCACCAAAGAATCCTGGTGCCATGGGGATGTTGTGTGTGAATTTGGGGCTTGTTGTGTGTGTCCCAGGCCAAGATATGGCCCATCCACAAAAAGTCAAAGTGGATAAGGGTCCCCCCTTACCTCCTCTGAAAAAAATGACCAAAATTTAAATTTTCTTTAAACTCATACCAATGAATCATCGTGCCCCCCAGAGTGTGAGTGTGGATTTTTTGAGCTCTTTAGCTTCTTCCTTGTTCAAGATATGGGCTTTTTAAGGAATTGGATTTCAGTCAAAATTGTCAAAATGACTCCAAACGTGCACCAAAGAATCCTGGTGCCATGGGGATGTTGTGTGTGAATTTGGGGCTTTTTGTGTGTTCCCTAGGCCAAGATATGGCCCATCCAAAAAAAAGTCAAAGTGGATAAGGGTCCCCCCTTAAGTCCACTTAAAAAAATGACCAAAATTTAAAATTTCTTTAAACTCATACCAATGAATCATAGTGCCCCCCCAGAGTGTGTGTGTGTGAATTTTTTGAGCTCTTTAGCTTCCTCCTTGTGCAAGATATGGGCTTTGTAAGGACTTGGAATTTGGACAAAATTGTCAAAATGACTCCAAACTTGCACCAAAGAATCCTGGTGCCATGGGGATGTTGTGTGTGATTTTGGGGCTTTTTGTGTGTTCCCTAGGCCAAGATATGGCCCATCCAAAAAAAAGTCAAAGTGGATAAGGGTCCCCCCTTACCTCCTCTGAAAAAAATGACCAAAATTTAAATTTTCTTTAAACTCATACCAATGAATCATCGTGCCCCCAAGAGTGTGTGTGTGGATTTTTTGAGCTCTTTAGCTTCTTCCTTGTCCAAGATATGGGCTTTTAAAGGAATTGGATTTCAGTCAAAATTGTCAAAATGACTCCAAACTTGTACCAAAGAATCCTGGTGCCATGGGGATGTTGTGTGTGAATTTGGGGCTTTTTGTGTGTTCCCTAGGCCAAGATATGGCCCATCCAAATAAAAGTCAAAGTGGATAAGGGTCCCCCCTTACCTCCTCTGAAAAAAATTACAAAAAATTTAATTTTCTTTAAACTCATACTAATGAATCATCGTGCCCCCCAGAGTGTGTGTGTGGATTTTTTGAGCTCTTTAGCTTCTTCCTTGTCCAAGATTTGGGCTTTTAAAGGAATTGGAATTTGGACAAAAATGTCAAAATGACTCCAAACTTGCACCAAAGAATCCTGGTGCCATGGGGATGTTGTGTGTGAATTTGGGGCTTTGTATGTGTTTCCTATGCCAAGATATGGCCCATCCAAAAAAAAGTCAAAGTGGATAAGGGTCCCCCCTTACCTCCTCTGACAAAAATGACCAAATTTAAAATTTTCTTGAAACTCATACCAATGAATCATCGTGCCCCCCAGAGTGTGTGTGGGGATTTTTTGAGCTCTTTAGCTTCTTCCTTGTACAAGATATGGGCTTTTAAAGAAATTGGATTTCAGTCAAAATTGTCAAAATGACTCCAAACTTGCACCAAAGAATCCTGGTGCCATGGGGATGTTGTATGTGAATTTGGGGCTTTTTGTGTGTTCCCTAGGCCAAGATATGGCCCATCCAAAAAAAAGTCAAAGTGGATAAGGGTCCCCCCTTACCTCCTCTGAAAAAAATGACCAAAATTAAATTTTCTTTTAACTCATACCAATGAATCATCCTGTCCCCCAGAGTGTGTGTGTGGATTTTTTGAGCTCTTTAGCTTCTTCCTTGTACAAGATATGGGCTTTTAAAGAAATTGGATTTCAGTCAAAATTGTCAAAATGACTCCAAACTTGCACCAAAGAATCCTGGTGCCATGGGGATGTTGTGTGTGAATTTGGGGCTTTTTGTGTGTTCCCTAGGCCAAGATATGGCCCATCCAAAAAAATGTCAAAGTGGATAAGGGTCCCCCCTTACCTCCTCTGAAAAAAATGACCAAAATTTAAATTTTCTTTAAACTCATACCAATGAATCATCGTGCCCCCCCAGAGTGTGTGTGTGTGTGAATTTTTTGAGCTCTTTAGCTTCTTCCTTGTCCAAGATATGGGCTTTTTAAGGAATTGGAATTTGGACAAAATTGTCAAAATGACTCCAAACTTGCACCAAAGAATCCTGGTGCCATGGGGATGTTGTGTGTGAATTTGGGGCTTTTTGTGTGTTCCCTCGGCCAAGATATGGCCCATCCCAAAAAAAGTCAAAGTGGATAAGGGTCCCCCCTTACCTCCTCTGAAAAAAATGACCAAAATTTAAATTTTCTTTAAACTCATACCAATGAATAATTGTGCCCCCCAGAGTGTGTGTGGGGATTTTTTGAGCTCTTTAGCTTCTTTCTTGTCCAAGATATGGGCTTTTAAAGGAATTGGATTTCAGTCAAAATTGTCAAAATGACTCCAAACTTGTACCAATGAATCCTGGTGCCATGGGGATGTTGTGTGTGAATTTGGGGCTTTTTGTGTGTTTCCTAGGCCAAGATATGGCCCATCCAAAAAAAGTCAAAGTGGATAAGGGTCCCCCCTTACCTCCTCTGAAAAAAATGACCAAAATTTAAATTTTCTTTAAACTCATACCAATGAATAATCGTGCCCCCCAGAGTGTGTGTGTGGATTTTTTGAGCTCTTAAGCTTCCTCCTTGTCCAAGATTTGGGTTTTAAAGGAATTGGATTTCGGGCCAAAATTGTCAAAATGTCTCCAAACTTGCACCAAAGAATCCTGGTGCCATGGGGATGTTGTGTGTGAATTTGGGGCTTTTTGTGTGTTTCCTTGGCCAAGATATGGCCCATCCAAAAAAAAGTCAAAGTGGATAAGGGTCCCCCCTTACCTCCTCTGAATAAAATGACCAAAATTTAAATTTTCTTCAAACTCATACCAATGAATCATCGTGCCCCCCAAAATTTGTGTGGATTTTTTGAGCTCTTTAGCTTCTTCCTTGTCCAAGATATGGGCTTTTAAAGGAATTGGAATTTGGACAAAATTGTCAAAATGACTCCAAACTTGCACCAAACAATCCTGGTGCCATGGGGATGTTGTGTGTGAATTTGGGGCTTTGTGTGTGTTTCCTAGGCCAAGATATGGCCCATCCAAAAAAAAGTCAAAGTGGATAAAGGTCCCCCCTTACCTCCTCTGAAAAAAAGACCAAAATTTAAATTTTCTTTAAACGCATACCAATGAATCATCGTGCCCCCCAAAAGTGTGTGCGGGGATTTTTTGAGGTCTTTAGCTTCTTCCTTGTCCAAGATATGGGCTTTTAAAGAAATTGGATTTCAGTCAAAATTGTCAAAATGACTCCAAACTTGCACCAAACAATCCTGGTGCCATGGGGATGTTGTGTGTGAATTTGGGGCTTTTTATGTGTTTCCTATGCCAAGATATGGCCCATCCAAAAAAAAGTCAAAGTGGATAAGGGTCCCCCTTACCTCCTCTGAAAAAAATGACCAAAATTTAAATTTTCTTTAAACTCATACCAATGAATCATCGTGCCCCCCAGAGTGTGTGTGTGGATTTTTTGAGCTCTTTAGCTTCTTCCTTGTCCAAGATTTGGGCTTTTAAAGGAATTGGAATTTGGACAAAAATGTCAAAATGACTCCAAACTTGCACCAAAGAATCCTGGTGCCATGGGGATGTTGTGTGTGAATTTGGGGCTTTTTGTGTGTTCCCTAGGCCAAGATATGGCCCATCCAAAAAAAAGTCAAAGTGGATAAGGGTCCCCCCTTACCTCCTCTGAAAAAAATTACAAAAAATTTAAATTTTCTTTAAACTCATACCAATGAATCATCGTGCCCCCCAGAGTGTGTGTGTGGATTTTTTGAGCTCTTTAGCTTCTTCCTTGTCCAAGATTTGGGCTTTTAAAGGAATTGGAATTTGGACAAAAATGTCAAAATGACTCCAAACTTGCACCAAAGAATCCTGGTGCCATGGGGATGTTGTGTGTGAATTTGGGGCTTTGTATGTGTTTCCTATGCCAAGATATGGCCCATCCAAAAAAAAGTCAAAGTGGATAAGGGTCCCCCCTTACCTCCTCTGACAAAAATGACCAAATTTAAAATTTTCTTGAAACTCATACCAATGAATCATCGTGCCCCCCAGAGTGTGTGTGGGGATTTTTTGAGCTCTTTAGCTTCTTCCTTGTACAAGATATGGGCTTTTAAAGAAATTGGATTTCAGTCAAAATTGTCAAAATGACTCCAAACTTGCACCAAAGAATCCTGGTGCCATGGGGATGTTGTATGTGAATTTGGGGCTTTTTGTGTGTTCCCTAGGCCAAGATATGGCCCATCCAAAAAAAAGTCAAAGTGGATAAGGGTCCCCCCTTACCTCCTCTGAAAAAAATGACCAAAATTAAATTTTCTTTTAACTCATACCAATGAATCATCCTGTCCCCCAGAGTGTGTGTGTGGATTTTTTGAGCTCTTTAGCTTCTTCCTTGTACAAGATATGGGCTTTTAAAGAAATTGGATTTCAGTCAAAATTGTCAAAATGACTCCAAACTTGCACCAAAGAATCCTGGTGCCATGGGGATGTTGTGTGTGAATTTGGGGCTTTTTGTGTGTTCCCTAGGCCAAGATATGGCCCATCCAAAAAAATGTCAAAGTGGATAAGGGTCCCCCCTTACCTCCTCTGAAAAAAATGACCAAAATTTAAATTTTCTTTAAACTCATACCAATGAATCATCGTGCCCCCCCAGAGTGTGTGTGTGTGTGAATTTTTTGAGCTCTTTAGCTTCTTCCTTGTCCAAGATATGGGCTTTTTAAGGAATTGGAATCTGGACAAAATTGTCAAAATGACTCCAAACTTGCACCAAAGAATCCTGGTGCCATGGGGATGTTGTGTGTGAATTTGGGGCTTTTTGTGTGTTCCCTCGGCCAAGATATGGCCCATCCCAAAAAAAGTCAAAGTGGATAAGGGTCCCCCCTTACCTCCTCTGAAAAAAATGACCAAAATTTAAATTTTCTTTAAACTCATACCAATGAATAATTGTGCCCCCCAGAGTGTGTGTGGGGATTTTTTGAGCTCTTTAGCTTCTTTCTTGTCCAAGATATGGGCTTTTAAAGGAATTGGATTTCAGTCAAAATTGTCAAAATGACTCCAAACTTGTACCAATGAATCCTGGTGCCATGGGGATGTTGTGTGTGAATTTGGGGCTTTTTGTGTGTTTCCTAGGCCAAGATATGGCCCATCCAAAAAAAGTCAAAGTGGATAAGGGTCCCCCCTTACCTCCTCTGAAAAAAATGACCAAAATTTAAATTTTCTTTAAACTCATACCAATGAATAATCGTGCCCCCCAGAGTGTGTGTGTGGATTTTTTGAGCTCTTAAGCTTCCTCCTTGTCCAAGATTTGGGTTTTAAAGGAATTGGATTTCGGGCCAAAATTGTCAAAATGTCTCCAAACTTGCACCAAAGAATCCTGGTGCCATGGGGATGTTGTGTGTGAATTTGGGGCTTTTTGTGTGTTTCCTTGGCCAAGATATGGCCCATCCAAAAAAAAGTCAAAGTGGATAAGGGTCCCCCCTTACCTCCTCTGAATAAAATGACCAAAATTTAAATTTTCTTCAAACTCATACCAATGAATCATCGTGCCCCCCAAAATTTGTGTGGATTTTTTGAGCTCTTTAGCTTCTTCCTTGTCCAAGATATGGGCTTTTAAAGGAATTGGAATTTGGACAAAATTGTCAAAATGACTCCAAACTTGCACCAAACAATCCTGGTGCCATGGGGATGTTGTGTGTGAATTTGGGGCTTTTTGTGTGTTTCCTAGGCCAAGATATGGCCCATCCAAAAAAAAGTCAAAGTGGATAAAGGTCCCCCCTTACCTCCTCTGAAAAAAAGACCAAAATTTAAATTTTCTTTAAACGCATACCAATGAATCATCGTGCCCCCCAAAAGTGTGTGCGGGGATTTTTTGAGGTCTTTAGCTTCTTCCTTGTCCAAGATATGGGCTTTTAAAGAAATTGGATTTCAGTCAAAATTGTCAAAATGACTCCAAACTTGCACCAAACAATCCTGGTGCCATGGGGATGTTGTGTGTGAA
This sequence comes from Genypterus blacodes, assembly GCF_046128005.1. Classification (NCBI taxonomy): domain Eukaryota; kingdom Metazoa; phylum Chordata; class Actinopteri; order Ophidiiformes; family Ophidiidae; genus Genypterus; species Genypterus blacodes. The sequence continues at coordinate 740,509 of NW_027466998.1, read as the reverse complement.
TTTGGGGCTTTTTATGTGTTTCCTATGCCAAGATATGGCCCATCCAAAAAAAAGTCAAAGTGGATAAGGGTCCCCCTTACCTCCTCTGAAAAAAATGACCAAAATTTAAATTTTCTTTCAACTCATACCAATGAATCATCGTGCCCCCCAGAGTGTGTGTGGGGATTTTTTGAGGTCTTTAGCTTCTTCCTTGTCCAAGATATGGGCTTTTAAAGTAATTGGATTTCAGTCAAAATTGCCAAAATGACTCCAAACTTGCACCAAAGAATCCTGGTGCCATGGGGATGTTGTGTGTGAATTTGGGGCTTTTTGTGTGTTCCCTAGGCCAAGATATGGCCCATCCAAAAAAAAGTCAAAGTGGATAAGGGTCCCCCCTTACCTCCTCTGAAAAAAATGACCAAAATTTTAAATTTCTTTAAACTCATACCAATGAATCATCGTGCCCCCCAGAGTGTGTGTGGGGATTTTTTGAGCTCTTTAGCTTCTTCCTTGTCCAAGATATGGGCTTTTAAAGAAATTGGATTCCAGTCAAAATTGCCAAAATGACTCCAAATGTGCACCAAAGAATCCTGGTGCCATGGGGATGTTGTGTGTGAATTTGGGGCTTTTTGTGTGTTTCCTAGGCCAAGATATGGCCCATCCAAAAAAAAGTCAAAGTGGATAAGGGTCCCCCCTTACCTCCTCTGAATAAAATGACCAAAATTTAAATTTTCTTTAAACTCATACGAATGAATCATCGTGCCCCCCAAAATTTGTGTGGATTTTTTGAGCTCTTTAGCTTCTTCCTTGTCCAAGATATGGGCTTTTAAAGAAATTGGATTCCAGTCAAAATTGCCAAAATGACTCCAAATGTGCACCAAAGAATCCTGGTGCCATGGGGATGTTGTGTGTGAATTTGGGGCTTTTTATGTGTTTCCTATGCCAAGATATGGCCCATCCAAAAAAAAGTCAAAGTGGATAAGGGTCCCCCTTACCTCCTCTGAAAAAAATGACCAAAATTTAAATTTTCTTTAAACTCATACCAATGAATCATCGTGCCCCCCAGAGTTTGTGTGTGGATTTTTTTGAGCTCTGTAGCTTCTTCCTTGTCCAAGATATGGGCTTTTAAAGGAATTGGAATTTGGACAAAATTGTCAAAATGACTCCAAACTTGCACCAAAGAATCCTGGTGCCATGGGGATGTTGTGTGTGAATTTGGGGCTTTTTGTGTGTTTCCTAGGCCAAGATATGGCCCATCCAAAAAAAAGTCAAAGTGGATAAGGGTCCCCCCTTACCTCCTCTGAAAAAAATGACCAAAATTTAAATTTTCTTTAAACTCATACCAATGAATCATCGTGCCCCCCAAAAGTGTGTGCGGGGATTTTTTGAGGTCTTTAGCTTCTTCCTTGTCCAAGATATGGGCTTTTAAAGAAATTGGATTTCAGTCAAAATTGTCAAAATGACTCCAAACTTGCACCAAAGAATCCTTGTGCCATGGGGATGTTGTGTGTGAATTTGGGGCTTTTTGTGTGTTCCCTAGGCCAAGATATGGACCATCCAAAAAAAAGTCAAAGTGGATAAGGGTCCCCCCTTACCTCCTCTGAAAAAAATGACCAAAATTTTAAATTTCTTTAAACTCATACCAATGAATCATCGTGCCCCCCAGAGTGTGTGTGGGGATTTTTTGAGCTCTTTAGCTTCTTCCTTGTCCAAGATATGGGCTTTTAAAGAAATTGGATTCCAGTCAAAATTGCCAAAATGACTCCAAATGTGCACCAAAGAATCCTGGTGCCATGGGGATGTTGTGTGTGAATTTGGGGCTTTTTGTGTGTTTCCTAGGCCAAGATATGGCCCATCCAAAAAAAAGTCAAAGTGGATAAGGGTCCCCCCTTACCTCCTCTGAATAAAATGACCAAAATTTACATTTTCTTTAAACTCATACCAATGAATCATCGTGCCCCCCAAAATTTGTGTGGATTTTTTGAGCTCTTTAGCTTCTTCCTTGTCCAAGATTTGGGCTTTTAAAGGAATTGGAATTTGGACAAAAATGTCAAAATGACTCCAAACTTGCACCAAAGAATCCTGGTGCCATGGGGATGTTGTGTGTGAATTTGGGGCTTTGTATGTGTTTCCTATGCCAAGATATGGCCCATCCAAAAAAAAGTCAAAGTGGATAAGGGTCCCCCCTTACCTCCTCTGACAAAAATGACCAAATTTAAAATTTTCTTGAAACTCATACCAATGAATCATCGTGCCCCCCAGAGTGTGTGTGGGGATTTTTTGAGCTCTTTAGCTTCTTCCTTGTACAAGATATGGGCTTTTAAAGAAATTGGATTTCAGTCAAAATTGTCAAAATGACTCCAAACTTGCACCAAAGAATCCTGGTGCCATGGGGATGTTGTATGTGAATTTGGGGCTTTTTGTGTGTTCCCTAGGCCAAGATATGGCCCATCCAAAAAAAAGTCAAAGTGGATAAGGGTCCCCCCTTACCTCCTCTGAAACAAATGACCAAAATTTAAATTTTCTTTAAACTCATACCAATGAATCGTCGTGCCCCCCAGAGTGTGTGTGTGGATTTTTTGAGCTCTTTAGCTTCTTCCTTGTCCAAGATATAGGCTTTTTAAGGAATTGGATTTCGGTCAAAATTGTCAAAATGACTCCAAACTTGCACCAAAGAATCCTGGTGCCATGGGGATGTTGTGTGTGAATTTGGGGCTTTTTGTGTGTTCCCTAGGCCAAGATATGGCCCATCCAAAAAAAAGTCAAAGTGGATAAGGGTCCCCCCTTACCTCCTCTGAAAAAAATGACCAAAATTTAAATTTTCTTTAAACTCATACCAATGAATCATCGTGCCCCCCAGAGAGTGTGTGTGTGGATTTTTTGAGCTCTTTAGCTTCTACCTTGTCCAATATATGGGCTTTTAATGAAATTGGATTTCAGTCGAAATTGTCAAAATGACTCCAAACTTGTAACAAAGAATCCTGGTGCCATGGGGATGTTGTGTGTGAATTTGGGGCTTTTTGTGTGTTTCCTAGGCCAAGATATGGCCCATCCAAAAAAAAGTCAAAGTGGATAAGGGTCCCCCCTTACCTCCTCTGAAAAAAATGACCAAAATTTTAATTTTCTTTTAACTCATACCAATGAATCATCCTGTCCCCCAGAGTGTGTGTGTGGATTTTTTGAGCTCTTTAGCTTCTTCCTTGTACAAGATATGGGCTTTTAAAGAAATTGGATTTCAGTCAAAATTGTCAAAATGACTCCAAACTTGCACCAAAGAATCCTGGTGCCATGGGGATGTTGTGTGTGAATTTGGGGCTTTTTGTGTGTTCCCTAGGCCAAGATATGGCCCATCCAAAAAAATGTCAAAGTGGATAAGGGTCCCCCCTTACCTCCTCTGAAAAAAATGACCAAAATTTAAATTTTCTTTAAACTCATACCAATGAATCATCGTGCCCCCCAGAGTGTGTGTGTGGAATTTTTTGAGCTCTTTAGCTTCTTCCTTGTCCAAGATATGGGCTTTTAAAGGAATTGGATTTCAGTCAAAATTGTCAAAATGACTCCAAACTTGCACCAAAGAATCCTGGTGCCATGGGGATGTTGTGTGTGAATTTGGGGCTTTTTGTGTGTTCCCTAGGCCAAGATATGGCCCATCCAAAAAAATGTCAAAGTGGATAAGGGTCCCCCCTTACCTCCTCTGAAAAAAATGACCAAAATTTAAATTTTCTTTAAACTCATACCAATGAATCATCGTGCCCCCCAGAGTGTGTGTGTGGAATTTTTTGAGCTCTTTAGCTTCTTCCTTGTCCAAGATATGGGCTTTTAAAGGAATTGGATTTCAGTCAAAATTGTCAAAATGACTCCAAACTTGCACCAAAGAATCCTGGTGCCATGGGGATGTTGTGTGTGAATTTGGGGCTTTTTGTGTGTTCCCTAGGCCAAGATATGGCCCATCCAAAAAAAAGTCAAAGTGGATAAGGGTCCCCCCTTACCTCCTCTGAAAAAAATGACCAAAATTTAAATTTTCTTTAAACTCATACCAATGAATAATCGTGCCCCCCAGAGTGTGTGTGTGGATTTTTTGAGCTCTTAAGCTTCCTCCTTGTCCAAGATTTGGGCTTTTAAAGGAATTGGATTTCGGGCCAAAATTGTCAAAATGTCTCCAAACTTGCACCAAAGAATCCTGGTGCCATGGGGATGTTGTGTGTGAATTTGGGGCTTTTTGTGTGTTTCCTAGGCCAAGATATGGCCCATCCAAAAAAAAGTCAAAGTGGATAAGGGTCCCCCCTTACCTCCTCTGAATAAAATGACCAAAATTTAAATTTTCTTCAAACTCATACCAATGAATCATCGTGCCCCCCAAAATTTGTGTGGATTTTTTGAGCTCTTTAGCTTCTTCCTTGTCCAAGATATGGGCTTTTAAAGGAATTGGAATTTGGACAAAATTGTCAAAATGACTCCACACTTGCACCAAACAATCCTGGTGCCATGGGGATGTTGTGTGTGAATTTGGGGCTTTTTGTGTGTTTCCTAGGCCAAGATATGGCCCATCCAAAAAAAAGTCAAAGTGGATAAAGGTCCCCCCTTACCTCCTCTGAAAAAAAGACCAAAATTTAAATTTTCTTTAAACACATACCAATGAATCATCGTGCCCCCCAGAGTGTGTGTGGGGATTTTTTGAGGTCTTTAGCTTCTTCCTTGTCCAAGATATGGGCTTTTAAAGTAATTGGATTTCAGTCAAAATTGTCAAAATGACTCCAAACTTGCACCAAAGAATCCTGGTGCCATGGGGATGTTGTGTGTGAATTTGGGGCTTTTTGTGTGTTCCCTAGGCCAAGATATGGCCCATCCAAAAAAAAGTCAAAGTGGATAAGGGTCCCCCCTTACCTCCTCTGAAAAAAATGACCAAAATTTTAAATTTCTTTAAACTCATACCAATGAATCATCGTGCCCCCCAGAGTGTGTGTGGGGATTTTTTGAGCTCTTTAGCTTCTTCCTTGTCCAAGATATGGGCTTTTAAAGAAATTGGATTCCAGTCAAAATTGCCAAAATGACTCCAAATGTGCACCAAAGAATCCTGGTGCCATGGGGATGTTGTGTGTGAATTTGGGGCTTTTTGTGTGTTTCCTAGGCCAAGATATGGCCCATCCAAAAAAAAGTCAAAGTGGATAAGGGTCCCCCCTTACCTCCTCTGAATAAAATGACCAAAATTTAAATTTTCTTTAAACTCATACCAATGAATCATCGTGCCCCCCAAAATTTGTGTGTATTTTTTGAGCTCTTTAGCTTCTTCCTTGTCCAAGATATGGGCTTTTAAAGAAATTGGATTCCAGTCAAAATTGCCAAAATGACTCCAAATGTGCACCAAAGAATCCTGGTGCCATGGGGATGTTGTGTGTGAATTTGGGGCTTTTTATGTGTTTCCTATGCCAAGATATGGCCCATCCAAAAAAAAGTCAAAGTGGATAAGGGTCCCCCTTACCTCCTCTGAAAAAAATGACCAAAATTTAAATTTTCTTTAAACTCATACCAATGAATCATCGTGCCCCCCAGAGTGTGTGTGTGGAATTTTTTGAGCTCTTTAGCTTCTTCCTTGTCCAAGATATGGGCTTTTAAAGGAATTGGATTTCAGTCAAAATTGTCAAAATGACTCCAAACTTGCACCAAAGAATCCTGGTGCCATGGGGATGTTGTGTGTGAATTTGGGGCTTTTTGTGTGTTCCCTAGGCCAAGATATGGCCCATCCAAAAAAAAGTCAAAGTGGATAAGGGTCCCCCCTTACCTCCTCTGAAAAAAATGACCAAAATTTAAATTTTCTTTAAACTCATACCAATGAATAATCGTGCCCCCCAGAGTGTGTGTGTGGATTTTTTGAGCTCTTAAGCTTCCTCCTTGTCCAAGATTTGGGCTTTTAAAGGAATTGGATTTCGGGCCAAAATTGTCAAAATGTCTCCAAACTTGCACCAAAGAATCCTGGTGCCATGGGGATGTTGTGTGTGAATTTGGGGCTTTTTGTGTGTTTCCTAGGCCAAGATATGGCCCATCCAAAAAAAAGTCAAAGTGGATAAGGGTCCCCCCTTACCTCCTCTGAATAAAATGACCAAAATTTAAATTTTCTTCAAACTCATACCAATGAATCATCGTGCCCCCCAAAATTTGTGTGGATTTTTTGAGCTCTTTAGCTTCTTCCTTGTCCAAGATATGGGCTTTTAAAGGAATTGGAATTTGGACAAAATTGTCAAAATGACTCCAAACTTGCACCAAACAATCCTGGTGCCATGGGGATGTTGTGTGTGAATTTGGGGCTTTTTGTGTGTTTCCTAGGCCAAGATATGGCCCATCCAAAAAAAAGTCAAAGTGGATAAAGGTCCCCCCTTACCTCCTCTGAAAAAAAGACCAAAATTTAAATTTTCTTTAAACACATACCAATGAATCATCGTGCCCCCCAGAGTGTGTGTGGGGATTTTTTGAGGTCTTTAGCTTCTTCCTTGTCCAAGATATGGGCTTTTAAAGTAATTGGATTTCAGTCAAAATTGTCAAAATGACTCCAAACTTGCACCAAAGAATCCTGGTGCCATGGGGATGTTGTGTGTGAATTTGGGGCTTTTTGTGTGTTCCCTAGGCCAAGATATGGCCCATCCAAAAAAAAGTCAAAGTGGATAAGGGTCCCCCCTTACCTCCTCTGAAAAAAATGACCAAAATTTTAAATTTCTTTAAACTCATACCAATGAATCATCGTGCCCCCCAGAGTGTGTGTGGGGATTTTTTGAGCTCTTTAGCTTCTTCCTTGTCCAAGATATGGGCTTTTAAAGAAATTGGATTCCAGTCAAAATTGCCAAAATGACTCCAAATGTGCACCAAAGAATCCTGGTGCCATGGGGATGTTGTGTGTGAATTTGGGGCTTTTTGTGTGTTTCCTAGGCCAAGATATGGCCCATCCAAAAAAAAGTCAAAGTGGATAAGGGTCCCCCCTTACCTCCTCTGAATAAAATGACCAAAATTTAAATTTTCTTTAAACTCATACCAATGAATCATCGTGCCCCCCAAAATTTGTGTGGATTTTTTGAGCTCTTTAGCTTCTTCCTTGTCCAAGATATGGGCTTTTAAAGAAATTGGATTCCAGTCAAAATTGCCAAAATGACTCCAAATGTGCACCAAAGAATCCTGGTGCCATGGGGATGTTGTGTGTGAATTTGGGGCTTTTTATGTGTTTCCTATGCCAAGATATGGCCCATCCAAAAAAAAGTCAAAGTGGATAAGGGTCCCCCTTACCTCCTCTGAAAAAAATGACCAAAATTTAAATTTTCTTTAAACTCATACCAATGAATCATCGTGCCCCCCAGAGTTTGTGTGTGGATTTTTTTGAGCTCTGTAGCTTCTTCCTTGTCCAAGATATGGGCTTTTAAAGGAATTGGAATTTGGACAAAATTGTCAAAATGACTCCAAACTTGCACCAAAGAATCCTGGTGCCATGGGGATGTTGTGTGTGAATTTGGGGCTTTTTGTGTGTTTCCTAGGCCAAGATATGGCCCATCCAAAAAAAAGTCAAAGTGGATAAGGGTCCCCCCTTACCTCCTCTGAAAAGAATGACCAAAATTTAAATTTTCTTTAAACTCATACCAATGAATCATCGTGCCCCCCAAAAGTGTGTGCGGGGATTTTTTGAGGTCTTTAGCTTCTTCCTTGTCCAAGATATGGGCTTTTAAAGAAATTGGATTTCAGTCAAAATTGTCAAAATGACTCCAAACTTGCACCAAAGAATCCTGGTGCCATGGGGATGTTGTGTGTGAATTTGGGGCTTTTTGTGTGTTTCCTAGGCCAAGATATGGCCCATCCAAAAAAAAGTCAAAGTGGATAAAGGTCCCCCCTTACCTCCTCTGAAAAAAAGACCAAAATTTAAATTTTCTTTAAACACATACCAATGAATCATCGTGCCCCCCAGAGTGTGTGTGGGGATTTTTTGAGGTCTTTAGCTTCTTCCTTGTCCAAGATATGGGCTTTTAAAGTAATTGGATTTCAGTCAAAATTGTCAAAATGACTCCAAACTTGCACCAAAGAATCCTGGTGCCATGGGGATGTTGTGTGTGAATTTGGGGCTTTTTGTGTGTTCCCTAGGCCAAGATATGGCCCATCCAAAAAAAAGTCAAAGTGGATAAGGGTCCCCCCTTACCTCCTCTGAAAAAAATGACCAAAATTTTTAATTTCTTTAAACTCATACCAATGAATCATCCTGCCCCCCAGAGTGTGTGTGGGGATTTTTTGAGCTCTTTAGCTTCTTCCTTGTCCAAGATATGGGCTTTTTAAGGAATTGGAATCTGGACAAAATTGTCAAAATGACTCCAAACTTGCACCAAAGAATCCTGGTGCCATGGGGATGTTGTGTGTGAATTTGGGGCTTTTTGTGTGTTCCCTCGCCCAAGATATGGCCCATCCCAAAAAAAGTCAAAGTGGATAAGGGTCCCCCCTTACCTCCTCTGAAAAAAATGACCAAAATTTAAATTTTCTTTAAACTCATACCAATGAATAATCGTGCCCCCCAGAGTGTGTGTGGGGATTTTTTGAGCTCTTTAGCTTCTTTCTTGTCCAAGATATGGGCTTTTAAAGGAATTGGATTTCAGTCAAAATTGTCAAAATGACTCCAAACTTGTACCAATGAATCCTGGTGCCATGGGGATGTTGTGTGTGAATTTGGGGCTTTTTGTGTGTTTCCTAGGCCAAGATATGGCCCATCCAAAAAAAGTCAAAGTGGATAAGGGTCCCCCCTTACCTCCTCTGAAAAAAATGACCAAAATTAAAATTTTCTTTAAACTCATACCAATGAATAATCGTGCCCCCCAGAGTGTGTGTGTGGATTTTTTGAGCTCTTAAGCTTCCTCCTTGTCCAAGATTTGGGCTTTTAAAGGAATTGGATTTCGGGCCAAAATTGTCAAAATGTCTCCAAACTTGCACCAAAGAATCCTGGTGCCATGGGGATGTTGTGTGTGAATTTGGGGCTTTTTGTGTGTTTCCTAGGCCAAGATATGGCCCATCCAAAAAAAAGTCAAAGTGGATAAGGGTCCCCCCTTACCTCCTCTGAATAAAATGACCAAAATTTAAATTTTCTTCAAACTCATACCAATGAATCATCGTGCCCCCCAAAATTTGTGTGGATTTTTTGAGCTCTTTAGCTTCTTCCTTGTCCAAGATATGGGCTTTTAAAGGAATTGGAATTTGGACAAAATTGTCAAAATGACTCCAAACTTGCACCAAACAATCCTGGTGCCATGGGGATGTTGTGTGTGAATTTGGGGCTTTTTGTGTGTTTCCTAGGCCAAGATATGGCCCATCCAAAAAAAAGTCAAAGTGGATAAAGGTCCCCCCTTACCTCCTCTGAAAAAAAGACCAAAATTAAAATTTTCTTTAAACACATACCAATGAATCATCGTGCCCCCCAAAAGTGTGTGCGGGGATTTTTTGAGGTCTTTAGCTTCTTCCTTGTCCAAGATATGGGCTTTTAAAGAAATTGGATTTCAGTCAAAATTGTCAAAATGACTCCAAACTTGCACCAAACAATCCTGGTGCCATGGGGATGTTGTGTGTGAATTTGGGGCTTTTTATGTGTTTCCTATGCCAAGATATGGCCCATCCAAATAAAAGTCAAAGTGGATAAGGGTCCCCCTTACCTCCTCTGAAAAAAATGACCAAAATTTAAATTTTCTTTAAACTCATACCAATGAATCATCGTGCCCCCCAGAGTGTGTGTGGGGATTTTTTGAGGTCTTTAGCTTCTTCCTTGTCCAAGATATGGGCTTTTAAAGTAATTGGATTTCAGTCAAAATTGTCAAAATGACTCCAAACTTGCACCAAAGAATCCTGGTGCCATGGGGATGTTGTGTGTGAATTTGGGGCTTTTTGTGTGTTCCCTAGGCCAAGATATTGCCCATCCAAAAAAAAGTCAAAGTGGATAAGGGTCCCCCCTTACCTCCTCTGAAAAAAATGACCAAAATTTTAAATTTCTTTAAACTCATACCAATGAATCATCGTGCCCCCCAGAGTGTGTGTGGGGATTTTTTGAGCTCTTTAGCTTCTTCCTTGTCCAAGATATGGGCTTTTAAAGAAATTGGATTCCAGTCAAAATTGCCAAAATGACTCCAAATGTGCACCAAAGAATCCTGGTGCCATGGGGATGTTGTGTGTGAATTTGGGGCTTTTTGTGTGTTTCCTAGGCCAAGATATGGCCCATCCAAAAAAAAGTCAAAGTGGATAAGGGTCCCCCCTTACCTCCTCTGAATAAAATGACCAAAATTTAAATTTTCTTTAAACTCATACCAATGAATCATCGTGCCCCCCAAAATTTGTGTGGATTTTTTGAGCTCTTTAGCTTCTTCCTTGTCCAAGATATGGGCTTTTAAAGAAATTGGATTCCAGTCAAAATTGCCAAAATGACTCCAAATGTGCACCAAAGAATCCTGGTGCCATGGGGATGTTGTGTGTGAATTTGGGGCTTTTTATGTGTTTCCTATGCCAAGATATGGCCCATCCAAAAAAAAGTCAAAGTGGATAAGGGTCCCCCTTACCTCCTCTGAAAAAAATGACCAAAATTTAAATTTTCTTTACACTCATACCAATGAATCATCGTGCCCCCCAGAGTTTGTGTGTGGATTTTTTTGAGCTCTGTAGCTTCTTCCTTGTCCAAGATATGGGCTTTTAAAGGAATTGGAATTTGGACAAAATTGTCAAAATGACTCCAAACTTGCACCAAAGAATCCTGGTGCCATGGGGATGTTGTGTGTGAATTTGGGGCTTTTTGTGTGTTTCCTAGGCCAAGATATGGCCCATCCAAAAAAAAGTCAAAGTGGATAAGGGTCCCCCCTTACCTCCTCTGAAAAAAATGACCAAAATTTAAATTTTCTTTAAACTCATACCAATGAATCATCGTGCCCCCCAAAAGTGTGTGCGGGGATTTTTTGAGGTCTTTAGCTTCTTCCTTGTCCAAGATATGGGCTTTTAAAGAAATTGGATTTAAGTCAAAATTGTCAAAATGACTCCAAACTTGCACCAAAGAATCCTGGTGCCATGGGGATGTTGTGTGTGAATTTGGGGCTTTTTGTGTGTTCCCTAGGCCAAGATATGGCCCATCCAAAAAAAAGTCAAAGTGGATAAGGGTCCCCCCTTACCTCCTCTGAAAAAAATGACCAAAATTTTAAATTTCTTTAAACTCATACCAATGAATCATCGTGCCCCCGAGAGTGTGTGTGGGGATTTTTTGAGCTCTTTAGCTTCTTCCTTGTCCAAGATATGGGCTTTTAAAGGAATTGGAATTTGGACAAAATTGTCAAAATGACTCCAAACTTGCACCAAACAATCCTGGTGCCATGGGGATGTTGTGTGTGAATTTGGGGCTTTTTGTGTGTTTCCTAGGCCAAGATATGGCCCATCCAAAAAAAAGTCAAAGTGGATAAGGGTCCCCCCTTACCTCCTCTGAAAAAAAGACCAAAATTTAAATTTTCTTTAAACTCATACCAATGAATAATCGTGCCCCCCAAAAGTGTGTGCGGGGATTTTTTGAGGTCTTTAGCTTCTTCCTTGTCCAAGATATGGGCTTTTAAAGAAATTGGATTTCAGTCAAAATTGTCAAAATGACTCCAAACTTGCACCAAACAATCCTGGTGCCATAGGGATGTTGTGTGTGAAATTGGAGCTTTTTGTGTGTTCCCTAGGCCAAGATATGGCCCATCCAAAAAAAAGTCAAAGTGGATAAGTGTCCCCCCTTACCTCCTCTGAAAAAATGACCAAAATTTTAAATTTCTTTAAACTCATACCAATGAATCATCGTGCCCCCCAGAGTGTGTGTGGGGATTTTTTGAGCTCTTTAGCTTCTTCCTTGTCCAAGATATGGGCTTTTAAAGAAATTGGATTCCAGTCAAAATTGCCAAAATGACTCCAAATGTGCACCAAAGAATCCTGGTGCCATGGGGATGTTGTGTGTGAATTTGGGGCTTTTTGTGTGTTTCCTAGGCCAAGATATGGCCCATCCAAAAAAAAGTCAAAGTGGATAAAAAAAAGACCAAAATTGAAATTTTCTTTAAACTCATGCCAATGAATCATCGTGCCCCCCAGAGTGTGTGTGTGGATTTTTTGAGCTCTTTAGCTTCTTCCTTGTCCAAGATATGGGCATTTAAAGGAATTGGATATCGGTCAAAATTGTCAAAATGACTCCAAACTTGCACCAAAGAATCCTGGTGCCATGGGGATGTTGTGTGTGAATTTGGGGCTTTTTATGTGTTTCCGATGCCAAGATATGGCCCATCCAAAAAAAAGTCAAAGTGGATAAGGGTCCCCCTTACCTCCTCTGAAAAAAATGACCAAAATTTAAATTTTCTTTACACTCATACCAATGAATCATCGTGCCCCCCAGAGTTTGTGTGTGGATTTTTTTGAGCTCTGTAGCTTCTTCCTTGTCCAAGATATGGGCTTTTAAAGGAATTGGAATTTGGACAAAATTGTCAAAATGACTCCAAACTTGCACCAAAGAATCCTGGTGCCATGGGGATGTTGTGTGTGAATTTGGGGCTTTTTGTGTGTTTCCTAGGCCAAGATATGGCCCATCCAAAAAAAAGTCAAAGTGGATAAGGGTCCCCCCTTACCTCCTCTGAAAAAAATGACCAAAATTTAAATTTTCTTTAAACTCATACCAATGAATCATCGTGCCCCCCAAAAGTGTGTGCGGGGATTTTTTGAGGTCTTTAGCTTCTTCCTTGTCCAAGATATGGGCTTTTAAAGAAATTGGATTTAAGTCAAAATTGTCAAAATGACTCCAAACTTGCACCAAAGAATCCTGGTGCCATGGGGATGTTGTGTGTGAATTTGGGGCTTTTTGTGTGTTCCCTAGGCCAAGATATGGCCCATCCAAAAAAAAGTCAAAGTGGATAAGGGTCCCCCCTTACCTCCTCTGAAAAAAATGACCAAAATTTTAAATTTCTTTAAACTCATACCAATGAATCATCGTGCCCCCGAGAGTGTGTGTGGGGATTTTTTGAGCTCTTTAGCTTCTTCCTTTTCCAAGATATGGGCTTTTAAAGGAATTGGAATTTGGACAAAATTGTCAAAATGACTCCAAACTTGCACCAAAGAATCCTGGTGCCATGGGGATGTTGTGTGTGAATTTGGGGCTTTTTATGTGTTTCCGATGCCAAGATATGGCCCATCCAAAAAAAAGTCAAAGTGGATAAGGGTCCCCCTTACCTCCTCTGAAAAAATGACCAAAATTTAAATTTTCTTTAAACTCATACCAATGAATCATCGTGCCCCCCAGAGTGTGTGTGGGGATTTTTTGAGCTCTTTAGCTTCTTCCTTGTCCAAGATATGGGCTTTTAAAGAAATTGGATTCCAGTCAAAATTGCCAAAATGACTCCAAATGTGCACCAAAGAATCCTGGTGCCATGGGGATGTTGTGTGTGAATTTGGGGCTTTTTGTGTGTTTCCTAGGCCAAGATATGGCCCATCCAAAAAAAAGTCAAAGTGGATAAGGGTCCCCACTTACCTCCTCTGAAAAAAAAGACCAAAATTGAAATTTTCTTTAAACTCATGCCAATGAATCATCGTGCCCCCCAGAGTGTGTGTGTGGATTTTTTGAGCTCTTTAGCTTCTTCCTTGTCCAAGATATGGGCTTTTAAAGGAATTGGATTTCGCTCAAAATTGTCAAAATGACTCCAAACTTGCACCAAAGAATCCTGGTGCCATGGGGATGTTGTGTGTGAATTTGGGGCTTTTTATGTGTTTCCTATGCCAAGATATGGCCCATCCAAAAAAAGGTCAAAGTGGATAAGGGTCCCCCTTACCTCCTCTGAAAAAAATGACCAAAATTTAAATTTTCTTTAAACTCATACCAATGAATCATCGTGCCCCCCAGAGTGTGTGTGTGGATTTTTTGAGCTCTTTAGCTTCTTCCTTGTCCAAGATATGGGCTTTTAAAGAAATTGGATCTCAGTCTAAATTGTCAAAATGACTCCAAACTTGTACCAATGAATCCTGGTGCCATGGGGATGTTGTGTGTGAATTTGGGGCTTTTGTGTGTTTCCGAGGCCAAGATATGGCCCATCCAAAAAAAAGTCAAAGTGGATAAGGGTCCCCCCTTACCTCCTCTGAAAAAAATGACCAAAATTTAAATTTTCTTTAAACTCAAACCAATGAATCATCGTGCCCCCCAGAGTGTGTGTGTGGATTTTTTGAGCTCTTTAGCTTCTTCCTTGTCCAAGATATGGATTTTTAAAGGAATTGGAATTTGGACAAAATTGTCAAAATGACTCCAAACTTGCACCAAAGAATCCTGGTGCCATGGGGATGTTGTGTGTGAATTTGGGGCTTTTTGTGTGTTTCCTAGGCCAAGATATGGCCCATCCAAAAAAAAGTCAAGGTGGATAAGGGTCCCCCTTACCTCCTCTGAAAAAAATGACCAAAATTTAAATTTTCTTTAAACTCATACCAATGAATCATCGTGCCCCCCATAGTGCGTTTGTGGATTTTTTGAGCTCTTTAGCTTCTTCCTTGTCCAAGATATGGGCTTTTAAAGGAATTGGATTTCGGTCAGAATTGTCAAAATGACTCCAAACTTGCACCAAAGAATCCTGGTGCCATGGGGATGTTGTGTATGAATTTGGGGCTTGTTGTGTGTGTCCTAGGCCAAGATAAGGCCCATCCAAAAAAAAGTCAAAGTGGATAAGGGTCCCCCCTTACCTCCTCTGAAAAAAATGACCAAAATTTAAATTTTCTTTAAACTCAAACCAATGAATCATCGTGCCCCCCAGAGTGTGTGTGTGGATTTTTTGAGCTTCTTCCTTGTACAAGATATGGGCTTTTAAAGGAATTGGAATTTGGACAAAATTGTCAAAATGACTCCAAACTTGCCCAAAAAGAATCCTGGTGCCATGGGGATATTGTTTGTGAATTTTGGGCTTTTTGTGTGTTTCCTAGGCCAAGATATGGCCCATCCAAAAAAAAGTCAAAGTGGATAAGGGTCCCCCCTTACCTCCTCTGAAAAAAATGACCATAATTTAAATTTTCTTTAAACTCATACCAATGAATCATCGTGCCCCCAGAGTGTGTGTGGGGATTTTTTGAGCTCTTTAGCTTCTTCTTTGTTCAAGATATTGGCTTTTTAAGGAATTGGAATTCATTCAAAATTGTCAAAATGACTCCAAACTTGTACCAAATAATCCTGGTGCCATGGGGATGTTGTGTGTGAATTTGGGGCTTTTTTTGTGTTTCCTAGGCCAAGATATGGCCCATCCAAAAAAAAGTCAAAGTGGATAAGGGTCCCCCCTTACCTCCTCTGAAAAAAATGACCATAATTTAAATTTTCTTTAAACTCATACCAATGAATCATCGTGCCCCCCAGAGTGTGTGTGTGGATTTTTTGAGCTCTTTAGCTTCTTCCTTGTCCAAGATATGGGCTTTTAAAGAAATTGGATTTCAGTCAAAATTGTCAAAATGACTCCAAACTTGTACCAAATAATCCTGGTGCCATGGGGATGTTGTGTGTGAAATTGGGGCTTTTTGTGTGTTCCCTAGGCCAAGATATGGCCCATCCAAAAAAAAGTCAAAGTGGATAAGGGTCCCCCCTTACCTCCTCTGAAAAAAAAGACCAAAATTAAAATTTTCTTTAAACTCATGCCAATGAATCATCGTGCCCCCCAGAGTGTGTGTGTGGATTTTTTGAGCTCTTTAGCTTCTTCCTTGTCCAAGATATGGGCTTTTAAAGAAATTGGATTTCAGTCAAAATTGTCAAAATGACTCCAAACTTGTACCAAAGAATCCTGGTGCCATGGGGATGTTGTGTGTGAATATGGGGCTTTTTTTTGTGTTTCCTAGGCCAAGATATGGCCCA
This sequence comes from Genypterus blacodes, assembly GCF_046128005.1. Classification (NCBI taxonomy): domain Eukaryota; kingdom Metazoa; phylum Chordata; class Actinopteri; order Ophidiiformes; family Ophidiidae; genus Genypterus; species Genypterus blacodes. The sequence goes on along the minus strand of NW_027466998.1, from coordinate 724,668 downwards.
TCCAAAAAAAAGTCAAAGTGGATAAGGGTCCCCCCTTACCTCCTCTGAAAAAAAAGACCAAAATTTAAATTTTCTTTAAACTCATACCAATGAATCATCGTGCCCCCCAGAGTGTGTGTGTGGATTTTTTGAGCTCTTTAGCTTCTTCCTTGTCCAAGATATGGGCTTTTAAAGAAATTGGATTTCAGTCAAAATTGTCAGAATGACTCCAAACTTGCCCAAAAAGAATCCTGGTGCCATGGGGATATTGTGTGTGAAATTGGGGCTTTTTGTGTGTTCCCTAGGCCAAGATATGGCCCATCCAAAAAAAAGTCAAAGTGGATAAGGGTCCCCACTTACCTCCTCTGAAAAAAAAGACCAAAATTTAAATTTTCTTTAAACTCATACCAATGAATCATCGTGCCCCCCAGAGTGTGTGTGTGGATTTTTGAGCTTCTTCCTTGTCCAAGATATGGGCTTTTTAAGGAATTGGATTTCGGTCAAAATTGTCAATTACTCCAAACTTGCACCAAAGAATCCTGGTGCCATGGGGATGTTGTGTATGAATTTGGGGCTTGTTGTGTGTTTCCTAGGCCAAGATATGGCCTATCCAAAAAAAAGTCAAAGTGGATAAGGGTCCCCCCTTACCTCCTCTAAAAAAAATGACCAAAATTTTAATTTTCTTTAAACTCATATCAATGAATCATCGTGCCCCCCAGAGTGTGTTTGTGGATTTTTTGAGCCCTTTAGCTTCTTCCTTGTCCAAGATATGGGCTTATTAAGGAATTGGATTTCGGTGAAAATTGTCAAAATGACTCCAAACTTGCACCAAAGAATCCTGGTGCCATGGGGATGTTGTGTATGAATTTGGGGCTTGTTGTGTGTTCGCTAGGCCAAGATATGGCCCATCCAAAAAAAAAGTCAAAGTGGATAAGGGTCCCCCCTTACCTCCTCTGAAAAAAATTACCAAAATTTAAATTTTCTTTAAACTCATACCAATGAATCATCGTGCCCCCCAGAGTGTGTGTGTGGATTTTTTGAGCTCTTTAGCTTCTTCCTTGTCCAAGATATGGGCTTTTAAAGAAATTGTATTTCAGTCAAAATTGTCAAAATGACTCCAAACTTGCCCAAAAAGAATCCTGGTGCCATGGGGATATTGTGTGTGAAATTGGGGCTTTTTGTGTGTTCCCTAGGCCAAGATATGGCCCATCCAAAAAAAAGTCAAAGTGGATAAGGGTCCCCACTTACCTCCTCTGAAAAAAAAGACCAAAATTTAAATTTTCTTTAAACTCATACCAATGAATCATCGTGCCCCCCAGAGTGTGTGTGTGGATTTTTGAGCTTCTTCCTTGTCCAAGATATGGGCTTATTAAGGAATTGGATTTCGGTCAAAATTGTCAAAATGACTCCAAACTTGCACCAAAGAATCCTGGTCTCATGGGGATGTTGTGTATGAATTTGGGGCTTGTTGTGTGTTCGCTAGGCCAAGATATGGCCCATCCAAAAAAAAAGTCAAAGTGGATAAGGGTCCCCCCTTACCTCCTCTGAAAAAAATTACCAAAATTTAAATTTTCTTTAAACTCATACCAATGAATCATCGTGCCCCCCAGAGTGTGTGTGCGGATTTTTTGAGCTCTTTAGTTTCTTCCTTGTCCAAGATTTGGGCTTTTAAAGGAATTGGATTTCAGTCAAAATTGTGTAAATGACTCCAAACTTGCACCAAAGAATCCTGGTGCCATGGGGATATTGTGTGTGAATTTGGGACTTTTTGTGTGTTCCCTAGGCCAAGATATGGCCCATCCAAAAAAAAAAGTCAAAGTGGATAAGGGTCCCCCCGTACCTCCTCTGAAAAAAATGACCAAAATTTAAATTTTCTTTAAACTCATACCAATGAATCATCGTTGCTCCCGGAGTGTGTGTGTGGATTTTTTGAGCTCTTTAGCTTCTTCCTTGTCCAAGATATGGGCTTTTAAAGAAATTGGATTTCAGTCAAAATTGTCAAAATGACTCCAAACTTGCCCAAAAAGAATCCTGGTGCCATGGGGATATTGTGTGTGAAATTGGGGCTTTTTGTGTGTTCCCTAGGCCAAGATATGGCCCATCCAAAAAAAAGTCAAAGTGGATAAGGGTCCCCACTTACCTCCTCTGAAAAAAAAGACCAAAATTTAAATTTTCTTTAAACTCATACCAATGAATCATCGTGCCCCCCAGAGTGTGTGTGTGGATTTTTGAGCTTCTTCCTTGTCCAAGATATGGGCTTTTTAAGGAATTGGATTTCGGTCAAAATTGTCAATTACTCCAAACTTGCACCAAAGAATCCTGGTGCCATGGGGATGTTGTGTATGAATTTGGGGCTTGTTGTGTGTTTCCTAGGCCAAGATATGGCCAATCCAAAAAAAAGTCAAAGTGGATAAGGGTCCCCCCTTACCTCCTCTGAAAAAAATGACCAAAATTTAAACTCATACCAAAATTTAAACTCATACCAATGAATCATCGTGCCCCCCAGAGTGTGTGTGGGGATTTTTTGAGCTCTTTAGCTTCTTCCTTGTCCAAGATTTGGGCTTTTAAAGGAATTGGAATTTGGACAAAATTGTCAAAATGACTCCAAACTTGCACCAAAGAATCCTGGTGCCATGGGGATGTTGTGTATGAATTTGGGGCTTGTTGTGTGTTTCCTAGGCCAAGATATGGCCAATCCAAAAAAAAGTCAAAGTGGATAAGGGTCCCCACTTACCTCCTCTGAAAAAAATGACCAAAATTAAAATTTTCTTTAAACTCATACCAATGAATCATCGTGCCCCCCAGAGTGTGTGTGTGGATTTTTTGAGCTCTTTAGCTTCTTCCTTGTCCAAGATTTGGCTTTTAAAGGAATTGGAATTTGGACAAAATTGTCAAAATGACTCCAAACTTGCACCAAAGAATCCTGGTGCCATGGGGATGTTGTGTGTGAATTTGGGGCTTTTTGTGTGTTCCCTAGGCCAAGATATGGCCCATCCAAAAAAAAGTCAAAGTGGATAAGGGTCCCCACTTACCTCCTCTGAAAAAAAAGACCAAAGTTTAAATTGTCTTTAAACTCATACCAATGAATCATCGTGCCCCCCAGAGTGTGTGTGTGGATTTTTTGAGCTCTTTAGCTTCTTCCTTGTCCAAGATATGGGCTTTTAAAGGAATTGGATTACAGTCAAAATTGTCAAAATGACTCCAAACTTGCAAGAAAGAATCCTGGTGCCATGGGGATGTTGTGTGTGAATTTGGGGCTTTTTATGTGTTTCCTATGCCAAGATATGGCCCATCCAAAAAAAAGTCAAAGTGGATAAGGGTCCCCCCTTACCTCCTCCGAAAAAAATGACCAAAATTTAAATTTTCTTTAAACGCATACCAATGAATCATCGTGCACCCCAGAGTGTGTGTGTGGATTTTTTGAGCTCTTTAGTTTCCTCCTTGTCCAAGATATGGGCTGTAAAAGGAATTGGATTTCAGTCAAAATTGTCAAAATGACTCCAAACTTGCACCAAAGAATCCTGGTGCCATGGGGATGTTGTGTGTGAATTTGGGGGTTTTTGTGTGTTCCCTAGGCCAAGATATGGCCCATCAAAAAAAAAGTCAAAGTGGATAAGGGTCCCCCCTTACCTCCTCTGAAAAAAATGACCAAAATTTATATTTCATTAAACGCATATCAATGAATCATCGTGCCCCCCAGAGTGTGTTTGTGTATTTTTTGAGCTCTTTAGCTTCTTCCTTGTCCAAGATATGGGCTTTTAAAGGAATTGGATTACAGTCAAAATTGTCAAAATGACTCCAAACTTGCAAGAAAGAATCCTGGTGCCATGGGGATGTTGCGTGTGAATTTGGGGCTTTTTATGTGTTTCCTATGCCAAGATATGGCCCATCCAAAAAAAAGGCCAAAGTGGATAAGGGTCCCCCCTTACCTCCTCTGAAAAAAATGACCGAAATATTGATTTTCTTTAAACTCATACCAATGAATCATCGTGCACCCCAGAGTGTGTTTGTGTATTTTTTGAGCTCTTAAGCTTCCTCCTTGTCCAAGATATGGGCTTTTAAAGGAATTGGATTTCAGTCAAAATTGCCAAAATGACTCCAAACGTGCACCAAAGAATCCTGGTGCCATGGGGATGTTGTGTGTGAATTTGGGGCTTTTTGTGTGTTCCCTAGGCCAAGAAATGGCCCATCCAAAAAAAAGTCAAAGTGGATAAGGGTCCCCCCTTACCTCCCCTGAAAAAAATGACCAAAATTTTATTTTTTTTAAACTCATACCAATGAATCATCGTGCCCCCCAGAGTGTGTTTGTGGATTTTTTGAGCTCTTAAGCTTCCTCCTTGTCCAAGATATGGGCCTTCAAAGGAATTGGATTTCAGTCAAAATTGTCAAAATGACTCCAAACTTGCACCAAAGAATCCTGGTGCCATGGGGATGTTGGGTGTGAATTTGGGGCTTTTTATGTGTTTCCTATGCCAAGATATGGCCCATCCAAAAAAAAGTCAAAGTGGATAAGGGTCCCCCCTTACGTCCTCTGAAAAAAAAGACCAAAATTTAAATTTTCTTTAAACTCATACCAATGAATCATCGTGCCCCCCAGAGTGTGTGTGTGGATTTTTGAGCTTCTTCCTTGTCCAAGATATGGGCTTTTTAAGGAATTGGATTTCGGTCAAAATTGTCAATTACTCCAAACTTGCACCAAAGAATCCTGGTGCCATGGGGATGTTGTGTGTGAATTTGGGGCTTGTTGTGTGTTTCCTAGGCCAAGATATGGCCAATCCAAAAAAAAGTCAAAGTGGATAAGGGTCCCCCCTTACCTCCTCTGAAAAAAATGACCAAAATTTAAACTCATACCAAAATTTAAACTCATACCAATGAATCATCGTGCCCCCCAGAGTGTGTGTGGGGATTTTTTGAGCTCTTTAGCTTCTTCCTTGTCCAAGATTTGGGCTTTTAAAGGAATTGGAATTTGGACAAAATTGTCAAAATGACTCCAAACTTGCACCAAAGAATCCTGGTGCCATGGGGATGTTGTGTATGAATTTGGGGCTTGTTGTGTGTTTCCTAGGCCAAGATATGGCCAATCCAAAAAAAAGTCAAAGTGGATAAGGGTCCCCACTTACCTCCTCTGAAAAAAATGACCAAAATTAAAATTTTCTTTAAACTCATACCAATGAATCATCGTGCCCCCCAGAGTGTGTGTGTGGATTTTTTGAGCTCTTTAGCTTCTTCCTTGTCCAAGATTTGGCTTTTAAAGGAATTGGAATTTGGACAAAATTGTCAAAATGACTCCAAACTTGCACCAAAGAATCCTGGTGCCATGGGGATGTTGTGTGTGAATTTGGGGCTTTTTGTGTGTTCCCTAGGCCAAGATATGGCCCATCCAAAAAAAAGTCAAAGTGGATAAGGGTCCCCACTTACCTCCTCTGAAAAAAAAGACCAAAGTTTAAATTGTCTTTAAACTCATACCAATGAATCATCGTGCCCCCCAGAGTGTGTGTGTGGATTTTTTGAGCTCTTTAGCTTCTTCCTTGTCCAAGATATGGGCTTTTAAAGGAATTGGATTACAGTCAAAATTGTCAAAATGACTCCAAACTTGCAAGAAAGAATCCTGGTGCCATGGGGATGTTGTGTGTGAATTTGGGGCTTTTTATGTGTTTCCTATGCCAAGATATGGCCCATCCAAAAAAAAGTCAAAGTGGATAAGGGTCCCCCCTTACCTCCTCCGAAAAAAATGACCAAAATTTAAATTTTCTTTAAACGCATACCAATGAATCATCGTGCACCCCAGAGTGTGTGTGTGGATTTTTTGAGCTCTTTAGTTTCCTCCTTGTCCAAGATATGGGCTGTAAAAGGAATTGGATTTCAGTCAAAATTGTCAAAATGACTCCAAACTTGCACCAAAGAATCCTGGTGCCATGGGGATGTTGTGTGTGAATTTGGGGGTTTTTGTGTGTTCCCTAGGCCAAGATATGGCCCATCAAAAAAAAAGTCAAAGTGGATAAGGGTCCCCCCTTACCTCCTCTGAAAAAAATGACCAAAATTTATATTTCATTAAACGCATATCAATGAATCATCGTGCCCCCCAGAGTGTGTTTGTGTATTTTTTGAGCTCTTTAGCTTCTTCCTTGTCCAAGATATGGGCTTTTAAAGGAATTGGATTACAGTCAAAATTGTCAAAATGACTCCAAACTTGCAAGAAAGAATCCTGGTGCCATGGGGATGTTGCGTGTGAATTTGGGGCTTTTTATGTGTTTCCTATGCCAAGATATGGCCCATCCAAAAAAAAGGCCAAAGTGGATAAGGGTCCCCCCTTACCTCCTCTGAAAAAAATGACCGAAATATTGATTTTCTTTAAACTCATACCAATGAATCATCGTGCACCCCAGAGTGTGTTTGTGTATTTTTTGAGCTCTTAAGCTTCCTCCTTGTCCAAGATATGGGCTTTTAAAGGAATTGGATTTCAGTCAAAATTGCCAAAATGACTCCAAACGTGCACCAAAGAATCCTGGTGCCATGGGGATGTTGTGTGTGAATTTGGGGCTTTTTGTGTGTTCCCTAGGCCAAGAAATGGCCCATCCAAAAAAAAGTCAAAGTGGATAAGGGTCCCCCCTTACCTCCCCTGAAAAAAATGACCAAAATTTTATTTTTTTTAAACTCATACCAATGAATCATCGTGCCCCCCAGAGTGTGTTTGTGGATTTTTTGAGCTCTTAAGCTTCCTCCTTGTCCAAGATATGGGCCTTCAAAGGAATTGGATTTCAGTCAAAATTGTCAAAATGACTCCAAACTTGCACCAAAGAATCCTGGTGCCATGGGGATGTTGGGTGTGAATTTGGGGCTTTTTATGTGTTTCCTATGCCAAGATATGGCCCATCCAAAAAAAAGTCAAAGTGGATAAGGGTCCCCCCTTACGTCCTCTGAAAAAAATGACCAAAATTTATATTTCTTTAAACGCATATCAATGAATCATCGTGCCCCTCAGAGTGTGTTTGTGTATTTTTTGAGCTCTTAAGCTTCCTCCTTGTCCAAGATATGGGCTTTTAAAGGAATTGGATTTCAGTCAAAATTGTCAAAATGACTCCAAACTTGCACCAAAGAATCCTGGTGCCATGGGGATGTTGGGAGTGAATTTGGGGCTTTTTATGTGTTTACTATGCCAAGATATGGCCCATCCAAAAAAAAGTCAAAGTGGATAAGGGTCCCCCCTTACGTCCTCTGAAAAAAATGACCAAAATTTATATTTCTTTAAACGCATACAAATGAATCATCGTGCCCCTCAGAGTGTGTTTGTGTATTTTTTGAGCTCTTAAGCTTCCTCCTTGTCCAAGATATGGGCTTTTAAAGAAATTGGATTTCAGTCAAAATTGTCAAAATGACTCCAAACTTGCACCAAAGAATCCTGGTGCCATGGGGATGTTGTGTGTGAATTTGGGGCTTTTTGTGTGTTCCCTAGGCCAAGATATGGCCCATCCAAAAAAAAGTCAAAGTGGATAAGGGTCCCCCCTTACCTCCCCTGAAAAAAATGACCAAAATTTAAATTTTTTTTAAACTCATACCAATGAATCATCGTGCCCCCCAGAGTGTGTGTGGGTATTTTTTGAGCTCTTTAGTTTCTTCCTTGTCCAAGATTTGGGCTTTTAAAGGAATTGGATTTCAGTCAAAATTTCCAAAATGACTCCAAACGTGCACCAAAGAATCCTGGTGCCATGGGGATGTTGTGTGTGAATTTGGGGCTTTTTGTGTGTTTCCTATGCCAAGATATGGCCCATCCAAAAAAAAGTCAAAGTGAATAAGGGTCCCCCCTTACCTCCTCTGAAAAAAATGACCAAAATTTAAATTTTCTTTAAACTCATACCAATGAATCATCGTGCCCCCCAGAGTGTTTGTGGATTTCTTGAGCTCTTTAGCATCCTCCTTGTCCAAGATATGGGCTTTTAAAGGAATTGGATTTCGGTCAAAATTGTCAAAATGCCTCCAAATTTGCACCAAAGAATCCTGGTGCCATGGGGATGTTGTGTATGAATTTGGGGCTTGTTGTGTGTTTCCTAGGCCAAGATATGGCCCATCCAAAAAAAAGTCAAAGTGGATAAGGGTCACCCCTGACCTCCTCTGAAAAAAATGACCAAAATTTAAATTATCATTAAACGCAAACCAATAAATCATCATGCACCCCAGAATGTGTGTGTGGATTTTTTGAGCTCTTAAGCTTCCTCCTTGTCCAAGATATGGGCTTTTAAAGGAATTGGATTTCAGTCAAAATTGTCAAAATGACTCCAAACTTGCAAGAAAGAATCCTGGTGCCATGGGGATGTTGTGTGTGAATTTGGGGCTTTTTATGTGTTTCCTATGCCAAGATATGGCCCATCCAAAAAAAAGTCAAAGTGGATAAGGGTCCCCCCTTACCTCCTCCGAAAAAAATGACCAAAATTTAAATTTTCTTTAAACGCATACCAATGAATCATCGTGCCCCCCAGAGTGTGTGTGGGTATTTTTTGAGCTCTTTAGTTTCTTCCTTGTCCAAGATTTGGGCTTTTAAAGGAATTGGATTTCAGTCAAAATTGCCAAAATGACTCCAAACGTGCACCAAGGAATCCTGGTGCCATGGGGATGTTGTGTGTGAATTTGGGGCTTTGTATGTGTTTCCTAGGACAAGATATGGCCCATCCAAAAAAAAGTCAAAGTGCACGAGGGTCCCCCCTTACCTCCTCTGAAAAAAATGACCAAAACCTTTTTTTTTTTTAAACTCATACCAATGAATCATCGTGCCCCTCAGAGTGTGTTTGTGGATTTTTTGAGCTCTTGAGGGTCCTCCTTGTCCAAGATATGGGCTTTTAAAGGAATTGGATTTCGGTCAAAATTGTCAAAATGCCTCCAAACTTGCACCAAAGAATCCTGGTGCCATGGGGATGTTGTGTATGAATTTGGGGCTTGTTGTGTGTTTCCTAGGCCAAGATATGGCCCATCCAAAAAAAGTCAAAGTGGATAAGGGTCCCCCCTTACCTCCTCTGAAAAAATGACCAAAATTAAAATTTTCTTTAAACTCATACCAATGAATCATCGTGCCCCCCAGAGTGTGTGTGTGGATTTTTTGAGCTCTTTAGTTTCTTCCTTGTCCATGATATGGGCTTTTTATGGAATTGGATTTCGGTCAAAATTGTCGAAATGACTCCAAACTTGCACCAAAGAATCCTGGTGCCATGGGGATGTTGTGTATGAATTTGGGGCTTGTTGTGTGTTTCCTAGGCCAAGATATGGCCCATCCAAAATAAAGTCAAAGTGGATAAGGGTCCCCCCTTACCTCCTCTGAAAAAATGACCAAAATTAAAATTTTCTTTAAACTCATACCAATGAATCATCGTGCCCCCCAGAGCATGTGTGTGTATTTTTTGAGCTCTTTAGCTTCTTCCTTGTCCAAGATATGGGCTTTTTATGGAATTGGATTTCGGTCAAAATTGTCGAAATGACTCCAAACTTGCACCAAAGAATCCTGGTGCCATGGGGATGTTGTGTATGAATTTGGGGCTTGTTGTGTGTTTCCTAGGCCAAGATATGGCCCATCCAAAATAAAGTCAAAGTGGATAAGGGTCCCCCCTTACCTCCTCTGAAAAAATTACCAGAATTAAAATTTTCTTTTAACTCATACCAATGAATCATCGTGCCCCCCAGAGCGTGTGTGTGTATTTTTTGAGCTCTTTAGCTTCTTCCTTGTCCAAGATATGGGCTTTTAAAGGAATTGGATTACAGTCAAAATTGCCAAAATGACTCCAAACTTGCACCAAAGAATCCTGGTGCCATGGGGATGTTGTGTGTGAATTTGGGGCTTTTTGTGTGTTCCCTAGGCCAAGATAAGGCCCATCCAAAAAAAAGTCAAAGTGGATAAGGGTCCCCCCTTACCTCCCCTGAAAAAAATGACCAAAATTTAATTTTTTTTTAAACTCATACCAATGAATCATCGTGCCCCCCAGAGTGTGTGTGTGGATTTTTTGAGCTCTTTAGCTTCTTCCTTGTCCAAGATATGGGCTTTTAAAGGAATTGGATTACAGTCAAAATTGCCAAAATGACTCCAAACTTGCACCAAAGAATCCTGGTGCCATGGGGATGTTGTGTGTGAATTTTGGGCTTTTTGTGTGTTCCCTAGGCCAAGATATGGCCCATCCAAAAAAAAGTCAAAGTGGATAAGGGTCCCCACTTACCTCCTCTGAAAAAAATGACCAAAATTTAAATTTTCTTTAAACTCATACCAATGAATCATCGTGCCCCCCAGAGTGTGTTTGTGGATTTTTTGAGCTCTTTAGCTTCTTCCTTGTCCAAGATATGGGTTTTTATGGAATTGGATTTCGGTCAAAATTGTCGAAATGACTCCAAACTTGCACCAAAGAATCCTGGTGCCATGGGGATGTTGTGTATGAATTTGGGGCTTGTTGTGTGTTTCCTAGGCCAAGATATGGCCCATCCAAAATAAAGTCAAAGTGGATAAGGGTCCCCCCTTACCTCCTCTGAAAAAATTACCAGAATTAAAATTTTCTTTTAACTCATACCAATGAATCATCGTGCCCCCCAGAGCGTGTGTGTGTATTTTTTGAGCTCTTTAGCTTCTTCCTTGTCCAAGATATGGGCTTTTAAAGGAATTGGATTACAGTCAAAATTGCCAAAATGACTCCAAACTTGCACCAAAGAATCCTGGTGCCATGGGGATGTTGTGTGTGAATTTGGGGCTTTTTGTGTGTTCCCTAGGCCAAGATAAGGCCCATCCAAAAAAAAGTCAAAGTGGATAAGGGTCCCCCCTTACCTCCCCTGAAAAAAATGACCAAAATTTAATTTTTTTTTAAACTCATACCAATGAATCATCGTGCCCCCCAGAGTGTGTTTGTGGATTTTTTGAGCTCTTTAGCTTCTTCCTTGTCCAAGATATGGGTTTTTAAGGAATTGGATTTCGGTCAAAATTGTCAAAATGACTCCAAACTTGCACCAAAGAATCCTGGTGCCATGGGGATGTTGTGTGTGAATTTGGGGCTTTTTGTGTGCTCCCTAGGCCAAGATATGGCCCATCCAAAATAAAGTCAAAGTGGATAAGGGTCCCCCCTTATCTCCTCTGAAAAAATGACCAAAAATAAAATTTTCTTTAAACTCATACCAATGAATCATCGTGCCCCCCAGAGCGTGTGTGTGTATTTTTTGAGCTCTTTAGCTTCTTCCTTGTCCAAGATATGGGCTTTTAAAGGAATTGGATTTCGGTCAAAATTGTCGAAATGACTCCAAACTTGCACCAAAGAATCCTGGTGCCATGGGGATGTTGTGTATGAATTTGGGGCTTGTTGTGTGTTTCCTAGGCCAAGATATGGCCCATCCAAAATAAAGTCAAAGTGGATAAGGGTCCCCCCTTACCTCCTCTGAAAAAATTACCAAAATTAAAATTTTCTTTTAACTCAAACCAATGAATCATCGTGCCCCCCAGAGCGTGTGTGTGTATTTTTTGAGCTCTTTAGCTTCTTCCTTGTCCAAGATATGGGCTTTTAAAGGAATTGGATTACAGTCAAAATTGCCAAAATGACTCCAAACTTGCACCAAAGAATCCTGGTGCCATGGGGATGTTGTGTGTGAATTTGGGGCTTTTTGTGTGTTCCCTAGGCCAAGATAAGGCCCATCCAAAAAAAAGTCAAAGTGGATAAGGGTCCCCCCTTACCTCCCCTGAAAAAAAAACACCAAAATTTAATTTTTTTTTAAACTCATACCAATGAATCATCGTGCCCCCCAGAGTGTGTGTGTGGAATTGTTGAGCTCTTTAGCTTCTTTCCTTGTCCAAGATATGGGCTTTTAAAGGAATTGGATTACAGTCAAAATTGCCAAAATGACTCCAAACTTGCACCAAAGAATCCTGGTGCCATGGGGATGTTGTGTGTGAATTTGGGGCTTTTTGTGTGTTCCCTAGGCCAAGATATGGCCCATCCAAAAAAAAGTCAAAGTGGATAAGGGTCCCCACTTACCTCCTCTGAAAAAAAGGACCAAAATTTTAATTTTCTTTAAACTCATGCCAATGAATCATCGTGCTCCCCAAAGTGTGTGTGTGGATTTTTTGAGCTCTTTAGCTTCTTCCTTGTCGAAGATATGGGCTTTTAAAGGAATTGGATTTCAGTCAAAATTGTCAAAATGACTCTAAACTTACACCAAAGAATCCTGGTGCCATGGGGATGTTGTGTGTGTATTTGCGGCTTTTTGTGTGTTCGCTAGGCCAAGATATGTACCATCCAAAAAAAAGTCAAAGTGGATAAGGGTCCCCCCTTACCTCCTCTGAAAAAAGGACCAACATTTTAATTTTCTTTTAACTCATACCAATGAATCATGGTGCTCCCCAGAGTGTGTGTGTGGATTTTTTGAGCTCTTTAGCTTCCTCCTTGTCCAAGATATGTGCTTTTAAAGAAATTGGATTTCGGTCAAAACTGTCAAAATGACTCCAAACTTGCACCAAAGAATCCTGGTGCCATGGGGATGTTGTGTGTGAATTTGGGGCTTTTTGTGTGTTTCTTAGGCCAAGATATGGCCAATCCAAAAAAAAGTCAAAGTGGATAAGGGTCCCCCCTTACCTCCTCTGAAAAAAATGACAAAAATTTTAATTTTTTTTAAACTCATACCAATGAATCATCGTGTCCCCCAGAGTGTGTGTGTGGATTTTTTGAACTCTTTAGCTTCTTCCTTGTACAAGATATGGGCTTTTTAAGGAACTGGATTTCGGTCAAAATTGTCAAAATGACTCCAAACTTGCACCAAAGAATCCTGGTGCCATGGGCATGTTGTGTGTGAATTTGGGGCTTTTTGTGTGTTCCCTAGGCCAAGATATGGCCCATCCAAAAAAAAGTCAAAGTGGATAAGGGTCCCCCCTTACCTCCTCTGAAAAAAATGACCAAAATTTAAATTTTCTGTAAACTCATACCAATGAATCATCGTGCCCCCAGAGTGTGTGTGGGGATTTTTTGAGCTATTTAGTTTCTTCCTTGTCCAAGATATGGGCTTTTTAAGGAATTGGATTTCGGTCAAAATTGTCAAAATGACTCCAAACTTGCACCAAAGAATCCTGGTGCGATGGGGATGTTGTGTGTGAATTTGAGGCTTTTTGTGTGTTCCCTAGGCCAAGATATGGCCCATCCAAAAAAAAGTCAAAGTGGATAAGGGTCCCCACTTACCTCCTCTGAAAAAAATGACCAAAGTTTACATTTTCTTTAAACTCATACCAATGAATCATCGTGCCCCCCAGAGTGTGTGTGGGGATTTTTGGAGCTCTTTAGCTTCTTTCTTGTCCAAGATATGGGCTTTTTAAGGAATTGGATTTCGGTCAAAATTGTCAAAATGACTCCAAACTTGCACCAAAGAATCCTGGTGCCATGGGGATGTTGTGTATGAATTTGGGGCTTGTTGTGTGTTTCCTAGGCCAAGATATGGCCCATCCAAAAAAAAAGTCAAAGTGGATAAGGGTCCCCCCTTACCTCCTCTGAAAAAAATGACCAAAATTAAAATTTTCTTTTAACTCATACCAATGAATCATCGTGCCCCCCAGAGTGTGTGTGGGGATTTTTTGAGCTCTTTAGCTTCTTCCTTGTCCAAGATATGGGCTTTTTAAGGAATTGGATTTCAGTCAAAATTGTCAAAATGACTCCAAACTTGCACCAAAGAATCCTGGTGCCATGGGGATGTTGTGTATGAATTTGGGGATTTTTGTGTGTTTCCTAGGCCAGGATATGGCCCATCCGAAAAAAAGTCAAAGTAGATAAGGGTCCCCCCTTAACTCCTCTGAAAAAAATTCCAAACATTTGAATTTTCTTTAAACCCATACCAATGAATAATTGTGCCCCCCAGAGTGTGTTTGTGGATTTTTTGAGCTCTTTAGCTTCTTCCTTGTCCAAGATATGGGCTTTTAAAGGAATTGGATTTCGGTCAAAATTGTCAAAATGACTCTAAACTTGCACTAAAGAATCCTGGTGCCATGGGGATGTTGTGTGTGAATTTGGGGCTTTTTGTGTGTTCCCTAGGCCAAGATATGGCCCATCTAAAAAAAAGTCAAAGTCGATAAGGGTCCCCACTTAACTCCTCTGAAAAAAATGACCGAAGTTTAAATTTTCTTTAAACTCATACCAATGAATCATTGTGCCCCCCAGGGTGTGTGTGTGGATTTTTTGAGCTCTTTAGCTTCTTCCTTGTCCAAGATATGGCTTTTAAAGGAATTGGATTTTGGTCAAAATTGTCAAAATGACTCCAAACTTGCACCAAAGAATCCTGGTGCCATGGGGATGTTGTGTATGAATTTGGGGCTTTTTGTGTGTTTCCTAGGCCAGGATATGGCCCATCCGAAAAAAAGTCAAAGTAGATAAGGGTCCCCCCTTAACTCCTCTGAAAAAAATTACAAACATTTGAATTTTCTTTAAACCCATACCAATGAATAATTGTGCCCCCCAGAGTGTGTTTGTGGATTTTTTGAGCTCTTTAGCTTCTTCCTTGTCCAAGATATGGGCTTTTAAAGGAATTGGATTTCGGTCAAAATTGTCAAAATGACTCTAAACTTGCACTAAAGAATCCTGGTGCCATGGGGATGTTGTGTGTGAATTTGGGGCTTTTTGTGTGTTCCCTAGGCCAAGATATGGCCCATCTAAAAAAAAGTCAAAGTCGATAAGGGTCCCCACTTAACTCCTCTGAAAAAAATGACCGAAGTTTAAATTTTCTTTAAACTCATACCAATGAATCATTGTGCCCCCCAGGGTGTGTGTGTGGATTTTTTGAGCTCTTTAGCTTCTTCCTTGTCCAAGATATGGCTTTTAAAGGAATTGGATTTTGGTCAAAATTGTCAAAATGACTCCAAACTTGCACCAAAGAATCCTGGTGCCATGGGGATGTTGTGTATGAATTTGGGGCTTGTTGTGTGTTCGCTAGGCCAAGATATGGCCCATCCGAAAAAAAGTCAAAGTGGATAAGGGTCCCCACTTAACTCCTCTGAAAAAAATTACCAAAATTTTAATTTTCTTTAAACCCATACCAATGAATCATTGTGCCCCCCAGAGTGTGTTTGTGGATTTTTTGAGCTCTTTAGCTTCTTCCTTGTCCAAGATATGAGCTTTTTAAGGAATTGGATTTCGGTCAAAATTGTCAAAATGACTCCAAACGTGCACCAAAGAATCCTGGTGCCATGGGGATGTTGTGTGTGAATTTGGGGCTTTTTGTGTGTTCCCTAGGCCAAGATATGGCCCATCCAAAAAAAAAGTCAAAGTGGATAAGGGTCCCCCCTTACCTCCTCTGAAAAAAATGACCAAAATTTAAATTTTCTGTAAACTCATACCAATGAATCATCGTGCCCCCCAGAGTGTGTGTGGGGATTTTTTGAGCTATTTAGTTTCTTCCTTGTCCAAGATATGGGCTTTTTAAGGAATTGGATTTTGGTCAAAATTGTCAAAATGACTCCAAACTTGCACCAAAGAATCCTGGTGCGATGGGGATGTTGTGTGCGAATTTGAGGCTTTTTGTGTGTTCCCTAGGCCAAGATGTGGCCCATCCAAAAAAAAAGACAAAGTGGATAAGGGTCCCCACTTACCTCCTCTGAAAAAAATGACCAAAGTTTACATTTTCTTTAAACTCATACCAATGAATCATCGTGCCCCCCAGAGTGTGTGTGTGGATTTTTTGAGCTCTTTAGCTTCTTTCTTGTCCAAGATATGGGCTTTTTAAGGAATTGGATTTCAGGCAAAATTGTCAAAATGACTCCAAACTTGCACCAAAGAATCCTGGTGCCATGGGGATGTTGTGTATGAATTTGGGGCTTGTTGTGTGTTTCCTAGGCCAAGATATGGCCCATCCAAAAAAAAGTCAAAGTCGATAAGGGTCCCCACTTACCTCCTCTGAAAAAAATGACCGAAGTTTAAATTTTCTTTAAACTCATACCAATGAATCATTGTGCCCCCCAGGGTGTGTGTGTGGATTTTTTGAGCTCTTTAGCTTCTTCCTTGTCCAAGATATGGCTTTTAAAGGAATTGGATTTTGGTCAAAATTGTCAAAATGACTCCAAACTTGCACCAAAGAATCCTGGTGCCATGGGGATGTTGTGTATGAATTTGGGGCTTGTTGTGTGTTTCCTAGGCCAAGATATGGCCCATCCGAAAAAAAGTCAAAGTGGATAAGGGTCCCCCCTTACCTCCTCTGAAAAAAATGACCAAAATAAAAATTTTCTTTAAACTCATACCAATGAATCATCGTGCCCCCCAGAGTGTGTGTGTGGATTTTTTGAGCTCTTTGGCTTCTTCCTTGTCCAAGATATAGGCTTTTTAAGGAATTGGATTTCTGTCAAAATTGTCAAAATGACTCCAAACTTGCACCAAAGAATCCTGGTGCCATGGGGATGTTGTGTGTGAATTTGGGGCTTTTTGTGTGTTCGCTAGGCCAAGATATGGCCCATCCAAAAAAAAAGTCAAAGTGGATAAGGGTCCCCCCTAACCTCCTCTGAAAAAAATTACCAAAATTTTAATTTTCTTTAAACCAGTACCAATGAATCATTGTGCCCCCCAGAGTGCGTTTGTGGATTTTTTGAACTCTTTAGCTTCTTCCTTGTCCAAGATATGGGCTTTTTAAGGAATTGGATTTCAGGCAAAATTGTCAAAATGACTCCAAACTTGCACCAAAGAATCCTGGTGCCATGGGGATGTTGTGTGTGAATTTGGGGCTTTTTGTGTGTTTCCTAGGCCAAGATATGGCCCATCCAAAAAAAAGTCAAAGTGGATAAGGGTCCCCCCCTTACCTCCTCTGAAAAAATGGCCAAAATTAAAATTTTCTTTAAACTCATACCAATGAATCATCGTGCCCCCCAGAGTGTGTGTGTGTATTTTTTGAGCTCTTTAGCTTCTTCCTTGTCCAAGATATGGGCTTTTTAAGGAATTGGATTTCGGTCAAAATTGTCAAAATGACTCCAAACTTGCACCAAAGAATCCTGGTGCCATGGGGATGTTTTGTGTAAATTTGGGGCTTTTTGTGTGTTTCCTAGGCCAAGATATGGCCCATCCAAAAAAAAGTCAAAGTGGATAAGGGTCCCCCCTTACCTCCTCTGAAAAAATGACCAAAATTTAAATTTTCTTTAAACTCATACCAATGAATCATCGTGCCCCCCAGAGTGTGTGTGTGGATTTTTTGAGCTCTTTAGCTTCTTCCTTGTCCAAGATATGGGCTTTTTAAGGAATTGGATTTCGGTCAAAATTGTCAAAATGACTCCAAACTTGCACCAAAGAATCCTGGTGCCATGGGGATGTTGTGTGTCAATTTGGGGCTTTTTGTGTGTTTCCTAGGCCAAGATATGGCCCATCCAAAAAAAAGTCAAAGTCGATAAGGGTCCCCCCTTACCTCCTCTGAAAAAAAAGACCAAAATTTAAATTTTCTTTAAACTCATACCAATGAATCATCGTGCCCCCCAGAGTGTGTGTGTGGTTTTTTTGAGCTCTTTAGCTTCTTTCCTTGTCCAAGATATGGGCTTTTAAAGAAATTGGAATTTGGTCAAAATTGTCAAAATGACTCCAAACTTGCACCAAAGAATCCTGGTGCCATGGGGATGTTGTGTGTGAATTTGGGGCTTTTTGTGTGTTCCCTAGGCCAAGATATGGCCAATCCCAAAAAAAGTCAAAGTGGATAAGGGTCCCCCCTTACCTCCTCTGAAAAAAATGACCAAAATTTAAGTTTTCTTTAAACTCATACCAATGAATCATCGTGCCCCCCAGAGTGTGTGTGTGGATTTTTTGAGCTCTTTAGCTTCTTCCTTGTCCAAGATATTGGCTTTTTAAGGAATTGGATTCCGGTCAAAATTGTCAAAATGACTCCAAACTTGCACCAAAGAATCCTGGTGCCATGGGGATGTTGTGTGTGAATTTGGGGCTTTTTGTGTGTTTCCTAGGCCAAGATATGGCCCATCCAAAAAAAGTCAAAGTGGATAAGGGTCCCCACTTACCTCCTCTGAAAAAAATTACCAAAATTTAAATTTTCTTTAAACTCATACCAATGAATCATCGTGCCCCCCAGAGTGTGTGTGTGTATTTTTTGAGCTCTTTAGCTTCTTCCTTGTCCAAGATATGGGCTTTTTAAGGAATTGGATTTCGGTCAAAATTGTCAAAATGACTCCAAACTTGCACCAAAGAATCCTGGTGCCATGGGGATGTTGTGTGTGAATTTGGGGCTTTCTGTGTGTTTCCTAGGCCAAGATATGGCCCATCCAAAAAAAAGTCAAAGTGGATAAGGGTCCCCCCTTACCTCCTCTGAAAAAAAAGACCAAAATTTAAATTTTCTTTAAACTCATACAAATGAATCATCGTGCCCCCCAGAGTGTGTGTGTGGTTTTTTTGAGCTCTTTAGCTTCTTTCCTTGTCCAAGATATGGGCTTTTAAAGAAATTGGAATTTGGTCAAAATTGTCAAAATGACTCCAAACTTGCACCAAAGAATCCTGGTGCCATGGGGATGTTGTGTGTGAATTGGGGGCTTTTAGTGTGTTTCCTAGGCCAAGATATGGCCCATCCAAAAAAAGTCAAAGTGGATAAGGTTCCCCCCTTACCTCCTCTGAAAAAATGACCAAAATTAAAATTTTCTTTAAACTCATACCAATGAATCATCGTGCCCCCCAGAGTGTGTGTGTGTATTTTTTGAGCTCTTTAGCTTCTTCCTTGTCCAAGATATGGGCTTTTTAAGGAATTGGATTTCGGTCAAAATTGTCAAAATGACTCCAAACTTGCACCAAAGAATCCTGGTGCCATGGGGATGTTGTGTGTGAATTTGGGGCTTTTTGTGTGTTTCCTAGGCCAAGATATGGCCCATCCAAAAAAAAGTCAAAGTGGATAAGGGTCCCCCCTTACCTCCTCTGAAAAAAAAGACCAAAATTTAAATTTTCTTTAAACTCATACAAATGAATCATCGTGCCCCCCAGAGTGTGTGTGTGGTTTTTTTGAGCTCTTTAGCTTCTTTCCTTGTCCAAGATATGGGCTTTTAAAGAAATTGGAATTTGGTCAAAATTGTCAAAATGACTCCAAACTTGCACCAAAGAATCCTGGTGCCATGGGGATGTTGTGTGTGAATTTGGGGCTTTTTGTGTGTTCCCTAGGCCAAGATATGGCCCAATCCCAAAAAAAGTCAAAGTGGATAAGGGTCCCCCCTTACCTCCTCTGAAAAAAATGACCAAAATTTAAATTTTCTTTAAACTCATACCAATGAATCATCGTGCCCCCCAGAGTGTGTGTGTGGATTTTTTGAGCTCTTTAGCTTCTTCCTTGTCCAAGATATTGGCTTTTTAAGGAATTGGATTCCGGTCAAAATTGTCAAAATGACTCCAAACTTGCACCAAAGAATCCTGGTGCCATGGGGATGTTGTGTGTGAATTTGGGGCTTTTTGTGTGTTTCCTAGGCCAAGATATGGCCCATCCAAAAAAAAGTCAAAGTGGATAAGGGTCCCCCCTTACCTCCTCTGAAAAAAAAGACCAAAATTTAAATTTTCTTTAAACTCATACCAATGAATCATCGTGCCTCCCAGAGTGTGTGTGTGGTTTTTTTGAGCTCTTTAGCTTCTTTCCTTGTCCAAGATATGGGCTTTTAAAGAAATTGGAATTTGGTCAAAATTGTCAAAATGACTCCAAACTTGCACCAAAGAATCCTGGTGCCATGGGGATGTTGTGTGTGAATTTGGGGCTTTTTGTGTGTTCCCTAGGCCAAGATATGGCCAATCCCAAAAAAAGTCAAAGTGGATAAGGGTCCCCCCTTACCTCCTCTGAAAAAAATTACCAAAATTTAAATTTTCTTTAAACTCATACCAATGAATCATCGTGCCTCCCAGAGTGTGTGTGTGGTTTTTTTGAGCTCTTTAGCTTCTTTCCTTGTCCAAGATATGGGCTTTTAAAGAAATTGGAATTTGGTCAAAATTGTCAAAATGACTCCAAACTTGCACCAAAGAATCCTGGTGCCATGGGGATGTTGTGTGTGAATTGGGGGCTTTTAGTGTGTTTCCTAGGCCAAGATATGGCCCATCCAAAAAAAGTCAAAGTGGATAAGGGTCCCCCCTTACCTCCTCTGAAAAAAATGACCAAAATTAAAATTTTCTTTAAACTCATACCAATGAATCATCGTGCCCCCCAGAGTGTGTGTGTGTATTTTTTGAGCTCTTTAGCTTCTTCCTTGTCCAAGATATGGGCTTTTTAAGGAATTGGATTTCGGTCAAAATTGTCAAAATGACTCCAAACTTGCACCAAAGAATCCTGGTGCCATGGGGATGTTGTGTGTGAATTTGGGGCTTTTTGTGTGTTTCCTAGGCCAAGATATGGCCCATCCAAAAAAAAGTCAAAGTGGATAAGGGTCCCCCCTTACCTCCTCTGAAAAAAAAGACCAAAATTTAAATTTTCTTTAAACCCATACAAATGAATCATCGTGCCCCCCAGAGTGTGTGTGTGGTTTTTTTGAGCTCTTTAGCTTCTTTCCTTGTCCAAGATATGGGCTTTTAAAGAAATTGGAATTTGGTCAAAATTGTCAAAATGACTCCAAACTTGCACCAAAGAATCCTGGTGCCATGGGGATGTTGTGTGTGAATTTGGGGCTTTTTGTGTGTTCCCTAGGCCAAGATATGGCCAATCCCAAAAAAAGTCAAAGTGGATAAGGGTCCCCCCTTACCTCCTCTGAAAAAAATGACCAAAATTTAAATTTTCTTTAAACTCATACCAATGAATCATCGTGCCCCCCAGAGTGTGTGTGTGGATTTTTTGAGCTCTTTAGCTTCTTCCTTGTCCAAGATATTGGCTTTTTAAGGAATTGGATTCCGGTCAAAATTGTCAAAATGACTCCAAACTTGCACCAAAGAATCCTGGTGCCATGGGGATGTTGTGTGTGAATTTGGGGCTTTTTGTGTGTTCCCTAGGCCAAGATATGGCCAATCCCAAAAAAAGTCAAAGTGGATAAGGGTCCCCCCTTACCTCCTCTGAAAAAAATGACCAAAATTTAAATTTTCTTTAAACTCATACCAATGAATCATCGTGCCTCCCAGAGTGTGTGTGTGGTTTTTTTGAGCTCTTTAGCTTCTTCTCTTGTCCAAGATATGGGCTTTTAAAGAAATTGGAATTTGGTCAAAATTGACAAAATGACTCCAAACTTGCACCAAAGAATCCTGGTGCCATGGGGATGTTGTGTGTGAATTTGGGGCTTTTTGTGTGTTTCCTAGGCCAAGATATGGCCCATCCAAAAAAAAGTCAAAGTGGATATGGGTCCCCCCTTACCTCCTCTGAAAAAAAAGACCAAAATTTAAATTTTCTTTAAACTCATACAAATGAATCATCGTGCCCCCCAGAGTGTGTGTGTGGTTTTTTTGAGCTCTTTAGCTTCTTTCCTTGTCCAAGATATGGGCTTTTAAAGAAATTGGAATTTGGTCAAAATTGTCAAAATGACTCCAAACTTGCACCAAAGAATCCTGGTGCCATGGGGATGTTGTGTGTGAATTTGGGGCTTTTTGTGTGTTCCCTAGGCCAAGATATGGCCAATCCCAAAAAAAGTCAAAGTGGATAAGGGTCCCCCCTTACCTCCTCTGAAAAAAATGACCAAAATTTAAATTTTCTTTAAACTCATACCAATGAATCATCGTGCCTCCCAGAGTGTGTGTGTGGTTTTTTTGAGCTCTTTAGCTTCTTCTCTTGTCCAAGATATGGGCTTTTAAAGAAATTGGAATTTGGTCAAAATTGACAAAATGACTCCAAACTTGCACCAAAGAATCCTGGTGCCATGGGGATGTTGTGTGTGAATTTGGGGCTTTTTGTGTGTTTCCTAGGCCAAGATATGGCCCATCCAAAAAAAAGTCAAAGTGGATATGGGTCCCCCCTTACCTCCTCTGAAAAAAAAGACCAAAATTTAAATTTTCTTTAAACTCATACAAATGAATCATCGTGCCCCCCAGAGTGTGTGTGTGGTTTTTTTGAGCTCTTTAGCTTCTTTCCTTGTCCAAGATATGGGCTTTTAAAGAAATTGGAATTTGGTCAAAATTGTCAAAATGACTCCAAACTTGCACCAAAGAATCCTGGTGCCATGGGGATGTTGTGTGTGAATTTGGGGCTTTTAGTGTGTTTCCTAGGCCAAGATATGGCCCATCCAAAAAAAGTCAAAGTGGATAAGGGTCCCCCCTTACCTCCTCTGAAAAAAAAGACCAAAATTTAAATTTTCTTTAAACTCATACAAATGAATCATCGTGCCCCCCAGAGTGTGTGTGTGGTTTTTTGAGCTCTTTAGCTTCTTTCCTTGTCCAAGATATGGGCTTTTAAAGAAATTGGAATTTGGTCAAAATTGTCAAAATGACTCCAAACTTGCACCAAAGAATCCTGGTGCCATGGGGATGTTGTGTGTGAATTTGGGGCTTTTTGTGTGTTCCCTAGGCCAAGATATGGCCAATCCCAAAAAAAGTCAAAGTGGATAAGGGTCCCCCCTTACCTCCTCTGAAAAAAATGACCAAAATTTAAATTTTCTTTAAACTCATACCAATGAATCATCGTGCCCCCCAGAGTGTGTGTGTGGATTTTTTGAGCTCTTTAGCTTCTTCCTTGTCCAAGATATTGGCTTTTTAAGGAATTGGATTCCGGTCAAAATTGTCAAAATGACTCCAAACTTGCACCAAAGAATCCTGGTGCCATGGGGATGTTGTGTGTGAATTTGGGGCTTTTTGTGTGTTTCCTAGGCCAAGATATGGCCCATCCAAAAAAAAGTCAAAGTGGATAAGGGTCCCCCCTTACCTTCTCTGAAAAAAAAGACCAAAATTTAAATTTTCTTTAAACTCATACCAATGAATCATCGTGCCTCCCAGAGTGTGTGTGTGGTTTTTTTGAGCTCTTTAGCTTCTTTCCTTGTCCAAGATATGGGCTTTTAAAGAAATTGGAATTTGGTCAAAATTGTCAAAATGACTCCAAACTTGCACCAAAGAATCCTGGTGCCATGGGGATGTTGTGTGTGAATTTGGGGCTTTTTGTGTGTTCCCTAGGCCAAGATATGGCCAATCCCAAAAAAAGTCAAAGTGGATAAGGGTCCCCCCTTACCTCCTCTGAAAAAAATGACCAAAATTTAAATTTTCTTTAAACTCATACCAATGAATCATCGTGCCTCCCAGAGTGTGTGTGTGGTTTTTTTGAGCTCTTTAGCTTCTTTCCTTGTCCAAGATATGGGCTTTTAAAGAAATTGGAATTTGGTCAAAATTGACAAAATGACTCCAAACTTGCACCAAAGAATCCTGGTGCCATGGGGATGTTGTGTGTGAATTTGGGGCTTTTTGTGTGTTCCCTAGGCCAAGATATGGCCAATCCCAAAAAAAGTCAAGGTGGATAAGGGTCCCCCCTTACCTCCTCTGAAAAAAATGACCAAAATTTAAATTTTCTTTAAACTCATACCAATGAATCGTCGTGCCCCCCAGAGTGTGTGTGTGTATTTTTTGAGCTCTTTAGCTTCTTCCTTGTCCAAGATATGGGCTTTTTAAGGAATTGGATTTCGGTCAAAATTGTCAAAATGACTCCAAACTTGCACCAAAGAATCCTGGTGCCATGGGGATGTTGTGTGTGAATTTGGGGCTTTTTGTGTGTTTCCTAGGCCAAGATATGGCCCATCCAAAAAAAAGTCAAAGTGGATAAGGGTCCCCCCTTACCTCCTCTGAAAAAAAAGACCAAAATTTAAATTTTCTTTAAACTCATACAAATGAATCATCGTGCCCCCCAGAGTGTGTGTGTGGTTTTTTTGAGCTCTTTAGCTTCTTTCCTTGTCCAAGATATGGGCTTTTAAAGAAATTGGTATTTGGTCAAAATTGTCAAAATGACTCCAAACTTGCACCAAAGAATCCTGGTGCCATGGGGATGTTGCGTGTGAATTTGGGGCTTTTTGTGTGTTTCCTAGGCCAAGATATGGCCCATCCAAAAAAAGTCAAGGTGGATAAGGGTCCCCCCTTACCTCCTCTGAAAAAAATGACCAAAATTTAAATTTTCTTTAAACTCATACCAATGAATCATCGTGCCCCCCAGAGTGTGTGTGTGGTTTTTTTGAGCTCTTGAGCTTCTTTCCTTGTCCAAGATATGGGCTTTTAAAGAAATTGGAATTTGGTCAAAATTGTCAAAATGACTCCAAACTTGCACCAAAGAATCCTGGTGCCATGGGGATGTTGTGTGTGAATTTGGGGCTTTTTGTGTGTTCCCTAGGCCAAGATATGGCCAATCCCAAAAAAAGTCAAAGTGGATAAGGGTCCACCCTTACCTCCTCTGAAAAAAAAAACCAAAA
This sequence comes from Genypterus blacodes, assembly GCF_046128005.1. Lineage (NCBI taxonomy): Eukaryota > Metazoa > Chordata > Actinopteri > Ophidiiformes > Ophidiidae > Genypterus > Genypterus blacodes. Next base: position 700,415 of record NW_027466998.1, on the reverse strand, counting down.
TTTAAATTTTCTTTAAACTCATACCAATGAATCATCGTGCCCCCCAGAGTGTGTGTGTGGATTTTTTGAGCTCTTTAGCTTCTTCCTTGTCCAAGATATGGGCTTTTAAAGGAATTGGAATTTGGACAAAATTGACAAAATGACTCCAAACTTGCACCAAAGAATCCTGGTGCCATGGGGATGTTGTGTGTGAATTTGGGGCTTTTAGTGTGTTTCCTAGGCCAAGATATGGCCCATCCAAAAAAAAGTCAAAGTGGATAAGGGTCCCCCCTTACCTCCTCTGAAAAAAATCACCAAAATTTAAATTTTATTTAAACTCATACCAATGAATCATCGTGCCCCCATGAGTGTGTGTGTGGATTTTTTTGAGCTCTCTATCTCCTTCCTTGTCACAGATATGGGCTTTTCAAGTTTTCTCCAGTTTCAAAAATCGATGACCCGCGGGTCAACATTTTTAGAAAATTAGCAATATTCCCCAATTCGCCCCAAATTTACACACATCGATGGCATTTCTGCCTAGATGCTGTGTCTGACATTTCAGCTCTCTATCTCCTTCCTTGTCACAGATATGGGCTTTTCAAGTTTTCTCCAGTTTCAAAAATCGACACAATTTTCAATATTCCCCAATGTGCCCCAAATTAACACACATCGATGGCATTTCTGCCTGGATGCTGCGTCTGAAATGTTAGCTCTCTATCTCCTTCCTTGTCACAGATATGGGCTTTTCAAGTTATCTCCAGTTTCATAAATCGATGATTCGCGGGTCAACATTTTTGGAAAATTTTCAATATTCCCTTATTTGCCCCAAATTTACACACATCGATGGCATTTCTGCCTAGTTGCTGTGTCTGAAATTTTAGCTCTCTATCTCCTTCCTTGTCACAGATATGGGCTTTTCAAGTTTTCTCCAGTTTCAAAAATCGACAAAATTTTCAATATTCCCCAATTTGCCCCAAATTTACACACATCGATGGCATTTCTGCCTGGATGCTGCGTCTGAAATGTTAGCTCTCTATCTCCTTCCTTGTCACAGATATGGGCTTTTCAAGTTATCTCCAGTTTCATAAATCGATGATTCGCGGGTCAACATTTTTGGAAAATTTTCAATATTCCCCAATTTGCCCCAAATTTACACAAATTGATGGCATTTCTGCCTGATGATGCATCTGAAATTTTAGCTCTCTATCTCCTTCCTTGTCGCAGATATGGGCTTTTCAAGATTTCTCCAGTTTCAAAAATCGATGACCCGCGGGTCAACGTTTTTCGAAAATTTTCAATATTCCCCAATTTGCCCCAAATTTACACACATTGATGGCATTTCTGCCTGGATGCCGCGTCTGAAATTTTAGCTCTCTATCTCCTTCTGTTACGAAGTAAAGGCTTCTGGAATCATGATGGAGGCTGATAAGTCATCTCTTTATGCTGTTGTTCACACTTTATTGAACAAAAAATACTCCCAAATACTCCCGCCCGATGAACAACTGTTCATCCGTATTGGTTTGAAATTCCATTTAACATACCTCCAAGGGATACAATAACTGAACAGGCCTCCTTAACAAACTACCTTTGGAAGTACGACAGAACATGACTGTATGAGACCATCCCTGCCAGGAAAGACCTCTTCAACTCTACCCATTTTCCAAGTCTGTCTGGGTGTGTTGTCTTCCCCAATTAGGACAACATCTCCCACTTTAAGCGCTGTTGGTGTAGGAGTGTCCACCTTGTGAGCTGATCTCAGGTCCATAGTGTTCCAATAGCTGGTCAAAAGTCTCTGCCGGTATTTCCACCTCCTACATAGCTGCTCACGGTTTGCGGTGAGTACCTGAGTTGGTGAAATCTTCGGTGGTAAGGAAGTCAGGCGTTTGCCAACCAGGAAGTGAGAAGGGGTAAGTGGCTGGGGCTCTAATGCATCACTAAGTACATAAGACAGAGGCCTAGAATTCAACACTGCCTCGACCTCAGTAAGTACAGTCGTAAGTTCCTCAAAGTTCAAAGATGCCTTCCCCAGTACCCTTTTTAAGCATGTTTTTACCGATCTCACAAGTCTTTCCCAGAAGCCCCCCCACCAAGCTGCCCGCTCAGCAATGAACTTCCAAGTAATCCCTTTGTCAGTAAAAAACTCAGTGAGCTCTGACCCTTTAATAGTCTGCCATAACTCCTTTAATTCCTTGTCTGCTCTTTTGAAAGTTCTAGCATTGTCTGAGTAAATGATCCTACATAGCCCTCGTCTAGCAATGAATCTTTTTAAGGCCAATAGGAAGTTCTCTGTTGTCTGATCTGAAACTAACTCCAAATGTACTGCTCTTGTTACTGCACATGTAGACAGTGCAATGTATGCTTTTACTGGCTGACCTTTAGCTTTAACATACAAAGGTCCTGCAAAATCAACACCGGTAACTTCAAAGGGAGGTGACTCAGTTACCCTGTCTCGTGGTAAAGGAGCAGTAATCTGCTGTGCTGCTTTAACCTTTAGTTTTCTGCAAATGTAACAACCTGAAACAATGCGTTTTACAAGCTGTATTCTGCCCTCACTGTTGAACTGCGTACAGCTATGCAGATAGATAAACTCTTCAACAACTGACAGGTGGAATGTCTTCTTAAATGACGGTGCCTTCAGTTATCAACAGAGTGAAACTACAACGGAAAGGAAATAAACAGCATTTAGACTATATTGAAATGTATTAACGCACACGTGATAGATTAAATCTAGCTGGCATTGAGCAAAACTTAATGCAACAAAGTATACAACGCAGTCATAAATATGCACAAATTCTAACAAATGTAGTGCATAGCATTCTCATTTAACATAATATACTTACAAGCAATGCTTTCTGTGAGGCAACAAGGAAGGATGGATGTAAATTACACCAGGAAAACATGCTCTCAGCCATTGCTTGAAGGTGTGCTGCTGGATTTCTAACTCTACAGCAATTTACACTCAATATTGGCATGAACTAAGCACAGAGCCCCCTGCTGGCGGAGGGGAAAACAATAACCAGCACACTCCCCGTCTGACATCTATAGCATGTCACCTTTACTTCTCGGGAATAATTACTTTGTTAGCATTACGCAGGAGGAGTACAGTCTCTGTTACTGGCCTCAAGAAGGTCTTGCAAGGTCCTCCAGATGCAATCTTAACTTCAACCTTTCTGACCCATCCATCTTGACTAGGAAAGGTCTCTGCCACGACGCCCATGGGCCAGTGGTTTCTTTTGACTTGATTGTTCTTAAGCAGAACAAGATCTCCCCTTTGTAGATTTTGAGTCTCTGACTGCCATTTCCTTCGTTCTTGAAGTGTTGGGAGATATTGTGTTCTCCACCGATGCCAGAAAACGTTCGCGAGGTGTTGCACCTGCCTCCACTGATGTCCAAACAAGTCGTTCTTGTCGAAGTTTCCGGGAGGTGTAGGTGGCAATCCGGTTTTCTGCGTGAGGAGGGTAGCAGGTGTGAGAATGTATGGACAGACCAGATCTGATGAGACTGGAATGAGCGGTCGAGAGTTCACGATGGCAGTTACCTCTGCTAGAAGGGTAACAAGGACTTCGTAAGTCAACATGCGGACGGGGTTGGTAGCAAGCATAGAGTCCAGTATGCGTTTCACAATTCCGATCATGTGCTCCCAACTTCCTCCCATATGCGAGCCATGAGGAGGGTTGAAGATCCACGTGCATTCATTCTTTGACAAGAAATCTTGCACCTCCTGGTTGTTGCAGTGTTTGGAAGTTATTCCAAGTTGTTGCATGCTCCCAAGAAGTTGGTTCCACAATCGGACTTAAGCTGCTTAACGGGTCCGCAAATGGAAATGAATCGGCATAAGGCATTGATAAAACTGGAAGACTCCATGGACTCGATGAGCTCCACATGAATGGCCCTGGTGCCCAGGCAGGTAAAGATGACGGCCCAGCGTTTACTGTTGGCAAGACCTCCACGTGTTCTGCGAGAGCTTACAGTCCAGGGTCCAAAGACATCGACTCCGACGTAAGTAAATGGTGGGCAGATTGTTACACGGTCGATGGGCAAGTCTGACATTTTTTGTGTTTCAGTGTTCCACCTGAGTTTACGACAGGTGATGCAGTGGTGAATGACCGAGCTGATCCTGCGCTTCCCACCGACGATCCAGAGGCCAGCCGACCTCACAGCGCCCTCTGTGAAGTGGCGCCCTTGGTGATGCACTTGTTGGTGGTGGTGTCATATAAGTAAAGTAGTTAGATGGTGGTTGCCAGGGATGATGACAGGATGTGCTTCATCACTTTGCATTTTGGCTTGTGACAGACGGCCGCCGACTCTGAGGCAGTCTGCTTCATCTATGAAAAGAGATAGTTTTCTTAAAGGATTTTGTTTTGGAATCTCCTTTTGAGCCTTGAGACATGTGAAGATGTCGGGATATGACTTGGGTTGAAGACTGCTCAGAATAACGTCTCTTGCCTTACTGTAATCTTCTGGGGTGAGACCTTTGCAGATATGCCAGCCTTGACACTTGTCCCAATAAGTGTTAGCCTTGAAGCTCCTGGCAATGTGAACAAGTCTTGCTACGGTTCTGAGCAGCGATGCCCATGTAGAGAATGACTCGAGGTGTCTTGAATCAAGGAACGTTTCTGTGATGTGAGTAGCAAAGGTTGCCACTGTTGTACGGATCTCTTGGTCGGATTCAGGGTTGACAAGATCAAAAAAGGATTCTGTCTTATCTGTGTTTGACTTCAACAAGAAATCTGGTCCTTTGAGCCACAGGCTTGAACCAAGTGCGCTTGCAGGGATGGATCTTGAAGCTATGTCAGCTGGATAAAGATCCGTCGGAACGTAGTTCCACTGTTCTGGACAGGATGATTTCCGGATTCTTTGTACTCGATTACACACGTAGATGTAGAACCGTCTTGATTAGTTTTGTATGTATCCAAGTACTACTGTGCTGTCAGTGAAGAATTTTGTTTAATGGAATGATACATCAATCTCTTCTGAAATGATGTCTGCGATCTCAACGGCAAGAACGGCTGCACACAGTTCGAGTCTGGGAATCGTTATTTCTTGTTGAGGAGCAAGTTTCGCTTTGCCGATCATGAATCCCAGTTTCCTCTTCCCTTCTGAGTCTGTGAGCTTGACGTAGGCTACTGCAGCAATCGCTTTGGTCGAGGCGTCGCAGAATATACAGAGATTCCTTTTATCTGCACCACAGAAGGATATACATTCTTGGTATCTTGACCTCTTCCAGAAGTTTCAGGGACTCCTTCCATGTGCTCCACTCTTCAAGCAGCTTTTCTGGAAGTGGTTCATCCCATTCGCATGTGTCTGTGGAGAGTTCCCTTAGAAGGCCTCTACCCTTGATGCTAACCGGGGCTGCGAAGCCGAGAGGATCGTATAGACTGTTGACAATGGACAGCACCCCTCTGCGAGTGTATGGTTTCTCGATTGTAGATACTTGAAAGGTGAACTCGTCTGTGGCGATATCCCAGCTTATTCCGAGACTCCTTTGCATGGGTGGAGGATCTGCACCCAGGTCGAGATCTTTCAGACCTTTGGCTAGGTCATCTTTGGGGAATGCCCTCATGACTTGAATATCGTTGGAGGCAATCTTGTGCAACCTCAGATTGGAGGCGGCCAGAGTTTCTTGAGCCCTTTGAATGATCGAGATTGCTTTGGTCCTTGTTGGTAAAGAGACGAGACTGTCATCCACGTAGAAATGGCGTTCCACGAGATGTTGTGTGGTACTGTCCTCCTTTTCTTGGTCTTTCGATGCCCTTCTGAGTCCATAAGTTGCAACTGCAGGTGATGGACTGTTGCCAAAGACATGTACTGTCATGCGGTACTCAACTATTGGCTGGTCCATGTCGTTATTCTGATGCCAGAGGAATCGCAGAAAGTTCCGGTGGTCCTCCCTAACCACAAAGCAATGGAACATCTGCTTGATATCAATGGTGACAGCTACTTTTTCTTCACGGAGTCGCATCAGCACGCCCAGCAGGCTGTTGTTGAGGTTGGGCCCAGTCAGAAGAACATCGTTGAGAGACACCCCGTTGTGTTGGGCACTTGAGTCAAAGACAATCCGTATTTGATCCGGCTTGCGAGGGTGGAACACGCTGAAGAAGGGAAGGTACCAGTGCTCTTCTCCTTCGCTGAGAGGTGGTGCTATCTCTGCATGGCCATTATCAAATAAGGTTTGCATAAAGTCCTGAAACTGACCTTTCATCTGAAGACGTTTGTTCAGCATGCGACGTACTGAGGTGAGGCGTTGGATAGCTTGAAGCCTGTTGTTTGGGAGGTGTGGCCTTGGTGAACGAAAGGGTAATGGAGCAACCCAACTGTTTGTGCTGTCCTGATAGACTTCCTTTCCATTATCTGCAGGAAGGCTCTTTCTTCTTGAGAGTAACCGAGTGTCTCTTGTTTGCTGAAAAACAGTGTCTCCGATGGAGGGGTATTGAGCGTTGAAGTATTCTTTAACTTGGAGCGTGTTTTCACAAGGTAGGAAGTGACTGGGTCGACCATTTTCCAAAATGTTCGTTTTGAAAACGCTTGCACGTGCAGGTTTGTGTGCTCCGCCCAAGCAAACATTCCCGACAATCACCCATCCTAGAGACAGCTTCTGTGCAAAGGGTGCGTTAGTTGGTCCGTTGCGTTGGTCGAGAACTTTGTGTGCCTGGATGACGTCTCTTCCATTGAGAAGCAAGATGTGTGCATCAGGGTCGAGAGCTGGGATTTGGGTTGCGATTTCTTGAAGGTGGGAGTGGTTTTGAGCAGCTTCACAGGTGGGAATCTCATTGCGGTTGTCAGGCAGCATGTCGCACTCGATAAGTGTTTTGAGTTCTAGACGTGACTTGCTATCTGCAGATTCCACAATGAAGTTGTAAGCTCTCCTTCCTTTTGCTTCCTCTAACCCAGCACAGGTTCTCAGTTTATATGGGAATAAGTTCTTGGTTGTGCCGAAGGTGTCAAAAACGGATGATCTGGCGAGCGACCTGTTGCTTTGGTCGTCCAGGATGGCATAGGCTTTGAGTTTCTTCTCAGGCGAACTTTTTGGATAAATGAACACAAGGCAGATCTTGGCACATGAGTGACTTTCGACTTTGCTTCCACAGACTTGTGTGCATTTGGACGTGGCTGTGGGCAATGGCACGTTGCTCTCCCCGCCGTTGACTGAGGCGGATTGTGCTGTGGGCACCATTGTAGGCTCTGTAGCATTAACCGGGGATGCAGGTCCTGGATGAAGAGCCGTAATGTGCGAGTTGGAGCCACATTCTATACATGAAATCTCTGCTTTACATGCCTTGGCCTGGTGGTTTGTGGAGGCACAACATCTGAAGCATATGAAATTCATCTTCGGGTAATCTTTTCTCTCGTCAAGGTGCATCTCTCTGAATGCTCTGCATTTTTTGAGTGCTTGAGGTTTTTTGTGGATAGGACATTCTTTATTTGGGTCCTCAATGCTTGTTTGACTTTGTTTTAGCTCAGTACTGACTACTTCTGTCCTAATGACTGAGATGGGTTCTTTTCTTGTTTGACGTTCCTGATATTTACTCATCTTGGAGGGAACAGTAGGTGATTGCGGAGAATGGCGAAAGCTGGGGTCATTGCGCATTTTTGATTCCCTACTGATGAATGCCACAAATGCGGAGAATGGTGGAAACGACACACCATGATCTTCCTTGTATTTTGATTTCATTCACTTCTCTTGCATTCCAAAAGGCAGTTTTTCCACCACTGGATAAATGCCTCTTGCTGTGTCAAGGTACAGTAAACCTGGGATGTACCCTTCGCCTTTAGCAGCGTTTATCTCTAAGAGCAGATCCTCTAGTTCTCTTAGGATGTGTGGCTCTTTGTTTGAGATTCTTGGAAAACGCTCCAATTTGTCAAGCAGTGACCTTTCTAGAGCTTCGGGAGAGCCGTAGCACTCGTTGAGTCTTTCCCACACTTTAAAGAGTCCTTCGGAGGGATTGTTGACATACACTGCTCTCAAACGGTTTGCATATTGGACTGATTCAGATCCGAGCCATTTGATCAACAAGTCGAGCTCTTCGCTGGCACTTAGATTCAGGTTACATATTGCATTTTCAAAGGACGATTTCCATCCCCAGTAATCTCCTGCCCTATCAGTGAACTTGCGGAGACCACCCGTGAGCAGCTCACGTCTGGCGAGAAATCTGACTATGTCGGATATGTCGTCTTTTTGTGTGTGTACCTTGCGTTGAAATCTTGGTGACGATCCTTGTGACTTTCTCTGCGTGGGAATGCTTTTGGGAGACTGGTGAGTGTTGCCATGTGTGCTTGCTCCGTGGGGGGGAAGGACGTATTCTTTTAGAGAGTCCGAGGATGAGGCTTGTTCTTGTTTTGGTTGGTGTGGGACGTTTGGTGCTGGCATTGCATTGTAATCTATGTTGTCAAACGGACTTATACTATCCTTGAGGATGAATTGGTCTGTTACGTAATTACAGGTGCGCTCCTTTGTGTGGACGTTGAGAGGCACCCATTCACGTTCCTCTTGGAGCTCACTAGCTGCTGTCTGAATTAGGATTGCCCCTGCGTTAGCTGCTTCTGCATCACGTTCCTGTTGGAGAGCTTGTAGCGTGGCCTCTAGGCGTGTTTCTTCCACTTTAAGCTCTGCTTTTCTCACTTGCATTTCAATTTCCCTTTTTGCATATTCTGCTCTTTTGCGGGCTGCTTCGGCTTTGGCTCGAGCATTTAGGGCGGCCATGTTAGCAGATGACCTACTTGAACCTTTAGATAAATGCGTTTTCTCTGAGTGGACAGATGACGCTTTGTCGTTTCTTCCCTCAGACATGTTTGATGAAGCTTGAGGCTGATGTAACGTCCGGTTGTCCCGTAGTAAGGTGCTTTTCACTATTCTGCCCTCACTGTTGAACTGCGTACAGCTATGCAGATAGATAAATTCTTCAACAACTGACAGGTGGAATGTCTTCTTTAATGACGATGCCTTCAGTTATCAACAGAGTGAAACTACAACGGAAAGGAAATAAACAGCATTTAGACTATATTGAAATGTATTAACGCACACGTGATAGATTAAATCTAGCTGGCATTGAGCAAAACTAAATGCAACAAAGTATACAACGCAGTCATAAATATGCACAAATTCTAACAAATGTAGTGCATAGCATTCTCATTTAACATAATATACTTACAAGCAATGCTTTCTGTGATGCAACAAGGAAGGATGGATGTAAATTACACCAGGAAAACATGCTCTCAGCCATTGCTTGAAGGTGTGCTGCTGGATTTCTAACTCTACAGCAATTTACACTCAATATTGGCATGAACTAAGCACAGAGCCCCCTGCTGGCGGAGGGGAAAACAACAACCAGCACAAGCTGTCTCCTTCTCAAAATCCAGTATTGTTCTCTCACTTGAATCAATGTGTCTCTTACCCCAGAATGCATCACCTTCTCATGAAATGACTGAACTAATAGCTCAGAGTACTTGTGATTTGTTGGTAGTACCCAGGGGTGTTGTTCTCTGAAACTAAATTCAGAGTTCTGTAGTCTTCCCCCAACACTGAGTAGACCATTTTTGTCTAAGAATGGTTTCAAGTCCTTGATCTTAGAGTCTCTTTTGACATTTTGCTTTGACCTTAGTTGAGCTATTTCAGAGCTAAAACAACTCTCCTGCGTAACCTTTACCCAATACATTTCAGCTGCAGTGAGGTCCTCAACAGTTAACTCTCCCTGAACCTTCTGACGAGACCTTGTGTTGATTACAAACCGTTTTACCCATGCAGTGATTCTTAACACAGTCTTAAGCCTGCTGTACCTTTCTAAGTTTAACAGAGGGTCAGATTGTTCAGTGCCAGTGAGTTGTACAACAGTCTGATACTTAGATTTCAGTTCAGTGTTCACCTCATTCACTACATAGTCATTATCAATGTCTAGTCCCTTTTCGGCTGTGGACAGTGAAATGGGTCCATTCCACCACAGCTGGCTCTCAACAAGGCTCTGTGCATGCTGACCTCGTGTGGGCAGGTCGGCAGGGTTCATTTTGCCAGCACAGTGGGACCACAACTCGGGGTTTGTGAGACCTTGTATTTCTGTCACTCTGTTGGCCACAAATGGCTTCCACCGCTGGGCTGAGCTGCGGATCCAGTGAAGAGTGATCATCGAGTCTGTCCACATGTTGAGCTGGTTCTTCTCCATGTTGAGTGGTTTGAGAAGACTATGTCCTAATCTTGCTCCAATAAGTGCCCCCATAAGCTCCAAGCGAGGTAATGTCATTTTCTTTAGTGGTGCAACTCGTGACTTAGAGGCCACAAAACTGGTAACTGTCTCTCCTCGTTTGTTTTGTCCTTGTAGATATGCCACAGCACTGTAGGCCTTTTCACTTGCATCACAGTAGACATGCAACTTTACAGTGTGTGACTCTTGGTGAATCTCAATGAGATACCACCTGGGAATAACCACCAGGTGGAGCAGTGGCAGCTCCATACACCACTGTTCCCATTTCTCAGTCAAATCAGCGGGTAATGGTTCATCCCAACTGAGCCCTCTCTCCCACATTTCTTGAAAAAGGCACTTCACTCGGACAGTAAAGGGAGTGAGAAAACCGATTGGGTCAAATATGCGAGCTGATGTCTGTAGTACACTTCTCTTCGTATTTTCCTTGTCCTTTAAAATGTCCATTATCCCCCTTTGATCAAACACAAAATCATCGCTCTCTGATCTCCAGACGAGTCCTAGCACCTTGAGCACATTTCCACAGGACTCTGTATCTCCAGTGAAGTCTCCAGTATCTTTCCACATAGCTCTTAGATCAGGTGAGTTGGTAGCCCATTTGCAGAGGTTCGTGCCTGCCTGAGAGAGAATGTCCTTTGCTGTGGTTGTCACATGAAGAGCTTCCTGCACAGAAGGTGAGCTTGAAATAAAGTCATCTACATACAAAGAGTCCCTGAGAGTCTGTACTACCTTTGGCTGTTCTGTTTCAAATTGTTTGAGATGGTTTCTAACGGTGGCAGCAAGCAGGAATGGGCTGGGAGAGACTCCAAAAACAACTCTGTTCATTCTTAAGACACGTACCTCATTTTTACAGTCCTTAGCTAGAGGTCTATGCATCCACAGAAACCTAACAGCGTCGTTGTCTTTATCTCGTGCAATCTGAATTTCACGAGCACATCTAGCAAATTTCGGTTTAGGTTAGGCCCAGTATGTAAACAGTCATTGAGGGATGGGCTGTCTTCATCATGTGAGGATGCATCAAATACCACTCTGAGTTTAGTTGTGGCTTTGTCCTCTCTCACAACAGCATGTAGCATGTAATATTTTACAGTCTCTTCATTCCCTGCCACAGTTTTGCCCTCTGAAACCTCTTCACAGGTTCCTTGCTGCAGGTAGTCCTGTATTACGTTGTTGTACCTGGCAAACAAGGTTGCGTCGGTTTTCAGTTTTCTCATAAGGCTCTCAAAGCGTTTCTTTGCTACCCTAAAGTTGTCCGGAAGCTGATCTTTGTTAGATCGCCATGGTAACTCAACTTGGTAGCGTCCATTTTCAAATGTTGTAGTCTGTTCAAAGCTTTGTAGGATGTCTGAGTCCTCTGGGCTCTCTACCTGGTTGTTTACAATGCCCAGGGACTCCACCTCCCAGAATGCATGTAACTGCTTAGATATTTGGGTGTCTTCAGTCAAACTAATGTGCATGCAAGTGGGGTCGGTAACACTGGATGTAGTCACTGGTCCTTTTAAAGCCCATCCAAAAATGCTTTCAACTGCCACTAATGATTTAGTGACCTTTTTGACCTTTCCAGTAACTGCTTGCCAGTAATAGTCTGCACCTATTAACAGTTGCAACTCTTGCTCATTAGCACCCTCTAGTGGAAAGTCTGCAAGTTGCAGCCCTCTTTTCTTTATCTCTGCTTGAATGGGCTCGGTTGGCACTTTTATTACAGCAGTACATACCTGAGAGGTCTCTACAGCTTCTATCTCAAGTCTCTGTTCAGTGTTCCACATATTTTCAAGCTCAACTCTCACAACATTGCGTTTCTCTGTTACGGGAGTGGTGGAACCAAAAACATGGAGGTTAAGTGTCTCTTGCCTTACAACTGCCCTAAGGCTCTGACAACGCTTCAGTGAATGAAACTACGCTGGCTGCCTCCATCTAACAGACAGCGAGTTATCTTTCTCCCCTTTGGTCCTACAGTCCATGTCTTAACTGTCTGAAGCAATACTGTGTTCTGAGTGTTTGTCTTCACCTTTACAGGGCTTGTCACTGAAGACAACACAGCATCCGTATTTCTGCCATTATTGGTAGTGTCAATATCTGGCTTAGCTTCAGACTGCTCACAAACTGACAAGTGGTGTTTCCGGTGGCATAAGCTGCACAAAACCTTAACTCTGCAGTATTTTGCAATGTGTTTTGGGCCTAAACAGACATAACACCGTCCAAGTTTTCTCAGTTTATCTTTGCGCGCACTTACTGTATGTTCAGGACAGTTCTCTGGTTTGTGGTCACTACTGTCACAATATACACAGGTCCGAGGCACGGCGTTAGCTGTGTGCAATGCGGTCGCTGAAGGGACGCTCCACTTTCTGGGTTTATCGCAGGCGTAGGACGGCTTACCCACACGCTCGTGTTGCGGGCTTGGGTCCTTCGATGTGTGGCCTGGTCTGGTAAAGTGAAGCGCCCGTTCTCTGCTTTGCAGGGAGGCAGTGGCTCAGTGGGTAGTGCTTCCGCTTGGGAACCGGAGGGTTGCCGGTTCGAGCCCCTGCCGAGGTGCCCCTGAGCAAGGCACCGAACCCTCAATTGCTCCCCTCTGCGTAGGGTGGTAATGTAATGTAAGTCGCTTTGGATAACAGCGTCTGCCAAATGCTCGTAATGTAATGTAATGCACCTCGTTTTGCAGAAACTTAATCAACTCTGGTACCTTCCATTCGTTGGTTGAGTTTGGTTGGCGGGTGTAGGCAAGTGCTATGTCCTCCGGAATGAGCTGTAGGAGCACTGGACATAGCAGGCAGCCATACGTGTCACTCTGCACTCCAAGAGACTCCAAGCTGCGTATCTGGATCTCACATTCATCATATAAGTGCCTCAAAGCTGCAACATCAGAAGATCTTTTAACAGGTGTTAAGTTCAGTAGTTTGGACATATGGGCACTTATCACAACCTCCTTCCTCCCAAAGCGGCTCTGGAGTAACTCTTTTGCAGCATCATAGTTGGCATCCGTCATTTGAAAGCCTGCGATAGCTCTGGCAGCTGCTCCAGTCAGGTAAGATCTGAGGTAAGTAAACTTCTCCGCCTTGCATAGTGCATCATTTCCATGGATAGCTGTTGCATACTGTGACCAGAATTCCTGCCACTGGCTTAGTTCACCATCGTACTTTGTTATCATTAGTTTGGGAAGTTTAACAGTTTGTCTGGACTGTGATGTAAATAAAACGCTGCTTACATCGTTCACACGGTCTCTCTTGGTGTCTCTGGCGGTCTCCTGTAACCCGATGACGGTGGTGGCGCGAACCTTCCAAGTGAGAACGCGGTCCATGTAATCCTGTGTGTTTATTAGCTCAGCATCCAGATCGTCCGTGGGCGTCTCATCTTCTATTCCCTTGTCCAAGTCCAATAAACATTCCTCCTTTGATGATAAAACTGCTAGCAATTCACGCATTTTGTTAATATCTGGTCTCTCCTTGCCCACCTCCTTCTCTAGGCGGGTTAACAGCCTGGTCGTAGTGGCGCGAATAGTCGCCCGCATCCGCTCCAGTTTCTCCGTCATGGCAGCTGCTAAACTGAGCCGTTAGCTATTCACTTTGTTCCAAAAAGTTCAGTAATTCCTTACTTCCCGGGTTTCGGCACCAAAATGTTACGAAGTAAAGGCTTCTGGAATCATGACAGATGCTGAAAAGTCATCTCTTTACGCTGTTGTTCACATTTTATGGAACAAAATGAATCGACCTGGAACTTGCCGTTCCAAATACAACAGTCAAGAATAGTAATCAAAAAAGAACAATTCCGGTTAAGCACCTTAGAATAAAAAACTTCCGGTTTTCCAAATAAAACGATTCTTAACCAACAATACATTTCTCTGTACCATTTAAATGAATATACAATCATAGATATTTCAATCATGTAAATTGTATTAACTGTGATGTAAATAAGACACAACACCTTCCTTGTCACAGATACATTTTTCGAAAATTTTCAATATTCCCCAATTTGCCCCAAAGTTACACAAATTGATGGCATTTCTGCCTGGATGCTGCGTCTGAAATTTCAGCTCTCTATCTCCTTCCTTGTCACAGATATGGGCTTTTCAAGTTTTCTCCAGTTTCAAAAATTGATGACCCGCTGGTCAACGTTTTTAGAAAATTTTCAATATTCCCCAATTTGCCCCAAATTTACACAAATCGATGGCATTTCTGCCTGGATGCTGCGTCTGAAATTTTAGCTCTCTATCTTCTTCCTTGTCACAGATATGGGCTTTTCAAGTTTTCTCTAGTTACAAAAATCGATGATCCGCGGGTCAACATTTTTAGAAAATTTTCAATATTCCCCAATTTGCCCCAAATTTACACAAATCGATGGCATTTCTGCCTGGATGCTGCGTCTGAACTTTTAGCTCTCTATCTTCTTCCTTGTCACAGATATGGGCTTTTCAAGTTTTCTCTAGTTACAAAAATCGATGATCCGCGGGTCAACATTTTTAGAAAATTTTCAATATTCCCCAATTTGCTCAAAATTCATGGCATTTCTGCCTGGATGTTGCGTCTGAAATTTTAGCTCTCTATCTCCTTCCTTGTCACAGTATGGGCTTTTCAAGTTTTCTCCAGTTTCAAAAATCGATGACACGCGGGTCAACATTTTTAGAAAATTTTCAATATTCCCCGAATTTGCCCCAAATACAAACAAATTGATACCATTTCTGTCTGGATGATGTGTCTGAAAATGTAGCTCTCTATCTCTTTCCATGTCCAAGATATGGGCTTTTCAAGTTTTCTCTAGTTTCAAAAAACGATGACCCGCTGGTCATATTTTCAATATTCCCCAATTTGCCCCAAATACACACAAATTGATGGCATTTCTGCCTCGATACTGCGTCTGAAAATGTAGCTCTCTATCTCCTTCCTTGTCCAATATATGGGCTTTTCACGTTTCCTCTAGTTTCAAAAAACGATGACCCGGAATTTGGAATTTGGTCAAAATTGTCTAAATGACTCCAAACTTGCACCAAAGAATCCTGGTGCCATGGGAATGTTGTGTGTGAATGGCCAAGATATGGCCCGTTCAGAAAACATTAAATTTGGAAAAGGGTCTGAAAAAATGACCAAATTTAAATTTTCTTCAAACTCATGCAAATCAATCCTTGTGCCCCCCAGAGGCTGTGTGTGGTTTTTTGTAGCTTTCTAGCTTCTTCTATGTCCAAAATATGGGCTTTTAATGGAATTGGAATTTGATCAAAATTGCCAAACTTCCTTCAAAGAATCCTGTTGCCATGGGGATGTTGTGGGTCAATTTTGGGCTTTTTGTGTGTTTCCTATGCCAAGATATGGCACATCCCAAAATATTCAAATTGGACAAGGGTTTTGCCTTACCTCCTCTGAAAAAAAACAAAATTAAAATCTTCTTAAAACTCATACCGAAGAATCCTTGTGTCACCAAGAGGCTGTGTGTTGGTTTTTTAAGATCTCTAGCTTCTTCCTTGTCCAAGATATTGGCTTTTAAAGAAAGTGGAATTTGGTCAAAATTGTCAAAATTACTCCAAACTTGCACCAAAGAATCCTAGTGCCATGGGGATGTTGTGTGTGAATTTTGGGCTTTTTGTGTGTTTTCTAGGCCAAGATATGGCCGGTCAAGAAAACTTCAAATTGGATAAGGGTCCCCCCTTACCTCCTCTGGAAAAACTGACCAAAATTTTAATTTTCTTCAAGGGTACCCCCTTACCTCCTCTGAAAAAATGACCAAAATAAAAATTTTCTTTAAACTCATACCAATGAATCCTTGTGCCACCAAGAGGCTGTGTGTTGGTTTTTAAAGATCCCTAGCTTCTTCCTTGTCCGAGATTTTGGCTTTTAAAGGAACTGGAATTTGGTCAAAATTGTCAAAATTTCTCCAAACTTGCACTAAAGAATTCTAGTGCCATGGGGATGTTGTTTGTGAATTTGGGACTTTTGTGTGTTTCCTAGGCCAAGATATGGCCTGTCCAGAAAACATCAAATTGGATAAGGGTCCCCCCTTACCTCCTCTGAAACAGACCAAAATTAAAATTTTCTTCAAAGTCATGCCAATGAATCCTCATGCCCCCCAGAGGCTGTGTTTGGATTTTTTAATCTCACTAGCTTCTTCCTTTTCCAAGATATGGGCTTTTAAAGGAATTGGGATTCGGTCAAAGTTGTCAAAATTACTCCAAACTTGCACCAAAGAATCCTGGTGCCATGGGGATGTTGTGTGTGAATTTGGGGCTTTTTGTAAAATTGGATAAAATTAAAATTTTCTTCAAACTCATACCAATGAATCCTCGTGCCCCCCAAAGGTTGTGTGTGGATATTTTAAGCTCTCTATCTTTTTCCATGTCCAAGATATGGGCTTTTAAAGGAATTGGAATTTGGGCTAAATTGTCAAAAATACTCCAAACTTGCACCAAAGAATCATGGTGCAATGGGGATGTTGTGTGTGAATTTTTGCATTTTTGTGTGTTTCCTAGGCCAAGATATGGCCCATCCAAAAAAAAGTCAAATTGGATAAGGGTCTTCCCTTAGCTCTTCAGAAAAAATGACCAAACTTAAAATTTTCTTCAAACTCATGCCAATGAATCCTCGTGCCCCTCACAGAGGCTGTGTGTGGATTTTTTAGCTCTCTAGCTTCTTCCTTGTCCAAGATATAAGATAAGATAAGATGAAATTTTATTATCCCGAGGGAAATTACTGTGCAACAGTTACAGTACAGCATGAAAAAAACAAGACCCAGAAATCGGAAATCCCCCAACTAGTGCAATAATGAATAAAAAGTGCAAGAATGCAAGTAGATAATTAGTACAAGATAAGTACAAACAATAAGGGGGTACGAAGTACATACAATGGGGGGAACAGTACATGACAGCATAAGTACATAAGGAAGTGCAAGTGCAATGTGCATCTGACTGAGGTATGTGTAATGACAATCTACAACTACAGCATACACATGTGTATATGTGACATACAGCATCGTTTAGTGCAATATACTATAAGAGTCAGTGAAGCAGGTTGGGAGGGGGGGAGCGGGCTCAGATTCCTATGTCCCCACCTTCCCACCTCGACCCGAGGTAGCTTTATTAAAGAGTCCAATGGCCACAGGGAGAAAGGATTTCCTATGGCGCTCAGTAGTACACCTGGGGGGAATGAGTCTGTTACTGAAGGTGCTCTTGTATGAGGCCAGCACCTGGTGGAGAGGGTGAGAGTCATTGTTCATGATTCTCCGTAGCTTGCGCAGCATTCTCCTCTCCGACACACACTCCAACGAATCAAGTTCAGTCCCCAGGACGGAGCCAGCCTTCCTGACGATCTTGTTGATCCTGTTGGCGTCAGCTGACCTCGCCCTATTTCCCCTTCACACGACCGCGAAGAAGATGGCACTGGCAACCACAGACTGGTAGAACATCTTCAGCATGGTATTAGACATTGAAGGATCGAAGCCTCCTCAGGAAATAGAGTCGACTCTGTCCCTTCTTGTAAACAGCCTCAGCGTTCTTAGACCAGTCCAGTTTGTTGTCCAAATGGACTCCCAGTGTCAAGTTCTGTGTGTTTTATGTGACCACAATTCTGCCCAAACTTGAAAAACTGCTTGATCAATCTTTGAAGGATGCAAAGGACAACTCAATTCTTCTTATTCTGTGATTTTATTTTCCTGAAGATGTTTTGTTTTGTTTTGATAGTTTCAAAGACATAAACAGAATAGTGGAATAGGTTGATAACCTTAGAGATAAACAGAAAAGACATGCATTAGTTTCCACTACCTCAAATAAACACCAATAAACACTTTTCTTTACAGTATTTCTAAAAAATAAATGTATGCTAATGTGTACTTGACTCTCGAAGCAAACGAGGTCATTCAAATTAACATAGGATTTCAAACTAGTTAATGATTAAAGTAACAATATACATACTTAACTAAAGTTTCAATAAAGTACATAGCTTCAATTAGCATAAGCAAAATTAAATTCAATCAATCCAACTCAAATTGCATGTGACTTACTAATTCAATCAAAAGGGCATGGAGAAGCATGACATCAATACATCATCCACATTCAAAGTTGTTTTATCCTACCAGTTGCATCTGATCAGAAGCTGTGGTCGTGTTCTGTGTCCAGGAGCAGGTGAGAGAGCTCTCTGAGCTACTACCAAACATTTCATGCCATGCTTTCCCATGGGTGCGCAGGCAAATATGGTCCACCTAAGAGCACATCCTGAGAGTTGAGTTCCACCAACGAGGGCGTGTGGTTGCCCCCTGCAGGACTGGAGTGCACCTGAGTGCATCTTCTGAATGGGCTCAATGCAATGGGACTTGACACAACACCTCCCACTTGACCTCCTGGTTCTTCAACCCAAGGAGGTCACACCAGTTTCATGATGTACTGGACTCAGTTGTTCTTCCGTTGTTCCATTTCTAATTTTGTTGCTGCTCCTCAACTGGAAGCAGGACAACGATCCGTCTGACATCGCTGTGAAGAACTATTGCAGGTATTTTGGTTGAGTGCTTTTTCACCTTTTGAGTGGGCTTCACAGTTGAGACTGGGTAGCTGGGGAAGGTTCTGACATGCACATCCCTTACAATTCCTTCCTTGTCAGGGTTGACATTGACGACTCTGGCAAGCCTGAATTGACCTCACAGGGCGTTTTGGTCAGCCAGCCAGACGACATCTCCAATGGCCACGTTCCTGTGTGCTGTGTGCCACTTGGTCCTGACAAACAGGTTTGGTCCTGCTAACTGGCTCCATTTCCTCCAGAACCGGTCAACTTTTGTTTGGATGGCTCTTAATCTCTTGTAAGAGTAGCCATCAAAGTCAAAGGCCCCTGGATCTCCTCTGGGTCCAGTTCTTACAAGCAGAAGTGAATTTGGACTGATGTATTCTAAACAGTCCTCCCGGCTTTGAGTCCTGGCATCAATCGGTCGTTTATTGGCGAGGTTGGAAGCCATATAAAGGAAGGTTTGAAACTCACCCCATGTGAAGACTCCATTACCTCCCAGATTGTGCAAAGCCCGCTTCACAGTGCGGACAGCAGCTTCAGCGGCTCCATTCCTGTGAGGCGAGTCTGCTGGATGGATTCTCCAGCTCCATTCTGTGCCATGCTTGGAGGCTTGATTTTCAAGCGTTGACTTTTCCAGTCGGTCCAGAAACATGTAGAGCTCTTTGAGGGCAGGTCTGGCTCCGACAAAGTTCTTTCCAGGATCCGACCACAGTTTCCTTGGATGCCCTCTCAATGCCGTGAAACGTTGGTAGGCTAACAGGAAGCCTTCAGCTGACTGGTCACTGACAAGGGGAGGCAGTGGCTCAGTGGGTAGTGCTTCCGCTGGGGAACCGGAGGGTCGCCGGTTCGAGCCCCTGCCGAGGTGCCCCTGAGCAAGGCACCGAACCCTCAACTGCTCCCCCCTTTGCGAAGGGTGGTAATGTAATGTAAGTCGCTTTGGATAAAGCGTCTGCCAAAATGATCGTAATGTAATGTAATGCAATGTACAGACAAGGTCTGTGTGCATAGCTCTGGATACCATGCAGCAGAAGACAATTACCCACACTTTGAGTTTCACCTTCTTTCTCACTTCATCCTTCACTTCGTAAGGTCCAACCAAGTCCACTGTTGTGTACTTGAATGGATTGGCTGGTGTTATTCGCTCCAACAGAAGGTCACTCATGATCTTCTGGCCTTGGCCTTCCTGCACGTCACACAGTTGTCAACAATCTTTTGAGCTAGTTTCCAGCCTTTTACCACCCAGGCTTTCCTTCTCATCCGGAGGAATGTACCTGCAATCTCTTCATGAGCGCGTTGTGGGCTTCTTGAGCTAGGAGAGTGGCTGTCCATGATGTGCAAGGTAAGATTGCTACTGCAGTTTCTTCGTCATTAAAGATTTGGAATCTTCCTCCACAGAGCCAAAGTCCAGTGTTTTCATCCCTTACCACAGCAAGTCTGTTGAGTGTGGAGTCTGGAAAGGTTACCTCCTCTTGAGCCGCAAGGAAGAGATCCCTGAGCGCATCTTCACATTCCCTGACGGTAAGTGCAGCTTCTTTGGCTTTGGATTTGATCTCTTGGGCTGAGGGAATTCCCTCCCTCTTTGGCTTCCTTGTGGCTGAGGTTCTGGCCAGCATGTTCCTCCACTTTGTGGCCTCTCTACACACCCAGGCAATGACTCTGGTCAGCTTGGTTAAACTGCTGAACTTGCTGATGTCAAGGATTTTTCCCACTGCAGAACCAGCAGGTGGTCTCCGGACTTGGATTTGGTGTTCTTCTCCATTGGGGCTGCTTTGCAGGTCCTTGCCTTGGTCAGTTTTACCCGCAGCAGTGGTTTGAGACATTTGCATCGCAGTAGCAGATGGAGCATGCTGGTTTCTCTTCACCTGGGCTCGGGTCAGTGCTGCTGTAAAACATTTTTTTTGGAGCTTGTTTATACCTTCTTTGGCGTATGCAGCGACATCTTTGGCTGACTTTGTCGGCCACTCTTTCACAGGTCGTTTCAGAAACTCTGGGCCATTTTGCCAAACAGCGTCCTCTTTGAGGTCTTCTGGGGTTGCTCCTCTTGTTATGATGTCAGCAATGTTCTGCTCACCTGGAATCCACCTCCACTCTTCAACTGATGTGGACTTCTGAATCTCTCCCACTCTGTTTGCGAAAAAGGTCTGGTACCCATAGCTGTCTCTTTGGATTGCACCCAGCATGGTTTGACTGTCCAGCAGATGGAGCCAACATTCAACCTGCATTCGACTGTGCTTTTAGATGTATCTTCTGAGTCTTGCAGCGAAGACAGCACCACAGACCTCAGCCTTCACTGGTTCTCCCTTTTGGTCAAGTGGTGTGAGCTTTGCTTTGGACTCAATAAGCCGGACCAGGATGCCTTGCTCAGTCTCCCATCTGAAGTATGCAACAGCTCCATAGCTCTGGTCGCTTCCATCGGAGAACGTTATCCCCCAGGGTACTCCAATCCTCTTGCCTGGTGTGAGGCTCCTGTGGAAGGTGATTTGGTTGAGGCGTGCGTATTCCTCAAACAGGTGGATGGCTTCTTCTCTTAATCTTTCGGAGAGAGGTTTGTCCCATGTGTCTCGTGTGAGAGTTTTACCTCCAGCTTCTTGAAATGCTTTTCTGACTAGAATGGCTCCCTTCTGTTTGGCAGGTGTCGCAAGGCCTATTGGGTCATACAAGCTAGCCACTTGGCTAAGCAGTTGTCTTCTAGTCAGTGGGTTTGGAGATTTTTCTCTCACCTCTTCTCCAAGGAGATTTTGGCTCATTCTCATCTTCTTTTTTCTCTTTGAGAAGTTGATCGAGGTCATGAGGTACAGTTTGTCTGATTCGACCAGGTACCCGACTCCAAGGGCTTTGTTGTCTCCTTCTCTCATTTGGTTGGGGAGAGTGAAGACTTGATCTGACGATGCTGGATGTTCTGATGCATATGTCTGCCTCCCACTTTGGCCTGACTGGACCCACGGCTTGAGGAAGAATCCACCTGCCTTCAGGATTTCTTCGACTGTCTTGGTGGTTTTGTCTAGCTTCTCCAGGTCATTATGGGATGTCATGATGTCATCCACATAGGAATCCTCTTCAAGGATCCTACGCTCCTCCTCCAGGTGAGTGAACATGGGCAGCTTTGCTGTCTCTCTCATGGCCAGTTGGGTGATGCACCCAGCTGGTCGATCGCCAATGTTGACTCTGGTGATGGCGTACTCCTCAATTTCTCCATCCTCACTGTCCCTCCAGAAAAATCTGTGGAGGTGCATCTCCAGGTCTTCAAGCCACACAGAATTGTACATCTTTTTGATGTCGCCTAGTGCAGCATGAACTCCTCTTCTGAATCTTAGTAGCACTGCTCGGATGGGATTGAGGACATCAGGCCCTTTCAGGAGAAGGTCATTCATGCTGAGCCCTTTAAACTTCTGGCTGCTGTTCCATACAAGCCGCACAGGTGTTGTGACAGAGTGTGGGTTTGGCGCCACCAAGTGGCTGACATACCATACTGGGCCTCTCCAGTCAGCAATGGTCTCTTTGGTGAGTCTCTTTGCTGCTTTTCTTTCCACCATCTCATGGACTTGAGTTGTGTATGCCACACGCCACTCTGGTTCTTTCTTGAGCTGCCTCTCTGTCCTCAGAAAAGTGGCCTCCACTGCGTTTCTGTTGTTGGGCAGGGAACTTGGATCTTCAATCCAGGGGTATTTTGTGTCATAGTGAGACTCCTGACTGTGAGCATCTGCTTTCACATAGGTGAGCCCTTGCCTGATAATCTCCAGCTCTCTCTCCTCGCTCAGAGTCATGTCTTTTCCTTCAGGTTCGCAGTTACCACACCGGCATCCTCCACACATGGGTTCGCAGGCTGCTCCAATGCTGTCCCATCTCCACCAGTCTAAGAACTCTCTCCCAGCAACGGTGCTCTTGGTTTCAGCTCTGGATTCTTGAATCTCTGCAATTTCCTGATACTTCACTGCTGTGGTTCTCATCGATCGTGCAAAGTGAGTCTCAGAATTGTACAGGGCCATGTCCACTACTTCACAGAGGTCTGGATGTGCTCCGCCAACTGTCTTTCCTAAAGGGCTGTCCCAAAGGACAAGATCTCCTACTACCTTTTCTCTTTGCGGAGCGAGTCTTCCTTCACGATGGCTGATGAGAAGCTCAACATGCTCTCCCCTGTGAAGGTCTTCCAGGTTGGTGTCAGGGAAGAACTTCTTGAGTTGTTGTGCTTTGATTACTCTGTAAACTTTAGCAATTTCATCCAAGCCATAGCAGATCAGCTCATGAGCTCTCTCCGTGCCTCTAGGTGTCTTGACTCTCACCTTGAGTAAGTATCTTTTGGTCTTTACCTTCATGGCCATGCCTCCAACTCCATGGACAATAAGCGTGATCTTCTCACTTCGTAGTTTCAGTCTTCTGGCAGCTCTGTGAGTGATGTAGTTGGTGTCTGATGCTAAGTCAATGAGGGTTCCAATTCTATGTCCTGCATTGGTAGTTTCTTCCAGAAGCATCAGAATAACTGGTAACTCACATGTGTTTGAGTCCATCACTCCAGGTGGGTTCCTTCCAGTGCAGCGTGATTTTGCAGCCATGTTGTGAAAGCTCTCCTGAATCTTTTTACCATGTCCGGGGTGAGCTCAGATATCAACTCCTCTTGCTCCTCTGTGAATGTTTGCTTTCTGGTGCTGGGCTTTCCCACTTTCTCAGATTCTTTCCCTTTGAAGCCTCCTTTCAGACAAAGGAGGAAATGGTGGTCCGAGGAGCCTTCTCTCTTGCAATCTTTGTTCCTGCAAAGGTAAGTATCTGTACATTCATCATCTTCTGCATGACATCTTCTGCATGCTCCCAGCTTTTCAACAGCATTTAGCTTCTCACCAGGCTTTAGTTCTTTGAACCGCTTGCAAAAGAAGATCCTCTCACGGTGCCTTTCATCTCCACAGACTTTGTGGAGGCATACTTATTCTCCAGGTAAGTAGGCTTCTTTTCCGATTTTTCGCTCACACCCAGTTGGTCTAGTTTCTCTAGAATGTCCTCCTGAGTTTTCAAGTATGTAAGAAGGATGTCAAAGTGATTGTCAGGTGTGACATTGTTCCTTGGATTGACCATGAATGCGAGCCAGTCTCTCTTCATATTGTCTGGCAGTTTGCTCTCTATGAATCTGATCATCAGGGGATTATTGATTGCTCCAGTGCTTTCAAGTTCAGTAAGATCATTCAGGTTTCTCTACAGCTTGAATCAGGTCAATTACCTTCCTCGGTTGGGTTGACTTTAGAGGGGATCTTCTCCAGGTCCTCAATTATTTCCAAGGCAATTCTTGGCTTGTTTCCATACCTGTTTTCAAGCACTCTAAGTACATCTTCAGCACTGTTGTATGTTGACAGTCGCAGGTCTCTGCAAATCCCCTCGTCCACACTGTCAAGAAGTTGGAACTTCTGCACTTCCACTGAGCCGGTCGGCTCTGCCTGCCTTTGCAGGTTCCCCCAGTCCCTCTTCCATCTGTGGAAGTTCCTCTTGAACCCAGTGAACCTAGGTAGACTGGTTGGCTTTATTCTCACCACTGCTTGTGGAACCACCGGTTGTGGTACCACCGGTTGTGGTACGGCCACAGGTTGAGGCACTCCTCTTCTTCGTTCCTCTTCTGCAATTCTTTGTGCGGTGAGGAATTCTGCCCTTCTGGCCTCGAGGTTGTTGCCGAGTTCTCTCAGTTTCTCTACTCTGCCTTTCAGGCGTGTCGTCTGATCATGTGGGATCCATTTTTCCCAGTCTTTCAGGCTTGACATTGCCTCATGGATAAACCTCTTCACTATTTGTATACCTGCACAGAGTCCACAGTCACCCCATTGATGGTCACAGGTGTGGGGGGTGACTTCTTCTTGCGGAGGTCCACCACCAGCTCCTTGGTTTTGTCAGTGTTGAGCTGCAGGTGATTCAGCTCACACCACTCGACGAAGGAGTCCTCGACACCCCTGTACTCCTTATCCTTCCCCTCGGTGATGCAGCCTACTATTGCAGAGTCATCTGAGAACTTCTGCAGGTGGCAGTACTCCGGGCAGAATTGGAAGTCGGTAAGTACAGGGTGAACAGGAATGGTGATAGGACCGTACCCTGAGGGGCCCCAGTGTTGCACACCACAGTGTCAGACACGCATCCCTGCAGTCTGACAAACTGCGGCCGACCAGTAAGATAGTCCACTTCTTCCTTGTCCAAGATATGGGCTTTTAAAGGAATTGGATTTCGGTCAAAATTACTCCAAACTTGAACCAAAGAATCCTGAGTATCCTGGTGCCATGGGGATGTTGTGTGTGAATTTGGGGGCTTTTTGTGTGTGTGAATGGCCAAGATATGGCCCGTCCAAAAAAAAGTCAAATTGGTTAAGGGTACCTCCTCTGAAAAAATGACCAAAATTTAGATTTTCTTCAAACTCATGCCAATGAATCCCCGTTACCCCCCGGAGGCTGTTTTTGGATTTTTTAAGCTCTCTAGCTTCTTCCTTGTCCAAGATTTTGGCTTTTAAAGGAATTGGAATTCGGTCAAAATTGTCAAAATTACTCCAAACTTGCCAAAAAAAATCCTGGTGCCATGGGGATGTTGTGTGTGAATGTGGGGCTTTTTGTGTGTTTCCTAGGCCAAGATATGGCCCGTCCAAAAAAAAGTCAAATTGGTTAAGGGTCCCCCCTTACCTCCTCTGAAAAAATGAACAAAATTTAGATTTTCTTCAAACTCATACCAATGAAACCTCGTGCCCCCCTGAGGCTGTGTGTGGATTTTTTTGAGCTCTCTAGCTTCTTCCATGTACAAGATTTTGGCTTTTAAAGGAATTGGAATTCGGTCAAAATTGTCAAAATTACTCCAAACTTGCAAAAAAAAATCCTGGTGCCATGGGGATGTTGTGTGTGAATTTGGGGCTTGT
Organism: Genypterus blacodes; assembly: GCF_046128005.1. Lineage (NCBI taxonomy): Eukaryota > Metazoa > Chordata > Actinopteri > Ophidiiformes > Ophidiidae > Genypterus > Genypterus blacodes. The sequence continues at coordinate 674,907 of NW_027466998.1, read as the reverse complement.
TGTGTGTTTCCTAGGCCAAGATATGGCCCGTCCAAAAAAACGTCAAATTGGATAAGGGTCCCCCCTTACCTCCTCTGAAAAAATGAACAAAATTTAGATTTTCTTCAAACTCATACCAATGAAACCTCGTGCCCCCCGGAGGCTGTGTGTGGATTTTTTTGAGCTCTCTAGCTTCTTCCATGTACAAGATTTTGGCTTTTAAAGGAATTGGAATTCGGTCAAAATTGTCAAAATTACTCCAAACTTGCAACAAAAAATCCTGGTGCCATGGGGATGTTGAGTGTGAATTTGGGGCTTTTTATGTGTTTCCTAGGCCAAAATATGGCCCATACAGAAAAAGTGAAATTGGATAAGGGTCCCCCCTTACCTCCTCTGAAAAAATGACCAAAATTTTAATTTTCTTCAAACTCATACCAATGAATCCTCATGCCCCCCAGATGCTGTGTATGGATTCTTTGAGCTCTCTAGCATCTTCCTTGTCCAAGATATGGGCATTTACAGGAATTGGAATTTGGTCAAAATTGTCAACATTACTCCAACCTTGCACCAAAGAATCCTGGTGCCATGGGGATGTTGAGTGTGAATTTTGGGCTTTTTGTGTGTTTCCTAGGCCAAAATATGGCCCGAGCAGAAAACGTCAAATTGGATAAGGGTCTCCCCTTACCTCCTCTGAAAAAAATGACCAAAATTTAAATTTTCTACAAACTCATGCCAATGAATCCTTGTGCCCACGAGAGGCTGTGTGTAGATTTTTAAGCTGTTTAGCTTCCTCCTTGTCCAAGATATGGGCTTTTAAATGATTTGGAATTCGGTCAAAATTGTCAAAATTACTTCAGACGGTTGCTGTCTTAAATGTGCGTTATATAAGTGTACAGTCCTCTAAATACCTTTGATACGATACAGCGTAGAGATGAAAGTTGCTTTGACCGCTGACCAAGTCCTCCCCCTTGTGGTGATAAACTAAGTTGCATATAAGACGTAATTCATGTGTTAGTAAGAAATATTTAAAAAAATCCATTCAAAATGAATTTTTGAATGGATTTTTGTAGTTCATAAAAAAAAATAATAATAAATAAGATTCCATACCGATATTGTTCATGTGACACTAAATTGATGCAGGTTTTATTTATTTATAATCAAACTTCTATCAGTTGGTCCCAAAGTATTGTGTATACTATTATCAATAGTTTAAAGATGAATTAATGATGGATTGTCATTTCACATCCTTGTTGAACAACTGTTGCGATTTATGGGATTTCTTTAATGAATTCTTTATTTGTATTACAACCATAGGGAGCGAGCTGAGGGATGCAAACCAAAGAAGGGGGAGGGACCATCTAAATATTTACATTCACACGGCGGATTGTAGAAAAGCAATGAAGCTCTGGTAACTCTTCCTGAACCTGCTGTGGAGGAGGCGCCACGCCGTACTTTAATCTCTCCATCTTCCTGTTTCTTTGTTATGCATCAGGTCTTTACCTTCATATGAGGTGAGTATGTGTGACTGGTGAGTATGTGTGACTGTTTGTCTACGTGTGTGTGAGTGTGTGTTGTTTTAAATGTTTCCACATCAGATTGCTGGATGTTTGCTGCATTTATCAAGCTTTGGTATTTCCAAGTGAATTCATCGCTCGATCCTAAGTGGAGCTGAAGTCCAATCTCCATGGTAACGCTTCGTGTTTAGGTCTGTGTGTGTGGGACGTCAATCTGATGTAATAAACATTAGAGTTTTGTATGAGTCACTGTGTTCCGACCGGGTCCATTATCATGACGTCATCTTCTAACAAAACACTGGGCAGCATGTGGGGATGCCTGAAGAGGAAGAAGGAGATGAGGTAAAATGAAGGAACATTATGTTGAACTAATTTGCCTATCTTTTATCCTTGTGTTTCTCTGTTATCAGGATGCTTCACAGAGCGCCTAGCACCAAGCCACGCCCACAAGGAAGAGGGAGGACTGGGAGCACTTTTGTTCCTTTAGAAAATAATTCATTCGTTCAATAAATTAGTTAAATGCAACTTTATATGTTATCTTGTTATGTTGTATGGGCTTATTCAGCTATGGTAGGCATGGTGTGACCCATGTCCTGTTTTCTTGTTTTCTTTTTGTCTTTGTTTACTGTAACTGACCTCAAAATGAGCCAGAAACAGGGACTTAGCAGCTGGTCCTCCATATAAAAACTATATAGACCACAGGCCATGTATTATGTTTTGTGCCCTTCAGTGAAGGTATTTTGTTTAGATTAAGGCAATAGATGCCTCCCTATATTACCACAGATTAACTGTTCCTGTTGCCATATCTCTTTAAATGAAACTGCAGAACACAAATATATATAAAAAAGAATGGGGAGAAGATCAAATCAAATTCAATGTATTGCCTAAAGACTAAAAGAAAAGAAAAAATGGGATTAATTTTACCGGGATTTTTGCAAAGTTAGTGTGAAGGTTGGGACTTGAACTCACAACCCCTTGTGATCACCAACCATCAGCTCTACTCTCTGAGCTAAGGAGAAATGAGTTTCTTTGATCCTTCCTTTCGTTCCTTCTTTGGTCCTTATGCTAGTTTCCTACAGGTGGCAACTTTCAACCTGATATGTGAATGGCATCAACAAAGAAAACCAAAGTGCACAAGTAGTCTGTAGCTCAATGAGTTAAGCTTCAGCCTCATGACCACCAGGTTATGAGTTCAAACCATGTCTCTGCTCACAGTTTCTTTTCAAAATGCTGCTCCAAATCAAAGAGAGAGAAGCCCACAGAGTGCATGCGTTGGTATACACATCTGTGGTGCGCATGATTAGTGCAATACTGTTGACTATCATGGTGATGTTTCCGGTGCCCCGGTTCAATTCTGACTGAAGCAGGTTGTTCTCAGAGCAGTGTAGTAAAAGTATTATGATACTGAACACCACAAACAGCAGGACTCTTGTCATGATTTTAAATTAAAATGTACCCCCTCTAGCACACGTGCGCCCCCTCCTGAACGCACACACACTTGGAGGGGGTACAGGTGCCTGGGCATTGACTCGATGCAAACTGTCAACTGCTCCAGGTGGAGAGTTGCTGCAACTCCCGTGAGGCAGTTACATCACGTGAAGGGACTGACTCTTGAAGCGTGGATTGGAGTTGAACGGGCACTGCAATGTGATGTGCCGATTCCCAAGGCACGCCGCGTCCTCAATGGACTGAGCCACTGCCACGCCCAAGATGAAGTGAGGCCAGAGTGAGACTGATCAGTGAGATCAATCAAGTGGATACAAAGACATAGCTGCTCTTACCTTGGCAAAGGAAAGAGCTAAAGCTAGAGCTCTTGAATTTCAAACACATCATCTAGATGGCATCAGGATAAATTGATGCAAGTTTGGGGAAATGTTAGCCTCCTAAGACCTTGTGTCCTCATATATGGACATTATACTTAATCCACCCTACACCTTATACACCATTGGGTTTAACTTGAACCTGTTGTCCTCATGTCTAAACATTTTCGACAGTCATTAGTAGTCTAAAGATCACTTTGGGTCCATAAATCCAAAACAGCAAGGATAAATTATAAATGCATGCAAAATAAATCCAGTGGAGCTCTCAGGAGGTTAATTTTTTACTCAAATTCTCACAAAATGTCAGTGTAACCATGGACCATATTGGTAATTTCTGTGAAAAGCCCATGACTTGGCAAAGAAAACTTGGCCTCAGTGAGGTGTGTTGCCATGTTTAAAACCGCCCTCTGGGACCTAGTTACTTGTCTCTGGAAAAACTGTTAGTAAAAATACAAAATTGATGAACTGATTGATGTGTGATGGCGGATAGTGATTAAACCTTTAACCAGTTATTAAAACACAATGACAAAGTCATGTAACGAATCAGAATCAGAATCAGAATTGCTTTATTTGCCAATTAAGTATACACTTAACAGGAATTTGCTGTGGTTCTAGTTGCGAACGTATAACATGTAGAAAAGACAACAAAAAACAAAATATAAAACAACATAAAACAACATGTACAAACAGCAGCTCGGCGAATACTTAAATTAAAAACACACTGAATTAATTAAGTCAACTAAATGAATGCTGATGAATAGAGTGTTAAAAAACGTGCAGGGGATTATTGTAATAAATTAACTTAAGAATACTGCTAAATAAAGTGAATGTGCAGGGGTTTATTATGAGTCAGTGGAAGACCCAGGCCTTGTTGATAAGGCCCACTGCAGAGGGGAAGACACTCGATTTGTGGCGTGAGGTTTTGGTCCTGATGGACCTCAGCCTCCTGCCAGAGGGGAGGGTTAAAAACAGTTTGCGTCCAGGGTGGGAGGGGTCGGCCAGAATCTTGCCTGCCCGCTTCAGGGTCCAGGAGGCGTACAGGTCCTGGAGGGACGGCACGTTGCAGCCGATCACCTTCTCCGCACAGCGTTTGATACGCTGCAGCCGGCCCTTGTCCTTGGCAGTGGCTGCAGCGAACCAGACGGTGATGGAGGAGGTGAGGATGGACTCAATGATGGCAGAGTAGAAGTGTACCATCAATGTCTTTGGCAGGCTGAACTTCTTCAGCTGCCGCAGGAAGAACATCCTTTGCTGGGCTTTTTTGCTGAGGGAGCTGATGTTGAGCTCCCACTTGAGGTCCTGGGAGATGATGGCTCCCACCACCAATTCACCAGACGGTCAATCTCCTGCCTGTAGGTGGACTCGTCCCCATCAGAGATGAGTCCAATGAGGGTGGTGTCGTCCGCAAACTTCAGGAGCTGGACTGATTGATGACTGGAGGTGCAGTTGTTTGTATACAAGGAGAAGAGTAGAGGGGAAAGAACGTAGCCTTGAGGGGAACCGGTGCTGATGGAGCGTGAAGCAGAGACGTGTTTCCCCAGCTTCACGCGCTGCTTCCTGTCAGTCAGGAAGTCTCTGATCCACCTGCAGGTGGAGTCGGGCACGTGGAGCTGGGAGAGCTTGTCTTGCAACAGTGAGGGGATGATGGTGTTAAAGGCAGAGCTGAAGTCAACAAACAGGATCCTGGCGTAGGTTAAAAGGGTAGGGTAAAAGCCCCTATCTTGGTCAATTTAAGAGCTAGAACTCTACATTGTTCAAACGCAGCATCTACAGGACACGAGGATCATTCAATTACATTTTTGGTCAAATTTCCCACATGGACCAAATCGTTCGATTGTGTGAAAAGCCCATATCTTGGACAAGGAAAGAGCTAGAGCAGGGGTGTCAAACCCAGTGAACAGTCCTCAAAGTCTTTGTGTCACTTCCCTCCCCAACAGCAAACGAGCAGACTGTCCCAGTAACTCAGCTCAGCTGTGCTCTGGTGGCCTGCAGACACACAGCTGGTCCTTGTATGCAGGAGAATCTAAAGAGTCTCAGAAGAGTCTACTGCCTACAAGGACCTGCAGCAGCAGTTGTGCCAGACTTTCACGAAGTCATGAATCGGAAGCATGAGCGTCTGGTACAACTGGACAGACTCTGCGGAGTCTAGTGGCTACAAGGGCCTGCTGTGCACTACTACAGTCCAGCTGCTCGACTCAGAATAAATACAAATTATTTACATTGTAGTTTCCGAAAAACACATCCTCAACTTGTACTCCTTGTGATCAGCAACTTGTTTCTCTTTATCTGTTTTCTGAAGAGCTGCTGAGAATGCAGTATTCCATTTAACCACAAGAGGGCGACATATACATATTCAACTTCAAAGTTGACGTAGTTTAAAATTGATATCATAATAGCTTTATATACATTAAAGAATCAATATTTACAATATTGATTATTATTGTTATTATTATTATTATTATTATTATTATTTCTTATCCACACATTATTCAACGCTATTGAAATCTGAATAGAGCATAGGTCGGCAATAGGCGACCTATGTTTTTGCTCGTGAGCAAAAACATCTGGCCCGCGAGGTTGTTTGAACTAGATTAGATAATGAAAATGAAGAAACATGAAATCGGACTGCCAGTCTGATGGAGCGGGAGATCGGCAAACGGATCGGTGCGGCGTCGGCAGTGAAGCGGACTCTACTACGTTCCCACCCTCACCTATGGTCACGAACTGTGGGTAGTGACCGAAAGAACGAGATCGCGGGTACAAGCGGCCAAAATGATTTTCCTCCGTAGGGTGGCTGGGCTCTCCCTTAGAGATAGGGTGAGAAGCTCAGTCATCCGGGAGGAGCTCAGAGTTGAGCCGCTGCTCCTTTGCATTGAGAGGAGCCAGTTGAGGTGGCTCGGGCATCAGATCAGGATGCCTCCCAAACGCCTCGCTGGTGAGGTGTTCAGGGCACGTCCCACCGGAAGGAGGCCTCGAGGAAGACCCAGGACACGCTGGGGAGACTATGTCTCCCAGCTGGCCTGCGAACGCCTTGGGATCCCCCGGGAAGAGCTGGACGAAGTGGCCGGGGAGAGGGAGGTCTGGGTCTCCCTGCTAAGGCTGCTGCCACCGCGACCCGACCCCGGATAAGCGAATGAAGACGAGGCGAGACTGCCACTCTCAAAAATGCTCTTTATTTACAAACTTCATTTTCCAAAACAGAAAAATTTCCTCAGTCTAACAATAATGCTTATTTGTTTCTTTTGGATACAAGGGTGAATAAGCACATCAGCGAGGTGCAGCGTGAACGCTCAACATGCAAAAAAAAAATTAAGTCAGTGGACAGTGCCCTGGTGCAGACAGACTGTGAAAAGTAAAACACGAGTTTCAAACATAGCGTAGCCTACTCAAGTTATTACACCAAAAATGTAAACTGATAACAATACAATAAGGAGGCAGTAGTCGAGTGGGTAGAGCTTCCGCTTAAGAACCGGAGGGTTGCCGGTTCGAGTCCCTGCTGAGGTGCCCCTGAGCAAGGCACCGAACCCTCAATTGCTCCCCCCTCTGCGAAGGGTGATAATGTAATGTAAGTCGCTTTGGATAAAAGCGTCCGCCAAATGATCGTAATGTAATGTAATACACTTGCCCTGTCAAATCGGAACAAATCAGTGCAAAAAAGAGGCTCGACCATGGGCTGGAGTGCTCGAAGCTCCTGTTACGACAGAGCAGAAGTGTTACATTTACTGTATGCTTCGTAAGAATTAGGCCTAGCCTACGAGACATTCATTAAAAATTCAGTTCAGATTAGACACTGGTATAGATTACTTACCTAGTGTGAAAAGTGGCATCTCCCGCTTGTCACTATTTTCTGGATATCTGGTGAAATAGACGTCACTTTAATCCTCAGGCAGTTATCCAGATTTTTGTGAGTCAGTCTATTCCTCTCGTGCGTTTTTATTGCATTCATGGCTGAAAATGAGGACTCACACACGTAGGTGGAAGGGAACATTGTCAGAATGTAGTGTGCGACTTTCTTGAGGTTGCTGTATTCCTCGGAGCATAGTCGGCCAACCCAAAAGGCACACAGAGACTCCGCACTTCTCAGCGGATCTCGCACAACTGAGGTGGTTCGGAAATCAATCATTTCAATTTCCAGCGCAGCCTGATCTAAAGAGGGGATCGTTGCTTTTGCCAGGGAGGAGAAGTTGTCGGCTATTTTTACTGCAGGGTCACGTATAAAGTCAATGATGTCTTTGGGGATGGAGTAGTCATCAAACCGAGAGTTGAAGTTGGCTCGTAGCTTCTTGATGAAGTCAACCATCAGCTCCGTCACCTCTCCCGCTGTCCTCTTTAAGGTGCTGAAATGTAGGAGCCTGCCGGTGGATATGTCTGCCTCAAACATCTCAAGCATCCTCGTGAATGACTCCAGTTTTTCAACCATGTCCACGAGTGTTTTGTCTCTCCCCTGTGGCTGAAGGTTCAGCTGGTTTAGGTGGCCAAATATGTCAGATAAAAACGCTACATTGGACATGAACTTTTCATCTTCCAGCAGGATAAGGTGGTCAGCTGCTGCTATGCTCTTGCTCATTCCAAGGAACGCCTTGATCTCATTCAATAGCACGCAGAAGCGATCCAGCGCTTTCCCCTTGCTTAACCAGCGCACATCATTATGAAGTAGCAAGTCATCGTCGGTGGCATCTTCTGACTCTGCCACAAGTTGTCGGAAAAGCCTATGCTGGGTGCTTGATGTACCTCTGACAAAATTAATGACTTTCATGACTTTGTCCATGATATCCCTTAGTTCGCCACTCAGTCTGGCACAAAGGACACTTTGGTGGATGAGGCAGTGCAGCCCATGGATTTGGGGGGCGATTTTTTTCAGCCTAGTCACCAGACCTCTGTGCTTTCCCACCATAGCAGGATTAGGATTAGGTTAACCCTCTCAAATGATAATGAATGCAACTGAAGCAACTCTTCCAGTTTCTCAAATACAACATCTCCAGTGGTGTGCCCTTCTAATGGAATTAGAGACAGCAGCTCTTCCTTGAAATCCTTCCCATCATAATATCTAACATAAACGCACAACTGTGCTACATCTGTTTTGTCAGTGCTCTCGTCTATGGCTAAGGAGAAGTAGTTTGCGCGACTGACACCGTCGATAATTGCACCCTGCACTGCGTCGGACAGCACTTCTATGCGGCCGGCAGCGGTCCTCGCAGAGAGGGACATCTGTTTCACTGACCCGATCACACCATCCATCGACTTGCCGGTATCAAGTTCCTCCAAAACTTTCACCATCATCTCCATAAAGACCTCTGCATCAACAAACGGCTTGTTGTGCTTTGCGAGTACCCACGACGCTTTCAGCGATGCACTCGTTACCTTCTGTTGGGATGTGAGGCCTCGCACCAGGATCCTGCTGCTGTATGCATAACTTCCTTTCAGTGCTTCGATTTTGCGCTGTCGTGCCTCTGTCTTCGGAGGGAATGCAACCTTGAAATTAGCATGCTTCGTTTCGTGGTGCCGTCTAATATAATACTCTTTGCATACAGAGACACCCTCGTTACATATCAGGCATGTGGGCTTTGCATTTATAAAGCTGGGGAGGATGAAAGCATATTTCTCTGTCCATTCTTCATGAAATATCTTATTTTCGTTGTCAGTTTTGCTCTTCAGATTTTTTGATACAGCCATTTTTTGACACTTATCCACTTTGACTTTTTTTTGGATGGGCCATATCTTGGCCTAGGAAACACACAAAAAGCCCCAAATTCACACACAACATCCCCATGGCACCAGGATTCTTTGGTGCAAGTTTGGAGTCATTTTGACAATTTTGTCCAAATTCCAATTCCTTTAAAAGCCCATATCTTGGACAAGGAGGAAGCTAAAGAGCTCAAAAAATCCACACACACACTCTGGGGGGCACGATGATTCATTGGTATGAGTTTAAAGAAAATTAAAATTTGGTCATTTTTTTCAGAGGAGGTAAGGGGGGACTTATCCACTTTGACTTTTTTTTGGATGGGCCATATCTTGGCCTAGGAAACACACAAAAAGCCCCAAATTCACACACAACATCCCCATGGCACCAAGATTGTTTGGTGCAAGTTTGGTGTCATTTTGACAATTTTGACCGAAATCCAATTCCTTTAAAAGCCCATATCTTGGACAAGGAAGAAGCTAAAGAGCTCAAAAAATCCACACACACACTCTGGGGGGCACGATGATTCATTGGTATGAGTTTAAAGAAAATTTAAACTTTGGTCATTTTTTTCAGAGGAGGTAAGTGGGGACCCTTATCCACTTTGACTTTTTTTTGGATGGGCCATATCTTGGCCTAGGGAACACACAAAAAGCCCCAAATTCACACACAACATCCCCATGGCACCAGGATTCTTTGGTGCAAGTTTGGAGTCATTTTGACAATTTTGACCGAAATCCAATTCCTTTAAAAGCCCAAATTTTTGGACAAGGAAGAAACTAAAGAGCTCAAAAAATCCCCACACACACTCTGGGAGGCACGATGATTCATTGGTATGAGTTTAAAGAAAATTTAAATTTTGGTCATTTTTTTCAGAGGAGGTAAGGGGGACCCTTATCCACTTTGACTTTTTTTGGATGGGCCATATGTTGGCCTAGGAAACACACAAAAAGCTCCAAATTCACACACAACATCCCCATGGCACCAGGATTCTTTGGTGCAAGTTTGGTGTCATTTTGACAATTTTGGCCCGAAATCCAATTCCTCGAAAAGCCCATATCTGTGACAAGGAAGGAGATAGAGAGCTAAAATTTCAGACGCAGCATCCAGGCAGGAATGGTATGAATTTGTGTAAATTTGGGGCAAATTGGGGAATATTGAAAATTTTCTAAAAATGTTGACCCGTGGGTCATCGATTTTTGAAACTGGAGAAAACTTGAAAAGCCCATATCTGTGACAAGGAAGGAGATAGAGAGCTCAAAAAATCCACACACACACTCTGGGGGGCACGATGATTCATTGGTATGAGTTTAAAGAAAATTAAAATTTTGGTCATTTTTTTCAGAGGAGGTAACGGGGGACTTATCCACTTTGACTTTTTTTTGGATGGGCCATATCTTGGCCTAGGAAACACACAAAAAGCCCCAAATTCACACACAACATCCCCATGGCACCAAGATTGTTTGGTGCAAGTTTGGTGTCATTTTGACAATATTGACCGAAATCCAATTCCTTTAAAAGCCCATATCTTGGACAAGGAAGAAGCTAAAGAGCTCAAAAAATCCACACACACACTCTGGGGGGCACGATGATTCATTGGTATGAGTTTAAAGAAAATTTAAACTTTGGTCATTTTTTTCAGAGGAGGTAAGTGGGGACCCTTATCCACTTTGACTTTTTTTTGGATGGGCCATATCTTGGCCTAGGGAACACACAAAAAGCCCCAAATTCACACACAACATCCCCATGGCACCAGGATTCTTTGGTGCAAATTTGGAGTCATTTTGACAATTTTGACCGAAATCCAATTCCTTTAAAAGCCCAAATTTTTGGACAAGGAAGAAACTAAAGAGCTCAAAAAATCCCCACACACACTCTGGGAGGCACGATGATTCATTGGTATGAGTTTAAAGAAAATTTAAATTTTGGTCATTTTTTTCAGAGGAGGTAAGGGGGACCCTTATCCACTTTGACTTTTTTTGGATGGGCCATATGTTGGCCTAGGAAACACACAAAAAGCTCCAAATTCACACACAACATCCCCATGGCACCAGGATTCTTTGGTGCAAGTTTGGTGTCATTTTGACAATTTTGGCCCGAAATCCAATTCCTCGAAAAGCCCATATCTGTGACAAGGAAGGAGATAGAGAGCTAAAATTTCAGACGCAGCATCCAGGCAGGAATGGTATGAATTTGTGTAAATTTGGGGCAAATTGGGGAATATTGAAAATTTTCTAAAAATGTTGACCCGTGGGTCATCGATTTTTGAAACTGGAGAAAACTTGAAAAGCCCATATCTGTGACAAGGAAGGAGATAGAGAGCTAAAATTTCAGACGCAGCATCCAGACAGAAATGCCATCAATGTGTGTAAATTTGGGGCAAATTGGGGAATATTGAAAATTTTCTAAAAATGTTGACCCGGGTCATCAATTTTTTAAAACTGGAGAAAACTTGAAAAGCCCATATCTGTGACAAGGAAGGAGATAGAGAGCTAAAATTTCAGACGCAGCATCCAGGCAGAAATGCCATCAATGTGTGTAAATTTGGGGCAAATTGGGGAATATTGAAAATTTTCTAAAAATGTTGACCCGCGGGTCATCGATTCTTGAAACTAGAGAAAACTTGAAAAGCCCATATCTGTGACAAGGAAGGAGATAGAGAGCTACAATTTCAGACGCAGCATCCAGGCAGAAATCCCATCAATGTGTGTATATTTGGGGCAAATTGGGGAATATTGAAAATTTTCTAAAAATGTTGACCCGGGTCATCAATTTTTGAAACTGGAGAAAACTTGAAAAGCCCATATCTGTGACAAGAAAGGAGATAGAGAGCTAAAATTTCAGACGCAGCATCCAGGCAGAAATGCCATCAACGTGTGTAAATTTGGGGCAAATTGAGGAATATTGAAAATTTTGGAAAAAAGTTGACCCCCGGGTCATCGATTTTTGAAACTGGAGAAAACTTTAAAAGCCCATATCTGTGACAAGGAAGGAGATAGAGAGCTACAATTTCAGACTCAGCATCCAGACAGAAATGCCATCAATGTGTGTAAATTTGGGGCAAATTGGGGAATATTGAAAATTTTCTTAAAAATGTTGACCCGCGGGTCATCGATTCTTGTAACTAGAGAAAACTTGAAAAGCCCATATCTGTGACAAGGAAGGAGATAGAGAGCTAAAATTTCAGACGCAGCATCCAGGCAGAAATGCCATCAATGTGTGGAAATTTGGGGCATATTGGGGAATATTGAAAATTTTCTAAAAATGTTGACCCGGGTCATCAATTTTTGAAACTGGAGAAAACTTGAAAAGCCCATATCTGTGACAAGGAAGGAGATAGAGAGCTAAAATTTCAGGCGCAGCATCCAGGCAGAAATGCCATCAATGTGTGTAAATTTGGGGCAAATTGGGGAATATTGAAAATTTTCTTAAAATGTTGACCCGGGTCATCAATTTTTGAAACTGGAGAAAACTTGAAAAGCCCATATCTGTGACAAGGAAGGAGATAGAGAGCTAAAATTTCAGGCGCAGCATCCAGGCAGAAATGCCATCAATGTGTGTAAATTTGGGGCAAATTGGGGAATATTGAAAATTTTCTAAAAATGTTGACCCGGGTAATCGATTCTTGTAACTAGAGAAAACTTGAAAAGCCCATGTCTGTGACAAGGAAGGAGATAGAGAGCTACAATTTCAGACGCAGCATCCAGGCAGAAATGCCATCAATGTGTGTAAATTTGGGGCAAATTGGGGAATATTGAAAATTTGGGAAAAAAGTTGACCCGGGTCATCGATTGTTGTAACAAGAGAAAACTTGAGAAGCCCATGTCTGTGACAAAGAGGAGATAGAGAGCTACAATTCCAGACGCAGCATCCAGGCAGAAATGCCATCAATGTGTGTAAATTTGGGGCAAATTGGGGAATATAAAAAATTTTCTAAAAATGTTGACCCGGGTCATCAATTTTTGAAACTGAAGAAAACTTTTAAAGCCCATATCTGTGACAAGGAAGGAGATAGAGAGCTAAAATTTCAGGCGCAGCATCCAGGCAGAAATGCCATCAATGTGTGTAAATATGGGGCAAATTGGGTAATATTGAAAGTTTTGGAAAAAAGTTGATCCCCGGGTCATCGATTTTTGGAACTGGAGAAAACTTTAAAAGCCCATATCTGTGACGAGGAAGGAGATATAGAGCTAAAATTTCAGACGCAGCATCCAGGCAGAAATGCCATCAATGTGTGTAAATTTGGGGCAAATTGGGGAATATTGAAAATTTTCTAAAAATGTTGACCCGGGTCATCGATTCTTGTAACTAGAGAAAACTTGAAAAGCCCATGTCTGTGACAAGGAAGGAGATAAAGAGCTACAATTTCAGACGCAGCATCCAGGCAGAAATGCCATCAATGTGTGTAAATTTGGGGCAAATTGGGGAATATTGAAAATTTTCTTAAAAATGTTGACCCGCGGGTCATCGATTCTTGTAACTAGACAAAACTTGAAAAGCCCATATCTGTGACAAGGAAGGAGATAGAGAGCTACAATTTCAGACGCAGCATCCAGGCAGAAATGCCATCAATGTGTGGAAATTTGGGGCAAATTGGGGAATATTGAAAATTTTCTAAAAATGTTGACCCGCGCGGGTCATCGATTCTTGAAATTAGAGAAAACTTGAAAAGCCCATATCTGTGACAAGGAAGGAGATAGAGAGCTACAATTTCAGACGCAGCATCCAGGCAGAAATGCCATCAATGTGTGTAAATTTGGGGCAAATTGGGGAATATTGAAAATTTTCTAATAATGTTGACCCGGTTCATCAATTTTTGAAACTGGAGAAAACTTGAAAAGCCCATATCTGTGACAAGAAAGGAGATAGAGAGCTAAAATTTCAGACGCAGCATCCAGGCAGAAATGCCATCAACGTGTGTAAATTTGGGGCAAATTGGGGAATATTGAAAATTTTGGAAAAAAGTTGACCCCCGGGTCATCGATTTTTGAAACTGGAGAAAACTTGAAAAGCCCATATCTGTGACAAGGAAGGAGATAGAGAGCTAAAATTTCAGACTCAGCATCCAGACAGAAATGCCATCAATGTGTGTAAATTTGGGGCAAATTGGGGAATATTGAAAATTTTCTTAAAAATGTTGACCCGCGGGTCATCGATTCTTGTAACTAGAGAAAACTTGAAAAGCCCATATCTGTGACAAGGAAGGAGATAGAGAGCTAAAATTTCAGACGCAGCATCCAGGCAGAAATGCCATCAATGTGTGTAAATTTGGGGCAAATTGGGGAATATTGAAAATTTTCTAAAAATGTTGACCCGCGGGTCATCGATTCTTGAAATTAGAGAAAACTTGAAAAGCCCATATCTGTGACAAGGAAGGAGATAGAGAGCTCCAATTTCAGACGCAGCATCCAGGCAGAAATGCCATCAATGTGTGTAAATTTGGGGCAAATTGGGGAATATTGAAAGTTTTGGAAAAAAGTTGATCACCGGGTCATCGATTCTTGTAACTAGAGAAAACTTGAAAAGCCCATGTCTGTGACAAGGACGGAGATAGAGAGCTACAATTCCAGACGCAGCATCCAGGCAGAAATGCCATCAATGTGTGTAAATTTGGGGCAAATTGGGGAATATTGAAAATTTTCTAAAAATGTTGACCCGGGTCATCAATTTTTGAAACTGGAGAAAACTTTTAAAGCCCATATCTGTGACAAGGAAGGAGATATAGAGCTAAAATTTCAGACGCAGCATCCAGGCAGAAATGCCATCAATGTGTGTAAATTTGGGGCAAATTGGGGAATATTGAAAATTTTCTAAAAATGTTGACCCGGGTCATCGATTCTTGTAACTAGAGAAAACTTGAAAAGCCCATGTCTGTGACAAGGAAGGAGATAGAGAGCTACAATTTCAGACGCAGAATCCAGGCAGAAATGCCATCAATGTGTGTAAATTTGGGGAAAATTGGGGAATATTGAAAATTTCCTAAAAATGTTGACCCGGGTCATCGATTCTTGTAAGTAGAGAAAACTTGAAAAACCCATGTCTGTGACAAAGAAGGAGATAGAGATCTACAATTTCAGGCGCAGCATCCAGGCAGAAATGCCATCAATGTGTGTAAATTTGGGGCAAATTGGGGAATATTGAAAATTTTCTAAAAATGTTGACCCGGGTCATCAATTTTTGAAACTGGAGAAAACTTGAAAAGCCCATATCTGTGACAAGGAAGGATATAGAGAGCTACAATTTCAGACGCAGCATCCAGGCAGAAATGCCATCAATGTGTGTAAATTTGGGGCAAATTGGGGAATATTGAAAATTTTCTAAAAATGTTGACCCGGGTCATCGATTCTTGTAAGTAGAGAAAACTTGAAAAGCCCATGTCTGTGACAAGGAAGGAGATAGAGAGCTACAATTTCAGGCGCAGCATCCAGGCAGAAATGCCATCAATGTGTGTAAATTTGGGGCAAATTGGGGAATATTGAAAATTTTCTTAAAATGTTGACACGGGTCATCAATTTTTGAAACTGGAGAAAACTTGAAAAGCCCATGTCTGTGACAAGGAAGGAGATAGAGAGCTAAAATTTCAGGCGCAGCATCCAGGCAGAAATGCCATCAATGTGTGTAAATTTGGGGCAAATTGGGGAATATTGAAAATTTTGGAAAAAAGTTGACCCCCGGGTCATCGATTTTTGAAACTGGAGAAAACTTGAAAAGCCCATATCTGTGACAAGGAAGGAGATAGAGAGCTACAATTTCAGACGCAGCATCCAGGCAGAAATGCCATCAATTTGTGTAAATTTGGGGCAAATTGGGGAATATTGAAAATTTTCTAATAATGTTGACCCGGGTCATCAATTTTTGAAAGTGGAGAAAACTTGAAAAGCCCATATCTGTGACAAGAAAGGAGATAGAGAGCTAAAATTTCAGACGCAGCATCCAGGCAGAAATGCCATCAATGTGTGTAAATTTGGGGCAAATTGGGTAATATTGAAAGTTTTGGAAAAAAGTTGATCCCCGGGTCATCGATTCTTGTAAGTAGAGAAAACTTGAAAAGCCCATGTCTGTGACAAGGAAGGAGATAGAGAGCTACAATTTCAGGCGCAGCATCCAGGCAGAAATGCCATCAATGTGTGTAAATTTGGGGCAAATTGGGGAATATCGAAAATTTTCCACAAATGTTGACCCGGGTCATCAATTTTTGAAACTGGAGAAAACTTGAAAAGCCCATGTCTGTGACAAGGAAGGAGATAGAGAGCTAAAATTTCAGGCGCAGCATCCAGGCAGAAATGCCATCAATGTGTGTAAATTTGGGGCAAATTGGGGAATATTGAAAATTTTGGAAAAAAGTTGACCCCCGGGTCATCGATTTTTGGAACTGGAGAAAACTTGAAAAGCCCATATCTGTGACAAGGAAGGAGATAGAGAGCTACAATTTCAGACGCAGCATCCAGGCAGAAATGCCATCAATTTGTGTAAATTTGGGACAAATTGGGGAATATTGAAAATTTTCTAAAAATGTTGACCCGCGGGTCATCGATTCTTGTAACTACAGAAAACTTGAAAAGCCCATGTCTGTGACAAGGAAGGAGATAGAGAGCTAAAATTTCAGGCGCAGCATCCAGGCAGAAATGCCATCAATTTGTGTAAATTTGGGGCAAATTGGGGAATATTGAAAATTTTCTAAAAATGTTGACCCGGGTCATCAATTTTTGAAACTGGAGAAAACTTTAAAAGCCCATATCTGTGACAAGGAAGGAGATAGAGAGCTAAAATTTCAGACGCAGCATCCAGGCAGAAATGCCATCAATGTGTGTAAATTTGGGGCAAATTGGGTAATATTGAAAATTTTCTTAAAAATGTTGACCCGCGGGTCATCGATTCTTGTAACTAGAGAAAACTTGAAAAGCCCATGTCTGTGACAAGGAAGGAGATAGAGAGCTAAAATTTCAGACGCAGCATCCAGACATAAATGCCATCAATTTGTGTAAATTTGGGACAAATTGGGGAATATTGAAAATTTTCTTAAAAATGTTGACCCGCGGGTCATCGATTCTTGAAACTAGAGAAAACTTGAAAAGCCCATATCTGTGACAAGGAAGGAGATAGAGAGCTACAATTTCAGACGCAGCATCCAGGCAGAAATGCCATCAATTTGTGTAAATTTGGGACAAATTGGGGGATATTGAAAATTTTCTAAAAATGTTGACCCGGGTCATCGATTCTTGTAACTACAGAAAACTTGAAAAGCCCATGTCTGTGACAAGGAAGGAGATAGAGAGCTACGATTTCAGACGCAGCATCCAGGCAGAAATGCCATCAATGTGTGTAAATTTGGGGCAAATTGGGGAATATTGAAAGTTTTGGAAAAAAGTTGATCCCCGGGTCATCGATTTTTGAAACTGGAGAAAACTTGAAAAGCCCATATCTGTGACAAGAAAGGAGATAGAGAGCTAAAATTTCAGACGCAGCATCCAGGCAGAAATGCCATCAATGTGTGTAAATTTGGGGCAAATTGGGGAATATTGAAAATTTTCTAAAAATGTTGACCCGGGTCATCAATTTTTGAAACTGGAGAAAACTTGAAAAGCCCATATCTGTGACAAGGAAGGAGATAGAGAGCTAAAATTTCAGGCGCAGCATCCAGGCAGAAATGCCATCAATGTGTGTAAATTTGGGGCAAATTGGGGAATATTGAAAATTTTGGAAAAAAGTTGACCCGGGTCATCGATTCTTGTAAGTAGAGAAAACTTGAAAAGCCCATGTCTGTGACAAGGAAGGAGATAGAGAGCTACAATTTCAGGCGCAGCATCCAGGCAGAAATGCCATCAATGTGTGTAAATTTGGGGCAAATTGGGGAATATCGAAAATTTTCCACAAATGTTGACCCGGGTCATCAATTTTTGAAACTGGAGAAAACTTGAAAAGCCCATGTCTGTGACAAGGAAGGAGATAGAGAGCTAAAATTTCAGAAGCAGCATCCAGGCAGAAATGCCATCAATGTGTGTAAATTTGGGGCAAATTGGGGAATATTGAAAATTTTCTACAAATGTTGACCCGGGTTATCGATTCTTGTAAGTAGAGAAAACTTGAAAAGCCCATGTCTGTGACAAGGAAGGAGATAGAGAGCTACAATTTCAGACGCAGCATCCAGGCAGAAATGCCATCAATGTGTGTAAATTTGGGGCAAATTGGGGAATATTGAAAATTTTCGAAAAAAGTTGACCCGGGTCATCAATTTTTGAAACTGGAGAAAACTTGAAAAGCCCATATCTGTGACAAGGAAGGAGATAGAGAGCTACAATTTCAGACGCAGCATCCAGGCAGAAATGCCATCAATTTGTGTAAATTTGGGACAAATTGGGGGATATTGAAAATTTTCTAAAAATGTTGACCCGCGGGTCATCGATTCTTGTAACTACAGAAAACTTGAAAAGCCCATGTCTGTGACAAGGAAGGAGATAGAGAGCTACGATTTCAGACGCAGCATCCAGGCAGAAATGCCATCAATGTGTGTATATTTGGGGCAAATTGGGTAATATTGAAAATTTTCTAAAAATGTTGACCCGGGTCATCGATTTTTGAAACTGGAGAAAACTTTGAAAGCCCATATCTGTGACAAGGAAGGAGATAGAGAGCTAAAATTTCAGACGCAGCATCCAGGCAGAAATGCCATCAATGTGTGTAAATTTGGGGCAAATTGGGGAATATTGAAAATTTTCTTAAAATGTTGACCCGCGGGACATCAATTTTTGAAACTGGAGAAAACTTGAAAAGCCCATATCTGTGACAAGGAAGGAGATAGAGAGCTAAAATTTCAGGCGCAGCATCCAGGCAGAAATGCCATCAATGTGTGTAAATTTGGGGCAAATTGGGTAATATTGAAAGCTTTGGAAAAAAGTTGATCACCGGGGTCATCGATTTTTGAAACTGGAGAAAACTTTAAAAGCCCATATCTGTGACAAGGAAGGAGATAGAGAGCTAAAATTTCAGACGCAGCATCCAGGCAGAAATGCCATCAATGTGTGTAAATTTGGGGCAAATTGGGTAATATTGAAAGTTTTGGAAAAAAGTTGATCCCCGGGTCATCGATTTTTGAAACTGGAGAAAACTTTAAAAGCCCATATCTGTGACAAGGAAGGAGATAGAGAGCTAAAATTTCAGAAGCAGCATCCAGGCAGAAATGCCATCAATGTGTGTAAATTTGGGGCAAATTGGGGAATATTGAAAATTTTCTACAAATGTTGACCCGGGTCATCAATTTTTGAAACTGGAGAAAACTTGAAAAGCCCATATCTGTGACAAGGAAGGAGATAGAGAGCTACAATTTCAGACGCACCATCCAGACAGAAATGCCATCAATGTGTGTAAATTTGGGGCAAATTGGGTAATATTGAAAATTTTCTTAAAAATGTTGACCCGCGGGTCATCGATTCTTGTAACTAGAGAAAACTTGAAAAGCCCATGTCTGTGACAAGGAAGGAGATAGAGAGCTAAAATTTCAGACGCAGCATCCAGACATAAATGCCATCAATTTGTGTAAATTTGGGACAAATTGGGGAATATTGAAAATTTTCTAAAAATGTTGACCCGCCGGTCATCGATTCTTGAAACTAGAGAAAACTTGAAAAGCCCATATCTGTGACAAGGAAGGAGATAGAGAGCTAAAATTTCAGACGCAGCATCCAGGCAGAAATGCCATCAATGTGTGTAAATTTGGGGCAAATTGGGGAATATTGAAAATTTTCTAAAAATGTTGACCCGGGTCATCGATTCTTGTAAGTAGAGAAAACTTGAAAAGCCCCTGTCTGTGACAAGGAAGGAGATAGAGAGCTACAATTTCAGACGCAGCATCCAGGCAGAAATGCCATCAATGTGTGTAAATTTGGGGCAAATTGGGGAATATTGAACATTTTTGAAAAAAGTTGACCCGGGTCATCAATTTTTGAAACTGGAGAAAACTTGAAAAGCCCATATCTGTGACAAGGAAGGAGATAGAGAGCTACAATTTCAGACGCAGCATCCAGGCAGAAATGCCATCAATTTGTGTAAATTTGGGACAAATTGGGGGATATTGAAAATTTTCTACAAATGTTGACCCGGGTCATCAATTTTTGAAACTGGAGAAAACTTGAAAAGCCCATATCTGTGACAAGGAAGGAGATAGAGAGCTACAATTTCAGACGCAGCATCCAGACAGAAATGCCATCAATGTGTGTAAATTTGGGGCAAATTGGGGAATATTGAGAATTTTCTTAAAAATGTTGACCCGCGGGTCATCGATTCTTGTAACTAGAGAAAACTTGAAAAGCCCATGTCTGTGACAAGGAAGGAGATAGAGAGCTAAAATTTCAGACGCAGCATCCAGGCAGAAATGCCATCAATGTGTGTAAATTTGGGGCAAATTGGGGAATATTGAAAATTTTCTAAAAATGTTGACCCCCGGGTCATCGATTCTTGAAACTAGAGAAAACTTGAAAAGCCCATATCTGTGACAAGGAAGGTGATAGAGAGCTACAATTTCAGACGCAGCATCCAGGCAGAAATCCCATCAATGTGTGTATATTTGGGGCAAATTGGGGAATATTGAAAGTTTTGGAAAAAAGTTGATCCGGGTCATCGATTTTTGAAACTGGAGAAAACTTTGAAAGCCCATATCTGTGACAAGGAAGGAGATAGAGAGCTACAATTTCAGACGCAGCATCCAGGCAGAAATGCCATCAATGTGAGTAAATTCGGGGCAAATTGGGGAATATTGAAAGTTTTGGAAAAAAGTTGATCCCCGGGTCAGCGATTCTTGAAACAAGAGAAAACTTGAAAAGCCCATATCTGTGACAAGGAAGGAGATAGAGAGCTACAATTTCAGACGCAGCATCCAGGCAGAAATGCCATCAATGTGTGTAAATTTGGGACAAATTGGGGAATGTTGAAAATTTTGGAAAAAAGTTGACCCCCGGGTCATCGATTTTTGAAACTGGCGAAAACTTGAAAAGCCCATATCTGTGACAAGGAAGGAGATAGAGAGCTAAAATTTCAGGCGCAGCATCCAGGCAGAAATGCCATCAATGTGTGTAAATTTGGGGCAAATTGGGGAATATTGAAAATTTTCTAAAAATGTTGACCCGGGTCATCGATTTTTGAAACTGGAGAAAACTTTAAAAGCCCATGTCTGTGACAAGGAAGGAGATAGAGAGCTACAATTTCAGACGCAGCATCCAGGCAGAAATGCCATCAATGTGTGTAAATTTGGGGCAAATTGGGTAATATTGAAAGTTTTGGAAAAAAGTTGATCCCCGGGTCATCGATTTTTGAAACTGGAGAAAACTTTAAAAGCCCATATCTGTGACAAGGAAGGAGATAGAGAGCTAAAATTTCAGAAGCAGCATCCAGGCAGAAATGCCATCAATGTGTGTAAATTTGGGGCAAATTGGCGAATATTGAAAATTTTGGAAAAAAGTTGACCCCCGGGTCATCAATTTTTGAAACTTGAGAAAACTTGAAAAGCCCATATCTGTGACAAGGAAGGAGATAGAGAGCTACAATTTCAGACGCAGCATCCAGGCAGAAATGCCATCAATGTGTGTAAATTTGGGGCAAATTGGGGAATATTAAAAATTTTGGAAAAAAGTTGACCCCCGGGTCATCGATTTTTGAAACTGGAGAAAACTTGAAAAGCCCATATCTGTGACAAGGAATGAGATAGAGAGCTACAATGTCAGACGCAGCATCCAGGCAGAAATGCCATCAATGTGTGTAAATTTGGGGCAAATTGGGGAATATTGAAAATTTTGGAAAAAAGTTGACCCCCGGGTCATCGATT
The DNA here is from genome assembly GCF_046128005.1 of Genypterus blacodes. Classification (NCBI taxonomy): domain Eukaryota; kingdom Metazoa; phylum Chordata; class Actinopteri; order Ophidiiformes; family Ophidiidae; genus Genypterus; species Genypterus blacodes. The sequence continues at coordinate 653,097 of NW_027466998.1, read as the reverse complement.
TTTGAAACTGGAGAAAACTTTAAAAGCCCATATCTGTGACAAGGAAGGAGATAGAGAGCTACAATTTCAGACGCAGCATCCAGGCAGAAATGCCATCAATGTGTGTAAATTTGGGGCAAATTGGGGAATATTGAAAATTTTGGAAAAAAGTTGACCCCTGGGTCATCGATTTTTGAAACTGGAGAAAACTTGAAAAGCCCATATCTGTGACAAGGAAGGAGATAGAGAGCTACAATTTCAGACGCAGCATCCAGGCAGAAATGCCATCAATGTGTGTAAATTTGGGGCAAATTGGGGAATATTGAAAATTTTCTAAAAATGTTGACCCGGGTCATCGATTTTTGAAACTGGAGAAAACTTGAAAAGCCCATATCTGTGACAAGGAAGGAGATAGAGAGCTACAATTTCAGACGCAGCATCCAGGCAGAAATGCCATCAATGTGTGTAAATTTGGGGCAAATTGGGGAATGTTGAAAATTTAGGAAAAAAGTTGACCCCCGGGTCATCGATTTTTGAAACTGGAGAAAACTTGAAAAGCCCATATCTGTGACAAGGAAGGAGATAGAGAGCTACAATTTCAGACGCAGCATCCAGGCAGAAATGCCATCAACGTGTGTAAATTTGGGGCAAATTGGGGAATATTGAAAATTTTGGAAAAAAGTTGACCCCCGGGTCATCGATTTTTGAAACTGGAGAAAACTTGAAAAGCCCATATCTGTGACAAGGAAGGAGATAGAGAGCTAAAATTTCAGACTCAGCATCCAGACAGAAATGCCATCAATGTGTGTAAATTTGGGGCAAATTGGGGAATATTGAAAATTTTCTTAAAAATGTTGACCCGCGGGTCATCGATTCTTGTAACTAGAGAAAACTTGAAAAGCCCATATCTGTGACAAGGAAGGAGATAGAGAGCTAAAATTTCAGACGCAGCATCCAGGCAGAAATGCCATCAATGTGTGTAAATTTGGGGCAAATTGGGGAATATTGAAAATTTTCTAAAAATGTTGACCCGCGGGTCATCGATTCTTGAAATTAGAGAAAACTTGAAAAGCCCATATCTGTGACAAGGAAGGAGATAGAGAGCTCCAATTTCAGACGCAGCATCCAGGCAGAAATGCCATCAATGTGTGTAAATTTGGGGCAAATTGGGGAATATTGAAAGTTTTGGAAAAAAGTTGATCACCGGGTCATCGATTCTTGTAACTAGAGAAAACTTGAAAAGCCCATGTCTGTGACAAGGACGGAGATAGAGAGCTACAATTCCAGACGCAGCATCCAGGCAGAAATGCCATCAATGTGTGTAAATTTGGGGCAAATTGGGGAATATTGAAAATTTTCTAAAAATGTTGACCCGGGTCATCAATTTTTGAAACTGGAGAAAACTTTTAAAGCCCATATCTGTGACAAGGAAGGAGATAGAGAGCTAAAATTTCAGGCGCAGCATCCAGGCAGAAATGCCATCAATGTGTGTAAATTTGGGGCAAATTGGGTAATATTGAAAGTTTTGGAAAAAAGTTGATCCCCGGGTCATCGATTTTTGGAACTGGAGAAAACTTTAAAAGCCCATATCTGTGACAAGGAAGGAGATATAGAGCTAAAATTTCAGACGCAGCATCCAGGCAGAAATGCCATCAATGTGTGTAAATTTGGGGCAAATTGGGGAATATTGAAAATTTTCTAAAAATGTTGACCCGGGTCATCGATTCTTGTAACTAGAGAAAACTTGAAAAGCCCATGTCTGTGACAAGGAAGGAGATAGAGAGCTACAATTTCAGACGCAGAATCCAGGCAGAAATGCCATCAATGTGTGTAAATTTGGGGAAAATTGGGGAATATTGAAAATTTCCTAAAAATGTTGACCCGGGTCATCGATTCTTGTAAGTAGAGAAAACTTGAAAAACCCATGTCTGTGACAAAGAAGGAGATAGAGATCTACAATTTCAGGCGCAGCATCCAGGCAGAAATGCCATCAATGTGTGTAAATTTGGGGCAAATTGGTGAATATTGAAAATTTTCTAAAAATGTTGACCCGGGTCATCAATTTTTGAAACTGGAGAAAACTTGAAAAGCCCATATCTGTGACAAGGAAGGATATAGAGAGCTACAATTTCAGACGCAGCATCCAGGCAGAAATGCCATCAATGTGTGTAAATTTGGGGCAAATTGGGGAATATTGAAAATTTCCAAAAATGTTGACCCGGGTCATCGATTCTTGTAAGTAGAGAAAACTTGAAAAGCCCATGTCTGTGACAAGGAAGGAGATAGAGAGCTACAATTTCAGGCGCAGCATCCAGGCAGAAATGCCATCAATGTGTGTAAATTTGGGGCAAATTGGGGAATATTGAAAATTTTCTTAAAATGTTGACACGGGTCATCAATTTTTGAAACTGGAGAAAACTTGAAAAGCCCATGTCTGTGACAAGGAAGGAGATAGAGAGCTAAAATTTCAGGCGCAGCATCCAGGCAGAAATGCCATCAATGTGTGTAAATTTGGGGCAAATTGGGGAATATTGAAAATTTTGGAAAAAAGTTGACCCGCGGGTCATCGATTTTTGAAACTGGAGAAAACTTGAAAAGCCCATATCTGTGACAAGGAAGGAGATAGAGAGCTACAATTTCAGACGCAGCATCCAGGCAGAAATGCCATCAATTTGTGTAAATTTGGGACAAATTGGGGGATATTGAAAATTTTCTAAAAATGTTGACCCGGGTCATCGATTCTTGTAACTACAGAAAACTTGAAAAGCCCATGTCTGTGACAAGGAAGGAGATAGAGAGCTACGATTTCAGACGCAGCATCCAGGCAGAAATGCCATCAATGTGTGTAAATTTGGGGCAAATTGGGGAATATTGAAAATTTTCTAAAAATGTTGACCCGGGTCATCAATTTTTGAAACTGGAGAAAACTTTAAAAGCCCATATCTGTGACAAGGAAGGAGATAGAGAGCTAAAATTTCAGACGCAGCATCCAGGCAGAAATGCCATCAATGTGTGTAAATTTGAGGCAAATTGGGGAATATTGAAAATTTTCTAAAAATGTTGACCCGGGTCATCAATTTTTGAAACTGGAGAAAACTTGAAAAGCCCATATCTGTGACAAGAAAGGAGATAGAGAGCTAAAATTTCAGACGCAGCATCCAGGCAGAAATGCCATCAATGTGTGTAAATTTGGGGCAAATTGGGTAATATTGAAAGTTTTGGAAAAAAGTTGATCCCCGGGTCATCGATTTTTGAAACTGGAGAAAACTTGAAAAGCCCATATCTGTGACAAGAAAGGAGATAGAGAGCTAAAATTTCAGACGCAGCATCCAGGCAGAAATGCCATCAATTTGTGTAAATTTGGGACAAATTGGGGAATATTGAAAATTTTATAAAAATGTTGACCCGCGGGTCATCGATTCTTGTAACTACAGAAAAAACTTGAAAAGCCCATGTCTGTGACAAGGAAGGAGATAGAGAGCTACAATTTCAGACGCAGCATCCAGGCAGAAATGCCATCAATGTGTGTAAATTTGGGGCAAATTGGGTAATATTGAAAATTTTCTTAAAAATGTTGACCCGCGGGTCATCGATTCTTGTAACTAGAGAAAACTTGAAAAGCCCATGTCTGTGACAAGGAAGGAGATAGAGAGCTAAAATTTCAGACGCAGCATCCAGACATAAATGCCATCAATTTGTGTAAATTTGGGACAAATTGGGGAATATTGAAAATTTTCTAAAAATGTTGACCCGCGGGTCATCGATTCTTGAAACTAGAGAAAACTTGAAAAGCCCATATCTGTGACAAGGAAGGAGATAGAGAGCTAAAATTTCAGACGCAGCATCCAGGCAGAAATGCCATCAATGTGTGTAAATTTGGGGCAAATTGGGGAATATTGAAAATTTTCTAAAAATGTTGACCCGGGTCATCGATTCTTGTAAGTAGAGAAAACTTGAAAAGCCCATGTCTGTGACAAGGAAGGAGATAGAGAGCTACAATTTCAGACGCAGCATCCAGGCAGAAATGCCATCAATGTGTGTAAATTTGGGGCAAATTGGGGAATATTGAAAATTTTCGAAAAAAGTTGACCCGGGTCATCAATTTTTGAAACTGGAGAAAACTTGAAAAGCCCATATCTGTGACAAGGAAGGAGATAGAGAGCTACAATTTCAGACGCAGCATCCAGGCAGAAATGCCATCAATTTGTGTAAATTTGGGACAAATTGGGGGATATTGAAAATTTTCTAAAAATGTTGACCCGCGGGTCATCGATTCTTGTAACTACAGAAAACTTGAAAAGCCCATGTCTGTGACAAGGAAGGAGATAGAGAGCTACGATTTCAGACGCAGCATCCAGGCAGAAATGCCATCAATGTGTGTATATTTGGGGCAAATTGGGTAATATTGAAAATTTTCTAAAAATGTTGACCCGGGTCATCGATTTTTGAAACTGGAGAAAACTTTGAAAGCCCATATCTGTGACAAGGAAGGAGATAGAGAGCTAAAATTTCAGACGCAGCATCCAGGCAGAAATGCCATCAATGTGTGTAAATTTGGGGCAAATTGGGGAATATTGAAAATTTTCTTAGAATGTTGACCCGCGGGACATCAATTTTTGAAACTGGAGAAAACTTGAAAAGCCCATATCTGTGACAAGGAAGGAGATAGAGAGCTAAAATTTCAGGCGCAGCATCCAGGCAGAAATGCCATCAATGTGTGTAAATTTGGGGCAAATTGGGTAATATTGAAAGCTTTGGAAAAAAGTTGATCACCGGGTCATCGATTTTTGAAACTGGAGAAAACTTTAAAAGCCCATATCTGTGACAAGGAAGGAGATAGAGAGCTAAAATTTCAGACGCAGCATCCAGGCAGAAATGCCATCAATGTGTGTAAATTTGGGGCAAATTGGGTAATATTGAAAGTTTTGGAAAAAAGTTGATCCCCGGGTCATCGATTTTTGAAACTGGAGAAAACTTTAAAAGCCCATATCTGTGACAAGGAAGGAGATAGAGAGCTAAAATTTCAGAAGCAGCATCCAGGCAGAAATGCCATCAATGTGTGTAAATTTGGGGCAAATTGGGGAATATTGAAAATTTTCTACAAATGTTGACCCGGGTCATCAATTTTTGAAACTGGAGAAAACTTGAAAAGCCCATATCTGTGACAAGGAAGGAGATAGAGAGCTACAATTTCAGACGCACCATCCAGACAGAAATGCCATCAATGTGTGTAAATTTGGGGCAAATTGGGTAATATTGAAAATTTTCTTAAAAATGTTGACCCGCGGGTCATCGATTCTTGTAACTAGAGAAAACTTGAAAAGCCCATGTCTGTGACAAGGAAGGAGATAGAGAGCTAAAATTTCAGACGCAGCATCCAGACATAAATGCCATCAATTTGTGTAAATTTGGGACAAATTGGGGAATATTGAAAATTTTCTAAAAATGTTGACCCGCCGGTCATCGATTCTTGAAACTAGAGAAAACTTGAAAAGCCCATATCTGTGACAAGGAAGGAGATAGAGAGCTAAAATTTCAGACGCAGCATCCAGACAGAAATGCCATCAATGTGTGTAAATTTGGGGCAAATTGGGGAATATTGAAAATTTTCTAAAAATGTTGACCCGGGTCATCGATTCTTGTAAGTAGAGAAAACTTGAAAAGCCCATGTCTGTGACAAGGAAGGAGATAGAGAGCTACAATTTCAGACGCAGCATCCAGGCAGAAATGCCATCAATGTGTGTAAATTTGGGGCAAATTGGGGAATATTGAACATTTTTGAAAAAAGTTGACCCGGGTCATCAATTTTTGAAACTGGAGAAAACTTGAAAAGCCCATATCTGTGACAAGGAAGGAGATAGAGAGCTACAATTTCAGACGCAGCATCCAGGCAGAAATGCCATCAATTTGTGTAAATTTGGGACAAATTGGGGGATATTGAAAATTTTCTACAAATGTTGACCCGGGTCATCAATTTTTGAAACTGGAGAAAACTTGAAAAGCCCATATCTGTGACAAGGAAGGAGATAGAGAGCTACAATTTCAGACGCAGCATCCAGACAGAAATGCCATCAATGTGTGTAAATTTGGGGCAAATTGGGGAATATTGAAAATTTTCTTAAAAATGTTGACCCGCGGGTCATCGATTCTTGTAACTAGAGAAAACTTGAAAAGCCCATGTCTGTGACAAGGAAGGAGATAGAGAGCTAAAATTTCAGACGCAGCATCCAGGCAGAAATGCCATCAATGTGTGTAAATTTGGGGCAAATTGGGGAATATTGAAAATTTTCTAAAAATGTTGACCCCCGGGTCATCGATTCTTGAAACTAGAGAAAACTTGAAAAGCCCATATCTGTGACAAGGAAGGAGATAGAGAGCTACAATTTCAGACGCAGCATCCAGGCAGAAATCCCATCAATGTGTGTATATTTGGGGCAAATTGGGGAATATTGAAAGTTTTGGAAAAAAGTTGATCCGGGTCATCGATTTTTGAAACTGGAGAAAACTTGAAAAGCCCATATCTGTGACAAGGAAGGAGATAGAGAGCTACAATTTCAGACGCAGCATCCAGGCAGAAATGCCATCAATGTGAGTAAATTCGGGGCAAATTGGGTAATATTGAAAGTTTTGGAAAAAAGTTGATCCCCGGGTCAGCGATTCTTGAAACAAGAGAAAACTTGAAAAGCCCATATCTGTGACAAGGAAGGAGATAGAGAGCTAAAATTTCAGGCGCAGCATCCAGGCAGAAATGCCATCAATGTGTGTAAATTTGGGGCAAATTGGGGAATATTGAAAATTTTCTAAAAATGTTGACCCGGGTCATCGATTTTTGAAACTGGAGAAAACTTTAAAAGCCCATGTCTGTGACAAGGAAGGAGATAGAGAGCTAAAATTTCAGACGCAGCATCCAGGCAGAAATGCCATCAATGTGTGTAAATTTGGGGCAAATTGGGTAATATTGAAAGTTTTGGAAAAAAGTTGATCCCCGGGTCATCGATTTTTGAAACTGGAGAAAACTTGAAAAGCCCATATCTGTGACAAGGAAGGAGATAGAGAGCTACAATTTCAGACGCAGCATCCAGGCAGAAATGCCATCAATGTGTGTAAATTTGGGGCAAATTGGGGAATATTGAAAATTTTGGAAAAAAGTTGACCCCCGGGTCATCGATTTTTGAAACTGGAGAAAACTTGAAAAGCCCATATCTGTGACAAGGAATGAGATAGAGAGCTACAATGTCAGACGCAGCATCCAGGCAGAAATGCCATCAATGTGTGTAAATTTGGGGCAAATTGGGGAATATTGAAAATTTTGGAAAAAAGTTGACCCCCGGGTCATCGATTTTTGAAACTGGAGAAAACTTTAAAAGCCCATATCTGTGACAAGGAAGGAGATAGTGAGCTACAATTTCAGACGCAGCATCCAGGCAGAAATGCCATCAATGTGTGTAAATTTGGGGCAAATTGGGGAATATTGAAAATTTTGGAAAAAAGTTGACCCCTGGGTCATCGATTTTTGAAACTGGAGAAAACTTGAAAAGCCCATATCTGTGACAAGGAAGGAGATAGAGAGCTACAATTTCAGACGCAGCATCCAGGCAGAAATGCCATCAATGTGTGTAAATTTGGGGCAAATTGGGGAATATTGAAAATTTTCTAAAAATGTTGACCCGGGTCATCGATTTTTGAAACTGGAGAAAACTTGAAAAGCCCATATCTGTGACAAGGAAGGAGATAGAGAGCTACAATTTCAGACGCAGCATCCAGGCAGAAATGCCATCAATGTGTGTAAATTTGGGGCAAATTGGGGAATATTGAAAATTTTCTAAAAATGTTGACCCGGGTCATCGATTTTTGAAACTGGAGAAAACTTGAAAAGCCCATATCTGTGACAAGGAAGGAGATAGAGAGCTACAATTTCAGACGCAGCATCCAGGCAGAAATGCCATCAATGTGTGTAAATTTGGGGCAAATTGGGGAATATTGAAAATTTTGGAAAAAAGTTGACCCCCGGGTCATCGATTTTTGAAACTGGAGAAAACTTTAAAAGCCCATATCTGTGACAAGGAAGGAGATAGTGAGCTACAATTTCAGACGCAGCATCCAGGCAGAAATGCCATCAATGTGTGTAAATTTGGGGCAAATTGGGGAATATTGAAAATTTTGGAAAAAAGTTGACCCCTGGGTCATCGATTTTTGAAACTGGAGAAAACTTGAAAAGCCCATATCTGTGACAAGGAAGGAGATAGAGAGCTACAATTTCAGACGCAGCATCCAGGCAGAAATGCCATCAATGTGTGTAAATTTGGGGCAAATTGGGGAATATTGAAAATTTTCTAAAAATGTTGACCCGGGTCATCGATTTTTGAAACTGGAGAAAACTTGAAAAGCCCATATCTGTGACAAGGAAGGAGATAGAGAGCTACAATTTCAGACGCAGCATCCAGGCAGAAATGCCATCAATGTGTGTAAATTTGGGGCAAATTGGGGAATGTTGAAAATTTAGGAAAAAAGTTGACCCCCGGGTCATCGATTTTTGAAACTGGAGAAAACTTGAAAAGCCCATATCTGTGACAAGGAAGGAGATAGAGAGCTACAATTTCAGACGCAGCATCCAGGCAGAAATGCCATCAATGTGTGTAAATTTGGGGCAAATTGGGGAATATTGAAAATTTTGGAAAAAAGTTGACCCCCGGGTCATCGATTTTTGAAACTGGAGAAAACTTGAAAAGCCCATATCTGTGACAAGGAATGAGATAGAGAGCTACAATGTCAGACGCAGCATCCAGGCAGAAATGCCATCAATGTGTGTAAATTTGGGGCAAATTGGGGAATATTGAAAATTTTGGAAAAAAGTTGACCCCCGGGTCATCGATTTTTGAAACTGGAGAAAACTTTAAAAGCCCATATCTGTGACAAGGAAGGAGATAGAGAGCTACAATTTCAGACGCAGCATCCAGGCAGAAATGCCATCAATGTGTGTAAATTTGGGGCAAATTGGGGAATTTTGAAAATTTTGGAAAAAAGTTGACCCCTGGGTCATCGATTTTTGAAACTGGAGAAAACTTGAAAAGCCCATATCTGTGACAAGGAAGGAGATAGAGAGCTACAATTTCAGACGCAGCATCCAGGCAGAAATGCCATCAATGTGTGTAAATTTGGGGCAAATTGGGGAATGTTGAAAATTTAGGAAAAAAGTTGACCCCCGGGTCATCGATTTTTGAAACTGGAGAAAACTTTAAAAGCCCATATCTGTGACAAGGAAGGAGATAGAGAGCTACAATTTCAGACGCAGCATCCAGGCAGAAATGCCATCAATGTGTGTAAATTTAGGGCAATTTGGGGAATATTGAACATTTTCTAAAAATATTGAAATGTGGGTCAACGCTTTTTGAAACTGGAGAAAACTTTAAAAGCCCATATCTGTGACAAGGAAGGAGATAGAGAGCTACAATTTCAGACGCAGCATCCAGGCAGAAATGCCATCAATGTGTGTAAATTTGGGGCAAATTGGGGAATATTGAAAATTTTGGAAAAAAGTTGACCCCCGGGTCATCGATTTTTGAAACTGGAGAAAACTTTAAAAGCCCATATCTGTGACAAGGAAGGAGATAGAGAGCTACAATTTCAGACGCAGCATCCAGGCAGAAATGCCATCAATGTGTGTAAATTTGGGGCAAATTGGGGAATTTTGAAAATTTTGGAAAAAAGTTGACCCCTGGGTCATCGATTTTTGAAACTGGAGAAAACTTGAAAAGCCCATATCTGTGACAAGGAAGGAGATAGAGAGCTACAATTTCAGACGCAGCATCCAGGCAGAAATGCCATCAATGTGTGTAAATTTGGGGCAAATTGGGGAATGTTGAAAATTTAGGAAAAAAGTTGACCCCCGGGTCATCGATTTTTGAAACTGGAGAAAACTTTAAAAGCCCATATCTGTGACAAGGAAGGAGATAGAGAGCTACAATTTCAGACGCAGCATCCAGGCAGAAATGCCATCAATGTGTGTAAATTTAGGGCAATTTGGGGAATATTGAACATTTTCTAAAAATATTGAAATGTGGGTCAACGCTTTTTGAAACTGGAGAAAACTTTAAAAGCCCATATCTGTGACAAGGAAGGAGATAGAGAGCTACAATTTCAGACGCAGCATCCAGGCAGAAATGCCATCAATGTGTGTAAATTTGGGGCAAATTGGGGAATATTGAAAATTTTCTAAAAATGTTGACCCCCGGGTCATCGATTCTTGAAACTAGAGAAAACTTGAAAAGCCCATATCTGTGACAAGGAAGGAGATAGAGAGCTCAAATTTCAGACGCAGCATCCAGGCAGAAATGCCATCAATGTGTGTAAATTTGGGGCAAATTGGGGAATATTGAAAATTTTGGAAAAAAGTTGACCCCCGGGTCATCGATTTTTGAAACTGGAGAAAACTTGAAAAGCCCATATCTGTGACAAGGAAGGAGATAGAGAGCTACAATTTCAGACGCAGCATCCAGGCAGAAATGCCATCAATGTGTGTAAATTTGGGGCAAATTGGGGAATATTGAAAATTTTGGAAAAAGTTGGCCCCCGGGTCATCGATTTTTGAAACTGGAGAAAACTTGAAAAGCCCATATCTGTGACAAGGAAGGAGATAGAGAGCTACAATTTCAGACGCAGCATCCAGGCAGAAATGCCATCAATGTGTGTAAATTTGGGGCAAATTGGGGAATATTGAACATTTTGGAAAAAAGTTGACCCCCGGGTCATCGATTTTTGAAACTGGAGAAAACTTGAAAAGCCCATATCTGTGACAAGGAAGGAGATAGAGAGCTACAATTTCAGACGCAGCATCCAGGCAGAAATGCCATCAATGTGTGTAAATTTGGGGCAAATTGGGAAATATTGAAAATTTTCTAAAAATGTTGACCCGGGTCATCGATTTTTGAAACTGGAGAAAACTTGAAAAGCCCATATCTGTGATATATCAGGGAGGCAGTGGCTCAGTGGGTAGTGCTTCCGCTTGGGAACCGGAGGGTTGCCGAGGGTTGCCGGTTCGAGCCCCTGCCGAGGTGCCCCTGAGTTGGGGAATATTGAAAATTGAAAATTGAAAATTTGAAAATTGAAAATTTTCTAAAAATGTTGACCCGGGACATCAATTTTTGAAACTGGAGAAAACTTTAAAAGCCCATATCTGTGACAAGGAAGGAGATAGAGAGCTACAATTTCAGATACAGCATCCAGGCAGAAATGCCATCAATGTGTGTAAATTTGGGGCAAATTGGGGAATATTGAAAATTTTTTAAAAATGTTGACCCGGGTCATCGATTATTGAAACTGGAGAAAACTTGAAAAGCCCATATCTGTGACAAGGAAGGAGATAGAGAGCTCAAATTTCAGACGCAGCATCCAGGCAGAAATGCCATCAATGTGTGTAAATTTAGGGCAATTTGGGGAATATTGAACATTTTCTAAAAATATTGAAATGTGGGTCAACGCTTTTTGAAACTGGAGAAAACTTTAAAAGCCCATATCTGTGACAAGGAAGGAGATAGAGAGCTACAATTTCAGACGCAGCATCCAGGCAGAAATGCCATCAATGTGTGTAAATTTGGGGCAAATTGGGGAATATTGAAAATTTTCTAAAAATGTTGACCCGGGACATCAATTTTTGAAACTGGAGAAAACTTTAAAAGCCCATATCTGTGACAAGGAAGGAGATAGAGAGCTCAAATTTCAGACGCAGCATCCAGGCAGAAATGCCATCAATGTGTGTAAATTTGGGGCAAATTGGGGAATATTGAAAATTTTGGAAAAAAGTTGACCCCCGGGTTATCGATTTTTGAAACTGGAGAAAACTTGAAAAGCCCATATCTGTGACAAGGAAGGAGATAGAGAGCTACAATTTCAGACGCAGCATCCAGGCAGAAATGCCATCAATGTGTGTAAATTTGGGGCAAATTGGGGAATATTGAAAATTTTCTAAAAATGTTGACCCGGGTCATCGATTATTGAAACTGGAGAAAACTTGAAAAGCCCATATCTGTGACAAGGAAGGAGATAGAGAGCTCAAATTTCAGACGCAGCATCCAGGCAGAAATGCCATCAATGTGTGTAAATTTAGGGCAATTTGGGGAATATTGAACATTTTCTAAAAATATTGAAATGTGGGTCAACGCTTTTTGAAACTGGAGAAAACTTTAAAAGCCCATATCTGTGACAAGGAAGGAGATAGAGAGCTACAATTTCAGACGCAGCATCCAGGCAGAAATGCCATCAATGTGTGTAAATTTGGGGCAAATTGGGGAATATTGAAAATTTTCTAAAAATGTTGACCCGGGACATCAATTTTTGAAACTGGAGAAAACTTTAAAAGCCCATATCTGTGACAAGGAAGGAGATAGAGAGCTCAAATTTCAGACGCAGCATCCAGGCAGAAATGCCATCAATGTGTGTAAATTTGGGGCAAATTGGGGAATATTGAAAATTTTGGAAAAAAGTTGACCCCCGGGTTATCGATTTTTGAAACTGGAGAAAACTTGAAAAACCCATATCTGTGACAAGGAAGGAGATAGAGAGCTACAATTTCAGACGCAGCATCCAGGCAGAAATGCCATCAATGTGTGTAAATTTGGGGCAAATTGGGGAATATTGAAAATTTTGGAAAAAAGTTGACCCCCGGGTCATGGATTTTTGAAACTGGAGAAAACTTGAAAAGCCCATATCTGTGACAAGGAAGGAGATAGAGAACTCAAATTTCAGACGCAGCATCCAGGCAGAAATGCCATCAATGTGTGTAAATTTGGGGCAAATTGGGGAATATTGAAAATTTTCTGAAAATGTTGACCCGGGTCATCGATTTTTGAAACTGGAGAAAACTTGAAAAGCCCATATCTGTGACAAGGAAGGAGATAGAGAGCTACAATTTCAGACGCAGCATCCAGGCAGAAATGCCATCAATGTGTGTAAATTTGGGGCAAATTGGGGAATATTGAAAATTTTGGAAAAAAGTTGACCTCCGGGTCATCGATTCTTGAAACTAGTGAAAACTTGAAAAGCCCATATCTGTGACAAAGAAGGAGATAGAGAGCTACAATTTCAGACGCAGCATCCAGGCAGAAATGCCATCAATGTGTGTAAATTTGGGGCAAATTGGGGAATATTGAAAATTTTCTAAAAATGTTGACCCGGGACATCAATTTTTGAAACTGGAGAAAACTTTAAAAGCCCATATCTGTGGCAAAAAAAGGAGATAGAGAGCTACAATTTCAGACACAGCATCCAGGGAGAAATGCCATCAATGTGTGTAAATTTGGGGCAAATTGAGGAATATTGAAAATTTGGGAAAAAAGTTGACCCCCGGGTCATCGATTTTTGAAACTGGCGGAAACTTGAAAAGCCCATATCTGTGACAAGGAAGGAGATAGAGAGCTCAAATTTCAGACGCAGCATCCAGGCAGAAATGCCATCAATGTGTGTAAATTTGGGGCAAATTGGGGAATATTGAAAATTTTGGAAAAAAGTAGACCCCCGGGTTATCGATTTTTGAAACTGGAGAAAACTTGAAAAGCCCATATCTGTGACAAGGAAGGAGATAGAGAGCTACAATTTCAGACGCAGCATCCAGGTAGAAATGCCATCAATGTGTGTAAATTTGGGGCAAATTGGGGAATATTGAAAATTTTCTAAAAATGTTGACCCGGGTCATCGATTTTTGAAACTGGAGAAAACTTGAAAAGCCCATATCTGTGACAAGGAAGGAGATAGAGAGCTCAAATTTCAGACGCAGCATCCAGGCAGAAATGCCATCAATGTGTGTAAATTTGGGGCAAATTGGGGAATATTGAAAATTTTGGAAAAAAGTTGACCTCCGGGTCATCGATTCTTGAAACTAGAGAAAACTTGAAAAGCCCATATCTGTGACAAAGAAGGAGATAGAGAGCTACAATTTCAGACGCAGCATCCAGGGAGAAATGCCATCAATGTGTGTAAATTTGGGGCAAATTGGGGAATATTGAAAATTTTCTAAAAATGTTGACCCGGGACATCAATTTTTGAAACTGGAGAAAACTTGAAAAGCCCATATCTGTGACAAGGAAGGAGATAGAGAGCTCAAATTTCAGACGCAGCATCCAGGCAGAAATGCCATCAATGTGTGTAAATTTGGGGCAAATTGGGGAATATTGAAAATTTTGGAAAAAAGTAGACCCCCGGGTCATCGATTTTTGAAACTGGAGAAAACTTGAAAAGCCCATATCTGTGACAAGGAAGGAGATAGAGAGCTACAATTTCAGACGCAGCATCCAGGCAGAAATGCCATCAATGTGTGTAAATTTGGGGCAAATTGGGGAATATTGAAAATTTTCTAAAAATGTTGACCCGGGTCATCGATTTTTGAAACTGGAGAAAACTTGAAAAGCCCATATCTGTGACAAGGAAGGAGATAGAGAGCTACAATTTCAGACGCAGCATCCAGGCAGAAATGCCATCAATGTGTGTAAATTTGGGGCAAATTGGGGAATATTGAAAATTTTCTAAAAATGTTGACCCGGGTCATCGATTTTTGAAACTGGAGAAAACTTGAAAAGCCCATATCTGTGATATATCAGGGAGGCAGTGGCTCAGTGGGTAGTGCTTCCGCTTGGGAACCGGAGGGTTGCCGAGGGTTGCCGGTTCGAGCCCCTGCCGAGGTGCCCCTGAGTTGGGGAATATTGAAAATTGAAAATTGAAAATTTGAGAATTGAAAATTTTCTAAAAATGTTGACCCGGGACATCAATTTTTGAAACTGGAGAAGACTTTGAAAGCCCATATCTGTGACAAGGAAGGAGATAGAGAGCTACGATTTCAGACGCAGCATCCAGGCAGAAATGCCATCAATGTGTGTAAATTTGGGGCAAATTGGGGAATATTGAAAATTTTCTAAAAATGTTGACCCAGGACATCAATTTTTGAAACTGGAGAAAACTTTAAAAGCCCATATCTGTGACAAGGAAGGAGATAGAGAGCTACGATTTCAGACGCAGCATCCAGGCAGAAATGCCATCAATGTGTGTAAATTTGGGGCAAATTGGGGAATATTGAAAATTTTGGAAAAAAGTTGACCCCCGGGTCATCGATTCTTGAAACTAGAGAAAACTTGAAAAGCCCATATCTGTGACAAAGAAGGAGATAGAGAGCTACAATTTCAGACGCAGCATCCAGGCAGAAATGCCATCAATGTGTGTAAATTTGGGGCAAATTGGGGAATATTGAAAATTTTCTAAAAATGTTGACCCGGGACATCAACTTTTGAAACTGGAGAAAACTTTAAAAGCCCATATCTGTGACAAAAAAAGGAGATAGAGAGCTACAATTTCAGACGCAGCATCCAGGGAGAAATGCCATCAATGTGTGTAAATTTGGGGCAAATTGGGGAATATTGAAAATTTTCTAAAAATGTTGACCCGGGACATCAATTTTTGAAACTGGAGAAAACTTGAAAAGCCCATATCTGTGACAAGGAAGGAGATAGAGAGCTCAAATTTCAGACGCAGCATCCAGGCAGAAATGCCATCAATGTGTGTAAATTTGGGGCAAATTGGGGAATATTGAAAATTTTGGAAAAAAGTAGACCCCCGGGTCATCGATTTTTGAAACTGGAGAAAACTTGAAAAGCCCATATCTGTGACAAGGAAGGAGATAGAGAGCTACAATTTCAGACGCAGCATCCAGGCAGAAATGTCATCAATGTGTGTAAATTTGGGGCAAATTGGGGAATATTGAAAATTTTCTAAAAATGTTGACCCGGGACATAAATTTTTGAAACTGGAGAAAACTTGAAAAGCCCATATCTGTGACAAGGAAGGAGATAGAGAGCTACAATTTCAGACGCAGCATCCAGGCAGAAATGCCATCAATGTGTGTAAATTTGGGGCAAATTGGGGAATATTGAACATTTTGGAAAAAAGTTGACCCCCGGGTCATCGATTTTTGAAACTGGAGAAAACTTTAAAAGCCCATATCTGTGACAAGGAAGGAGATAGAGAGCTACAATTTCAGACGCAGCATCCAGGCAGAAATGCCATCAATGTGTGTAAATTTGGGGCAAATTGGGGAATATTGAAAATTTTCTAAAAATGTTGACCCGGGACATCAACTTTTGAAACTGGAGAAAACTTTAAAAGCCCATATCTGTGACAAAAAAAGGAGATAGAGAGCTACAATTTCAGACGCAGCATCCAGGGAGAAATGCCATCAATGTGTGTAAATTTGGGGCAAATTGGGGAATATTGAAAATTTTCTAAAAATGTTGACCCGGGACATCAATTTTTGAAACTGGAGAAAACTTGAAAAGCCCATATCTGTGACAAGGAAGGAGATAGAGAGCTCAAATTTCAGACGCAGCATCCAGGCAGAAATGCCATCAATGTGTGTAAATTTGGGGCAAATTGGGGAATATTGAAAATTTTGGAAAAAAGTAGACCCCCGGGTCATCGATTTTTGAAACTGGAGAAAACTTGAAAAGCCCATATCTGTGACAAGGAAGGAGATAGAGAGCTACAATTTCAGACGCAGCATCCAGGCAGAAATGTCATCAATGTGTGTAAATTTGGGGCAAATTGGGGAATATTGAAAATTTTCTAAAAATGTTGACCCGGGACATAAATTTTTGAAACTGGAGAAAACTTGAAAAGCCCATATCTGTGACAAGGAAGGAGATAGAGAGCTACAATTTCAGACGCAGCATCCAGGCAGAAATGCCATCAATGTGTGTAAATTTGGGGCAAATTGGGGAATATTGAACATTTTGGAAAAAAGTTGACCCCCGGGTCATCGATTTTTGAAACTGGAGAAAACTTTAAAAGCCCATATCTGTGACAAGGAAGGAGATAGAGAGCTACAATTTCAGACGCAGCATCCAGGCAGAAATGCCATCAATGTGTGTAAATTTGGGGCAAATTGGGGAATATTGAAAATTTTGGAAAATAAACCCCTGGGTCATCGATTTTTGAAACTGGAGAAAACTTGAAAAGCCCATATCTGTGACAAGAAAGGAGATAGAGAGCTACAATTTCAGACGCAGCATCAAGGCAGAAATGCCATCAATGTGTGTAAATTTGTGGCAAATTGGGGAATATTGAATATTTTCTAAAAATGTTGACCCGGGTCATCGATTTTTGAAACTGGAGAAAACTTGAAAAGCCCAAATCTGTGACAAGGAAGGAGATAGAGAGCTACAATTTCAGACGCAGCATCCAGGCAGAAATGCCATCAATGTGTGTAAATTTGGGGCAAATTGGGGAATATTGAAAATTTGGGAAAAAAGTTGACCCCCGGGTCATGGATTTTTGAAACTGGAGAAAACTTTAAAAGCCCATATCTGTGACAAGGAAGGAGATAGAGATCTACAATTTCAGACTCAGCATCCAGGCAGAAATGCCATCAATGTGTGTAAATTTGGGGCAAATTGGGGAATATTGAAAATTTTGGAAAAAAGTTGACCCCCGGGTCATCGATTGTTGAAACTGGAGAAAACTTGAAAAGCCCATATCTGTGACAAGGAAGGAGATAGAGAGCTACAATTTCAGACGCAGCATCCAGGCAGAAATGCCATCAATGTGTGTAAATTTGGGGCAAATTGGGGAATATTGAACATTTTGGAAAAAAGTTGACCCCCGGGTCATCGATTTTTGAAACTGGAGAAAACTTTCAAAGCCCAAATCTGTGACAAGGAAGGAGATAGAGAGCTACAATTTCAGACGCAGCATCCAGGCAGAAATGCCATCAATGTGTGTAAATTTGGGGCAAATTGGGGAATATTGAAAATTTTGGAAAAAAGTTGACCCCCGGGTCATCGATTTTTGAAACTGGCGAAAACTTGAAAAGCCCATATCTGTGACAAGGAAGGAGATAGAGAGCTACGATTTCAGACGCAGCATCCAGGCAGAAATGCCATCAATGTGTGTAAATTTGGGGCAAATTGGGGAATATTGAACATTTTGGAAAAAAGTTGACCCCCGGGTCATCGATTTTTGAAACTGGAGAAAACTTTAAAAGCCCATATCTGTGACAAGGAAGGAGATAGAGAGCTACAATTTCAGACGCAGCATCCAGGCAGAAATGCCATCAATGTGTGTAAATTTGGGGCAAATTGGGGAATATTGAAAATTTTCTAAAAATGTTGACCCGGGTCATCGATTTTTGAAACTGGAGAAAACTTGAAAAGCCCATATCTGTGACAAGGAAGGAGATAGAGAGCTACAATTTCAGACGCAGCATCCAGGCAGAAATGCCATCAATGTGTGTAAATTTGGGGCAAATTGGGGAATGTTGAAAATTTTGGAAAAAAGTTGACCCCCGGGTCATCGATTTTTGAAACTGGAGAAAACTTTAAAAGCCCATATCTGTGACAAGGAAGGAGATAGAGAGCTACAATTTCAGACGCAGCATCCAGGCATAAATGCCATCAATGTGTATAAATTTGGGGCAAATGGGGGAATATTGAAAATTTTGGAAAAAAGTTGACCCCCGGGTCATCGATTTTTGAAACTGGAGAAAACTTTAAAAGCCCATATCTGTGACAAGGAAGGAGATAGAGAGCTACAATTTCAGACGCAGCATCCAGGCAGAAATGCCATCAATGTGTGTAAATTTGGGGCAAATTGGGGAATATTGAAAATTTAAGAAAAAAGTTGACCCCCGGGTCATCGATTTTTGAAACTGGAGAAAACTTGAAAAGCCCATATCTGTGACAAGGAAGGAGATAGAGAGCTACAATTTCAGACGCAGCATCCAGGCAGAAATGCCATCAATGTGTGTAAATTTGGGGCAAATTGGGGAATATTGAAAATTTTCTAAAAATGTTGACCCGGGTCATTCATTTTTGAAACTGGAGAAAACTTGAAAAGCCCATATCTGTGACAAGGAAGGAGATAGAGAGCTACAATTTCAGACGCAGCATCCAGGCAGAAATGCCATCAATGTGTGTAAATTTGGGGCAAATTGGGGAATGTTGAAAATTTTGGAAAAAAGTTGACCCCCGGGTCATCGATTTTTGAAACTGGAGAAAACTTGAAAAGCCCATATCTGTGACAAGGAAGGAGATAGAGAGCTACAATTTCAGACGCAGCATCCAGGCAGAAATGCCATCAATGTGTGTAAATTTGGGGCAAATTGGGGAATATTGAAAATTTTGGAAAAAAGTTGACCCCCGGGTCATCGATTTTTGAAACTGGCGAAAACTTGAAAAGCCCATATCTGTGACAAGGAAGGAGATAGAGAGCTACGATTTCAGACGCAGCATCCAGGCAGAAATGCCATCAATGTGTGTAAATTTGGGGCAAATTGGGGAATATTGAACATTTTGGAAAAAAGTTGACCCCCGGGTCATCGATTTTTGAAACTGGAGAAAACTTTAAAAGCCCATATCTGTGACAAGGAAGGAGATAGAGAGCTACAATTTCAGACGCAGCATCCAGGCAGAAATGCCATCAATGTGTGTAAATTTGGGGCAAATTGGGGAATATTGAAAATTTTCTAAAAATGTTGACCCGGGTCATCGATTTTTGAAACTGGAGAAAACTTGAAAAGCCCATATCTGTGACAAGGAAGGAGATAGAGAGCTACAATTTCAGACGCAGCATCCAGGCAGAAATGCCATCAATGTGTGTAAATTTGGGGCAAATTGGGGAATGTTGAAAATTTTGGAAAAAAGTTGACCCCCGGGTCATCGATTTTTGAAACTGGAGAAAACTTTAAAAGCCCATATCTGTGACAAGGAAGGAGATAGAGAGCTACAATTTCAGACGCAGCATCCAGGCATAAATGCCATCAATGTGTATAAATTTGGGGCAAATGGGGGAATATTGAAAATTTTGGAAAAAAGTTGACCCCCGGGTCATCGATTTTTGAAACTGGAGAAAACTTTAAAAGCCCATATCTGTGACAAGGAAGGAGATAGAGAGCTACAATTTCAGACGCAGCATCCAGGCAGAAATGCCATCAATGTGTGTAAATTTGGGGCAAATTGGGGAATATTGAAAATTTAAGAAAAAAGTTGACCCCCGGGTCATCGATTTTTGAAACTGGAGAAAACTTGAAAAGCCCATATCTGTGACAAGGAAGGAGATAGAGAGCTACAATTTCAGACGCAGCATCCAGGCAGAAATGCCATCAATGTGTGTAAATTGGGCAAATTGGGCAAATTGGGGAATATTGAAAATTTTGGAAAAAAGTTGACCCCCGGGTCATCGATTTTTGAAACTGGAGAAAACTTTAAAAGCCCATATCTGTGACAAGGAAGGAGATAGATAGCTACAATTTCAGACGCAGCATCCAGGCAGAAATGCCATCAATGTGTGTAAATTTGGGGCAAATTGGGGAATATTGAAAATTTTGGAAAAAAGTTGACCCCCGGGTCATCGATTTTTGAAACTGGAGAAAACCTGAAAAGCCCATATCTGTGACAAGGAAGGAGATAGAGAGCTAAAATTTCAGACGCAGCATCCAGGCAGAAATGCCATCAATGTGTGTAAATTTGGGGCAAATTGGGGAATATTGAAAATTTTCTAAAAATGTTGACCCGGGTCATTCATTTTTGAAACTGGAGAAAACTTGAAAAGCCCATATCTGTGACAAGGAAGGAGATAGAGAGCTACAATTTCAGACGCAGCATCCAGGCAGAAATGCCATCAATGTGTGTGAATTTGGGGCAAATTGGGGAATGTTGAAAATTTTGGAAAAAAGTTGACCCCCGGGTCATCGATTTTTGAAACTGGAGAAAACTTGAAAAGCCCATATCTGTGACAAGGAAGGAGATAGAGAGCTACAATTTCAGACGCAGCATCCAGGCAGAAATGCCATCAATGTGTGTAAATTTGGGGCAAATTGGGGAATATTGAAAATTTAAGAAAAAAGTTGACCCCCGGGTCATCGATTTTTGAGACTGGAGAAAACTTGAAAAGCCCATATCTGTGACAAGGAAGGAGATAGAGAGCTACAATTTCAGACGCAGCATCCAGGCAGAAATGCCATCAATGTGTGTAAATTGGGCAAATTGGGCAAATTGGGGAATATTGAAAATTTTGGAAAAATGTTGACCCCCGGGTCATCGATTTTTGAAACTGGAGAAAACTTGAAAAGCCCATATCTGTGACAAGGAAGGAGATAGAGAGCTACAATTTCAGACGCAGCATCCAGGCAGAAATGCCATCAATGTGTGTAAATTTGGGGCAAATTGGGGAATATTGAAAATTTAAGAAAAAAGTTGACCCCCGGGTCATCGATTTTTGAGACTGGAGAAAACTTGAAAAGCCCATATCTGTGACAAGGAAGGAGATAGAGAGCTACAATTTCAGACGCAGCATCCAGGCAGAAATGCCATCAATGTGTGTAAATTGGGCAAATTGGGCAAATTGGGGAATATTGAAAATTTTGGAAAAATGTTGACCCCCGGGTCATCGATTTTTGAAACTGGAGAAAACTTGAAAAGCCCATATCTGTGACAAGGAAGGAGATAGAGAGCTACAATTTCAGACGCAGCATCCAGGCAGAAATGCCATCAATGTGTGTAAATTGTGGGCAAATTGGGGAATATTGAAAATTTTCTAAAAATGTTGACCCGGGACATAAATTTTTGAAACTGGAGAAAACTTGAAAAGCCCATATCTGTGACAAGGAAGGAGATAGAGAGCTGCAATTTCAGACGCAGCATCCAGGCAGAAATGCCATCAATGTGTGTAAATTTGGGGCAAATTGGGGAATATTGAAAATTTTCTAAAAATGTTGACCCGGGTCATCGATTTTTGAAACTGGAGAAAACTTGAAAAGCCCATATCTGTGACAAGGAAGGAGATAGAGAGCTACAATTTCAGACGCAGCATCCAGGCAGAAATGCCATCAATGTGTGTAAATTTGGGGCAAATTGGGGAATATTGAAAATTTTGGAAAAAAGTTGACCCCCGGGTCATCGATTTTTGAAACTGGAGAAAACTTTAAAAGCCCATATCTGTGACAAGGAAGGAGATAGATAGCTACGATTTCAGACGCAGCATCCAGGCAGAAATGCCATCAATGTGTGTAAATTTGGGGCAAATTGGGGAATATTGAAAATTTTCTAAAAATGTTGACCCGGGTCATCGATTTTTGAAACTGGAGAAAACTTGAAAAGCCCATATCTGTGACAAGGAAGGAGATAGAGAGCTACAATTTCAGACGCAGCATCCAGGCAGAAATGCCATCAATGTGTGTCAATTTGGGGCAAATTGGGGAATATTGAAAATTTAAGAAAAAAGTTGACCCCCGGGTCATCGATTTTTGAAACTGGAGAAAACTTGAAAAGCCCATATCTGTGACAAGGAAGGAGATAGAGAGCTACAATTTCAGACGCAGCATCCAGGCAGAAATGCCATCAATGTTTGTAAATTTGGGGCAAATTGGGGAATATTGAAAATTTGTTAAAAATGTTGACCCGGGTCATAAATTTTTGAAACTGGAGAAAACTTGAAAAGCCCATATCAGTGACAAGGAAGGAGATAGAGAGCTACAATTTCAGACGCAGCATCCAGGCAGAAATGCCATCAATGTTTGTAAATTTGGGGCAAATTGGGGAATATTGAAAATTTTCTAAAAATGTTGACCCGGGTCATCGATTTTTGGAACCGGAGAAAACTTTAAAAGCCCATATCTGTGACAAGGAAGGAGATAGAGAGCTAAAATTTCAGACGCAGCATCCAGACAGAAATGCCATCAATTTGTGTAAATTTGGGGCAAATTGGGGAATATTGAAAATTTTCAAAAAATTTTGACCCGGGTCATCGATTTTTGAAACTGGAGAAAACTTTAAAAGCCCATATCTGTGACAAGGAAGGAGATAGAGAGCTACAATTTCAGACGCAGCATCCAGGCAGAAATGCCATCAATGTGTGTAAATTTGGGGCAAATTGGGGAATATTGAAAATTTTCTAAAAATGTTGACCCGGGTTATCAATTTTTGAAACTGGAGAAAACTTGAAAAGCCCATATCTGTGACAAGGAAGGAGATAGAGAGCTAAAATTTCAGACGCAGCATCCAGACAGAAATGCCATCAATTTGTGTAAATTTGGGACAAATTGGGGAATATTGAAAATTTTCTAAAAATGTTGACCCGCGGGTCATCGATTCTTGTAACTAGAGAAAACTTGAAAAGCCCATGTCTGTGACAAGGAAGGAGATAGAGAGCTACAATTTCAGACGCAGCATCCAGGCAGAAATGCCATCAATGTGTGTAAATTTGGGGCAAATTGGGGAATATTGAAAATTTTCTAAAAACGTTGACCCGCGGGTCATCGATTCTTCAAACTAGAGAAAACTTGAAAAGCCCATATCTGTGACAAGGAAGGAGATAGAGAGCTACAATTTCAGACGCAGCATCCAGGCAGAAATGCCATCAATGTGTGTAAATTGGGCAAATTGGGCAAATTGGGGAATATTGAAAATTTTGGAAAAAAGTTGACCCCCGGGTCATCGATTTTTGAAACTGGCGAAAACTTGAAAAGCCCATATCTGTGACAAGGAAGGAGATAGAGAGCTGCAATTTCAGACGCAGCATCCAGGCAGAAATGCCATCAATGTGTGTAAATTTGGGGCAAATTGGGGAATATTGAAAATTTTCTAAAAATGTTGACCCGGGTCATCGATTTTTGAAACTGGAGAAAACTTGAAAAGCCCATATCTGTGACAAGGAAGGAGATAGATAGCTACAATTTCAGACGCAGCATCCAGGCAGAAATGCCATCAATGTGTGTAAATTGTGGGCAAATTGGGGAATATTGAAAATTTTCTAAAAATGTTGATCCGGGACATCAATTTTTGAAACTGGAGAAAACTTGAAAAGCCCATATCTGTGACAAGGAAGGAGATAGAGAGCTACAATTTCAGACGCAGCATCCAGGCAGAAATGCCATCAATGTGTGTAAATTGGGCAAATTGGGCAAATTGGGGAATATTGAAAATTTTGGAAAAAAGTTGACCCCCGGGTCATCGATTTTTGAAACTGGCGAAAACTTGAAAAGCCCATATCTGTGACAAGGAAGGAGATAGAGAGCTCAAATTTCAGACGCAGCATCCAGGCAGAAATGCCATCAATGTGTGTAAATTTGGGGCAAATTGGGGAATATTGAAAATTTTGGAAAAAAGTTGACCCCAGAGTCATCGATTTTTGAAACTGGAGAAAACTTGAAAAGCCCATATCTGAGACAAGGAAGGAGATAGAGAGCTAAAATTTCAGACGCAGCATCCAGGCAGAAATGCCATCAATGTGTGTAAATTTGGGGCA
This sequence comes from Genypterus blacodes, assembly GCF_046128005.1. Taxonomy (NCBI): domain Eukaryota; kingdom Metazoa; phylum Chordata; class Actinopteri; order Ophidiiformes; family Ophidiidae; genus Genypterus; species Genypterus blacodes. Next base: position 628,845 of record NW_027466998.1, on the reverse strand, counting down.
AATTGGGGAATATTGAAAAATTTCTAAAAATGTTGACCCGGGTCATCGATTTTTGAAACTGGAGAAAACTTGAAAAGCCCATATCTGTGACAAGGAAGGAGATAGAGAGCTCAAATTTCAGACGCAGCATCCAGGCAGAAATGCCATCAATGTGTGTAAATTTGGGGCAAATTGGGGAATATTGAAAATTTTTGAAAAAAGTTGACCCCAGAGTCATCGATTTTTGAAACTGGAGAAAACTTGAAAAGGCCATATCTGTGACAAGGAAGGAGATAGATAGCTACAATTTCAGACGCAGCATCCAGGCAGAAATGCCATCAATGTGTGTAAATTGTGGGCAAATTGGGGAATATTGAAAATTTTCTAAAAATGTTGATCCGGGACATCAATTTTTGAAACTGGAGAAAACTTGAAAAGCCCATATCTGTGACAAGGAAGGAGATAGAGAGCTACAATTTCAGACGCAGCATCCAGGCAGAAATGCCATCAATGTGTGTAAATTTGGCAAATTGGGCAAATTGGGGAATATTGAAAATTTTGGAAAAAAGTTGACCCCCGGGTCATCGATTTTTGAAACTGGCGAAAACTTGAAAAGCCCATATCTGTGACAAGGAAGGAGATAGAGAGCTCAAATTTCAGACGCAGCATCCAGGCAGAAATGCCATCAATGTGTGTAAATTTGGGGCAAATTGGGGAATATTGAAAATTTTGGAAAAAAGTTGACCCCCGGGTCATCGATTTTTGTAACTGGAGAAAACTTTAAAAGCCCATATCTGTGACAAGGAAGGAGATAGAGAGCTACAATTTCAGACGCAGCATCCAGGCAGAAATGCCATCAATGTGTGTAAATTTGGGGCAAATTGGGGAATATTGAAAATTTTGGAAAAATGTTGACCCCCGGGTTATCGATTTTTGAAACTGGAGAAAACTTGAAAAGCCCATATCTGTGACAAGGAAGGAGATAGAGAGCTAAAATTTCAGACGCAGCATCCAGGCAGAAATGCCATCAATGTGTGTAAATTTGGGGCAAATTGGGGAATATTGAAAATTTTCTAAAAATGTTGACCCGGGTCATCGATTTTTGAAACTGGAGAAAACTTGAAAAGCCCATATCTGTGACAAGGAAGGAGATAGAGAGCTACAATTTCAGACGCAGCATCCAGGCAGAAATGCCATCAATGTGTGTAAATTTGGGGCAAATTGGGGAATATTGAAAATTTTCTAAAAATGTTGACCCGGGTCATCGATTTTTGAAACTGGAGAGAACTTGAAAAGCCTATATCTGTGACAAGGAAGGAGATAGAGAGCTACAATTTCAGACGCAGCATCCAGGCAGAAATGCCATCAATGTGTGTAAATTTGGGGCAAATTGGGGAATATTGAAAATTTTGGAAAAAAGTTGACCCCAGAGTCATCGATTTTTGAAACTGGAGAAAACTTGAAAAGCCCATATCTGTGACAAGGAAGGAGATAGAGAGCTACGATTTCAGACGCAGCATCCAGGCAGAAATGCCATCAATGTGTGTAAATTTGGGGCAAATTGGGGAATATTGAAAATTTTGGAAAAAAGTTGACCCCCGGGTCATCGATTTTTGAAACTGGAGAAAACTTGAAAAGCCCATATCTGTAACAAGGAAGGAGATAGATAGCTACAATTTCAGACGCAGCATCCAGGCAGAAATGCCATCAATGTGTGTAAATTGTGGGCAAATTGGGGAATATTGAAAATTTTGGAAAAAAGTTGACCCCCGGGTCATCGATTTTTGAAACTGGAGAAAACTTTAAAAGCCCATATCTGTGACAAGGAAGGAGATAGAGAGCTACAATTTCAGACGCAGCATCCAGGCAGAAATGCCATCAATGTGTGTAAATTTGGGGCAAATTGGGGAATATTGAAAATTTTGGAAAAATGTTGACCCCCGGGTCATCGATTTTTTAAACTGGAGAAAACTTGAAAAGCCCATATCTGTGACAAGGAAGGAGATAGAGAGCTACAATTTCAGACGCAGCATCCAGGCAGAAATGCCATCAATGTGTGTAAATTTGGGGCAAATTGGGGAATGTTGAAAATTTTGGAAAAAAGTTGACCCCCGGGTCATCGATTTTTGAAACTGGCGAAAACTTGAAAAGCCCATATCTGTGACAAGGAAGGAGATAGAGAGCTGCAATTTCAGACGCAGCATCCAGGCAGAAATGCCATCAATGTGTGTAAATTTGGGGCAAATTGGGGAATATTGAAAATTTTCTAAAAATGTTGACCCGGGTCATCGATTTTTGAAACTGGAGAAAACTTGAAAAGCCCATATCTGTGACAAGGAAGGAGATAGATAGCTACAATTTCAGACGCAGCATCCAGGCAGAAATGCCATCAATGTGTGTAAATTGTGGGCAAATTGGGGAATATTGAAAATTTTCTAAAAATGTTGATCCGGGACATCAATTTTTGAAACTGGAGAAAACTTGAAAAGCCCATATCTGTGACAAGGAAGGAGATAGAGAGCTACAATTTCAGACGCAGCATCCAGGCAGAAATGCCATCAATGTGTGTAAATTGGGCAAATTGGGCAAATTGGGGAATATTGAAAATTTTGGAAAAAAGTTGACCCCCGGGTCATCGATTTTTGAAACTGGCGAAAACTTGAAAAGCCCATATCTGTGACAAGGAAGGAGATAGAGAGCTCAAATTTCAGACGCAGCATCCAGGCAGAAATGCCATCAATGTGTGTAAATTTGGGGCAAATTGGGGAATATTGAAAATTTTCTAAAAATGTTGACCCGGGTCATCGATTTTTGAAACTTGAGAAAACTTGAAAAGCCCATATCTGTGACAAGGAAGGAGATTGAGAGCTCAAATTTCAGACGCAGCATCCAGGCAGAAATGCCATCAATGTGTGTAAATTTGGGGCAAATTGGGGAATATTGAATTTTTGGTGAAAATGTTGACCCCGCGGTCAACTTGTTTTTTCAACTGGAGAAAACTTGAAACGCCCATATCTTGGATAAGGAAGGAGTGAGAGAGGTCACATTTCAGACACAGCATCCAGGCTGCAATGGGATGAATTTGTGTTATTTTGGGGCAAATTGGGGAATATTGAATTTTTGGTGAAAATGTTGACCCCGCGGTCAATGTTTTTTTCAGCTGAGGAGAACTTGAAACGCCCATATCTTGGGCAAGGAAGGAGTGAGAGGGCTTAAATTTCAGACGCAGCATCCAGGCAGGAATGGCATCAATTTGTCTTATTTTGGGGCAAATTGGGGAATATTGAATTTTTAGTGAAAAAGTTGACCTCGCGGTCAATGTTTTTTTCAGCAGAGGAGATAACTTGAAACGCCCATATCTTGGGCAAGGAAGGAGTGAGAGAGCTTAAATTTCAGACGCAGCATCCAGGCTGCAATGGCTTCAATTTGTGTTATTTTGGGGCAAAGTGGGGAATATTGAATTTTTGGTGAAAATGTTGACCCCGCGGTCAACTTGTTTTTTCAACTGGAGAAAACTTGAAACGCCCATATCTTGGATAAGGAAGGAGTGAGAGACCTTACATTTCAGACGCAGCATCCAGGCAGGAATGGCATCAATTTGTGTTATTTTGGGGCAAATTGGGGAATATTGAATTTTTGGTGAAAAAGTTGACCCCGTGGTCAATGTTTTTTTCAGCTGAGGAGAACTTGAAACGCCCATATCTTGGATAAGGAAGGAGTGAGAGAGCTCACATTTCAGACACAGCATCCAGGCTGCAATGGGATGAATTGTGTTATTTTGGGGCAAATTGGGGAATATTGAATTTTTGGTGAAAATGTTGACCCCGCGGTCAATGTTTTTTTCAGCTGAGGAGAACTTGAAACGCCCATATCTTGGATAAGGAAGGAGTGAGAGAGCTCACATTTCAGACACAGCATCCAGGCTGCAATGGCTTCAATTTGTGTTATTTTGGGGCAAATTGGGGAATATTGTTTTTTTGGTGAAAAAGTTGACCCCGCGGTCAATGTTTTTTTCAGCTGAGGAGAACTTGAAACGCCCATATCTTTGATAAGGAAGGAGTGAGAGAGCTCAAATTTCAGACACAGCATCCAGGCTGCAATGGGATGAATTTGTGTTATTTTGGGGCAAATTGGGGAATATTGAATTTTTGGTGAAAATGTTGACCCCGCGGTCAATGTTTTTTTCAGCTGAGGAGAACTTGAAACGCCCATATCTTGGATAAGGAAGGAGTGAGAGAGCTCACATTTCAGACACAGCATCCAGGCTGCAATGGCTTCAATTTGTGTTATTTTGGGGCAAATTGGGGAATATTGTTTTTTTGGTGAAAATGTTGACCCCGCGGTCAACGTGTTTTTTCAACTGGAGAAAACTTGAAACGCCCATATCTTGGATAAGGAAGGAGTGAGAGAGCTCACATTTCAGACACAGCATCCAGGCTGCAATGGCTTCAATTTGTGTTATTTTGGGGCAAATTGGGGAACATTGAATTTTTGGTGAAAATGTTGACCCCGCGGTCAATGTTTTTTTCAGCTGAGGAGAACTTGAAACGCCCATATCTTGGATAAGGAAGGAGTGAGAGAGCTCACATTTCAGACACAGCATCCAGGCTGCAATGGCTTCAATTTGTGTTATTTTGGGGCAAATTGGGGAATATTGAATTTTTGGTGAAAATGTTGACCCCGCGGTCAACGTGTTTTTTCAACTGGAGAAAACTTGAAACGCCCATATCTTGGATAAGGAAGGAGTGAGAGAGCTCACATTTCAGACACAGCATCCAGGCTGCAATGGCTTCAATTTGTGTTATTTTGGGGCAAATTGGGGAATATTGAATTTTTGGTGAAAATGTTGACCCCGCGGTCAACGTGTTTTTTCAACTGGAGAAAACTTGAAACGCCCATATCTTGGGCAAGGAAGGAGTTAGAGTGTTCAAATTTTTAGACGCAGCATCCAGGCTGCAATGGCTTCAATTTGTGTTATTTTGGGGCAAAGTGGGGAATATTGTTTTTTTGGTGAAAAAGTTGACCCCGCGGTCAATGTTTTTTTCAGCTGAGGAGAACTTGAAACGCCCATATCTTGGATAAGGAAGGAGTGAGAGAGCTCACATTTCAGACACAGCATCCAGGCTGCAATGGGATGAATTTGTGTTATTTTGGGGCAAATTGGGGAATATTGAATTTTTGGTGAAAATGTTGACCCCGCGGTCAACGTGTTTTTTCAACTGGAGAAAACTTGAAACGCCCATATCTTGGACAAGGAAGGAGTGAGAGAGCTCACATTTCAGACACAGCATCCAGGCTGCAATGGCTTCAATTTGTGTTATTTTGGGGCAAATTGGGGAATATTGAATTTTTGGTGAAAATGTTGACCCCGCGGTCAACGTGTTTTTTCAACTGGAGAAAACTTGAAACGCCCATATCTTGGATAAGGAAGGAGTGAGAGAGCTCACATTTCAGACACAGCATCCAGGCTGCAATGGCTTCAATTTGTGTTATTTTGGGGCAAATTGGGGAATATTGAATTTTTGGTGAAAATGTTGACCCCGCGGTCAACGTGTTTTTTCAACTGGAGAAAACTTGAAACGCCCATATCTTGGGCAAGGAAGGAGTTAGAGTGTTCAAATTTTTAGACGCAGCATCCAGGCTGCAATGGCTTCAATTTGTGTTATTTTGGGTCAAAGTGGGGAATATTGTTTTTTTGGTGAAAAAGTTGACCCCGCGGTCAATGTTTTTTTCAGCTGAGGAGAACTTGAAACGCCCATATCTTGGATAAGGAAGGAGTGAGAGAGCTCACATTTCAGACACAGCATCCAGGCTGCAATGGGATGAATTTGTGTTATTTTGGGGCAAATTGGGGAATATTGAATTTTTGGTGAAAATGTTGACCCCGCGGTCAATGTTTTTTTCATCTGAGGAGAACTTGAAACGCCCATATCTTGGGCAAGGAAGGAGTGAGAGAGCTTAAATTTCAGACGCAGCATCCAGGCAGGAATGGCATCAATTTGTGTTATTTTGGGGCAAATTGGGGAATATTGAATTTTTGGTGAAAAAGTTGACCTCGCGGTCAATGTTTTTTTCAGCTGAGGAGATAACTTGAAACGCCCGTGTCTTGGGCAAGGAAGGAGTGAGAGAGCTCACATTTCAGACACAGCATCCAGGCTGCAATGGGATGAATTTGTGTTATTTTGGGGCAAATTGGGGAATATTGAATTTTTGGTGAAAATGTTGACCCCGCGGTCAACTTGTTTTTTCAACTGGAGAAAACTTGAAACGCCCATATCTTGGACAAGGAAGGAGTGAGAGAGCTCACATTTCAGACACAGCATCCAGGCTGCAATGGCTTCAATTTGTGTTATTTTGGGGCAAATTGGGGAACATTGAATTTTTGGTGAAAATGTTGACCCCGCGGTCAATGTTTTTTTCAGCTGAGGAGAACTTGAAACGCCCATATCTTGGATAAGGAAGGAGTGAGAGAGCTCACATTTCAGACACAGCATCCAGGCTGCAATGGCTTCAATTTGTGTTATTTTGGGGCAAATTGGGGAATATTGAATTTTTGGTGAAAATGTTGACCCCGCGGTCAACGTGTTTTTTCAACTGGAGAAAACTTGAAACGCCCATATCTTGGGCAAGGAAGGAGTTAGAGTGTTCAAATTTTTAGACGCAGCATCCAGGCTGCAATGGCTTCAATTTGTGTTATTTTGGGGCAAATTGGGGAATATTGTTTTTTTGGTGAAAAAGTTGACCCCGCGGTCAATGTTTTTTTCAGCTGAGGAGAACTTGAAACGCCCATATCTTGGGCAAGGAAGGAGTGAGAGAGCTTAAATTTCAGACGCAGCATCCAGGCAGGAATGGCATCAATTTGTGTTATTTTGGGGCAAATTGGGGAATATTGAATTTTTGGTGAAAAAGTTGACCTTGCGGTCAATGTTTTTTTCAGCTGAGGAGAACTTGAAACGCCCATATCTTGGATAAGGAAGGAGTGAGAGAGCTCACATTTCAGACACAGCATCCAGGCTGCAATGGGATGAATTTGTGTTATTTTGGGGCAAATTGGGGAATATTGAATTTTTGGTGAAAATGTTGACCCCGCGGTCAATGTTTTTTTCAGCTGAGGAGAACTTGAAACGCCCATATCTTGGGCAAGGAAGGAGTGAGAGAGCTTAAATTTCAGACGCAGCATCCAGGCAGGAATGGCATCAATTTGTGTTATTTTGGGGCAAATTGGGGAATATTGAATTTTTGGTGAAAAAGTTGACCTCGCGGTCAATGTTTTTTTCAGCTGAGGAGAACTTGAAACGCCCATATCTTGGATAAGGAAGGAGTGAGAGAGCTCACATTTCAGACACAGCATCCAGGCTGCAATGGCTTCAATTTGTGTTATTTTGGGGCAAATTGGGGAATATTGAATTTTTGGTGAAAATGTTGACCCCGCGGTCAACGTATTTTTTCAACTGGAGAAAATTTGAAACGCCCATATCTTGGATAAGGAAGGAGTGAGAGAGCTCACATTTCAGACACAGCATCCAGGCTGCAATGGCTTCAATTTGTGTTATTTGGGGGCAAATTGGGGAACATTGAATTTTTGGTGAAAAAGTTGACCACGCGGTCAATGTTTTTTTCAGCTGAGGAGAACTTGAAACGCCCATATCTTGGGCAAGGAAGGAGTTAGAGTGTTCAAATTTTTAGACGCAGCATCCAGGCTGCAATGGCTTCAATTTGTGTTATTTCGGGGCAAATTGGGGAATATTGAATTTTTTGTGAAATTGTTGACCCCGCGGTCAATGTTTTTTTCAGCTGAGGAGAACTTGAAACGCCCATATCTTTGATAAGGAAGGAGTGAGAGAGCTCAAATTTCAGACACAGCATCCAGGCTGCAATGGGATGAATTTGTGTTATTTTGGGGCAAATTGGGGAATATTGAATTTTTGGTGAAAATGTTGACCCCGCGGTCAACGTGTTTTTTCAACTGGAGAAAACTTGAAACGCCCATATCTTGGGCAAGGAAGGAGTTAGAGTGTTCAAATTTTTAGACGCAGCATCCAGGCTGCAATGGCTTCAATTTGTGTTATTTTGGGGCAAATTGGGGAACATTGAATTTTTGGTGAAAATGTTGACCCCGCGGTCAATGTTTTTTTCAGCTGAGGAGAACTTGAAACGCCCATATCTTGGATAAGGAAGGAGTGAGAGAGCTCACATTTCAGACACAGCATCCAGGCTGCAATGGCTTCAATTTGTGTTATTTTGGGGCAAATTGGGGAACATTGAATTTTTGGTGAAAATGTTGACCCCGCGGTCAACGTGTTTTTTCAACTGGAGAAAACTTGAAACGCCCATATCTTGGACAAGGAAGGAGTGAGAGAGCTCACATTTCAGACACAGCATCCAGGCTGCAATGGCTTCAATTTGTGTTATTTTGGGGCAAATTGGGGAATATTGAATTTTTGGTGAAAATGTTGACCCCGCGGTCAATGTTTTTTTCAGCTGAGGAGAACTTGAAACGCCCATATCTTGGGCAAGGAAGGAGTGAGAGAGCTTAAATTTCAGACGCAGCATCCAGGCAGGAATGGCATCAATTTGTGTTATTTTGGGGCAAATTGGGGAATATTGAATTTTTGGTGAAAAAGTTGACCTCGCGGTCAATGTTTTTTTCAGCTGAGGAGAACTTGAAACGCCCATATCTTGGATAAGGAAGGAGTGAGAGAGCTCACATTTCAGACACAGCATCCAGGCTGCAATGGCTTCAATTTGTGTTATTTTGGGGCAAATTGGGGAATATTGAATTTTTGGTGAAAATGTTGACCCCGCGGTCAACGTATTTTTTCAACTGGAGAAAATTTGAAACGCCCATATCTTGGATAAGGAAGGAGTGAGAGAGCTCACATTTCAGACACAGCATCCAGGCTGCAATGGCTTCAATTTGTGTTATTTGGGGGCAAATTGGGGAACATTGAATTTTTGGTGAAAAAGTTGACCACGCGGTCAATGTTTTTTTCAGCTGAGGAGAACTTGAAACGCCCATATCTTGGGCAAGGAAGGAGTTAGAGTGTTCAAATTTTTAGACGCAGCATCCAGGCTGCAATGGCTTCAATTTGTGTTATTTCGGGGCAAATTGGGGAATATTGAATTTTTTGTGAAATTGTTGACCCCGCGGTCAATGTTTTTTTCAGCTGAGGAGAACTTGAAACGCCCATATCTTTGATAAGGAAGGAGTGAGAGAGCTCAAATTTCAGACACAGCATCCAGGCTGCAATGGGATGAATTTGTGTTATTTTGGGGCAAATTGGGGAATATTGAATTTTTGGTGAAAATGTTGACCCCGCGGTCAACGTGTTTTTTCAACTGGAGAAAACTTGAAACGCCCATATCTTGGGCAAGGAAGGAGTTAGAGTGTTCAAATTTTTAGACGCAGCATCCAGGCTGCAATGGCTTCAATTTGTGTTATTTTGGGGCAAATTGGGGAATATTGTTTTTTTGGTGAAAAAGTTGACCCCGCGGTCAATGTTTTTTTCAGCTGAGGAGAACTTGAAACGCCCATATCTTGGATAAGGAAGGAGTGAGAGAGCTCACATTTCAGACACAGCATCCAGGCTGCAATGGGATGAATTTGTGTTATTTTGGGGCAAATTGGGGAATATTGAATTTTTGGTGAAAATGTTGACCCCGCGGTCAACGTGTTTTTTCAACTGGAGAAAACTTGAAACGCCCATATCTTGGACAAGGAAGGAGTGAGAGAGCTCACATTTCAGACACAGCATCCAGGCTGCAATGGGATGAATTTGTGTTATTTTGGGGCAAATTGGGGAATATTGAATTTTTGGTGAAAATGTTGACCCCGCGGTCAACGTGTTTTTTCAACTGGAGAAAACTTGAAACGCCCATATCTTGGACAAGGAAGGAGTGAGAGAGCTCACATTTCAGACACAGCATCCAGGCTGCAATGGCTTCAATTTGTGTTATTTTGGGGCAAATTGGGGAACATTGAATTTTTGGTGAAAATGTTGACCCCGCGGTCAACGTGTTTTTTCAACTGGAGAAAACTTGAAACGCCCATATCTTGGACAAGGAAGGAGTGAGAGAGCTCACATTTCAGACACAGCATCCAGGCTGCAATGGCTTCAATTTGTGTTATTTTGGGGCAAATTGGGGAATATTGAATTTTTGGTGAAAATGTTGACCCCGCGGTCAATGTTTTTTTCAGCTGAGGAGAACTTGAAACGCCCATATCTTGGGCAAGGAAGGAGTGAGAGAGCTTAAATTTCAGACGCAGCATCCAGGCTGCAATGGCTTCAATTTGTGCTATTTTGGGGCAAAGTGGGGAATATTGAATTTTTGGTGAAAAAGTTGACCCCGCGGTCAACGTGTTTTTTCAACTGGAGAAAACTTGAAACGCCCATATCTTGGATAAGGAAGGAGTGAGAGAGCTCACATTTCAGACACAGCATCCAGGCTGCAATGGCTTCAATTTGTGTTATTTTGGGGCAAATTGGGGAATATTGAATTTTTGGTGAAAATGTTGACCCCGCGGTCAATGTTTTTTTCAGCTGAGGAGAACTTGAAACGCCCATATCTTGGATAAGGAAGGAGTGAGAGAGCTCACATTTCAGACACAGCATCCAGGCTGCAATGGCTTCAATTTGTGTTATTTTGGGGCAAATTGGGGAATATTGAATTTTTGGTGAAAATGTTGACCCCGCGGTCAACGTGTTTTTTCAACTGGAGAAAACTTGAAACGCCCATATCTTGGGCAAGGAAGGAGTTAGAGTGTTCAAATTTTTAGACGCAGCATCCAGGCTGCAATGGCTTCAATTTGTGTTATTTTGGGGCAAATTGGGGAATATAGTTTTTTTGGTGAAAAAGTTGACCCCGCGGTCAATGTTTTTTTCAGCTGAGGAGAACTTGAAACGCCCATATCTTGGGCAAGGAAGGAGTGAGAGAACTTAAATTTCAGACGCAGCATCCAGGCAGGAATGGCATCAATTTGTGTTATTTTGGGGCAAATTGGGGAATATTGAATTTTTGGTGAAAAAGTTGACCTCGCGGTCAATGTTTTTTTCAGCAGAGGAGATAACTTGAAACGCCCGTATCTTGGGCAAGGAAGGAGTTAGAGTGTTCAAATTTTTAGACGCAGCATCCAGGCTGCAATGGCTTCAATTTGTGTCATTTTGGGGCAAATTGGGGAATATTGAATTTTTTGTGAAAATGTTGACCCCGCGGTCAATGTTTTTTTCAGCTGAGGAGAACTTGAAACGCCCATATCTTGGGCAAGGAAGGAGTTAGAGAGCTCACATTTCAGACACAGCATCCAGGCTGCAATGGCTTCAATTTGTGTTATTTCGGGGCAAATTGGGGAATATTGAATTTTTGGTGAAAATGTTGACCCCGCGGTCAACTTGTTTTTTCAACTGGAGAAAACTTGAAACGCCCATATCTTGGATAAGGAAGGAGTGAGAGAGCTCACATTTCAGACGCAGCATCCAGGCTGCAATGGCTTCAATTTGTGTTATTTTGGGGCAAAGTGGGGAATATTGAATTTTTGGTGAAAATGTTGACCCCGCGGTCAATGTTTTTTTCAGCTGAGGAGAACTTGAAACGCCCATATCTTGGATAAGGAAGGAGTGAGAGAGCTCACATTTCAGACACAGCATCCAGGCTGCAATGGGATGAATTTGTGTTATTTTGGGGCAAATTGGGGAATATTGAATTTTTGGTGAAAATGTTGACCCCGCGGTCAATGTTTTTTTCAGCTGAGGAGAACTTGAAACGCCCATATCTTGGGCAAGGAAGGAGTGAGAGAGCTTAAATTTCAGACGCAGCATCCAGGCTGCAATGGCTTCAATTTGTGCTATTTCGGGGCAAATTGGGGAATATTGAATTTTTTGTGAAATTGTTGACCCCGCGGTCAATGTTTTTTTCAGCTGAGGAGAACTTGAAACGCCCATATCTTGGGCATGGAAGGAGTTAGAGAGCTCACATTTCAGACACAGCATCCAGGCTGCAATGGCTTCAATTTGTGTTATTTCGGGGCAAATTGGGGAATATTGAATTTTTGGTGAAAATGTTGACCCCGCGGTCAACGTGTTTTTTCAACTGGAGAAAACTTGAAACGCCCATATCTTGGATAAGGAAGGAGTGAGAGAGCTCACATTTCAGACACAGCATCCAGGCTGCAATGGCTTCAATTTGTGTTATTTTGGGGCAAATTGGGGAATATTGTTTTTTTGGTGAAAAAGTTGACCCCGCGGTCAATGTTTTTTTCAGCTGAGGAGAACTTGAAACGCCCATATCTTTGATAAGGAAGGAGTGAGAGAGCTCAAATTTCAGACACAGCATCCAGGCTGCAATGGCTTCAATTTGTGTTATTTTGGGGCAAATTGGGGAATATTGAATTTTTGGTGAAAATGTTGACCCCGCGGTCAACGTATTTTTTCAACTGGAGAAAATTTGAAACGCCCATATCTTGGATAAGGAAGGAGTGAGAGAGCTCACATTTCAGACACAGCATCCAGGCTGCAATGGCTTCAATTTGTGTTATTTGGGGGCAAATTGGGGAACATTGAATTTTTGGTGAAAAAGTTGACCACGCGGTCAATGTTTTTTTCAGCTGAGGAGAACTTGAAACGCCCATATCTTTGATAAGGAAGGAGTGAGAGAGCTCAAATTTCAGACACAGCATCCAGGCTGCAATGGGATGAATTTGTGTTATTTTGGGGCAAATTGGGGAATATTGAATTTTTGGTGAAAATGTTGACCCCGCGGTCAACGTGTTTTTTCAACTGGAGAAAACTTGAAACGCCCATATCTTGGGCAAGGAAGGAGTTAGAGTGTTCAAATTTTTAGACGCAGCATCCAGGCTGCAATGGCTTCAATTTGTGTTATTTTGGGGCAAATTGGGGAATATTGTTTTTTTGGTGAAAAAGTTGACCCCGCGGTCAATGTTTTTTTCAGCTGAGGAGAACTTGAAACGCCCATATCTTGGATAAGGAAGGAGTGAGAGAGCTCACATTTCAGACACAGCATCCAGGCTGCAATGGGATGAATTTGTGTTATTTTGGGGCAAATTGGGGAATATTGAATTTTTGGTGAAAATGTTGACCCCGCGGTCAACGTGTTTTTTCAACTGGAGAAAACTTGAAACGCCCATATCTTGGACAAGGAAGGAGTGAGAGAGCTCACATTTCAGACACAGCATCCAGGCTGCAATGGGATGAATTTGTGTTATTTTGGGGCAAATTGGGGAATATTGAATTTTTGGTGAAAATGTTGACCCCGCGGTCAACGTGTTTTTTCAACTGGAGAAAACTTGAAACGCCCATATCTTGGACAAGGAAGGAGTGAGAGAGCTCACATTTCAGACACAGCATCCAGGCTGCAATGGCTTCAATTTGTGTTATTTTGGGGCAAATTGGGGAACATTGAATTTTTGGTGAAAATGTTGACCCCGCGGTCAACGTGTTTTTTCAACTGGAGAAAACTTGAAACGCCCATATCTTGGACAAGGAAGGAGTGAGAGAGCTCACATTTCAGACACAGCATCCAGGCTGCAATGGCTTCAATTTGTGTTATTTTGGGGCAAATTGGGGAATATTGAATTTTTGGTGAAAATGTTGACCCCGCGGTCAATGTTTTTTTCAGCTGAGGAGAACTTGAAACGCCCATATCTTGGGCAAGGAAGGAGTGAGAGAGCTTAAATTTCAGACGCAGCATCCAGGCTGCAATGGCTTCAATTTGTGCTATTTTGGGGCAAAGTGGGGAATATTGAATTTTTGGTGAAAAAGTTGACCCCGCGGTCAACGTGTTTTTTCAACTGGAGAAAACTTGAAACGCCCATATCTTGGATAAGGAAGGAGTGAGAGAGCTCACATTTCAGACACAGCATCCAGGCTGCAATGGCTTCAATTTGTGTTATTTTGGGGCAAATTGGGGAATATTGAATTTTTGGTGAAAATGTTGACCCCGCGGTCAATGTTTTTTTCAGCTGAGGAGAACTTGAAACGCCCATATCTTGGATAAGGAAGGAGTGAGAGAGCTCACATTTCAGACACAGCATCCAGGCTGCAATGGCTTCAATTTGTGTTATTTTGGGGCAAATTGGGGAATATTGAATTTTTGGTGAAAATGTTGACCCCGCGGTCAACGTGTTTTTTCAACTGGAGAAAACTTGAAACGCCCATATCTTGGGCAAGGAAGGAGTTAGAGTGTTCAAATTTTTAGACGCAGCATCCAGGCTGCAATGGCTTCAATTTGTGTTATTTTGGGGCAAATTGGGGAATATAGTTTTTTTGGTGAAAAAGTTGACCCCGCGGTCAATGTTTTTTTCAGCTGAGGAGAACTTGAAACGCCCATATCTTGGGCAAGGAAGGAGTGAGAGAACTTAAATTTCAGACGCAGCATCCAGGCAGGAATGGCATCAATTTGTGTTATTTTGGGGCAAATTGGGGAATATTGAATTTTTGGTGAAAAAGTTGACCTCGCGGTCAATGTTTTTTTCAGCAGAGGAGATAACTTGAAACGCCCGTATCTTGGGCAAGGAAGGAGTTAGAGTGTTCAAATTTTTAGACGCAGCATCCAGGCTGCAATGGCTTCAATTTGTGTCATTTTGGGGCAAATTGGGGAATATTGAATTTTTTGTGAAAATGTTGACCCCGCGGTCAATGTTTTTTTCAGCTGAGGAGAACTTGAAACGCCCATATCTTGGGCAAGGAAGGAGTTAGAGAGCTCACATTTCAGACACAGCATCCAGGCTGCAATGGCTTCAATTTGTGTTATTTCGGGGCAAATTGGGGAATATTGAATTTTTGGTGAAAATGTTGACCCCGCGGTCAACTTGTTTTTTCAACTGGAGAAAACTTGAAACGCCCATATCTTGGATAAGGAAGGAGTGAGAGAGCTCACATTTCAGACGCAGCATCCAGGCTGCAATGGCTTCAATTTGTGTTATTTTGGGGCAAAGTGGGGAATATTGAATTTTTGGTGAAAAAGTTGACCCCGCGGTCAATGTTTTTTTCAGCTGAGGAGAACTTGAAACGACCATATCTTGGGCAAGGAAGGAGTGAGAGAGCTTAAATTTCAGACGCAGCATCCAGGCAGGAATGGCATCAATTTGTGTTATTTTGGGGCAAATTGCGGAATATTGAATTTTTGGTGAAAAAGTTGACCCCGTGGTCAATGTTTTTTTCAGCTGAGGAGAACTTGAAACGCCCATATCTTGGATAAGGAAGGAGTGAGAGAGCTCACATTTCAGACACAGCATCCAGGCTGCAATGGGATGAATTTGTGTTATTTTGGGGCAAATTGGGGAATATTGAATTTTTGGTGAAAATGTTGACCCCGCGGTCAATGTTTTTTTCAGCTGAGGAGAACTTGAAACGCCCATATCTTGGGCAAGGAAGGAGTGAGAGAGCTTAAATTTCAGACGCAGCATCCAGGCTGCAATGGCTTCAATTTGTGCTATTTCGGGGCAAATTGGGGAATATTGAATTTTTTGTGAAATTGTTGACCCCGCGGTCAATGTTTTTTTCAGCTGAGGAGAACTTGAAACGCCCATATCTTGGGCATGGAAGGAGTTAGAGAGCTCACATTTCAGACACAGCATCCAGGCTGCAATGGCTTCAATTTGTGTTATTTCGGGGCAAATTGGGGAATATTGAATTTTTGGTGAAAATGTTGACCCCGCGGTCAACGTGTTTTTTCAACTGGAGAAAACTTGAAACGCCCATATCTTGGATAAGGAAGGAGTGAGAGAGCTCACATTTCAGACACAGCATCCAGGCTGCAATGGCTTCAATTTGTGTTATTTTGGGGCAAATTGGGGAATATTGTTTTTTTGGTGAAAAAGTTGACCCCGCGGTCAATGTTTTTTTCAGCTGAGGAGAACTTGAAACGCCCATATCTTTGATAAGGAAGGAGTGAGAGAGCTCAAATTTCAGACACAGCATCCAGGCTGCAATGGGATGAATTTGTGTTATTTTGGGGCAAATTGGGGAATATTGAATTTTTGGTGAAAATGTTGACCCCGCGGTCAATGTTTTTTTCAGCTGAGGAGAACTTGAAACGCCCATATCTTGGGCAAGGAAGGAGTGAGAGAGCTTAAATTTCAGACGCAGCATCCAGGCTGCAATGGCTTCAATTTGTGTTATTTTGGGGCAAAGTGGGGAATATTGAATTTTTGGTGAAAAAGTTGACCCCGCGGTCAACGTGTTTTTTCAACTGGAGAAAACTTGAAACGCCCATATCTTGGATAAGGAAGGAGTGAGAGAGCTCACATTTCAGACACAGCATCCAGGCTGCAATGGCTTCAATTTGTGTTATTTTGGGGCAAATTGGGGAATATTGAATTTTCGGTGAAAATGTTGACCCCGCGGTCAATGTTTTTTTCAGCTGAGGAGAACTTGAAACGCCCATATCTTGGATAAGGAAGGAGTGAGAGAGCTCACATTTCAGACACAGCATCCAGGCTGCAATGGCTTCAATTTGTGTTATTTTGGGGCAAATTGGGGAATATTGAATTTTTGGTGAAAATGTTGACCCCGCGGTCAACGTGTTTTTTCAACTGGAGAAAACTTGAAACGCCCATATCTTGGGCAAGGAAGGAGTTAGAGTGTTCAAATTTTTAGACGCAGCATCCAGGCTGCAATGGCTTCAATTTGTGTTATTTTGGGGCAAATTGGGGAATATTGTTTTTTTGGTGAAAAAGTTGACCCCGCGGTCAATGTTTTTTTCAGCTGAGGAGAACTTGAAACGCCCATATCTTGGATAAGGAAGGAGTGAGAGAGCTCACATTTCAGACACAGCATCCAGGCTGCAATGGCTTCAATTTGTGTTATTTTGGGGCAAATTGGGGAATATTGAATTTTTGGTGAAAAAGTTGACCCCGCGGTCAATGTTTTTTTCAGCTGAGGAGAACTTGAAACGCCCATATCTTGGGCAAGGAAGGAGTGAGAGAACTTAAATTTCAGACGCAGCATCCAGGCAGGAATGGCATCAATTTGTGTTATTTTGGGGCAAATTGGGGAATATTGAATTTTTGGTGAAAAAGTTGACCTCGCGGTCAATGTTTTTTTCAGCTGAGGAGATAACTTGAAACGCCCGTGTCTTGGGCAAGGAAGGAGTGAGAGAGCTCACATTTCAGACACAGCATCCAGGCTGCAATGGCTTCAATTTGTGTTATTTTGGGGCAAAGTGGGGAATATTGAGTTTTTGGTGAAAATGTTGACCCCGCGGTCAATGTTTTTTTCAGCTGAGGAGAACTTGAAACGCCCATATCTTGGATAAGGAAGGAGTGAGAGAGCTCACATTTCAGACACAGCATCCAGGCTGCAATGGGATGAATTTGTGTTATTTTGGGGCAAATTGGGGAATATTGAATTTTTGGTGAAAATGTTGACCCCGCGGTCAATGTTTTTTTCAGCTGAGGAGAACTTGAAACGCCCATATCTTGGATAAGGAAGGAGTGAGAGAGCTCACATTTCAGACACAGCATCCAGGCTGCAATGGCTTCAATTTGTGTTATTTTGGGGCAAATTGGGGAATATTGAATTTTTGGTGAAAATGTTGACCCCGCGGTCAACGTATTTTTTCAACTGGAGAAAATTTGAAACGCCCATATCTTGGATAAGGAAGGAGTGAGAGAGCTCACATTTCAGACACAGCATCCAGGCTGCAATGGCTTCAATTTGTGTTATTTGGGGGCAAATTGGGGAACATTGAATTTTTGGTGAAAAAGTTGACCACGCGGTCAATGTTTTTTTCAGCTGAGGAGAACTTGAAACGCCCATATCTTGGGCAAGGAAGGAGTTAGAGTGTTCAAATTTTTAGACGCAGCATCCAGGCTGCAATGGCTTCAATTTGTGTTATTTCCGGGGAAATTGGGGAATATTTAATTTTTTGTGAAATTGTTGACCCCGCGGTCAATGTTTTTTTCAGCTGAGGAGAACTTGAAACGCCCATATCTTGGATAAGGAAGGAGTGAGAGAGCTCACATTTCAGACACAGCATCCAGGCTGCAATGGCTTCAATTTGTGTTATTTTGGGGCAAATTGGGGAATATTGAATTTTTGGTGAAAATGTTGACCCCGCGGTCAATGTTTTTTTCAGCTGAGGAGAACTTGAAACGCCCATATCTTGGGCAAGGAAGGAGTGAGAGAGCTTAAATTTCAGACGCAGCATCCAGGCTGCAATGGCTTCAATTTGTGTTATTTTGGGGCAAAGTGGGGAATATTGAATTTTTGGTGAAAAAGTTGACCCCGCGGTCAACGTGTTTTTTCAACTGGAGAAAACTTGAAACGCCCATATCTTGGATAAGGAAGGAGTGAGAGAGCTCACATTTCAGACACAGCATCCAGGCTGCAATGGCTTCAATTTGTGTTATTTTGGGGCAAATTGGGGAATATTGAATTTTTGGTGAAAATGTTGACCCCGCGGTCAACGTGTTTTTTCAACTGGAGAAAACTTGAAACGCCCATATCTTGGGCAAGGAAGGAGTTAGAGTGTTCAAATTTTTAGACGCAGCATCCAGGCTGCAATGGCTTCAATTTGTGTTATTTTGGGGCAAATTGGGGAATATTGTTTTTTTGGTGAAAAAGTTGACCCCGCGGTCAATGTTTTTTTCAGCTGAGGAGAACTTGAAACGCCCATATCTTGGATAAGGAAGGAGTGAGAGAGCTCACATTTCAGACACAGCATCCAGGCTGCAATGGCTTCAATTTGTGTTATTTTGGGGCAAATTGGGGAATATTGAATTTTTGGTGAAAAAGTTGACCCCGCGGTCAATGTTTTTTTCAGCTGAGGAGAACTTGAAACGCCCATATCTTGGGCAAGGAAGGAGTGAGAGAACTTAAATTTCAGACGCAGCATCCAGGCAGGAATGGCATCAATTTGTGTTATTTTGGGGCAAATTGGGGAATATTGAATTTTTGGTGAAAAAGTTGACCTCGCGGTCAATGTTTTTTTCAGCTGAGGAGATAACTTGAAACGCCCGTGTCTTGGGCAAGGAAGGAGTGAGAGAGCTCACATTTCAGACACAGCATCCAGGCTGCAATGGCTTCAATTTGTGTTATTTTGGGGCAAAGTGGGGAATATTGAGTTTTTGGTGAAAATGTTGACCCCGCGGTCAATGTTTTTTTCAGCTGAGGAGAACTTGAAACGCCCATATCTTGGATAAGGAAGGAGTGAGAGAGCTCACATTTCAGACACAGCATCCAGGCTGCAATGGGATGAATTTGTGTTATTTTGGGGCAAATTGGGGAATATTGAATTTTTGGTGAAAATGTTGACCCCGCGGTCAATGTTTTTTTCAGCTGAGGAGAACTTGAAACGCCCATATCTTGGATAAGGAAGGAGTGAGAGAGCTCACATTTCAGACACAGCATCCAGGCTGCAATGGCTTCAATTTGTGTTATTTGGGGGCAAATTGGGGAACATTGAATTTTTGGTGAAAAAGTTGACCACGCGGTCAATGTTTTTTTCAGCTGAGGAGAACTTGAAACGCCCATATCTTGGGCAAGGAAGGAGTTAGAGTGTTCAAATTTTTAGACGCAGCATCCAGGCTGCAATGGCTTCAATTTGTGTTATTTCGGGGCAAATTGGGGAATATTGAATTTTTTGTGAAATTGTTGACCCCGCGGTCAATGTTTTTTTCAGCTGAGGAGAACTTGAAACGCCCGTGTCTTGGGCAAGGAAGGAGTGAGAGAGCTCACATTTCAGACACAGCATCCAGGCTGCAATGGCTTCAATTTGTGTTATTTCGGGGCAAATTGGGGAATATTGAATTTTTGGTGAAAATGTTGACCCCGCGGTCAACTTGTTTTTTCAACTGGAGAAAACTTGAAACGCCCATATCTTGGATAAGGAAGGAGTGAGAGAGGTCACATTTCAGACACAGCATCCAGGCTGCAATGGGATGAATTTGTGTTATTTTGGGGCAAATTGGGGAATATTGAATTTTTGGTGAAAATGTTGACCCCGCGGTCAATGTTTTTTTCAGCTGAGGAGAACTTGAAACGCCCATATCTTGGGCAAGGAAGGAGTGAGAGGGCTTAAATTTCAGACGCAGCATCCAGGCAGGAATGGCATCAATTTGTGTTATTTTGGGGCAAATTGGGGAATATTGAATTTTTGGTGAAAATGTTGACCCCGCGGTCAAAGTGTTTTTTCAACTGGAGAAAACTTGAAACGCCCATATCTTGGATAAGGAAGGAGTGAGAGAGCTCACATTTCAGACACAGCATCCAGGCTGCAATGGCTTCAATTTGTGTTATTTTGGGGCAAATTGGGGAATATTGTTTTTTTGGTGAAAAAGTTGACCCCTCGGTCAATGTTTTTTTCAGCTGAGGAGAACTTGAAACGCCCATATCTTGGATAAGGAAGGAGTGAGAGAGCTCACATTTCAAACACAGCATCCAGGCTGCAATGGGATGAATTTGTGTTATTTTGGGGCAAATTGGGGAATATTGAATTTTTGGTGAAAATGTTGACCCCGCGGTCAATGTTTTTTTCAGCTGAGGAGAACTTGAAACGCCCATATCTTGGGCAAGGAAGGAGTGAGAGAGCTTAAATTTCAGACGCAGCATCCAGGCAGGAATGGCATCAATTTGTGTTATTTTGGGGCAAATTGGGGAATATTGAATTTTTGGTGAAAATGTTGACCCCGCGGTCAACGTGTTTTTTCAACTGGAGAAAACTTGAAACGCCCATATCTTGGACAAGGAAGGAGTGAGAGAGCTCACATTTCAGACACAGCATCCAGGCTGCAATGGCTTCAATTTGTGTTATTTTGGGGCAAATTGGGGAATATTGAATTTTTGGTGAAAATGTTGACCCCGCGGTCAACGTGTTTTTTCAACTGGAGAAAACTTGAAACGCCCATATCTTGGATAAGGAAGGAGTGAGAGAGCTCACATTTCAGACACAGCATCCAGGCTGCAATGGCTTCAATTTGTGTTATTTTGGGGCAAATTGGGGAATATTGAATTTTTGGTGAAAAAGTTGACCTCGCGGTCAATGTTTTTTTCAGCAGAGGAGATAACTTGAAACGCCCGTATCTTGGGCAAGGAAGGAGTTAGAGTTTTAAAATTTTTAGACGCAGCATCCAGGCTGCAATGGCTTCAATTTGTGTCATTTTGGGGCAAATTGGGGAATATTGAATTTTTGGTGAAAAAGTTGACCCCGCGGTCAATGTTTTTTTCAGCTGAGGAGAACTTGAAACGCCCATATCTTGGATAAGGAAGGAGTGAGAGAGCTCACGTTTCAGACACAGCATCCAGGCTGCAATGGCTTCAATTTGTGTTATTTCGGGGCAAATTGGGGAATATTGAATTTTTTGTGAAAATGTTGACCCCGCGGTCAATGTTTTTTTCAGCTGAGGAGAACTTGAAACGCCCATATCTTGGATAAGGAAGGAGTGAGAGAGCTCACATTTCAGACACAGCATCCAGGCTGCAATGGGATGAATTTGTGTTATTTTGGGGCAAATTGGGGAATATTGAATTTTTGGTGAAAATGTTGACCCCGCGGTCAATGTTTTTTTCAGCTGAGGAGAACTTGAAACGCCCATATCTTGGATAAGGAAGGAGTGAGAGAGCTCACATTTCAGACACAGCATCCAGGCTGCAATGGCTTCAATTTGTGTTATTTCGGGGCAAATTGGGGAATATTGAATTTTTTGTGAAATTGTTGACCCCGCGGTCAATGTTTTTTTCAGCTGAGGAGAACTTGAAACGCCCATATCTTGGGCATGGAAGGAGTTAGAGAGCTCACATTTCAGACACAGCATCCAGGCTGCAATGGCTTCAATTTGTGTTATTTCGGGGCAAATTGGGGAATATTGAATTTTTGGTGAAAATGTTGACCCCGCGGTCAATGTTTTTTTCAGCTGAGGAGAACTTGAAACGCCCATATCTTGGATAAGGAAGGAGTGAGAGAGGTCACATTTCAGACACAGCATCCAGGCTGCAATGGGATGAATTTGTGTTATTTTGGGGCAAATTGGGGAATATTGAATTTTTGGTGAAAAAGTTGACCTCGCGGTCAATGTTTTTTTCAGCAGAGGAGATAACTTGAAACGCCCGTATCTTGGGCAAGGAAGGAGTTAGAGTGTTCAAATTTTTAGACGCAGCATCCAGGCTGCAATGGCTTCAATTTGTGTCATTTTGGGGCAAATTGGGGAATATTGAATTTTTTGTGAAAATGTTGACCCCGCGGTCAATGTTTTTTTCAGCTGAGGAGAACTTGAAACGCCCATATCTTGGGCAAGGAAGGAGTTAGAGAGCTCACATTTCAGACACAGCATCCAGGCTGCAATGGCTTCAATTTGTGTTATTTCGGGGCAAATTGGGGAATATTGAATTTTTGGTGAAAATGTTGACCCCGCGGTCAACTTGTTTTTTCAACTGGAGAAAACTTGAAACGCCCATATCTTGGATAAGGAAGGAGTGAGAGAGCTCACATTTCAGACGCAGCATCCAGGCTGCAATGGCTTCAATTTGTGTTATTTTGGGGCAAAGTGGGGAATATTGAATTTTTGGTGAAAAAGTTGACCCCGCGGTCAATGTTTTTTTCAGCTGAGGAGAACTTGAAACGCCCATATCTTGGGCAAGGAAGGAGTGAGAGAGCTTAAATTTCAGACGCAGCATCCAGGCAGGAATGGCATCAATTTGTGTTATTTTGGGGCAAATTGGGGAATATTGAATTTTTGGTGAAAAAGTTGACCCCGTGGTCAATGTTTTTTTCAGCTGAGGAGAACTTGAAACGCCCATATCTTGGATAAGGAAGGAGTGAGAGAGCTCACATTTCAGACACAGCATCCAGGCTGCAATGGGATGAATTTGTGTTATTTTGGGGCAAATTGGGGAATATTGAATTTTTGGTGAAAATGTTGACCCCGCGGTCAATGTTTTTTTCAGCTGAGGAGAACTTGAAACGCCCATATCTTGGGCAAGGAAGGAGTGAGAGAGCTTAAATTTCAGACGCAGCATCCAGGCAGGAATGGCATCAATTTGTGTTATTTTGGGGCAAATTGCAGAATATTGAATTTTTGGTGAAAATGTTGACCCCGCGGTCAATGTTTTTTTCAGCTGAGGAGAACTTGAAACGCCCATATCTTGGATAAGGAAGGAGTGAGAGAGCTCACATTTCAGACACAGCATCCAGGCTGCAATGGCTTCAATTTGTGTTATTTTGGGGCAAATTGGGGAATATTGAATTTTTGGTGAAAATGTTGACCCCGCGGTCAACGTGTTTTTTCAACTGGAGAAAACTTGAAACGCCCATATCTTGGGCAAGGAAGGAGTTAGAGTGTTCAAATTTTTAGACGCAGCATCCAGGCTGCAATGGCTTCAATTTGTGTTATTTTGGGGCAAATTGGGGAATATTGTTTTTTTGGTGAAAAAGTTGACCCCGCGGTCAATGTTTTTTTCAGCTGAGGAGAACTTGAAACGCCCATATCTTGGGCAAGGAAGGAGTGAGAGAACTTAAATTTCAGACGCAGCATCCAGGCAGGAATGGCATCAATTTGTGTTATTTTGGGGCAAATTGGGGAATATTGAATTTTTGGTGAAAAAGTTGACCTCGCGGTCAATGTTTTTTTCAGCAGAGGAGATAACTTGAAACGCCCGTATCTTGGGCAAGGAAGGAGTTAGAGTGTTCAAATTTTTAGACGCAGCATCCAGGCTGCAATGGCTTCAATTTGTGTCATTTTGGGGCAAATTGGGGAATATTGAATTTTTTGTGAAAATGTTGACCCCGCGGTCAATGTTTTTTTCAGCTGAGGAGAACTTGAAACGCCCATATCTTGGGCAAGGAAGGAGTTAGAGAGCTCACATTTCAGACACAGCATCCAGGCTGCAATGGCTTCAATTTGTGTTATTTTGGGGCAAATTGCGGAATATTGAATTTTTGGTGAAAAAGTTGACCCCGTGGTCAATGTTTTTTTCAGCTGAGGAGAACTTGAAACGCCCATATCTTGGATAAGGAAGGAGTGAGAGAGCTCACATTTCAGACACAGCATCCAGGCTGCAATGGGATGAATTTGTGTTATTTTGGGGCAAATTGGGGAATATTGAATTTTTGGTGAAAATGTTGACCCCGCGGTCAATGTTTTTTTCAGCTGAGGAGAACTTGAAACGCCCATATCTTGGGCAAGGAAGGAGTGAGAGAGCTTAAATTTCAGACGCAGCATCCAGGCAGGAATGGCATCAATTTGTGTTATTTTGGGGCAAATTGCGGAATATTGAATTTTTGGTGAAAAAGTTGACCCCGTGGTCAATGTTTTTTTCAGCTGAGGAGAACTTGAAACGCCCATATCTTGGATAAGGAAGGAGTGAGAGAGCTCACATTTCAGACACAGCATCCAGGCTGCAATGGGATGAATTTGTGTTATTTTGGGGCAAATTGGGGAATATTGAATTTTTGGTGAAAAAGTTGACCTCGCGGTCAATGTTTTTTTCAGCAGAGGAGATAACTTGAAACGCCCGTATCTTGGGCAAGGAAGGAGTTAGAGTGTTCAAATTTTTAGACGCAGCATCCAGGCTGCAATGGCTTCAATTTGTGTCATTTTGGGGCAAATTGGGGAATATTGAATTTTTTGTGAAAATGTTGACCCCGCGGTCAATGTTTTTTTCAGCTGAGGAGAACTTGAAACGCCCATATCTTGGGCAAGGAAGGAGTTAGAGAGCTCACATTTCAGACACAGCATCCAGGCTGCAATGGCTTCAATTTGTGTTATTTCGGGGCAAATTGGGGAATATTGAATTTTTGGTGAAAATGTTGACCCCGCGGTCAACTTGTTTTTTCAACTGGAGAAAACTTGAAACGCCCATATCTTGGATAAGGAAGGAGTGAGAGAGCTCACATTTCAGACGCAGCATCCAGGCTGCAATGGCTTCAATTTGTGTTATTTTGGGGCAAAGTGGGGAATATTGAATTTTTGGTGAAAAAGTTGACCCCGCGGTCAATGTTTTTTTCAGCTGAGGAGAACTTGAAACGCCCATATCTTGGGCAAGGAAGGAGTGAGAGAGCTTAAATTTCAGACGCAGCATCCAGGCAGGAATGGCATCAATTTGTGTTATTTTGGGGCAAATTGGGGAATATTGAATTTTTGGTGAAAAAGTTGACCCCGTGGTCAATGTTTTTTTCAGCTGAGGAGAACTTGAAACGCCCATATCTTGGATAAGGAAGGAGTGAGAGAGCTCACATTTCAGACACAGCATCCAGGCTGCAATGGGATGAATTTGTGTTATTTTGGGGCAAATTGGGGAATATTGAATTTTTGGTGAAAATGTTGACCCCGCGGTCAATGTTTTTTTCAGCTGAGGAGAACTTGAAACGCCCATATCTTGGGCAAGGAAGGAGTGAGAGAGCTTAAATTTCAGACGCAGCATCCAGGCAGGAATGGCATCAATTTGTGTTATTTTGGGGCAAATTGCAGAATATTGAATTTTTGGTGAAAATGTTGACCCCGCGGTCAATGTTTTTTTCAGCTGAGGAGAACTTGAAACGCCCATATCTTGGATAAGGAAGGAGTGAGAGAGCTCACATTTCAGACACAGCATCCAGGCTGCAATGGCTTCAATTTGTGTTATTTTGGGGCAAATTGGGGAATATTGAATTTTTGGTGAAAATGTTGACCCCGCGGTCAACGTGTTTTTTCAACTGGAGAAAACTTGAAACGCCCATATCTTGGGCAAGGAAGGAGTTAGAGTGTTCAAATTTTTAGACGCAGCATCCAGGCTGCAATGGCTTCAATTTGTGTTATTTTGGGGCAAATTGGGGAATATTGTTTTTTTGGTGAAAAAGTTGACCCCGCGGTCAATGTTTTTTTCAGCTGAGGAGAACTTGAAACGCCCATATCTTGGGCAAGGAAGGAGTGAGAGAACTTAAATTTCAGACGCAGCATCCAGGCAGGAATGGCATCAATTTGTGTTATTTTGGGGCAAATTGGGGAATATTGAATTTTTGGTGAAAAAGTTGACCTCGCGGTCAATGTTTTTTTCAGCAGAGGAGATAACTTGAAACGCCCGTATCTTGGGCAAGGAAGGAGTTAGAGTGTTCAAATTTTTAGACGCAGCATCCAGGCTGCAATGGCTTCAATTTGTGTCATTTTGGGGCAAATTGGGGAATATTGAATTTTTTGTGAAAATGTTGACCCCGCGGTCAATGTTTTTTTCAGCTGAGGAGAACTTGAAACGCCCATATCTTGGGCAAGGAAGGAGTTAGAGAGCTCACATTTCAGACACAGCATCCAGGCTGCAATGGCTTCAATTTGTGTTATTTTGGGGCAAATTGCGGAATATTGAATTTTTGGTGAAAAAGTTGACCCCGTGGTCAATGTTTTTTTCAGCTGAGGAGAACTTGAAACGCCCATATCTTGGATAAGGAAGGAGTGAGAGAGCTCACATTTCAGACACAGCATCCAGGCTGCAATGGGATGAATTTGTGTTATTTTGGGGCAAATTGGGGAATATTGAATTTTTGGTGAAAATGTTGACCCCGCGGTCAATGTTTTTTTCAGCTGAGGAGAACTTGAAACGCCCATATCTTGGGCAAGGAAGGAGTGAGAGAGCTTAAATTTCAGACGCAGCATCCAGGCAGGAATGGCATCAATTTGTGTTATTTTGGGGCAAATTGCGGAATATTGAATTTTTGGTGAAAAAGTTGACCCCGTGGTCAATGTTTTTTTCAGCTGAGGAGAACTTGAAACGCCCATATCTTGGATAAGGAAGGAGTGAGAGAGCTCACATTTCAGACACAGCATCCAGGCTGCAATGGGATGAATTTGTGTTATTTTGGGGCAAATTGGGGAATATTGAATTTTTGGTGAAAAAGTTGACCCCGTGGTCAATGTTTTTTTCAGCTGAGGAGAACTTGAAACGCCCATATCTTGGATAAGGAAGGAGTGAGAGAGCTCACATTTCAGACACAGCATCCAGGCTGCAATGGGATGAATTTGTGTTATTTTGGGGCAAATTGGGGAATATTGAATTTTTGGTGAAAATGTTGACCCCGCGGTCAATGTTTTTTTCAGCTGAGGAGAACTTGAAACGCCCATATCTTGGGCAAGGAAGGAGTGAGAGAGCTTAAATTTCAGACGCAGCATCCAGGCAGGAATGGCATCAATTTGTGTTATTTTGGGGCAAATTGCGGAATATTGAATTTTTGGTGAAAAAGTTGACCTCGCGGTCAATGTTTTTTTCAGCTGAGGAGATAACTTGAAACGCCCGTATCTTGGGCAAGGAAGGAGTGAGAGAGCTCACATTTCAGATGCAGCATCCAGGCTGCAATGGCTTCAATTTGTGTTATTTTGGGGCAAAGTGGGGAATATTGAATTTTTGGTGAAAAAGTTGACCCCGCGGTCAATGTTTTTTTCAGCTGAGGAGAACTTGAAACGCCCATATCTTGGGCAAGGAAGGAGTGAGAGAGCTTAAATTTCAGACGCAGCATCCAGGCAGGAATGGCATCAATTTGTGTTATTTTGGGGCAAATTGGGGAATATTGAATTTTTGGTGAAAATGTTGACCCCGCGGTCAACGTATTTTTTCAACTGGAGAAAATTTGAAACGCCCATATCTTGGATAAGGAAGGAGTGAGAGAGCTCACATTTCAGACACAGCATCCAGGCTGCAATGGCTTCAATTTGTGTTATTTGGGGGCAAATTGGGGAACATTGAATTTTTGGTGAAAAAGTTGACCACGCGGTCAATGTTTTTTTCAGCTGAGGAGAACTTGAAACGCCCATATCTTGGGCAAGGAAGGAGTTAGAGTGTTCAAATTTTTAGACGCAGCATCCAGGCTGCAATGGCTTCAATTTGTGTTATTTCGGGGCAAATTGGGGAATATTGAATTTTTTGTGAAATTGTTGACCCCGCGGTCAATGTTTTTTTCAGCTGAGGAGAACTTGAAACGCCCATATCTTGGGCATGGAAGGAGTTAGAGAGCTCACATTTCAGACACAGCATCCAGGCTGCAATGGCTTCAATTTGTGTTATTTCGGGGCAAATTGGGGAATATTGAATTTTTGGTGAAAATGTTGACCCCGCGGTCAACTTGTTTTTTCAACTGGAGAAAACTTGAAACGCCCATATCTTGGATAAGGAAGGAGTGAGAGAGGTCACATTTCAGACACAGCATCCAGGCTGCAATGGGATGAATTTGTGTTATTTTGGGGCAAATTGGGGAATATTGAATTTTTGGTGAAAATGTTGACCCCGCGGTCAATGTTTTTTTCAGCTGAGGAGAACTTGAAACGCCCATATCTTGGGCAAGGAAGGAGTGAGAGGGCTTAAATTTCAGACGCAGCATCCAGGCAGGAATGGCATCAATTTGTGTTATTTTGGGGCAAATTGGGGAATATTGAATTTTTGGTGAAAAAGTTGACCTCGCGGTCAATGTTTTTTTCAGCAGAGGAGATAACTTGAAACGCCCGTATCTTGGGCAAGGAAGGAGTGAGAGAGCTCACATTTCAGACACAGCATCCAGGCTGCAATGGCTTCAATTTGTGTTATTTTGGGGCAAAGTGGGGAATATTGAATTTTTGGTGAAAATGTTGACCCCGCGGTCAATGTTTTTTTCAGCTGAGGAGAACTTGAAACGCCCATATCTTGGATAAGGAAGGAGTGAGAGAGCTCACATTTCAAACACAGCATCCAGGCTGCAATGGGATGAATTTGTGTTATTTTGGGGCAAATTGGGGAATATTGAATTTTTGGTGAAAATGTTGACCCCGCGGTCAATGTTTTTTTCAGCTGAGGAGAACTTGAAACGCCCATATCTTGGGCAAGGAAGGAGTGAGAGAACTTAAATTTCAGACGCAGCATCCAGGCAGGAATGGCATCAATTTGTGTTATTTTGGGGCAAATTGGGGAATATTGAATTTTTGGTGAAAAAGTTGACCTCGCGGTCAATGTTTTTTTCAGCTGAGGAGATAACTTGAAACGCCCATATCTTGGATAAGGAAGGAGTGAGAGAGCTCACATTTCAGACACAGCATCCAGGCTGCAATGGCTTCAATTTGTGTTATTTTGGGGCAAATTGGGGAATATTGAATTTTTGGTGAAAATGTTGACCCCGCGGTCAACGTATTTTTTCAACTGGAGAAAATTTGAAACGCCCATATCTTGGATAAGGAAGGAGTGAGAGAGCTCACATTTCAGACACAGCATCCAGGCTGCAATGGCTTCAATTTGTGTTATTTGGGGGCAAATTGGGGAACATTGAATTTTTGGTGAAAAAGTTGACCACGCGGTCAATGTTTTTTTCAGCTGAGGAGAACTTGAAACGCCCATATCTTGGGCAAGGAAGGAGTTAGAGTGTTCAAATTTTTAGACGCAGCATCCAGGCTGCAATGGCTTCAATTTGTGTTATTTCGGGGCAAATTGGGGAATATTGAATTTTTTGTGAAATTGTTGACCCCGCGGTCAATGTTTTTTTCAGCTGAGGAGAACTTGAAACGCCCATATCTTTGATAAGGAAGGAGTGAGAGAGCTCAAATTTCAGACACAGCATCCAGGCTGCAATGGGATGAATTTGTGTTATTTTGGGGCAAATTGGGGAATATTGAATTTTTGGTGAAAATGTTGACCCCGCGGTCAACGTGTTTTTTCAACTGGAGAAAACTTGAAACGCCCATATCTTGGGCAAGGAAGGAGTTAGAGTGTTCAAATTTTTAGACGCAGCATCCAGGCTGCAATGGCTTCAATTTGTGTTATTTTGGGGCAAATTGGGGAATATTGTTTTTTTGGTGAAAAAGTTGACCCCGCGGTCAATGTTTTTTTCAGCTGAGGAGAACTTGAAACGCCCATATCTTGGATAAGGAAGGAGTGAGAGAGCTCACATTTCAGACACAGCATCCAGGCTGCAATGGCTTCAATTTGTGTTATTTTGGGGCAAATTGGGGAATATTGAATTTTTGGTGAAAATGTTGACCCCGCGGTCAACGTGTTTTTTCAACTGGAGAAAACTTGAAACGCCCATATCTTGGACAAGGAAGGAGTGAGAGAGCTCACATTTCAGACACAGCATCCAGGCTGCAATGGCTTCAATTTGTGTTATTTTGGGGCAAATTGGGGAATATTGAATTTTTGGTGAAAAAGTTGACCCCGCGGTCAACGTGTTTTTTCAACTGGAGAAAACTTGAAACGCCCATATCTTGGATAAGGAAGGAGTGAGAGAGCTCACATTTCAGACACAGCATCCAGGCTGCAATGGCTTCAATTTGTGTTATTTTGGGGCAAATTGGGGAATATTGAATTTTTGGTGAAAATGTTGACCCCGCGGTCAATGTTTTTTTCAGCTGAGGAGAACTTGAAACGCCCATATCTTGGGCAAGGAAGGAGTTAGAGTGTTCAAATTTTTAGACGCAGCATCCAGGCTGCAATGGCTTCAATTTGTGTTATTTTGGGGCAAATTGGGGAATATTGTTTTTTTGGTGAAAAAGTTGACCCCGCGGTCAATGTTTTTTTCAGCTGAGGAGAACTTGAAACGCCCATATCTTGGATAAGGAAGGAGTGAGAGAGCTCACATTTCAGACACAGCATCCAGGCTGCAATGGCTTCAATTTGTGTTATTTTGGGGCAAATTGGGGAATATTGAATTTTTGGTGAAAATGTTGACCCCGCGCTCAATGTTTTTTTCAGCTGAGGAGAACTTGAAACGCCCATATCTTGGATAAGGAAGGAGTGAGAGAGCTCACATTTCAGACACAGCATCCAGGCTGCAATGGGATGAATTTGTGTTATTTTGGGGCAAATTGGGGAATATATTGAATTTTTGGTGAAAATGTTGACCCCGCGGTCAACGTGTTTTTTCAACTGGAGAAAACTTGAAACGCCCATATCTTGGACAAGGAAGGAGTGAGAGAGCTCACATTTCAGACACAGCATCCAGGCTGCAATGGCTTCAATTTGTGTTATTTTGGGGCAAATTGGGGAATATTGAATTTTTGGTGAAAATGTTGACCCCGCGGTCAACGTGTTTTTTCAACTGGAGAAAACTTGAAACGCCCATATCTTGGGCAAGGAAGGAGTTAGAGTTTTCAAATTTTTAGACGCAGCATCCAGGCTGCAATGTCTTCAATTTGTGTTATTTTGGGGCAAGTTGGGGAATATTGTTTTTTTGGTGAAAAAGTTGACCCCGCGGTCAATGTTTTTTTCAGCTGAGGAGAACTTGAAACGCCCATATCTTGGATAAGGAAGGAGTGAGAGAGCTCACATTTCAGACACAGCATCCAGGCTGCAATGGCTTCAATTTGTGTTATTTTGGGGCAAATTGGGGAATATTGAATTTTTGGTGAAAAAGTTGACCTCGCGGTCAATGTTTTTTTCAGCAGAGGAGATAACTTGAAACGCCCGTATCTTGGGCAAGGAAGGAGTTAGAGTGTTAAAATTTTTAGACGCAGCATCCAGGCTGCAATGGCTTCAATTTGTGTCATTTTGGGGCAAATTGGGGAATATTGAATTTTTTGTGAAAATGTTGACCCCGCGGTCAATGTTTTTTTCAGCTGAGGAGAACTTGAAACGCCCATATCTTGGATAAGGAAGGAGTGAGAGAGCTCACGTTTCAGACACAGCATCCAGGCTGCAATGGCTTCAATTTGTGTTATTTCGGGGCAAATTGGGGAATATTGAATTTTTTGTGAAAATGTTGACCCCGCGGTCAACTTGTTTTTTCAACTGGAGAAAACTTGAAACGCCCATATCTTGGATAAGGAAGGAGTGAGAGAGCTCACATTTCAGACGCAGCATCCAGGCAGGAATGGCATCAATTTGTGTTATTTTGGGGCAAATTGGGGAATATTGAATTTTTGGTGAAAAAGTTGACCCCGTGGTCAATGTTTTTTTCAGCTGAGGAGAACTTGAAACGCCCATATCTTGGATAAGGAAGGAGTGAGAGAGCTCACATTTCAGACACAGCATCCAGGCTGCAATGGGATGAATTTGTGTTATTTTGGGGCAAATTGCGGAATATTGAATTTTTGGTGAAAAAGTTGACCTCGCGGTCAATGTTTTTTTCAGCTGAGGAGATAACTTGAAACGCCCGTATCTTGGATAAGGAAGGAGTGAGAGAGCTCACATTTCAGACACAGCATCCAGGCTGCAATGGCTTCAATTTGTGTTATTTTGGGGCAAATTGGGGAACATTGAATTTTTGGTGAAAATGTTGACCCCGCGGTCAATGTTTTTTTCAGCTGAGGAGAACTTGAAACGCCCATATCTTGGATAAGGAAGGAGTGAGAGAGCTCACATTTCAGACACAGCATCCAGGCTGCAATGGCTTCAATTTGTGTTATTTTGGGGCAAATTGGGGAATATTGAATTTTCGGTGAAAATGTTGACCTCGCGCTCAATGTTTTTTTCAGCTGAGGAGAACTTGAAACGCCCATATCTTGGATAAGGAAGGAGTGAGAGAGCTCACATTTCAGACACAGCATCCAGGCTGCAATGGGATGAATTTGTGTTATTTTGGGGCAAATTGGGGAATATATTGAATTTTTGGTGAAAATGTTGACCCCGCGGTCAACGTGTTTTTTCAACTGGAGAAAACTTGAAACGCCCATATCTTGGACAAGGAAGGAGTGAGAGAGCTCACATTTC
This sequence comes from Genypterus blacodes, assembly GCF_046128005.1. NCBI lineage: Eukaryota > Metazoa > Chordata > Actinopteri > Ophidiiformes > Ophidiidae > Genypterus > Genypterus blacodes. Next base: position 596,287 of record NW_027466998.1, on the reverse strand, counting down.
AGACACAGCATCCAGGCTGCAATGGCTTCAATTTGTGTTATTTTGGGGCAAATTGGGGAATATTGAATTTTTGGTGAAAATGTTGACCCCGCGGTCAACGTGTTTTTTCAACTGGAGAAAACTTGAAACGCCCATATCTTGGATAAGGAAGGAGTGAGAGAGCTCACATTTCAGACACAGCATCCAGGCTGCAATGGCTTCAATTTGTGTTATTTTGGGGCAAATTGGGGAATATTGAATTTTTGGTGAAAATGTTGACCCCGCGGTCAATGTTTTTTTCAGCTGAGGAGAACTTGAAACGCCCATATCTTGGGCAAGGAAGGAGTTAGAGTGTTCAAATTTTTAGACGCAGCATCCAGGCTGCAATGGCTTCAATTTGTGTTATTTTGGGGCAAATTGGGGAATATTGTTTTTTTGGTGAAAAAGTTGACCCCGCGGTCAATGTTTTTTTCAGCTGAGGAGAACTTGAAACGCCCATATCTTGGATAAGGAAGGAGTGAGAGAGCTCACATTTCAGACACAGCATCCAGGCTGCAATGGCTTCAATTTGTGTTATTTTGGGGCAAATTGGGGAATATTGAATTTTTGGTGAAAATGTTGACCCCGCGCTCAATGTTTTTTTCAGCTGAGGAGAACTTGAAACGCCCATATCTTGGATAAGGAAGGAGTGAGAGAGCTCACATTTCAGACACAGCATCCAGGCTGCAATGGGATGAATTTGTGTTATTTTGGGGCAAATTGGGGAATATATTGAATTTTTGGTGAAAATGTTGACCCCGCGGTCAACGTGTTTTTTCAACTGGAGAAAACTTGAAACGCCCATATCTTGGACAAGGAAGGAGTGAGAGAGCTCACATTTCAGACACAGCATCCAGGCTGCAATGGCTTCAATTTGTGTTATTTTGGGGCAAATTGGGGAATATTGAATTTTTGGTGAAAATGTTGACCCCGCGGTCAACGTGTTTTTTCAACTGGAGAAAACTTGAAACGCCCATATCTTGGGCAAGGAAGGAGTTAGAGTTTTCAAATTTTTAGACGCAGCATCCAGGCTGCAATGTCTTCAATTTGTGTTATTTTGGGGCAAATTGGGGAATATTGAATTTTTTGTGAAAATGTTGACCCCGCGGTCAATGTTTTTTTCAGCTGAGGAGAACTTGAAACGCCCATATCTTGGATAAGGAAGGAGTGAGAGAGCTCACATTTCAGACACAGCATCCAGGCTGCAATGGCTTCAATTTGTGTTATTTTGGGGCAAATTGGGGAATATTGAATTTTTGGTGAAAAAGTTGACCTCGCGGTCAATGTTTTTTTCAGCAGAGGAGATAACTTGAAACGCCCGTATCTTGGGCAAGGAAGGAGTTAGAGTGTTAAAATTTTTAGACGCAGCATCCAGGCTGCAATGGCTTCAATTTGTGTCATTTTGGGGCAAATTGGGGAATATTGAATTTTTTGTGAAAAAGTTGACCCCGCGGTCAATGTTTTTTTCAGCTGAGGAGAACTTGAAACGCCCATATCTTGGGCAAGGAAGGAGTGAGAGAGCTTAAATTTCAGACGCAGCATCCAGGCAGGAATGGCATCAATTTGTGTTATTTTGGGGCAAATTGGGGAATATTGAATTTTTGGTGAAAAAGTTGACCCCGTGGTCAATGTTTTTTTCAGCTGAGGAGAACTTGAAACGCCCATATCTTGGATAAGGAAGGAGTGAGAGAGCTCACATTTCAGACACAGCATCCAGGCTGCAATGGGATGAATTTGTGTTATTTTGGGGCAAATTGGGGAATATTGAATTTTTGGTGAAAATGTTGACCCCGCGGTCAATGTTTTTTTCAGCTGAGGAGAACTTGAAACGCCCATATCTTGGGCAAGGAAGGAGTGAGAGAGCTTAAATTTCAGACGCAGCATCCAGGCAGGAATGGCATCAATTTGTGTTATTTTGGGGCAAATTGCAGAATATTGAATTTTTGGTGAAAATGTTGACCCCGCGGTCAATGTTTTTTTCAGCTGAGGAGAACTTGAAACGCCCATATCTTGGATAAGGAAGGAGTGAGAGAGCTCACATTTCAGACACAGCATCCAGGCTGCAATGGCTTCAATTTGTGTTATTTTGGGGCAAATTGGGGAATATTGAATTTTTGGTGAAAATGTTGACCCCGCGGTCAACGTGTTTTTTCAACTGGAGAAAACTTGAAACGCCCATATCTTGGGCAAGGAAGGAGTTAGAGTGTTCAAATTTTTAGACGCAGCATCCAGGCTGCAATGGCTTCAATTTGTGTTATTTTGGGGCAAATTGGGGAATATTGTTTTTTTGGTGAAAAAGTTGACCCCGCGGTCAATGTTTTTTTCAGCTGAGGAGAACTTGAAACGCCCATATCTTGGGCAAGGAAGGAGTGAGAGAACTTAAATTTCAGACGCAGCATCCAGGCAGGAATGGCATCAATTTGTGTTATTTTGGGGCAAATTGGGGAATATTGAATTTTTGGTGAAAAAGTTGACCTCGCGGTCAATGTTTTTTTCAGCAGAGGAGATAACTTGAAACGCCCGTATCTTGGGCAAGGAAGGAGTTAGAGTGTTCAAATTTTTAGACGCAGCATCCAGGCTGCAATGGCTTCAATTTGTGTCATTTTGGGGCAAATTGGGGAATATTGAATTTTTTGTGAAAATGTTGACCCCGCGGTCAATGTTTTTTTCAGCTGAGGAGAACTTGAAACGCCCATATCTTGGGCAAGGAAGGAGTTAGAGAGCTCACATTTCAGACACAGCATCCAGGCTGCAATGGCTTCAATTTGTGTTATTTTGGGGCAAATTGCGGAATATTGAATTTTTGGTGAAAAAGTTGACCCCGTGGTCAATGTTTTTTTCAGCTGAGGAGAACTTGAAACGCCCATATCTTGGATAAGGAAGGAGTGAGAGAGCTCACATTTCAGACACAGCATCCAGGCTGCAATGGGATGAATTTGTGTTATTTTGGGGCAAATTGGGGAATATTGAATTTTTGGTGAAAATGTTGACCCCGCGGTCAATGTTTTTTTCAGCTGAGGAGAACTTGAAACGCCCATATCTTGGGCAAGGAAGGAGTGAGAGAGCTTAAATTTCAGACGCAGCATCCAGGCAGGAATGGCATCAATTTGTGTTATTTTGGGGCAAATTGCGGAATATTGAATTTTTGGTGAAAAAGTTGACCCCGTGGTCAATGTTTTTTTCAGCTGAGGAGAACTTGAAACGCCCATATCTTGGATAAGGAAGGAGTGAGAGAGCTCACATTTCAGACACAGCATCCAGGCTGCAATGGGATGAATTTGTGTTATTTTGGGGCAAATTGGGGAATATTGAATTTTTGGTGAAAAAGTTGACCCCGTGGTCAATGTTTTTTTCAGCTGAGGAGAACTTGAAACGCCCATATCTTGGATAAGGAAGGAGTGAGAGAGCTCACATTTCAGACACAGCATCCAGGCTGCAATGGGATGAATTTGTGTTATTTTGGGGCAAATTGGGGAATATTGAATTTTTGGTGAAAATGTTGACCCCGCGGTCAATGTTTTTTTCAGCTGAGGAGAACTTGAAACGCCCATATCTTGGGCAAGGAAGGAGTGAGAGAGCTTAAATTTCAGACGCAGCATCCAGGCAGGAATGGCATCAATTTGTGTTATTTTGGGGCAAATTGCGGAATATTGAATTTTTGGTGAAAAAGTTGACCTCGCGGTCAATGTTTTTTTCAGCTGAGGAGATAACTTGAAACGCCCGTATCTTGGGCAAGGAAGGAGTGAGAGAGCTCACATTTCAGATGCAGCATCCAGGCTGCAATGGCTTCAATTTGTGTTATTTTGGGGCAAAGTGGGGAATATTGAATTTTTGGTGAAAAAGTTGACCCCGCGGTCAATGTTTTTTTCAGCTGAGGAGAACTTGAAACGCCCATATCTTGGGCAAGGAAGGAGTGAGAGAGCTTAAATTTCAGACGCAGCATCCAGGCAGGAATGGCATCAATTTGTGTTATTTTGGGGCAAATTGGGGAATATTGAATTTTTGGTGAAAATGTTGACCCCGCGGTCAACGTATTTTTTCAACTGGAGAAAATTTGAAACGCCCATATCTTGGATAAGGAAGGAGTGAGAGAGCTCACATTTCAGACACAGCATCCAGGCTGCAATGGCTTCAATTTGTGTTATTTGGGGGCAAATTGGGGAACATTGAATTTTTGGTGAAAAAGTTGACCACGCGGTCAATGTTTTTTTCAGCTGAGGAGAACTTGAAACGCCCATATCTTGGGCAAGGAAGGAGTTAGAGTGTTCAAATTTTTAGACGCAGCATCCAGGCTGCAATGGCTTCAATTTGTGTTATTTCGGGGCAAATTGGGGAATATTGAATTTTTTGTGAAATTGTTGACCCCGCGGTCAATGTTTTTTTCAGCTGAGGAGAACTTGAAACGCCCATATCTTGGGCATGGAAGGAGTTAGAGAGCTCACATTTCAGACACAGCATCCAGGCTGCAATGGCTTCAATTTGTGTTATTTCGGGGCAAATTGGGGAATATTGAATTTTTGGTGAAAATGTTGACCCCGCGGTCAACTTGTTTTTTCAACTGGAGAAAACTTGAAACGCCCATATCTTGGATAAGGAAGGAGTGAGAGAGGTCACATTTCAGACACAGCATCCAGGCTGCAATGGGATGAATTTGTGTTATTTTGGGGCAAATTGGGGAATATTGAATTTTTGGTGAAAATGTTGACCCCGCGGTCAATGTTTTTTTCAGCTGAGGAGAACTTGAAACGCCCATATCTTGGGCAAGGAAGGAGTGAGAGGGCTTAAATTTCAGACGCAGCATCCAGGCAGGAATGGCATCAATTTGTGTTATTTTGGGGCAAATTGGGGAATATTGAATTTTTGGTGAAAAAGTTGACCTCGCGGTCAATGTTTTTTTCAGCAGAGGAGATAACTTGAAACGCCCGTATCTTGGGCAAGGAAGGAGTGAGAGAGCTCACATTTCAGACACAGCATCCAGGCTGCAATGGCTTCAATTTGTGTTATTTTGGGGCAAAGTGGGGAATATTGAATTTTTGGTGAAAATGTTGACCCCGCGGTCAATGTTTTTTTCAGCTGAGGAGAACTTGAAACGCCCATATCTTGGATAAGGAAGGAGTGAGAGAGCTCACATTTCAAACACAGCATCCAGGCTGCAATGGGATGAATTTGTGTTATTTTGGGGCAAATTGGGGAATATTGAATTTTTGGTGAAAATGTTGACCCCGCGGTCAATGTTTTTTTCAGCTGAGGAGAACTTGAAACGCCCATATCTTGGGCAAGGAAGGAGTGAGAGAACTTAAATTTCAGACGCAGCATCCAGGCAGGAATGGCATCAATTTGTGTTATTTTGGGGCAAATTGGGGAATATTGAATTTTTGGTGAAAAAGTTGACCTCGCGGTCAATGTTTTTTTCAGCTGAGGAGATAACTTGAAACGCCCGTATCTTGGGCAAGGAAGGAGTTAGAGTGTTCAAATTTTTAGACGCAGCATCCAGGCTGCAATGGCTTCAATTTGTGTCATTTTGGGGCAAATTGGGGAATATTGAATTTTTTGTGAAAATGTTGACCCCGCGGTCAATGTTTTTTTCAGCTGAGGAGAACTTGAAACGCCCATATCTTGGGCAAGGAAGGAGTTAGAGAGCTCACATTTCAGACACAGCATCCAGGCTGCAATGGCTTCAATTTGTGTTATTTTGGGGCAAATTGCGGAATATTGAATTTTTGGTGAAAAAGTTGACCCCGTGGTCAATGTTTTTTTCAGCTGAGGAGAACTTGAAACGCCCATATCTTGGATAAGGAAGGAGTGAGAGAGCTCACATTTCAGACACAGCATCCAGGCTGCAATGGGATGAATTTGTGTTATTTTGGGGCAAATTGGGGAATATTGAATTTTTGGTGAAAATGTTGACCCCGCGGTCAATGTTTTTTTCAGCTGAGGAGAACTTGAAACGCCCATATCTTGGGCAAGGAAGGAGTGAGAGAGCTTAAATTTCAGACGCAGCATCCAGGCAGGAATGGCATCAATTTGTGTTATTTTGGGGCAAATTGCGGAATATTGAATTTTTGGTGAAAAAGTTGACCCCGTGGTCAATGTTTTTTTCAGCTGAGGAGAACTTGAAACGCCCATATCTTGGATAAGGAAGGAGTGAGAGAGCTCACATTTCAGACACAGCATCCAGGCTGCAATGGGATGAATTTGTGTTATTTTGGGGCAAATTGGGGAATATTGAATTTTTGGTGAAAAAGTTGACCCCGTGGTCAATGTTTTTTTCAGCTGAGGAGAACTTGAAACGCCCATATCTTGGATAAGGAAGGAGTGAGAGAGCTCACATTTCAGACACAGCATCCAGGCTGCAATGGGATGAATTTGTGTTATTTTGGGGCAAATTGGGGAATATTGAATTTTTGGTGAAAATGTTGACCCCGCGGTCAATGTTTTTTTCAGCTGAGGAGAACTTGAAACGCCCATATCTTGGGCAAGGAAGGAGTGAGAGAGCTTAAATTTCAGACGCAGCATCCAGGCAGGAATGGCATCAATTTGTGTTATTTTGGGGCAAATTGCGGAATATTGAATTTTTGGTGAAAAAGTTGACCTCGCGGTCAATGTTTTTTTCAGCTGAGGAGATAACTTGAAACGCCCGTATCTTGGGCAAGGAAGGAGTGAGAGAGCTCACATTTCAGATGCAGCATCCAGGCTGCAATGGCTTCAATTTGTGTTATTTTGGGGCAAAGTGGGGAATATTGAATTTTTGGTGAAAAAGTTGACCCCGCGGTCAATGTTTTTTTCAGCTGAGGAGAACTTGAAACGCCCATATCTTGGGCAAGGAAGGAGTGAGAGAGCTTAAATTTCAGACGCAGCATCCAGGCAGGAATGGCATCAATTTGTGTTATTTTGGGGCAAATTGGGGAATATTGAATTTTTGGTGAAAATGTTGACCCCGCGGTCAACGTATTTTTTCAACTGGAGAAAATTTGAAACGCCCATATCTTGGATAAGGAAGGAGTGAGAGAGCTCACATTTCAGACACAGCATCCAGGCTGCAATGGCTTCAATTTGTGTTATTTGGGGGCAAATTGGGGAACATTGAATTTTTGGTGAAAAAGTTGACCACGCGGTCAATGTTTTTTTCAGCTGAGGAGAACTTGAAACGCCCATATCTTGGGCAAGGAAGGAGTTAGAGTGTTCAAATTTTTAGACGCAGCATCCAGGCTGCAATGGCTTCAATTTGTGTTATTTCGGGGCAAATTGGGGAATATTGAATTTTTTGTGAAATTGTTGACCCCGCGGTCAATGTTTTTTTCAGCTGAGGAGAACTTGAAACGCCCATATCTTTGATAAGGAAGGAGTGAGAGAGCTCAAATTTCAGACACAGCATCCAGGCTGCAATGGGATGAATTTGTGTTATTTTGGGGCAAATTGGGGAATATTGAATTTTTGGTGAAAATGTTGACCCCGCGGTCAACGTGTTTTTTCAACTGGAGAAAACTTGAAACGCCCATATCTTGGGCAAGGAAGGAGTTAGAGTGTTCAAATTTTTAGACGCAGCATCCAGGCTGCAATGGCTTCAATTTGTGTTATTTTGGGGCAAATTGGGGAATATTGTTTTTTTGGTGAAAAAGTTGACCCCGCGGTCAATGTTTTTTTCAGCTGAGGAGAACTTGAAACGCCCATATCTTGGATAAGGAAGGAGTGAGAGAGCTCACATTTCAGACACAGCATCCAGGCTGCAATGGGATGAATTTGTGTTATTTTGGGGCAAATTGGGGAATATTGAATTTTTGGTGAAAATGTTGACCCCGCGGTCAACGTGTTTTTTCAACTGGAGAAAACTTGAAACGCCCATATCTTGGACAAGGAAGGAGTGAGAGAGCTCACATTTCAGACACAGCATCCAGGCTGCAATGGCTTCAATTTGTGTTATTTGGGGGCAAATTGGGGAACATTTAATTTTTGGTGAAAAAGTTGACCACGCGGTCAATGTTTTTTTCAGCTGAGGAGAACTTGAAACGCCCATATCTTGGGCAAGGAAGGAGTTAGAGTGTTCAAATTTTTAGACGCAGCATCCAGGCTGCAATGGCTTCAATTTGTGTTATTTCGGGGCAAATTGGGGAATATTGAATTTTTTGTGAAATTGTTGACCCCGCGGTCAATGTTTTTTTCAGCTGAGGAGAACTTGAAACGCCCATATCTTTGATAAGGAAGGAGTGAGAGAGCTCAAATTTCAGACACAGCATCCAGGCTGCAATGGGATGAATTTGTGTTATTTTGGGGCAAATTGGGGAATATTGAATTTTTGGTGAAAATGTTGACCCCGCGGTCAACGTGTTTTTTCAACTGGAGAAAACTTGAAACGCCCATATCTTGGACAAGGAAGGAGTGAGAGAGCTCACATTTCAGACACAGCATCCAGGCTGCAATGGCTTCAATTTGTGTTATTTTGGGGCAAATTGGGGAATATTGAATTTTTGGTGAAAAAGTTGACCCCGCGGTCAACGTGTTTTTTCAACTGGAGAAAACTTGAAACGCCCATATCTTGGATAAGGAAGGAGTGAGAGAGCTCACATTTCAGACACAGCATCCAGGCTGCAATGGCTTCAATTTGTGTTATTTTGGGGCAAATTGGGGAATATTGAATTTTTGGTGAAAATGTTGACCCCGCGGTCAATGTTTTTTTCAGCTGAGGAGAACTTGAAACGCCCATATCTTGGGCAAGGAAGGAGTTAGAGTGTTCAAATTTTTAGACGCAGCATCCAGGCTGCAATGGCTTCAATTTGTGTTATTTTGGGGCAAATTGGGGAATATTGAATTTTTGGTGAAAATGTTGACCCCGCGCTCAATGTTTTTTTCAGCTGAGGAGAACTTGAAACGCCCATATCTTGGATAAGGAAGGAGTGAGAGAGCTCACATTTCAGACACAGCATCCAGGCTGCAATGGGATGAATTTGTGTTATTTTGGGGCAAATTGGGGAATATATTGAATTTTTGGTGAAAATGTTGACCCCGCGGTCAACGTGTTTTTTCAACTGGAGAAAACTTGAAACGCCCATATCTTGGATAAGGAAGGAGTGAGAGAGCTCACATTTCAGACGCAGCATCCAGGCTGCAATGGGATGAATTTGTGTTATTTTGGGGCAAATTGGGGAATATTGAATTTTTGGTGAAAATGTTGACCCTGCGGTCAATGTTTTTTTCAGCTGAGGAGAACTTGAAACGCCCATATCTTGGGCAAGGAAGGAGTGAGAGAGCTTGAATTTCAGACGCAGCATCCAGGCAGGAATGGCATCAATTTGTGTTATTTTGGGGCAAATTGCGGAATATTGAATTTTTGGTGAAAAAGTTGACCTCGCGGTCAATGTTTTTTTCAGCTGAGGAGATAACTTGAAACGCCCGTATCTTGGGCAAGGAAGGAGTGAGAGAGCTCACATTTCAGACACAGCATCCAGGCTGCAATGGCTTCAATTTGTGTTATTTTGGGGCAAAGTGGGGAATATTGAATTTTTGGTGAAAATGTTGACCCCGCGGTCAATGTTTTTTTCAGCTGAGGAGAATTTGAAACGCCCATATCTTGGGCAAGGAAGGAGTGAGAGAGCTTGAATTTCAGACGCAGCATCCAGGCAGGAATGGCATCAATTTGTGTTATTTTGGGGCAAATTGCGGAATATTGAATTTTTGGTGAAAAAGTTGACCTCGCGGTCAATGTTTTTTTCAGCTGAGGAGATAACTTGAAACGCCCGTATCTTGGGCAAGGAAGGAGTGAGAGAGCTCACATTTCAGACACAGCATCCAGGCTGCAATGGCTTCAATTTGTGTTATTTTGGGGCAAAGTGGGGAATATTGAATTTTTGGTGAAAATGTTGACCCCGCGGTCAATGTTTTTTTCAGCTGAGGAGAACTTGAAACGCCCATATCTTGGATAAGGAAGGAGTGAGAGAGCTCACATTTCAGACACAGCATCCAGGCTGCAATGCGATGAATTTGTGTTATTTTGGGGCAAAGTGGGGAATATTGAATTTTTGGTGAAAAAGTTGACCCCGCGGTCAATGTTTTTTTCAGCTGAGGAGAACTTGAAACGCCCATATCTTGGATAAGGAAGGAGTGAGAGAGCTCACATTTCAGACACAGCATCCAGGCTGCAATGGGATGAATTTGTGTTATTTTGGGGCAAATTGGGGAATATTGAATTTTTGGTGAAAATGTTGACCCCGCGGTCAATGTTTTTTTCAGCTGAGGAGATAACTTGAAACGCCCGTATCTTGGGCAAGGAAGGAGTGAGAGAGCTCACATTTCAGACACAGCATCCAGGCTGCAATGGCTTCAATTTGTGTTATTTTGGGGCAAAGTGGGGAATATTGAATTTTTGGTGAAAAAGTTGACCTCGCGGTCAATGTTTTTTTCAGCTGAGGAGATAACTTGAAACGCCCGTATCTTGGGCAAGGAAGGAGTGAGAGAGCTCACATTTCAGACACAGCATCCAGGCTGCAATGGCTTCAATTTGTGTTATTTTGGGGCAAAGTGGGGAATATTGAATTTTTGGTGAAAATGTTGACCCCGCGGTCAATGTTTTTTTCAGCTGAGGAGAACTTGAAACGCCCATATCTTGGATAAGGAAGGAGTGAGAGAGCTTAAATTGCAGACGCAGCATCCAGGCAGGAATGGCATCAATTTGTGTTATTTTGGGGCAAATTGGGGAACATTGAATTTTTGGTGAAAAAGTTGACCCCGTGGTCAATGTTTTTTTCAGCTGAGGAGAACTTGAAACGCCCATATCTTGGATAAGGAAGGAGTGAGAGAGCTCACATTTCAGACACAGCATCCAGGCTGCAATGCGATGAATTTGTGTTATTTTGGGGCAAAGTGGGGAATATTGAATTTTTGGTGAAAAAGTTGACCCCGCGGTCAATGTTTTTTTCAGCTGAGGAGAACTTGAAACGCCCATATCTTGGGCAAGGAAGGAGTGAGAGAGCTTAAATTTCAGACGCAGCATCCAGGCAGGAATGGCATCAATTTGTGTTATTTTGGGGCAAATTGGGGAATATTGAATTTTTGGTGAAAAAGTTGACCCCGTGGTCAATGTTTTTTTCAGCTGAGGAGAACTTGAAACGCCCGTATCTTGGATAAGGAAGGAGTGAGAGAGCTCACATTTCAGACACAGCATCCAGGCTGCAATGGGATGAATTTGTGTTATTTTGGGGCAAATTGGGGAATATTGAATTTTTGGTGAAAATGTTGACCCCGCGGTCAATGTTTTTTTCAGCTGAGGAGAACTTGAAACGCCCATATCTGGGGCAAGGAAGGAGTGAGAGAGCTTGAATTTCAGACGCAGCATCCAGGCAGGAATGGCATCAATTTGTGTTATTTTGGGGCAAATTGGGGAATATTGAATTTTTGGTGAAAAAGTTGACCCCGTGGTCAATGTTTTTTTCAGCTGAGGAGAACTTGAAACGCCCATATCTTGGGCAAGGAAGGAGTGAGAGAGCTTAAATTTCAGACGCAGCATCCAGGCTGCAATGGCTTCAATTTGTGTTATTTTGGGGCAAATTGGGGAATATTGAATTTTTGGTGAAAATGTTGACCCCGCGGTCAACGTGTTTTTTCAACTGGAGAAAACTTGAAACGCCCATATCTTGGATAAGGAAGGAGTGAGAGAGCTCACATTTCAGACACAGCATCCAGGCTGCAATGGCTTCAATTTGTGTTATTTTGGGGCAAATTGGGGAACATTGAATTTTTGGTGAAAATGTTGACCCCGCGGTCAATGTTTTTTTCAGCTGAGGAGAACTTGAAACGCCCATATCTTGGATAAGGAAGGAGTGAGAGAGCTCACATTTCAGACACAGCATCCAGGCTGCAATGGCTTCAATTTGTGTTATTTTGGGGCAAATTGGGGAATATTGAATTTTTGGTGAAAATGTTGACCCCGCGGTCAACGTGTTTTTTCAACTGGAGAAAACTTGAAACGCCCATATCTTGGACAAGGAAGGAGTGAGAGAGCTCACATTTCAGACACAGCATCCAGGCTGCAATGGCTTCAATTTGTGTTATTTTGGGGCAAATTGGGGAATATTGAATTTTTGGTGAAAATGTTGACCCCGCGGTCAATGTTTTTTTCAGCTGAGGAGAACTTGAAACGCCCATATCTTGGGCAAGGAAGGAGTGAGAGAGCTTAAATTTCAGACGCAGCATCCAGGCTGCAATGGCTTCAATTTGTGTTATTTTGGGGCAAAGTGGGGAATATTGAATTTTTGGTGAAAAAGTTGACCCCGCGGTCAACGTGTTTTTTCAACTGGAGAAAACTTGAAACGCCCATATCTTGGATAAGGAAGGAGTGAGAGAGCTCACATTTCAGACACAGCACCCAGGCTGCAATGGCTTCAATTTGTGTTATTTTGGGGCAAATTGGGGAATATTGAATTTTTGGTGAAAATGTTGACCCCGCGGTCAATGTATTTTTCAGCTGAGGAGAACTTGAAACGCCCATATCTTGGATAAGGAAGGAGTGAGAGAGCTCACATTTCAGACACAGCATCCAGGCTGCAATGGCTTCAATTTGTGTTATTTTGGGGCAAATTGGGGAATATTGAATTTTTGGTGAAAATGTTGACCCCGCGGTCAACGTGTTTTTTCAACTGGAGAAAACTTGAAACGCCCATATCTCGGGCAAGGAAGGAGTTAGAGTGTTCAAATTTTTAGACGCAGCATCCAGGCTGCAATGGCTTCAATTTGTGTTATTTTGGGGCAAATTGGGGAATATTGTTTTTTTGGTGAAAAAGTTGACCCCGCGGTCAATGTTTTTTTCAGCTGAGGAGAACTTGAAACGCCCATATCTTGGATAAGGAAGGAGTGAGAGAGCTCACATTTCAGACACAGCATCCAGGCTGCAATGGCTTCAATTTGTGTTATTTTGGGGCAAATTGGGGAATATTGAATTTTTGGTGAAAATGTTGACCCCGCGGTCAATGTTTTTTTCAGCTGAGGAGAACTTGAAACGCCCATATCTTGGGCAAGGAAGGAGTGAGAGAGCTTAAATTTCAGACGCAGCATCCAGGCAGGAATGGCATCAATTTGTGTTATTTTGGGGCAAATTGGGGAATATTGAATTTTTGGTGAAAAAGTTGACCTCGCGGTCAATGTTTTTTTCAGCTGAGGAGAACTTGAAACGCCCATATCTTGGATAAGGAAGGAGTGAGAGAGCTCACATTTCAGACACAGCATCCAGGCTGCAATGGCTTCAATTTGTGTTATTTAGGGGCAAATTGGGGAACATTGAATTTTTGGTGAAAAAGTTGACCACGCGGTCAATGTTTTTTTCAGCTGAGGAGAACTTGAAACGCCCATATCTTGGGCAAGGAAGGAGTTAGAGTGTTCAAATTTTTAGACGCAGCATCCAGGCTGCAATGGCTTCAATTTGTGTTATTTCGGGGCAAATTGGGGAATATTGAATTTTTTGTGAAATTGTTGACCCCGCGGTCAATGTTTTTTTCAGCTGAGGAGAACTTGAAACGCCCATATCTTGGGCATGGAAGGAGTTAGAGAGCTCACATTTCAGACACAGCATCCAGGCTGCAATGGCTTCAATTTGTGTTATTTCGGGGCAAATTGGGGAATATTGAATTTTTGGTGAAAATGTTGACCCCGCGGTCAACTTGTTTTTTCAACTGGAGAAAACTTGAAACGCCCATATCTTGGATAAGGAAGGAGTGAGAGAGGTCACATTTCAGACACAGCATCCAGGCTGCAATGGGATGAATTTGTGTTATTTTGGGGCAAATTGGGGAATATTGAATTTTTGGTGAAAATGTTGACCCCGCGGTCAATGTTTTTTTCAGCTGAGGAGAACTTGAAACGCCCATATCTTGGGCAAGGAAGGAGTGAGAGAGCTTAAATTTCAGACGCAGCATCCAGGCAGGAATGGCATCAATTTGTGTTATTTTGGGGCAAATTGCGGAATATTGAATTTTTGGTGAAAAAGTTGACCCCGTGGTCAATGTTTTTTTCAGCTGAGGAGAACTTGAAACGCCCATATCTTGGATAAGGAAGGAGTGAGAGAGCTCACATTTCAGACACAGCATCCAGGCTGCAATGGGATGAATTTGTGTTATTTTGGGGCAAATTGGGGAATATTGAATTTTTGGTGAAAATGTTGACCCCGCGGTCAATGTTTTTTTCAGCTGAGGAGAACTTGAAACGCCCGTATCTTGGGCAAGGAAGGAGTGAGAGAGCTCACATTTCAGATGCAGCATCCAGGCTGCAATGGCTTCAATTTGTGTTATTTGGGGGCAAATTGGGGAACATTGAATTTTTGGTGAAAAAGTTGACCACGCGGTCAATGTTTTTTTCAGCTGAGGAGAACTTGAAACGCCCATATCTTGGGCATGGAAGGAGTTAGAGAGCTCACATTTCAGACACAGCATCCAGGCTGCAATGGCTTCAATTTGTGTTATTTCGGGGCAAATTGGGGAATATTGAATTTTTGGTGAAAATGTTGACCCCGCGGTCAACTTGTTTTTTCAACTGGAGAAAACTTGAAACGCCCATATCTTGGATAAGGAAGGAGTGAGAGAGCTCACATTTCAGACGCAGCATCCAGGCTGCAATGGCTTCAATTTGTGTTATTTTGGGGCAAAGTGGGGAATATTGAATTTTTGGTGAAAAAGTTGACCCCGCGGTCAATGTTTTTTTCAGCTGAGGAGAACTTGAAACGCCCATATCTTGGATAAGGAAGGAGTGAGAGAGCTCACATTTCAGACACAGCATCCAGGCTGCAATGGGATGAATTTGTGTTATTTTGGGGCAAATTGGGGAATATTGAATTTTTGGTGAAAATGTTGACCCCGCGGTCAATGTTTTTTTCAGCTGAGGAGATAACTTGAAACGCCCGTATCTTGGGCAAGGAAGGAGTGAGAGAGCTCACATTTCAGACACAGCATCCAGGCTGCAATGGCTTCAATTTGTGTTATTTTGGGGCAAAGTGGGGAATATTGAATTTTTGGTGAAAAAGTTGACCCCGCGGTCAATGTTTTTTTCAGCTGAGGAGAACTTGAAACGCCCATATCTTGGATAAGGAAGGAGTGAGAGAGCTCACATTTCAGACACAGCATCCAGGCTGCAATGGGATGAATTTGTGTTATTTTGGGGCAAATTGGGGAATATTGAATTTTTGGTGAAAATGTTGACCCCGCGGTCAATGTTTTTTTCAGCTGAGGAGATAACTTGAAACGCCCGTATCTTGGGCAAGGAAGGAGTGAGAGAGCTCACATTTCAGACACAGCATCCAGGCTGCAATGGCTTCAATTTGTGTTATTTTGGGGCAACGTGGGGAATATTGAATTTTTGGTGAAAAAGTTGACCTCGCGGTCAATGTTTTTTTCAGCTGAGGAGATAACTTGAAACGCCCGTATCTTGGGCAAGGAAGGAGTGAGAGAGCTCACATTTCAGACACAGCATCCAGGCTGCAATGGCTTCAATTTGTGTTATTTTGGGGCAAAGTGGGGAATATTGAATTTTTGGTGAAAATGTTGACCCCGCGGTCAATGTTTTTTTCAGCTGAGGAGAACTTGAAACGCCCATATCTTGGATAAGGAAGGAGTGAGAGAGCTCACATTTCAGACACAGCATCCAGGCTGCAATGGCTTCAATTTGTGTTATTTTGGGGCAAATTGGGGAACATTGAATTTTTGGTGAAAATGTTGACCCCGCGGTCAATGTTTTTTTCAGCTGAGGAGAACTTGAAACGCCCATATCTTGGATAAGGAAGGAGTGAGAGAGGTCACATTTCAGACACAGCATCCAGGCTGCAATGGGATGAATTTGTGTTATTTTGGGGCAAATTGGGGAATATTGAATTTTTGGTGAAAATGTTGACCCCGCGGTCAATGTTTTTTTCAGCTGAGGAGAACTTGAAACGCCCATATCTTGGGCAAGGAAGGAGTGAGAGGGCTTAAATTTCAGACACAGCATCCAGGCAGGAATGGCATCAATTTGTGTTATTTTGGGGCAAATTGGGGAATATTGAATTTTTGGTGAAAAAGTTGACCTCGCGGTCAATGTTTTTTTCAGCAGAGGAGATAACTTGAAACGCCCGTATCTTGGGCAAGGAAGGAGTTAGAGTGTTAAAATTTTTAGACGCAGCATCCAGGCTGCAATGGCTTCAATTTGTGTCATTTTGGGGCAAATTGGGGAATATTGAATTTTTTGTGATAATGTTGACCCCGCGGTCAATGTTTTTTTCAGCTGAGGAGAACTTGAAACGCCCATATCTTGGGCAAGGAAGGAGTGAGAGAGCTTAAATTTCAGACGCAGCATCCAGGCAGGAATGGCATCAATTTGTGTTATTTTGGGGCAAATTGGGGAATATTGAATTTTTGGTGAAAATGTTGACCCCGCGGTCAACGTGTTTTTTCAACTGGAGAAAACTTGAAACGCCCATATCTTGGACAAGGAAGGAGTGAGAGAGCTCACATTTCAGACACAGCATCCAGGCTGCAATGGCTTCAATTTGTGTTATTTTGGGGCAAATTGGGGAATATTGTTTTTTTGGTGAAAAAGTTGACCCCGCGGTCAATGTTTTTTTCAGCTGAGGAGAACTTGAAACGCCCATATCTTGGATAAGGAAGGAGTGAGAGAGCTCACATTTCAGACACAGCATCCAGGCTGCAATGGGATGAATTTGTGTTATTTTGGGGCAAATTGGGGAATATTGAATTTTTGGTGAAAAAGTTGACCCCGCGGTCAATGTTTTTTTCAGCTGAGGAGAACTTGAAACGCCCATATCTTGGGCAAGGAAGGAGTGAGAGAGCTTAAATTTCAGACGCAGCATCCAGGCAGGAATGGCATCAATTTGTGTTATTTTGGGGCAAATTGCGGAATATTGAATTTTTGGTGAAAAAGTTGACCTCGCGGTCAATGTTTTTTTCAGCTGAGGAGAACTTGAAACGCCCATATCTTGGGCAAGGAAGGAGTGAGAGAGCTTAAATTTCAGACGCAGCATCCAGGCAGGAATGTCATCAATTTGTGTTATTTTGGGGAAAATTGGGGAATATTGAATTTTTGGTGAAAATGTTGACCCCGCGGTCAACGTGTTTTTTCAACTGGAGAAAACTTGAAACGCCCATATCTTGGATAAGGAAGGAGTGAGAGAGCTCACATTTCAGACACAGCATCCAGGCTGCAATGGCTTCAATTTGTGTTATTTTGGGGCAAATTGGGGAATATTGAATTTTTGGTGAAAAAGTTGACCCCGCGGTCAATGTTTTTTTCAGCTGAGGAGAACTTGAAACGCCCATATCTTGGGCAAGGAAGGAGTGAGAGAGCTTAAATTTCAGACGCAGCATCCAGGCAGGAATGGCATCAATTTGTGTTATTTTGGGGCAAATTGGGGAATATTGAATTTTTGGTGAAAAAGTTGACCTCGCGGTCAATGTTTTTTTCAGCTGAGGAGATAACTTGAAACGCCCGTGTCTTGGGCAAGGAAGGAGTGAGAGAGCTCACATTTCAGACACAGCATCCAGGCTGCAATGGCTTCAATTTGTGTTATTTTGGGGCAAAGTGGGGAATATTGAATTTTTGGTGAAAATGTTGACCCCGCGGTCAATGTTTTTTTCAGCTGAGGAGAACTTGAAACGCCCATATCTTGGATAAGGAAGGAGTGAGAGAGCTCACGTTTCAGACACAGCATCCAGGCTGCAATGGCTTCAATTTGTGTTATTTCGGGGCAAATTGGGGAATATTGAATTTTTTGTGAAAATGTTGACCCCGCGGTCAATGTTTTTTTCAGCTGAGGAGAACTTGAAACGCCCATATCTTGGGCAAGGAAGGAGTTAGAGAGCTCACATTTCAGACACAGCATCCAGGCTGCAATGGCTTCAATTTGTGTTATTTCGGGGCAAATTGGGGAATATTGAATTTTTGGTGAAAATGTTGACCCCGCGGTCAACTTGTTTTTTCAACTGGAGAAAACTTGAAACGCCCATATCTTGGACAAGGAAGGAGTGAGAGAGCTCACATTTCAGACACAGCATCCAGGCTGCAATGGCTTCAATTTGTGTTATTTTGGGGCAAATTGGGGAATATTGTTTTTTTGGTGAAAAAGTTGACCCCGCGGTCAATGTTTTTTTCAGCTGAGGAGAACTTGAAACGCCCATATCTTGGATAAGGAAGGAGTGAGAGAGCTCACATTTCAGACACAGCATCCAGGCTGCAATGGGATGAATTTGTGTTATTTTGGGGCAAATTGGGGAATATTGAATTTTTGGTGAAAAAGTTGACCCCGCGGTCAATGTTTTTTTCAGCTGAGGAGAACTTGAAACGCCCATATCTTGGGCAAGGAAGGAGTGAGAGAGCTTAAATTTCAGACGCAGCATCCAGGCAGGAATGGCATCAATTTGTGTTATTTTGGGGCAAATTGCGGAATATTGAATTTTTGGTGAAAAAGTTGACCTCGCGGTCAATGTTTTTTTCAGCTGAGGAGATAACTTGAAACGCCCGTATCTTGGGCAAGGAAGGAGTGAGAGAGCACACATTTCAGACACAGCATCCAGGCTGCAATGGCTTCAATTTGTGTTATTTTGGGGCAAATTGGGGAACATTGAATTTTTGGTGAAAATGTTGACCCCGCGGTCAATGTTTTTTTCAGCTGAGGAGAACTTGAAACGCCCATATCTTGGATAAGGAAGGAGTGAGAGAGCTCACATTTCAGACACAGCATCCAGGCTGCAATGGCTTCAATTTGTGTTATTTTGGGGCAAATTGGGGAATATTGAATTTTTGGTGAAAATGTTGACCCCGCGGTCAACGTGTTTTTTCAACTGGAGAAAACTTGAAACGCCCATATCTTGGATAAGGAAGGAGTGAGAGAGCTCACATTTCAGACACAGCATCCAGGCTGCAATGGCTTCAATTTGTGTTATTTTGGGGCAAATTGGGGAATATTGAATTTTTGGTGAAAAAGTTGACCCCGCGGTCAACGTGTTTTTTCAACTGGAGAAAATTTGAAACGCCCATATCTTGGATAAGGAAGGAGTGAGAGAGCTCACATTTCAGACACAGCATCCAGGCTGCAATGGCTTCAATTTGTGTTATTTTGGGGCAAATTGGGGAATATTGAATTTTTGGTGAAAATGTTGACCCCGCGGTCAATGTTTTTTTCAGCTGAGGAGAACTTGAAACGCCCATATCTTGGATAAGGAAGGAGTGAGAGAGCTCACATTTCAGACACAGCATCCAGGCTGCAATGGGATGAATTTGTGTTATTTTGGGGCAAATTGGGGAATATTGAATTTTTGGTGAAAATGTTGACCCCGCGGTCAATGTTTTTTTCAGCTGAGGAGATAACTTGAAACGCCCGTATCTTGGGCAAGGAAGGAGTGAGAGAGCTCACATTTCAGACACAGCATCCAGGCTGCAATGGCTTCAATTTGTGTTATTTTGGGGCAAATTGGGGAATATTGAATTTTTGGTGAAAATGTTGACCCCGCGGTCAATGTTTTTTTCAGCTGAGGAGAACTTGAAACGCCCATATCTTGGATAAGGAAGGAGTGAGAGAGCTCACATTTCAGACACAGCATCCAGGCTGCAATGGGATGAATTTGTGTTATTTTGGGGCAAATTGGGGAATATTGAATTTTTGGTGAAAATGTTGACCCCGCGGTCAACGTGTTTTTTCAACTGGAGAAAACTTGAAACGCCCATATCTTGGATAAGGAAGGAGTGAGAGAGCTCACATTTCAGACACAGCATCCAGGCTGCAAAGGCTTCAATTTGTGTTATTTTGGGGCAAATTGGGGAATATTGTTTTTTTGGTGAAAAAGTTGACCCCGCGGTCAATGTTTTTTTCAGCTGAGGAGAACTTGAAACGCCCATATCTTGGATAAGGAAGGAGTGAGAGAGCTCACATTTCAGACACAGCATCCAGGCTGCAATGGCTTCAATTTGTGTTATTTTGGGGCAAATTGGGGAATATTGAATTTTTGGTGAAAATGTTGACCCCGCGGTCAACGTGTTTTTTCAACTGGAGAAAACTTGAAACGCCCATATCTTGGATAAGGAAGGAGTGAGAGAGCTCACATTTCAGACACAGCATCCAGGCTGCAATGGCTTCAATTTGTGTTATTTTGGGGCAAATTGGGGAACATTGAATTTTTGGTGAAAATGTTGACCCCGCGGTCAATGTTTTTTTCAGCTGAGGAGAACTTGAAACGCCCATATCTTGGATAAGGAAGGAGTGAGAGAGCTCACATTTCAGACACAGCATCCAGGCTGCAATGGGATGAATTTGTGTTATTTTGGGGCAAATTGGGGAATATTGAATTTTTTGTGAAAATGTTGACCCCGCGGTCAACGTGTTTTTTCAACTGGAGAAAACTTGAAACGCCCATATCTTGGACAAGGAAGGAGTGAGAGAGCTCACATTTCAGACACAGCATCCAGGCTGCAATGGCTTCAATTTGTGTTATTTTGGGGCAAATTGGGGAATATTGAATTTTTGGTGAAAATGTTGACCCCGCGGTCAACGTGTTTTTTCAACTGGAGAAAACTTGAAACGCCCATATCTTGGACAAGGAAGGAGTGAGAGAGCTCACATTTCAGACACAGCATCCAGGCTGCAATGGCTTCAATTTGTGTTATTTTGGGGCAAATTGGGGAATATTGAATTTTTGGTGAAAATGTTGACCCCGCGGTCAACGTGTTTTTTCAACTGGAGAAAACTTGAAACGCCCATATCTTGGGCAAGGAAGGAGTTAGAGTGTTCAAATTTTTAGACGCAGCATCCAGGCTGCAATGGCTTCAATTTGTGTTATTTTGGGGCAAATTGGGGAATATTGTTTTTTTGGTGAAAAAGTTGACCCCGCGGTCAATGTTTTTTTCAGCTGAGGAGAACTTGAAACGCCCATATCTTGGATAAGGAAGGAGTGAGAGAGCTCACATTTCAGACACAGCATCCAGGCTGCAATGGGATGAATTTGTGTTATTTTGGGGCAAATTGGGGAATATTGAATTTTTGGTGAAAAAGTTGACCCCGCGGTCAATGTTTTTTTCAGCTGAGGAGAACTTGAAACGCCCATATCTTGGGCAAGGAAGGAGTGAGAGAGCTTAAATTTCAGACGCAGCATCCAGGCAGGAATGGCATCAATTTGTGTTATTTTGGGGCAAATTGCGGAATATTGAATTTTTGGTGAAAAAGTTGACCTTGCGGTCAATGTTTTTTTCAGCTGAGGAGAACTTGAAACGCCCATATCTTGGGCAAGGAAGGAGTGAGAGAGCTTAAATTTCAGACGCAGCATCCAGGCAGGAATATCATCAATTTGTGTTATTTTGGGGAAAATTGGGGAATATTGAATTTTTGGTGAAAATGTTGACCCCGCGGTCAACGTGTTTTTTCAACTGGAGAAAACTTGAAACGCCCATATCTTGGATAAGGAAGGAGTGAGAGAGCTCACATTTCAGACACAGCATCCAGGCTGCAATGGCTTCAATTTGTGTTATTTTGGGGCAAATTGGGGAATATTGAATTTTTGGTGAAAATGTTGACCCCGCGGTCAACGTGTTTTTTCAACTGGAGAAAACTTGAAACGCCCATATCTTGGGCAAGGAAGGAGTTAGAGTGTTCAAATTTTTAGACGCAGCATCCAGGCTGCAATGGCTTCAATTTGTGTTATTTTGGGGCAAATTGGGGAATATTGTTTTTTTGGTGAAAAAGTTGACCCCGCGGTCAATGTTTTTTTCAGCTGAGGAGAACTTGAAACGCCCATATCTTGGATAAGGAAGGAGTGAGAGAGCTCACATTTCAGACACAGCATCCAGGCTGCAATGGGATGAATTTGTGTTATTTTGGGGCAAATTGGGGAATATTGA
This sequence comes from Genypterus blacodes, assembly GCF_046128005.1. Lineage (NCBI taxonomy): Eukaryota > Metazoa > Chordata > Actinopteri > Ophidiiformes > Ophidiidae > Genypterus > Genypterus blacodes. The sequence continues at coordinate 574,420 of NW_027466998.1, read as the reverse complement.
ATTTTTGGTGAAAAAGTTGACCCCGCGGTCAATGTTTTTTTCAGCTGAGGAGAACTTGAAACGCCCATATCTTGGGCAAGGAAGGAGTGAGAGAGCTTAAATTTCAGACGCAGCATCCAGGCAGGAATGGCATCAATTTGTGTTATTTTGGGGCAAATTGCGGAATATTGAATTTTTGGTGAAAAAGTTGACCTTGCGGTCAATGTTTTTTTCAGCTGAGGAGAACTTGAAACGCCCATATCTTGGGCAAGGAAGGAGTGAGAGAGCTTAAATTTCAGACGCAGCATCCAGGCAGGAATATCATCAATTTGTGTTATTTTGGGGAAAATTGGGGAATATTGAATTTTTGGTGAAAATGTTGACCCCGCGGTCAACGTGTTTTTTCAACTGGAGAAAACTTGAAACGCCCATATCTTGGATAAGGAAGGAGTGAGAGAGCTCACATTTCAGACACAGCATCCAGGCTGCAATGGCTTCAATTTGTGTTATTTTGGGGCAAATTGGGGAATATTGAATTTTTGGTGAAAATGTTGACCCCGCGGTCAATGTTTTTTTCAGCTGAGGAGAACTTGAAACGCCCATATCTTGGATAAGGAAGGAGTGAGAGAGCTCACATTTCAGACACAGCATCCAGGCTGCAATGGGATGAATTTGTGTTATTTTGGGGCAAATTGGGGAATATTGAATTTTTGGTGAAAATGTTGACCCCGCGGTTAATGTTTTTTTCAGCTGAGGAGAACTTGAAACGCCCATATCTTGGGCAAGGAAGGAGTGAGAGAGCTTAAATTTCAGACGCAGCATCCAGGCAGGAATGGCATCAATTTGTGTTATTTTGGGGCAAATTGGGGAATATTGAATTTTTGGTGAAAATGTTGACCCCGCGGTCAATGTTTTTTTCAGCTGAGGAGAACTTGAAACGCCCATATCTTGGGCAAGGAAGGAGTGAGAGAGCTTGAATTTCAGACGCAGCATCCAGGCAGGAATGGCATCAATTTGTGTTATTTTGGGGCAAATTGCGGAATATTGAATTTTTGGTGAAAAAGTTGACCTCGCGGTCAATGTTTTTTTCAGCTGAGGAGATAACTTGAAACGCCCGTATCTTGGGCAAGGAAGGAGTGAGAGAGCTCACATTTCAGACACAGCATCCAGGCTGCAATGGCTTCAATTTGTGTTATTTTGGGGCAAAGTGGGGAATATTGAATTTTTGGTGAAAATGTTGACCCCGCGGTCAATGTTTTTTTCAGCTGAGGAGAACTTGAAACGCCCATATCTTGGGCAAGGAAGGAGTGAGAGAGCTTAAATTTCAGACGCAGCATCCAGGCTGCAATGGCTTCAATTTGTGTTATTTTGGGGCAAAGTGGGGAATATTGAATTTTTGGTGAAAAAGTTGACCCCGCGGTCAATGTTTTTTTCAGCTGAGGAGAACTTGAAACGCCCATATCTTGGGCAAGGAAGGAGTGAGAGAGCTTAAATTTCAGACGCAGCATCCAGGCAGGAATGGCATCAATTTGTGTTATTTTGGGGCAAATTGGGGAATATTGAATTTTTGTTGAAAAAGTTGACCCCGTGGTCAATGTTTTTTTCAGCTGAGGAGAACTTGAAACGCCCATATCTTGGATAAGGAAGGAGTGAGAGAGCTCACATTTCAGACACAGCATCCAGGCTGCAATGGGATGAATTTGTGTTATTTTGGGGCAAATTGGGGAATATTGAATTTTTGGTGAAAATGTTGACCCCGCGGTCAACGTGTTTTTTCAACTGGAGAAAACTTGAAACGCCCATATCTTGGATAAGGAAGGAGTGAGAGAGCTCACATTTCAGACACAGCATCCAGGCTGCAAAGGCTTCAATTTGTGTTATTTTGGGGCAAATTGGGGAATATTGTTTTTTTGGTGAAAAAGTTGACCCCGCGGTCAATGTTTTTTTCAGCTGAGGAGAACTTGAAACGCCCATATCTTGGATAAGGAAGGAGTGAGAGAGCTCACATTTCAGACACAGCATCCAGGCTGCAAAGGCTTCAATTTGTGTTATTTTGGGGCAAATTGGGGAATATTGAATTTTTGGTGAAAATGTTGACCCCGCGGTCAACGTGTTTTTTCAACTGGAGAAAACTTGAAACGCCCATATCTTGGATAAGGAAGGAGTGAGAGAGCTCACATTTCAGACACAGCATCCAGGCTGCAATGGCTTCAATTTGTGTTATTTTGGGGCAAATTGGGGAACATTGAATTTTTGGTGAAAATGTTGACCCCGCGGTCAATGTTTTTTTCAGCTGAGGAGAACTTGAAACGCCCATATCTTGGATAAGGAAGGAGTGAGAGAGCTCACATTTCAGACACAGCATCCAGGCTGCAATGGCTTCAATTTGTGTTATTTTGGGGCAAATTGGGGAATATTGAATTTTTGGTGAAAATGTTGACCCCGCGGTCAACGTGTTTTTTCAACTGGAGAAAACTTGAAACGCCCATATCTTGGGCAAGGAAGGAGTTAGAGTGTTCAAATTTTTAGACGCAGCATCCAGGCTGCAATGGCTTCAATTTGTGTTATTTTGGGGCAAAGTGGGGAATATTGTTTTTTTGGTGAAAATGTTGACCCCGCGGTCAATGTTTTTTTCAGCTGAGGAGAACTTGAAACGCCCATATCTTGGATAAGGAAGGAGTGAGAGAGCTCACATTTCAGACACAGCATCCAGGCTGCAAAGGCTTCAATTTGTGTTATTTTGGGGCAAATTGGGGAATATTGAATTTTTGGTGAAAATGTTGACCCCGCGGTCAACGTGTTTTTTCAACTGGAGAAAACTTGAAACGCCCATATCTTGGACAAGGAAGGAGTGAGAGAGCTCACATTTCAGACACAGCATCCAGGCTGCAATGGCTTCAATTTGTGTTATTTTGGGGCAAATTGGGGAATATTGAATTTTTGGTGAAAATGTTGACCCCGCGGTCAACGTGTTTTTTCAACTGGAGAAAACTTGAAACGCCCATATCTTGGACAAGGAAGGAGTGAGAGAGCTTAAATTTCAGACGCAGCATCCAGGCAGGAATGGCATCAATTTGTGTTATTTTGGGGCAAATTGCGGAATATTGAATTTTTGGTGAAAAAGTTGACCTCGCGGTCAATGTTTTTTTCAGCTGAGGAGAACTTGAAACGCCCATATCTTGGGCAAGGAAGGAGTGAGAGAGCTCAAATTTCAGACGCAGCATCCAGGCTGCAATGGGATGAATTTGTGTTATTTTGGGGCAAATTGGGGAATATTGAATTTTTGGTGAAAATGTTGACCCCGCGGTCAATGTTTTTTTCAGCTGAGGAGAACTTGAAACGCCCATATCTTGGATAAGGAAGGAGTGAGAGAGCTCACATTTCAGACACAGCATCCAGGCTGCAATGGCTTCAATTTGTGTTATTTTGGGGCAAATTGGGGAATATTGTTTTTTTGGTGAAAAAGTTGACCCCGCGGTCAATGTTTTTTTCAGCTGAGGAGAACTTGAAACGCCCATATCTTTGATAAGGAAGGAGTGAGAGAGCTCAAATTTCAGACACAGCATCCAGGCTGCAATGGGATGAATTTGTGTTATTTTGGGGCAAATTGGGGAATATTGAATTTTTGGTGAAAATGTTGACCCCGCGGTCAATGTTTTTTTCAGCTGAGGAGATAACTTGAAACGCCCGTATCTTGGGCAAGGAAGGAGTGAGAGAGCTCACATTTCAGACACAGCATCCAGGCTGCAATGGCTTCAATTTGTGTCATTTTTGGGCAAATTGGGGAATATTGAATTTTTTGTGAAAATGTTGACCCCGCGCTCAATGTTTTTTTCAGCTGAGGAGAACTTGAAACGCCCATATCTTGGATAAGGAAGGAGTGAGAGAGCTCACGTTTCAGACACAGCATCCAGGCTGCAATGGCTTCAATTTGTGTTATTTCGGGGCAAATTGGGGAATATTGAATTTTTTGTGAAAATGTTGACCCCGCGGTCAATGTTTTTTTCAGCTGAGGAGAACTTGAAACGCCCATATCTTGGATAAGGAAGGAGTTAGAGAGCTCACATTTCAGACGCAGCATCCAGGCTGCAATGGCTTCAATTTGTGTCATTTTGGGGCAAATTGGGGAATATTGAATTTTTTGTGAAAATGTTGACCCCGCGGTCAATGTTTTTTTCAGCTGAGGAGAACTTGAAACGCCCATATCTTGGGCAAGGAAGGAGTGAGAGAGCTTAAATTTCAGACGCAGCATCCAGGCTGCAATGGCTTCAATTTGTGTTATTTCGGGGCAAATTGGGGAATATTGAATTTTTTGTGAAAAAGTTGACCCCGCGGTCAATGTTTTTTTCAGCTGAGGAGAACTTGAAACGCCCATATCTTGGGCAAGGAAGGAGTGAGAGAGCTTAAATTTCAGACGCAGCATCCAGGCAGGAATGGCATCAATTTGTGTTATTTTGGGGCAAATTGGGGAATATTGAATTTTTGGTGAAAAAGTTGACCTCGCGGTCAATGTTTTTTTCAGCTGAGGAGATAACTTGAAACGGCCGTATCTTGGGCAAGGAAGGAGTTAGAGTGTTAAAATTTTTAGACGCAGCATCCAGGCTGCAATGGCTTCAATTTGTGTTATTTTGGGGCAAAGTGGGGAATATTGAATTTTTGGTGAAAATGTTGACCCCGCGGTCAATGTTTTTTTCAGCTGAGGAGAACTTGAAACGCCCATATCTTGGGCAAGGAAGGAGTGAGAGAGCTTAAATTTCAGACGCAGCATCCAGGCTGCAATGGCTTCAATTTGTGTTATTTCGGGGCAAATTGGGGAATATTGAATTTTTTGTGAAAAAGTTGACCCCGCGGTCAATGTTTTTTTCAGCTGAGGAGAACTTGAAACGCCCATATCTTGGGCAAGGAAGGAGTGAGAGAGCTTAAATTTCAGACGCAGCATCCAGGCAGGAATGGCATCAATTTGTGTTATTTTGGGGCAAATTGGGGAATATTGAATTTTTGGTGAAAAAGTTGACCCCGTGGTCAATGTTTTTTTCAGCTGAGGAGAACTTGAAACGCCCATATCTTGGATAAGGAAGGAGTGAGAGAGCTCACATTTCAGACACAGCATCCAGGCTGCAATGGCTTCAATTTGTGTTATTTTGGGGCAAAGTGGGGAATATTGAATTTTTGGTGAAAATGTTGACCCCGCGGTCAATGTTTTTTTCAGCTGAGGAGATAACTTGAAACGCCCGTATCTTGGGCAAGGAAGGAGTGAGAGAGCTCACATTTCAGACACAGCATCCAGGCTGCAATGGCTTCAATTTGTGTCATTTTTGGGCAAATTGGGGAATATTGAATTTTTTGTGAAAATGTTGACCCCGCGCTCAATGTTTTTTTCAGCTGAGGAGAACTTGAAACGCCCATATCTTGGATAAGGAAGGAGTGAGAGAGCTCACGTTTCAGACACAGCATCCAGGCTGCAATGGCTTCAATTTGTGTTATTTCGGGGCAAATTGGGGAATATTGAATTTTTTGTGAAAATGTTGACCCCGCGGTCAATGTTTTTTTCAGCTGAGGAGAACTTGAAACGCCCATATCTTGGGCAAGGAAGGAGTTAGAGAGCTCACATTTCAGACGCAGCATCCAGGCTGCAATGGCTTCAATTTGTGTCATTTTGGGGCAAATTGGGGAATATTGAATTTTTTGTGAAAATGTTGACCCCGCGGTCAATGTTTTTTTCAGCTGAGGAGAACTTGAAACGCCCATATCTTGGATAAGGAAGGAGTGAGAGAGCTCACGTTTCAGACACAGCATCCAGGCTGCAATGGCTTCAATTTGTGTTATTTCGGGGCAAATTGGGGAATATTGAATTTTTTGTGAAAATGTTGACCCCGCGGTCAATGTTTTTTTCAGCTGAGGAGAACTTGAAACGCCCATATCTTGGATAAGGAAGGAGTGAGAGAGCTCACGTTTCAGACACAGCATCCAGGCTGCAATGGCTTCAATTTGTGTTATTTCGGGGCAAATTGGGGAATATTGAATTTTTTGTGAAAATGTTGACCCCGCGGTCAATGTTTTTTTCAGCTGAGGAGAACTTGAAACGCCCATATCTTGGGCAAGGAAGGAGTTAGAGAGCTCACATTTCAGACACAGCATCCAGGCTGCAATGGCTTCAATTTGTGTTATTTCGGGGCAAATTGGGGAATATTGAATTTTTGGTGAAAATGTTGACCCCGCGGTCAACTTGTTTTTTCAACTGGAGAAAACTTGAAACGCCCATATCTTGGACAAGGAAGGAGTGAGAGAGCTCACATTTCAGACACAGCATCCAGGCTGCAATGGCTTCAATTTGTGTTATTTTGGGGCAAATTGGGGAATATTGTTTTTTTGGTGAAAAAGTTGACCCCGCGGTCAATGTTTTTTTCAGCTGAGGAGAACTTGAAACGCCCATATCTTGGATAAGGAAGGAGTGAGAGAGCTCACATTTCAGACACAGCATCCAGGCTGCAATGGGATGAATTTGTGTTATTTTGGGGCAAATTGGGGAATATTGAATTTTTGGTGAAAAAGTTGACCCCGCGGTCAATGTTTTTTTCAGCTGAGGAGAACTTGAAACGCCCATATCTTGGATAAGGAAGGAGTGAGAGAGCACACATTTCAGACACAGCATCCAGGCTGCAATGGCTTCAATTTGTGTTATTTTGGGGCAAATTGGGGAACATTGAATTTTTGGTGAAAATGTTGACCCCGCGGTCAATGTTTTTTTCAGCTGAGGAGAACTTGAAACGCCCATATCTTGGATAAGGAAGGAGTGAGAGAGCTCACATTTCAGACACAGCATCCAGGCTGCAATGGCTTCAATTTGTGTTATTTTGGGGCAAATTGGGGAATATTGAATTTTTGGTGAAAATGTTGACCCCGCGGTCAACGTGTTTTTTCAACTGGAGAAAACTTGAAACGCCCATATCTTGGATAAGGAAGGAGTGAGAGAGCTCACATTTCAGACACAGCATCCAGGCTGCAATGGCTTCAATTTGTGTTATTTTGGGGCAAATTGGGGAATATTGAATTTTTGGTGAAAAAGTTGACCCCGCGGTCAACGTGTTTTTTCAACTGGAGAAAACTTGAAACGCCCATATCTTGGATAAGGAAGGAGTGAGAGAGCTCACATTTCAGACACAGCATCCAGGCTGCAATGGCTTCAATTTGTGTTATTTTGGGGCAAATTGGGGAATATTGAATTTTTGGTGAAAATGTTGACCCCGCGGTCAATGTTTTTTTCAGCTGAGGAGAACTTGAAACGCCCATATCTTGGATAAGGAAGGAGTGAGAGAGCTCACATTTCAGACACAGCATCCAGGCTGCAATGGGATGAATTTGTGTTATTTTGGGGCAAATTGGGGAATATTGAATTTTTGGTGAAAATGTTGACCCCGCGGTCAATGTTTTTTTCAGCTGAGGAGATAACTTGAAACGCCCGTATCTTGGGCAAGGAAGGAGTGAGAGAGCTCACATTTCAGACACAGCATCCAGGCTGCAATGGCTTCAATTTGTGTTATTTTGGGGCAAATTGGGGAATATTGAATTTTTGGTGAAAATGTTGACCCCGCGGTCAATGTTTTTTTCAGCTGAGGAGAACTTGAAACGCCCATATCTTGGATAAGGAAGGAGTGAGAGAGCTCACATTTCAGACACAGCATCCAGGCTGCAATGGGATGAATTTGTGTTATTTTGGGGCAAATTGGGGAATATTGAATTTTTGGTGAAAATGTTGACCCCGCGGTCAACGTGTTTTTTCAACTGGAGAAAACTTGAAACGCCCATATCTTGGATAAGGAAGGAGTGAGAGAGCTCACATTTCAGACACAGCATCCAGGCTGCAAAGGCTTCAATTTGTGTTATTTTGGGGCAAATTGGGGAATATTGTTTTTTTGGTGAAAAAGTTGACCCCGCGGTCAATGTTTTTTTCAGCTGAGGAGAACTTGAAACGCCCATATCTTGGATAAGGAAGGAGTGAGAGAGCTCACATTTCAGACACAGCATCCAGGCTGCAATGGCTTCAATTTGTGTTATTTTGGGGCAAATTGGGGAATATTGAATTTTTGGTGAAAATGTTGACCCCGCGGTCAACGTGTTTTTTCAACTGGAGAAAACTTGAAACGCCCATATCTTGGATAAGGAAGGAGTGAGAGAGCTCACATTTCAGACACAGCATCCAGGCTGCAATGGCTTCAATTTGTGTTATTTTGGGGCAAATTGGGGAACATTGAATTTTTGGTGAAAATGTTGACCCCGCGGTCAATGTTTTTTTCAGCTGAGGAGAACTTGAAACGCCCATATCTTGGATAAGGAAGGAGTGAGAGAGCTCACATTTCAGACACAGCATCCAGGCTGCAATGGGATGAATTTGTGTTATTTTGGGGCAAATTGGGGAATATTGAATTTTTTGTGAAAATGTTGACCCCGCGGTCAACGTGTTTTTTCAACTGGAGAAAACTTGAAACGCCCATATCTTGGACAAGGAAGGAGTGAGAGAGCTCACATTTCAGACACAGCATTCAGGCTGCAATGGCTTCAATTTGTGTTATTTTGGGGCAAATTGGGGAATATTGAATTTTTGGTGAAAATGTTGACCCCGCGGTCAACGTGTTTTTTCAACTGGAGAAAACTTGAAACGCCCATATCTTGGACAAGGAAGGAGTGAGAGAGCTCACATTTCAGACACAGCATCCAGGCTGCAATGGCTTCAATTTGTGTTATTTTGGGGCAAATTGGGGAATATTGAATTTTTGGTGAAAATGTTGACCCCGCGGTCAACGTGTTTTTTCAACTGGAGAAAACTTGAAACGCCCATATCTTGGGCAAGGAAGGAGTTAGAGTGTTCAAATTTTTAGACGCAGCATCCAGGCTGCAATGGCTTCAATTTGTGTTATTTTGGGGCAAATTGGGGAATATTGTTTTTTTGGTGAAAAAGTTGACCCCGCGGTCAATGTTTTTTTCAGCTGAGGAGAACTTGAAACGCCCATATCTTGGATAAGGAAGGAGTGAGAGAGCTCACATTTCAGACACAGCATCCAGGCTGCAATGGGATGAATTTGTGTTATTTTGGGGCAAATTGGGGAATATTGAATTTTTGGTGAAAAAGTTGACCCCGCGGTCAATGTTTTTTTCAGCTGAGGAGAACTTGAAACGCCCATATCTTGGGCAAGGAAGGAGTGAGAGAGCTTAAATTTCAGACGCAGCATCCAGGCAGGAATGGCATCAATTTGTGTTATTTTGGGGCAAATTGCGGAATATTGAATTTTTGGTGAAAAAGTTGACCTTGCGGTCAATGTTTTTTTCAGCTGAGGAGAACTTGAAACGCCCATATCTTGGGCAAGGAAGGAGTGAAAGAGCTTAAATTTCAGACGCAGCATCCAGGCAGGAATATCATCAATTTGTGTTATTTTGGGGAAAATTGGGGAATATTGAATTTTTGGTGAAAATGTTGACCCCGCGGTCAACGTGTTTTTTCAACTGGAGAAAACTTGAAACGCCCATATCTTGGATAAGGAAGGAGTGAGAGAGCTCACATTTCAGACACAGCATCCAGGCTGCAATGGCTTCAATTTGTGTTATTTTGGGGCAAATTGGGGAATATTGAATTTTTGGTGAAAATGTTGACCCCGCGGTCAATGTTTTTTTCAGCTGAGGAGAACTTGAAACGCCCATATCTTGGATAAGGAAGGAGTGAGAGAGCTCACATTTCAGACACAGCATCCAGGCTGCAATGGGATGAATTTGTGTTATTTTGGGGCAAATTGGGGAATATTGAATTTTTGGTGAAAATGTTGACCCCGCGGTTAATGTTTTTTTCAGCTGAGGAGAACTTGAAACGCCCATATCTTGGGCAAGGAAGGAGTGAGAGAGCTTAAATTTCAGACGCAGCATCCAGGCAGGAATGGCATCAATTTGTGTTATTTTGGGGCAAATTGGGGAATATTGAATTTTTGGTGAAAATGTTGACCCCGCGGTCAATGTTTTTTTCAGCTGAGGAGAACTTGAAACGCCCATATCTTGGGCAAGGAAGGAGTGAGAGAGCTTGAATTTCAGACGCAGCATCCAGGCAGGAATGGCATCAATTTGTGTTATTTTGGGGCAAATTGCGGAATATTGAATTTTTGGTGAAAAAGTTGACCTCGCGGTCAATGTTTTTTTCAGCTGAGGAGATAACTTGAAACGCCCGTATCTTGGGCAAGGAAGGAGTGAGAGAGCTCACATTTCAGACACAGCATCCAGGCTGCAATGGCTTCAATTTGTGTTATTTTGGGGCAAAGTGGGGAATATTGAATTTTTGGTGAAAATGTTGACCCCGCGGTCAATGTTTTTTTCAGCTGAGGAGAACTTGAAACGCCCATATCTTGGGCAAGGAAGGAGTGAGAGAGCTTAAATTTCAGACGCAGCATCCAGGCTGCAATGGCTTCAATTTGTGTTATTTTGGGGCAAAGTGGGGAATATTGAATTTTTGGTGAAAAAGTTGACCCCGCGGTCAATGTTTTTTTCAGCTGAGGAGAACTTGAAACGCCCATATCTTGGGCAAGGAAGGAGTGAGAGAGCTTAAATTTCAGACGCAGCATCCAGGCAGGAATGGCATCAATTTGTGTTATTTTGGGGCAAATTGGGGAATATTGAATTTTTGTTGAAAAAGTTGACCCCGTGGTCAATGTTTTTTTCAGCTGAGGAGAACTTGAAACGCCCATATCTTGGATAAGGAAGGAGTGAGAGAGCTCACATTTCAGACACAGCATCCAGGCTGCAATGGGATGAATTTGTGTTATTTTGGGGCAAATTGGGGAATATTGAATTTTTGGTGAAAATGTTGACCCCGCGGTCAACGTGTTTTTTCAACTGGAGAAAACTTGAAACGCCCATATCTTGGATAAGGAAGGAGTGAGAGAGCTCACATTTCAGACACAGCATCCAGGCTGCAAAGGCTTCAATTTGTGTTATTTTGGGGCAAATTGGGGAATATTGTTTTTTTGGTGAAAAAGTTGACCCCGCGGTCAATGTTTTTTTCAGCTGAGGAGAACTTGAAACGCCCATATCTTGGATAAGGAAGGAGTGAGAGAGCTCACATTTCAGACACAGCATCCAGGCTGCAAAGGCTTCAATTTGTGTTATTTTGGGGCAAATTGGGGAATATTGAATTTTTGGTGAAAATGTTGACCCCGCGGTCAACGTGTTTTTTCAACTGGAGAAAACTTGAAACGCCCATATCTTGGATAAGGAAGGAGTGAGAGAGCTCACATTTCAGACACAGCATCCAGGCTGCAATGGCTTCAATTTGTGTTATTTTGGGGCAAATTGGGGAACATTGAATTTTTGGTGAAAATGTTGACCCCGCGGTCAATGTTTTTTTCAGCTGAGGAGAACTTGAAACGCCCATATCTTGGATAAGGAAGGAGTGAGAGAGCTCACATTTCAGACACAGCATCCAGGCTGCAATGGCTTCAATTTGTGTTATTTTGGGGCAAATTGGGGAATATTGAATTTTTGGTGAAAATGTTGACCCCGCGGTCAACGTGTTTTTTCAACTGGAGAAAACTTGAAACGCCCATATCTTGGGCAAGGAAGGAGTTAGAGTGTTCAAATTTTTAGACGCAGCATCCAGGCTGCAATGGCTTCAATTTGTGTTATTTTGGGGCAAAGTGGGGAATATTGTTTTTTTGGTGAAAATGTTGACCCCGCGGTCAATGTTTTTTTCAGCTGAGGAGAACTTGAAACGCCCATATCTTGGATAAGGAAGGAGTGAGAGAGCTCACATTTCAGACACAGCATCCAGGCTGCAAAGGCTTCAATTTGTGTTATTTTGGGGCAAATTGGGGAATATTGAATTTTTGGTGAAAATGTTGACCCCGCGGTCAACGTGTTTTTTCAACTGGAGAAAACTTGAAACGCCCATATCTTGGACAAGGAAGGAGTGAGAGAGCTCACATTTCAGACACAGCATCCAGGCTGCAATGGCTTCAATTTGTGTTATTTTGGGGCAAATTGGGGAATATTGAATTTTTGGTGAAAATGTTGACCCCGCGGTCAACGTGTTTTTTCAACTGGAGAAAACTTGAAACGCCCATATCTTGGACAAGGAAGGAGTGAGAGAGCTTAAATTTCAGACGCAGCATCCAGGCAGGAATGGCATCAATTTGTGTTATTTTGGGGCAAATTGCGGAATATTGTTTTTTTGGTGAAAAAGTTGACCCCGCGGTCAATGTTTTTTTCAGCTGAGGAGAACTTGAAACGCCCATATCTTGGATAAGGAAGGAGTGAGAGAGCTCACATTTCAGACACAGCATCCAGGCTGCAATGGCTTCAATTTGTGTTATTTTGGGGCAAATTGGGGAATATTGAATTTTTGGTGAAAATGTTGACCCCGCGGTCAACGTGTTTTTTCAACTGGAGAAAACTTGAAACGCCCATATCTTGGACAAGGAAGGAGTGAGAGAGCTTAAATTTCAGACGCAGCATCCAGGCAGGAATGGCATCAATTTGTGTTATTTTGGGGCAAATTGCGGAATATTGAATTTTTGGTGAAAAAGTTGACCTCGCGGTCAATGTTTTTTTCAGCTGAGGAGAACTTGAAACGCCCATATCTTGGGCAAGGAAGGAGTGAGAGAGCTCAAATTTCAGACGCAGCATCCAGGCTGCAATGGGATGAATTTGTGTTATTTTGGGGCAAATTGGGGAATATTGAATTTTTGGTGAAAATGTTGACCCCGCGGTCAATGTTTTTTTCAGCTGAGGAGAACTTGAAACGCCCATATCTTGGATAAGGAAGGAGTGAGAGAGCTCACATTTCAGACACAGCATCCAGGCTGCAAAGGCTTCAATTTGTGTTATTTTGGGGCAAATTGGGGAATATTGAATTTTTGGTGAAAATGTTGACCCCGCGGTCAACGTGTTTTTTCAACTGGAGAAAACTTGAAACGCCCATATCTTGGATAAGGAAGGAGTGAGAGAGCTCACATTTCAGACACAGCATCCAGGCTGCAATGGCTTCAATTTGTGTTATTTTGGGGCAAATTGGGGAACATTGAATTTTTGGTGAAAATGTTGACCCCGCGGTCAATGTTTTTTTCAGCTGAGGAGAACTTGAAACGCCCATATCTTGGATAAGGAAGGAGTGAGAGAGCTCACATTTCAGACACAGCATCCAGGCTGCAATGGCTTCAATTTGTGTTATTTTGGGGCAAATTGGGGAATATTGAATTTTTGGTGAAAATGTTGACCCCGCGGTCAACGTGTTTTTTCAACTGGAGAAAACTTGAAACGCCCATATCTTGGGCAAGGAAGGAGTTAGAGTGTTCAAATTTTTAGACGCAGCATCCAGGCTGCAATGGCTTCAATTTGTGTTATTTTGGGGCAAATTGGGGAATATTGAATTTTTGGTGAAAAAGTTGACCTCGCGGTCAATGTTTTTTTCAGCTGAGGAGATAACTTGAAACGGCCGTATCTTGGGCAAGGAAGGAGTTAGAGTGTTAAAATTTTTAGACGCAGCATCCAGGCTGCAATGGCTTCAATTTGTGTTATTTTGGGGCAAAGTGGGGAATATTGAATTTTTGGTGAAAATGTTGACCCCGCGGTCAATGTTTTTTTCAGCTGAGGAGAACTTGAAACGCCCATATCTTGGGCAAGGAAGGAGTGAGAGAGCTTAAATTTCAGACGCAGCATCCAGGCTGCAATGGCTTCAATTTGTGTTATTTCGGGGCAAATTGGGGAATATTGAATTTTTTGTGAAAAAGTTGACCCCGCGGTCAATGTTTTTTTCAGCTGAGGAGAACTTGAAACGCCCATATCTTGGGCAAGGAAGGAGTGAGAGAGCTTAAATTTCAGACGCAGCATCCAGGCAGGAATGGCATCAATTTGTGTTATTTTGGGGCAAATTGGGGAATATTGAATTTTTGGTGAAAAAGTTGACCCCGTGGTCAATGTTTTTTTCAGCTGAGGAGAACTTGAAACGCCCATATCTTGGATAAGGAAGGAGTGAGAGAGCTCACATTTCAGACACAGCATCCAGGCTGCAATGGCTTCAATTTGTGTTATTTTGGGGCAAAGTGGGGAATATTGAATTTTTGGTGAAAATGTTGACCCCGCGGTCAATGTTTTTTTCAGCTGAGGAGATAACTTGAAACGCCCGTATCTTGGGCAAGGAAGGAGTGAGAGAGCTCACATTTCAGACACAGCATCCAGGCTGCAATGGCTTCAATTTGTGTCATTTTTGGGCAAATTGGGGAATATTGAATTTTTTGTGAAAATGTTGACCCCGCGCTCAATGTTTTTTTCAGCTGAGGAGAACTTGAAACGCCCATATCTTGGATAAGGAAGGAGTGAGAGAGCTCACGTTTCAGACACAGCATCCAGGCTGCAATGGCTTCAATTTGTGTTATTTCGGGGCAAATTGGGGAATATTGAATTTTTTGTGAAAATGTTGACCCCGCGGTCAATGTTTTTTTCAGCTGAGGAGAACTTGAAACGCCCATATCTTGGGCAAGGAAGGAGTTAGAGAGCTCACATTTCAGACGCAGCATCCAGGCTGCAATGGCTTCAATTTGTGTCATTTTGGGGCAAATTGGGGAATATTGAATTTTTTGTGAAAATGTTGACCCCGCGGTCAATGTTTTTTTCAGCTGAGGAGAACTTGAAACGCCCATATCTTGGATAAGGAAGGAGTGAGAGAGCTCACGTTTCAGACACAGCATCCAGGCTGCAATGGCTTCAATTTGTGTTATTTCGGGGCAAATTGGGGAATATTGAATTTTTGGTGAAAATGTTGACCCCGCGGTCAACGTGTTTTTTCAACTGGAGAAAACTTGAAACGCCCATATCTTGGACAAGGAAGGAGTGAGAGAGCTTAAATTTCAGACGCAGCATCCAGGCAGGAATGGCATCAATTTGTGTTATTTTGGGGCAAATTGCGGAATATTGAATTTTTGGTGAAAAAGTTGACCTCGCGGTCAATGTTTTTTTCAGCTGAGGAGAACTTGAAACGCCCATATCTTGGGCAAGGAAGGAGTGAGAGAGCTCAAATTTCAGACGCAGCATCCAGGCTGCAATGGGATGAATTTGTGTTATTTTGGGGCAAATTGGGGAATATTGAATTTTTGGTGAAAATGTTGACCCCGCGGTCAATGTTTTTTTCAGCTGAGGAGAACTTGAAACGCCCATATCTTGGATAAGGAAGGAGTGAGAGAGCTCACATTTCAGACACAGCATCCAGGCTGCAATGGCTTCAATTTGTGTTATTTTGGGGCAAATTGGGGAATATTGTTTTTTTGGTGAAAAAGTTGACCCCGCGGTCAATGTTTTTTTCAGCTGAGGAGAACTTGAAACGCCCATATCTTTGATAAGGAAGGAGTGAGAGAGCTCAAATTTCAGACACAGCATCCAGGCTGCAATGGGATGAATTTGTGTTATTTTGGGGCAAATTGGGGAATATTGAATTTTTGGTGAAAATGTTGACCCCGCGGTCAATGTTTTTTTCAGCTGAGGAGATAACTTGAAACGCCCGTATCTTGGGCAAGGAAGGAGTGAGAGAGCTCACATTTCAGACACAGCATCCAGGCTGCAATGGCTTCAATTTGTGTCATTTTTGGGCAAATTGGGGAATATTGAATTTTTTGTGAAAATGTTGACCCCGCGCTCAATGTTTTTTTCAGCTGAGGAGAACTTGAAACGCCCATATCTTGGATAAGGAAGGAGTGAGAGAGCTCACGTTTCAGACACAGCATCCAGGCTGCAATGGCTTCAATTTGTGTTATTTCGGGGCAAATTGGGGAATATTGAATTTTTTGTGAAAATGTTGACCCCGCGGTCAATGTTTTTTTCAGCTGAGGAGAACTTGAAACGCCCATATCTTGGATAAGGAAGGAGTTAGAGAGCTCACATTTCAGACGCAGCATCCAGGCTGCAATGGCTTCAATTTGTGTCATTTTGGGGCAAATTGGGGAATATTGAATTTTTTGTGAAAATGTTGACCCCGCGGTCAATGTTTTTTTCAGCTGAGGAGAACTTGAAACGCCCATATCTTGGATAAGGAAGGAGTGAGAGAGCTCACGTTTCAGACACAGCATCCAGGCTGCAATGGCTTCAATTTGTGTTATTTCGGGGCAAATTGGGGAATATTGAATTTTTTGTGAAAATGTTGACCCCGCGGTCAATGTTTTTTTCAGCTGAGGAGAACTTGAAACGCCCATATCTTGGGCAAGGAAGGAGTGAGAGAGCTTAAATTTCAGACGCAGCATCCAGGCTGCAATGGCTTCAATTTGTGTTATTTCGGGGCAAATTGGGGAATATTGAATTTTTTGTGAAAAAGTTGACCCCGCGGTCAATGTTTTTTTCAGCTGAGGAGAACTTGAAACGCCCATATCTTGGGCAAGGAAGGAGTGAGAGAGCTTAAATTTCAGACGCAGCATCCAGGCAGGAATGGCATCAATTTGTGTTATTTTGGGGCAAATTGGGGAATATTGAATTTTTGGTGAAAAAGTTGACCCCGTGGTCAATGTTTTTTTCAGCTGAGGAGAACTTGAAACGCCCATATCTTGGATAAGGAAGGAGTGAGAGAGCTCACATTTCAGACACAGCATCCAGGCTGCAATGGCTTCAATTTGTGTTATTTTGGGGCAAAGTGGGGAATATTGAATTTTTGGTGAAAATGTTGACCCCGCGGTCAATGTTTTTTTCAGCTGAGGAGATAACTTGAAACGCCCGTATCTTGGGCAAGGAAGGAGTGAGAGAGCTCACATTTCAGACACAGCATCCAGGCTGCAATGGCTTCAATTTGTGTCATTTTTGGGCAAATTGGGGAATATTGAATTTTTTGTGAAAATGTTGACCCCGCGCTCAATGTTTTTTTCAGCTGAGGAGAACTTGAAACGCCCATATCTTGGATAAGGAAGGAGTGAGAGAGCTCACGTTTCAGACACAGCATCCAGGCTGCAATGGCTTCAATTTGTGTTATTTCGGGGCAAATTGGGGAATATTGAATTTTTTGTGAAAATGTTGACCCCGCGGTCAATGTTTTTTTCAGCTGAGGAGAACTTGAAACGCCCATATCTTGGGCAAGGAAGGAGTTAGAGAGCTCACATTTCAGACGCAGCATCCAGGCTGCAATGGCTTCAATTTGTGTCATTTTGGGGCAAATTGGGGAATATTGAATTTTTTGTGAAAATGTTGACCCCGCGGTCAATGTTTTTTTCAGCTGAGGAGAACTTGAAACGCCCATATCTTGGATAAGGAAGGAGTGAGAGAGCTCACGTTTCAGACACAGCATCCAGGCTGCAATGGCTTCAATTTGTGTTATTTCGGGGCAAATTGGGGAATATTGAATTTTTTGTGAAAATGTTGACCCCGCGGTCAATGTTTTTTTCAGCTGAGGAGAACTTGAAACGCCCATATCTTGGGCAAGGAAGGAGTGAGAGAGCTTAAATTTCAGACGCAGCATCCAGGCAGGAATGGCATCAATTTGTGTTATTTTGGGGCAAATTGGGGAATATTGAATTTTTGGTGAAAAAGTTGACCCCGTGGTCAATGTTTTTTTCAGCTGAGGAGAACTTGAAACGCCCATATCTTGGATAAGGAAGGAGTGAGAGAGCTCACATTTCAGACACAGCATCCAGGCTGCAATGGCTTCAATTTGTGTTATTTTGGGGCAAAGTGGGGAATATTGAATTTTTGGTGAAAATGTTGACCCCGCGGTCAATGTTTTTTTCAGCTGAGGAGATAACTTGAAACGCCCGTATCTTGGGCAAGGAAGGAGTGAGAGAGCTCACATTTCAGACACAGCATCCAGGCTGCAATGGCTTCAATTTGTGTCATTTTGGGGCAAATTGGGGAATATTGAATTTTTTGTGAAAATGTTGACCCCGCGGTCAATGTTTTTTTCAGCTGAGGAGAACTTGAAACGCCCATATCTTGGATAAGGAAGGAGTGAGAGAGCTCACGTTTCAGACACAGCATCCAGGCTGCAATGGCTTCAATTTGTGTTATTTCGGGGCAAATTGGGGAATATTGAATTTTTTGTGAAAATGTTGACCCCGCGGTCAATGTTTTTTTCAGCTGAGGAGAACTTGAAACGCCCATATCTTGGGCAAGGAAGGAGTTAGAGAGCTCACATTTCAGACGCAGCATCCAGGCTGCAATGGCTTCAATTTGTGTCATTTTGGGGCAAATTGGGGAATATTGAATTTTTTGTGAAAATGTTGACCCCGCGGTCAATGTTTTTTTCAGCTGAGGAGAACTTGAAACGCCCATATCTTGGATAAGGAAGGAGTGAGAGAGCTCACGTTTCAGACACAGCATCCAGGCTGCAATGGCTTCAATTTGTGTTATTTCGGGGCAAATTGGGGAATATTGAATTTTTTGTGAAAATGTTGACCCCGCGGTCAATGTTTTTTTCAGCTGAGGAGAACTTGAAACGCCCATATCTTGGGCAAGGAAGGAGTGAGAGAGCTTAAATTTCAGACGCAGCATCCAGGCTGCAATGGCTTCAATTTGTGTTATTTCGGGGCAAATTGGGGAATATTGAATTTTTTGTGAAAAAGTTGACCCCGCGGTCAATGTTTTTTTCAGCTGAGGAGAACTTGAAACGCCCATATCTTGGGCAAGGAAGGAGTGAGAGAGCTTAAATTTCAGACGCAGCATCCAGGCAGGAATGGCATCAATTTGTGTTATTTCGGGGCAAATTGGGGAATATTGAATTTTTGGTGAAAATGTTGACCCCGCGGTCAACTTGTTTTTTCAACTGGAGAAAACTTGAAACGCCCATATCTTGGATAAGGAAGGAGTGAGAGAGCTCACATTTCAGACGCAGCATCCAGGCAGGAATGGCATCAATTTGTGTTATTTTGGGGCAAATTGGGGAATATTGAAATTTTGGTGAAAATGTTGACCCCGCGGTCAACTTGTTTTTTCAACTGGAGAAAACTTGAAACTCCCATATCTTGGATAAGGAAGGAGTGAGAGAGCTCACATTTCAGACGCAGCATCCAGGCAGGAATGGCATCAATTTGTGTTATTTTGGGGCAAATTGGGGAATATTGAATTTTTGGTGAAAAAGTTGACCCCGCGGTCAATGTTTTTTTCAGCTGAGGAGAACTTGAAACGCCCATATCTTGGGCAAGGAAGGAGTGAGAGAGCTTAAATTTCAGACGCAGCATCCAGGCTGCAATGGCTTCAATTTGTGTTATTTTGGGGCAAAGTGGGGAATATTGAATTTTTGGTGAAAAAGTTGACCCCGCGGTCAATGTTTTTTTCAGCTGAGGAAAACTTGAAACGCCCATATCTTGGGCAAGGAAGGAGTGAGAGACCTTAAATTTCAGACGCAGCATCCAGGCAGGAATGGCATCAATGTGTGTTATTTTGGGGCAAATTGGGGAATATTGAATTTTTGGTGAAAAAGTTGACCCCGTGGTCAATGTTTTTTTCAGCTGAGGAGAACTTGAAACGCCCATATCTTGGATAAGGAAGGAGTGAGAGAGCTCACATTTCAGACACAGCATCCAGGCTGCAATGGGATGAATTTGTGTTATTTTGGGGCAAATTGGGGAATATTGAATTTTTGGTGAAAATGTTGACCCCGCGGTCAATGTTTTTTTCAGCTGAGGAGAACTTGAAACGCCCATATCTTGGGCAAGGAAGGAGTGAGAGAGCTTGAATTTCAGACGCAGCATCCAGGCAGGAATGGCATCAATTTGTGTTATTTTGGGGCAAATTGCGGAATATTGAATTTTTGGTGAAAAAGTTGACCTCGCGGTCAATGTTTTTTTCAGCTGAGGAGATAACTTGAAACGCCCGTATCTTGGGCAAGGAAGGAGTGAGAGAGCTCACATTTCAGACACAGCATCCAGGCTGCAATGGCTTCAATTTGTGTTATTTTGGGGCAAAGTGGGGAATATTGAATTTTTGGTGAAAATGTTGACCCCGCGGTCAATGTTTTTTTCAGCTGAGGAGAACTTGAAACGCCCATATCTTGGATAAGGAAGAAGTGAGAGAGCTCACATTTCAGACATAGCATCCAGGCTGCAATGGGATGAATTTCTGTTATTTTGGGGCAAATTGGGGAATATTGAATTTTTGGTGAAAATGTTGACCCCGCGGTCAACGTGTTTTTTCAACTGGAGAAAACTTGAAACGCCCATATCTTGGACAAGGAAGGAGTGAGAGAGCTCACATTTCAGACACAGCATCCAGGCTGCAATGGCTTCAATTTGTGTTATTTTGGGGCAAATTGGGGAATATTGAATTTTTGGTGAAAATGTTGACCCCGCGGTCAATGTTTTTTTCAGCTGAGGAGAACTTGAAACGCCCATATCTTGGATAAGGAAGGAGTGAGAGAGCTCACATTTCAAACACAGCATCCAGGCTGCAATGGGATGAATATGTGTTATTTTGGGGCAAATTGGGGAATATTGAATTTTTGGTGAAAATGTTGACCCCGCGGTCAATGTTTTTTTCAGCTGAGGAGAACTTGAAACGCCCATATCTTGGGCAAGGAAGGAGTGAGAGAGCTTAAATTTCAGACGCAGCATCCAGGCAGGAATGGGATGAATTTGTGTTATTTTGGGGCAAATTGGGGAATATTGAATTTTTGGTGAAAATGTTGACCCCGCGGTCAAGTTGTTTTTTCAACTGGAGAAAACTTGAAACGCCCATATCTTGGATAAGGAAGGAGTGAGAGAGCTCACATTTCAGACGCAGCATCCAGGCAGGAATGGCATGAATTTGTGTTATTTTGGGGCAAATTGGGGAATATTGAAATTTTGGTGAAAATG
The DNA here is from genome assembly GCF_046128005.1 of Genypterus blacodes. Classification (NCBI taxonomy): domain Eukaryota; kingdom Metazoa; phylum Chordata; class Actinopteri; order Ophidiiformes; family Ophidiidae; genus Genypterus; species Genypterus blacodes. The sequence continues at coordinate 553,655 of NW_027466998.1, read as the reverse complement.
TTGACCCCGCGGTCAACTTGTTTTTTCAACTGGAGAAAACTTGAAACGCCCATATCTTGGATAAGGAAGGAGTGAGAGAGCTCACATTTCAGACGCAGCATCCAGGCAGGAATGGCATCAATTTGTGTTATTTTGGGGCAAATTGGGGAATATTGAATTTTTGGTGAAAAAGTTGACCCCGCGGTCAATGTTTTTTTCAGCTGAGGAGAACTTGAAACGCCCATATCTTGGGCAAGGAAGGAGTGAGAGAGCTTAAATTTCAGACGCAGCATTCAGGCTGCAATGGCTTCAATTTGTGTTATTTTGGGGCAAAGTGGGGAATATTGAATTTTTGGTGAAAAAGTTGACCCCGCGGTCAATGTTTTTTTCAGCTGAGGAGAACTTGAAACGCCCATATCTTGGGCAAGGAAGGAGTGAGAGAGCTTGAATTTTAAGACGCAGCATCCAGGCAGGAATGGCATCAATTTGTGTTATTTTGGGGCAAATTGCGGAATATTGAATTTTTGGTGAAAAAGTTGACCTCGCGGTCAATGTTTTTTTCAGCTGAGGAGATAACTTGAAACGCCCGTATCTTGGGCAAGGAAGGAGTGAGAGAGCTCACATTTCAGACACAGCATCCAGGCTGCAATGGCTTCAATTTGTGTTATTTTGGGGCAAATTGGGGAATATTGAATTTTTGGTGAAAAAGTTGACCCCGTGGTCAATGTTTTTTTCAGCTGAGGAGAACTTGAAACGCCCATATCTTGGATAAGGAAGGAGTGAGAGAGCTCACATTTCAGACACAGCATCCAGGCTGCAATGGGATGAATTTGTGTTATTTTGGGGCAAATTGGGGAATATTGAATTTTTGGTGAAAATGTTGACCCCGCGGTCAATGTTTTTTTCAGCTGAGGAGAACTTGAAACGCCCATATCTTGGGCAAGGAAGGAGTGAGAGAGCTTGAATTTCAGACGCAGCATCCAGGCAGGAATGGCATCAATTTGTGTTATTTTGGGGCAAATTGCGGAATATTGAATTTTTGGTGAAAAAGTTGACCCCGTGGTCAATGTTTTTTTCAGCTGAGGAGAACTTGAAACGCCCATATCTTGGATAAGGAAGGAGTGAGAGAGCTCACATTTCAGACACAGCATCCAGGCTGCAATGGGATGAATTTGTGTTATTTTGGGGCAAATTGGGGAATATTGAATTTTTGGTGAAAATGTTGACCCCGCGGTCAATGTTTTTTTCAGCTGAGGAGAACTTGAAACGCCCATATCTTGGGCAAGGAAGGAGTTAGAGAGCTCACATTTCAGACGCAGCATCCAGGCTGCAATGGCTTCAATTTGTGTCATTTTGGGGCAAATTGGGGAATATTGAATTTTTTGTGAAAATGTTGACCCCGCGGTCAATGTTTTTTTCAGCTGAGGAGAACTTGAAACGCCCATATCTTGGGCAAGGAAGGAGTGAGAGAGCTTAAATTTCAGACGCAGCATCCAGGCTGCAATGGCTTCAATTTGTGTTATTTCGGGGCAAATTGGGGAATATTGAATTTTTTGTGAAAAAGTTGACCCCGCGGTCAATGTTTTTTTCAGCTGAGGAGAACTTGAAACGCCCATATCTTGGGCAAGGAAGGAGTGAGAGAGCTTAAATTTCAGACGCAGCATCCAGGCAGGAATGGCATCAATTTGTGTTATTTTGGGGCAAATTGGGGAATATTGAATTTTTGGTGAAAAAGTTGACCTCGCGGTCAATGTTTTTTTCAGCTGAGGAGATAACTTGAAACGCCCGTGTCTTGGGCAAGGAAGGAGTGAGAGAGCTCACATTTCAGACACAGCATCCAGGCTGCAATGGCTTCAATTTGTGTTATTTTGGGGCAAAGTGGGGAATATTGAATTTTTGGTGAAAATGTTGACCCCGCGGTCAATGTTTTTTTCAGCTGAGGAGAACTTGAAACGCCCATATCTTGGGCAAGGAAGGAGTGAGAGAGCTTAAATTTCAGACGCAGCATCCAGGCTGCAATGGCTTCAATTTGTGTTATTTTGGGGCAAAGTTGGGAATATTGAGTTTTTGGTGAAAATGTTGACCCCGCGGTCAATGTTTTTTTCAGCTGAGGAGAACTTGAAACGCCCATATCTTGGATAAGGAAGGAGTGAGAGAGCTCACATTTCAGACACAGCATCCAGGCTGCAATGGGATGAATTTGTGTTATTTTGGGGCAAATTGGGGAATATTGAATTTTTGGTGAAAATGTTGACCCCGCGGTCAATGTTTTTTTCAGCTGAGGAGAACTTGAAACGCCCGTATCTTGGGCAAGGAAGGAGTGAGAGAGCTCACATTTCAGACACAGCATCCAGGCTGCAATGGCTTCAATTTGTGTTATTTTGGGGCAAATTGGGGAATATTGTTTTTTTGGTGAAAAAGTTGACCCCGCGGTCAATGTTTTTTTCAGCTGAGGAGAACTTGAAACGCCCATATCTTGGATAAGGAAGGAGTGAGAGAGCTCACATTTCAAACACAGCATCCAGGCTGCAATGGGATGAATTTGTGTTATTTTGGGGCAAATTGGGGAATATTGAATTTTTGGTGAAAATGTTGACCCCGCGGTCAACGTGTTTTTTCAACTGGAGAAAACTTGAAACGCCCATATCTTGGACAAGGAAGGAGTGAGAGAGCTCACATTTCAGACACAGCATCCAGGCTGCAATGGCTTCAATTTGTGTTATTTTGGGGCAAATTGGGGAACATTGAATTTTTGGTGAAAATGTTGACCCCGCGGTCAATGTTTTTTTCAGCTGAGGAGAACTTGAAACGCCCATATCTTGGATAAGGAAGGAGTGAGAGAGCTCACATTTCAGACACAGCATCCAGGCTGCAATGGCTTCAATTTGTGTTATTTTGGGGCAAATTGGGGAATATTTAATTTTTGGTGAAAATGTTGACCCCGCGGTCAACGTGTTTTTTCAACTGGAGAAAACTTGAAACGCCCATATCTTGGACAAGGAAGGAGTGAGAGAGCTCACATTTCAGACACAGCATCCAGGCTGCAATGGCTTCAATTTGTGTTATTTTGGGGCAAATTGGGGAATGTTGAATTTTTGGTGAAAATGTTGACCCCGCGGTCAATGTTTTTTTCAGCTGAGGAGAACTTGAAACGCCCATATCTTGGGCAAGGAAGGAGTGAGAGAGCTTAAATTTCAGACGCAGCATCCAGGCTGCAATGGCTTCAATTTGTGTTATTTTGGGGCAAAGTGGGGAATATTGAATTTTTGGTGAAAAAGTTGACCCCGCGGTCAACGTGTTTTTTCAACTGGAGAAAACTTGAAACGCCCATATCTTGGATAAGGAAGGAGTGAGAGAGCTCACATTTCAGACACAGCATCCAGGCTGCAATGGCTTCAATTTGTGTTATTTTGGGGCAAATTGGGGAATATTGAATTTTTGGTGAAAAAGTTGACCTCGCGGTCAATGTTTTTTTCAGCTGAGGAGATAACTTGAAACGCCCGTGTCTTGGGCAAGGAAGGAGTGAGAGAGCTCACATTTCAGACACAGCATCCAGGCTGCAATGGCTTCAATTTGTGTTATTTTGGGGCAAAGTGGGGAATATTGAATTTTTGGTGAAAATGTTGACCCCGCGGTCAATGTTTTTTTCAGCTGAGGAGAACTTGAAACGCCCATATCTTGGGCAAGGAAGGAGTGAGAGAGCTTAAATTTCAGACGCAGCATCCAGGCTGCAATGGCTTCAATTTGTGTTATTTTGGGGCAAAGTTGGGAATATTGAGTTTTTGGTGAAAATGTTGACCCCGCGGTCAATGTTTTTTTCAGCTGAGGAGAACTTGAAACGCCCATATCTTGGATAAGGAAGGAGTGAGAGAGCTCACATTTCAGACACAGCATCCAGGCTGCAATGGGATGAATTTGTGTTATTTTGGGGCAAATTGGGGAATATTGAATTTTTGGTGAAAATGTTGACCCCGCGGTCAATGTTTTTTTCAGCTGAGGAGAACTTGAAACGCCCATATCTTGGGCAAGGAAGGAGTGAGAGAGCTTAAATTTCAGACGCAGCATCCAGGCTGCAATGGCTTCAATTTGTGTTATTTTGGGGCAAAGTGGGGAATATTGAGTTTTTGGTGAAAATGTTGACCCCGCGGTCAATGTTTTTTTCAGCTGAGGAGAACTTGAAACGCCCATATCTTGGATAAGGAAGGAGTGAGAGAGCTCACATTTCAGACACAGCATCCAGGCTGCAATGGGATGAATTTGTGTTATTTTGGGGCATATTGGGGAATATTGAATTTTTGGTGAAAATGTTGACCCCGCGGTCAATGTTTTTTTCAGCTGAGGAGAACTTGAAACGCCCATATCTTGGGCAAGGAAGGAGTGAGAGAGCTTAAATTTCAGACGCAGCATCCAGGCTGCAATGGCTTCAATTTGTGTTATTTTGGGGCAAAGTGGGGAATATTGAATTTTTGGTGAAAAAGTTGACCCCGCGGTCAACGTGTTTTTTCAACTGGAGAAAACTTGAAACGCCCATATCTTGGATAAGGAAGGAGTGAGAGAGCTTAAATTTCAGACGCAGCATCCAGGCTGCAATGGCTTCAATTTGTGTTATTTTGGGGCAAAGTGGGGAATATTGAGTTTTTGGTGAAAATGTTGACCCCGCGGTCAATGTTTTTTTCAGCTGAGGAGAACTTGAAACGCCCATATCTTGGGCAAGGAAGGAGTGAGAGAGCTTAAATTTCAGACGCAGCATCCAGGCAGGAATGGCATCAATTTGTGTTATTTTGGGGCAAATTGGGGAATATTGAATTTTTGGTGAAAAAGTTGACCTCGCGGTCAATGTTTTTTTCAGCTGAGGAGAACTTGAAACGCCCATATCTTGGATAAGGAAGGAGTGAGAGAGCTCACATTTCAGACACAGCATCCAGGCTGCAATTGGATGAATTTGTGTTATTTTGGGGCAAATTGGGGAATATTGATTTTTTTGTGAAAAAGTTGACCTCGCGGTCAATGTTTTTTTCAGCTGAGGAGATAACTTGAAACGCCCGTATCTTGGGCAAGGAAGGAGTGAGAGAGCTCACATTTCAGACACAGCATCCAGGCTGCAATGGCTTCAATTTGTGTTGTTTTGGGGCAAAGTGGGGAATATTGAATTTTTGGTGAAAATGTTGACCCCGCGGTCAATGTTTTTTTCAGCTGAGGAGAACTTGAAACGCCCATATCTTGGATAAGGAAGGAGTGAGAGAGCTCACATTTCAGACACAGCATCCAGGCTGCAATGGGATGAATTTGTGTTATTTTGGGGCAAATTGGGGAATATTGAATTTTTGGTGAAAATGTTGACCCCGCGGTCAACGTGTTTTTTCAACTGGAGAAAACTTGAAACGCCCATATCTTGGATAAGGAAGGAGTGAGAGAGCTCACATTTCAGACACAGCATCCAGGCTGCAATGGCTTCAATTTGTGTTATTTTGGGGCAAATTGGGGAACATTGAATTTTTGGTGAAAATGTTGACCCCGCGGTCAATGTTTTTTTCAGCTGAGGAGAACTTGAAACGCCCATATCTTGGATAAGGAAGGAGTGAGAGAGCTCACATTTCAGACACAGCATCCAGGCTGCAATGGCTTCAATTTGTGTTATTTTGGGGCAAATTGGGGAATATTGAATTTTTGGTGAAAATGTTGACCCCGCCGTCAACGTGTTTTTTCAACTGGAGAAAACTTGAAACGCCCATATCTTGGACAAGGAAGGAGTGAGAGAGCTCACATTTCAGACACAGCATCCAGGCTGCAATGGCTTCAATTTGTGTTATTTTGGGGCAAATTGGGGAACATTGAATTTTTGGTGAAAATGTTGACCCCGCGGTCAATGTTTTTTTCAGCTGAGGAGAACTTGAAACGCCCATATCTTGGATAAGGAAGGAGTGAGAGAGCTCACATTTCAGACACAGCATCCAGGCTGCAATGGCTTCAATTTGTGTTATTTTGGGGCAAATTGGGGAATATTGAATTTTTGGTGAAAATGTTGACCCCGCGGTCAACGTGTTTTTTCAACTGGAGAAAACTTGAAACGCCCATATCTTGGACAAGGAAGGAGTGAGAGAGCTCACATTTCAGACACAGCATCCAGGCTGCAATGGCTTCAATTTGTGTTATTTTGGGGCAAATTGGGGAATATTTAATTTTTGGTGAAAATGTTGACCCCGCGGTCAATGTTTTTTTCAGCTGAGGAGAACTTGAAAAGCCCATATCTTGGGCAAGGAAGGAGTTAGAGTGTATAAAATTTTAGACGCAGCATCCAGGCTGCAATGGCTTCAATTTGTGTCATTTTGGGGCAAATTGGGGAATATTGAATTTTTGGTGAAAATGTTGACCCCGCGGTCAACGTGTTTTTTCAATTGGAGAAAACTTGAAACGCCCATATCTTGGACAAGGAAGGAGTGAGAGAGCTCACATTTCAGACACAGCATCCAGGCTGCAATGGCTTCAATTTGTGTTATTTTGGGGCAAATTGGGGAATATTGAATTTTTGGTGAAAATGTTGACCCCGCGGTCAACGTGTTTTTTCAACTGGAGAAAACTTGAAACGCCCATATCTTGGGCAAGGAAGGAGTTAGAGTGTTCAAATTTTTAGACGCAGCATCCAGGCTGCAATGGCTTCAATTTGTGTTATTTTGGGGCAAAGTGGGGAATATTGTTTTTTTGGTGAAAATGTTGACCCCGCGGTCAATGTTTTTTTCAGCTGAGGAGAACGTGAAACGCCCATATCTTGGGCAAGGAAGGAGTGAGAGAGCTTAAATTTCAGACGCAGCATCCAGGCAGGAATGGCATCAATTTGTGTTATTTTGGGGCAAATTGCGGAATATTGAATTTTTGGTGAAAAAGTTGACCTCGCGGTCAATGTTTTTTTCAGCTGAGGAGAACTTGAAACGCCCATATCTTGGATAAGGAAGGAGTGAGAGAGCTCACATTTCAGACACAGCATCCAGGCTGCAATGGCTTCAATTTGTGTTATTTTGGGGCAAAGTGGGGAATATTGAATTTTTGGTGAAAATGTTGACCCAGCGGTCAATGTATTTTTCAGCTGAGGAGAACTTGAAACGCCCATATCTTGGATAAGGAAGGAGTGAGAGAGCTCACATTTCAGACACAGCATCCAGGCTGCAATGGCTTCAATTTGTGTTATTTTGGGGCAAATTGGGGAATATTGAATTTTTTGTGAAAATGTTGACCCCGCGGTCAATGTTTTTTTCAGCTGAGGAGAACTTGAAACGCCCATATCTTGGGCAAGGAAGGAGTGAGAGAGCTTAAATTTCAGACGCAGCATCCAGGCAGGAATGGCATCAATTTGTGTTATTTTGGGGCAAATTGGGGAATATTGAATTTTTGGTGAAAAAGTTGACCTCGCGGTCAATGTTTTTTTCAGCTGAGGAGATAACTTGAAACGCCCGTGTCTTGGGCAAGAAAGGAGTGAGAGAGCTCACATTTCAGACACAGCATCCAGGCTGCAATGGCTTCAATTTGTGTTATTTTGGGGCAAAGTGGGGAATATTGAATTTTTGGTGAAAATGTTGACCCCGCGGTCAATGTTTTTTTCAGCTGAGGAGAACTTGAAACGCCCATATCTTGGGCAAGGAAGGAGTGAGAGAGCTTAAATTTCAGACGCAGCATCCAGGCTGCAATGGCTTCAATTTGTGTTATTTTGGGGCAAAGTGGGGAATATTGAGTTTTTGGTGAAAATGTTGACCCCGCGGTCAATGTTTTTTTCAGCTGAGGAGAACTTGAAACGCCCATATCTTGGATAAGGAAGGAGTGAGAGAGCTCACATTTCAGACACAGCATCCAGGCTGCAATGGGATGAATTTGTGTTATTTTGGGGCAAATTGGGGAATATTGAATTTTTGGTGAAAATGTTGACCCCGCGGTCAATGTTTTTTTCAGCTGAGGAGAACTTGAAACGCCCATATCTTGGGCAAGGAAGGAGTGAGAGAGCTTAAATTTCAGACGCAGCATCCAGGCAGGCATGGCATCAATTTGTGTTATTTTGGGGCAAATTGGGGAATATTGAATTTTTGGTGAAAAAGTTGACCTCGCGGTCAATGTTTTTTTCAGCTGAGGAGATAACTTGAAACGCCTGTATCTTGGGCAAGGAAGGAGTTAGAGTGTTCAAATTTTTAGACGCAGCATCCAGGCTGCAATGGCTTCAATTTGTGTCATTTTGGGGCAAATTGGGGAATATTGAATTTTTTGTGAAAAAGTTGACCCCGCGGTCAATGTTTTTTTCAGCTGAGGAGAACTTGAAACGCCCATATCTTGGATAATGAAGGAGTGAGAGAGCTCACATTTCAGACACAGCATCCAGGCTGCAATGGCTTCAATTTGTGTTATTTTGGGGCAAATTGGGGAATATTGAATTTTTGGTGAAAATGTTGACCCCGCGGTCAACGTGTTTTTTCAACTGGAGAAAACTTGAAACGCCCATATCTTGGACAAGGAAGGAGTGAGAGAGCTCACATTTCAGACACAGCATCCAGGCTGCAATGGCTTCAATTTGTGTGATTTTGGGGCAAAGTGGGGAATATTGAATTTTTGGTGAAAAAGTTGACCCCGCGGTTAATGTTTTTTTCAGCTGAGGAGAACTTGAAACGCCCATATCTTGGGCAAGGAAGGAGTGAGAGAGTTTAAATTTCAGACGCAGCATCCAGGCAGAAATGGCATCAATTTGTGTTATTTTGGGGCAAATTGGGGAATATTGAATTTTTGGTGAAAAAGTTGACCTCGCGGTCAATGTTTTTTTCAGCTGAGGAGATAACTTGAAACGGCCGTATCTTGGGCAAGGAAGGAGTTAGAGTGTTAAAATTTTTAGACGCAGCATCCAGGCTGCAATGGCTTCAATTTGTGTTATTTTGGGGCAAAGTGGGGAATATTGAATTTTTGGTGAAAATGTTGACCCCGCGGTCAATGTTTTTTTCAGCTGAGGAGAACTTGAAACGCCCATATCTTGGATAAGGAAGGAGTGAGAGAGCTCACATTTCAGACACAGCATCCAGGCTGCAATGGGATGAATTTGTGTTATTTTGGGGGCAAATTGGGGAATATTGAATTTTTTGTGAAAATGTTGACCCCGCGGTCAATGTTTTTTTCAGCTGAGGAGAACTTGAAACGCCCATATCTTGGGCAAGGAAGGAGTGAGAGAGCTTAAATTTCAGACGCAGCATCCAGGCTGCAATGGCTTCAATTTGTGTTATTTCGGGGCAAATTGGGGAATATTGAATTTTTTGTGAAAAAGTTGACCCCGTGGTCAATGTTTTTTTCAGCTGAGGAGAACTTGAAACGCCCATATCTTGGATAAGGAAGGAGTGAGAGAGCTCACATTTCAGACACAGCATCCAGGCTGCAATGGCTTCAATTTGTGTTATTTTGGGGCAAAGTGGGGAATATTGAATTTTTGGTGAAAATGTTGACCCCGCGGTCAATGTTTTTTTCAGCTGAGGAGATAACTTGAAACGCCCGTATCTTGGGCAAGGAAGGAGTGAGAGAGCTCACATTTCAGACACAGCATCCAGGCTGCAATGGCTTCAATTTGTGTCATTTTGGGGCAAATTGGGGAATATTGAATTTTTTGTGAAAATGTTGACCCCGCGCTCAATGTTTTTTTCAGCTGAGGAGAACTTGAAACGCCCATATCTTGGATAAGGAAGGAGTGAGAGAGCTCACGTTTCAGACACAGCATCCAGGCTGCAATGGCTTCAATTTGTGTTATTTCGGGGCAAATTGGGGAATATTGAATTTTTTGTGAAAATGTTGACCCCGCGGTCAATGTTTTTTTCAGCTGAGGAGAACTTGAAACGCCCATATCTTGGGCAAGGAAGGAGTTAGAGAGCTCACATTTCAGACGCAGCATCCAGGCTGCAATGGCTTCAATTTGTGTCATTTTGGGGCAAATTGGGGAATATTGAATTTTTTGTGAAAATGTTGACCCCGCGGTCAATGTTTTTTTCAGCTGAGGAGAACTTGAAACGCCCATATCTTGGATAAGGAAGGAGTGAGAGAGCTCACGTTTCAGACACAGCATCCAGGCTGCAATGGCTTCAATTTGTGTTATTTCGGGGCAAATTGGGGAATATTGAATTTTTTGTGAAAATGTTGACCCCGCGGTCAATGTTTTTTTCAGCTGAGGAGAACTTGAAACGCCCATATCTTGGGCAAGGAAGGAGTGAGAGAGCTTAAATTTCAGACGCAGCATCCAGGCTGCAATGGCTTCAATTTGTGTTATTTCGGGGCAAATTGGGGAATATTGAATTTTTTGTGAAAAAGTTGACCCCGCGGTCAATGTTTTTTTCAGCTGAGGAGAACTTGAAACGCCCATATCTTGGGCAAGGAAGGAGTGAGAGAGCTTAAATTTCAGACGCAGCATCCAGGCAGGAATGGCATCAATTTGTGTTATTTTGGGGCAAATTGGGGAATATTGAATTTTTGGTGAAAAAGTTGACCCCGTGGTCAATGTTTTTTTCAGCTGAGGAGAACTTGAAACGCCCATATCTTGGATAAGGAAGGAGTGAGAGAGCTCACATTTCAGACACAGCATCCAGGCTGCAATGGCTTCAATTTGTGTTATTTTGGGGCAAAGTGGGGAATATTGAATTTTTGGTGAAAATGTTGACCCCGCGGTCAATGTTTTTTTCAGCTGAGGAGATAACTTGAAACGCCCGTATCTTGGGCAAGGAAGGAGTGAGAGAGCTCACATTTCAGACACAGCATCCAGGCTGCAATGGCTTCAATTTGTGTCATTTTGGGGCAAATTGGGGAATATTGAATTTTTTGTGAAAATGTTGACCCCGCGCTCAATGTTTTTTTCAGCTGAGGAGAACTTGAAACGCCCATATCTTGGATAAGGAAGGAGTGAGAGAGCTCACGTTTCAGACACAGCATCCAGGCTGCAATGGCTTCAATTTGTGTTATTTCGGGGCAAATTGGGGAATATTGAATTTTTTGTGAAAATGTTGACCCCGCGGTCAATGTTTTTTTCAGCTGAGGAGAACTTGAAACGCCCATATCTTGGGCAAGGAAGGAGTTAGAGAGCTCACATTTCAGACGCAGCATCCAGGCTGCAATGGCTTCAATTTGTGTCATTTTGGGGCAAATTGGGGAATATTGAATTTTTTGTGAAAATGTTGACCCCGCGGTCAATGTTTTTTTCAGCTGAGGAGAACTTGAAACGCCCATATCTTGGGCAAGGAAGGAGTTAGAGAGCTCACATTTCAGACGCAGCATCCAGGCTGCAATGGCTTCAATTTGTGTCATTTTGGGGCAAATTGGGGAATATTGAATTTTTTGTGAAAATGTTGACCCCGCGGTCAATGTTTTTTTCAGCTGAGGAGAACTTGAAACGCCCATATCTTGGATAAGGAAGGAGTGAGAGAGCTCACGTTTCAGACACAGCATCCAGGCTGCAATGGCTTCAATTTGTGTTATTTCGGGGCAAATTGGGGAATATTGAATTTTTTGTGAAAAAGTTGACCCCGCGGTCAATGTTTTTTTCAGCTGAGGAGAATTTGAAACGCCCATATCTTGGGCAAGGAAGGAGTGAGAGAGCTTAAATTTCAGACGCAGCATCCAGGCAGGAATGGCATCAATTTGTGTTATTTTGGGGCAAATTGGGGAATATTGAATTTTTGGTGAAAAAGTTGACCCCGTGGTCAATGTTTTTTTCAGCTGAGGAGAACTTGAAACGCCCATATCTTGGATAAGGAAGGAGTGAGAGAGCTCACATTTCAGACACAGCATCCAGGCTGCAATGGCTTCAATTTGTGTTATTTTGGGGCAAAGTGGGGAATATTGAATTTTTGGTGAAAATGTTGACCCCGCGGTCAATGTTTTTTTCAGCTGAGGAGATAACTTGAAACGCCCGTATCTTGGGCAAGGAAGGAGTGAGAGAGCTCACATTTCAGACACAGCATCCAGGCTGCAATGGCTTCAATTTGTGTCATTTTGGGGCAAATTGGGGAATATTGAATTTTTTGTGAAAATGTTGACCCCGCGGTCAATGTTTTTTTCAGCTGAGGAGAACTTGAAACGCCCATATCTTGGATAAGGAAGGAGTGAGAGAGCTCACATTTCAGACACAGCATCCAGGCTGCAATGGCTTCAATTTGTGTCATTTTGGGGCAAATTGGGGAATATTGAATTTTTTGTGAAAATGTTGACCCCGCGGTCAATGTTTTTTTCAGCTGAGGAGAACTTGAAACGCCCATATCTTGGATAAGGAAGGAGTGAGAGAGCTCACGTTTCAGACACAGCATCCAGGCTGCAATGGCTTCAATTTGTGTTATTTCGGGGCAAATTGGGGAATATTGAATTTTTTGTGAAAATGTTGACCCCGCGGTCAATGTTTTTTTCAGCTGAGGAGAACTTGAAACGCCCATATCTTGGGCAAGGAAGGAGTTAGAGAGCTCACATTTCAGACGCAGCATCCAGGCTGCAATGGCTTCAATTTGTGTCATTTTGGGGCAAATTGGGGAATATTGAATTTTTTGTGAAAATGTTGACCCCGCGGTCAATGTTTTTTTCAGCTGAGGAGAACTTGAAACGCCCATATCTTGGATAAGGAAGGAGTGAGAGAGCTCACGTTTCAGACACAGCATCCAGGCTGCAATGGCTTCAATTTGTGTTATTTCGGGGCAAATTGGGGAATATTGAATTTTTTGTGAAAATGTTGACCCCGCGGTCAATGTTTTTTTCAGCTGAGGAGAACTTGAAACGCCCATATCTTGGGCAAGGAAGGAGTGAGAGAGCTTAAATTTCAGACGCAGCATCCAGGCTGCAATGGCTTCAATTTGTGTTATTTCGGGGCAAATTGGGGAATATTGAATTTTTTGTGAAAAAGTTGACCCCGCGGTCAATGTTTTTTTCAGCTGAGGAGAACTTGAAACGCCCATATCTTGGATAATGAAGGAGTGAGAGAGCTCACATTTCAGACACAGCATCCAGGCTGCAATGGCTTCAATTTGTGTTATTTTGGGGCAAATTGGGGAATATTGAATTTTTGGTGAAAATGTTGACCCCGCGGTCAACGTGTTTTTTCAACTGGAGAAAACTTGAAACGCCCATATCTTGGACAAGGAAGGAGTGAGAGAGCTCACATTTCAGACACAGCATCCAGGCTGCAATGGCTTCAATTTGTGTGATTTTGGGGCAAAGTGGGGAATATTGAATTTTTGGTGAAAAAGTTGACCCCGCGGTTAATGTTTTTTTCAGCTGAGGAGAACTTGAAACGCCCATATCTTGGGCAAGGAAGGAGTGAGAGAGCTTAAATTTCAGACGCAGCATCCAGGCAGAAATGGCATCAATTTGTGTTATTTTGGGGCAAATTGGGGAATATTGAATTTTTGGTGAAAAAGTTGACCTCGCGGTCAATGTTTTTTTCAGCTGAGGAGATAACTTGAAACGGCCGTATCTTGGGCAAGGAAGGAGTTAGAGTGTTAACATTTTTAGACGCAGCATCCAGGCTGCAATGGCTTCAATTTGTGTTATTTTGGGGCAAAGTGGGGAATATTGAATTTTTGGTGAAAATGTTGACCCCGCGGTCAATGTTTTTTTCAGCTGAGGAGAACTTGAAACGCCCATATCTTGGATAAGGAAGGAGTGAGAGAGCTCACATTTCAGACACAGCATCCAGGCTGCAATGGGATGAATTTGTGTTATTTTGGGGGCAAATTGGGGAATATTGAATTTTTGTGAAAATGTTGACCCCGCGGTCAATGTTTTTTTCAGCTGAGGAGAACTTGAAACGCCCATATCTTGGGCAAGGAAGGAGTGAGAGAGCTTAAATTTCAGACGCAGCATCCAGGCTGCAATGGCTTCAATTTGTGTTATTTCGGGGCAAATTGGGGAATATTGAATTTTTTGTGAAAAAGTTGACCCCGCGGTCAATGTTTTTTTCAGCTGAGGAGAACTTGAAACGCCCATATCTTGGGCAAGGAAGGAGTGAGAGAGCTTAAATTTCAGACGCAGCATCCAGGCAGGAATGGCATCAATTTGTGTTATTTTGGGGCAAATTGGGGAATATTGAATTTTTGGTGAAAAAGTTGACCCCGTGGTCAATGTTTTTTTCAGCTGAGGAGAACTTGAAACGCCCATATCTTGGATAAGGAAGGAGTGAGAGAGCTCACATTTCAGACACAGCATCCAGGCTGCAATGGCTTCAATTTGTGTTATTTTGGGGCAAAGTGGGGAATATTGAATTTTTGGTGAAAATGTTGACCCCGCGGTCAATGTTTTTTTCAGCTGAGGAGATAACTTGAAAAGCCCGTATCTTGGGCAAGGAAGGAGTGAGAGAGCTCACATTTCAGACACAGCATCCAGGCTGCAATGGCTTCAATTTGTGTCATTTTGGGGCAAATTGGGGAATATTGAATTTTTTGTGAAAATGTTGACCCCGCGCTCAATGTTTTTTTCAGCTGAGGAGAACTTGAAACGCCCATATCTTGGATAAGGAAGGAGTGAGAGAGCTCACGTTTCAGACACAGCATCCAGGCTGCAATGGCTTCAATTTGTGTTATTTCGGGGCAAATTGGGGAATATTGAATTTTTTGTGAAAATGTTGACCCCGCGGTCAATGTTTTTTTCAGCTGAGGAGAACTTGAAACGCCCATATCTTGGGCAAGGAAGGAGTTAGAGAGCTCACATTTCAGACGCAGCATCCAGGCTGCAATGGCTTCAATTTGTGTCATTTTGGGGCAAATTGGGGAATATTGAATTTTTTGTGAAAATGTTGACCCCGCGGTCAATGTTTTTTTCAGCTGAGGAGAACTTGAAACGCCCATATCTTGGATAAGGAAGGAGTGAGAGAGCTCACGTTTCAGACACAGCATCCAGGCTGCAATGGCTTCAATTTGTGTTATTTCGGGGCAAATTGGGGAATATTGAATTTTTTGTGAAAATGTTGACCCCGCGGTCAATGTTTTTTTCAGCTGAGGAGAACTTGAAACGCCCATATCTTGGGCAAGGAAGGAGTGAGAGAGCTTAAATTTCAGACGCAGCATCCAGGCTGCAATGGCTTCAATTTGTGTTATTTCGGGGCAAATTGGGGAATATTGAATTTTTTGTGAAAAAGTTGACCCCGCGGTCAATGTTTTTTTCAGCTGAGGAGAACTTGAAACGCCCATATCTTGGGCAAGGAAGGAGTGAGAGAGCTTAAATTTCAGACGCAGCATCCAGGCAGGAATGGCATCAATTTGTGTTATTTTGGGGCAAATTGGGGAATATTGAATTTTTGGTGAAAAAGTTGACCCCGTGGTCAATGTTTTTTTCAGCTGAGGAGAACTTGAAACGCCCATATCTTGGATAAGGAAGGAGTGAGAGAGCTCACATTTCAGACACAGCATCCAGGCTGCAATGGCTTCAATTTGTGTTATTTTGGGGCAAAGTGGGGAATATTGAATTTTTGGTGAAAATGTTGACCCCGCGGTCAATGTTTTTTTCAGCTGAGGAGATAACTTGAAACGCCCGTATCTTGGGCAAGGAAGGAGTGAGAGAGCTCACATTTCAGACACAGCATCCAGGCTGCAATGGCTTCAATTTGTGTCATTTTGGGGCAAATTGGGGAATATTGAATTTTTTGTGAAAATGTTGACCCCGCGCTCAATGTTTTTTTCAGCTGAGGAGAACTTGAAACGCCCATATCTTGGGCAAGGAAGGAGTTAGAGAGCTCACATTTCAGACGCAGCATCCAGGCTGCAATGGCTTCAATTTGTGTCATTTTGGGGCAAATTGGGGAATATTGAATTTTTTGTGAAAATGTTGACCCCGCGGTCAATGTTTTTTTCAGCTGAGGAGAACTTGAAACGCCCATATCTTGGATAAGGAAGGAGTGAGAGAGCTCACGTTTCAGACACAGCATCCAGGCTGCAATGGCTTCAATTTGTGTTATTTCGGGGCAAATTGGGGAATATTGAATTTTTTGTGAAAATGTTGACCCCGCGGTCAATGTTTTTTTCAGCTGAGGAGAACTTGAAACGCCCATATCTTGGGCAAGGAAGGAGTGAGAGAGCTTAAATTTCAGACGCAGCATCCAGGCTGCAATGGCTTCAATTTGTGTTATTTCGGGGCAAATTGGGGAATATTGAATTTTTTGTGAAAAAGTTGACCCCGCGGTCAATGTTTTTTTCAGCTGAGGAGAACTTGAAACGCCCATATCTTGGATAATGAAGGAGTGAGAGAGCTCACATTTCAGACACAGCATCCAGGCTGCAATGGCTTCAATTTGTGTTATTTTGGGGCAAATTGGGGAATATTGAATTTTTGGTGAAAATGTTGACCCCGCGGTCAACGTGTTTTTTCAACTGGAGAAAACTTGAAACGCCCATATCTTGGACAAGGAAGGAGTGAGAGAGCTCACATTTCAGACACAGCATCCAGGCTGCAATGGCTTCAATTTGTGTCATTTTGGGGCAAAGTGGGGAATATTGAATTTTTGGTGAAAAAGTTGACCCCGCGGTTAATGTTTTTTTCAGCTGAGGAGAACTTGAAACGCCCATATCTTGGGCAAGGAAGGAGTGAGAGAGCTTAAATTTCAGACGCAGCATCCAGGCAGAAATGGCATCAATTTGTGTTATTTTGGGGCAAATTGGGGAATATTGAATTTTTGGTGAAAAAGTTGACCTCGCGGTCAATGTTTTTTTCAGCTGAGGAGATAACTTGAAACGGCCGTATCTTGGGCAAGGAAGGAGTTAGAGTGTTAAAATTTTTAGACGCAGCATCCAGGCTGCAATGGCTTCAATTTGTGTTATTTTGGGGCAAAGTGGGGAATATTGAATTTTTGGTGAAAAAGTTGACCCCGTGGTCAATGTTTTTTTCAGCTGAGGAGAACTTGAAACGCCCATATCTTGGATAAGGAAGGAGTGAGAGAGCTCACATTTCAGACACAGCATCCAGGCTGCAATGGCTTCAATTTGTGTTATTTTGGGGCAAAGTGGGGAATATTGAATTTTTGGTGAAAATGTTGACCCCGCGGTCAATGTTTTTTTCAGCTGAGGAGATAACTTGAAACGCCCGTATCTTGGGCAAGGAAGGAGTGAGAGAGCTCACATTTCAGACACAGCATCCAGGCTGCAATGGCTTCAATTTGTGTCATTTTGGGGCAAATTGGGGAATATTGAATTTTTTGTGAAAATGTTGACCCCGCGGTCAATGTTTTTTTCAGCTGAGGAGAACTTGAAACGCCCATATCTTGGATAAGGAAGGAGTGAGAGAGCTCACATTTCAGACACAGCATCCAGGCTGCAATGGCTTCAATTTGTGTCATTTTGGGGCAAATTGGGGAATATTGAATTTTTTGTGAAAATGTTGACCCCGCGGTCAATGTTTTTTTCAGCTGAGGAGAACTTGAAACGCCCATATCTTGGATAAGGAAGGAGTGAGAGAGCTCACGTTTCAGACACAGCATCCAGGCTGCAATGGCTTCAATTTGTGTTATTTCGGGGCAAATTGGGGAATATTGAATTTTTTGTGAAAATGTTGACCCCGCGGTCAATGTTTTTTTCAGCTGAGGAGAACTTGAAACGCCCATATCTTGGGCAAGGAAGGAGTTAGAGAGCTCACATTTCAGACGCAGCATCCAGGCTGCAATGGCTTCAATTTGTGTCATTTTGGGGCAAATTGGGGAATATTGAATTTTTTGTGAAAATGTTGACCCCGCGGTCAATGTTTTTTTCAGCTGAGGAGAACTTGAAACGCCCATATCTTGGATAAGGAAGGAGTGAGAGAGCTCACATTTCAGACACAGCATCCAGGCTGCAATGGCTTCAATTTGTGTTATTTTGGGGCAAAGTGGGGAATATTGAATTTTTGGTGAAAATGTTGACCCCGCGGTCAATGTTTTTTTCAGCTGAGGAGAACTTGAAACGCCCATATCTTGGATAAGGAAGGAGTGAGAGAGCTCACATTTCAGACACAGCATCCAGGCTGCAATGGCTTCAATTTGTGTTATTTTGGGGCAAAGTGGGGAATATTGAATTTTTGGTGAAAATGTTGACCCCGCGGTCAATGTTTTTTTCAGCTGAGGAGAACTTGAAACGCCCATATCTTGGATAAGGAAGGAGTGAGAGAGCTCACGTTTCAGACACAGCATCCAGGCTGCAATGGCTTCAATTTGTGTTATTTCGGGGCAAATTGGGGAATATTGAATTTTTTGTGAAAATGTTGACCCCGCGGTCAATGTTTTTTTCAGCTGAGGAGAACTTGAAACGCCCATATCTTGGGCAAGGAAGGAGTTAGAGAGCTCACATTTCAGACACAGCATCCAGGCTGCAATGGATTCAATTTGTGTTATTTCGGGGCAAATTGGGGAATATTGAATTTTTGGTGAAAATGTTGACCCCGCGGTTAACTTGTTTTTTCAACTGGAGAAAACTTGAAACGCCCATATCTTGGATAAGGAAGGAGTGAGAGAGCTCACATTTCAGACGCAGCATCCAGGCAGGAATGGCATCAATTTGTGTTATTTTGGGGCAAATTGGGGAATATTGAAATTTTGGTGAAAATGTTGACCCCGCGGTCAACTTGTTTTTTCAACTGGAGAAAACTTGAAACGCCCATATCTTGGATAAGGAAGGAGTGAGAGAGCTCACATTTCAGACGCAGCATCCAGGCAGGAATGGCATCAATTTGTGTTATTTTGGGGCAAATTGGGGAATATTGAATTTTTGGTGAAAAAGTTGACCCCGCGGTCAATGTTTTTTTCAGCTGAGGAGAACTTGAAACGCCCATATCTTGGGCAAGGAAGGAGTGAGAGAGCTTAAATTTCAGACGCAGCATCCAGGCTGCAATGGCTTCAATTTGTGTTATTTTGGGGCAAAGTGGGGAATATTGAATTTTTGGTGAAAAAGTTGACCCCGCGGTCAATGTTTTTTTCAGCTGAGGAAAACTTGAAACGCCCATATCTTGGGCAAGGAAGGAGTGAGAGACCTTAAATTTCAGACGCAGCATCCAGGCAGGAATGGCATCAATGTGTGTTATTTTGGGGCAAATTGGGGAATATTGAATTTTTGGTGAAAAAGTTGACCCCGCGGTCAATGTTTTTTTCAGCTGAGGAAAACTTGAAACGCCCATATCTTGGATAAGGAAGGAGTGAGAGAGCTCACATTTCAGACACAGCATCCAGGCTGCAATGGGATGAATTTGTGTTATTTTGGGGCAAATTGGGGAATATTGAATTTTTGGTGAAAATGTTGACCCCGCGGTCAATGTTTTTTTCAGCTGAGGAGAACTTGAAACGCCCATATCTTGGGCAAGGAAGGAGTGAGAGAGCTTGAATTTCAGACGCAGCATCCAGGCAGGAATGGCATCAATTTGTGTTATTTTGGGGCAAATTGCGGAATATTGAATTTTTGGTGAAAAAGTTGACCTCGCGGTCAATGTTTTTTTCAGCTGAGGAGATAACTTGAAACGCCCGTATCTTGGGCAAGGAAGGAGTGAGAGAGCTCACATTTCAGACACAGCATCCAGGCTGCAATGGCTTCAATTTGTGTTATTTTGGGGCAAAGTGGGGAATATTGAATTTTTGGTGAAAATGTTGACCCCGCGGTCAATGTTTTTTTCAGCTGAGGAGAACTTGAAACGCCCATATCTTGGATAAGGAAGGAGTGAGAGAGCTCACATTTCAGACACAGCATCCAGGCTGCAATGGGATGAATTTGTGTTATTTTGGGGCAAATTGGGGAATATTGAATTTTTGGTGAAAATGTTGACCCCGCGGTCAACGTGTTTTTTCAACTGGAGAAAACTTGAAACGCCCATATCTTGGACAAGGAAGGAGTGAGAGAGCTCACATTTCAGACACAGCATCCAGGCTGCAATGGCTTCAATTTGTGTTATTTTGGGGCAAATTGGGGAATATTGAATTTTTGGTGAAAATGTTGACCCCGCGGTCAATGTTTTTTTCAGCTGAGGAGAACTTGAAACGCCCATATCTTGGATAAGGAAGGAGTGAGAGAGCTCACATTTCAAACACAGCATCCAGGCTGCAATGGGATGAATTTGTGTTATTTTGGGGCAAATTGGGGAATATTGAATTTTTGGTGAAAATGTTGACCCCGCGGTCAATGTTTTTTTCAGCTGAGGAGAACTTGAAACGCCCATATCTTGGGCAAGGAAGGAGTGAGAGAGCTTAAATTTCAGACGCAGCATCCAGGCAGGAATGGGATGAATTTGTGTTATTTTGGGGCAAATTGGGGAATATTGAATTTTTGGTGAAAATGTTGACCCCGCGGTCAAGTTGTTTTTTCAACTGGAGAAAACTTGAAACGCCCATATCTTGGATAAGGAAGGAGTGAGAGAGCTCACATTTCAGACGCAGCATCCAGGCAGGAATGGCATCAATTTGTGTTATTTTGGGGCAAATTGGGGAATATTGAAATTTTGGTGAAAATGTTGACCCCGCGGTCAACTTGTTTTTTCAACTGGAGAAAACTTGAAACGCCCATATCTTGGATAAGGAAGGAGTGAGAGAGCTCACATTTCAGACGCAGCATCCAGGCAGGAATGGCATCAATTTGTGTTATTTTGGGGCAAATTGGGGAATATTGAATTTTTGGTGAAAAAGTTGACCCCGCGGTCAATGTTTTTTTCAGCTGAGGAGAACTTGAAACGCCCATATCTTGGGCAAGGAAGGAGTGAGAGAGCTTAAATTTCAGACGCAGCATTCAGGCTGCAATGGCTTCAATTTGTGTTATTTTGGGGCAAAGTGGGGAATATTGAATTTTTGGTGAAAAAGTTGACCCCGCGGTCAATGTTTTTTTCAGCTGAGGAGAACTTGAAACGCCCATATCTTGGGCAAGGAAGGAGTGAGAGAGCTTGAATTTCAGACGCAGCATCCAGGCAGGAATGGCATCAATTTGTGTTATTTTGGGGCAAATTGCGGAATATTGAATTTTTGGTGAAAAAGTTGACCTCGCGGTCAATGTTTTTTTCAGCTGAGGAGATAACTTGAAACGCCCGTATCTTGGGCAAGGAAGGAGTGAGAGAGCTCACATTTCAGACACAGCATCCAGGCTGCAATGGCTTCAATTTGTGTTATTTTGGGGCAAATTGGGGAATATTGAATTTTTGGTGAAAAAGTTGACCCCGTGGTCAATGTTTTTTTCAGCTGAGGAGAACTTGAAACGCCCATATCTTGGATAAGGAAGGAGTGAGAGAGCTCACATTTCAGACACAGCATCCAGGCTGCAATGGGATGAATTTGTGTTATTTTGGGGCAAATTGGGGAATATTGAATTTTTGGTGAAAATGTTGACCCCGCGGTCAATGTTTTTTTCAGCTGAGGAGAACTTGAAACGCCCATATCTTGGGCAAGGAAGGAGTGAGAGAGCTTGAATTTCAGACGCAGCATCCAGGCAGGAATGGCATCAATTTGTGTTATTTTGGGGCAAATTGCGGAATATTGAATTTTTGGTGAAAAAGTTGACCCCGTGGTCAATGTTTTTTTCAGCTGAGGAGAACTTGAAACGCCCATATCTTGGATAAGGAAGGAGTGAGAGAGCTCACATTTCAGACACAGCATCCAGGCTGCAATGGGATGAATTTGTGTTATTTTGGGGCAAATTGGGGAATATTGAATTTTTTGTGAAAATGTTGACCCCGCGGTCAATGTTTTTTTCAGCTGAGGAGAACTTGAAACGCCCATATCTTGGATAAGGAAGGAGTGAGAGAGCTCACGTTTCAGACACAGCATCCAGGCTGCAATGGCTTCAATTTGTGTTATTTCGGGGCAAATTGGGGAATATTGAATTTTTTGTGAAAAAGTTGACCCCGCGGTCAATGTTTTTTTCAGCTGAGGAGAACTTGAAACGCCCATATCTTGGGCAAGGAAGGAGTGAGAGAGCTTAAATTTCAGACGCAGCATCCAGGCAGGAATGGCATCAATTTGTGTTATTTTGGGGCAAATTGGGGAATATTGAATTTTTGGTGAAAAAGTTGACCTCGCGGTCAATGTTTTTTTCAGCTGAGGAGATAACTTCAAACGCCCGTGTCTTGGGCAAGGAAGGAGTGAGAGAGCTCACATTTCAGACACAGCATCCAGGCTGCAATGGCTTCAATTTGTGTTATTTTGGGGCAAAGTGGGGAATATTGAATTTTTGGTGAAAATGTTGACCCCGCGGTCAATGTTTTTTTCAGCTGAGGAGAACTTGAAACGCCCATATCTTGGGCAAGGAAGGAGTGAGAGAGCTTAAATTTCAGACGCAGCATCCAGGCTGCAATGGCTTCAATTTGTGTTATTTTGGGGCAAAGTTGGGAATATTGAGTTTTTGGTGAAAATGTTGACCCCGCGGTCAATGTTTTTTTCAGCTGAGGAGAACTTGAAACGCCCATATCTTGGATAAGGAAGGAGTGAGAGAGCTCACATTTCAGACACAGCATCCAGGCTGCAATGGCTTCAATTTGTGTTATTTTGGGGCAAAGTGGGGAATATTGAATTTTTGGTGAAAATGTTGACCCCGCGGTCAATGTTTTTTTCAGCTGAGGAGAACTTGAAACGCCCATATCTTGGATAAGGAAGGAGTGAGAGAGCTCACATTTCAGACACAGCATCCAGGCTGCAATGGCTTCAATTTGTGTTATTTTGGGGCAAAGTGGGGAATATTGAATTTTTGGTGAAAATGTTGACCCCGCGGTCAATGTTTTTTTCAGCTGAGGAGAACTTGAAACGCCCATATCTTGGATAAGGAAGGAGTGAGAGAGCTCACGTTTCAGACACAGCATCCAGGCTGCAATGGCTTCAATTTGTGTTATTTCGGGGCAAATTGGGGAATATTGAATTTTTTGTGAAAATGTTGACCCCGCGGTCAATGTTTTTTTCAGCTGAGGAGAACTTGAAACGCCCATATCTTGGGCAAGGAAGGAGTTAGAGAGCTCACATTTCAGACACAGCATCCAGGCTGCAATGGCTTCAATTTGTGTTATTTCGGGGCAAATTGGGGAATATTGAATTTTTGGTGAAAATGTTGACCCCGCGGTCAACTTGTTTTTTCAACTGGAGAAAACTTGAAACGCCCATATCTTGGATAAGGAAGGAGTGAGAGAGCTCACATTTCAGACGCAGCATCCAGGCAGGAATGGCATCAATTTGTGTTATTTTGGGGCAAATTGGGGAATATTGAAATTTTGGTGAAAATGTTGACCCCGCGGTCAACTTGTTTTTTCAACTGGAGAAAACTTGAAACGCCCATATCTTGGATAAGGAAGGAGTGAGAGAGCTCACATTTCAGACGCAGCATCCAGGCAGGAATGGCTTCAATTTGTGTTATTTTGGGGCAAAGTGGGGAATATTGAATTTTTGGTGAAAAAGTTGACCCCGCGGTCAATGTTTTTTTCAGCTGAGGAAAACTTGAAACGCCCATATCTTGGGCAAGGAAGGAGTGAGAGACCTTAAATTTCAGACGCAGCATCCAGGCAGGAATGGCATCAATGTGTGTTATTTTGGGGCAAATTGGGGAATATTGAATTTTTGGTGAAAAAGTTGACCCCGCGGTCAATGTTTTTTTCAGCTGAGGAAAACTTGAAACGCCCATATCTTGGATAAGGAAGGAGTGAGAGAGCTCACATTTCAGACACAGCATCCAGGCTGCAATGGGATGAATTTGTGTTATTTTGGGGCAAATTGGGGAATATTGAATTTTTGGTGAAAATGTTGACCCCGCGGTCAATGTTTTTTTCAGCTGAGGAGAACTTGAAACGCCCATATCTTGGGCAAGGAAGGAGTGAGAGAGCTTGAATTTCAGACGCAGCATCCAGGCAGGAATGGCATCAATTTGTGTTATTTTGGGGCAAATTGCGGAATATTGAATTTTTGGTGAAAAAGTTGACCTCGCGGTCAATGTTTTTTTCAGCTGAGGAGATAACTTGAAACGCCCGTATCTTGGGCAAGGAAGGAGTGAGAGAGCTCACATTTCAGACACAGCATCCAGGCTGCAATGGCTTCAATTTGTGTTATTTTGGGGCAAAGTGGGGAATATTGAATTTTTGGTGAAAATGTTGACCCCGCGGTCAATGTTTTTTTCAGCTGAGGAGAACTTGAAACGCCCATATCTTGGATAAGGAAGGAGTGAGAGAGCTCACATTTCAGACACAGCATCCAGGCTGCAATGGGATGAATTTGTGTTATTTTGGGGCAAATTGGGGAATATTGAATTTTTGGTGAAAATGTTGACCCCGCGGTCAACGTGTTTTTTCAACTGGAGAAAACTTGAAACGCCCATATCTTGGACAAGGAAGGAGTGAGAGAGCTCACATTTCAGACACAGCATCCAGGCTGCAATGGCTTCAATTTGTGTTATTTTGGGGCAAATTGGGGAATATTGAATTTTTGGTGAAAATGTTGACCCCGCGGTCAATGTTTTTTTCAGCTGAGGAGAACTTGAAACGCCCATATCTTGGATAAGGAAGGAGTGAGAGAGCTCACATTTCAAACACAGCATCCAGGCTGCAATGGGATGAATTTGTGTTATTTTGGGGCAAATTGGGGAATATTGAATTTTTGGTGAAAATGTTGACCCCGCGGTCAATGTTTTTTTCAGCTGAGGAGAACTTGAAACGCCCATATCTTGGGCAAGGAAGGAGTGAGAGAGCTTAAATTTCAGACGCAGCATCCAGGCAGGAATGGGATGAATTTGTGTTATTTTGGGGCAAATTGGGGAATATTGAATTTTTGGTGAAAATGTTGACCCCGCGGTCAAGTTGTTTTTTCAACTGGAGAAAACTTGAAACGCCCATATCTTGGATAAGGAAGGAGTGAGAGAGCTCACATTTCAGACGCAGCATCCAGGCAGGAATGGCATCAATTTGTGTTATTTTGGGGCAAATTGGGGAATATTGAAATTTTGGTGAAAATGTTGACCCCGCGGTCAACTTGTTTTTTCAACTGGAGAAAACTTGAAACGCCCATATCTTGGATAAGGAAGGAGTGAGAGAGCTCACATTTCAGACGCAGCATCCAGGCAGGAATGGCATCAATTTGTGTTATTTTGGGGCAAATTGGGGAATATTGAATTTTTGGTGAAAAAGTTGACCCCGCGGTCAATGTTTTTTTCAGCTGAGGAGAACTTGAAACGCCCATATCTTGGGCAAGGAAGGAGTGAGAGAGCTTAAATTTCAGACGCAGCATTCAGGCTGCAATGGCTTCAATTTGTGTTATTTTGGGGCAAAGTGGGGAATATTGAATTTTTGGTGAAAAAGTTGACCCCGTGGTCAATGTTTTTTTCAGCTGAGGAGAACTTGAAACGCCCATATCTTGGATAAGGAAGGAGTGAGAGAGCTCACATTTCAGACACAGCATCCAGGCTGCAATGGGATGAATTTGTGTTATTTCGGGGCAAATTGGGGAATATTGAATTTTTTGTGAAAAAGTTGACCCCGCGGTCAATGTTTTTTTCAGCTGAGGAGAACTTGAAACGCCCATATCTTGGGCAAGGAAGGAGTGAGAGAGCTTAAATTTCAGACGCAGCATCCAGGCAGGAATGGCATCAATTTGTGTTATTTTGGGGCAAATTGGGGAATATTGAATTTTTGGTGAAAAAGTTGACCTCGCGGTCAATGTTTTTTTCAGCTGAGGAGATAACTTGAAACGCCCGTGTCTTGGGCAAGGAAGGAGTGAGAGAGCTCACATTTCAGACACAGCATCCAGGCTGCAATGGCTTCAATTTGTGTTATTTTGGGGCAAAGTGGGGAATATTGAATTTTTGGTGAAAATGTTGACCCCGCGGTCAATGTTTTTTTCAGCTGAGGAGAACTTGAAACGCCCATATCTTGGGCAAGGAAGGAGTGAGAGAGCTTAAATTTCAGACGCAGCATCCAGGCTGCAATGGCTTCAATTTGTGTTATTTTGGGGCAAAGTTGGGAATATTGAGTTTTTGGTGAAAATGTTGACCCCGCGGTCAATGTTTTTTTCAGCTGAGGAGAACTTGAAACGCCCATATCTTGGGCAAGGAAGGAGTGAGAGAGCTTAAATTTCAGACGCAGCATCCAGGCAGGAATGGCATCAATTTGTGTTATTTTGGGGCAAATTGGGGAATATTGAATTTTTGGTGAAAAAGTTGACCTCGCGGTCAATGTTTTTTTCAGCTGAGGAGATAACTTGAAACGCCCGTGTCTTGGGCAAGGAAGGAGTGAGAGAGCTCACATTTCAGACACAGCATCCAGGCTGCAATGGCTTCAATTTGTGTTATTTTGGGGCAAATTGGGGAATATTGAATTTTTGGTGAAAATGTTGACCCCGCGGTCAATGTTTTTTTCAGCTGAGGAGAACTTGAAACGCCCATATCTTGGATAAGGAAGGAGTGAGAGAGCTCACATTTCAGACACAGCATCCAGGCTGCAATGGGATGAATTTGTGTTATTTTGGGGCAAATTGGGGAATATTGAATTTTTGGTGAAAATGTTGACCCCGCGGTCAATGTTTTTTTCAGCTGAGGAGAACTTGAAACGCCCATATCTTGGATAAGGAAGGAGTGAGAGAGCTCACATTTCAAACACAGCATCCAGGCTGCAATGGGATGAATTTGTGTTATTTTGGGGCAAATTGGGGAATATTGAATTTTTGGTGAAAATGTTGAGCCCGCGGTCAACGTGTTTTTTCAACTGGAGAAAACTTGAAACGCCCATATCTTGGACAAGGAAGGAGTGAGAGAGCTCACATTTCAGACACAGCATCCAGGCTGCAATGGCTTCAATTTGTGTTATTTTGGGGCAAATTGGGGAACATTGAATTTTTGGTGAAAATGTTGACCCCGCGGTCAATGTTTTTTTCAGCTGAGGAGAACTTGAAACGCCCATATCTTGGATAAGGAAGGAGTGAGAGAGCTCACATTTCAGACACAGCATCCAGGCTGCAATGGCTTCAATTTGTGTTATTTTGGGGCAAATTGGGGAATATTTAATTTTTGGTGAAAATGTTGACCCCGCGGTCAACGTGTTTTTTCAACTGGAGAAAACTTGAAACGCCCATATCTTGGACAAGGAAGGAGTGAGAGAGCTCACATTTCAGACACAGCATCCAGGCTGCAATGGCTTCAATTTGTGTTATTTTGGGGCAAATTGGGGAACATTGAATTTTTGGTGAAAATGTTGACCCCGCGGTCAATGTTTTTTTCAGCTGAGGAGAACTTGAAACGCCCATATCTTGGGCAAGGAAGGAGTGAGAGAGCTTAAATTTCAGACGCAGCATCCAGGCTGCAATGGCTTCAATTTGTGTTATTTTGGGGCAAAGTGGGGAATATTGAATTTTTGGTGAAAAAGTTGACCCCGCGGTCAACGTGTTTTTTCAACTGGAGAAAACTTGAAACGCCCATATCTTGGATAAGGAAGGAGTGAGAGAGCTCACATTTCAGACACAGCATCCAGGCTGCAATGGCTTCAATTTGTGTTATTTTGGGGCAAATTGGGGAATATTGAATTTTTGGTGAAAAAGTTGACCTCGCGGTCAATGTTTTTTTCAGCTGAGCGGATAACTTGAAACGCCCGTGTCTTGGGCAAGGAAGGAGTGAGAGAGCTCACATTTCAGACACAGCATCCAGGCTGCAATGGGATGAATTTGTGTTATTTTGGGGCAAATTGGGGAATATTGAATTTTTGGTGAAAATGTTGACCCCGCGGTCAATGTTTTTTTCAGCTGAGGAGAACTTGAAACGCCCATATCTTGGGCAAGGAAGGAGTGAGAGAGCTTAAATTTCAGACGCAGCATCCAGGCTGCAATGGCTTCAATTTGTGTTATTTTGGGGCAAAGTTGGGAATATTGAGTTTTTGGTGAAAATGTTGACCCCGCGGTCAATGTTTTTTTCAGCTGAGGAGAACTTGAAACGCCCATATCTTGGATAAGGAAGGAGTGAGAGAGCTCACATTTCAGACACAGCATCCAGGCTGCAATGGGATGAATTTGTGTTATTTTGGGGCAAATTGGGGAATATTGAATTTTTGGTGAAAATGTTGACCCCGCGGTCAATGTTTTTTTCAGCTGAGGAGAACTTGAAACGCCCATATCTTGGGCAAGGAAGGAGTGAGAGAGCTTAAATTTCAGACGCAGCATCCAGGCTGCAATGGCTTCAATTTGTGTTATTTTGGGGCAAAGTGGGGAATATTGAGTTTTTGGTGAAAATGTTGACCCCGCGGTCAATGTTTTTTTCAGCTGAGGAGAACTTGAAACGCCCATATCTTGGATAAGGAAGGAGTGAGAGAGCTCACATTTCAGACACAGCATCCAGGCTGCAATGGGATGAATTTGTGTTATTTTGGGGCAAATTGGGGAATATTGAATTTTTGGTGAAAATGTTGACCCCGCGGTCAATGTTTTTTTCAGCTGAGGAGAACTTGAAACGCCCATATCTTGGGCAAGGAAGGAGTGAGAGAGCTTAAATTTCAGACGCAGCATCCAGGCTGCAATGGCTTCAATTTGTGTTATTTTGGGGCAAAGTGGGGAATATTGAATTTTTGGTGAAAAAGTTGACCCCGCGGTCAACGTGTTTTTTCAACTGGAGAAAACTTGAAACGCCCATATCTTGGATAAGGAAGGAGTGAGAGAGCTTAAATTTCAGACGCAGCATCCAGGCTGCAATGGCTTCAATTTGTGTTATTTTGGGGCAAAGTGGGGAATATTGAGTTTTTGGTGAAAATGTTGACCCCGCGGTCAATGTTTTTTTCAGCTGAGGAGAACTTGAAACGCCCATATCTTGGGCAAGGAAGGAGTGAGAGAGCTTAAATTTCAGACGCAGCATCCAGGCAGGAATGGCATCAATTTGTGTTATTTTGGGGCAAATTGGGGAATATTGAATTTTTGGTGAAAAAGTTGACCTCGCGGTCAATGTTTTTTTCAGCTGAGGAGAACTTGAAACGCCCATATCTTGGATAAGGAAGGAGTGAGAGAGCTCACATTTCAGACACAGCATCCAGGCTGCAATTGGATGAATTTGTGTTATTTTGGGGCAAATTGGGGAATATTGATTTTTTTGTGAAAAAGTTGACCTCGCGGTCAATGTTTTTTTCAGCTGAGGAGATAACTTGAAACGCCCGTATCTTGGGCAAGGAAGGAGTGAGAGAGCTCACATTTCAGACACAGCATCCAGGCTGCAATGGCTTCAATTTGTGTTGTTTTGGGGCAAAGTGGGGAATATTGAATTTTTGGTGAAAATGTTGACCCCGCGGTCAATGTTTTTTTCAGCTGAGGAGAACTTGAAACGCCCATATCTTGGATAAGGAAGGAGTGAGAGAGCTCACATTTCAGACACAGCATCCAGGCTGCAATGGGATGAATTTGTGTTATTTTGGGGCAAATTGGGGAATATTGAATTTTTGGTGAAAATGTTGACCCCGCGGTCAACGTGTTTTTTCAACTGGAGAAAACTTGAAACGCCCATATCTTGGATAAGGAAGGAGTGAGAGAGCTCACATTTCAGACACAGCATCCAGGCTGCAATGGCTTCAATTTGTGTTATTTTGGGGCAAATTGGGGAATATTGAATTTTTGGTGAAAATGTTGACCCCGCGGTCAATGTTTTTTTCAGCTGAGGAGAACTTGAAACGCCCATATCTTGGATAAGGAAGGAGTGAGAGAGCTCACATTTCAGACACAGCATCCAGGCTGCAATGGCTTCAATTTGTGTTATTTTGGGGCAAATTGGGGAATATTGAATTTTTGGTGAAAATGTTGACCCCGCGGTCAACGTGTTTTTTCAACTGGAGAAAACTTGAAACGCCCATATCTTGGACAAGGAAGGAGTGAGAGAGCTCACATTTCAGACACAGCATCCAGGCTGCAATGGCTTCAATTTGTGTTATTTTGGGGCAAATTGGGGAATATTGAATTTTTGGTGAAAATGTTGACCCCGCGGTCAATGTTTTTTTCAGCTGAGGAGAACTTGAAACGCCCATATCTTGGGCAAGGAAGGAGTGAGAGAGCTTAAATTTCAGACGCAGCATCCAGGCAGGAATGGCATCAATTTGTGTTATTTTGGGGCAAATTGGGGAATATTGAATTTTTGGTGAAAATGTTGACCCCGCGGTCAATGTTTTTTTCAGCTGAGGAGAACTTGAAACGCCCGTATCTTGGGCAAGGAAGGAGTGAGAGAGCTCACATTTCAGACACAGCATCCAGGCTGCAATGGGATGAATTTGTGTTATTTTGGGGCAAATTGGGGAATATTGAATTTTTGGTGAAAATGTTGACCCCGCGGTCAATGTTTTTTTCAGCTGAGGAGAACTTGAAACGCCCATATCTTGGATAAGGAAGGAGTGAGAGAGCTCACATTTCAAACACAGCATCCAGGCTGCAATGGGATGAATTTGTGTTATTTTGGGGCAAATTGGGGAATATTGAATTTTTGGTGAAAATGTTGACCCCGCGGTCAACGTGTTTTTTCAACTGGAGAAAACTTGAAACGCCCATATCTTGGACAAGGAAGGAGTGAGAGAGCTCACATTTCAGACACAGCATCCAGGCTGCAATGGCTTCAATTTGTGTTATTTTGGGGCAAAGTGGGGAATATTGAATTTTTGGTGAAAATGTTGACCCCGCGGTCAATGTTTTTTTCAGCTGAGGAGAACTTGAAACGCCCATATCTTGGATAAGGAAGGAGTGAGAGAGCTCACATTTCAGACACAGCATCCAGGCTGCAATGGGATGAATTTGTGTTATTTTGGGGCAAATTGGGGAATATTGAATTTTTGGTGAAAATGTTGACCCCGCGGTCAATGTTTTTTTCAGCTGAGGAGAACTTGAAACGCCCATATCTTGGGCAAGGAAGGAGTGAGAGAGCTTAAATTTCAGACGCAGCATCCAGGCTGCAATGGCTTCAATTTGTGTTATTTTGGGGCAAAGTGGGGAATATTGAGTTTTTGGTGAAAATGTTGACCCCGCGGTCAATGTTTTTTTCAGCTGAGGAGAACTTGAAACGCCCATATCTTGGATAAGGAAGGAGTGAGAGAGCTCACATTTCAGACACAGCATCCAGGCTGCAATGGCTTCAATTTGTGTTATTTTGGGGCAAAGTGGGGAATATTGAATTTTTGGTGAAAAAGTTGACCCCGCGGTCAACGTGTTTTTTCAACTGGAGAAAACTTGAAACGCCCATATCTTGGATAAGGAAGGAGTGAGAGAGCTTAAATTTCAGACGCAGCATCCAGGCTGCAATGGCTTCAATTTGTGTTATTTTGGGGCAAAGTGGGGAATATTGAGTTTTTGGTGAAAATGTTGACCCCGCGGTCAATGTTTTTTTCAGCTGAGGAGAACTTGAAACGCCCATATCTTGGGCAAGGAAGGAGTGAGAGAGCTTAAATTTCAGACGCAGCATCCAGGCAGGAATGGCATCAATTTGTGTTATTTTGGGGCAAATTGGGGAATATTGAATTTTTGGTGAAAAAGTTGACCTCGCGGTCAATGTTTTTTTCAGCTGAGGAGAACTTGAAACGCCCATATCTTGGATAAGGAAGGAGTGAGAGAGCTCACATTTCAGACACAGCATCCAGGCTGCAATGGCTTCAATTTGTGTTATTTTGGGGCAAATTGGGGAATATTGAATTTTTGGTGAAAATGTTGACCCCGCGGTCAACGTGTTTTTTCAACTGGAGAAAACTTGAAACGCCCATATCTTGGACAAGGAAGGAGTGAGAGAGCTCACATTTCAGACACAGCATCCAGGCTGCAATGGCTTCAATTTGTGTTATTTTGGGGCAAATTGGGGAATATTGAATTTTTGGTGAAAATGTTGACCCCGCGGTCAATGTTTTTTTCAGCTGAGGAGAACTTGAAACGCCCATATCTTGGGCAAGGAAGGAGTGAGAGAGCTTAAATTTCAGACGCAGCATCCAGGCTGCAATGGCTTCAATTTGTGTTATTTTGGGGCAAAGTGGGGAATATTGAATTTTTGGTGAAAAAGTTGACCCCGCGGTCAACGTGTTTTTTCAACTGGAGAAAACTTGAAACGCCCATATCTTGGATAAGGAAGGAGTGAGAGAGCTCACATTTCAGACACAGCATCCAGGCTGCAATGGCTTCAATTTGTGTTATTTTGGGGCAAATTGGGGAATATTGAATTTTTGGTGAAAAAGTTGACCTCGCGGTCAATGTTTTTTTCAGCTGAGGAGATAACTTGAAACGCCCGTGTCTTGGGCAAGGAAGGAGTGAGAGAGCTCACATTTCAGACACAGCATCCAGGCTGCAATGGCTTCAATTTGTGTTATTTTGGGGCAAAGTGGGGAATATTGAATTTTTGGTGAAAATGTTGACCCCGCGGTCAATGTTTTTTTCAGCTGAGGAGAACTTGAAACGCCCGTATCTTGGGCAAGGAAGGAGTGAGAGAGCTCACATTTCAGACACAGCATCCAGGCTGCAATGGGATGAATTTGTGTTATTTTGGGGCAAATTGGGGAATATTGAATTTTTGGTGAAAATGTTGACCCCGCGGTCAATGTTTTTTTCAGCTGAGGAGAACTTGAAACGCCCATATCTTGGATAAGGAAGGAGTGAGAGAGCTCACATTTCAGACACAGCATCCAGGCTGCAATGGCTTCAATTTGTGTTATTTTGGGGCAAAGTGGGGAATATTGAATTTTTGGTGAAAAAGTTGACCCCGCGGTCAACGTGTTTTTTCAACTGGAGAAAACTTGAAACGCCCATATCTTGGATAAGGAAGGAGTGAGAGAGCTTAAATTTCAGACGCAGCATCCAGGCTGCAATGGCTTCAATTTGTGTTATTTTGGGGCAAAGTGGGGAATATTGAGTTTTTGGTGAAAATGTTGACCCCGCGGTCAATGTTTTTTTCAGCTGAGGAGAACTTGAAACGCCCATATCTTGGGCAAGGAAGGAGTGAGAGAGCTTAAATTTCAGACGCAGCATCCAGGCAGGAATGGCATCAATTTGTGTTATTTTGGGGCAAATTGGGGAATATTGAATTTTTGGTGAAAAAGTTGACCTCGCGGTCAATGTTTTTTTCAGCTGAGGAGATAACTTGAAACGCCCGTGTCTTGGGCAAGGAAGGAGTGAGAGAGCTCACATTTCAGACACAGCATCCAGGCTGCAATGGCTTCAATTTGTGTTATTTTGGGGCAAAGTTGGGAATATTGAGTTTTTGGTGAAAATGTTGACCCCGCGGTCAATGTTTTTTTCAGCTGAGGAGAACTTGAAACGCCCATATCTTGGATAAGGAAGGAGTGAGAGAGCTCACATTTCAGACACAGCATCCAGGCTGCAATGGGATGAATTTGTGTTATTTTGGGGCAAATTGGGGAATATTGAATTTTTGGTGAAAATGTTGACCCTGCGGTCAATGTTTTTTTCAGCTGAGGAGAACTTGAAACGCCCGTATCTTGGGCAAGGAAGGAGTGAGAGAGCTCACATTTCAGACACAGCATCCAGGCTGCAATGGCTTCAATTTGTGTTGTTTTGGGGCAAAGTGGGGAATATTGAATTTTTGGTGAAAATGTTGACCCCGCGGTCAATGTTTTTTTCAGCTGAGGAGAACTTGAAACGCCCATATCTTGGATAAGGAAGGAGTGAGAGAGCTCACATTTCAGACACAGCATCCAGGCTGCAATGGCTTCAATTTGTGTTGTTTTGGGGCAAAGTGGGGAATATTGAATTTTTGGTGAAAATGTTGACCCCGCGGTCAATGTTTTTTTCAGCTGAGGAGAACTTGAAACGCCCATATCTTGGATAAGGAAGGAGTGAGAGAGCTCACATTTCAGACACAGCATCCAGGCTGCAATGGCTTCAATTTGTGTTGTTTTGGGGCAAAGTGGGGAATATTGAATTTTTGGTGAAAATGTTGACCCCGCGGTCAATGTTTTTTTCAGCTGAGGAGAACTTGAAACGCCCATATCTTGGATAAGGAAGGAGTGAGAGAGCTCACATTTCAGACACAGCATCCAGGCTGCAATGGCTTCAATTTGTGTTATTTTGGGGCAAAGTGGGGAATATTGAATTTTTGGTGAAAAAGTTGACCCCGCGGTCAACGTGTTTTTTCAACTGGAGAAAACTTGAAACGCCCATATCTTGGATAAGGAAGGAGTGAGAGAGCTCACATTTCAGACACAGCATCCAGGCTGCAATGGCTTCAATTTGTGTTATTTTGGGGCAAATTGGGGAATATTGAATTTTTGGTGAAAAAGTTGACCCCGCGGTCAATGTTTTTTTCAGCTGAGGAGAACTTGAAACGCCCATATCTTGGGCAAGGAAGGAGTGAGAGAGCTTAAATTTCAGACGCAGCATCCAGGCAGGAATGGCATCAATTTGTGTTATTTTGGGGCAAATTGGGGAATATTGAATTTTTGGTGAAAAAGTTGACCTCGCGGTCAATGTTTTTTTCAGCTGAGGAGATAACTTGAAACGCCCGTGTCTTGGGCAAGGAAGGAGTGAGAGAGCTCACATTTCAGACACAGCATCCAGGCTGCAATGGCTTCAATTTGTGTTATTTTGGGGCAAAGTGGGAAATATTGAATTTTTGGTGAAAATGTTGACCCCGCGGTCAATGTTTTTTTCAGCTGAGGAGAACTTGAAACGCCCATATCTTGGGCAAGGAAGGAGTGAGAGAGCTTAAATTTCAGACGCAGCATCCAGGCTGCAATGGCTTCAATTTGTGTTATTTTGGGGCAAAGTTGGGAATATTGAGTTTTTGGTGAAAATGTTGACCCCGCGGTCAATGTTTTTTTCAGCTGAGGAGAACTTGAAACGCCCATATCTTGGATAAGGAAGGAGTGAGAGAGCTCACATTTCAGACACAGCATCCAGGCTGCAATGGGATGAATTTGTGTTATTTTGGGGCAAATTGGGGAATATTGAATTTTTGGTGAAAATGTTGACCCCGCGGTCAATGTTTTTTTCAGCTGAGGAGAACTTGAAACACCCGTATCTTGGGCAAGGAAGGAGTGAGAGAGCTCACATTTCAGACACAGCATCCAGGCTGCAATGGGATGAATTTGTGTTATTTTGGGGCAAATTGGGGAATATTGAATTTTTGGTGAAAATGTTGACCCCGCGGTCAATGTTTTTTTCAGCTGAGGAGAACTTGAAACGCCCATATCTTGGATAAGGAAGGAGTGAGAGAGCTCACATTTCAGACACAGCATCCAGGCTGCAATTGGATGAATTTGTGTTATTTTGGGGCAAATTGGGGAATATTGATTTTTTTGTGAAAAAGTTGACCTCGCGGTCAATGTTTTTTTCAGCTGAGGAGATAACTTGAAACGCCCGTATCTTGGGCAAGGAAGGAGTGAGAGAGCTCACATTTCAGACACAGCATCCAGGCTGCAATGGCTTCAATTTGTGTTGTTTTGGGGCAAAGTGGGGAATATTGAATTTTTGGTGAAAATGTTGACCCCGCGGTCAATGTTTTTTTCAGCTGAGGAGAACTTGAAACGCCCATATCTTGGATAAGGAAGGAGTGAGAGAGCTCACATTTCAGACACAGCATCCAGGCTGCAATGGGATGAATTTGTGTTATTTTGGGGCAAATTGGGGAATATTGAATTTTTGGTGAAAATGTTGACCCCGCGGTCAACGTGTTTTTTCAACTGGAGAAAACTTGAAACGCCCATATCTTGGATAAGGAAGGAGTGAGAGAGCTCACATTTCAGACACAGCATCCAGGCTGCAATGGCTTCAATTTGTGTTATTTTGGGGCAAATTGGGGAACATTGAATTTTTGGTGAAAATGTTGACCCCGCGGTCAATGTTTTTTTCAGCTGAGGAGAACTTGAAACGCCCATATCTTGGATAAGGAAGGAGTGAGAGAGCTCACATTTCAGACACAGCATCCAGGCTGCAATGGCTTCAATTTGTGTTATTTTGGGGCAAATTGGGGAATATTGAATTTTTGGTGAAAATGTTGACCCCGCGGTCAACGTGTTTTTTCAACTGGAGAAAACTTGAAACGCCCATATCTTGGACAAGGAAGGAGTGAGAGAGCTCACATTTCAGACACAGCATCCAGGCTGCAATGGCTTCAATTTGTGTTATTTTGGGGCAAATTGGGGAATATTGAATTTTTGGTGAAAATGTTGACCCCGCGGTCAATGTTTTTTTCAGCTGAGGAGAACTTGAAACGCCCATATCTTGGGCAAGGAAGGAGTGAGAGAGCTTAAATTTCAGACGCAGCATCCAGGCTGCAATGGCTTCAATTTGTGTTATTTTGGGGCAAAGTGGGGAATATTGAATTTTTGGTGAAAAAGTTGACCCCGCGGTCAACGTGTTTTTTCAACTGGAGAAAACTTGAAACGCCCATATCTTGGATAAGGAAGGAGTGAGAGAGCTCACATTTCAGACACAGCATCCAGGCTGCAATGGCTTCAATTTGTGTTATTTTGGGGC
This sequence comes from Genypterus blacodes, assembly GCF_046128005.1. Lineage (NCBI taxonomy): Eukaryota > Metazoa > Chordata > Actinopteri > Ophidiiformes > Ophidiidae > Genypterus > Genypterus blacodes. The sequence continues at coordinate 517,336 of NW_027466998.1, read as the reverse complement.
AAATTGGGGAATATTGAATTTTTGGTGAAAAAGTTGACCTCGCGGTCAATGTTTTTTTCAGCTGAGGAGATAACTTGAAACGCCCGTGTCTTGGGCAAGGAAGGAGTGAGAGAGCTCACATTTCAGACACAGCATCCAGGCTGCAATGGCTTCAATTTGTGTTATTTTGGGGCAAAGTGGGGAATATTGAATTTTTGGTGAAAATGTTGACCCCGCGGTCAATGTTTTTTTCAGCTGAGGAGAACTTGAAACGCCCATATCTTGGGCAAGGAAGGAGTGAGAGAGCTTAAATTTCAGACGCAGCATCCAGGCTGCAATGGCTTCAATTTGTGTTATTTTGGGGCAAAGTTGGGAATATTGAGTTTTTGGTGAAAATGTTGACCCCGCGGTCAATGTTTTTTTCAGCTGAGGAGAACTTGAAACGCCCATATCTTGGATAAGGAAGGAGTGAGAGAGCTCACATTTCAGACACAGCATCCAGGCTGCAATGGGATGAATTTGTGTTATTTTGGGGCAAATTGGGGAATATTGAATTTTTGGTGAAAATGTTGACCCCGCGGTCAATGTTTTTTTCAGCTGAGGAGAACTTGAAACGCCCGTATCTTGGGCAAGGAAGGAGTGAGAGAGCTCACATTTCAGACACAGCATCCAGGCTGCAATGGGATGAATTTGTGTTATTTTGGGGCAAATTGGGGAATATTGAATTTTTGGTGAAAATGTTGACCCCGCGGTCAATGTTTTTTTCAGCTGAGGAGAACTTGAAACGCCCATATCTTGGATAAGGAAGGAGTGAGAGAGCTCACATTTCAGACACAGCATCCAGGCTGCAATGGCTTCAATTTGTGTTATTTTGGGGCAAATTGGGGAATATTGTTTTTTTGGTGAAAAAGTTGACCCCGCGGTCAATGTTTTTTTCAGCTGAGGAGAACTTGAAACGCCCATATCTTGGATAAGGAAGGAGTGAGAGAGCTCACATTTCAGACACAGCATCCAGGCTGCAATTGGATGAATTTGTGTTATTTTGGGGCAAATTGGGGAATATTGATTTTTTTGTGAAAAAGTTGACCTCGCGGTCAATGTTTTTTTCAGCTGAGGAGATAACTTGAAACGCCCGTATCTTGGGCAAGGAAGGAGTGAGAGAGCTCACATTTCAGACACAGCATCCAGGCTGCAATGGCTTCAATTTGTGTTGTTTTGGGGCAAAGTGGGGAATATTGAATTTTTGGTGAAAATGTTGACCCCGCGGTCAATGTTTTTTTCAGCTGAGGAGAACTTGAAACGCCCATATCTTGGATAAGGAAGGAGTGAGAGAGCTCACATTTCAGACACAGCATCCAGGCTGCAATGGGATGAATTTGTGTTATTTTGGGGCAAATTGGGGAATATTGAATTTTTGGTGAAAATGTTGACCCCGCGGTCAACGTGTTTTTTCAACTGGAGAAAACTTGAAACGCCCATATCTTGGATAAGGAAGGAGTGAGAGAGCTCACATTTCAGACACAGCATCCAGGCTGCAATGGCTTCAATTTGTGTTATTTTGGGGCAAATTGGGGAACATTGAATTTTTGGTGAAAATGTTGACCCCGCGGTCAATGTTTTTTTCAGCTGAGGAGAACTTGAAACGCCCATATCTTGGATAAGGAAGGAGTGAGAGAGCTCACATTTCAGACACAGCATCCAGGCTGCAATGGCTTCAATTTGTGTTATTTTGGGGCAAATTGGGGAATATTGAATTTTTGGTGAAAATGTTGACCCCGCGGTCAACGTGTTTTTTCAACTGGAGAAAACTTGAAACGCCCATATCTTGGACAAGGAAGGAGTGAGAGAGCTCACATTTCAGACACAGCATCCAGGCTGCAATGGCTTCAATTTGTGTTATTTTGGGGCAAATTGGGGAATATTGAATTTTTGGTGAAAATGTTGACCCCGCGGTCAATGTTTTTTTCAGCTGAGGAGAACTTGAAACGCCCATATCTTGGGCAAGGAAGGAGTGAGAGAGCTTAAATTTCAGACGCAGCATCCAGGCTGCAATGGCTTCAATTTGTGTTATTTTGGGGCAAAGTGGGGAATATTGAATTTTTGGTGAAAAAGTTGACCCCGCGGTCAACGTGTTTTTTCAACTGGAGAAAACTTGAAACGCCCATATCTTGGATAAGGAAGGAGTGAGAGAGCTCACATTTCAGACACAGCATCCAGGCTGCAATGGCTTCAATTTGTGTTATTTTGGGGCAAATTGGGGAATATTGAATTTTTGGTGAAAAAGTTGACCCCGCGGTCAATGTTTTTTTCAGCTGAGGAGAACTTGAAACGCCCATATCTTGGGCAAGGAAGGAGTGAGAGAGCTTAAATTTCAGACGCAGCATCCAGGCAGGAATGGCATCAATTTGTGTTATTTTGGGGCAAATTGGGGAATATTGAATTTTTGGTGAAAAAGTTGACCTCGCGGTCAATGTTTTTTTCAGCTGAGGAGATAACTTGAAACGCCCGTGTCTTGGGCAAGGAAGGAGTGAGAGAGCTCACATTTCAGACACAGCATCCAGGCTGCAATGGCTTCAATTTGTGTTATTTTGGGGCAAAGTGGGGAATATTGAATTTTTGGTGAAAATGTTGACCCCGCGGTCAATGTTTTTTTCAGCTGAGGAGAACTTGAAACGCCCATATCTTGGGCAAGGAAGGAGTGAGAGAGCTTAAATTTCAGACGCAGCATCCAGGCTGCAATGGCTTCAATTTGTGTTATTTTGGGGCAAAGTTGGGAATATTGAGTTTTTGGTGAAAATGTTGACCCCGCGGTCAATGTTTTTTTCAGCTGAGGAGAACTTGAAACGCCCATATCTTGGATAAGGAAGGAGTGAGAGAGCTCACATTTCAGACACAGCATCCAGGCTGCAATGGGATGAATTTGTGTTATTTTGGGGCAAATTGGGGAATATTGAATTTTTGGTGAAAATGTTGACCCCGCGGTCAATGTTTTTTTCAGCTGAGGAGAACTTGAAACGCCCGTATCTTGGGCAAGGAAGGAGTGAGAGAGCTCACATTTCAGACACAGCATCCAGGCTGCAATGGGATGAATTTGTGTTATTTTGGGGCAAATTGGGGAATATTGAATTTTTGGTGAAAATGTTGACCCCGCGGTCAATGTTTTTTTCAGCTGAGGAGAACTTGAAACGCCCATATCTTGGATAAGGAAGGAGTGAGAGAGCTCACATTTCAAACACAGCATCCAGGCTGCAATGGGATGAATTTGTGTTATTTTGGGGCAAATTGGGGAATATTGAATTTTTGGTGAAAATGTTGACCCCGCGGTCAACGTGTTTTTTCAACTGGAGAAAACTTGAAACGCCCATATCTTGGACAAGGAAGGAGTGAGAGAGCTCACATTTCAGACACAGCATCCAGGCTGCAATGGCTTCAATTTGTGTTATTTTGGGGCAAATTGGGGAACATTGAATTTTTGGTGAAAATGTTGACCCCGCGGTCAATGTTTTTTTCAGCTGAGGAGAACTTGAAACGCCCATATCTTGGATAAGGATGGAGTGAGAGAGCTCACATTTCAGACACAGCATCCAGGCTGCAATGGCTTCAATTTGTGTTATTTTGGGGCAAATTGGGGAATATTGAATTTTTGGTGAAAATGTTGACCCCGCGGTCAACGTGTTTTTTCAACTGGAGAAAACTTGAAACGCCCATATCTTGGGCAAGGAAGGAGTGAGAGAGCTTAAATTTCAGACGCAGCATCCAGGCTGCAATGGCTTCAATTTGTGTTATTTTGGGGCAAAGTGGGGAATATTGAGTTTTTGGTGAAAATGTTGACCCCGCGGTCAATGTTTTTTTCAGCTGAGGAGAACTTGAAACGCCCATATCTTGGATAAGGAAGGAGTGAGAGAGCTCACATTTCAGACACAGCATCCAGGCTGCAATGGCTTCAATTTGTGTTATTTTGGGGCAAAGTGGGGAATATTGAATTTTTGGTGAAAAAGTTGACCCCGCGGTCAACGTGTTTTTTCAACTGGAGAAAACTTGAAACGCCCATATCTTGGATAAGGAAGGAGTGAGAGAGCTTAAATTTCAGACGCAGCATCCAGGCTGCAATGGCTTCAATTTGTGTTATTTTGGGGCAAAGTGGGGAATATTGAGTTTTTGGTGAAAATGTTGACCCCGCGGTCAATGTTTTTTTCAGCTGAGGAGAACTTGAAACGCCCATATCTTGGGCAAGGAAGGAGTGAGAGAGCTTAAATTTCAGACGCAGCATCCAGGCAGGAATGGCATCAATTTGTGTTATTTTGGGGCAAATTGGGGAATATTGAATTTTTGGTGAAAAAGTTGACCTCGCGGTCAATGTTTTTTTCAGCTGAGGAGAACTTGAAACGCCCATATCTTGGATAAGGAAGGAGTGAGAGAGCTCACATTTCAGACACAGCATCCAGGCTGCAATTGGATGAATTTGTGTTATTTTGGGGCAAATTGGGGAATATTGATTTTTTTGTGAAAAAGTTGACCTCGCGGTCAATGTTTTTTTCAGCTGAGGAGATAACTTGAAACGCCCGTATCTTGGGCAAGGAAGGAGTGAGAGAGCTCACATTTCAGACACAGCATCCAGGCTGCAATGGCTTCAATTTGTGTTATTTTGGGGCAAATTGGGGAATATTGAATTTTTGGTGAAAATGTTGACCCCGCGGTCAACGTGTTTTTTCAACTGGAGAAAACTTGAAACGCCCATATCTTGGACAAGGAAGGAGTGAGAGAGCTCACATTTCAGACACAGCATCCAGGCTGCAATGGCTTCAATTTGTGTTATTTTGGGGCAAATTGGGGAATATTGAATTTTTGGTGAAAATGTTGACCCCGCGGTCAATGTTTTTTTCAGCTGAGGAGAACTTGAAACGCCCATATCTTGGGCAAGGAAGGAGTGAGAGAGCTTAAATTTCAGACGCAGCATCCAGGCAGGAATGGCATCAATTTGTGTTATTTTGGGGCAAATTGGGGAATATTGAATTTTTGGTCAAAAAGTTGACCTAGCGGTCAATGTTTTTTTCAGCTGAGGAGATAACTTGAAACGCCCGTGTCTTGGGCAAGGAAGGAGTGAGAGAGCTCACATTTCAGACACAGCATCCAGGCTGCAATGGCTTCAATTTGTGTTATTTTGGGGCAAAGTTGGGAATATTGAGTTTTTGGTGAAAATGTTGACCCCGCGGTCAATGTTTTTTTCAGCTGAGGAGAACTTGAAACGCCCATATCTTGGATAAGGAAGGAGTGAGAGAGCTCACATTTCAGACACAGCATCCAGGCTGCAATGGGATGAATTTGTGTTATTTTGGGGCAAATTGGGGAATATTGAATTTTTGGTGAAAATGTTGACCCCGCGGTCAATGTTTTTTTCAGCTGAGGAGAACTTGAAACGCCCATATCTTGGATAAGGAAGGAGTGAGAGAGCTCACATTTCAGACACAGCATCCAGGCTGCAATGGCTTCAATTTGTGTTATTTTGGGGCAAATTGGGGAATATTGTTTTTTTGGTGAAAAAGTTGACCCCGCGGTCAATGTTTTTTTCAGCTGAGGAGAACTTGAAACGCCCATATCTTGGATAAGGAAGGAGTGAGAGAGCTCACATTTCAAACACAGCATCCAGGCTGCAATGGGATGAATTTGTGTTATTTTGGGGCAAATTGGGGAATATTGAATTTTTGGTGAAAATGTTGACCCCGCGGTCAACGTGTTTTTTCAACTGGAGAAAACTTGAAACGCCCATATCTTGGACAAGGAAGGAGTGAGAGAGCTCACATTTCAGACACAGCATCCAGGCTGCAATGGCTTCAATTTGTGTGATTTTGGGGCAAATTGGGGAATATTGAATTTTTGGTGAAAATGTTGACCCCGCGGTCAATGTTTTTTTCAGCTGAGGAGATAACTTGCGGAATATTGAATTTTTGGTGAAAAAGTTGACCCCGCGGTCAATGTTTTTTTCAGCTGAGGAGAACTTGAAACGCCCATATCTTGGATAAGGAAGGAGTGAGAGAGCTCACATTTCAGACACAGCATCCAGGCTGCAATGGGATGAATTTGTGTTATTTTGGGGCAAATTGGGGAATATTGAATTTTTGGTGAAAATGTTGACCCCGCGGTCAATGTTTTTTTCAGCTGAGGAGATAACTTGAAACGCCCGTATCTTGGGCAAGGAAGGAGTGAGAGAGCTCACATTTCAGACACAGCATCCAGGCTGCAATGGCTCCAATTTGTGTTATTTTGGGGCAAAGTGGGAAATATTGAATTTTTGGTGAAAATGTTGACCCCGCGGTCAATGTTTTTTTCAGCTGAGGAGAACTTGAAACGCCCATATCTTGGGCAAGGAAGGAGTGAGAGAGCTTAAATTTCAGACGCAGCATCCAGGCTGCAATGGCTTCAATTTGTGTTATTTTGGGGCAAAGTGGGGAATATTGAGTTTTTGGTGAAAATGTTGACCCCGCGGTCAATGTTTTTTTCAGCTGAGGAGAACTTGAAACGCCCATATCTTGGATAAGGAAGGAGTGAGAGAGCTCACATTTCAGACACAGCATCCAGGCTGCAATGGGATGAATTTGTGTTATTTTGGGGCAAATTGGGGAATATTGAATTTTTGGTGAAAATGTTGACCCCGCGGTCAATGTTTTTTTCAGCTGAGGAGAACTTGAAACGCCCATATCTTGGGCAAGGAAGGAGTGAGAGAGCTTAAATTTCAGACGCAGCATCCAGGCTGCAATGGCTTCAATTTGTGTTATTTTGGGGCAAAGTGGGGAATATTGAATTTTTGGTGAAAAAGTTGACCCCGCGGTCAACGTGTTTTTTCAACTGGAGAAAACTTGAAACGCCCATATCTTGGATAAGGAAGGAGTGAGAGAGCTTAAATTTCAGACGCAGCATCCAGGCTGCAATGGCTTCAATTTGTGTTATTTTGGGGCAAAGTGGGGAATATTGAGTTTTTGGTGAAAATGTTGACCCCGCGGTCAATGTTTTTTTCAGCTGAGGAGAACTTGAAACGCCCATATCTTGGGCAAGGAAGGAGTGAGAGAGCTTAAATTTCAGACGCAGCATCCAGGCAGGAATGGCATCAATTTGTGTTATTTTGGGGCAAATTGGGGAATATTGAATTTTTGGTGAAAAAGTTGACCTCGCGGTCAATGTTTTTTTCAGCTGAGGAGAACTTGAAACGCCCATATCTTGGATAAGGAAGGAGTGAGAGAGCTCACATTTCAGACACAGCATCCAGGCTGCAATTGGATGAATTTGTGTTATTTTGGGGCAAATTGGGGAATATTGATTTTTTTGTGAAAAAGTTGACCTCGCGGTCAATGTTTTTTTCAGCTGAGGAGATAACTTGAAACGCCCGTATCTTGGGCAAGGAAGGAGTGAGAGAGCTCACATTTCAGACACAGCATCCAGGCTGCAATGGCTTCAATTTGTGTTATTTTGGGGCAAATTGGGGAATATTGAATTTTTGGTGAAAATGTTGACCCCGCGGTCAACGTGTTTTTTCAACTGGAGAAAACTTGAAACGCCCATATCTTGGACAAGGAAGGAGTGAGAGAGCTCACATTTCAGACACAGCATCCAGGCTGCAATGGCTTCAATTTGTGTTATTTTGGGGCAAATTGGGGAATATTGAATTTTTGGTGAAAATGTTGACCCCGCGGTCAATGTTTTTTTCAGCTGAGGAGAACTTGAAACGCCCATATCTTGGGCAAGGAAGGAGTGAGAGAGCTTAAATTTCAGACGCAGCATCCAGGCTGCAATGGCTTCAATTTGTGTTATTTTGGGGCAAAGTGGGGAATATTGAATTTTTGGTGAAAAAGTTGACCCCGCGGTCAACGTGTTTTTTCAACTGGAGAAAACTTGAAACGCCCATATCTTGGATAAGGAAGGAGTGAGAGAGCTCACATTTCAGACACAGCATCCAGGCTGCAATGGCTTCAATTTGTGTTATTTTGGGGCAAATTGGGGAATATTGAATTTTTGGTGAAAAAGTTGACCCCGCGGTCAATGTTTTTTTCAGCTGAGGAGAACTTGAAACGCCCATATCTTGGGCAAGGAAGGAGTGAGAGAGCTTAAATTTCAGACGCAGCATCCAGGCAGGAATGGCATCAATTTGTGTTATTTTGGGGCAAATTGGGGAATATTGAATTTTTGGTCAAAAAGTTGACCTAGCGGTCAATGTTTTTTTCAGCTGAGGAGATAACTTGAAACGCCCGTGTCTTGGGCAAGGAAGGAGTGAGAGAGCTCACATTTCAGACACAGCATCCAGGCTGCAATGGCTTCAATTTGTGTTATTTTGGGGCAAAGTTGGGAATATTGAGTTTTTGGTGAAAATGTTGACCCCGCGGTCAATGTTTTTTTCAGCTGAGGAGAACTTGAAACGCCCATATCTTGGACAAGGAAGGAGTGAGAGAGCTCACATTTCAGACACAGCATCCAGGCTGCAATGGCTTCAATTTGTGTGATTTTGGGGCAAATTGGGGAATATTGAATTTTTGGTGAAAATGTTGACCCCGCGGTCAATGTTTTTTTCAGCTGAGGAGATAACTTGCGGAATATTGAATTTTTGGTGAAAAAGTTGACCTCGCGGTCAATGTTTTTTTCAGCTGAGGAGATAACTTGAAACGCCCGTATCTTGGGCAAGGAAGGAGTGAGAGAGCTCACATTTCAGACACAGCATCCAGGCTGCAATGGGATGAATTTGTGTTATTTTGGGGCAAATTGGGGAATATTGAATTTTTGGTGAAAATGTTGACCCCGCGGTCAATGTTTTTTTCAGCTGAGGAGAACTTGAAACGCCCATATCTTGGATAAGGAAGGAGTGAGAGAGCTCACATTTCAGACACAGCATCCAGGCTGCAATGGGATGAATTTGTGTTATTTTGGGGCAAATTGGGGAATATTGAATTTTTGGTGAAAATGTTGACCCCGCGGTCAATGTTTTTTTCAGCTGAGGAGAACTTGAAACGCCCATATCTTGGGCAAGGAAGGAGTGAGAGAGCTTAAATTTCAGACGCAGCATCCAGGCAGGAATGGCATCAATTTGTGTTATTTTGGGGCAAATTGGGGAATATTGAATTTTTGGTGAAAATGTTGACCCCCCGGTCAATGTTTTTTTCAACTGGAGAAAACTTGAAACGCCCATATCTTGGATAAGGAAGGAGTGAGAGAGCTCACATTTCAGACACAGCATCCAGGCTGCAATGGCTTCAATTTGTGTTATTTTGGGGCAAAGTGGGGAATATTGAATTTTTGGTGAAAATGTTGACCCCGCGGTCAATGTTTTTTTCAGCTGAGGAGAACTTGAAACGCCCGTATCTTGGATAAGGAAGGAGTGAGAGAGCTCACATTTCAGACACAGCATCCAGGCTGCAATGGGATGAATTTGTGTTATTTTGGGGCAAATTGGGGAATATTGAATTTTTGGTGAAAAAGTTGACCCCGCGGTCAACGTGTTTTTTCAACTGGAGAAAACTTGAAACGCCCATATCTTGGATAAGGAAGGAGTGAGAGAGCTCACATTTCAGACACAGCATCCAGGCTGCAATGGCTTCAATTTGTGTTATTTTGGGGCAAATTGGGGAATATTGAATTTTTGGTGAAAAAGTTGACCCCGCGGTCAATGTTTTTTTCAGCTGAGGAGAACTTGAAACGCCCATATCTTGGGCAAGGAAGGAGTGAGAGAGCTTAAATTTCAGACGCAGCATCCAGGCAGGAATGGCATCAATTTGTGTTATTTTGGGGCAAATTGGGGAATATTGAATTTTTGGTGAAAAAGTTGACCTCGCGGTCAATGTTTTTTTCAGCTGAGGAGATAACTTGAAACGCCCGTGTCTTGGGCAAGGAAGGAGTGAGAGAGCTCACATTTCAGACACAGCATCCAGGCTGCAATGGCTTCAATTTGTGTTATTTTGGGGCAAAGTGGGGAATATTGAGTTTTTGGTGAAAATGTTGACCCCGCGGTCAATGTTTTTTTCAGCTGAGGAGAACTTGAAACGCCCATATCTTGGATAAGGAAGGAGTGAGAGAGCTCACATTTCAGACACAGCATCCAGGCTGCAATGGCTTCAATTTGTGTTATTTTGGGGCAAAGTGGGGAATATTGAATTTTTGGTGAAAAAGTTGACCCCGCGGTCAACGTGTTTTTTCAACTGGAGAAAACTTGAAACGCCCATATCTTGGATAAGGAAGGAGTGAGAGAGCTTAAATTTCAGACGCAGCATCCAGGCTGCAATGGCTTCAATTTGTGTTATTTTGGGGCAAAGTGGGGAATATTGAGTTTTTGGTGAAAATGTTGACCCCGCGGTCAATGTTTTTTTCAGCTGAGGAGAACTTGAAACGCCCATATCTTGGGCAAGGAAGGAGTGAGAGAGCTCACATTTCAGACACAGCATCCAGGCTGCAATTGGATGAATTTGTGTTATTTTGGGGCAAATTGGGGAATATTGATTTTTTTGTGAAAAAGTTGACCTCGCGGTCAATGTTTTTTTCAGCTGAGGAGATAACTTGAAACGCCCGTATCTTGGGCAAGGAAGGAGTGAGAGAGCTCACATTTCAGACACAGCATCCAGGCTGCAATGGCTTCAATTTGTGTTATTTTGGGGCAAATTGGGGAATATTGAATTTTTGGTGAAAATGTTGACCCCGCGGTCAACGTGTTTTTTCAACTGGAGAAAACTTGAAACGCCCATATCTTGGACAAGGAAGGAGTGAGAGAGCTCACATTTCAGACACAGCATCCAGGCTGCAATGGCTTCAATTTGTGTTATTTTGGGGCAAATTGGGGAATATTGAATTTTTGGTGAAAATGTTGACCCCGCGGTCAATGTTTTTTTCAGCTGAGGAGAACTTGAAACGCCCATATCTTGGGCAAGGAAGGAGTGAGAGAGCTTAAATTTCAGACGCAGCATCCAGGCTGCAATGGCTTCAATTTGTGTTATTTAGGGGCAAAGTGGGGAATATTGAATTTTTGGTGAAAAAGTTGACCCCGCGGTCAACGTGTTTTTTCAACTGGAGAAAACTTGAAACGCCCATATCTTGGATAAGGAAGGAGTGAGAGAGCTCACATTTCAGACACAGCATCCAGGCTGCAATGGCTTCAATTTGTGTTATTTTGGGGCAAATTGGGGAATATTGAATTTTTGGTGAAAAAGTTGACCCCGCGGTCAATGTTTTTTTCAGCTGAGGAGAACTTGAAACGCCCATATCTTGGGCAAGGAAGGAGTGAGAGAGCTTAAATTTCAGACGCAGCATCCAGGCAGGAATGGCATCAATTTGTGTTATTTTGGGGCAAATTGGGGAATATTGAATTTTTGGTCAAAAAGTTGACCTAGCGGTCAATGTTTTTTTCAGCTGAGGAGATAACTTGAAACGCCCGTGTCTTGGGCAAGGAAGGAGTGAGAGAGCTCACATTTCAGACACAGCATCCAGGCTGCAATGGCTTCAATTTGTGTTATTTTGGGGCAAAGTTGGGAATATTGAGTTTTTGGTGAAAATGTTGACCCCGCGGTCAATGTTTTTTTCAGCTGAGGAGAACTTGAAACGCCCATATCTTGGATAAGGAAGGAGTGAGAGAGCTCACATTTCAGACACAGCATCCAGGCTGCAATGGGATGAATTTGTGTTATTTTGGGGCAAATTGGGGAATATTGAATTTTTGGTGAAAATGTTGACCCCGCGGTCAATGTTTTTTTCAGCTGAGGAGAACTTGAAACGCCCGTATCTTGGGCAAGGAAGGAGTGAGAGAGCTCACATTTCAGACACAGCATCCAGGCTGCAATGGGATGAATTTGTGTTATTTTGGGGCAAATTGGGGAATATTGAATTTTTGGTGAAAATGTTGACCCCGCGGTCAATGTTTTTTTCAGCTGAGGAGAACTTGAAACGCCCATATCTTGGATAAGGAAGGAGTGAGAGAGCTCACATTTCAGACACAGCATCCAGGCTGCAATGGCTTCAATTTGTGTTATTTTGGGGCAAATTGGGGAATATTGTTTTTTTGGTGAAAAAGTTGACCCCGCGGTCAATGTTTTTTTCAGCTGAGGAGAACTTGAAACGCCCATATCTTGGATAAGGAAGGAGTGAGAGAGCTCACATTTCAAACACAGCATCCAGGCTGCAATGGGATGAATTTGTGTTATTTTGGGGCAAATTGGGGAATATTGAATTTTTGGTGAAAATGTTGACCCCGCGGTCAACGTGTTTTTTCAACTGGAGAAAACTTGAAACGCCCATATCTTGGACAAGGAAGGAGTGAGAGAGCTCACATTTCAGACACAGCATCCAGGCTGCAATGGCTTCAATTTGTGTTATTTTGGGGCAAATTGGGGAATATTGAATTTTTGGTGAAAATGTTGACCCCGCGGTCAATGTTTTTTTCAGCTGAGGAGATAACTTGCGGAATATTGAATTTTTGGTGAAAAAGTTGACCTCGCGGTCAATGTTTTTTTCAGCTGAGGAGATAACTTGAAACGCCCGTATCTTGGGCAAGGAAGGAGTGAGAGAGCTCACATTTCAGACACAGCATCCAGGCTGCAATGGGATGAATTTGTGTTATTTTGGGGCAAATTGGGGAATATTGAATTTTTGGTGAAAATGTTGACCCCGCGGTCAATGTTTTTTTCAGCTGAGGAGAACTTGAAACGCCCATATCTTGGATAAGGAAGGAGTGAGAGAGCTCACATTTCAGACACAGCATCCAGGCTGCAATGGGATGAATTTGTGTTATTTTGGGGCAAATTGGGGAATATTGAATTTTTGGTGAAAATGTTGACCCCGCGGTCAATGTTTTTTTCAGCTGAGGAGATAACTTGAAACGCCCGTATCTTGGGCAAGGAAGGAGTGAGAGAGCTCACATTTCAGACACAGCATCCAGGCTGCAATGGCTCCAATTTGTGTTATTTTGGGGCAAAGTGGGAAATATTGAATTTTTGGTGAAAATGTTGACCCCGCGGTCAATGTTTTTTTCAGCTGAGGAGAACTTGAAACGCCCATATCTTGGGCAAGGAAGGAGTGAGAGAGCTTAAATTTCAGACGCAGCATCCAGGCTGCAATGGCTTCAATTTCTGTTATTTTGGGGCAAAGTGGGGAATATTGAGTTTTTGGTGAAAATGTTGACCCCGCGGTCAATGTTTTTTTCAGCTGAGGAGAACTTGAAACGCCCATATCTTGGATAAGGAAGGAGTGAGAGAGCTCACATTTCAGACACAGCATCCAGGCTGCAATGGGATGAATTTGTGTTATTTTGGGGCAAATTGGGGAATATTGAATTTTTGGTGAAAATGTTGACCCCGCGGTCAATGTTTTTTTCAGCTGAGGAGAACTTGAAACGCCCATATCTTGGGCAAGGAAGGAGTGAGAGAGCTTAAATTTCAGACGCAGCATCCAGGCAGGAATGGCATCAATTTGTGTTATTTTGGGGCAAATTGGGGAATATTGAATTTTTGGTGAAAATGTTGACCCCGCGGTCAATGTTTTTTTCAGCTGAGGAGAACTTGAAACGCCCATATCTTGGGCAAGGAAGGAGTGAGAGAGCTTAAATTTCAGACGCAGCATCCAGGCAGGAATGGCATCAATTTGTGTTATTTAGGGGCAAATTGGGGAATATTGAATTTTTGGTGAAAAAGTTGACCTCGCGGTCAATGTTTTTTTCAGCTGAGGAGAACTTGAAACGCCCATATCTTGGATAAGGAAGGAGTGAGAGAGCTCACATTTCAGACACAGCATCCAGGCTGCAATTGGATGAATTTGTGTTATTTCTGGGCAAATTGGGGAATATTGATTTTTTTGTGAAAAAGTTGACCCCGCGGTCAATGTTTTTTTCAGCTGAGGAGATAACTTGAAACGCCCGTATCTTGGGCAAGGAAGGAGTGAGAGAGCTCACATTTCAGACACAGCATCCAGGCTGCAATGGGATGAATTTGTGTTATTTTGGGGCAAATTGGGGAATATTGAATTTTTGGTGAAAATGTTGACCCCGCGGTCAATGTTTTTTTCAGCTGAAGAGAACTTGAAACGCCCATATCTTCGGCAAGGAAGGAGTGAGAGAGCTTAAATTTCAGACGCAGCATCCAGGCAGGAATGGCATCAATTTGTGTTATTTTGGGGCAAATTGGGGAATATTGAATTTTTGGTGAAAAAGTTGACCCCGTGGTCAATGTTTTTTTCAGCTGAGGAGAACTTGAAACGCCCATATCTTGGATAAGGAAGGAGTGAGAGAGCTCACATTTCAGACACAGCATCCAGGCTGCAATGGGATGAATTTGTGTTATTTTGGGGCAAATTGGGGAATATTGAATTTTTGGTGAAAATGTTGACCCCGCGGTCAATGTTTTTTTCAGCTGAGGAGAACTTGAAACGCCCATATCTTGGGCAAGGAAGGAGTGAGAGAGCTTAAATTTCAGACGCAGCATCCAGGCAGGAATGGCATCAATTTGTGTTATTTTGGGGCAAATTGCGGAATATTGAATTTTTGGTGAAAAAGTTGACCTCGCGGTCAATGTTTTTTTCAGCTGAGGAGAACTTGAAACGCCCATATCTTGGGCAAGGAAGGAGTGAGAGAGCTTAAATTTCAGACGCAGCATCCAGGCAGGAATGGCATCAATTTGTGTTATTTTGGGGCAAATTGGGGAATATTGAATTTTTGGTGAAAATGTTGACCCCGCGGTCAACGTGTTTTTTCAACTGGAGAAAACTTGAAACGCCCATATCTTGGACAAGGAAGGAGTGAGAGAGCTCACATTTCAGACACAGCATCCAGGCTGCAATGGCTTCAATTTGTGTTATTTTGGGGCAAATTGGGGAATATTGAATTTTTGGTGAAAATGTTGACCCCGCGGTCAATGTTTTTTTCAGCTGAGGAGATAACTTGCGGAATATTGAATTTTTGGTGAAAAAGTTGACCTCGCGGTCAATGTTTTTTTCAGCTGAGGAGATAACTTGAAACGCCCGTATCTTGGGCAAGGAAGGAGTGAGAGAGCTCACATTTCAGACACAGCATCCAGGCTGCAATGGGATGAATTTGTGTTATTTTGGGGCAAATTGGGGAATATTGAATTTTTGGTGAAAATGTTGACCCCGCGGTCAATGTTTTTTTCAGCTGAGGAGAACTTGAAACGCCCATATCTTGGGCAAGGAAGGAGTGAGAGAGCTTAAATTTCAGACGCAGCATCCAGGCTGCAATGGCTTCAATTTGTGTTATTTTGGGGCAAAGTGGGGAATATTGAGTTTTTGGTGAAAATGTTGACCCCGCGGTCAATGTTTTTTTCAGCTGAGGAGAACTTGAAACGCCCATATCTTGGATAAGGAAGGAGTGAGAGAGCTCACATTTCAGACACAGCATCCAGGCTGCAATGGGATGAATTTGTGTTATTTTGGGGCAAATTGGGGAATATTGAATTTTTGGTGAAAATGTTGACCCCGCGGTCAATGTTTTTTTCAGCTGAGGAGAACTTGAAACGCCCATATCTTGGGCAAGGAAGGAGTGAGAGAGCTTAAATTTCAGACGCAGCATCCAGGCAGGAATGGCATCAATTTGTGTTATTTTGGGGCAAATTGGGGAATATTGAATTTTTGGTGAAAATGTTGACCCCCCGGTCAATGTTTTTTTCAACTGGAGAAAACTTGAAACGCCCATATCTTGGATAAGGAAGGAGTGAGAGAGCTCACATTTCAGACACAGCATCCAGGCTGCAATGGCTTCAATTTGTGTTATTTTGGGGCAAAGTGGGGAATATTGAATTTTTGGTGAAAAAGTTGACCCCGCGGTCAACGTGTTTTTTCAACTGGAGAAAACTTGAAACGCCCATATCTTGGATAAGGAAGGAGTGAGAGAGCTCACATTTCAGACACAGCATCCAGGCTGCAATGGCTTCAATTTGTGTTATTTTGGGGCAAATTGGGGAATATTGAATTTTTGGTGAAAAAGTTGACCCCGCGGTCAATGTTTTTTTCAGCTGAGGAGAACTTGAACCGCCCATATCTTGGGCAAGGAAGGAGTGAGAGAGCTTGAATTTCAAACGCAGCATCCAGGCAGGAATGGCATCAATTTGTGTTATTTTGGGGCAAATTGGGGAATATTGAATTTTTGGTGAAAAAGTTGACCTCGCGGTCAATGTTTTTTTCAGCTGAGGAGATAACTTGAAACGCCCGTGTCTTGGGCAAGGAAGGAGTGAGAGAGCTCACATTTCAGACACAGCATCCAGGCTGCAATGGGATGAATTTGTGTTATTTTGGGGCAAATTGGGGAATATTGAATTTTTGGTGAAAAAGTTGACCCCGCGGTCAACGTGTTTTTTCAACTGGAGAAAACTTGAAACGCCCATATCTTGGATAAGGAAGGAGTGAGAGAGCTCACATTTCAGACACAGCATCCAGGCTGCAATGGCTTCAATTTGTGTTATTTTGGGGCAAAGTGGGGAATATTGAGTTTTTGGTGAAAATGTTGACCCCGCGGTCAATGTTTTTTTCAGCTGAGGAGAACTTGAAACGCCCATATCTTGGATAAGGAAGGAGTGAGAGAGCTCACATTTCAGACACAGCATCCAGGCTGCAATGGGATGAATTTGTGTTATTTTGGGGCAAATTGGGGAATATTGAATTTTTGGTGAAAATGTTGACCCCGCGGTCAATGTTTTTTTCAGCTGAGGAGAACTTGAAACGCCCATATCTTGGGCAAGGAAGGAGTGAGAGAGCTTAAATTTCAGACGCAGCATCCAGGCAGGAATGGCATCAATTTGTGTTATTTTGGGGCAAATTGGGGAATATTGAATTTTTGGTGAAAAAGTTGACCTCGCGGTCAATGTTTTTTTCAGCTGAGAAGAACTTGAAACGCCCATATCTTGGATAAGGAAGGAGTGAGAGAGCTCACATTTCAGACACAGCATCCAGGCTGCAATTGGATGAATTTGTGTTATTTTGGGGCAAATTGGGGAATATTGATTTTTTTGTGAAAAAGTTGACCTCGCGGTCAATGTTTTTTTCAGCTGAGGAGATAACTTGAAACGCCCGTATCTTGGGCAAGGAAGGAGTGAGAGAGCTCACATTTCAGACACAGCATCCAGGCTGCAATGGCTTCAATTTGTGTTGTTTTGGGGCAAAGTGGGGAATATTGAATTTTTGGTGAAAATGTTGACCCCGCGGTCAATGTTTTTTTCAGCTGAGGAGAACTTGAAACGCCCATATCTTGGATAAGGAAGGAGTGAGAGAGCTCACATTTCAGACACAGCATCCAGGCTGCAATGGCTTCAATTTGTGTTATTTTGGGGCAAATTGGGGAATATTGAATTTTTGGTGAAAAAGTTGACCCCGCGGTCAATGTTTTTTTCAGCTGAGGAGAACTTGAAACGCCCATATCTTGGGCAAGGAAGGAGTGAGAGAGCTTAAATTTCAGACGCAGCATCCAGGCAGGAATGGCATCAATTTGTGTTATTTTGGGGCAAATTGGGGAATATTGAATTTTTGGTGAAAATGTTGACCCCCCGGTCAATGTTTTTTTCAGCTGAGGAGATAACTTGAAACGCCCGTATCTTGGGCAAGGAAGGAGTGAGAGAGCTCACATTTCAGACACAGCATCCAGGCTGCAATGGCTCCAATTTGTGTTATTTTGGGGCAAAGTGGGAAATATTGAATTTTTGGTGAAAATGTTGACCCCGCGGTCAATGTTTTTTTCAGCTGAGGAGAACTTGAAACGCCCATATCTTGGGCAAGGAAGGAGTGACAGAGCTTAAATTTCAGACGCAGCATCCAGGCTGCAATGGCTTCAATTTCTGTTATTTTGGGGCAAAGTGGGGAATATTGAGTTTTTGGTGAAAATGTTGACCCCGCGGTCAATGTTTTTTTCAGCTGAGGAGAACTTGAAACGCCCATATCTTGGATAAGGAAGGAGTGAGAGAGCTCACATTTCAGACACAGCATCCAGGCTGCAATGGGATGAATTTGTGTTATTTTGGGGCAAATTGGGGAATATTGAATTTTTGGTGAAAATGTTGACCCCGCGGTCAATGTTTTTTTCAGCTGAGGAGAACTTGAAACGCCCATATCTTGGGCAAGGAAGGAGTGAGAGAGCTTAAATTTCAGACGCAGCATCCAGGCAGGAATGGCATCAATTTGTGTTATTTTGGGGCAAATTGGGGAATATTGAATTTTTGGTGAAAATGTTGACCCCCCGGTCAATGTTTTTTTCAACTGGAGAAAACTTGAAACGCCCATATCTTGGATAAGGAAGGAGTGAGAGAGCTCACATTTCAGACACAGCATCCAGGCTGCAATGGCTTCAATTTGTGTTATTTTGGGGCAAATTGGGGAATATTGAATTTTTGGTGAAAAAGTTGACCCCGCGGTCAATGTTTTTTTCAGCTGAGGAGAACTTGAAACGCCCATATCTTGGGCAAGGAAGGAGTGAGAGAGCTTAAATTTCAAACGCAGCATCCAGGCAGGAATGGCATCAATTTGTGTTATTTTGGGGCAAATTGGGGAATATTGAATTTTTGGTGAAAAAGTTGACCTCGCGGTCAATGTTTTTTTCAGCTGAGGAGATAACTTGAAACGCCCGTGTCTTGGGCAAGGAAGGAGTGAGAGAGCTCACATTTCAGACACAGCATCCAGGCTGCAATGGGATGAATTTGTGTTATTTTGTGGCAAATTGGGGAATATTGAATTTTTGGTGAAAAAGTTGACCCCGCGGTCAATGTTTTTTTCAGCTGAGGAGAACTTGAAACGCCCATATCTTGGGCAAGGAAGGAGTGAGAGAGCTTAAATTTCAGACGCAGCATCCAGGCTGCAATGGCTTCAATTTGTGTTATTTTGGGGCAAAGTGGGGAATATTGAGTTTTTGGTGAAAATGTTGACCCCGCGGTCAATGTTTTTTTCAGCTGAGGAGAACTTGAAACGCCCATATCTTGGATAAGGAAGGAGTGAGAGAGCTCACATTTCAGACACAGCATCCAGGCTGCAATGGGATGAATTTGTGTTATTTTGGGGCAAATTGGGGAATATTGAATTTTTGGTGAAAATGTTGACCCCGCGGTCAATGTTTTTTTCAGCTGAGGAGAACTTGAAACGCCCATATCTTGGGCAAGGAAGGAGTGAGAGAGCTTAAATTTCAGACGCAGCATCCAGGCAGGAATGGCATCAATTTGTGTTATTTTGGGGCAAATTGGGGAATATTGAATTTTTGGTGAAAAAGTTGACCTCGCGGTCAATGTTTTTTTCAGCTGAGAAGAACTTGAAACGCCCATATCTTGGATAAGGAAGGAGTGAGAGAGCTCACATTTCAGACACAGCATCCAGGCTGCAATGGGATGAATTTGTGTTATTTTGGGGCAAATTGGGGAATATTGAATTTTTGGTGAAAGTGTTGACCCCGCGGTCAATGTTTTTTTCAGCTGAGGAGATAACTTGAAACGCCCGTATCTTGGGCAAGGAAGGAGTGAGAGAGCTCACATTTCAGACACAGCATCCAGGCTGCAATGGCTCCAATTTGTGTTATTTTGGGGCAAAGTGGGAAATATTGAATTTTTGGTGAAAATGTTGACCCCGCGGTCAATGTTTTTTTCAGCTGAGGAGAACTTGAAACGCCCATATCTTGGGCAAGGAAGGAGTGAGAGAGCTTAAATTTCAGACGCAGCATCCAGGCTGCAATGGCTTCAATTTGTGTTATTTTGGGGCAAAGTGGGGAATATTGAGTTTTTGGTGAAAATGTTGACCCCGCGGTCAATGTTTTTTTCAGCTGAGGAGAACTTGAAACGCCCATATCTTGGATAAGGAAGGAGTGAGAGAGCTCACATTTCAGACACAGCATCCAGGCTGCAATGGGATGAATTTGTGTTATTTTGGGGCAAATTGGGGAATATTGAATTTTTGGTGAAAATGTTGACCCCGCGGTCAATGTTTTTTTCAGCTGAGGAGAACTTGAAACGCCCATATCTTGGGCAAGGAAGGAGTGAGAGAGCTTAAATTTCAGACGCAGCATCCAGGCAGGAATGGCATCAATTTGTGTTATTTTGGGGCAAATTGGGGAATATTGAATTTTTGGTGAAAATGTTGACCCCCCGGTCAATGTTTTTTTCAACTGGAGAAAACTTGAAACGCCCATATCTTGGATAAGGAAGGAGTGAGAGAGCTCACATTTCAGACACAGCATCCAGGCTGCAATGGCTTCAATTTGTGTTATTTTGGGGCAAAGTGGGGAATATTGAATTTTTGGTGAAAAAGTTGACCCCGCGGTCAACGTGTTTTTTCAACTGGAGAAAACTTGAAACGCCCATATCTTGGATAAGGAAGGAGTGAGAGAGCTCACATTTCAGACACAGCATCCAGGCTGCAATGGCTTCAATTTGTGTTATTTTGGGGCAAATTGGGGAATATTGAATTTTTGGTGAAAAAGTTGACCCCGCGGTCAATGTTTTTTTCAGCTGAGGAGAACTTGAACCGCCCATATCTTGGGCAAGGAAGGAGTGAGAGAGCTTAAATTTCAAACGCAGCATCCAGGCAGGAATGGCATCAATTTGTGTTATTTTGGGGCAAATTGGGGAATATTGAATTTTTGGTGAAAAAGTTGACCTCGCGGTCAATGTTTTTTTCAGCTGAGGAGATAACTTGAAACGCCCGTGTCTTGGGCAAGGAAGGAGTGAGAGAGCTCACATTTCAGACACAGCATCCAGGCTGCAATGGGATGAATTTGTGTTATTTTGTGGCAAATTGGGGAATATTGAATTTTTGGTGAAAAAGTTGACCCCGCGGTCAATGTTTTTTCAGCTGAGGAGAACTTGAAACGCCCATATCTTGGGCAAGGAAGGAGTGAGAGAGCTTAAATTTCAGACGCAGCATCCAGGCTGCAATGGCTTCAATTTGTGTTATTTTGGGGCAAAGTGGGGAATATTGAGTTTTTGGTGAAAATGTTGACCCCGCGGTCAATGTTTTTTTCAGCTGAGGAGAACTTGAAACGCCCATATCTTGGATAAGGAAGGAGTGAGAGAGCTCACATTTCAGACACAGCATCCAGGCTGCAATGGGATGAATTTGTGTTATTTTGGGGCAAATTGGGGAATATTGAATTTTTGGTGAAAATGTTGACCCCGCGGTCAATGTTTTTTTCAGCTGAGGAGAACTTGAAACGCCCATATCTTGGGCAAGGAAGGAGTGAGAGAGCTTAAATTTCAGACGCAGCATCCAGGCAGGAATGGCATCAATTTGTGTTATTTTGGGGCAAATTGGGGAATATTGAATTTTTGGTGAAAAAGTTGACCTCGCGGTCAATGTTTTTTTCAGCTGAGAAGAACTTGAAACGCCCATATCTTGGATAAGGAAGGAGTGAGAGAGCTCACATTTCAGACACAGCATCCAGGCTGCAATTGGATGAATTTGTGTTATTTTGGGGCAAATTGGGGAATATTGATTTTTTTGTGAAAAAGTTGACCTCGCGGTCAATGTTTTTTTCAGCTGAGGAGATAACTTGAAACGCCCGTATCTTGGGCAAGGAAGGAGTGAGAGAGCTCACATTTCAGACACAGCATCCAGGCTGCAATGGCTTCAATTTGTGTTGTTTTGGGGCAAAGTGGGGAATATTGAATTTTTGGTGAAAATGTTGACCCCGCGGTCAATGTTTTTTTCAGCTGAGGAGAACTTGAAACGCCCATATCTTGGATAAGGAAGGAGTGAGAGAGCTCACATTTCAGACACAGCATCCAGGCTGCAATGGGATGAATTTGTGTTATTTTGGGGCAAATTGGGGAATATTGAATTTTTGGTGAAAAAGTTGACCCCGCGGTCAACGTGTTTTTTCAACTGGAGAAAACTTGAAACGCCCATATCTTGGATAAGGAAGGAGTGAGAGAGCTCACATTTCAGACACAGCATCCAGGCTGCAATGGCTTCAATTTGTGTTATTTTGGGGCAAATTGGGGAATATTGAATTTTTGGTGAAAAAGTTGACCCCGCGGTCAATGTTTTTTTCAGCTGAGGAGAACTTGAAACGCCCATATCTTGGGCAAGGAAGGAGTGAGAGAGCTTAAATTTCAGACGCAGCATCCAGGCAGGAATGGCATCAATTTGTGTTATTTTGGGGCAAATTGGGGAATATTGAATTTTTGGTGAAAATGTTGACCCCCCGGTCAATGTTTTTTTCAGCTGAGGAGATAACTTGAAACGCCCGTATCTTGGGCAAGGAAGGAGTGAGAGAGCTCACATTTCAGACACAGCATCCAGGCTGCAATGGCTCCAATTTGTGTTATTTTGGGGCAAAGTGGGAAATATTGAATTTTTGGTGAAAATGTTGACCCCGCGGTCAATGTTTTTTTCAGCTGAGGAGAACTTGAAACGCCCATATCTTGGGCAAGGAAGGAGTGACAGAGCTTAAATTTCAGACGCAGCATCCAGGCTGCAATGGCTTCAATTTCTGTTATTTTGGGGCAAAGTGGGGAATATTGAGTTTTTGGTGAAAATGTTGACCCCGCGGTCAATGTTTTTTTCAGCTGAGGAGAACTTGAAACGCCCATATCTTGGATAAGGAAGGAGTGAGAGAGCTCACATTTCAGACACAGCATCCAGGCTGCAATGGGATGAATTTGTGTTATTTTGGGGCAAATTGGGGAATATTGAATTTTTGGTGAAAATGTTGACCCCGCGGTCAATGTTTTTTTCAGCTGAGGAGAACTTGAAACGCCCATATCTTGGGCAAGGAAGGAGTGAGAGAGCTTAAATTTCAGACGCAGCATCCAGGCAGGAATGGCATCAATTTGTGTTATTTTGGGGCAAATTGGGGAATATTGAATTTTTGGTGAAAATGTTGACCCCCCGGTCAATGTTTTTTTCAACTGGAGAAAACTTGAAACGCCCATATCTTGGATAAGGAAGGAGTGAGAGAGCTCACATTTCAGACACAGCATCCAGGCTGCAATGGCTTCAATTTGTGTTATTTTGGGGCAAAGTGGGGAATATTGAATTTTTGGTGAAAAAGTTGACCCCGCGGTCAACGTGTTTTTTCAACTGGAGAAAACTTGAAACGCCCATATCTTGGATAAGGAAGGAGTGAGAGAGCTCACATTTCAGACACAGCATCCAGGCTGCAATGGCTTCAATTTGTGTTATTTTGGGGCAAATTGGGGAATATTGAATTTTTGGTGAAAAAGTTGACCCCGCGGTCAATGTTTTTTTCAGCTGAGGAGAACTTGAAACGCCCATATCTTGGGCAAGGAAGGAGTGAGAGAGCTTAAATTTCAAACGCAGCATCCAGGCAGGAATGGCATCAATTTGTGTTATTTTGGGGCAAATTGGGGAATATTGAATTTTTGGTGAAAAAGTTGACCTCGCGGTCAATGTTTTTTTCAGCTGAGGAGATAACTTGAAACGCCCGTGTCTTGGGCAAGGAAGGAGTGAGAGAGCTCACATTTCAGACACAGCATCCAGGCTGCAATGGGATGAATTTGTGTTATTTTGTGGCAAATTGGGGAATATTGAATTTTTGGTGAAAAAGTTGACCCCGCGGTCAATGTTTTTTTCAGCTGAGGAGAACTTGAAACGCCCATATCTTGGGCAAGGAAGGAGTGAGAGAGCTTAAATTTCAGACGCAGCATCCAGGCTGCAATGGCTTCAATTTGTGTTATTTTGGGGCAAAGTGGGGAATATTGAGTTTTTGGTGAAAATGTTGACCCCGCGGTCAATGTTTTTTTCAGCTGAGGAGAACTTGAAACGCCCATATCTTGGATAAGGAAGGAGTGAGAGAGCTCACATTTCAGACACAGCATCCAGGCTGCAATGGGATGAATTTGTGTTATTTTGGGGCAAATTGGGGAATATTGAATTTTTGGTGAAAATGTTGACCCCGCGGTCAATGTTTTTTTCAGCTGAGGAGAACTTGAAACGCCCATATCTTGGGCAAGGAAGGAGTGAGAGAGCTTAAATTTCAGACGCAGCATCCAGGCAGGAATGGCATCAATTTGTGTTATTTTGGGGCAAATTGGGGAATATTGAATTTTTGGTGAAAAAGTTGACCTCGCGGTCAATGTTTTTTTCAGCTGAGAAGAACTTGAAACGCCCATATCTTGGATAAGGAAGGAGTGAGAGAGCTCACATTTCAGACACAGCATCCAGGCTGCAATTGGATGAATTTGTGTTATTTTGGGGCAAATTGGGGAATATTGATTTTTTTGTGAAAAAGTTGACCTCGCGGTCAATGTTTTTTTCAGCTGAGGAGATAACTTGAAACGCCCGTATCTTGGGCAAGGAAGGAGTGAGAGAGCTCACATTTCAGACACAGCATCCAGGCTGCAATGGCTTCAATTTGTGTTGTTTTGGGGCAAAGTGGGGAATATTGAATTTTTGGTGAAAATGTTGACCCCGCGGTCAATGTTTTTTTCAGCTGAGGAGAACTTGAAACGCCCATATCTTGGATAAGGAAGGAGTGAGAGAGCTCACATTTCAGACACAGCATCCAGGCTGCAATGGGATGAATTTGTGTTATTTTGGGGCAAATTGGGGAATATTGAATTTTTGGTGAAAAAGTTGACCCCGCGGTCAACGTGTTTTTTCAACTGGAGAAAACTTGAAACGCCCATATCTTGGATAAGGAAGGAGTGAGAGAGCTCACATTTCAGACACAGCATCCAGGCTGCAATGGCTTCAATTTGTGTTATTTTGGGGCAAAGTGGGGAATATTGAATTTTTGGTGAAAAAGTTGACCCCGCGGTCAATGTTTTTTTCAGCTGAGGAGAACTTGAAACGCCCATATCTTGGGCAAGGAAGGAGTGAGAGAGCTTAAATTTCAGACGCAGCATCCAGGCTGCAATGGCTTCAATTTGTGTTATTTTGGGGCAAAGTGGGGAATATTGAGTTTTTGGTGAAAATGTTGACCCCGCGGTCAATGTTTTTTTCAGCTGAGGAGAACTTGAAACGCCCATATCTTGGATAAGGAAGGAGTGAGAGAGCTCACATTTCAGACACAGCATCCAGGCTGCAATGGGATGAATTTGTGTTATTTTGGGGCAAATTGGGGAATATTGAATTTTTGGTGAAAATGTTGACCCCGCGGTCAATGTTTTTTTCAGCTGAGGAGAACTTGAAACGCCCATATCTTGGGCAAGGAAGGAGTGAGAGAGCTTAAATTTCAGACGCAGCATCCAGGCAGGAATGGCATCAATTTGTGTTATTTTGGGGCAAATTGGGGAATATTGAATTTTTGGTGAAAATGTTGACCCCCCGGTCAATGTTTTTTTCAACTGGAGAAAACTTGAAACGCCCATATCTTGGATAAGGAAGGAGTGAGAGAGCTCACATTTCAGACACAGCATCCAGGCTGCAATGGCTTCAATTTGTGTTATTTTGGGGCAAAGTGGGGAATATTGAATTTTTGGTGAAAAAGTTGACCCCGCGGTCAATGTTTTTTTCAGCTGAGGAGAACTTGAACCGCCCATATCTTGGGCAAGGAAGGAGTGAGAGAGCTTAAATTTCAAACGCAGCATCCAGGCAGGAATGGCATCAATTTGTGTTATTTTGGGGCAAATTGGGGAATATTGAATTTTTGGTGAAAAAGTTGACCTCGCGGTCAATGTTTTTTTCAGCTGAGGAGATAACTTGAAACGCCCGTGTCTTGGGCAAGGAAGGAGTGAGAGAGCTCACATTTCAGACACAGCATCCAGGCTGCAATGGGATGAATTTGTGTTATTTTGTGGCAAATTGGGGAATATTGAATTTTTGGTGAAAAAGTTGACCCCGCGGTCAATGTTTTTTCAGCTAAGGAGAACTTGAAACGCCCATATCTTGGGCAAGGAAGGAGTGAGAGAGCTTAAATTTCAGACGCAGCATCCAGGCTGCAATGGCTTCAATTTGTGTTATTTTGGGGCAAAGTGGGGAATATTGAGTTTTTGGTGAAAATGTTGACCCCGCGGTCAATGTTTTTTTCAGCTGAGGAGAACTTGAAACGCCCATATCTTGGATAAGGAAGGAGTGAGAGAGCTCACATTTCAGACACAGCATCCAGGCTGCAATGGGATGAATTTGTGTTATTTTGGGGCAAATTGGGGAATATTGAATTTTTGGTGAAAATGTTGACCCCGCGGTCAATGTTTTTTTCAGCTGAGGAGAACTTGAAACGCCCATATCTTGGGCAAGGAAGGAGTGAGAGAGCTTAAATTTCAGACGCAGCATCCAGGCAGGAATGGCATCAATTTGTGTTATTTTGGGGCAAATTGGGGAATATTGAATTTTTGGTGAAAAAGTTGACCTCGCGGTCAATGTTTTTTTCAGCTGAGAAGAACTTGAAACGCCCATATCTTGGATAAGGAAGGAGTGAGAGAGCTCACATTTCAGACACAGCATCCAGGCTGCAATTGGATGAATTTGTGTTATTTTGGGGCAAATTGGGGAATATTGATTTTTTTGTGAAAAAGTTGACCTCGCGGTCAATGTTTTTTTCAGCTGAGGAGATAACTTGAAACGCCCGTATCTTGGGCAAGGAAGGAGTGAGAGAGCTCACATTTCAGACACAGCATCCAGGCTGCAATGGCTTCAATTTGTGTTATTTTGTGGCAAATTGGGGAATATTGAATTTTTGGTGAAAAAGTTGACCCCGCGGTCAACGTGTTTTTTCAACTGGAGAAAACTTGAAACGCCCATATCTTGGATAAGGAAGGAGTGAGAGAGCTCACATTTCAGACACAGCATCCAGGCTGCAATGGCTTCAATTTGTGTTATTTTGGGGCAAATTGGGGAATATTGAATTTTTGGTGAAAAAGTTGACCCCGCGGTCAATGTTTTTTTCAGCTGAGGAGAACTTGAAACGCCCATATCTTGGGCAAGGAAGGAGTGAGAGAGCTTAAATTTCAGACGCAGCATCCAGGCAGGAATGGCATCAATTTGTGTTATTTTGGGGCAAATTGGGGAATATTGAATTTTTGGTGAAAATGTTGACCCCGCGGTCAATGTTTTTTTCAGCTGAGGAGAACTTGAAACGCCCATATCTTGGGCAAGGAAGGAGTGAGAGAGCTTAAATTTCAGACGCAGCATCCAGGCAGGAATGGCATCAATTTGTGTTATTTAGGGGCAAATTGGGGAATATTGAATTTTTGGTGAAAAAGTTGACCTCGCGGTCAATGTTTTTTTCAGCTGAGGAGAACTTGAAACGCCCATATCTTGGATAAGGAAGGAGTGAGAGAGCTCACATTTCAGACACAGCATCCAGGCTGCAATTGGATGAATTTGTGTTATTTTGGGGCAAATTGGGGAATATTGATTTTTTTGTGAAAAAGTTGACCCCGCGGTCAATGTTTTTTTCAGCTGAGGAGATAACTTGAAACGCCCGTATCTTGGGCAAGGAAGGAGTGAGAGAGCTCACATTTCAGACACAGCATCCAGGCTGCAATGGGATGAATTTGTGTTATTTTGGGGCAAATTGGGGAATATTGAATTTTTGGTGAAAATGTTGACCCCGCGGTCAATGTTTTTTTCAGCTGAAGAGAACTTGAAACGCCCATATCTTCGGCAAGGAAGGAGTGAGAGAGCTTAAATTTCAGACGCAGCATCCAGGCAGGAATGGCATCAATTTGTGTTATTTTGGGGCAAATTGGGGAATATTGAATTTTTGGTGAAAAAGTTGACCCCGTGGTCAATGTTTTTTTCAGCTGAGGAGAACTTGAAACGCCCATATCTTGGATAAGGAAGGAGTGAGAGAGCTCACATTTCAGACACAGCATCCAGGCTGCAATGGGATGAATTTGTGTTATTTTGGGGCAAATTGGGGAATATTGAATTTTTGGTGAAAATGTTGACCCCGCGGTCAATGTTTTTTTCAGCTGAGGAGAACTTGAAACGCCCATATCTTGGGCAAGGAAGGAGTGAGAGAGCTTAAATTTCAGACGCAGCATCCAGGCAGGAATGGCATCAATTTGTGTTATTTTGGGGCAAATTGCGGAATATTGAATTTTTGGTGAAAAAGTTGACCTCGCGGTCAATGTTTTTTTCAGCTGAGGAGAACTTGAAACGCCCATATCTTGGGCAAGGAAGGAGTGAGAGAGCTTAAATTTCAGACGCAGCATCCAGGCAGGAATGGCATCAATTTGTGTTATTTTGGGGCAAATTGGGGAATATTGAATTTTTGGTGAAAATGTTGACCCCGCGGTCAACGTGTTTTTTCAACTGGAGAAAACTTGAAACGCCCATATCTTGGACAAGGAAGGAGTGAGAGAGCTCACATTTCAGACACAGCATCCAGGCTGCAATGGCTTCAATTTGTGTTATTTTGGGGCAAATTGGGGAATATTGAATTTTTGGTGAAAAAGTTGACCCCGCGGTCAACGTGTTTTTTCAACTGGAGAAAACTTGAAACGCCCATATCTTGGATAAGGAAGGAGTGAGAGAGCTCACATTTCAGACACAGCATCCAGGCTGCAATGGCTTCAATTTGTGTTATTTTGGGGCAAATTGGGGAATATTGTTTTTTTGGTGAAAAAGTTGACCCCGCGGTCAATGTTTTTTTCAGCTGAGGAGAACTTGAAACGCCCATATCTTGGATAAGGAAGGAGTGAGAGAGCTCATATTTCAGACACAGCATCCAGGCAGGAATGGCATCAATTTGTGTTATTTTGGGGCAAATTGGGGAATATTGAATTTTTGGTGAAAATGTTGACCCCGCGGTCAACGTGTTTTTTCAACTGGAGAAAACTTGAAACGCCCATATCTTGGACAAGGAAGGAGTGAGAGAGCTCACATTTCAGACACAGCATCCAGGCTGCAATGGCTTCAATTTGTGTTATTTTGGGGCAAATTGGGGAATATTGTTTTTTTGGTGAAAAAGTTGACCCCGCGGTCAATGTTTTTTTCAGCTGAGGAGAACTTGAAACGCCCATATCTTGGACAAGGAAGGAGTGAGAGAGCTTAAATTTCAGACACAGCATCCAGGCTGCAATGGCTTCAATTTGTGTTATTTTGGGGCAAATTGGGGAATATTGTTTTTTTGGTGAAAAAGTTGACCCCGCGGTCAATGTTTTTTTCAGCTGAGGAGAACTTGAAACGCCCATATCTTGGGCAAGGAAGGAGTGAGAGAGCTTAAATTTCAGACACAGCATCCAGGCAGGAATGGCATCAATTTGTGTTATTTTAGGGCAAATTGGGGAATATTGAATTTTTGGTGAAAATGTTGACCCCGCGGTCAACGTGTTTTTTCAACTGGAGAAAACTTGAAACGCCCATATCTTGGACAAGGAAGGAGTGAGAGAGCTCACATTTCAGACACAGCATCCAGGCTGCAATGGCTTCAATTTGTGTTATTTTGGGGCAAATTGGGGAATATTGAATTTTTGGTGAAAATGTTGACCCCGCGGTCAAAGTGTTTTTTCAACTGGAGAAAACTTGAAACGCCCATATCTTGGACAAGGAAGGAGTGAGAGAGCTCACATTTCAGACACAGCATCCAGGCTGCAATGGCTTCAATTTGTGTTATTTTGGGGCAAATTGGGGAATATTGAATTTTTGGTGAAAATGTTGACCCCGCGGTCAATGTTTTTTTCAGCTGAGGAGATAACTTGAAACGCCCGTATCTTGGGCAAGGAAGGAGTGAGAGAGCTCACATTTCAGACACAGCATCCAGGCTGCAATGGCTTCAATTTGTGTTATTTTGGGGCAAAGTGGGGAATATTGAATTTTTGGTGAAAATGTTGACCCCGCGGTCAATGTTTTTTTCAGCTGAGGAGAACTTGAAACGCCCATATCTTGGATAAGGAAGGAGTGAGAGAGCTCACATTTCAGACACAGCATCCAGGCTGCAATGGGATGAATTTGTGTTATTTTGGGGCAAATTGGGGAATATTGAATTTTTGGTGAAAATGTTGACCCCGCGGTCAACGTGTTTTTTCAACTGGAGAAAACTTGAAACGCCCATATCTTGGACAAGGAAGGAGTGAGAGAGCTCACATTTCAGACACAGCATCCAGGCTGCAATGGCTTCAATTTGTGTTATTTTGGGGCAAATTGGGGAATATTGAATTTTTGGTGAAAATGTTGACCCCGCGGTCAACGTGTTTTTTCAACTGGAGAAAACTTGAAACGCCCATATCTTGGATAAGGAAGGAGTGAGAGAGCTCACATTTCAGACACAGCATCCAGGCTGCAATGGCTTCAATTTGTGTTATTTTGGGGCAAATTGGGGAATATTGTTTTTTTGGTGAAAAAGTTGACCCCGCGGTCAATGTTTTTTTCAGCTGAGGAGAACTTGAAACGCCCATATCTTGGGCAAGGAAGGAGTGAGAGAGCTTAAATTTCAGACACAGCATCCAGGCAGGAATGGCATCAATTTGTGTTATTTTAGGGCAAATTGGGGAATATTGAATTTTTGGTGAAAATGTTGACCCCGCGGTCAACGTGTTTTTTCAACTGGAGAAAACTTGAAACGCCCATATCTTGGACAAGGAAGGAGTGAGAGAGCTCACATTTCAGACACAGCATCCAGGCTGCAATGGCTTCAATTTGTGTTATTTTGGGGCAAATTGGGGAATATTGAATTTTTGGTGAAAATGTTGACCCCGAGGTCAACGTGTTTTTTCAACTGGAGAAAACTTGAAACGCCCATATCTTGGGCAAGGAAGGAGTTAGAGTGTTCAAATTTTTAGACGCAGCATCCAGGCTGCAATGGCTTCAATTTGTGTTATTTTGGGGCAAAGTGGGGAATATTGTTTTTTTGGTGAAAAAGTTGACCCCGCGGTCAATGTTTTTTTCAGCTGAGGAGAACTTGAAACGCCCATATCTTTGATAAGGAAGGAGTGAGAGAGCTCACATTTCAGACACAGCATCCAGGCTGCAATGGGATGAATTTGTGTTATTTTGGGGCAAATTGGGGAATATTGAATTTTTGGTGAAAATGTTGACCCCGCGGTCAACGTGTTTTTTCAACTGGAGAAAACTTGAAACGCCCATATCTTGGACAAGGAAGGAGTGAGAGAGCTCACATTTCAGACACAGCATCCAGGCTGCAATGGCTTCAATTTGTGTTATTTTGGGGCAAATTGGGGAATATTGAATTTTTGGTGAAAATGTTGACCCCGCGGTCAACGTCTCTTTTCAACTGGAGAAAACTTGAAACGCCCATATCTTGGGCAAGGAAGGAGTTAGAGTGTTCAAATTTTTAGACGCAGCATCCAGGCTGCAATGTCTTCAATTTGTGTTATTTTGGGGCAAATTGGGGAATATTGTTTTTTTGGTGAAAAAGTTGACCCCGCGGTCAATGTTTTTTTCAGCTGAGGAGAACTTGAAACGCCCATATCTTGGATAAGGAAGGAGTGAGAGAGCTCACATTTCAGACACAGCATCCAGGCTGCAATGGCTTCAATTTGTGTTATTTTGGGGCAAATTGGGGAATATTGAATTTTTGGTGAAAAAGTTGACCCCGCGGTCAATGTTTTTTTCAGCTGAGGAGAACTTGAAACGCCCATATCTTGGGCAAGGAAGGAGTGAGAGAGCTTAAATTTCAGACGCAGCATCCAGGCAGGAATGGCATCAATTTGTGTTATTTTGGGGCAAATTGGGGAATATTGAATTTTTGGTGAAAAAGTTGACCTCGCGGTCTATGTTTTTTTCAGCTGAGGAGATAACTTGAAACGCCCATATCTTGGGCAAGGAAGGAGTGAGAGAGCTCACATTTCAGACACAGCATCCAGGCTGCAATGGCTTCAATTTGTGTTATTTTGGGGCAAAGTGGGGAATATTGAATTTTTGGTGAAAATGTTGACCCCGCGGTCAATGTTTTTTTCAGCTGAGGAGAACTTGAAACGCCCATATCTTGTATAAGGAAGGAGTGAGAGAGCTCACATTTCAGACACAGCATCCAGGCTGCAATGGGATGAATTTGTGTTATTTTGGGGCAAATTGGGGAATATTGAATTTTTGGTGAAAATGTTGACCCCGCGGTCAATGTTTTTTTCAGCTGAGGAGAACTTGAAACGCCCATATCTTGGGCAAGGAAGGAGTGAGAGAGCTTAAATTACAGACGCAGCATCCAGGCAGGAATGGCATCAATTTGTGTTATTTTGGGGCAAATTGGGGAATATTGAATTTTTGGTGAAAAAGTTGACCTCGCGGTCAATGTTTTTTTCAGCTGAGGAGATAACTTGAAACGCCCGTGTCTTGGGCAAGGAAGGAGTGAGAGAGCTCACATTTCAGACACAGCATCCAGGCTGCAATGGGATGAATTTGTGTTATTTTGGGGCAAATTGGGGAATATTGAATTTTTGGTGAAAATGTTGACCCCGCGGTCAACGTGTTTTTTCAACTGGAGAAAACTTGAAACGCCCATATCTTGGACAAGGAAGGAGTGAGAGAGCTCACATTTCAGACACAGCATCCAGGCTGCAATGGCTTCAATTTGTGTTATTTTGGGGCAAATTGGGGAATATTGAATTTTTGGTGAAAATGTTGACCCCGCGGTCAATGTTTTTTTCAGCTGAGGAGAACTTGAAACGCCCATATCTTGGGCAAGGAAGGAGTGAGAGAGCTCACATTTCAGACACAGCATCCAGGCTGCAATGGGATGAATTTGTGTTATTTTGGGGCAAATTGGGGAATATTGAATTTTTGGTGAAAATGTTGACCCCGCGGTCAACGTGTTTTTTCAACTGGAGAAAACTTGAAACGCCCATATCTTGGGCAAGGAAGGAGTTAGAGTGTTCAAATTTTTAGACGCAGCATCCAGGCTGCAATGGCTTCAATTTGTGTTATTTTGGGGCAAATTGGGGAATATTGTTTTTTTGGTGAAAAAGTTGACCCCGCGGTCAATGTTTTTTTCAGCTGAGGAGAACTTGAAACGCCCATATCTTGGATAAGGAAGGAGTGAGAGAGCTCACATTTCAGACACAGCATCCAGGCTGCAATGGCTTCAATTTGTGTTATTTTGGGGCAAAGTGGGGAATATTGAGTTTTTGGTGAAAATGTTGACCCCGCGGTCAATGTTTTTTTCAGCTGAGGAGAACTTGAAACGCCCATATCTTGGATAAGGAAGGAGTGAGAGAGCTCACATTTCAGACACAGCATCCAGGCTGCAATGGGATGAAATTGTGTTATTTTGGGGCAAATTGGGGAATATTGAATTTTTGGTGAAAATGTTGACCCCGCGGTCAATGTTTTTTTCAGCTGAGGAGAACTTGAAACGCCCATATCTTGGGCAAGGAAGGAGTGAGAGAGCTTAAATTTCAGACGCAGCATCCAGGCAGGAATGGCATCAATTTGTGTTATTTTTGGGCAAATTGGGGAATATTGAATTTTTGGTGAAAAAGTTGACCCCGCGGTCAATGTTTTTTTCAGCTGAGGAGATAACTTGAAACGCCCGTATCTTGGGCAAGGAAGGAGTGAGAGAGCTCACATTTCAGACACAGCATCCAGGCTGCAATGGGATGAATTTGTGTTATTTTGGGGCAAATTGGGGAATATTGAATTTTTGGTGAAAAAGTTGACCCCGCGGTCAATGTTTTTTTCAGCTGAGGAGAACTTGAAACGCCCATATCTTGGGCAAGGAAGGAGTGAGAGAGCTTAAATTTCAGACGCAGCATCCAGGCTGCAATGGCTTCAATTTGTGTTATTTTGGGGCAAAGTGGGGAATATTGAATTTTTGGTGAAAAAGTTGACCCCGCGGTCAACGTGTTTTTTCAACTGGAGAAAACTTGAAACGCCCATATCTTGGGCAAGGAAGGAGTGAGAGAGCTTAAATTTCAGACGCAGCATCCAGGCAGGAATGGCATCAATTTGTGTTATTTTGGGGCAAATTGGGGAATATTGTTTTTTTGGTGAAAAAGTTGACCCCTCGATCAATGTTTTTTTCAGCTGAGGAGAACTTGAAACGCCCATATCTTGGGCAAGGAAGGAGTGAGAGAGCTTAAATTTCAGACGCAGCATCCAGGCAGGAATGGCATCAATTTGTGTTATTTTGGGGCAAATTGGGGAATATTGTTTTTTTGGTGAAAAAGTTGACCCCTCGGTCAATGTTTTTTTCAGCTGAGGAGAACTTGAAACGCCCATATCTTGGATAAGGAAGGAGTGAGAGAGCTCACATTTCAGACACAGCATCCAGGCTGCAATGGGATGAATTTGTGTTATTTTGGGGCAAATTGGGGAATATTGAATTTTTGGTGAAAATGTTGACCCCGCGGTCAACGTGTTTTTTCAACTGGAGAAAACTTGAAACGCCCATATCTTGGACAAGGAAGGAGTGAGAGAGCTCACATTTCAGACACAGCATCCAGGCTGCAATGGCTTCAATTTGTGTTATTTTGGGGCAAATTGGGGAATATTGAATTTTTGGTGAAAATGTTGACCCCGAGGTCAACGTGTTTTTTCAACTGGAGAAAACTTGAAACGCCCATATCTTGGGCAAGGAAGGAGTTAGAGTGTTCAAATTTTTAGACGCAGCATCCAGGCTGCAATGGCTTCAATTTGTGTTATTTTGGGGCAAAGTGGGGAATATTGTTTTTTTGGTGAAAAAGTTGACCCCGCGGTCAATGTTTTTTTCAGCTGAGGAGAACTTGAAACGCCCATATCTTGGATAAGGAAGGAGTGAGAGAGCTCACATTTCAGACACAGCATCCAGGCTGCAATGGGATGAATTTGTGTTATTTTGGGGCAAATTGGGGAATATTGAATTTTTGGTGAAAATGTTGACCCCGCGGTCAACGTGTTTTTTCAACTGGAGAAAACTTGAAACGCCCATATCTTGGACAAGGAAGGAGTGAGAGAGCTCACATTTCAGACACAGCATCCAGGCTGCAATGGCTTCAATTTGTGTTATTTTGGGGCAAATTGGGGAATATTGAATTTTTGGTGAAAATGTTGACCCCGCGGTCAACGTCTCTTTTCAACTGGAGAAAACTTGAAACG
Organism: Genypterus blacodes; assembly: GCF_046128005.1. Taxonomy (NCBI): domain Eukaryota; kingdom Metazoa; phylum Chordata; class Actinopteri; order Ophidiiformes; family Ophidiidae; genus Genypterus; species Genypterus blacodes. Next base: position 482,491 of record NW_027466998.1, on the reverse strand, counting down.
CCCATATCTTGGGCAAGGAAGGATTAAGAGTGTTCAAATTTTTAGACGCAGCATCCAGGCTGCAATGTCTTCAATTTGTGTTATTTTGGGGCAAATTGGGGAATATTGTTTTTTTGGTGAAAAAGTTGACCCCGCGGTCAATGTTTTTTTCAGCTGAGGAGAACTTGAAACGCCCATATCTTGGATAAGGAAGGAGTGAGAGAGCTCACATTTCAGACACAGCATCCAGGCTGCAATGGCTTCAATTTGTGTTATTTTGGGGCAAATTGGGGAATATTGAATTTTTGGTGAAAATGTTGACCCCGCGGTCAACGTGTTTTTTCAACTGGAGAAAACTTGAAACGCCCATATCTTGGGCAAGGAAGGAGTTAGAGTGTTCAAATTTTTAGACGCAGCATCCAGGCTGCAATGTCTTCAATTTGTGTTATTTTGGGGCAAATTGGGGAATATTGTTTTTTTGGTGAAAAAGTTGACCCCGCGGTCAATGTTTTTTTCAGCTGAGGAGAACTTGAAACGCCCATATCTTGGATAAGGAAGGAGTGAGAGAGCTTAAATTTCAGACGCAGCATCCAGGCAGGAATGGCATCAATTTGTGTTATTTTGGGGCAAATTGGGGAATATTGAATTTTTGGTGAAAAAGTTGACCTCGCGGTCAATGTTTTTTTCAGCTGAGGAGATAACTTGAAACGCCCATATCTTGGGCAAGGAAGGAGTGAGAGAGCTCACATTTCAGACACAGCATCCAGGCTGCAATGGCTTCAATTTGTGTTATTTTGGGGCAAAGTGGGGAATATTGAATTTTTGGTGAAAATGTTGACCCTGCGGTCAATGTTTTTTTCAGCTGAGTAGAACTTGAAACGCCGATATCTTGGGCAAGGAAGGAGTGAGAGAGCTTAAATTTCAGACGCAGCATCCAGGCTGCAATGGCTTCAATTTGTGTTATTTTGGGGCAAAGTGGGGAATATTGAATTTTTGGTGAAAATGTTGACCCCGCGGTCAATGTTTTTTTCAGCTGAGGAGAACTTGAAACGCCCATATCTTGTATAAGGAAGGAGTGAGAGAGCTCACATTTCAGACACAGCATCCAGGCTGCAATGGGATGAATTTGTGTTATTTTGGGGCAAATTGGGGAATATTGAATTTTTGGTGAAAATGTTGACCCCGCGGTCAACGTGTTTTTTCAACTGGAGAAAACTTGAAACGCCCATATCTTGGATAAGGAAGGAGTGAGAGAGCTCACATTTCAGACACAGCATCCAGGCTGCAATGGCTTCAATTTGTGTTATTTTGGGGCAAATTGGGGAATATTGAATTTTTGGTGAAAATGTTGACCCCGCGGTCAACGTGTTTTTTCAACTGGAGAAAACTTGAAACGCCCATATCTTGGGCAAGGAAGGAGTTAGAGTGTTCAAATTTTTAGACGCAGCATCCAGGCTGCAATGTCTTCAATTTGTGTTATTTTGGGGCAAATTGGGGAATATTGTTTTTTTGGTGAAAAAGTTGACCCCGCGGTCAATGTTTTTTTCAGCTGAGGAGAACTTGAAACGCCCATATCTTGGATAAGGAAGGAGTGAGAGAGCTTAAATTTCAGACGCAGCATCCAGGCAGGAATGGCATCAATTTGTGTTATTTTGGGGCAAATTGGGGAATATTGAATTTTTGGTGAAAAAGTTGACCTCGCGGTCAATGTTTTTTTCAGCTGAGGAGATAACTTGAAACGCCCATATCTTGGGCAAGGAAGGAGTGAGAGAGCTCACATTTCAGACACAGCATCCAGGCTGCAATGGCTTCAATTTGTGTTATTTTGGGGCAAAGTGGGGAATATTGAATTTTTGGTGAAAATGTTGACCCTGCGGTCAATGTTTTTTTCAGCTGAGGAGAACTTGAAACGCCCATATCTTGTATAAGGAAGGAGTGAGAGAGCTCACATTTCAGACACAGCATCCAGGCTGCAATGGGATGAATTTGTGTTATTTTGGGGCAAATTGGGGAATATTGAATTTTTGGTGAAAATGTTGACCCCGCGGTCAATGTTTTTTTCAGCTGAGGAGAACTTGAAACGCCCATATCTTGGGCAAGGAAGGAGTGAGAGAGCTTAAATTACAGACGCAGCATCCAGGCAGGAATGGCATCAATTTGTGTTATTTTGGGGCAAATTGGGGAATATTGAATTTTTGGTGAAAAAGTTGACCTCGCGGTCAATGTTTTTTTCAGCTGAGGAGATAACTTGAAACGCCCGTGTCTTGGGCAAGGAAGGAGTGAGAGAGCTCACATTTCAGACACAGCATCCAGGCTGCAATGGGATGAATTTGTGTTATTTTGGGGCAAATTGGGGAATATTGAATTTTTGGTGAAAATGTTGACCCCGCGGTCAATGTGTTTTTTCAACTGGAGAAAACTTGAAACGCCCATATCTTGGACAAGGAAGGAGTGAGAGAGCTCACATTTCAGACACAGCATCCAGGCTGCAATGGCTTCAATTTGTGTTATTTTGGGGCAAATTGGGGAATATTGAATTTTTGGTGAAAATGTTGACCCCGCGGTCAACGTGTTTTTTCAACTGGAGAAAACTTGAAACGCCCATATCTTGGGCAAGGAAGGAGTTAGAGTGTTCAAATTTTTAGACGCAGCATCCAGGCTGCAATGGCTTCAATTTGTGTTATTTTGGGGCAAATTGGGGAATATTGAATTTTTGGTGAAAAAGTTGACCTCGTGGTCAATGTTTTTTTCAGCTGAGGAGATAACTTGAAACGCCCGTGTCTTGGGCAAGGAAGGAGTGAGAGAGCTCACATTTCAGACACAGCATCCAGGCTGCAATGGCTTCAATTTGTGTTATTTTGGGGCAAAGTGGGGAATATTGAGTTTTTGGTGAAAATGTTGACCCCGCGGTCAATGTTTTTTTCAGCTGAGGAGATAACTTGAAACGCCCGTGTCTTGGGCAAGGAAGGAGTGAGAGAGCTCACATTTCAGACACAGCATCCAGGCTGCAATGGCTTCAATTTGTGTTATTTTGGGGCAAAGTGGGGAATATTGAGTTTTTGGTGAAAATGTTGACCCCGCGGTCAATGTTTTTTTCAGCTGAGGAGAACTTGAAACGCCCATATCTTGGATAAGGAAGGAGTGAGAGAGCTCACATTTCAGACACAGCATCCAGGCTGCAATGGGATGAATTTGTGTTATTTTGGGGCAAATTGGGGAATATTGAATTTTTGGTGAAAATGTTGACCCCGCGGTCAATGTTTTTTTCAGCTGTGAAGATAACTTGAAACGCCCGTATCTTGGGCAAGGAAGGAGTGAGAGAGCTCACATTTCAGACACAGCATCCAGGCTGCAATGGGATGAATTTGTGTTATTTTGGGGCAAATTGGGGAATATTGAATTTTTGGTGAAAATGTTGACCCCGCGGTCAATGTTTTTTTCAGCTGAGGAGAACTTGAAACGCCCATATCTTGGGCAAGGAAGGAGTGAGAGAGCTTAAATTTCAGACGCAGCATCCAGGCAGGAATGGCATCAATTTGTGTTATTTTGGGGCAAATTGGGGAATATTGAATTTTTGGTGAAAAAGTTGACCTCGCGGTCAATGTTTTTTTCAGCTGAGGAGATAACTTGAAACGCCCGTGTCTTGGGCAAGGAAGGAGTGAGAGAGCTCACATTTCAGACACAGCATCCAGGCTGCAATGGCTTCAATTTGTGTTATTTTGGGGCAAAGTGGGGAATATTGAATTTTTGGTGAAAATGTTGACCCCGCGGTCAATGTTTTTTTCAGCTGAGGAGAACTTGAAACGCCCATATCTTGGGCAAGGAAGGAGTGAGAGAGCTTAAATTTCAGACGCAGCATCCAGGCTGCAATGGCTTCAATTTGTGTTATTTTGGGGCAAAGTGGGGAATATTGAATTTTTGGTGAAAAAGTTGACCCCGCGGTCAACGTGTTTTTTCAACTGGAGAAAACTTGAAACGCCCATATCTTGGGCAAGGAAGGAGTGAGAGAGCTTAAATTTCAGACGCAGCATCCAGGCAGGAATGGCATCAATTTGTGTTATTTTGGGGCAAATTGGGGAATATTGTTTTTTTGGTGAAAAAGTTGACCCCTCGGTCAATGTTTTTTTCAGCTGAGGAGAACTTGAAACGCCCATATCTTGGGCAAGGAAGGAGTGAGAGAGCTTAAATTTCAGACGCAGCATCCAGGCAGGAATGGCATCAATTTGTGTTATTTTGGGGCAAATTGGGGAATATTGAATTTTTGGTGAAAATGTTGACCCCGCGGTCAATGTTTTTTTCAGCTGAGGAGAACTTGAAACGCCCATATTTTGTTTAAGGAAGGAGTAAGAGTGTTCAAATTTTTAGACGCAGCATCCAGGCTGCAATGGCTTCAATTTGTGTTATTTTGGGGCAAATTGGGGAATATTGTTTTTTTGGTGAAAAAGTTGACCCCGCGGTCAATGTTTTTTTCAGCTGAGGAGAACTTGAAACGCCCATATCTTGGATAAGGAAGGAGTGAGAGAGCTCACATTTCAGACACAGCATCCAGGCTGCAATGGCTTCAATTTGTGTTATTTGGGGGCAAATTGGGGAATATTGAATTTTTGGTGAAAATGTTGACCACGCGGTCAATGTTTTTTTCAGCTGAGGAGAACTTGAAACGCCCATATCTTGGGCAAGGAAGGAGTAAGAGTGTTCAAATTTTTAGACGCAGCATCCAGGCTGCAATGGCTTCAATTTGTGTTATTTTGGGGCAAATTGGGGAATATTGTTTTTTTGGTGAAAAAGTTGACCCCGCGGTCAATGTTTTTTTCAGCTGAGGAGAACTTGAAACGCTCATATCTTGGATAAGGAAGGAGTGAGAGAGCTCACATTTCAGACACAGCATCCAGGCTGCAATGGCTTCAATTTGTGTTATTTTGGGGCAAATTGGGGAATATTGAATTTTTGGTGAAAATGTTGACCCCGCGGTCAACGTATTTTTTCAACTGGAGAAAATTTGAAACGCCCATATCTTGGATAAGGAAGGAGTGAGAGAGCTCACATTTCAGACACAGCATCCAGGCTGCAATGGCTTCAATTTGTGTTATTTCGGGGCAAATTGGGGAATATTGAATTTTTGGTGAAAATGTTGACCCCGCGGTCAACTTGTTTTTTCAACTGGAGAAAACTTGAAACGCCCATATCTTGGATAAGGAAGGAGTGAGAGAGGTCACATTTCAGACACAGCATCCAGGCTGCAATGGGATGAATTTGTGTTATTTTGGGGCAAATTGGGGAATATTGAATTTTTGGTGAAAATGTTGACCCCGCGGTCAATGTTTTTTTCAGCTGAGGAGAACTTGAAACGCCCATATCTTGGGCAAGGAAGGAGTGAGAGGGCTTAAATTTCAGACGCAGCATCCAGGCAGGAATGGCATCAATTTTTGTTATTTTGGGGCAAATTGGGGAATATTGAATTTTTGGTGAAAAAGTTGACCTCGCGGTCAATGTTTTTTTCAGCAGAGGAGATAACTTGAAACGCCCGTATCTTGGGCAAGGAAGGAGTTAGAGTGTTCAAATTTTTAGACGCAGCATCCAGGCTGCAATGGATTCAATTTGTGTCATTTTGTGGCAAATTGGGGAATATTGAATTTTTTGTGAAAATGTTGACCCCGCGGTCAATGTTTTTTTCAGCTGAGGAGAACTTGAAACGCCCATATCTTGGGCAAGGAAGGAGTTAGAGAGCTCACATTTCAGACACAGCATCCAGGCTGCAATGGCTTCAATTTGTGTTATTTCGGGGCAAATTGGGGAATATTGAATTTTTGGTGAAAATGTTGACCCCGCGGTCAACTTGTTTTTTCAACTGGAGAAAACTTGAAACGCCCATATCTTGGATAAGGAAGGAGTGAGAGAGCTCACATTTCAGACGCAGCATCCAGGCTGCAATGGCTTCAATTTGTGTTATTTTGGGGCAAAGTGGGGAATATTGAATTTTTGGTGAAAATGTTGACCCCGCGGTCAATGTTTTTTTCAGCTGAGGAGAACTTGAAACGCCCATATCTTGGATAAGGAAGGAGTGAGAGAGCTCACATTTCAGACACAGCATCCAGGCTGCAATGGGATGAATTTGTGTTATTTTGGGGCAAATTGGGGAATATTGAATTTTTGGTGAAAATGTTGACCCCGCGGTCAATGTTTTTTTCAGCTGAGGAGAACTTGAAACGCCCATATCTTGGGCAAGGAAGGAGTGAGAGGGCTTAAATTTCAGACGCAGCATCCAGGCAGGAATGGCATCAATTTGTGTTATTTTGGGGCAAATTGGGGAATATTGAATTTTTGGTGAAAAAGTTGACCTCGCGGTCAATGTTTTTTTCAGCTGAGGAGATAACTTGAAACGCCCGTGTCTTGGGCAAGGAAGGAGTGAGAGAGCTCACATTTCAGACACAGCATCCAGGCTGCAATGGCTTCAATTTGTGTTATTTTGGGGCAAAGTGGGGAATATTGAATGTTTTGGTGAAAATGTTGACCCCGCGGTCAACGTGTTTTTTCAACTGGAGAAAACTTGAAACGCCCATATCTTGGATAAGGAAGGAGTGAGAGAGCTCACATTTCAGACACAGCATCCAGGCTGCAATGGCTTCAATTTGTGTTATTTTGGGGCAAATTGGGGAACATTGAATTTTTGGTGAAAATGTTGACCCCGCGGTCAATGTTTTTTTCAGCTGAGGAGAACTTGAAACGCCCATATCTTGGATAAGGAAGGAGTGAGAGAGCTCACATTTCAGACACAGCATCCAGGCTGCAATGGCTTCAATTTGTGTTATTTTGGGGCAAATTGGGGAATATTGAATTTTTGGTGAAAATGTTGACCCCGCGGTCAACGTGTTTTTTCAACTGGAGAAAACTTGAAACGCCCATATCTTGGACAAGGAAGGAGTGAGAGAGCTCACATTTCAGACACAGCATCCAGGCTGCAATGGCTTCAATTTGTGTTATTTTGGGGCAAATTGGGGAATATTGAATTTTTGGTGAAAATGTTGACCCCGCGGTCAACGTGTTTTTTCAACTGGAGAAAACTTGAAACGCCCATATCTTGGATAAGGAAGGAGTGAGAGAGCTCACATTTCAGACACAGCATCCAGGCTGCAATGGCTTCAATTTGTGTTATTTTGGGGCAAATTGGGGAATATTGAATTTTTGGTGAAAATGTTGACCCCGCGGTCAATGTTTTTTTCAGCTGAGGAGAACTTGAAACGCCCATATCTTGGATAAGGAAGGAGTGAGAGAGCTCACATTTCAGACACAGCATCCAGGCTGCAATGGCTTCAATTTGTGTTATTTTGGGGCAAATTGGGGAATACTGAATTTTTGGTGAAAATGTTGACCCCGCGGTCAACGTATTTTTTCAACTGGAGAAAATTTGAAACGCCCATATCTTGGATAAGGAAGGAGTGAGAGAGCTCACATTTCAGACACAGCATCCAGGCTGCAATGGCTTCAATTTGTGTTATTTGGGGGCAAATTGGGGAATATTGAATTTTTGGTGAAAATGTTGACCACGCGGTCAATGTTTTTTTCAGCTGAGGAGAACTTGAAACGCCCATATCTTGGGCAAGGAAGGAGTAAGAGTGTTCAAATTTTTAGACGCAGCATCCAGGCTGCAATGGCTTCAATTTGTGTTATTTTGGGGCAAATTGGGGAATATTGTTTTTTTGGTGAAAAAGTTGACCCCGCGGTCAATGTTTTTTTCAGCTGAGGAGAACTTGAAACGCTCATATCTTGGATAAGGAAGGAGTGAGAGAGCTCACATTTCAGACACAGCATCCAGGCTGCAATGGCTTCAATTTGTGTTATTTTGGGGCAAATTGGGGAATATTGAATTTTTGGTGAAAATGTTGACCCCGCGGTCAACGTGTTTTTTCAACTGGAGAAAACTTGAAACGCCCATATCTTGGGCAAGGAAGGAGTTAGAGTGTTCAAATTTTTAGACGCAGCATCCAGGCTGCAATGGCTTCAATTTGTGTTATTTTGGGGCAAAGTGGGGAACATTGTTTTTTTGGTGAAAAAGTTGACCCCGCGGTCAATGTTTTTTTCAGCTGAGGAGAACTTGAAACGCCCATATCTTGGATAAGGAAGGAGTGAGAGAGCTCACATTTCAGACACAGCATCCAGGCTGCAATGGGATGAATTTGTGTTATTTTGGGGCAAATTGGGGAATATTGAATTTTTGGTGAAAATGTTGACCCCGCGGTCAACGCGTTTTTTCAACTGGAGAAAACTTGAAACGCCCATATCTTGGACAAGGAAGGAGTGAGAGAGCTCACATTTCAGACACAGCATCCAGGCTGCAATGGCTTCAATTTGTGTTATTTTGGGGCAAATTGGGGAATATTGAATTTTTGGTGAAAATGTTGACCCCGCGGTCAACGTGTTTTTTCAACTGGAGAAAACTTGAAACGCCCATATCTTGGATAAGGAAGGAGTGAGAGAGCTCACATTTCAGACACAGCATCCAGGCTGCAATGGCTTCAATTTGTGTTATTTTGGGGCAAATTGGGGAATATTGAATTTTTGGTGAAAATGTTGACCCCGCGGTCAACGTGTTTTTTCAACTGGAGAAAACTTGAAACGCCCATATCTTGGACAAGGAAGGAGTGAGAGTGTTCAAATTTTTAGACGCGGCATCCAGGCTGCAATGTCTTCAATTTGTGTTATTTTGGGGCAAATTGGGGAATATTGTTTTTTTGGTGAAAAAGTTGACCCCGCGGTCAATGTTTTTTTCAGCTGAGAAGATAACTTGAAACGCCCATATCTTGGGCAAGGAAGGAGTGAGAGAGCTCACATTTCAGACACAGCATCCAGGCTGCAATGGCTTCAATTTGTGTTATTTTGGGGCAAAGTGGGGAATATTGAATTTTTGGTGAAAATGTTGACCCTGCGGTCAATGTTTTTTTCAGCTGAGGAGAACTTGAAACGCCCATATCTTGGATAAGGAAGGAGTGAGAGAGCTTAAATTTCAGACACAGCATCCAGGCTGCAATGGCTTCAATTTGTGTTATTTTGGGGCAAATTGGGGAATATTGAATTTTTGGTGAAAATGTTGACCCCGCGGTCAACGTGTTTTTTCAACTGGAGAAAACTTGAAACGCCCATATCTTGGGCAAGGAAGGAGTTAGAGTGTTCAAATTTTTAGACGCGGCATCCAGGCTGCAATGTCTTCAATTTGTGTTATTTTGGGGCAAATTGGGGAATATTGTTTTTTTGGTGAAAAAGTTGACCCCGCGGTCAATGTTTTTTTCAGCTGAGGAGATAACTTGAAACGCCCATATCTTGGGCAAGGAAGGAGTGAGAGAGCTCACATTTCAGACACAGCATCCAGGCTGCAATGGCTTCAATTTGTGTTATTTTGGGGCAAAGTGGGGAATATTGAATTTTTGGTGAAAATGTTGACCCTGCGGTCAATGTTTTTTTCAGCTGAGGAGAACTTGAAACGCCCATATCTTGGGCAAGGAAGGAGTGAGAGAGCTTAAATTTCAGACGCAGCATCCAGGCTGCAATGGCTTCAATTTGTGTTATTTCGGGGCAAAGTGGGGAATATTGAATTTTTGGTGAAAATGTTGACCCCGCGGTCAATGTTTTTTTCAGCTGAGGAGAACTTGAAACGCCCATATCTTGGATAAGGAAGGAGTGAGAGAGCTCACATTTCAGACACAGCATCCAGGCTGCAATGGGATGAATTTGTGTTATTTTGGGGCAAATTGGGGAATATTGAATTTTTGGTGAAAATGTTGACCCCGCGGTCAATGTTTTTTTCAGCTGAGGAGAACTTGAAACGCCCATATCTTGGGCAAGGAAGGAGTGAGAGAGCTTAAATTTCAGACGCAGCATCCAGGCTGCAATGGCTTCAATTTGTGTTATTTTGGGGCAAAGTGGGGAATATTGAATTTTTGGTGAAAAAGTTGACCCCGCGGTCAACGTGTTTTTTCAACTGGAGAAAACTTGAAACGCCCATATCTTGGATAAGGAAGGAGTGAGAGAGCTCACATTTCAGACACAGCATCCAGGCTGCAATGGCTTCAATTTGTGTTATTTTGGGGCAAAGTGGGGAATATTGAATTTTTGGTGAAAATGTTGACCCCGCGGTCAATGTTTTTTTCAGCTGAGGAGAACTTGAAACGCCCATATCTTGGGCAAGGAAGGAGTGAGAGAGCTTAAATTTCAGACGCAGCATCCAGGCTGCAATGGCTTCAATTTGTGTTATTTTGGGGCAAAGTGGGGAATATTGAATTTTTGGTGAAAAAGTTGACCCCGCGGTCAACGTGTTTTTTCAACTGGAGAAAACTTGAAACGCCCATATCTTGGATAAGGAAGGAGTGAGAGAGCTCACATTTCAGACACAGCATCCAGGCTGCAATGGCTTCAATTTGTGTTATTTTGGGGCAAAGTGGGGAATATTGAATTTTTGGTGAAAATGTTGACCCCGCGGTCAATGTTTTTTTCAGCTGAGGAGAACTTGAAACGCCCATATCTTGGGCAAGGAAGGAGTGAGAGAGCTTAAATTTCAGACGCAGCATCCAGGCTGCAATGGCTTCAATTTGTGTTATTTTGGGGCAAAGTGGGGAATATTGAATTTTTGGTGAAAAAGTTGACCCCGCGGTCAACGTGTTTTTTCAACTGGAGAAAACTTGAAACGCCCATATCTTGGATAAGGAAGGAGTGAGAGAGCTCACATTTCAGACACAGCATCCAGGCTGCAATGGCTTCAATTTGTGTTATTTTGGGGCAAAGTGGGGAATATTGAATTTTTGGTGAAAATGTTGACCCCGCGGTCAATGTTTTTTTCAGCTGAGGAGAACTTGAAACGCCCATATCTTGGATAAGGAAGGAGTGAGAGAGCTCACATTTCAGACACAGCATCCAGGCTGCAATGGCTTCAATTTGTGTTATTTTGGGGCAAATTGGGGAATATTGAATTTTTGGTGAAAATGTTGACCCCGCGGTCAACGTGTTTTTTCAACTGGAGAAAACTTGAAACGCCCATATCTTGGACAAGGAAGGAGTGAGAGAGCTCACATTTCAGACACAGCATCCAGGCTGCAATGGCTTCAATTTGTGTTATTTTGGGGCAAATTGGGGAATATTGAATTTTTGGTGAAAAAGTTGACCTCGCGGTCAATGTTTTTTTCAGCAGAGGAGATAACTTGAAACGCCCGTATCTTGGGCAAGGAAGGAGTTAGAGTGTTAAAATTTTTAGACGCAGCATCCAGGCTGCAATGGCTTCAATTTGTGTCATTTTGGGGCAAATTGGGGAATATTGAATTTTTTGTGAAAAAGTTGACCCCGCGGTCAATGTTTTTTTCAGCTGAGGAGAACTTGAAACGCCCATATCTTGGATAAGGAAGGAGTGAGAGAGCTCACATTTCAGACACAGCATCCAGGCTGCAATGGCTTCAATTTGTGTTATTTTGGGGCAAAGTGGGGAATATTGAATTTTTGGTGAAAAAGTTGACCCCGCGGTCAATGTTTTTTTCAACTGGAGAAAACTTGAAACGCCCATATCTTGGAGAAGGAAGGAGTGAGAGAGCTCACATTTCAGACGCAGCATCCAGGCAGGAATGGCATCAATTTGTGTTATTTTGGGGCAAATTGGGGAATATTGAATTTTTGGTGAAAAAGTTGACCTCGCGGTCAATGTTTTTTTCAGCAGAGGAGATAACTTGAAACGCCCGTATCTTGGGCAAGGAAGGAGTTAGAGTGTTAAAATTTTTAGACGCAGCATCCAGGCTGCAATGGCTTCAATTTGTGTCATTTTGGGGCAAATTGGGGAATATTGAATTTTTTGTGAAAAAGTTGACCCCGCGGTCAATGTTTTTTTCAGCTGAGGAGAACTTGAAACGCCCATATCTTGGATAAGGAAGGAGTGAGAGAGCTCACATTTCAGACACAGCATCCAGGCTGCAATGGCTTCAATTTGTGTTATTTTGGGGCAAAGTGGGGAATATTGAATTTTTGGTGAAAAAGTTGACCCCGCGGTCAATGTTTTTTTCAACTGGAGAAAACTTGAAACGCCCATATCTTGGAGAAGGAAGGAGTGAGAGAGCTCACATTTCAGACGCAGCATCCAGGCAGGAATGGCATCAATTTGTGTTATTTTGGGGCAAATTGGGGAATATTGAATTTTTGGTGAAAAAGTTGACCTCGCGGTCAATGTTTTTTTCAGCAGAGGAGATAACTTGAAACGCCCGTATCTTGGGCAAGGAAGGAGTTAGAGTGTTAAAATTTTTAGACGCAGCATCCAGGCTGCAATGGCTTCAATTTGTGTCATTTTGGGGCAAATTGGGGAATATTGAATTTTTTGTGAAAAAGTTGACCCCGCGGTCAATGTTTTTTTCAGCTGAGGAGAACTTGAAACGCCCATATCTTGGATAAGGAAGGAGTGAGAGAGCTCACATTTCAGACACAGCATCCAGGCTGCAATGGCTTCAATTTGTGTTATTTTGGGGCAAAGTGGGGAATATTGAATTTTTGGTGAAAAAGTTGACCCCGCGGTCAATGTTTTTTTCAGCTGAGGAGAACTTGAAACGCCCATATCTTGGGCAAGGAAGGAGTGAGAGAGCTTAAATTTCAGACGCAGCATCCAGGCAGGAATGGCATCAATTTGTGTTATTTTGGGGCAAATTGGGGAATATTGAATTTTTGGTGAAAAAGTTGACCTCGCGGTCAATGTTTTTTTCAGCTGAGGAGATAACTTGAAACGGCCGTATCTTGGGCAAGGAAGGAGTTAGAGTGTTAAAATTTTTAGACGCAGCATCCAGGCTGCAATGGCTTCAATTTGTGTTATTTTTGGGCAAAGTGGGGAATATTGAATTTTTGGTGAAAATGTTGACCCCGCGGTCAATGTTTTTTTCAGCTGAGGAGAACTTGAAACGCCCATATCTTGGATAAGGAAGGAGTGAGAGAGCTCACATTTCAGACACAGCATCCAGGCTGCAATGGGATGAATTTGTGTTATTTTGGGGCAAATTGGGGAATATTGAATTTTTGGTGAAAATGTTGACCCCGCGGTCAATGTTTTTTTCAGCTGAGGAGAACTTCAAACGCCCATATCTTGGGCAAGGAAGGAGTGAGAGAGCTTAAATTTCAGACGCAGCATCCAGGCTGCAATGGGATGAATTTGTGTTATTTTGGGGCAAATTGGGGAATATTGAATTTTTGGTGAAAAAGTTGACCTCGCGGTCAATGTTTTTTTCAGCAGAGGAGATAACTTGAAACGCCCGTATCTTGGGCAAGGAAGGAGTGAGAGAGCTCACATTTCAGACACAGCATCCAGGCTGCAATGGGATGAATTTGTGTTATTTTGGGGCAAATTGGGGAATATTGAATTTTTGGTGAAAATGTTGACCCCGCGGTCAATGTTTTTTTCAGCTGAGGAGAACTTGAAACGCCCATATCTTGGATAAGGAAGGAGTGAGAGAGCTCACATTTCAGACACAGCATCCAGGCTGCAATGGGATGAATTTGTGTTATTTTGGGGCAAATTGGGGAATATTGAATTTTTGGTGAAAATGTTGACCCCGCGGTCAATGTTTTTTTCAGCTGAGGAGAACTTGAAACGCCCATATCTTGGGCAAGGAAGGAGTGAGAGAGCTTAAATTTCAGACGCAGCATCCAGGCAGGAATGGCATCAATTTGTGTTATTTTGGGGCAAATTGCAGAATATTGAATTTTTGGTGAAAAAGTTGACCTCGCGGTCAATGTTTTTTTCAGCTGAGGAGATAACTTGAAACGCCCGTATCTTGGGCAAGGAAGGAGTGAGAGAGCTCACATTTCAGACACAGCATCCAGGCTGCAATGGGATGAATTTGTGTTATTTTGGGGCAAATTGGGGAATATTGAATTTTTGGTGAAAATGTTGACCCCGCGGTCAATGTTTTTTTCAGCTGAGGAGATAACTTGAAACGCCCGTATCTTGGGCAAGGAAGGAGTGAGAGAGCTCACATTTCAGACACAGCATCCAGGCTGCAATGGCTTCAATTTGTGTTATTTTGGGGCAAAGTGGGGAATATTGAATTTTTGGTGAAAATGTTGACCCCGCGGTCAATGTTTTTTTCAGCTGAGGAGATAACTTGAAACGCCCGTATCTTGGGCAAGGAAGGAGTGAGAGAGCTCACATTTCAGACACAGCATCCAGGCTGCAATGGCTTCAATTTGTGTTATTTTGGGGCAAATTGGGGAATATTGTTTTTTTGGTGAAAAAGTTGACCCCGCGGTCAATGTTTTTTTCAGCTGAGGAGAACTTGAAACGCCCATATCTTGGATAAGGAAGGAGTGAGAGAGCTCACATTTCAAACACAGCATCCAGGCTGCAATGGGATGAATTTGTGTTATTTTGGGGCAAATTGGGGAATATTGAATTTTTGGTGAAAATGTTGACCCCGCGGTCAATGTTTTTTTCAGCTGAGGAGAACTTGAAACGCCCATATCTTGGGCAAGGAAGGAGTGAGAGAGCTTAAATTTCAGACGCAGCATCCAGGCAGGAATGGCATCAATTTGTGTTATTTTGGGGCAAATTGGGGAATATTGAATTTTTGGTGAAAAAGTTGACCTCGCGGTCAATGTTTTTTTCAGCTGAGGAGAACTTGAAACGCCCATATCTTGGATAAGGAAGGAGTGAGAGAGCTCACATTTCAGACACAGCATCCAGGCTGCAATGGGATGAATTTGTGTTATTTTGGGGCAAAGTGGGGAATATTGAATTTTTGGTGAAAAAGTTGACCCCGCGGTCAACGTGTTTTTTCAACTGGAGAAAACTTGAAACGCCCATATCTTGGATAAGGAAGGAGTGAGAGAGCTCACATTTCAGACACAGCATCCAGGCTGCAATGGGATGAATTTGTGTTATTTTGGGGCAAAGTGGGGAATATTGAATTTTTGGTGAAAAAGTTGACCCCCCGGTCAACGTGTTTTTTCAACTGGAGAAAACTTGAAACGCCCATATCTTGGATAAGGAAGGAGTGAGAGAGCACACATTTCAGACACAGCATCCAGGCTGCAATGGCTTCAATTTGTGTTATTTTGGGGCAAATTGGGGAATATTGAATTTTTGGTGAAAATGTTGACCCCGCGGTCAATGTTTTTTTCAGCTGAGGAGATAACTTGAAACGCCCATATCTTGGGCAAGGAAGGAGTGAGAGAGCTCACATTTCAGACGCAGCATCCAGGCAGGAATGGCATCAATTTGTGTTATTTTGGGGCAAATTGGGGAATATTGTTTTTTTGGTGAAAAAGTTGACCCCTCGGTCAATGTTTTTTTCAGCTGAGGAGAACTTGAAACGCCCATATCTTGGATAAGGAAGGAGTGAGAGAGCTCACATTTCAGACGCAGCATCCAGGCTGCAATGGCTTCAATTTGTGTTATTTTGGGGCAAAGTGGGGAATATTGAATTTTTGGTGAAAATGTTGACCCCGCGGTCAATGTTTTTTTCAGCTGAGGAGAACTTGAAACGCCCATATCTTGGATAAGGAAGGAGTGAGAGAGCTCACATTTCAGACACAGCATCCAGGCTGCAATGGGATGAATTTGTGTTATTTTGGGGCAAATTGGGGAATATTGAATTTTTGGTGAAAATGTTGACCCCGCGGTCAATGTTTTTTTCAGCTGAGGAGAACTTGAAACGCCCATATCTTGGGCAAGGAAGGAGTGAGAGGGCTTAAATTTCAGACGCAGCATCCAGGCAGGAATGGCATCAATTTGTGTTATTTTGGGGCAAATTGGGGAATATTGAATTTTTGGTGAAAAAGTTGACCTCGCGGTCAATGTTTTTTTCAGCTGAGGAGATAACTTGAAACGCCCGTGTCTTGGGCAAGGAAGGAGTGAGAGAGCTCACATTTCAGACACAGCATCCAGGCTGCAATGGCTTCAATTTGTGTTATTTTGGGGCAAATTGGGGAATATTGAATGTTTTGGTGAAAATGTTGACCCCGCGGTCAACGTGTTTTTTCAACTGGAGAAAACTTGAAACGCCCATATCTTGGACAAGGAAGGAGTGAGAGAGCTCACATTTCAGACACAGCATCCAGGCTGCAATGGCTTCAATTTGTGTTATTTTGGGGCAAATTGGGGAATATTGAATTTTTGGTGAAAATGTTGACCCCGCGGTCAACGTGTTTTTTCAACTGGAGAAAACTTGAAACGCCCATATCTTGGATAAGGAAGGAGTGAGAGAGCTCACATTTCAGACACAGCATCCAGGCTGCAATGGCTTCAATTTGTGTTATTTTGGGGCAAATTGGGGAATATTGAATTTTTGGTGAAAATGTTGACCCCGCGGTCAACGTGTTTTTTCAACTGGAGAAAACTTGAAACGCCCATATCTTGGGCAAGGAAGGAGTTAGAGTGTTCAAATTTTTAGACGCAGCATCCAGGCTGCAATGGCTTCAATTTGTGTTATTTTGGGGCAAAGTGGGGAACATTGTTTTTTTGGTGAAAAAGTTGACCCCGCGGTCAATGTTTTTTTCAGCTGAGGAGAACTTGAAACGCCCATATCTTGGATAAGGAAGGAGTGAGAGAGCTCACATTTCAGACACAGCATCCAGGCTGCAATGGGATGAATTTGTGTTATTTTGGGGCAAATTGGGGAATATTGAATTTTTGGTGAAAATGTTGACCCCGCGGTCAACGCGTTTTTTCAACTGGAGAAAACTTGAAACGCCCATATCTTGGACAAGGAAGGAGTGAGAGAGCTCACATTTCAGACACAGCATCCAGGCTGCAATGGCTTCAATTTGTGTTATTTTGGGGCAAATTGGGGAATATTGAATTTTTGGTGAAAATGTTGACCCCGCGGTCAACGTGTTTTTTCAACTGGAGAAAACTTGAAACGCCCATATCTTGGATAAGGAAGGAGTGAGAGAGCTCACATTTCAGACACAGCATCCAGGCTGCAATGGCTTCAATTTGTGTTATTTTGGGGCAAAGTGGGGAATATTGAATTTTTGGTGAAAATGTTGACCCCGCGGTCAACGTATTTTTTCAACTGGAGAAAATTTGAAACGCCCATATCTTGGATAAGGAAGGAGTGAGAGAGCTCACATTTCAGACACAGCATCCAGGCTGCAATGGCTTCAATTTGTGTTATTTGGGGGCAAATTGGGGAATATTGAATTTTTGGTGAAAATGTTGACCACGCGGTCAATGTTTTTTTCAGCTGAGGAGAACTTGAAACGCCCATATCTTGGGCAAGGAAGGAGTAAGAGTGTTCAAATTTTTAGACGCAGCATCCAGGCTGCAATGGCTTCAATTTGTGTTATTTTGGGGCAAATTGGGGAATATTGTTTTTTTGGTGAAAAAGTTGACCCCGCGGTCAATGTTTTTTTCAGCTGAGGAGAACTTGAAACGCTCATATCTTGGATAAGGAAGGAGTGAGAGAGCTCACATTTCAGACACAGCATCCAGGCTGCAATGGCTTCAATTTGTGTTATTTTGGGGCAAATTGGGGAATATTGAATTTTTGGTGAAAATGTTGACCCCGCGGTCAACGTATTTTTTCAACTGGAGAAAATTTGAAACGCCCATATCTTGGATAAGGAAGGAGTGAGAGAGCTCACATTTCAGACACAGCATCCAGGCTGCAATGGCTTCAATTTGTGTTATTTGGGGGCAAATTGGGGAACATTGAATTTTTGGTGAAAAAGTTGACCACGCGGTCAATGTTTTTTTCAGCTGAGGAGAACTTGAAACGCCCATATCTTGGGCAAGGAAGGAGTTAGAGTGTTCAAATTTTTAGACGCAGCATCCAGGCTGCAATGGCTTCAATTTGTGTTATTTCGGGGCAAAGTGGGGAATATTGAATTTTTGGTGAAAATGTTGACCCCGCGGTCAATGTTTTTTTCAGCTGAGGAGAACTTGAAACGCCCATATCTTGGGCATGGAAGGAGTTAGAGAGCTCACATTTCAGACACAGCATCCAGGCTGCAATGGCTTCAATTTGTGTTATTTCGGGGCAAATTGGGGAATATTGAATTTTTGGTGAAAATGTTGACCCCGCGGTCAACTTGTTTTTTCAACTGGAGAAAACTTGAAACGCCCATATCTTGGATAAGGAAGGAGTGAGAGAGGTCACATTTCAGACACAGCATCCAGGCTGCAATGGGATGAATTTGTGTTATTTTGGGGCAAATTGGGGAATATTGAATTTTTGGTGAAAATGTTGACCCCGCGGTCAATGTTTTTTTCAGCTGAGGAGAACTTGAAACGCCCATATCTTGGGCAAGGAAGGAGTGAGAGGGCTTAAATTTCAGACGCAGCATCCAGGCAGGAATGGCATCAATTTTTGTTATTTTGGGGCAAATTGGGGAATATTGAATTTTTGGTGAAAAAGTTGACCTCGCGGTCAATGTTTTTTTCAGCAGAGGAGATAACTTGAAACGCCCGTATCTTGGGCAAGGAAGGAGTTAGAGTGTTCAAATTTTTAGACGCAGCATCCAGGCTGCAATGGATTCAATTTGTGTCATTTTGTGGCAAATTGGGGAATATTGAATTTTTTGTGAAAATGTTGACCCCGCGGTCAATGTTTTTTTCAGCTGAGGAGAACTTGAAACGCCCATATCTTGGGCAAGGAAGGAGTTAGAGAGCTCACATTTCAGACACAGCATCCAGGCTGCAATGGCTTCAATTTGTGTTATTTCGGGGCAAATTGGGGAATATTGAATTTTTGGTGAAAATGTTGACCCCGCGGTCAACTTGTTTTTTCAACTGGAGAAAACTTGAAACGCCCATATCTTGGATAAGGAAGGAGTGAGAGAGCTCACATTTCAGACGCAGCATCCAGGCTGCAATGGCTTCAATTTGTGTTATTTTGGGGCAAAGTGGGGAATATTGAATTTTTGGTGAAAATGTTGACCCCGCGGTCAATGTTTTTTTCAGCTGAGGAGAACTTGAAACGCCCATATCTTGGATAAGGAAGGAGTGAGAGAGCTCACATTTCAGACACAGCATCCAGGCTGCAATGGGATGAATTTGTGTTATTTTGGGGCAAATTGGGGAATATTGAATTTTTGGTGAAAATGTTGACCCCGCGGTCAATGTTTTTTTCAGCTGAGGAGAACTTGAAACGCCCATATCTTGGGCAAGGAAGGAGTGAGAGGGCTTAAATTTCAGACGCAGCATCCAGGCAGGAATGGCATCAATTTGTGTTATTTTGGGGCAAATTGGGGAATATTGAATTTTTGGTGAAAAAGTTGACCTCGCGGTCAATGTTTTTTTCAGCTGAGGAGATAACTTGAAACGCCCGTGTCTTGGGCAAGGAAGGAGTGAGAGAGCTCACATTTCAGACACAGCATCCAGGCTGCAATGGCTTCAATTTGTGTTATTTTGGGGCAAAGTGGGGAATATTGAATGTTTTGGTGAAAATGTTGACCCCGCGGTCAACGTGTTTTTTCAACTGGAGAAAACTTGAAACGCCCATATCTTGGATAAGGAAGGAGTGAGAGAGCTCACATTTCAGACACAGCATCCAGGCTGCAATGGCTTCAATTTGTGTTATTTTGGGGCAAATTGGGGAACATTGAATTTTTGGTGAAAATGTTGACCCCGCGGTCAATGTTTTTTTCAGCTGAGGAGAACTTGAAACGCCCATATCTTGGATAAGGAAGGAGTGAGAGAGCTCACATTTCAGACACAGCATCCAGGCTGCAATGGCTTCAATTTGTGTTATTTTGGGGCAAATTGGGGAATATTGAATTTTTGGTGAAAATGTTGACCCCGCGGTCAACGTGTTTTTTCAACTGGAGAAAACTTGAAACGCCCATATCTTGGACAAGGAAGGAGTGAGAGAGCTCACATTTCAGACACAGCATCCAGGCTGCAATGGCTTCAATTTGTGTTATTTTGGGGCAAATTGGGGAATATTGAATTTTTGGTGAAAATGTTGACCCCGCGGTCAACGTGTTTTTTCAACTGGAGAAAACTTGAAACGCCCATATCTTGGATAAGGAAGGAGTGAGAGAGCTCACATTTCAGACACAGCATCCAGGCTGCAATGGCTTCAATTTGTGTTATTTTGGGGCAAATTGGGGAATATTGAATTTTTGGTGAAAATGTTGACCCCGCGGTCAATGTTTTTTTCAGCTGAGGAGAACTTGAAACGCCCATATCTTGGATAAGGAAGGAGTGAGAGAGCTCACATTTCAGACACAGCATCCAGGCTGCAATGGCTTCAATTTGTGTTATTTTGGGGCAAATTGGGGAATACTGAATTTTTGGTGAAAATGTTGACCCCGCGGTCAACGTATTTTTTCAACTGGAGAAAATTTGAAACGCCCATATCTTGGATAAGGAAGGAGTGAGAGAGCTCACATTTCAGACACAGCATCCAGGCTGCAATGGCTTCAATTTGTGTTATTTGGGGGCAAATTGGGGAATATTGAATTTTTGGTGAAAATGTTGACCACGCGGTCAATGTTTTTTTCAGCTGAGGAGAACTTGAAACGCCCATATCTTGGGCAAGGAAGGAGTAAGAGTGTTCAAATTTTTAGACGCAGCATCCAGGCTGCAATGGCTTCAATTTGTGTTATTTTGGGGCAAATTGGGGAATATTGTTTTTTTGGTGAAAAAGTTGACCCCGCGGTCAATGTTTTTTTCAGCTGAGGAGAACTTGAAACGCTCATATCTTGGATAAGGAAGGAGTGAGAGAGCTCACATTTCAGACACAGCATCCAGGCTGCAATGGCTTCAATTTGTGTTATTTTGGGGCAAATTGGGGAATATTGAATTTTTGGTGAAAATGTTGACCCCGCGGTCAACGTGTTTTTTCAACTGGAGAAAACTTGAAACGCCCATATCTTGGGCAAGGAAGGAGTTAGAGTGTTCAAATTTTTAGACGCAGCATCCAGGCTGCAATGGCTTCAATTTGTGTTATTTTGGGGCAAAGTGGGGAACATTGTTTTTTTGGTGAAAAAGTTGACCCCGCGGTCAATGTTTTTTTCAGCTGAGGAGAACTTGAAACGCCCATATCTTGGATAAGGAAGGAGTGAGAGAGCTCACATTTCAGACACAGCATCCAGGCTGCAATGGGATGAATTTGTGTTATTTTGGGGCAAATTGGGGAATATTGAATTTTTGGTGAAAATGTTGACCCCGCGGTCAACGCGTTTTTTCAACTGGAGAAAACTTGAAACGCCCATATCTTGGACAAGGAAGGAGTGAGAGAGCTCACATTTCAGACACAGCATCCAGGCTGCAATGGCTTCAATTTGTGTTATTTTGGGGCAAATTGGGGAATATTGAATTTTTGGTGAAAATGTTGACCCCGCGGTCAACGTGTTTTTTCAACTGGAGAAAACTTGAAACGCCCATATCTTGGATAAGGAAGGAGTGAGAGAGCTCACATTTCAGACACAGCATCCAGGCTGCAATGGCTTCAATTTGTGTTATTTTGGGGCAAATTGGGGAATATTGAATTTTTGGTGAAAATGTTGACCCCGCGGTCAACGTGTTTTTTCAACTGGAGAAAACTTGAAACGCCCATATCTTGGACAAGGAAGGAGTGAGAGTGTTCAAATTTTTAGACGCGGCATCCAGGCTGCAATGTCTTCAATTTGTGTTATTTTGGGGCAAATTGGGGAATATTGTTTTTTTGGTGAAAATGTTGACCCTGCGGTCAATGTTTTTTTCAGCTGAGGAGAACTTGAAACGCCCATATCTTGGGCAAGGAAGGAGTGAGAGAGCTTAAATTTCAGACGCAGCATCCAGGCTGCAATGGCTTCAATTTGTGTTATTTCGGGGCAAAGTGGGGAATATTGAATTTTTGGTGAAAATGTTGACCCCGCGGTCAATGTTTTTTTCAGCTGAGGAGAACTTGAAACGCCCATATCTTGGATAAGGAAGGAGTGAGAGAGCTCACATTTCAGACACAGCATCCAGGCTGCAATGGGATGAATTTGTGTTATTTTGGGGCAAATTGGGGAATATTGAATTTTTGGTGAAAATGTTGACCCCGCGGTCAATGTTTTTTTCAGCTGAGGAGAACTTGAAACGCCCATATCTTGGGCAAGGAAGGAGTGAGAGAGCTTAAATTTCAGACGCAGCATCCAGGCTGCAATGGCTTCAATTTGTGTTATTTTGGGGCAAAGTGGGGAATATTGAATTTTTGGTGAAAAAGTTGACCCCGCGGTCAACGTGTTTTTTCAACTGGAGAAAACTTGAAACGCCCATATCTTGGATAAGGAAGGAGTGAGAGAGCTCACATTTCAGACACAGCATCCAGGCTGCAATGGCTTCAATTTGTGTTATTTTGGGGCAAAGTGGGGAATATTGAATTTTTGGTGAAAATGTTGACCCCGCGGTCAATGTTTTTTTCAGCTGAGGAGAACTTGAAACGCCCATATCTTGGGCAAGGAAGGAGTGAGAGAGCTTAAATTTCAGACGCAGCATCCAGGCTGCAATGGCTTCAATTTGTGTTATTTTGGGGCAAAGTGGGGAATATTGAATTTTTGGTGAAAAAGTTGACCCCGCGGTCAACGTGTTTTTTCAACTGGAGAAAACTTGAAACGCCCATATCTTGGATAAGGAAGGAGTGAGAGAGCTCACATTTCAGACACAGCATCCAGGCTGCAATGGCTTCAATTTGTGTTATTTTGGGGCAAAGTGGGGAATATTGAATTTTTGGTGAAAATGTTGACCCCGCGGTCAATGTTTTTTTCAGCTGAGGAGAACTTGAAACGCCCATATCTTGGGCAAGGAAGGAGTGAGAGAGCTTAAATTTCAGACGCAGCATCCAGGCTGCAATGGCTTCAATTTGTGTTATTTTGGGGCAAAGTGGGGAATATTGAATTTTTGGTGAAAAAGTTGACCCCGCGGTCAACGTGTTTTTTCAACTGGAGAAAACTTGAAACGCCCATATCTTGGATAAGGAAGGAGTGAGAGAGCTCACATTTCAGACACAGCATCCAGGCTGCAATGGCTTCAATTTGTGTTATTTTGGGGCAAAGTGGGGAATATTGAATTTTTGGTGAAAATGTTGACCCCGCGGTCAATGTTTTTTTCAGCTGAGGAGAACTTGAAACGCCCATATCTTGGATAAGGAAGGAGTGAGAGAGCTCACATTTCAGACACAGCATCCAGGCTGCAATGGCTTCAATTTGTGTTATTTTGGGGCAAATTGGGGAATATTGAATTTTTGGTGAAAATGTTGACCCCGCGGTCAATGTTTTTTTCAGCTGAGGAGAACTTGAAACGCCCATATCTTGGGCAAGGAAGGAGTGAGAGAGCTTAAATTTCAGACGCAGCATCCAGGCTGCAATGGGATGAATTTGTGTTATTTTGGGGCAAATTGGGGAATATTGAATTTTTGGTGAAAAAGTTGACCTCGCGGTCAATGTTTTTTTCAGCAGAGGAGATAACTTGAAACGCCCGTATCTTGGGCAAGGAAGGAGTTAGAGTGTTAAAATTTTTAGACGCAGCATCCAGGCTGCAATGGCTTCAATTTGTGTCATTTTGGGGCAAATTGGGGAATATTGAATTTTTTGTGAAAAAGTTGACCCCGCGGTCAATGTTTTTTTCAGCTGAGGAGAACTTGAAACGCCCATATCTTGGATAAGGAAGGAGTGAGAGAGCTCACATTTCAGACACAGCATCCAGGCTGCAATGGCTTCAATTTGTGTTATTTTGGGGCAAAGTGGGGAATATTGAATTTTTGGTGAAAAAGTTGACCCCGCGGTCAATGTTTTTTTCAGCTGAGGAGAACTTGAAACGCCCATATCTTGGGCAAGGAAGGAGTGAGAGAGCTTAAATTTCAGACGCAGCATCCAGGCAGGAATGGCATCAATTTGTGTTATTTTGGGGCAAATTGGGGAATATTGAATTTTTGGTGAAAAAGTTGACCTCGCGGTCAATGTTTTTTTCAGCTGAGGAGATAACTTGAAACGGCCGTATCTTGGGCAAGGAAGGAGTTAGAGTGTTAAAATTTTTAGACGCAGCATCCAGGCTGCAATGGCTTCAATTTGTGTTATTTTTGGGCAAAGTGGGGAATATTGAATTTTTGGTGAAAATGTTGACCCCGCGGTCAATGTTTTTTTCAGCTGAGGAGAACTTGAAACGCCCATATCTTGGATAAGGAAGGAGTGAGAGAGCTCACATTTCAGACACAGCATCCAGGCTGCAATGGGATGAATTTGTGTTATTTTGGGGCAAATTGGGGAATATTGAATTTTTGGTGAAAATGTTGACCCCGCGGTCAATGTTTTTTTCAGCTGAGGAGAACTTCAAACGCCCATATCTTGGGCAAGGAAGGAGTGAGAGAGCTTAAATTTCAGACGCAGCATCCAGGCTGCAATGGGATGAATTTGTGTTATTTTGGGGCAAATTGGGGAATATTGAATTTTTGGTGAAAAAGTTGACCTCGCGGTCAATGTTTTTTTCAGCAGAGGAGATAACTTGAAACGCCCGTATCTTGGGCAAGGAAGGAGTGAGAGAGCTCACATTTCAGACACAGCATCCAGGCTGCAATGGGATGAATTTGTGTTATTTTGGGGCAAATTGGGGAATATTGAATTTTTGGTGAAAATGTTGACCCCGCGGTCAATGTTTTTTTCAGCTGAGGAGAACTTGAAACGCCCATATCTTGGATAAGGAAGGAGTGAGAGAGCTCACATTTCAGACACAGCATCCAGGCTGCAATGGGATGAATTTGTGTTATTTTGGGGCAAATTGGGGAATATTGAATTTTTGGTGAAAATGTTGACCCCGCGGTCAATGTTTTTTTCAGCTGAGGAGAACTTGAAACGCCCATATCTTGGGCAAGGAAGGAGTGAGAGAGCTTAAATTTCAGACGCAGCATCCAGGCAGGAATGGCATCAATTTGTGTTATTTTGGGGCAAATTGCAGAATATTGAATTTTTGGTGAAAAAGTTGACCTCGCGGTCAATGTTTTTTTCAGCTGAGGAGATAACTTGAAACGCCCGTATCTTGGGCAAGGAAGGAGTGAGAGAGCTCACATTTCAGACACAGCATCCAGGCTGCAATGGGATGAATTTGTGTTATTTTGGGGCAAATTGGGGAATATTGAATTTTTGGTGAAAATGTTGACCCCGCGGTCAATGTTTTTTTCAGCTGAGGAGATAACTTGAAACGCCCGTATCTTGGGCAAGGAAGGAGTGAGAGAGCTCACATTTCAGACACAGCATCCAGGCTGCAATGGCTTCAATTTGTGTTATTTTGGGGCAAAGTGGGGAATATTGAATTTTTGGTGAAAATGTTGACCCCGCGGTCAATGTTTTTTTCAGCTGAGGAGATAACTTGAAACGCCCGTATCTTGGGCAAGGAAGGAGTGAGAGAGCTCACATTTCAGACACAGCATCCAGGCTGCAATGGCTTCAATTTGTGTTATTTTGGGGCAAATTGGGGAATATTGTTTTTTTGGTGAAAAAGTTGACCCCGCGGTCAATGTTTTTTTCAGCTGAGGAGAACTTGAAACGCCCATATCTTGGATAAGGAAGGAGTGAGAGAGCTCACATTTCAAACACAGCATCCAGGCTGCAATGGGATGAATTTGTGTTATTTTGGGGCAAATTGGGGAATATTGAATTTTTGGTGAAAATGTTGACCCCGCGGTCAATGTTTTTTTCAGCTGAGGAGAACTTGAAACGCCCATATCTTGGGCAAGGAAGGAGTGAGAGAGCTTAAATTTCAGACGCAGCATCCAGGCAGGAATGGCATCAATTTGTGTTATTTTGGGGCAAATTGGGGAATATTGAATTTTTGGTGAAAAAGTTGACCTCGCGGTCAATGTTTTTTTCAGCTGAGGAGAACTTGAAACGCCCATATCTTGGATAAGGAAGGAGTGAGAGAGCTCACATTTCAGACACAGCATCCAGGCTGCAATGGGATGAATTTGTGTTATTTTGGGGCAAAGTGGGGAATATTGAATTTTTGGTGAAAAAGTTGACCCCGCGGTCAACGTGTTTTTTCAACTGGAGAAAACTTGAAACGCCCATATCTTGGATAAGGAAGGAGTGAGAGAGCTCACATTTCAGACACAGCATCCAGGCTGCAATGGGATGAATTTGTGTTATTTTGGGGCAAAGTGGGGAATATTGAATTTTTGGTGAAAAAGTTGACCCCCCGGTCAACGTGTTTTTTCAACTGGAGAAAACTTGAAACGCCCATATCTTGGATAAGGAAGGAGTGAGAGAGCACACATTTCAGACACAGCATCCAGGCTGCAATGGCTTCAATTTGTGTTATTTTGGGGCAAATTGGGGAATATTGAATTTTTGGTGAAAATGTTGACCCCGCGGTCAATGTTTTTTTCAGCTGAGGAGATAACTTGAAACGCCCATATCTTGGGCAAGGAAGGAGTGAGAGAGCTCACATTTCAGACGCAGCATCCAGGCAGGAATGGCATCAATTTGTGTTATTTTGGGGCAAATTGGGGAATATTGTTTTTTTGGTGAAAAAGTTGACCCCTCGGTCAATGTTTTTTTCAGCTGAGGAGAACTTGAAACGCCCATATCTTGGATAAGGAAGGAGTGAGAGAGCTCACATTTCAAACACAGCATCCAGGCTGCAATGGCTTCAATTTGTGTTATTTTGGGGCAAAGTGGAGAATATTGAATTTTTGGTGAAAATGTTGACCCCGCGGTCAACGTGTTTTTTCAACTGCAGAAAACTTGAAACGCCCATATCTTGGATAAGGAAGGAGTTAGAGTGTTCAAATTTTTAGACGCAGCATCCAGGCTGCAATGGCTTCAATTTGTGTTATTTTGGGGCAAATTGGGGAATATTGAATTTTTGGTGAAAATGTTGACCCCGCGGTCAATGTTTTTTTCAGCTGAGGAGAACTTGAAACGCCCAGATCTTGGGCAAGGAAGGAGTTAGAGAGCTCACATTTCAGACACAGCATCCAGGCTGCAATGGCTTCAATTTGTGTTATTTCGGGGCAAATTGGGGAATATTGAATTTTTGGTGAAAATGTTGACCCCGCGGTCAACTTGTTTTTTCAACTGGAGAAAACTTGAAACGCCCATATCTTGGATAAGGAAGGAGTGAGAGAGCTCACATTTCAGACGCAGCATCCAGGCTGCAATGGCTTCAATTTGTGTTATTTTGGGGCAAAGTGGGGAATATTGAATTTTTGGTGAAAATGTTGACCCCGCGGTCAATGTTTTTTTCAGCTGAGGAGAACTTGAAACGCCCATATCTTGGATAAGGAAGGAGTGAGAGAGCTCACATTTCAGACACAGCATCCAGGCTGCAATGGCTTCAATTTGTGTTATTTTGGGGCAAATTGGGGAATATTGAATGTTTTGGTGAAAATGTTGACCCCGCGGTCAACGTGTTTTTTCAACTGGAGAAAACTTGAAACGCCCATATCTTGGACAAGGAAGGAGTGAGAGAGCTCACATTTCAGACACAGCATCCAGGCTGCAATGGCTTCAATTTGTGTTATTTTGGGGCAAATTGGGGAATATTGAATTTTTGGTGAAAATGTTGACCCCGCGGTCAACGTGTTTTTTCAACTGGAGAAAACTTGAAACGCCCATATCTTGGATAAGGAAGGAGTGAGAGAGCTCACATTTCAGACACAGCATCCAGGCTGCAATGGGATGAATTTGTGTTATTTTGGGGCAAATTGGGGAATATTGAATTTTTGGTGAAAATGTTGACCCCGCGGTCAACGCGTTTTTTCAACTGGAGAAAACTTGAAACGCCCATATCTTGGACAAGGAAGGAGTGAGAGAGCTCACATTTCAGACACAGCATCCAGGCTGCAATGGCTTCAATTTGTGTTATTTTGGGGCAAATTGGGGAATATTGAATTTTTGGTGAAAATGTTGACCCCGCGGTCAACGTGTTTTTTCAACTGGAGAAAACTTGAAACGCCCATATCTTGGATAAGGAAGGAGTGAGAGAGCTCACATTTCAGACACAGCATCCAGGCTGCAATGGCTTCAATTTGTGTTATTTTGGGGCAAATTGGGGAATATTGAATTTTTGGTGAAAATGTTGACCCCGCGGTCAACGTGTTTTTTCAACTGGAGAAAACTTGAAACGCCCATATCTTGGACAAGGAAGGAGTGAGAGTGTTCAAATTTTTAGACGCGGCATCCAGGCTGCAATGTCTTCAATTTGTGTTATTTTGGGGCAAATTGGGGAATATTGTTTTTTTGGTGAAAAAGTTGACCCCGCGGTCAATGTTTTTTTCAGCTGAGGAGATAACTTGAAACGCCCATATCTTGGGCAAGGAAGGAGTGAGAGAGCTCACATTTCAGACACAGCATCCAGGCTGCAATGGCTTCAATTTGTGTTATTTGGGGGCAAATTGGGGAACATTGAATTTTTGGTGAAAATGTTGACCCTGCGGTCAATGTTTTTTTCAGCTGAGGAGAACTTGAAACGCCCATATCTTGGATAAGGAAGGAGTGAGAGAGCTTAAATTTCAGACACAGCATCCAGGCTGCAATGGCTTCAATTTGTGTTATTTTGGGGCAAATTGGGGAATATTGAATTTTTGGTGAAAATGTTGACCCCGCGGTCAACGTGTTTTTTCAACTGGAGAAAACTTGAAACGCCCATATCTTGGGCAAGGAAGGAGTTAGAGTGTTCAAATTTTTAGACGCGGCATCCAGGCTGCAATGTCTTCAATTTGTGTTATTTTGGGGCAAATTGGGGAATATTGTTTTTTTGGTGAAAAAGTTGACCCCGCGGTCAATGTTTTTTTCAGCTGAGGAGATAACTTGAAACGCCCATATCTTGGGCAAGGAAGGAGTGAGAGAGCTCACATTTCAGACACAGCATCCAGGCTGCAATGGCTTCAATTTGTGTTATTTTGGGGCAAAGTGGGGAATATTGAATTTTTGGTGAAAATGTTGACCCTGCGGTCAATGTTTTTTTCAGCTGAGGAGAACTTGAAACGCCCATATCTTGGGCAAGGAAGGAGTGAGAGAGCTTAAATTTCAGACGCAGCATCCAGGCTGCAATGGCTTCAATTTGTGTTATTTCGGGGCAAAGTGGGGAATATTGAATTTTTGGTGAAAATGTTGACCCCGCGGTCAATGTTTTTTTCAGCTGAGGAGAACTTGAAACGCCCATATCTTGGATAAGGAAGGAGTGAGAGAGCTCACATTTCAGACACAGCATCCAGGCTGCAATGGGATGAATTTGTGTTATTTTGGGGCAAATTGGGGAATATTGAATTTTTGGTGAAAATGTTGACCCCGCGGTCAATGTTTTTTTCAGCTGAGGAGAACTTGAAACGCCCATATCTTGGGCAAGGAAGGAGTGAGAGAGCTTAAATTTCAGACGCAGCATCCAGGCTGCAATGGCTTCAATTTGTGTTATTTTGGGGCAAAGTGGGGAATATTGAATTTTTGGTGAAAAAGTTGACCCCGCGGTCAACGTGTTTTTTCAACTGGAGAAAACTTGAAACGCCCATATCTTGGATAAGGAAGGAGTGAGAGAGCTCACATTTCAGACACAGCATCCAGGCTGCAATGGCTTCAATTTGTGTTATTTTGGGGCAAAGTGGGGAATATTGAATTTTTGGTGAAAATGTTGACCCCGCGGTCAATGTTTTTTTCAGCTGAGGAGAACTTGAAACGCCCATATCTTGGGCAAGGAAGGAGTGAGAGAGCTTAAATTTCAGACGCAGCATCCAGGCTGCAATGGCTTCAATTTGTGTTATTTTGGGGCAAAGTGGGGAATATTGAATTTTTGGTGAAAAAGTTGACCCCGCGGTCAACGTGTTTTTTCAACTGGAGAAAACTTGAAACGCCCATATCTTGGATAAGGAAGGAGTGAGAGAGCTCACATTTCAGACACAGCATCCAGGCTGCAATGGCTTCAATTTGTGTTATTTTGGGGCAAAGTGGGGAATATTGAATTTTTGGTGAAAATGTTGACCCCGCGGTCAATGTTTTTTTCAGCTGAGGAGAACTTGAAACGCCCATATCTTGGATAAGGAAGGAGTGAGAGAGCTCACATTTCAGACACAGCATCCAGGCTGCAATGGCTTCAATTTGTGTTATTTTGGGGCAAATTGGGGAATATTGAATTTTTGGTGAAAATGTTGACCCCGCGGTCAACGTGTTTTTTCAACTGGAGAAAACTTGAAACGCCCATATCTTGGACAAGGAAGGAGTGAGAGAGCTCACATTTCAGACACAGCATCCAGGCTGCAATGGCTTAAATTTGTGTTATTTTGGGGCAAATTGGGGAATATTGAATTTTTGGTGAAAATGTTGACCCCGCGGTCAACGTGTTTTTTCAACTGGAGAAAACTTGAAACGCCCATATCTTGGAAAAGGAAGGAGTGAGAGAGCTCACATTTCAGACGCAGCATCCAGGCAGGAATGGCATCAATTTGTGTTATTTTGGGGCAAATTGGGGAATATTGAATTTTTGGTGAAAATGTTGACCCCGCGGTCAATGTTTTTTTCAGCTGAGGAGAACTTGAAACGCCCATATCTTGGGCAAGGAAGGAGTGAGAGAGCTTAAATTTCAGACGCAGCATCCAGGCTGCAATGGGATGAATTTGTGTTATTTTGGGGCAAATTGGGGAATATTGAATTTTTGGTGAAAAAGTTGACCTCGCGGTCAATGTTTTTTTCAGCAGAGGAGATAACTTGAAACGCCCGTATCTTGGGCAAGGAAGGAGTTAGAGTGTTAAAATTTTTAGACGCAGCATCCAGGCTGCAATGGCTTCAATTTGTGTCATTTTGGGGCAAATTGGGGAATATTGAATTTTTTGTGAAAAAGTTGACCCCGCGGTCAATGTTTTTTTCAGCTGAGGAGAACTTGAAACGCCCATATCTTGGATAAGGAAGGAGTGAGAGAGCTCACATTTCAGACACAGCATCCAGGCTGCAATGGCTTCAATTTGTGTTATTTTGGGGCAAAGTGGGGAATATTGAATTTTTGGTGAAAAAGTTGACCCCGCGGTCAATGTTTTTTTCAGCTGAGGAGAACTTGAAACGCCCATATCTTGGGCAAGGAAGGAGTGAGAGAGCTTAAATTTCAGACGCAGCATCCAGGCAGGAATGGCATCAATTTGTGTTATTTTGGGGCAAATTGGGGAATATTGAATTTTTGGTGAAAATGTTGACCCCGCGGTCAATGTTTTTTTCAGCTGAGGAGAACTTGAAACGCCCATATCTTGGATAAGGAAGGAGTGAGAGAGCTCACATTTCAGACACAGCATCCAGGCTGCAATGGGATGAATTTGTGTTATTTTGGGGCAAATTGGGGAATATTGAATTTTTGGTGAAAATGTTGACCCCGCGGTCAATGTTTTTTTCAGCTGAGGAGAACTTGAAACGCCCATATCTTGGGCAAGGAAGGAGTGAGAGAGCTTAAATTTCAGACGCAGCATCCAGGCAGGAATGGCATCAATTTGTGTTATTTTGGGGCAAATTGCAGAATATTGAATTTTTGGTGAAAATGTTGACCCCGCGGTCAATGTTTTTTTCAGCTGAGGAGATAACTTGAAACGCCCGTATCTTGGGCAAGGAAGGAGTGAGAGAGCTCACATTTCAGACACAGCATCCAGGCTGCAATGGCTTCAATTTGTGTTATTTTGGGGCAAAGTGGGGAATATTGAATTTTTGGTGAAAATGTTGACCCCGCGGTCAATGTTTTTTTCAGCTGAGGAGATAACTTGAAACGCCCGTATCTTGGGCAAGGAAGGAGTGAGAGAGCTCACATTTCAGACACAGCATCCAGGCTGCAATGGCTTCAATTTGTGTTATTTTGGGGCAAAGTGGGGAATATTGAATTTTTGGTGAAAATGTTGACCCCGCGGTCAATGTTTTTTTCAGCTGAGGAGATAACTTGAAACGCCCGTATCTTGGGCAAGGAAGGAGTGAGAGAGCTCACATTTCAGACACAGCATCCAGGCTGCAATGCCTTCAATTTGTGTTATTTTGGGGCAAATTGGGGAATATTGTTTTTTTGGTGAAAAAGTTGACCCCGCGGTCAATGTTTTTTTCAGCTGAGGAGAACTTGAAACGCCCATATCTTGGATAAGGAAGGAGTGAGAGAGCTCACATTTCAAACACAGCATCCAGGCTGCAATGGGATGAATTTGTGTTATTTTGGGGCAAATTGGGGAATATTGAATTTTTGGTGAAAATGTTGACCCCGCGGTCAATGTTTTTTTCAGCTGAGGAGAACTTGAAACGCCCATATCTTGGGCAAGGAAGGAGTGAGAGAGCTTAAATTTCAGACGCAGCATCCAGGCAGGAATGGCATCAATTTGTGTTATTTTGGGGCAAATTGGGGAATATTGAATTTTTGGTGAAAAAGTTGACCTCGCGGTCAATGTTTTTTTCAGCTGAGGAGAACTTGAAACGCCCATATCTTGGATAAGGAAGGAGTGAGAGAGCTCACATTTCAGACACAGCATCCAGGCTGCAATGGGATGAATTTGTGTTATTTTGGGGCAAAGTGGGGAATATTGAATTTTTGGTGAAAAAGTTGACCCCGCGGTCAACGTGTTTTTTCAACTGGAGAAAACTTGAAACGCCCATATCTTGGATAAGGAAGGAGTGAGAGAGCTCACATTTCAGACACAGCATCCAGGCTGCAATGGGATGAATTTGTGTTATTTTGGGGCAAAGTGGGGAATATTGAATTTTTGGTGAAAAAGTTGACCCCCCGGTCAACGTGTTTTTTCAACTGGAGAAAACTTGAAACGCCCATATCTTGGATAAGGAAGGAGTGAGAGAGCACACATTTCAGACACAGCATCCAGGCTGCAATGGCTTCAATTTGTGTTATTTTGGGGCAAATTGGGGAATATTGAATTTTTGGTGAAAATGTTGACCCCGCGGTCAATGTTTTTTTCAGCTGAGGAGATAACTTGAAACGCCCATATCTTGGGCAAGGAAGGAGTGAGAGAGCTTAAATTTCAGACGCAGCATCCAGGCAGGAATGGCATCAATTTGTGTTATTTTGGGGCAAATTGGGGAATATTGTTTTTTTGGTGAAAAAGTTGACCCCTCGGTCAATGTTTTTTTCAGCTGAGGAGAACTTGAAACGCCCATATCTTGGATAAGGAAGGAGTGAGAGAGCTCACATTTCAAACACAGCATCCAGGCTGCAATGGCTTCAATTTGTGTTATTTTGGGGCAAAGTGGAGAATATTGAATTTTTGGTGAAAATGTTGACCCCGCGGTCAATGTTTTTTTCAGCTGAGGAGAACTTGAAACGCCCAGATCTTGGGCAAGGAAGGAGTGAGAGAGCTTAAATTTCAGACGCAGCATCCAGGCAGAAATGGCATCAATTTGTGTTATTTTGGGGCAAATTGGGGAATATTGAATTTTTGGTGAAAAAGTTGACCTCGCGGTCAATGTTTTTTTCAGCTGAGGAGATAACTTGAAACGCCCGCGTCTTGGGCAAGGAAGGAGTGAGAGAGCTCACATTTCAGACACAGCATCCAGGCTGCAATGGCTTCAATTTGTGTTATTTTGGGGCAAAGTGGGGAATATTGAATTTTTGGTGAAAATGTTGACCCCGCGGTCAATGTTTTTTTCAGCTGAGGAGAACTTGAAACGCCCATATCTTGGGCAAGGAAGGAGTGAGAGAGCTTAAATTTCAGACGCAGCATCCAGGCTGCAATGGCTTCAATTTGTGTTATTTTGGGGCAAATTGGGGAATATTGAATTTTTGGTGAAAAAGTTGACCTCGCGGTCAATGTTTTTTTCAGCTGAGGAGATAACTTGAAACGGCCGTATCTTGGGCAAGGAAGGAGTTAGAGTGTTAAAATTTTTAGACGCAGCATCCAGGCTGCAATGGCTTCAATTTGTGTTATTTTTGGGCAATGTGGGGAATATTGAATTTTTGGTGAAAATGTTGACCCCGCGGTCAATGTTTTTTTCAGCTGAGGAGAACTTGAAACGCCCATATCTTGGATAAGGAAGGAGTGAGAGAGCTCACATTTCAGACACAGCATCCAGGCTGCAATGGGATGAATTTGTGTTATTTTGGGGCAAATTGGGGAATATTGAATTTTTGGTGAAAATGTTGACCCCGCGGTCAATGTTTTTTTCAGCTGAGGAGAACTTCAAACGCCCATATCTTGGGCAAGGAAGGAGTGAGAGAGCTTAAATTTCAGACGCAGCATCCAGGCTGCAATGGGATGAATTTGTGTTATTTTGGGGCAAATTGGGGAATATTGAATTTTTGGTGAAAAAGTTGACCTCGCGGTCAATGTTTTTTTCAGCAGAGGAGATAACTTGAAACGCCCGTATCTTGGGCAAGGAAGGAGTGAGAGAGCTCACATTTCAGACACAGCATCCAGGCTGCAATGGGATGAATTTGTGTTATTTTGGGGCAAATTGGGGAATATTGAATTTTTGGTGAAAATGTTGACCCCGCGGTCAATGTTTTTTTCAGCTGAGGAGAACTTGAAACGCCCATATCTTGGATAAGGAAGGAGTGAGAGAGCTCACATTTCAGACACAGCATCCAGGCTGCAATGGGATGAATTTGTGTTATTTTGGGGCAAATTGGGGAATATTGAATTTTTGGTGAAAATGTTGACCCCGCGGTCAATGTTTTTTTCAGCTGAGGAGAACTTGAAACGCCCATATCTTGGGCAAGGAAGGAGTGAGAGAGCTTAAATTTCAGACGCAGCATCCAGGCAGGAATGGCATCAATTTGTGTTATTTTGGGGCAAATTGCAGAATATTGAATTTTTGGTGAAAAAGTTGACCTCGCGGTCAATGTTTTTTTCAGCTGAGGAGATAACTTGAAACGCCCGTATCTTGGGCAAGGAAGGAGTGAGAGAGCTCACATTTCAGACACAGCATCCAGGCTGCAATGGCTTCAATTTGTGTTATTTTGGGGCAAATTGGGGAATATTGTTTTTTTGGTGAAAAAGTTGACCCCGCGGTCAATGTTTTTTTCAGCTGAGGAGAACTTGAAACGCCCATATCTTGGATAAGGAAGGAGTGAGAGAGCTCACATTTCAAACACAGCATCCAGGCTGCAATGGGATGAATTTGTGTTATTTTGGGGCAAATTGGGGAATATTGAATTTTTGGTGAAAATGTTGACCCCGCGGTCAATGTTTTTTTCAGCTGAGGAGAACTTGAAACGCCCATATCTTGGGCAAGGAAGGAGTGAGAGAGCTTAAATTTCAGACGCAGCATCCAGGCAGGAATGGCATCAATTTGTGTTATTTTGGGGCAAATTGGGGAATATTGAATTTTTGGTGAAAAAGTTGACCTCGCGGTCAATGTTTTTTTCAGCTGAGGAGATAACTTGAAACGCCCGTGTCTTGGGCAAGGAAGGAGTGAGAGAGCTCACATTTCAGACACAGCATCCAGGCTGCAATGGCTTCAATTTGTGTTATTTTGGGGCAAAGTGGGGAATATTGAATTTTTGGTGAAAATGTTGACCCCGCGGTCAATGTTTTTTTCAGCTGAGGAGAACTTGAAACGCCCATATCTTGGGCAAGGAAGGAGTGAGAGAGCTTAAATTTCAGACGCAGCATCCAGGCTGCAATGGCTTCAATTTGTGTTATTTTGGGGCAAAGTGGGGAATATTGAATTTTTGGTGAAAAAGTTGACCCCGCGGTCAACGTGTTTTTTCAACTGGAGAAAACTTGAAACGCCCATATCTTGGGCAAGGAAGGAGTGAGAGAGCTTAAATTTCAGACGCAGCATCCAGGCAGGAATGGCATCAATTTGTGTTATTTTGGGGCAAATTGGGGAATATTGTTTTTTTGGTGAAAAAGTTGACCCCTCGGTCAATGTTTTTTTCAGCTGAGGAGAACTTGAAACGCCCATATCTTGGGCAAGGAAGGAGTGAGAGAGCTTAAATTTCAGACGCAGCATCCAGGCAGGAATGGCATCAATTTGTGTTATTTTGGGGCAAATTGGGGAATATTGAATTTTTGGTGAAAATGTTGACCCCGCGGTCAATGTTTTTTTCAGCTGAGGAGAACTTGAAACGCCCATATTTTGTTTAAGGAAGGAGTAAGAGTGTTCAAATTTTTAGACGCAGCATCCAGGCTGCAATGGCTTCAATTTGTGTTATTTTGGGGCAAATTGGGGAATATTGTTTTTTTGGTGAAAAAGTTGACCCCGCGGTCAATGTTTTTTTCAGCTGAGGAGAACTTGAAACGCCCATATCTTGGATAAGGAAGGAGTGAGAGAGCTCACATTTCAGACACAGCATCCAGGCTGCAATGGCTTCAATTTGTGTTATTTTGGGGCAAATTGGGGAATACTGAATTTTTGGTGAAAATGTTGACCCCGCGGTCAACGTATTTTTTCAACTGGAGAAAATTTGAAACGCCCATATCTTGGATAAGGAAGGAGTGAGAGAGCTCACATTTCAGACACAGCATCCAGGCTGCAATGGCTTCAATTTGTGTTATTTGGGGGCAAATTGGGGAATATTGAATTTTTGGTGAAAATGTTGACCACGCGGTCAATGTTTTTTTCAGCTGAGGAGAACTTGAAACGCCCATATCTTGGGCAAGGAAGGAGTAAGAGTGTTCAAATTTTTAGACGCAGCATCCAGGCTGCAATGGCTTCAATTTGTGTTATTTTGGGGCAAATTGGGGAATATTGTTTTTTTGGTGAAAAAGTTGACCCCGCGGTCAATGTTTTTTTCAGCTGAGGAGAACTTGAAACGCTCATATCTTGGATAAGGAAGGAGTGAGAGAGCTCACATTTCAGACACAGCATCCAGGCTGCAATGGCTTCAATTTGTGTTATTTTGGGGCAAATTGGGGAATATTGAATTTTTGGTGAAAATGTTGACCCCGCGGTCAACGTATTTTTTCAACTGGAGAAAATTTGAAACGCCCATATCTTGGATAAGGAAGGAGTGAGAGAGCTCACATTTCAGACACAGCATCCAGGCTGCAATGGCTTCAATTTGTGTTATTTGGGGGCAAATTGGGGAACATTGAATTTTTGGTGAAAAAGTTGACCACGCGGTCAATGTTTTTTTCAGCTGAGGAGAACTTGAAACGCCCATATCTTGGGCAAGGAAGGAGTTAGAGTGTTCAAATTTTTAGACGCAGCATCCAGGCTGCAATGGCTTCAATTTGTGTTATTTCGGGGCAAAGTGGGGAATATTGAATTTTTGGTGAAAATGTTGACCCCGCGGTCAATGTTTTTTTCAGCTGAGGAGAACTTGAAACGCCCATATCTTGGGCATGGAAGGAGTTAGAGAGCTCACATTTCAGACACAGCATCCAGGCTGCAATGGCTTCAATTTGTGTTATTTCGGGGCAAATTGGGGAATATTGAATTTTTGGTGAAAATGTTGACCCCGCGGTCAACTTGTTTTTTCAACTGGAGAAAACTTGAAACGCCCATATCTTGGATAAGGAAGGAGTGAGAGAGGTCACATTTCAGACACAGCATCCAGGCTGCAATGGGATGAATTTGTGTTATTTTGGGGCAAATTGGGGAATATTGAATTTTTGGTGAAAATGTTGACCCCGCGGTCAATGTTTTTTTCAGCTGAGGAGAACTTGAAACGCCCATATCTTGGGCAAGGAAGGAGTGAGAGGGCTTAAATTTCAGACGCAGCATCCAGGCAGGAATGGCATCAATTTTTGTTATTTTGGGGCAAATTGGGGAATATTGAATTTTTGGTGAAAAAGTTGACCTCGCGGTCAATGTTTTTTTCAGCAGAGGAGATAACTTGAAACGCCCGTATCTTGGGCAAGGAAGGAGTTAGAGTGTTCAAATTTTTAGACGCAGCATCCAGGCTGCAATGGATTCAATTTGTGTCATTTTGTGGCAAATTGGGGAATATTGAATTTTTTGTGAAAATGTTGACCCCGCGGTCAATGTTTTTTTCAGCTGAGGAGAACTTGAAACGCCCATATCTTGGGCAAGGAAGGAGTTAGAGAGCTCACATTTCAGACACAGCATCCAGGCTGCAATGGCTTCAATTTGTGTTATTTCGGGGCAAATTGGGGAATATTGAATTTTTGGTGAAAATGTTGACCCCGCGGTCAACTTGTTTTTTCAACTGGAGAAAACTTGAAACGCCCATATCTTGGATAAGGAAGGAGTGAGAGAGCTCACATTTCAGACGCAGCATCCAGGCTGCAATGGCTTCAATTTGTGTTGTTTTGGGGCAAAGTGGGGAATATTGAATTTTTGGTGAAAATGTTGACCCCGCGGTCAATGTTTTTTTCAGCTGAGGAGAACTTGAAACGCCCATATCTTGGATAAGGAAGGAGTGAGAGAGCTCACATTTCAGACACAGCATCCAGGCTGCAATGGGATGAATTTGTGTTATTTTGGGGCAAATTGGGGAATATTGAATTTTTGGTGAAAATGTTGACCCCGCGGTCAATGTTTTTTTCAGCTGAGGAGAACTTGAAACGCCCATATCTTGGGCAAGGAAGGAGTGAGAGGGCTTAAATTTCAGACGCAGCATCCAGGCAGGAATGGCATCAATTTGTGTTATTTTGGGGCAAATTGGGGAATATTGAATTTTTGGTGAAAAAGTTGACCTCGCGGTCAATGTTTTTTTCAGCTGAGGAGATAACTTGAAACGCCCGTGTCTTGGGCAAGGAAGGAGTGAGAGAGCTCACATTTCAGACACAGCATCCAGGCTGCAATGGCTTCAATTTGTGTTATTTTGGGGCAAAGTGGGGAATATTGAATGTTTTGGTGAAAATGTTGACCCCGCGGTCAACGTGTTTTTTCAACTGGAGAAAACTTGAAACGCCCATATCTTGGATAAGGAAGGAGTGAGAGAGCTCACATTTCAGACACAGCATCCAGGCTGCAATGGCTTCAATTTGTGTTATTTTGGGGCAAATTGGGGAACATTGAATTTTTGGTGAAAATGTTGACCCCGCGGTCAATGTTTTTTTCAGCTGAGGAGAACTTGAAACGCCCATATCTTGGATAAGGAAGGAGTGAGAGAGCTCACATTTCAGACACAGCATCCAGGCTGCAATGGCTTCAATTTGTGTTATTTTGGGGCAAATTGGGGAATATTGAATTTTTGGTGAAAATGTTGACCCCGCGGTCAACGTGTTTTTTCAACTGGAGAAAACTTGAAACGCCCATATCTTGGACAAGGAAGGAGTGAGAGAGCTCACATTTCAGACACAGCATCCAGGCTGCAATGGCTTCAATTTGTGTTATTTTGGGGCAAATTGGGGAATATTGAATTTTTGGTGAAAATGTTGACCCCGCGGTCAACGTGTTTTTTCAACTGGAGAAAACTTGAAACGCCCATATCTTGGATAAGGAAGGAGTGAGAGAGCTCACATTTCAGACACAGCATCCAGGCTGCAATGGCTTCAATTTGTGTTATTTTGGGGCAAATTGGGGAATATTGAATTTTTGGTGAAAATGTTGACCCCGCGGTCAACGTGTTTTTTCAACTGGAGAAAACTTGAAACGCCCATATCTTGGGCAAGGAAGGAGTTAGAGTGTTCAAATTTTTAGACGCAGCATCCAGGCTGCAATGGCTTCAATTTGTGTTATTTTGGGGCAAAGTGGGGAACATTGTTTTTTTGGTGAAAAAGTTGACCCCGCGGTCAATGTTTTTTTCAGCTGAGGAGAACTTGAAACGCCCATATCTTGGGCAAGGAAGGAGTGAGAGAGCTCACATTTCAGACACAGCATCCAGGCTGCAATGGGATGAATTTGTGTTATTTTGGGGCAAATTGGGGAATATTGAATTTTTGGTGAAAATGTTGACCCCGCGG
Source organism: Genypterus blacodes (assembly GCF_046128005.1). Classification (NCBI taxonomy): domain Eukaryota; kingdom Metazoa; phylum Chordata; class Actinopteri; order Ophidiiformes; family Ophidiidae; genus Genypterus; species Genypterus blacodes. Next base: position 442,829 of record NW_027466998.1, on the reverse strand, counting down.
TCAACGCGTTTTTTCAACTGGAGAAAACTTGAAACGCCCATATCTTGGACAAGGAAGGAGTGAGAGAGCTCACATTTCAGACACAGCATCCAGGCTGCAATGGCTTCAATTTGTGTTATTTTGGGGCAAATTGGGGAATATTGAATTTTTGGTGAAAATGTTGACCCCGCGGTCAACGTGTTTTTTCAACTGGAGAAAACTTGAAACGCCCATATCTTGGATAAGGAAGGAGTGAGAGAGCTCACATTTCAGACACAGCATCCAGGCTGCAATGGCTTCAATTTGTGTTATTTTGGGGCAAATTGGGGAATATTGAATTTTTGGTGAAAATGTTGACCCCGCGGTCAACGTGTTTTTTCAACTGGAGAAAACTTGAAACGCCCATATCTTGGACAAGGAAGGAGTGAGAGTGTTCAAATTTTTAGACGCGGCATCCAGGCTGCAATGTCTTCAATTTGTGTTATTTTGGGGCAAATTGGGGAATATTGTTTTTTTGGTGAAAAAGTTGACCCCGCGGTCAATGTTTTTTTCAGCTGAGGAGATAACTTGAAACGCCCATATCTTGGGCAAGGAAGGAGTGAGAGAGCTCACATTTCAGACACAGCATCCAGGCTGCAATGGCTTCAATTTGTGTTATTTTGGGGCAAAGTGGGGAATATTGAATTTTTGGTGAAAATGTTGACCCTGCGGTCAATGTTTTTTTCAGCTGAGGAGAACTTGAAACGCCCATATCTTGGATAAGGAAGGAGTGAGAGAGCTTAAATTTCAGACACAGCATCCAGGCTGCAATGGCTTCAATTTGTGTTATTTTGGGGCAAATTGGGGAATATTGAATTTTTGGTGAAAATGTTGACCCCGCGGTCAACGTGTTTTTTCAACTGGAGAAAACTTGAAACGCCCATATCTTGGGCAAGGAAGGAGTTAGAGTGTTCAAATTTTTAGACGCGGCATCCAGGCTGCAATGTCTTCAATTTGTGTTATTTTGGGGCAAATTGGGGAATATTGTTTTTTTGGTGAAAAAGTTGACCCCGCGGTCAATGTTTTTTTCAGCTGAGGAGATAACTTGAAACGCCCATATCTTGGGCAAGGAAGGAGTGAGAGAGCTCACATTTCAGACACAGCATCCAGGCTGCAATGGCTTCAATTTGTGTTATTTTGGGGCAAAGTGGGGAATATTGAATTTTTGGTGAAAATGTTGACCCTGCGGTCAATGTTTTTTTCAGCTGAGGAGAACTTGAAACGCCCATATCTTGGGCAAGGAAGGAGTGAGAGAGCTTAAATTTCAGACGCAGCATCCAGGCTGCAATGGCTTCAATTTGTGTTATTTCGGGGCAAAGTGGGGAATATTGAATTTTTGGTGAAAATGTTGACCCCGCGGTCAATGTTTTTTTCAGCTGAGGAGAACTTGAAACGCCCATATCTTGGATAAGGAAGGAGTGAGAGAGCTCACATTTCAGACACAGCATCCAGGCTGCAATGGGATGAATTTGTGTTATTTTGGGGCAAATTGGGGAATATTGAATTTTTGGTGAAAATGTTGACCCCGCGGTCAATGTTTTTTTCAGCTGAGGAGAACTTGAAACGCCCATATCTTGGGCAAGGAAGGAGTGAGAGAGCTTAAATTTCAGACGCAGCATCCAGGCTGCAATGGCTTCAATTTGTGTTATTTTGGGGCAAAGTGGGGAATATTGAATTTTTGGTGAAAAAGTTGACCCCGCGGTCAACGTGTTTTTTCAACTGGAGAAAACTTGAAACGCCCATATCTTGGATAAGGAAGGAGTGAGAGAGCTCACATTTCAGACACAGCATCCAGGCTGCAATGGCTTCAATTTGTGTTATTTTGGGGCAAAGTGGGGAATATTGAATTTTTGGTGAAAATGTTGACCCCGCGGTCAATGTTTTTTTCAGCTGAGGAGAACTTGAAACGCCCATATCTTGGGCAAGGAAGGAGTGAGAGAGCTTAAATTTCAGACGCAGCATCCAGGCTGCAATGGCTTCAATTTGTGTTATTTTGGGGCAAAGTGGGGAATATTGAATTTTTGGTGAAAAAGTTGACCCCGCGGTCAACGTGTTTTTTCAACTGGAGAAAACTTGAAACGCCCATATCTTGGATAAGGAAGGAGTGAGAGAGCTCACATTTCAGACACAGCATCCAGGCTGCAATGGCTTCAATTTGTGTTATTTTGGGGCAAAGTGGGGAATATTGAATTTTTGGTGAAAATGTTGACCCCGCGGTCAATGTTTTTTTCAGCTGAGGAGAACTTGAAACGCCCATATCTTGGATAAGGAAGGAGTGAGAGAGCTCACATTTCAGACACAGCATCCAGGCTGCAATGGCTTCAATTTGTGTTATTTTGGGGCAAATTGGGGAATATTGAATTTTTGGTGAAAATGTTGACCCCGCGGTCAACGTGTTTTTTCAACTGGAGAAAACTTGAAACGCCCATATCTTGGACAAGGAAGGAGTGAGAGAGCTCACATTTCAGACACAGCATCCAGGCTGCAATGGCTTAAATTTGTGTTATTTTGGGGCAAATTGGGGAATATTGAATTTTTGGTGAAAATGTTGACCCCGCGGTCAACGTGTTTTTTCAACTGGAGAAAACTTGAAACGCCCATATCTTGGAAAAGGAAGGAGTGAGAGAGCTCACATTTCAGACGCAGCATCCAGGCAGGAATGGCATCAATTTGTGTTATTTTGGGGCAAATTGGGGAATATTGAATTTTTGGTGAAAATGTTGACCCCGCGGTCAATGTTTTTTTCAGCTGAGGAGAACTTGAAACGCCCATATCTTGGGCAAGGAAGGAGTGAGAGAGCTTAAATTTCAGACGCAGCATCCAGGCTGCAATGGGATGAATTTGTGTTATTTTGGGGCAAATTGGGGAATATTGAATTTTTGGTGAAAAAGTTGACCTCGCGGTCAATGTTTTTTTCAGCAGAGGAGATAACTTGAAACGCCCGTATCTTGGGCAAGGAAGGAGTTAGAGTGTTAAAATTTTTAGACGCAGCATCCAGGCTGCAATGGCTTCAATTTGTGTCATTTTGGGGCAAATTGGGGAATATTGAATTTTTTGTGAAAAAGTTGACCCCGCGGTCAATGTTTTTTTCAACTGGAGAAAACTTGAAACGCCCATATCTTGGAAAAGGAAGGAGTGAGAGAGCTCACATTTCAGACACAGCATCCAGGCTGCAATGGCATCAATTTGTGTTATTTTGGGGCAAATTGGGGAATATTGAATTTTTGGTGAAAATGTTGACCCCGCGGTCAATGTTTTTTTCAGCTGAGGAGAACTTGAAACGCCCATATCTTGGGCAAGGAAGGAGTGAGAGAGCTTAAATTTCAGACGCAGCATCCAGGCTGCAATGGGATGAATTTGTGTTATTTTGGGGCAAATTGGGGAATATTGAATTTTTGGTGAAAAAGTTGACCTCGCGGTCAATGTTTTTTTCAGCAGAGGAGATAACTTGAAACGCCCGTATCTTGGGCAAGGAAGGAGTTAGAGTGTTAAAATTTTTAGACGCAGCATCCAGGCTGCAATGGCTTCAATTTGTGTCATTTTGGGGCAAATTGGGGAATATTGAATTTTTTGTGAAAAAGTTGACCCCGCGGTCAATGTTTTTTTCAGCTGAGGAGAACTTGAAACGCCCATATCTTGGATAAGGAAGGAGTGAGAGAGCTCACATTTCAGACACAGCATCCAGGCTGCAATGGCTTCAATTTGTGTTATTTTGGGGCAAAGTGGGGAATATTGAATTTTTGGTGAAAAAGTTGACCCCGCGGTCAATGTTTTTTTCAGCTGAGGAGAACTTGAAACGCCCATATCTTGGGCAAGGAAGGAGTGAGAGAGCTTAAATTTCAGACGCAGCATCCAGGCAGGAATGGCATCAATTTGTGTTATTTTGGGGCAAATTGGGGAATATTGAATTTTTGGTGAAAAAGTTGACCTCGCGGTCAATGTTTTTTTCAGCTGAGGAGATAACTTGAAACGGCCGTATCTTGGGCAAGGAAGGAGTTAGAGTGTTAAAATTTTTAGACGCAGCATCCAGGCTGCAATGGCTTCAATTTGTGTTATTTTTGGGCAAAGTGGGGAATATTGAATTTTTGGTGAAAATGTTGACCCCGCGGTCAATGTTTTTTTCAGCTGAGGAGAACTTGAAACGCCCATATCTTGGATAAGGAAGGAGTGAGAGAGCTCACATTTCAGACACAGCATCCAGGCTGCAATGGGATGAATTTGTGTTATTTTGGGGCAAATTGGGGAATATTGAATTTTTGGTGAAAATGTTGACCCCGCGGTCAATGTTTTTTTCAGCTGAGGAGAACTTCAAACGCCCATATCTTGGGCAAGGAAGGAGTGAGAGAGCTTAAATTTCAGACGCAGCATCCAGGCTGCAATGGGATGAATTTGTGTTATTTTGGGGCAAATTGGGGAATATTGAATTTTTGGTGAAAAAGTTGACCTCGCGGTCAATGTTTTTTTCAGCAGAGGAGATAACTTGAAACGCCCGTATCTTGGGCAAGGAAGGAGTGAGAGAGCTCACATTTCAGACACAGCATCCAGGCTGCAATGGGATGAATTTGTGTTATTTTGGGGCAAATTGGGGAATATTGAATTTTTGGTGAAAATGTTGACCCCGCGGTCAATGTTTTTTTCAGCTGAGGAGATAACTTGAAACGCCCGTATCTTGGGCAAGGAAGGAGTGAGAGAGCTCACATTTCAGACACAGCATCCAGGCTGCAATGGCTTCAATTTGTGTTATTTTGGGGCAAAGTGGGGAATATTGAATTTTTGGTGAAAATGTTGACCCCGCGGTCAATGTTTTTTTCAGCTGAGGAGATAACTTGAAACGCCCGTATCTTGGGCAAGGAAGGAGTGAGAGAGCTCACATTTCAGACACAGCATCCAGGCTGCAATGGCTTCAATTTGTGTTATTTTGGGGCAAATTGGGGAATATTGTTTTTTTGGTGAAAAAGTTGACCCCGCGGTCAATGTTTTTTTCAGCTGAGGAGAACTTGAAACGCCCATATCTTGGATAAGGAAGGAGTGAGAGAGCTCACATTTCAAACACAGCATCCAGGCTGCAATGGGATGAATTTGTGTTATTTTGGGGCAAATTGGGGAATATTGAATTTTTGGTGAAAATGTTGACCCCGCGGTCAATGTTTTTTTCAGCTGAGGAGAACTTGAAACGCCCATATCTTGGGCAAGGAAGGAGTGAGAGAGCATAAATTTCAGACGCAGCATCCAGGCAGGAATGGCATCAATTTGTGTTATTTTGGGGCAAATTGGGGAATATTGAATTTTTGGTGAAAAAGTTGACCTCGCGGTCAATGTTTTTTTCAGCTGAGGAGAACTTGAAACGCCCATATCTTGGATAAGGAAGGAGTGAGAGAGCTCACATTTCAGACACAGCATCCAGGCTGCAATGGGATGAATTTGTGTTATTTTGGGGCAAAGTGGGGAATATTGAATTTTTGGTGAAAAAGTTGACCCCGCGGTCAACGTGTTTTTTCAACTGGAGAAAACTTGAAACGCCCATATCTTGGATAAGGAAGGAGTGAGAGAGCTCACATTTCAGACACAGCATCCAGGCTGCAATGGGATGAATTTGTGTTATTTTGGGGCAAAGTGGGGAATATTGAATTTTTGGTGAAAAAGTTGACCCCCCGGTCAATGTTTTTTTCAGCTGAGGAGATAACTTGAAACGCCCATATCTTGGGCAAGGAAGGAGTGAGAGAGCTCACATTTCAGACGCAGCATCCAGGCAGGAATGGCATCAATTTGTGTTATTTTGGGGCAAATTGGGGAATATTGTTTTTTTGGTGAAAAAGTTGACCCCTCGGTCAATGTTTTTTTCAGCTGAGGAGAACTTGAAACGCCCATATCTTGGATAAGGAAGGAGTGAGAGAGCTCACATTTCAAACACAGCATCCAGGCTGCAATGGCTTCAATTTGTGTTATTTTGGGGCAAAGTGGAGAATATTGAATTTTTGGTGAAAATGTTGACCCCGCGGTCAACGTGTTTTTTCAACTGCAGAAAACTTGAAACGCCCATATCTTGGATAAGGAAGGAGTTAGAGTGTTCAAATTTTTAGACGCAGCATCCAGGCTGCAATGGCTTCAATTTGTGTTATTTTGGGGCAAATTGGGGAATATTGAATTTTTGGTGAAAATGTTGACCCCGCGGTCAATGTTTTTTTCAGCTGAGGAGAACTTGAAACGCCCAGATCTTGGGCAAGGAAGGAGTTAGAGAGCTCACATTTCAGACACAGCATCCAGGCTGCAATGGCTTCAATTTGTGTTATTTCGGGGCAAATTGGGGAATATTGAATTTTTGGTGAAAATGTTGACCCCGCGGTCAACTTGTTTTTTCAACTGGAGAAAACTTGAAACGCCCATATCTTGGATAAGGAAGGAGTGAGAGAGCTCACATTTCAGACGCAGCATCCAGGCTGCAATGGCTTCAATTTGTGTTATTTTGGGGCAAAGTGGGGAATATTGAATTTTTGGTGAAAATGTTGACCCCGCGGTCAATGTTTTTTTCAGCTGAGGAGAACTTGAAACGCCCATATCTTGGATAAGGAAGGAGTGAGAGAGCTCACATTTCAGACACAGCATCCAGGCTGCAATGGGATGAATTTGTGTTATTTTGGGGCAAATTGGGGAATATTGAATTTTTGGTGAAAATGTTGACCCCGCGGTCAATGTTTTTTTCAGCTGAGGAGAACTTGAAACGCCCATATCTTGGGCAAGGAAGGAGTGAGAGGGCTTAAATTTCAGACGCAGCATCCAGGCAGGAATGGCATCAATTTGTGTTATTTTGGGGCAAATTGGGGAATATTGAATTTTTGGTGAAAAAGTTGACCTCGCGGTCAATGTTTTTTTCAGCTGAGGAGATAACTTGAAACGCCCGTGTCTTGGGCAAGGAAGGAGTGAGAGAGCTCACATTTCAGACACAGCATCCAGGCTGCAATGGCTTCAATTTGTGTTATTTTGGGGCAAATTGGGGAATATTGAATGTTTTGGTGAAAATGTTGACCCCGCGGTCAACGTGTTTTTTCAACTGGAGAAAACTTGAAACGCCCATATCTTGGACAAGGAAGGAGTGAGAGAGCTCACATTTCAGACACAGCATCCAGGCTGCAATGGCTTCAATTTGTGTTATTTTGGGGCAAATTGGGGAATATTGAATTTTTGGTGAAAATGTTGACCCCGCGGTCAACGTGTTTTTTCAACTGGAGAAAACTTGAAACGCCCATATCTTGGATAAGGAAGGAGTGAGAGAGCTCACATTTCAGACACAGCATCCAGGCTGCAATGGCTTCAATTTGTGTTATTTTGGGGCAAATTGGGGAATATTGAATTTTTGGTGAAAATGTTGACCCCGCGGTCAACGTGTTTTTTCAACTGGAGAAAACTTGAAACGCCCATATCTTGGGCAAGGAAGGAGTTAGAGTGTTCAAATTTTTAGACGCAGCATCCAGGCTGCAATGGCTTCAATTTGTGTTATTTTGGGGCAAAGTGGGGAACATTGTTTTTTTGGTGAAAAAGTTGACCCCGCGGTCAATGTTTTTTTCAGCTGAGGAGAACTTGAAACGCCCATATCTTGGATAAGGAAGGAGTGAGAGAGCTCACATTTCAGACACAGCATCCAGGCTGCAATGGGATGAATTTGTGTTATTTTGGGGCAAATTGGGGAATATTGAATTTTTGGTGAAAATGTTGACCCCGCGGTCAACGCGTTTTTTCAACTGGAGAAAACTTGAAACGCCCATATCTTGGACAAGGAAGGAGTGAGAGAGCTCACATTTCAGACACAGCATCCAGGCTGCAATGGCTTCAATTTGTGTTATTTTGGGGCAAATTGGGGAATATTGAATTTTTGGTGAAAATGTTGACCCCGCGGTCAACGTGTTTTTTCAACTGGAGAAAACTTGAAACGCCCATATCTTGGATAAGGAAGGAGTGAGAGAGCTCACATTTCAGACACAGCATCCAGGCTGCAATGGCTTCAATTTGTGTTATTTTGGGGCAAATTGGGGAATATTGAATTTTTGGTGAAAATGTTGACCCCGCGGTCAACGTGTTTTTTCAACTGGAGAAAACTTGAAACGCCCATATCTTGGACAAGGAAGGAGTGAGAGTGTTCAAATTTTTAGACGCGGCATCCAGGCTGCAATGTCTTCAATTTGTGTTATTTTGGGGCAAATTGGGGAATATTGTTTTTTTGGTGAAAAAGTTGACCCCGCGGTCAATGTTTTTTTCAGCTGAGGAGATAACTTGAAACGCCCATATCTTGGGCAAGGAAGGAGTGAGAGAGCTCACATTTCAGACACAGCATCCAGGCTGCAATGGCTTCAATTTGTGTTATTTTGGGGCAAAGTGGGGAATATTGAATTTTTGGTGAAAATGTTGACCCTGCGGTCAATGTTTTTTTCAGCTGAGGAGAACTTGAAACGCCCATATCTTGGATAAGGAAGGAGTGAGAGAGCTTAAATTTCAGACACAGCATCCAGGCTGCAATGGCTTCAATTTGTGTTATTTTGGGGCAAATTGGGGAATATTGAATTTTTGGTGAAAATGTTGACCCCGCGGTCAACGTGTTTTTTCAACTGGAGAAAACTTGAAACGCCCATATCTTGGGCAAGGAAGGAGTTAGAGTGTTCAAATTTTTAGACGCGGCATCCAGGCTGCAATGTCTTCAATTTGTGTTATTTTGGGGCAAATTGGGGAATATTGTTTTTTTGGTGAAAAAGTTGACCCCGCGGTCAATGTTTTTTTCAGCTGAGGAGATAACTTGAAACGCCCATATCTTGGGCAAGGAAGGAGTGAGAGAGCTCACATTTCAGACACAGCATCCAGGCTGCAATGGCTTCAATTTGTGTTATTTTGGGGCAAAGTGGGGAATATTGAATTTTTGGTGAAAATGTTGACCCCGCGGTCAATGTTTTTTTCAGCTGAGGAGAACTTGAAACGCCCATATCTTGGGCAAGGAAGGAGTGAGAGAGCTTAAATTTCAGACGCAGCATCCAGGCTGCAATGGCTTCAATTTGTGTTATTTTGGGGCAAAGTGGGGAATATTGAATTTTTGGTGAAAAAGTTGACCCCGCGGTCAATGTTTTTTTCAGCTGAGGAGAACTTGAAACGCCCATATCTTGGATAAGGAAGGAGTGAGAGAGCTCACATTTCAGACACAGCATCCAGGCTGCAATGGCTTCAATTTGTGTTATTTTGGGGCAAATTGGGGAATATTGAATTTTTGGTGAAAATGTTGACCCCGCGGTCAACGTGTTTTTTCAACTGGAGAAAACTTGAAACGCCCATATCTTGGACAAGGAAGGAGTGAGAGAGCTCACATTTCAGACACAGCATCCAGGCTGCAATGGCTTAAATTTGTGTTATTTTGGGGCAAATTGGGGAATATTGAATTTTTGGTGAAAATGTTGACCCCGCGGTCAACGTGTTTTTTCAACTGGAGAAAACTTGAAACGCCCATATCTTGGAAAAGGAAGGAGTGAGAGAGCTCACATTTCAGACGCAGCATCCAGGCAGGAATGGCATCAATTTGTGTTATTTTGGGGCAAATTGGGGAATATTGAATTTTTGGTGAAAATGTTGACCCCGCGGTCAATGTTTTTTTCAGCTGAGGAGAACTTGAAACGCCCATATCTTGGGCAAGGAAGGAGTGAGAGAGCTTAAATTTCAGACGCAGCATCCAGGCTGCAATGGGATGAATTTGTGTTATTTTGGGGCAAATTGGGGAATATTGAATTTTTGGTGAAAAAGTTGACCTCGCGGTCAATGTTTTTTTCAGCAGAGGAGATAACTTGAAACGCCCGTATCTTGGGCAAGGAAGGAGTTAGAGTGTTAAAATTTTTAGACGCAGCATCCAGGCTGCAATGGCTTCAATTTGTGTTATTTTTGGGCAAAGTGGGGAATATTGAATTTTTGGTGAAAATGTTGACCCCGCGGTCAATGTTTTTTTCAGCTGAGGAGAACTTGAAACGCCCATATCTTGGATAAGGAAGGAGTGAGAGAGCTCACATTTCAGACACAGCATCCAGGCTGCAATGGGATGAATTTGTGTTATTTTGGGGCAAATTGGGGAATATTGAATTTTTGGTGAAAATGTTGACCAATGTTTTTTTCAGCTGAGGAGAACTTCAAACGCCCATATCTTGGGCAAGGAAGGAGTGAGAGAGCTTAAATTTCAGACGCAGCATCCAGGCTGCAATGGGATGAATTTGTGTTATTTTGGGGCAAATTGGGGAATATTGAATTTTTGGTGAAAAAGTTGACCTCGCGGTCAATGTTTTGGGAGACGCAGCATCCAGGCAGGAATGGCATCAATTTGTGTTATTTTGGGGCAAATTGGGGAATATTGAATTTTTGGTGAAAATGTTGACCCCGCGGTCAATGTTTTTTTCAGCTGAGGAGAACTTGAAACGCCCATATCTTGGATAAGGAAGGAGTGAGAGAGCTCACATTTCAGACACAGCATCCAGGCTGCAATGGGATGAATTTGTGTTATTTTGGGGCAAATTGGGGAATATTGAATTTTTGGTGAAAATGTTGACCCCGCGGTCAATGTTTTTTTCAGCTGAGGAGAACTTGAAACGCCCATATCTTGGGCAAGGAAGGAGTGAGAGAGCTTAAATTTCAGACGCAGCATCCAGGCAGGAATGGCATCAATTTGTGTTATTTTGGGGCAAATTGCAGAATATTGAATTTTTGGTGAAAAAGTTGACCCCGCGGTCAATGTTTTTTTCAGCTGAGGAGATAACTTGAAACGCCCGTATCTTGGGCAAGGAAGGAGTGAGAGAGCTCACATTTCAGACACAGCATCCAGGCTGCAATGGCTTCAATTTGTGTTATTTTGGGGCAAAGTGGGGAATATTGAATTTTTGGTGAAAATGTTGACCCCGCGGTCAATGTTTTTTTCAGCTGAGGAGATAACTTGAAACGCCCGTATCTTGGGCAAGGAAGGAGTGAGAGAGCTCACATTTCAGACACAGCATCCAGGCTGCAATGGCTTCAATTTGTGTTATTTTGGGGCAAATTGGGGAATATTGTTTTTTTGGTGAAAAAGTTGACCCCGCGGTCAATGTTTTTTTCAGCTGAGGAGAACTTGAAACGCCCATATCTTGGATAAGGAAGGAGTGAGAGAGCTCACATTTCAAACACAGCATCCAGGCTGCAATGGGATGAATTTGTGTTATTTTGGGGCAAATTGGGGAATATTGAATTTTTGGTGAAAATGTTGACCCCGCGGTCAATGTTTTTTTCAGCTGAGGAGAACTTGAAACGCCCATATCTTGGGCAAGGAAGGAGTGAGAGAGCTTAAATTTCAGACGCAGCATCCAGGCAGGAATGGCATCAATTTGTGTTATTTTGGGGCAAATTGGGGAATATTGAATTTTTGGTGAAAAAGTTGACCTCGCGGTCAATGTTTTTTTCAGCTGAGGAGAACTTGAAACGCCCATATCTTGGATAAGGAAGGAGTGAGAGAGCTCACATTTCAGACACAGCATCCAGGCTGCAATGGGATGAATTTGTGTTATTTTGGGGCAAAGTGGGGAATATTGAATTTTTGGTGAAAAAGTTGACCCCGCGGTCAACGTGTTTTTTCAACTGGAGAAAACTTGAAACGCCCATATCTTGGATAAGGAAGGAGTGAGAGAGCTCACATTTCAGACACAGCATCCAGGCTGCAATGGGATGAATTTGTGTTATTTTGGGGCAAAGTGGGGAATATTGAATTTTTGGTGAAAAAGTTGACCCCCCGGTCAACGTGTTTTTTCAACTGGAGAAAACTTGAAACGCCCATATCTTGGATAAGGAAGGAGTGAGAGAGCACACATTTCAGACACAGCATCCAGGCTGCAATGGCTTCAATTTGTGTTATTTTGGGGCAAATTGGGGAATATTGAATTTTTGGTGAAAATGTTGACCCCGCGGTCAATGTTTTTTTCAGCTGAGGAGATAACTTGAAACGCCCATATCTTGGGCAAGGAAGGAGTGAGAGAGCTTAAATTTCAGACGCAGCATCCAGGCAGGAATGGCATCAATTTGTGTTATTTTGGGGCAAATTGGGGAATATTGTTTTTTTGGTGAAAAAGTTGACCCCTCGGTCAATGTTTTTTTCAGCTGAGGAGAACTTGAAACGCCCATATCTTGGATAAGGAAGGAGTGAGAGAGCTCACATTTCAAACACAGCATCCAGGCTGCAATGGCTTCAATTTGTGTTATTTTGGGGCAAAGTGGAGAATATTGAATTTTTGGTGAAAATGTTGACCCCGCGGTCAATGTTTTTTTCAGCTGAGGAGAACTTGAAACGCCCAGATCTTGGGCAAGGAAGGAGTGAGAGAGCTTAAATTTCAGACGCAGCATCCAGGCAGAAATGGCATCAATTTGTGTTATTTTGGGGCAAATTGGGGAATATTGAATTTTTGGTGAAAAAGTTGACCTCGCGGTCAATGTTTTTTTCAGCTGAGGAGATAACTTGAAACGCCCGCGTCTTGGGCAAGGAAGGAGTGAGAGAGCTCACATTTCAGACACAGCATCCAGGCTGCAATGGCTTCAATTTGTGTTATTTTGGGGCAAAGTGGGGAATATTGAATTTTTGGTGAAAATGTTGACCCCGCGGTCAATGTTTTTTTCAGCTGAGGAGAACTTGAAACGCCCATATCTTGGGCAAGGAAGGAGTGAGAGAGCTTAAATTTCAGACGCAGCATCCAGGCTGCAATGGCTTCAATTTGTGTTATTTTGGGGCAAATTGGGGAATATTGAATTTTTGGTGAAAATGTTGACCAAGCGGTCAACGTGTTTTTTCAACTGGAGAAAACTTGAAACGCCCATATCTTGGGCAAGGAAGGAGTTAGAGTGTTCAAATTTTTAGATGCAGCATCCAGGCTGCAATGGCTTCAATTTGTGTTATTTTGGGGCAAATTGGGGAATATTGTTTTTTTGGTGAAAAAGTTGACCCCGCGGTCAATGTTTTTTTCAGCTGAGGAGAACTTGAAACGCCCATATCTTGGGCAAGGAAGGAGTGAGAGAGCTTAAATTTCAGACGCAGCATCCAGGCTGGAATGGCATCAATTTGTGTTATTTTGGGGCAAATTGCGGGATATTGAATTTTTGGTGAAAAAGTTGACCTCGCGGTCAATGTTTTTTTCAGCTGAGGAGATAACTTGAAACGCCCGTATCTTGGGCAAGGAAGGAGTGAGAGAGCTCACATTTCAGACACAGCATCCAGGCTGCAATGGCTTCAATTTGTGTCATTTTGGGGCAAATTGGGGAATATTGAATTTTTTGTGAAAAAGTTGACCCCGCGGTCAATGTTTTTTTCAGCTGAGGAGAACTTGAAACGCCCATATCTTGGATAAGGAAGGAGTGAGAGAGCTCACATTTCAGACACAGCATCCAGGCTGCAATGGGATGAATTTGTGTTATTTTGGGGCAAATTGGGGAATATTGAATTTTTGGTGAAAATGTTGACCCCGCGGTCAATGTTTTTTTCAGCTGAGGAGAACTTGAAACGCCCATATCTTGGATGAGGAAGGAGTGAGAGAGCTCACATTTCAGACACAGCATCCAGGCTGCAATGGGATGAATTTGTGTTATTTTGGGGCAAATTGGGGAATATTGAATTTTTGGTGAAAATGTTGACCCCGCGGTCAATGTTTTTTTCAGCTGAGGAGAACTTGAAACGCCCATATCTTGGGCAAGGAAGGAGTGAGAGAGCTTAAATTTCAGACGCAGCATCCAGGCAGGAATGGCATCAATTTGTGTTATTTTGGGGCAAATTGCAGAATATTGAATTTTTGGTGAAAAAGTTGACCTCGCGGTCAATGTTTTTTTCAGCTGAGGAGATAACTTGAAACGCCCGTATCTTGGGCAAGGAAGGAGTGAGAGAGCTCACATTTCAGACACAGCATCCAGGCTGCAATGGCTTCAATTTGTGTTATTTTGGGGCAAATTGGGGAATATTGTTTTTTTGGTGAAAAAGTTGACCCCGCGGTCAATGTTTTTTTCAGCTGAGGAGAACTTGAAACGCCCATATCTTGGATAAGGAAGGAGTGAGAGAGCTCACATTTCAAACACAGCATCCAGGCTGCAATGGGATGAATTTGTGTTATTTTGGGGCAAATTGGGGAATATTGAATTTTTGGTGAAAATGTTGACCCCGCGGTCAATGTTTTTTTCAGCTGAGGAGAACTTGAAACGCCCATATCTTGGGCAAGGAAGGAGTGAGAGAGCTTAAATTTCAGACGCAGCATCCAGGCAGGAATGGCATCAATTTGTGTTATTTTGGGGCAAATTGGGGAATATTGAATTTTTGGTGAAAAAGTTGACCTCGCGGTCAATGTTTTTTTCAGCTGAGGAGATAACTTGAAACGCCCGTGTCTTGGGCAAGGAAGGAGTGAGAGAGCTCACATTTCAGACACAGCATCCAGGCTGCAATGGCTTCAATTTGTGTTATTTTGGGGCAAAGTGGGGAATATTGAATTTTTGGTGAAAATGTTGACCCCGCGGTCAATGTTTTTTTCAGCTGAGGAGAACTTGAAACGCCCATATCTTGGGCAAGGAAGGAGTGAGAGAGCTTAAATTTCAGACGCAGCATCCAGGCTGCAATGGCTTCAATTTGTGTTATTTTGGGGCAAAGTGGGGAATATTGAATTTTTGGTGAAAAAGTTGACCCCGTGGTCAACGTGTTTTTTCAACTGGAGAAAACTTGAAACGCCCATATCTTGGGCAAGGAAGGAGTGAGAGAGCTTAAATTTCAGACGCAGCATCCAGGCAGGAATGGCATCAATTTGTGTTATTTTGGGGCAAATTGGGGAATATTGTTTTTTTGGTGAAAAAGTTGACCCCTCGGTCAATGTTTTTTTCAGCTGAGGAGAACTTGAAACGCCCATATCTTGGGCAAGGAAGGAGTGAGAGAGCTTAAATTTCAGACGCAGCATCCAGGCAGGAATGGCATCAATTTGTGTTATTTTGGGGCAAATTGGGGAATATTGAATTTTTGGTGAAAATGTTGACCCCGCGGTCAATGTTTTTTTCAGCTGAGGAGAACTTGAAACGCCCATATTTTGTTTAAGGAAGGAGTAAGAGTGTTCAAATTTTTAGACGCAGCATCCAGGCTGCAATGGCTTCAATTTGTGTTATTTTGGGGCAAATTGGGGAATATTGTTTTTTTGGTGAAAAAGTTGACCCCGCGGTCAATGTTTTTTTCAGCTGAGGAGAACTTGAAACGCCCATATCTTGGATAAGGAAGGAGTGAGAGAGCTCACATTTCAGACACAGCATCCAGGCTGCAATGGCTTCAATTTGTGTTATTTTGGGGCAAATTGGGGAATACTGAATTTTTGGTGAAAATGTTGACCCCGCGGTCAACGTATTTTTTCAACTGGAGAAAATTTGAAACGCCCATATCTTGGATAAGGAAGGAGTGAGAGAGCTCACATTTCAGACACAGCATCCAGGCTGCAATGGCTTCAATTTGTGTTATTTGGGGGCAAATTGGGGAATATTGAATTTTTGGTGAAAATGTTGACCACGCGGTCAATGTTTTTTTCAGCTGAGGAGAACTTGAAACGCCCATATCTTGGGCAAGGAAGGAGTAAGAGTGTTCAAATTTTTAGACGCAGCATCCAGGCTGCAATGGCTTCAATTTGTGTTATTTTGGGGCAAATTGGGGAATATTGTTTTTTTGGTGAAAAAGTTGACCCCGCGGTCAATGTTTTTTTCAGCTGAGGAGAACTTGAAACGCTCATATCTTGGATAAGGAAGGAGTGAGAGAGCTCACATTTCAGACACAGCATCCAGGCTGCAATGGCTTCAATTTGTGTAATTTTGGGGCAAATTGGGGAATATTGAATTTTTGGTGAAAATGTTGACCCCGCGGTCAACGTATTTTTTCAACTGGAGAAAATTTGAAACGCCCATATCTTGGATAAGGAAGGAGTGAGAGAGCTCACATTTCAGACACAGCATCCAGGCTGCAATGGCTTCAATTTGTGTTATTTGGGGGCAAATTGGGGAACATTGAATTTTTGGTGAAAAAGTTGACCACGCGGTCAATGTTTTTTTCAGCTGAGGAGAACTTGAAACGCCCATATCTTGGGCAAGGAAGGAGTTAGAGTGTTCAAATTTTTAGACGCAGCATCCAGGCTGCAATGGCTTCAATTTTTGTTATTTCGGGGCAAAGTGGGGAATATTGAATTTTTGGTGAAAATGTTGACCCCGCGGTCAATGTTTTTTTCAGCTGAGGAGAACTTGAAACGCCCATATCTTGGGCATGGAAGGAGTTAGAGAGCTCACATTTCAGACACAGCATCCAGGCTGCAATGGCTTCAATTTGTGTTATTTCGGGGCAAATTGGGGAATATTGAATTTTTGGTGAAAATGTTGACCACGCGGTCAATGTTTTTTTCAGCTGAGGAGAACTTGAAACGCCCATATCTTGGGCAAGGAAGGAGTGAGAGGGCTTAAATTTCAGACGCAGCATCCAGGCAGGAATGGCATCAATTTTTGTTATTTTGGGGCAAATTGGGGAATATTGAATTTTTGGTGAAAAAGTTGACCTCGCGGTCAATGTTTTTTTCAGCAGAGGAGATAACTTGAAACGCCCGTATCTTGGGCAAGGAAGGAGTTAGAGTGTTCAAATTTTTAGACGCAGCATCCAGGCTGCAATGGATTCAATTTGTGTCATTTTGTGGCAAATTGGGGAATATTGAATTTTTTGTGAAAATGTTGACCCCGCGGTCAATGTTTTTTTCAGCTGAGGAGAACTTGAAACGCCCATATCTTGGGCAAGGAAGGAGTTAGAGAGCTCACATTTCAGACACAGCATCCAGGCTGCAATGGCTTCAATTTGTGTTATTTCGGGGCAAATTGGGGAATATTGAATTTTTGGTGAAAATGTTGACCCCGCGGTCAACTTTTTTTTCAACTGGAGAAAACTTGAAACGCCCATATCTTGGATAAGGAAGGAGTGAGAGAGCTCACATTTCAGACGCAGCATCCAGGCTGCAATGGCTTCAATTTGTGTTATTTTGGGGCAAAGTGGGGAATATTGAATTTTTGGTGAAAATGTTGACCCCGCGGTCAATGTTTTTTTCAGCTGAGGAGAACTTGAAACGCCCATATCTTGGATAAGGAAGGAGTGAGAGAGCTCACATTTCAGACACAGCATCCAGGCTGCAATGGGATGAATTTGTGTTATTTTGGGGCAAATTGGGGAATATTGAATTTTTGGTGAAAATGTTGACCCCGCGGTCAATGTTTTTTTCAGCTGAGGAGAACTTGAAACGCCCATATCTTGGGCAAGGAAGGAGTGAGAGGGCTTAAATTTCAGACGCAGCATCCAGGCAGGAATGGCATCAATTTGTGTTATTTTGGGGCAAATTGGGGAATATTGAATTTTTGGTGAAAAAGTTGACCTCGCGGTCAACGTGTTTTTTCAACTGGAGAAAACTTGAAACGCCCATATCTTGGACAAGGAAGGAGTGAGAGAGCTCACATTTCAGACACAGCATCCAGGCTGCAATGGCTTCAATTGGTGTTATTTTGGGGCAAATTGGGGAATATTGAATTTTTGGTGAAAATGTTGACCCCGCGGTCAACGTGTTTTTTCAACTGGAGAAAACTTGAAACGCCCATATCTTGGATAAGGAAGGAGTGAGAGAGCTCACATTTCAGACACAGCATCCAGGCTGCAATGGCTTCAATTTGTGTTATTTTGGGGCAAATTGGGGAATATTGAATTTTTGGTGAAAATGTTGACCCCGCGGTCAACGTGTTTTTTCAACTGGAGAAAACTTGAAACGCCCATATCTTGGGCAAGGAAGGAGTTAGAGTGTTCAAATTTTTAGACGCAGCATCCAGGCTGCAATGGCTTCAATTTGTGTTATTTTGGGGCAAAGTGGGGAACATTGTTTTTTTGGTGAAAAAGTTGACCCCGCGGTCAATGTTTTTTTCAGCTGAGGAGAACTTGAAACGCCCATATCTTGGGCAAGGAAGGAGTGAGAGAGCTCACATTTCAGACACAGCATCCAGGCTGCAATGGCTTCAATTTGTGTTATTTTGGGGCAAAGTGGGGAATATTGAATTTTTGGTGAAAATGTTGACCCTGCGGTCAATGTTTTTTTCAGCTGAGGAGAACTTGAAACGCCCATATCTTGGGCAAGGAAGGAGTGAGAGAGCTTAAATTTCAGACGCAGCATCCAGGCTGCAATGGCTTCAATTTGTGTTATTTCGGGGCAAAGTGGGGAATATTGAATTTTTGGTGAAAATGTTGACCCCGCGGTCAATGTTTTTTTCAGCTGAGGAGAACTTGAAACGCCCATATCTTGGATAAGGAAGGAGTGAGAGAGCTCACATTTCAGACACAGCATCCAGGCTGCAATGGGATGAATTTGTGTTATTTTGGGGCAAATTGGGGAATATTGAATTTTTGGTGAAAATGTTGACCCCGCGGTCAACGTGTTTTTTCAACTGGAGAAAACTTGAAACGCCCATATCTTGGAAAAGGAAGGAGTGAGAGAGCTCACATTTCAGACGCAGCATCCAGGCAGGAATGGCATCAATTTGTGTTATTTTGGGGCAAATTGGGGAATATTGAATTTTTGGTGAAAATGTTGACCCCGCGGTCAATGTTTTTTTCAGCTGAGGAGAACTTGAAACGCCCATATCTTGGGCAAGGAAGGAGTGAGAGAGCTCACATTTCAGACACAGCATCCAGGCTGCAATGGCTTCAATTTGTGTTATTTTGGGGCAAAGTGGGGAATATTGAATTTTTGGTGAAAATGTTGACCCTGCGGTCAATGTTTTTTTCAGCTGAGGAGAACTTGAAACGCCCATATCTTGGGCAAGGAAGGAGTGAGAGAGCTTAAATTTCAGACGCAGCATCCAGGCTGCAATGGCTTCAATTTGTGTTATTTTGGGGCAAAGTGGGGAATATTGAATTTTTGGTGAAAAAGTTGACCCCGCGGTCAATGTTTTTTTCAGCTGAGGAGATAACTTGAAACGCCCGTATCTTGGGCAAGGAAGGAGTGAGAGAGCTCACATTTCAGACACAGCATCCAGGCTGCAATGGCTTCAATTTGTGTTATTTTGGGGCAAAGTGGGGAATATTGAATTTTTGGTGAAAAAGTTGACCCCGCGGTCAATGTTTTTTTCAGCTGAGGAGAACTTGAAACGCCCATATCTTGGGCAAGGAAGGAGTGAGAGAGCTTAAATTTCAGACGCAGCATCCAGGCTGCAATGGCTTCAATTTGTGTTATTTTGGGGCAAATTGGGGAATATTGAATTTTTGGTGAAAAAGTTGACCCCGTGGTCAATGTTTTTTTCAGCTGAGGAGAACTTGAAACGCCCATATCTTGGATAAGGAAGGAGTGAGAGAGCTCACATTTCAGACACAGCATCCAGGCTGCAATGGGATGAATTTGTGTTATTTTGGGGCAAATTGGGGAATATTGAATTTTTGGTGAAAATGTTGACCCCGCGGTCAATGTTTTTTTCAGCTGAGGAGAACTTGAAACGCCCATATCTTGGGCAAGGAAGGAGTGAGAGAGCTTAAATTTCAGACGCAGCATCCAGGCTGCAATGGCTTCAATTTGTGTTATTTTGGGGCAAATTGCGGAATATTGAATTTTTGGTGAAAAAGTTGACCTCGCGGTCAATGTTTTTTTCAGCTGAGGAGATAACTTGAAACGCCCGTATCTTGGGCAAGGAAGGAGTGAGAGAGCTCACATTTCAGACACAGCATCCAGGCTGCAATGGCTTCAATTTGTGTTATTTTGGGGCAAAGTGGGGAATATTGAATTTTTGGTGAAAATGTTGACCCCGCGGTCAATGTTTTTTTCAGCTGAGGAGAACTTGAAACGCCCATATCTTGGATAAGGAAGGAGTGAGAGAGCTCACATTTTAGACGCAGCATCCAGGCTGCAATGGCTTCAATTTGTGTTATTTTGGGGCAAATTGGGGAATATTGTTTTTTTGGTGAAAAAGTTGACCCCGCGGTCAATGTTTTTTGCAGCTGAGGAGAACTTGAAACGCCCATATCTTGGATAAGGAAGGAGTGAGAGAGCTCACATTTCAGACACAGCATCCAGGCTGCAATGGGATGAATTTGTGTTATTTTGGGGCAAATTGGGGAATATTGAATTTTTGGTGAAAATGTTGACCCCGCGGTCAATGTTTTTTTCAGCTGAGGAGAACTTGAAACGCCCAGATCTTGGGCAAGGAAGGAGTGAGAGAGCTTAAATTTCAGACGCAGCATCCAGGCAGAAATGGCATCAATTTGTGTTATTTTGGGGCAAATTGGGGAATATTGAATTTTTGGTGAAAATGTTGACCCCGCGGTCAATGTTTTTTTCAGCTGAGGAGAACTTGAAACGCCCATATCTTGGGCAAGGAAGGAGTGAGAGAGCTTAAATTTCAGACGCAGCATCCAGGCAGAAATGGCATCAATTTGTGTTATTTTGGGGCAAATTGGGGAATATTGAATTTTTGGTGAAAATGTTGACCAAGCGGTCAACGTGTTTTTTCAACTGGAGAAAACTTGAAACGCCCATATCTTGGGCAAGGAAGGAGTTAGAGTGTTCAAATTTTTAGACGCAGCATCCAGGCTGCAATGGCTTCAATTTGTGTTATTTTGGGGCAAATTGGGGAATATTGTTTTTTTGGTGAAAAAGTTGACCCCGCGGTCAATGTTTTTTTCAGCTGAGGAGAACTTGAAACGCCCATATCTTGGATAAGGAAGGAGTGAGAGAGCTCACATTTCAGACACAGCATCCAGGCTGCAATGGGATGAATTTGTGTTATTTTGGGGCAAATTGGGGAACATTGAATTTTTGGTGAAAATGTTGACCCCGCGGTCAATGTTTTTTTCAGCTGAGGAGAACTTGAAACGCCCATATCTTGGATAAGGAAGGAGTGAGAGAGCTCACATTTCAGACACAGCATCCAGGCTGCAATGGGATGAATTTGTGTTATTTTGGGGCAAATTGGGGAACATTGAATTTTTGGTGAAAATGTTGACCCCGCGGTCAATGTTTTTTTCAGCTGAGGAGAACTTGAAACGCCCATATCTTGGATAAGGAAGGAGTGAGAGAGCTCACATTTCAGACACAGCATCCAGGCTGCAATGGCTTCAATTTGTGTTATTTTGGGGCAAATTGGGGAATATTGAATTTTTGGTGAAAATGTTGACCCCGCGGTCAACGTGTTTTTTCAACTGGAGAAAACTTGAAACGCCCATATCTTGGGCAAGGAAGGAGTTAGAGTGTTCAAATTTTTAGACGCAGCATCCAGGCTGCAATGGCTTCAATTTGTGTTATTTTGGGGCAAATTGGGGAATATTGTTTTTTTGGTGAAAAAGTTGACCCCGCGGTCAATGTTTTTTTCAGCTGAGGAGAACTTGAAACGCCCATATCTTGGATAAGGAAGGAGTGAGAGAGCTCACATTTCAGACACAGCATCCAGGCTGCAATGGGATGAATTTGTGTTATTTTGGGGCAAATTGGGGAACATTGAATTTTTGGTGAAAAAGTTGACCCCGCGGTCAATGTTTTTTTCAGCTGAGGAGAACTTGAAACGCCCATATCTTGGGCAAGGAAGGAGTGAGAGGGCTTAAATTTCAGACGCAGCATCCAGGCAGGAATGGCATCAATTTGTGTTATTTTGGGGCAAATTGGGGAATATTGAATTTTTGGTGAAAAAGTTGACCTCGCGGTCAACGTGTTTTTTCAACTGGAGAAAACTTGAAACGCCCATATCTTGGACAAGGAAGGAGTGAGAGAGCTCACATTTCAGACACAGCATCCAGGCTGCAATGGCTTCAATTGGTGTTATTTTGGGGCAAATTGGGGAATATTGAATTTTTGGTGAAAATGTTGACCCCGCGGTCAACGTGTTTTTTCAACTGGAGAAAACTTGAAACGCCCATATCTTGGATAAGGAAGGAGTGAGAGAGCTCACATTTCAGACACAGCATCCAGGCTGCAATGGCTTCAATTTGTGTTATTTTGGGGCAAATTGGGGAATATTGAATTTTTGGTGAAAATGTTGACCCCGCGGTCAACGTGTTTTTTCAACTGGAGAAAACTTGAAACGCCCATATCTTGGGCAAGGAAGGAGTTAGAGTGTTCAAATTTTTAGACGCAGCATCCAGGCTGCAATGGCTTCAATTTGTGTTATTTTGGGGCAAAGTGGGGAACATTGTTTTTTTGGTGAAAAAGTTGACCCCGCGGTCAATGTTTTTTTCAGCTGAGGAGAACTTGAAACGCCCATATCTTGGGCAAGGAAGGAGTGAGAGAGCTCACATTTCAGACACAGCATCCAGGCTGCAATGGCTTCAATTTGTGTTATTTTGGGGCAAAGTGGGGAATATTGAATTTTTGGTGAAAATGTTGACCCTGCGGTCAATGTTTTTTTCAGCTGAGGAGAACTTGAAACGCCCATATCTTGGGCAAGGAAGGAGTGAGAGAGCTTAAATTTCAGACGCAGCATCCAGGCTGCAATGGCTTCAATTTGTGTTATTTCGGGGCAAAGTGGGGAATATTGAATTTTTGGTGAAAATGTTGACCCCGCGGTCAATGTTTTTTTCAGCTGAGGAGAACTTGAAACGCCCATATCTTGGATAAGGAAGGAGTGAGAGAGCTCACATTTCAGACACAGCATCCAGGCTGCAATGGGATGAATTTGTGTTATTTTGGGGCAAATTGGGGAATATTGAATTTTTGGTGAAAATGTTGACCCCGCGGTCAACGTGTTTTTTCAACTGGAGAAAACTTGAAACGCCCATATCTTGGAAAAGGAAGGAGTGAGAGAGCTCACATTTCAGACGCAGCATCCAGGCAGGAATGGCATCAATTTGTGTTATTTTGGGGCAAATTGGGGAATATTGAATTTTTGGTGAAAATGTTGACCCCGCGGTCAATGTTTTTTTCAGCTGAGGAGAACTTGAAACGCCCATATCTTGGGCAAGGAAGGAGTGAGAGAGCTCACATTTCAGACACAGCATCCAGGCTGCAATGGCTTCAATTTGTGTTATTTTGGGGCAAAGTGGGGAATATTGAATTTTTGGTGAAAATGTTGACCCTGCGGTCAATGTTTTTTTCAGCTGAGGAGAACTTGAAACGCCCATATCTTGGGCAAGGAAGGAGTGAGAGAGCTTAAATTTCAGACGCAGCATCCAGGCTGCAATGGCTTCAATTTGTGTTATTTTGGGGCAAAGTGGGGAATATTGAATTTTTGGTGAAAAAGTTGACCCCGCGGTCAATGTTTTTTTCAGCTGAGGAGATAACTTGAAACGCCCGTATCTTGGGCAAGGAAGGAGTGAGAGAGCTCACATTTCAGACACAGCATCCAGGCTGCAATGGCTTCAATTTGTGTTATTTTGGGGCAAAGTGGGGAATATTGAATTTTTGGTGAAAAAGTTGACCCCGCGGTCAATGTTTTTTTCAGCTGAGGAGAACTTGAAACGCCCATATCTTGGGCAAGGAAGGAGTGAGAGAGCTTAAATTTCAGACGCAGCATCCAGGCTGCAATGGCTTCAATTTGTGTTATTTTGGGGCAAATTGGGGAATATTGAATTTTTGGTGAAAAAGTTGACCCCGTGGTCAATGTTTTTTTCAGCTGAGGAGAACTTGAAACGCCCATATCTTGGATAAGGAAGGAGTGAGAGAGCTCACATTTCAGACACAGCATCCAGGCTGCAATGGGATGAATTTGTGTTATTTTGGGGCAAATTGGGGAATATTGAATTTTTGGTGAAAATGTTGACCCCGCGGTCAATGTTTTTTTCAGCTGAGGAGAACTTGAAACGCCCATATCTTGGGCAAGGAAGGAGTGAGAGAGCTTAAATTTCAGACGCAGCATCCAGGCTGCAATGGCTTCAATTTGTGTTATTTTGGGGCAAATTGCGGAATATTGAATTTTTGGTGAAAAAGTTGACCTCGCGGTCAATGTTTTTTTCAGCTGAGGAGATAACTTGAAACGCCCGTATCTTGGGCAAGGAAGGAGTGAGAGAGCTCACATTTCAGACACAGCATCCAGGCTGCAATGGCTTCAATTTGTGTTATTTTGGGGCAAAGTGGGGAATATTGAATTTTTGGTGAAAATGTTGACCCCGCGGTCAATGTTTTTTTCAGCTGAGGAGAACTTGAAACGCCCATATCTTGGATAAGGAAGGAGTGAGAGAGCTCACATTTTAGACGCAGCATCCAGGCTGCAATGGCTTCAATTTGTGTTATTTTGGGGCAAATTGGGGAATATTGTTTTTTTGGTGAAAAAGTTGACCCCGCGGTCAATGTTTTTTGCAGCTGAGGAGAACTTGAAACGCCCATATCTTGGATAAGGAAGGAGTGAGAGAGCTCACATTTCAGACACAGCATCCAGGCTGCAATGGGATGAATTTGTGTTATTTTGGGGCAAATTGGGGAATATTGAATTTTTGGTGAAAATGTTGACCCCGCGGTCAATGTTTTTTTCAGCTGAGGAGAACTTGAAACGCCCAGATCTTGGGCAAGGAAGGAGTGAGAGAGCTTAAATTTCAGACGCAGCATCCAGGCAGAAATGGCATCAATTTGTGTTATTTTGGGGCAAATTGGGGAATATTGAATTTTTGGTGAAAATGTTGACCCCGCGGTCAATGTTTTTTTCAGCTGAGGAGAACTTGAAACGCCCATATCTTGGGCAAGGAAGGAGTGAGAGAGCTTAAATTTCAGACGCAGCATCCAGGCAGAAATGGCATCAATTTGTGTTATTTTGGGGCAAATTGGGGAATATTGAATTTTTGGTGAAAATGTTGACCAAGCGGTCAACGTGTTTTTTCAACTGGAGAAAACTTGAAACGCCCATATCTTGGGCAAGGAAGGAGTTAGAGTGTTCAAATTTTTAGACGCAGCATCCAGGCTGCAATGGCTTCAATTTGTGTTATTTTGGGGCAAATTGGGGAATATTGTTTTTTTGGTGAAAAAGTTGACCCCGCGGTCAATGTTTTTTTCAGCTGAGGAGAACTTGAAACGCCCATATCTTGGATAAGGAAGGAGTGAGAGAGCTCACATTTCAGACACAGCATCCAGGCTGCAATGGGATGAATTTGTGTTATTTTGGGGCAAATTGGGGAACATTGAATTTTTGGTGAAAATGTTGACCCCGCGGTCAATGTTTTTTTCAGCTGAGGAGAACTTGAAACGCCCATATCTTGGATAAGGAAGGAGTGAGAGAGCTCACATTTCAGACACAGCATCCAGGCTGCAATGGGATGAATTTGTGTTATTTTGGGGCAAATTGGGGAACATTGAATTTTTGGTGAAAATGTTGACCCCGCGGTCAATGTTTTTTTCAGCTGAGGAGAACTTGAAACGCCCATATCTTGGATAAGGAAGGAGTGAGAGAGCTCACATTTCAGACACAGCATCCAGGCTGCAATGGCTTCAATTTGTGTTATTTTGGGGCAAATTGGGGAATATTGAATTTTTGGTGAAAATGTTGACCCCGCGGTCAACGTGTTTTTTCAACTGGAGAAAACTTGAAACGCCCATATCTTGGGCAAGGAAGGAGTTAGAGTGTTCAAATTTTTAGACGCAGCATCCAGGCTGCAATGGCTTCAATTTGTGTTATTTTGGGGCAAATTGGGGAATATTGTTTTTTTGGTGAAAAAGTTGACCCCGCGGTCAATGTTTTTTTCAGCTGAGGAGAACTTGAAACGCCCATATCTTGGATAAGGAAGGAGTGAGAGAGCTCACATTTCAGACACAGCATCCAGGCTGCAATGGGATGAATTTGTGTTATTTTGGGGCAAATTGGGGAACATTGAATTTTTGGTGAAAAAGTTGACCCCGCGGTCAATGTTTTTTTCAGCTGAGGAGAACTTGAAACGCCCATATCTTGGGCAAGGAAGGAGTGAGAGAGCTTAAATTTCAGATGCAGCATCCAGGCAGGAATGGCATCAATTTGTGTTATTTTGGGGCAAATTGCAGAATATTGAATTTTTGGTGAAAAAGTTGACCTCGCGGTCAATGTTTTTTTCAGCTGAGGAGATAACTTGAAACGCCCGTATCTTGGGCAAGGAAGGAGTGAGAGAGCTCACATTTCAGACGCAGCATCCAGGCAGGAATGGCATCAATTTGTGTTATTTTGGGGCAAATTGGGGAATATTGAATTTTTGGTGAAAATGTTGACCCCGCGGTCAACGTGTTTTTTCAACTGGAGAAAACTTGAAACGCCCATATCTTGGATAAGGAAGGAGTGAGAGAGCTCACATTTCAGACACAGCATCCAGGCTGCAATGGCTTCAATTTGTGTTATTTTGGGGCAAATTGGGGAACATTGAATTTTTGGTGAAAATGTTGACCCCGCGGTCAATGTTTTTTCAGCTGAGGAGAACTTGAAACGCCCATATCTTGGATAAGGAAGGAGTGAGAGAGCTCACATTTCAGACACAGCATCCAGGCTGCAATGGCTTCAATTTGTGTTATTTTGGGGCAAATTGGGGAATATTGAATTTTTGGTGAAAATGTTGACCCCGCGGTCAACGTGTTTTTTCAACTGGAGAAAACTTGAAACGCCCATATCTTGGACAAGGAAGGAGTGAGAGAGCTCACATTTCAGACACAGCATCCAGGCTGCAATGGGATGAATTTGTGTTATTTTGGGGCAAATTGGGGAATATTGAATTTTTGGTGAAAATGTTGACCTCGCGGTCAATGTTTTTTTCAGCTGAGGAGATAACTTGAAACGGCCGTATCTTGGGCAAGGAAGGAGTTAGAGTGTTAAAATTTTTAGACGCAGCATCCAGGCTGCAATGGCTTCAATTTGTGTTATTTTGGGGCAAAGTGGGGAATATTGAATTTTTGGTGAAAATGTTGACCCCGCGGTCAATGTTTTTTTCAGCTGAGGAGAACTTGAAACGCCCATATCTTGGATAAGGAAGGAGTGAGAGAGCTCACATTTCAGACACAGCATCCAGGCTGCAATGGGATGAATTTGTGTTATTTTGGGGCAAATTGGGGAATATTGAATTTTTGGTGAAAATGTTGACCCCGCGGTCAATGTTTTTTTCAGCTGAGGAGAACTTGAAACGCCCATATCTTGGGCAAGGAAGGAGTGAGAGAGCTTAAATTTCAGACGCAGCATCCAGGCTGCAATGGCTTCAATTTGTGTTATTTTGGGGCAAATTGCGGAATATTGAATTTTTGGTGAAAAAGTTGACCTCGCGGTCAATGTTTTTTTCAGCTGAGGAGATAACTTGAAACGCCCGTATCTTGGGCAAGGAAGGAGTGAGAGAGCTCACATTTCAGACACAGCATCCAGGCTGCAATGGCTTCAATTTGTGTTATTTTGGGGCAAAGTGGGGAATATTGAATTTTTGGTGAAAATGTTGACCCCGCGGTCAATGTTTTTTTCAGCTGAGGAGAACTTGAAACGCCCATATCTTGGATAAGGAAGGAGTGAGAGAGCTCACATTTTAGACGCAGCATCCAGGCTGCAATGGCTTCAATTTGTGTTATTTTGGGGCAAATTGGGGAATATTGTTTTTTTGGTGAAAAAGTTGACCCCGCGGTCAATGTTTTTTTCAGCTGAGGAGAACTTGAAACGCCCATATCTTTGATAAGGAAGGAGTGAGAGAGCTCACATTTCAGACACAGCATCCAGGCTGCAATGGCTTCAATTTGTGTTATTTCGGGGCAAATTGGGGAATATTGAATTTTTGGTGAAAATGTTGACCCCGCGGTCAATGTTTTTTTCAGCTGAGGAGAACTTGAAACGCCCAGATCTTGGGCAAGGTAGGAGTGAGAGAGCTTAAATTTCAGACGCAGCATCCAGGCAGAAATGGCATCAATTTGTGTTATTTTGGGGCAAATTGGGGAATATTGAATTTTTGGTGAAAATGTTGACCCCGCGGTCAATGTTTTTTTCAGCTGAGGAGAACTTGAAACGCCCATATCTTGGGCAAGGAAGGAGTGAGAGAGCTTAAATTTCAGACGCAGCATCCAGGCAGAAATGGCATCAATTTGTGTTATTTTGGGGCAAATTGGGGAATATTGAATTTTTGGTGAAAAAGTTGACCTCGCGGTCAATGTTTTTTTCAGCTGAGGAGATAACTTGAAACGCCCGCGTCTTGGGCAAGGAAGGAGTGAGAGAGCTCACATTTCAGACACAGCATCCAGGCTGCAATGGCTTCAATTTGTGTTATTTTGGGGCAAAGTGGGGAATATTGAATTTTTGGTGAAAATGTTGACCCCGCGGTCAATGTTTTTTTCAGCTGAGGAGAACTTGAAACGCCCATATCTTGGGCAAGGAAGGAGTGAGAGTGTTCAAATTTTTAGACGCAGCATCCAGGCTGCAATGGCTTCAATTTGTGTTATTTTGGGGCAAATTGGGGAATATTGTTTTTTTGGTGAAAAAGTTGACCCCGCGGTCAATGTTTTTTTCAGCTGAGGAGAACTTGAAACGCCCATATCTTGGGCAAGGAAGGAGTGAGAGAGCTTAAATTTCAGACGCAGCATCCAGGCTGGAATGGCATCAATTTGTGTTATTTTGGGGCAAATTGCGGGATATTGAATTTTTGGTGAAAAAGTTGACCTCGCGGTCAATGTTTTTTTCAGCTGAGGAGATAACTTGAAACGCCCGTATCTTGGGCAAGGAAGGAGTGAGAGAGCTCACATTTCAGACACAGCATCCAGGCTGCAATGGCTTCAATTTGTGTTATTTTGGGGCAAATTGGGGAATATTGAATTTTTGGTGAAAATGTTGACCCCGCGGTCAACGTGTTTTTTCAACTGGAGAAAACTTGAAACGCCCATATCTTGGACAAGGAAGGAGTGAGAGAGCTCACATTTCAGACACAGCATCCAGGCTGCAATGGCTTCAATTTGTGTTATTTTGGGGCAAATTGGGGAATATTGAATTTTTGGTGAAAATGTTGACCCCGCGGTCAACGTGTTTTTTCAACTGGAGAAAACTTGAAACGCCCATATCTTGGATAAGGAAGGAGTGAGAGAGCTCACATTTCAGACACAGCATCCAGGCTGCAATGGCTTCAATTTGTGTTATTTTGGGGCAAATTGGGGAATATTGAATTTTTGGTGAAAATGTTGACCCCGCGGTCAACGTGTTTTTTCAACTGGAGAAAACTTGAAACGCCCATATCTTGGATAAGGAAGGAGTGAGAGAGCTCACATTTCAGACACAGCATCCAGGCTGCAATGGCTTCAATTTGTGTTATTTTGGGGCAAATTGGGGAATATTGAATTTTTGGTGAAAATGTTGACCCCGCGGTCAACGTGTTTTTTCAACTGGAGAAAACTTGAAACGCCCATATCTTGGGCAAGGAAGGAGTTAGAGTGTTCAAATTTTTAGACGCAGCATCCAGGCTGCAATGGCTTCAATTTGTGTTATTTTGGGGCAAAGTGGGGAATATTGTTTTTTTGGTGAAAAAGTTGACCCCGCGGTCAATGTTTTTTTCAGCTGAGGAGAACTTGAAACGCCCATATCTTGGATAAGGAAGGAGTGAGAGAGCTCACATTTCAGACACAGCATCCAGGCTGCAATGGGATGAATTTGTGTTATTTTGGGGCAAATTGGGGAATATTGAATTTTTGGTGAAAATGTTGACCCCGCGGTCAACGTGTTTTTTCAACTGGAGAAAACTTGAAACGCCCATATCTTGGACAAGGAAGGAGTGAGAGAGCTCACATTTCAGACACAGCATCCAGGCTGCAATGGCTTCAATTTGTGTTATTTTGGGGCAAATTGGGGAATATTGAATTTTTGGTGAAAATGTTGACCCCGCGGTCAACGTGTTTTTTCAACTGGAGAAAACTTGAAACGCCCATATCTTGGATAAGGAAGGAGTGAGAGAGCTCACATTTCAGACACAGCATCCAGGCTGCAATGGCTTCAATTTGTGTTATTTTGGGGCAAATTGGGGAATATTGAATTTTTGGTGAAAATGTTGACCCCGCGGTCAACGTGTTTTTTCAACTGGAGAAAACTTGAAACGCCCATATCTTGGGCAAGGAAGGAGTTAGAGTGTTCAAATTTTTAGACGCGGCATCCAGGCTGCAATGTCTTCAATTTGTGTTATTTTGGGGCAAATTGGGGAATATTGTTTTTTTGGTGAAAAAGTTGACCCCGCGGTCAATGTTTTTTTCAGCTGAGGAGATAACTTGAAACGCCCATATCTTGGGCAAGGAAGGAGTGAGAGAGCTCACATTTCAGACACAGCATCCAGGCTGCAATGGCTTCAATTTGTGTTATTTTGGGGCAAATTGGGGAATATTGAATTTTTGGTGAAAAAGTTGACCCCGCGGTCAATGTTTTTTTCAGCTGAGGAGAACTTGAAACGCCCATATCTTGGGCAAGGAAGGAGTGAGAGAGCTTAAATTTCAGACGCAGCATCCAGGCTGCAATGGCTTCAATTTGTGTTATTTTGGGGCAAATTGGGGAATATTGAATTTTTGGTGAAAAAGTTGACCCCGTGGTCAATGTTTTTTTCAGCTGAGGAGAACTTGAAACGCCCATATCTTGGATAAGGAAGGAGTGAGAGAGCTCACATTTCAGACACAGCATCCAGGCTGCAATGGGATGAATTTGTGTTATTTTGGGGCAAATTGGGGAATATTGAATTTTTGGTGAAAATGTTGACCCCGCGGTCAATGTTTTTTTCAGCTGAGGAGAACTTGAAACGCCCATATCTTGGGCAAGGAAGGAGTGAGAGAGCTAAAATTTCAGACGCAGCATCCAGGCTGCAATGGCTTCAATTTGTGTTATTTCGGGGCAAAGTGGGGAATATTGAATTTTTGGTGAAAATGTTGACCCCGCGGTCAATGTTTTTTTCAGCTGAGGAGAACTTGAAACGCCCATATCTTGGATAAGGAAGGAGTGAGAGAGCTCACATTTCAGACACAGCATCCAGGCTGCAATGGGATGAATTTGTGTTATTTTGGGGCAAATTGGGGAACATTGAATTTTTGGTGAAAATGTTGACCCCGCGGTCAATGTTTTTTTCAGCTGAGGAGAACTTGAAACGCCCATATCTTGGGCAAGGAAGGAGTGAGAGAGCTAAAATTTCAGACGCAGCATCCAGGCTGCAATGGCTTCAATTTGTGTTATTTCGGGGCAAAGTGGGGAATATTGAATTTTTGGTGAAAATGTTGACCCCGCGGTCAATGTTTTTTTCAGCTGAGGAGAACTTGAAACGCCCATATCTTGGATAAGGAAGGAGTGAGAGAGCTCACATTTCAGACACAGCATCCAGGCTGCAATGGGATGAATTTGTGTTATTTTGGGGCAAATTGGGGAACATTGAATTTTTGGTGAAAATGTTGACCCCGCGGTCAATGTTTTTTTCAGCTGAGGAGAACTTGAAACGCCCATATCTTGGATAAGGAAGGAGTGAGAGAGCTCACATTTCAGACACAGCATCCAGGCTGCAATGGGATGAATTTGTGTTATTTTGGGGCAAATTGGGGAACATTGAATTTTTGGTGAAAATGTTGACCCCGCGGTCAATGTTTTTTTCAGCTGAGGAGAACTTGAAACGCCCATATCTTGGATAAGGAAGGAGTGAGAGAGCTCACATTTCAGACACAGCATCCAGGCTGCAATGGGATGAATTTGTGTTATTTTGGGGCAAATTGGGGAACATTGAATTTTTGGTGAAAATGTTGACCCCGCGGTCAATGTTTTTTTCAGCTGAGGAGAACTTGAAACGCCCATATCTTGGATAAGGAAGGAGTGAGAGAGCTCACATTTCAGACACAGCATCCAGGCTGCAATGGCTTCAATTTGTGTTATTTTGGGGCAAATTGGGGAATATTGAATTTTTGGTGAAAATGTTGACCCCGCGGTCAACGTGTTTTTTCAACTGGAGAAAACTTGAAACGCCCATATCTTGGGCAAGGAAGGAGTTAGAGTGTTCAAATTTTTAGACGCAGCATCCAGGCTGCAATGGCTTCAATTTGTGTTATTTTGGGGCAAATTGGGGAATATTGAATTTTTGGTGAAAATGTTGACCCCGCGGTCAACGTGTTTTTTCAACTGGAGAAAACTTGAAACGCCCATATCTTGGATAAGGAAGGAGTGAGAGAGCTCACATTTCAGACACAGCATCCAGGCTGCAATGGCTTCAATTTGTGTTATTTTGGGGCAAATTGGGGAATATTGAATTTTTGGTGAAAATGTTGACCCCGCGGTCAACGTGTTTTTTCAACTGGAGAAAACTTGAAACGCCCATATCTTGGATAAGGAAGGAGTGAGAGAGCTCACATTTCAGACACAGCATCCAGGCTGCAATGGCTTCAATTTGTGTTATTTTGGGGCAAATTGGGGAATATTGAATTTTTGGTGAAAATGTTGACCCCGCGGTCAACGTGTTTTTTCAACTGGAGAAAACTTGAAACGCCCATATCTTGGGCAAGGAAGGAGTTAGAGTGTTCAAATTTTTAGACGCAGCATCCAGGCTGCAATGGCTTCAATTTGTGTTATTTTGGGGCAAAGTGGGGAATATTGTTTTTTTGGTGAAAAAGTTGACCCCGCGGTCAATGTTTTTTTCAGCTGAGGAGAACTTGAAACGCCCATATCTTGGATAAGGAAGGAGTGAGAGAGCTCACATTTCAGACACAGCATCCAGGCTGCAATGGGATGAATTTGTGTTATTTTGGGGCAAATTGGGGAATATTGAATTTTTGGTGAAAATGTTGACCCCGCGGTCAACGTGTTTTTTCAACTGGAGAAAACTTGAAACGCCCATATCTTGGACAAGGAAGGAGTGAGAGAGCTCACATTTCAGACACAGCATCCAGGCTGCAATGGCTTCAATTTGTGTTATTTTGGGGCAAATTGGGGAATATTGAATTTTTGGTGAAAATGTTGACCCCGCGGTCAACGTGTTTTTTCAACTGGAGAAAACTTGAAACGCCCATATCTTGGATAAGGAAGGAGTGAGAGAGCTCACATTTCAGACACAGCATCCAGGCTGCAATGGCTTCAATTTGTGTTATTTTGGGGCAAATTGGGGAATATTGAATTTTTGGTGAAAATGTTGACCCCGCGGTCAACGTGTTTTTTCAACTGGAGAAAACTTGAAACGCCCATATCTTGGGCAAGGAAGGAGTTAGAGTGTTCAAATTTTTAGACGCGGCATCCAGGCTGCAATGTCTTCAATTTGTGTTATTTTGGGGCAAATTGGGGAATATTGTTTTTTTGGTGAAAAAGTTGACCCCGCGGTCAATGTTTTTTTCAGCTGAGGAGATAACTTGAAACGCCCATATCTTGGGCAAGGAAGGAGTGAGAGAGCTCACATTTCAGACACAGCATCCAGGCTGCAATGGCTTCAATTTGTGTTATTTTGGGGCAAATTGGGGAATATTGAATTTTTGGTGAAAAAGTTGACCCCGCGGTCAATGTTTTTTTCAGCTGAGGAGAACTTGAAACGCCCATATCTTGGATAAGGAAGGAGTGAGAGAGCTCACATTTCAGACACAGCATCCAGGCTGCAATGGCTTCAATTTGTGTTATTTTGGGGCAAATTGGGGAATATTGAATTTTTGGTGAAAATGTTGACCCCGCGGTCAACGTGTTTTTTCAACTGGAGAAAACTTGAAACGCCCATATCTTGGACAAGGAAGGAGTGAGAGAGCTCACATTTCAGACACAGCATCCAGGCTGCAATGGGATGAATTTGTGTTATTTTGGGGCAAATTGGGGAATATTGAATTTTTGGTGAAAATGTTGACCCCGCGGTGAATGTTTTTTTCAGCTGAGGAGAACTTGAAACGCCCATATCTTGGGCAAGGAAGGAGTGAGAGAGCTTAAATTTCAGACGCAGCATCCAGGCTGCAATGGCTTCAATTTGTGTTATTTTGGGGCAAATTGGGGAATATTGAATTTTTGGTGAAAAAGTTGACCCCGTGGTCAATGTTTTTTTCAGCTGAGGAGAACTTGAAACGCCCATATCTTGGATAAGGAAGGAGTGAGAGAGCTCACATTTCAGACACAGCATCCAGGCTGCAATGGGATGAATTTGTGTTATTTTGGGGCAAATTGGGGAATATTGAATTTTTGGTGAAAATGTTGACCCCGCGGTCAATGTTTTTTTCAGCTGAGGAGAACTTGAAACGCCCATATCTTGGGCAAGGAAGGAGTGAGAGAGCTAAAATTTCAGACGCAGCATCCAGGCTGCAATGGCTTCAATTTGTGTTATTTCGGGGCAAAGTGGGGAATATTGAATTTTTGGTGAAAATGTTGACCCCGCGGTCAATGTTTTTTTCAGCTGAGGAGAACTTGAAACGCCCATATCTTGGATAAGGAAGGAGTGAGAGAGCTCACATTTCAGACACAGCATCCAGGCTGCAATGGGATGAATTTGTGTTATTTTGGGGCAAATTGGGGAACATTGAATTTTTGGTGAAAATGTTGACCCCGCGGTCAATGTTTTTTTCAGCTGAGGAGAACTTGAAACGCCCATATCTTGGATAAGGAAGGAGTGAGAGAGCTCACATTTCAGACACAGCATCCAGGCTGCAATGGGATGAATTTGTGTTATTTTGGGGCAAATTGGGGAACATTGAATTTTTGGTGAAAATGTTGACCCCGCGGTCAATGTTTTTTTCAGCTGAGGAGAACTTGAAACGCCCATATCTTGGATAAGGAAGGAGTGAGAGAGCTCACATTTCAGACACAGCATCCAGGCTGCAATGGGATGAATTTGTGTTATTTTGGGGCAAATTGGGGAACATTGAATTTTTGGTGAAAATGTTGACCCCGCGGTCAATGTTTTTTTCAGCTGAGGAGAACTTGAAACGCCCATATCTTGGATAAGGAAGGAGTGAGAGAGCTCACATTTCAGACACAGCATCCAGGCTGCAATGGGATGAATTTGTGTTATTTTGGGGCAAATTGGGGAACATTGAATTTTTGGTGAAAATGTTGACCCCGCGGTCAATGTTTTTTTCAGCTGAGGAGAACTTGAAACGCCCATATCTTGGATAAGGAAGGAGTGAGAGAGCTCACATTTCAGACACAGCATCCAGGCTGCAATGGCTTCAATTTGTGTTATTTTGGGGCAAATTGGGGAATATTGAATTTTTGGTGAAAATGTTGACCCCGCGGTCAACGTGTTTTTTCAACTGGAGAAAACTTGAAACGCCCATATCTTGGGCAAGGAAGGAGTTAGAGTGTTCAAATTTTTAGACGCAGCATCCAGGCTGCAATGGCTTCAATTTGTGTTATTTTGGGGCAAATTGGGGAATATTGTTTTTTTGGTGAAAAAGTTGACCCCGCGGTCAATGTTTTTTTCAGCTGAGGAGAACTTGAAACGCCCATATCTTGGATAAGGAAGGAGTGAGAGAGCTCACATTTCAGACACAGCATCCAGGCTGCAATGGGATGAATTTGTGTTATTTTGGGGCAAATTGGGGAACATTGAATTTTTGGTGAAAAAGTTGACCCCGCGGTCAATGTTTTTTTCAGCTGAGGAGAACTTGAAACGCCCATATCTTGGGCAAGGAAGGAGTGAGAGAGCTTAAATTTCAGATGCAGCATCCAGGCAGGAATGGCATCAATTTGTGTTATTTTGGGGCAAATTGCAGAATATTGAATTTTTGGTGAAAAAGTTGACCTCGCGGTCAATGTTTTTTTCAGCTGAGGAGATAACTTGAAACGCCCGTATCTTGGGCAAGGAAGGAGTGAGAGAGCTCACATTTCAGACACAGCATCCAGGCTGCAATGGCTTCAATTTGTGTTATTTTGGGGCAAAGTGGGGAATATTGAATTTTTGGTGAAAATGTTGACCCCGCGGTCAATGTTTTTTTCAGCTGAGGAGAACTTGAAACGCCCATATCTTGGATAAGGAAGGAGTGAGAGAGCTCACATTTCAGACACAGCATCCAGGCTGCAATGGCTTCAATTTGTGTTATTTTGGGGCAAATTGGGGAATATTGAATTTTTGGTGAAAATGTTGACCTCGCGGTCAATGTTTTTTTCAGCTGAGGAGATAACTTGAAACGGCCGTATCTTGGGCAAGGAAGGAGTTAGAGTGTTAAAATTTTTAGACGCAGCATCCAGGCTGCAATGGCTTCAATTTGTGTTATTTTGGGGCAAAGTGGGGAATATTGAATTTTTGGTGAAAATGTTGACCCCGCGGTCAATGTTTTTTTCAGCTGAGGAGAACTTGAAACGCCCATATCTTGGATAAGGAAGGAGTGAGAGAGCTCACATTTCAGACACAGCATCCAGGCTGCAATGGTATGAATTTGTGTTATTTTGGGGCAAATTGGGGAATATTGAATTTTTGGTGAAAATGTTGACCCCGCGGTCAATGTTTTTTTCAGCTGAGGAGAACTTGAAACGCCCATATCTTGGGCAAGGAAGGAGTGAGAGAGCTTAAATTTCAGACGCAGCATCCAGGCAGGAATGGCATCAATTTGTGTTATTTTGGGGCAAATTGGGGAATATTGAATTTTTGGTGAAAAAGTTGACCTCGCGGTCAATGTTTTTTTCAGCTGAGGAGAACTTGAAACGCCCATATCTTGGGCAAGGAAGGAGTGAGAGAGCTTAAATTTCAGACGCAGCATCCAGGCAGGAATGGCATCAATTTGTGTTATTTTGGGGCAAATTGGGGAATATTGAATTTTTGGTGAAAAAGTTGACCTCGCGGTCAATGTTTTTTTCAGCTGAGGAGAACTTGAAACGCCCATATCTTGGGCAAGGAAGGAGTGAGAGAGCTTAAATTTCAGACGCAGCATCCAGGCAGGAATGGCATCAATTTGTGTTATTTTGGGGCAAATTGGGGAATATTGAATTTTTGGTGAAAAAGTTGACCTCGCGGTCAATGTTTTTTTCAGCAGAGGAGATAACTTGAAACGCCCATATCTTGGGCAAGGAAGGAGTTAGAGAGCTCACATTTCAGACACAGCATCCAGGCTGCAATGGCTTCAATTTGTGTTATTTCGGGGCAAATTGGGGAATATTGAATTTTTTGTGAAAATGTTGACCCCGCGGTCAATGTTTTTTTCAGCTGAGGAGAACTTGAAACGCCCATATCTTGGATAAGGAAGGAGTGAGAGAGCTCACATTTCAGACGCAGCATCCAGGCAGGAATGGCATCAATTTGTGTTATTTTGGGGCAAATTGGGGAATATTGAATTTTTTGGTGAAAAAGTTGACCCCGCGGTCAATGTTTTTTTCAGCTGAGGAGAACTTGAAACGCCCATATCTTGGATAAGGAAGGAGTGAGAGAGCTCACATTTCAGACACAGCATCCAGGCTGCAATGGCTTCAATTTGTGTTATTTTGGGGCAAAGTGGGGAATATTGAATTTTTGGTGAAAATGTTGACCCCGCGGTCAATGTTTTTTTCAGCTGAGGAGATAACTTGAAACGCCCGTATCTTGGGCAAGGAAGGAGTGAGAGAGCTCACATTTCAGACACAGCATCCAGGCTGCAATGGCTTCAATTTGTGTTATTTTGGGGCAAATTGGGGAATATTGTTTTTTTGGTGAAAAAGTTGACCCCGCGGTCAATGTTTTTTTCAGCTGAGGAGAACTTGAAACGCCCATATCTTGGATAAGGAAGGAGTGAGAGAGCTCACATTTCAAACACAGCATCCAGGCTGCAATGGGATGAATTTGTGTTATTTTGGGGCAAATTGGGGAATATTGAATTTTTGGTGAAAATGTTGACCCCGCGGTCAATGTTTTTTTCAGCTGAGGAGAACTTGAAACGCCCATATCTTGGGCAAGGAAGGAGTGAGAGAGCTTAAATTTCAGACGCAGCATCCAGGCAGGAATGGCATCAATTTGTGTTATTTTGGGGCAAATTGGGGAATATTGAATTTTTGGTGAAAATGTTGACCCCGCGGTCAACGTGTTTTTTCAACTGGAGAAAACTTGAAACGCCCATATCTTGGACAAGGAAGGAGTGAGAGAGCTCACATTTTAGACACAGCATCCAGGCTGCAATGGCTTCAATTTGTGTTATTTTGGGGCAAATTGGGGAATATTGAATTTTTGGTGAAAATGTTGACCCCGCGGTCAATGTTTTTTTCAGCTGAGGAGAACTTGAAACGCCCATATCTTGGGCAAGGAAGGAGTGAGAGAGCTTAAATTTCAGACGCAGCATCCAGGCAGGAATGGCATCAATTTGTGTTATTTTGGGGCAAATTGGGGAATATTGAATTTTTGGTGAAAAAGTTGACCTCGCGGTCAATGTTTTTTTCAGCAGAGGAGATAACTTGAAACGCCCGTATCTTGGGCAAGGAAGGAGTAAGAGTGTTAAAATTTTTAGACGCAGCATCCAGGCTGCAATGGCTTCAATTTGTGTTATTTTGGGGCAAATTGGGGAATATTGAATTTTTTGTGAAAATGTTGACCCCGCGGTCAATGTTTTTTTCAGCTGAGGAGAACTTGAAACGCCCATATCTTGGATAAGGAAGGAGTGAGAGAGCTCACGTTTCAGACACAGCATCCAGGCTGCAATGGCTTCAATTTGTGTTATTTTGGGGCAAATTGGGGAATATTGAATTTTTGGTGAAAATGTTGACCCCGCGGTCAACGTGTTTTTTCAACTGGAGAAAACTTGAAACGCCCATATCTTGGGCAAGGAAGGAGTGAGAGAGCTTAAATTTCAGACGCAGCATCCAGGCAGAAATGGCATCAATTTGTGTTATTTTGGGGCAAATTGGGGAATATTGAATTTTTGGTGAAAAAGTTGACCTCGCGGTCAATGTTTTTTTCAGCTGAGGAGATAACTTGAAACGGCCGTATCTTGGGCAAGGAAGGAGTTAGAGTGTTAAAATTTTTAGACGCAGCATCCAGGCTGCAATGGCTTCAATTTGTGTTATTTTGGGGCAAAGTGGGGAATATTGAATTTTTGGTGAAAATGTTGACCCCGCGGTCAATGTTTTTTTCAGCTGAGGAGAACTTGAAACGCCCATATCTTGGATAAGGAAGGAGTGAGAGAGCTCACATTTCAGACACAGCATCCAGGCTGCAATGGGATGAATTTGTGTTATTTTGGGGCAAATTGGGGAATATTGAATTTTTGGTGAAAATGTTGACCCCGCGGTCAATGTTTTTTTCAGCTGAGGAGAACTTGAAACGCCCATATCTTGGGCAAGGAAGGAGTGAGAGAGCTTAAATTTCAGACGCAGCATCCAGGCAGGAATGGCATCAATTTGTGTTATTTTGGGGCAAATTGGGGAATATTGAATTTTTGGTGAAAAAGTTGACCTCGCGGTCAATGTTTTTTTCAGCAGAGGAGATAACTTGAAACGCCCGTATCTTGGGCAAGGAAGGAGTTAGAGTGTTAAAATTTTTAGACGCAGCATCCAGGCTGCAATGGCTTCAATTTGTGTCATTTTGGGGCAAATTGGGGAATATTGAATTTTTTGTGAAAATGTTGACCCCGCGGTCAATGTTTTTTTCAGCTGAGGAGAACTTGAAACGCCCATATCTTGGGCAAGGAAGGAGTTAGAGAGCTCACATTTCAGACACAGCATCCAGGCTGCAATGGCATCAATTTGTGTTATTTTGGGGCAAATTGGGGAATATTGAATTTTTGGTGAAAAAGTTGACCCCGCGGTCAATGTTTTTTTCAGCTGAGGAGAACTTGAAACGCCCATATCTTGGGCAAGGAAGGAGTGAGAGAGCTTAAATTTCAGACGCAGCATCCAGGCTGCAATGGCTTCAATTTGTGTTATTTTGGGGCAAAGTGGGGAATATTGAATTTTTGGTGAAAAAGTTGACCCCGCGGTCAATGTTTTTTTCAGCTGAGGAGATAACTTGAAACGCCCGTATCTTGGGCAAGGAAGGAGTGAGAGAGCTCACATTTCAGACACAGCATCCAGGCTGCAATGGCTTCAATTTGTGTTATTTTGGGGCAAAGTGGGGAATATTGAATTTTTGGTGAAAAAGTTGACCCCGCGGTCAATGTTTTTTTCAGCTGAGGAGAACTTGAAACGCCCATATCTTGGGCAAGGAAGGAGTGAGAGAGCTTAAATTTCAGACGCAGCATCCAGGCAGGAATGGCATCAATTTGTGTTATTTTGGGGCAAATTGGGGAATATTGAATTTTTGGTGAAAAAGTTGACCCCGTGGTCAATGTTTTTTTCAGCTGAGGAGAACTTGAAACGCCCATATCTTGGATAAGGAAGGAGTGAGAGAGCTCACATTTCAGACACAGCATCCAGGCTGCAATGGGATGAATTTGTGTTATTTTGGGGCAAATTGCGGAATATTGAATTTTTGGTGAAAAAGTTGACCTCGCGGTCAATGTTTTTTTCAGCTGAGGAGATAACTTGAAACGCCCGTATCTTGGGCAAGGAAGGAGTGAGAGAGCTCACATTTCAGACACAGCATCCAGGCTGCAATGGCTTCAATTTGTGTTATTTTGGGGCAAAGTGGGGAATATTGAATTTTTGGTGAAAATGTTGACCCCGCGGTCAATGTTTTTTTCAGCTGAGGAGAACTTGAAACGCCCATATCTTGGATAAGGAAGGAGTGAGAGAGCTCACATTTCAGACACAGCATCCAGGCTGCAATGGGATGAATTTGTGTTATTTTGGGGCAAATTGGGGAATATTGAATTTTTGGTGAAAATGTTGACCCCGCGGTCAATGTTTTTTTCAGCTGAGGAGATAACTTGAAACGCCCGTATCTTGGGCAAGGAAGGAGTGAGAGAGCTCACATTTCAGACACAGCATCCAGGCTGCAATGGCTTCAATTTGTGTTATTTTGGGGCAAATTCGGGAATATTGTTTTTTTGGTGAAAAAGTTGACCCCGCGGTCAATGTTTTCTTCAGCTGAGGAGAACTTGAAACGCCCATATCTTGGATAAGGAAGGAGTGAGAGAGCTCACATTTCAGACACAGCATCCAGGCTGCAATGGGATGAATTTGTGTTATTTTGGGGCAAATTGGGGAATATTGAATTTTTGGTGAAAATGTTGACCCCGCGGTCAATGTTTTTTTCAGCTGAGGAGAACTTGAAACGCCCATATCTTGGGCAAGGAAGGAGTGAGAGAGCTTAAATTTCAGACGCAGCATCCAGGCAGAAATGGCATCAATTTGTGTTATTTTGGGGCAAATTGGGGAATATTGAATTTTTGGTGAAAAAGTTGACCTCGCGGTCAATGTTTTTTTCAGCTGAGGAGATAACTTGAAACGGCCGTATCTTGGGCAAGGAAGGAGTTAGAGTGTTAAAATTTTTAGACGCAGCATCCAGGCTGCAATGGCTTCAATTTGTGTTATTTTGGGGCAAAGTGGGGAATATTGAATTTTTGGTGAAAATGTTGACCCCGCGGTCAATGTTTTTTTCAGCTGAGGAGAACTTGAAACGCCCATATCTTGGGCAAGGAAGGAGTGAGAGAGCTTAAATTTCAGACGCAGCATCCAGGCAGGAATGGCATCAATTTGTGTTATTTTGGGGCAAATTGGGGAATATTGAATTTTTGGTGAAAAAGTTGACCTCGCGGTCAATGTTTTTTTCAGCAGAGGAGATAACTTGAAACGCCCGTATCTTGGGCAAGGAAGGAGTTAGAGTGTTAAAATTTTTAGACGCAGCATCCAGGCTGCAATGGCTTCAATTTGTGTCATTTTGGGGCAAATTGGGGAATATTGAATTTTTTGTGAAAATGTTGACCCTGCGGTCAATGTTTTTTTCAGCTGAGGAGAACTTGAAACGCCCATATCTTGGATAAGGAAGGAGTGAGAGAGCTCACATTTCAGACGCAGCATCCAGGCAGGAATGGCATCAATTTGTGTTATTTTGGGGCAAATTGGGGAATATTGAATTTTTGGTGAAAAAGTTGACCCCGCGGTCAATGTTTTTTTCAGCTGAGGAGAACTTGAAACGCCCATATCTTGGATAAGGAAGGAGTGAGAGAGCTTAAATTTCAGACACAGCATCCAGGCTGCAATGGCTTCAATTTGTGTTATTTTGGGGCAAAGTGGGGAATATTGAATTTTTGGTGAAAAAGTTGACCCCGCGGTCAATGTTTTTTTCAGCTGAGGAGATAACTTGAAACGCCCATATCTTGGATAAGGAAGGAGTGAGAGAGCTCACATTTCAGACACAGCATCCAGGCTGCAATGGGATGAATTTGTGTTATTTTGGGGCAAATTGCGGAATATTGAATTTTTGGTGAAAAAGTTGACCTCGCGGTCAATGTTTTTTTCAGCTGAGGAGATAACTTGAAACGCCCGTATCTTGGGCAAGGAAGGAGTGAGAGAGCTCACATTTCAGACACAGCATCCAGGCTGCAATGGCTTCAATTTGTGTTATTTTGGGGCAAAGTGGGGAATATTGAATTTTTGGTGAAAATGTTGACCCCGCGGTCAATGTTTTTTTCAGCTGAGGAGAACTTGAAACGCCCATATCTTGGATAAGGAAGGAGTGAGAGAGCTCACATTTCAGACGCAGCATCCAGGCAGGAATGGCATCAATTTGTGTTATTTTGGGGCAAATTGGGGAATATTGAATTTTTGGTGAAAAAGTTGACCCCGCGGTCAATGTTTTTTTCAGCTGAGGAGAACTTGAAACGCCCATATCTTGGATAAGGAAGGAGTGAGAGAGCTTAAATTTCAGACACAGCATCCAGGCTGCAATGGCTTCAATTTGTGTTATTTTGGGGCAAAGTGGGGAATATTGAATTTTTGGTGAAAAAGTTGACCCCGCGGTCAATGTTTTTTTCAGCTGAGGAGATAACTTGAAACGCCCATATCTTGGATAAGGAAGGAGTGAGAGAGCTCACATTTCAGACACAGCATCCAGGCTGCAATGGGATGAATTTGTGTTATTTTGGGGCAAATTGCGGAATATTGAATTTTTGGTGAAAAAGTTGACCTCGCGGTCAATGTTTTTTTCAGCTGAGGAGATAACTTGAAACGCCCGTATCTTGGGCAAGGAAGGAGTGAGAGAGCTCACATTTCAGACACAGCATCCAGGCTGCAATGGCTTCAATTTGTGTTATTTTGGGGCAAAGTGGGGAATATTGAATTTTTGGTGAAAATGTTGACCCCGCGGTCAATGTTTTTTTCAGCTGAGGAGAACTTGAAACGCCCATATCTTGGGCAAGGAAGGAGTGAGAGAGCTTAAATTTCAGACGCAGCATCCAGGCAAGAATGGCATCAATTTGTGTTATTTTGGGGCAAATTGGGGAATATTGAATTTTTGGTGAAAAAGTTGACCTCGCGGTCAATGTTTTTTTCAGCAGAGGAGATAACTTGAAACGCCCGTATCTTGGGCAAGGAAGGAGTTAGAGTGTTAAAATTTTTAGACGCAGCATCCAGGCTGCAATGGCTTCAATTTGTGTCATTTTGGGGCAAATTGGGGAATATTGAATTTTTTGTGAAAATGTTGACCCCGCGGTCAATGTTTTTTTCAGCTGAGGAGAACTTGAAACGCCCATATCTTGGATAAGGAAGGAGTGAGAGAGCTCACGTTTCAGACACAGCATCCAGGCTGCAATGGCTTCAATTTGTGTTATTTCGGGGCAAATTGGGGAATATTGAATTTTTTGTGAAAATGTTGACCCCGCGGTCAATGTTTTTTTCAGCTGAGGAGAACTTGAAACGCCCATATCTTGGGCAAGGAAGGAGTTAGAGAGCTCACATTTCAGACACAGCATCCAGGCTGCAATGGCTTCAATTTGTGTTATTTCGGGGCAAATTGGGGAATATTGAATTTTTGGTGAAAATGTTGACCCCGCGGTCAACTTGTTTTTTCAACTGGAGAAAACTTGAAACGCCCATATCTTGGATAAGGAAGGAGTGAGAGAGCTCACATTTCAGACGCAGCATCCAGGCAGGAATGGCATCAATTTGTGTTATTTTGGGGCAAATTGGGGAATATTGAATTTTTGGTGAAAATGTTGACCCCGCGGTCAACTTGTTTTTTCAACTGGAGAAAACTTGAAACGCCCATATCTTGGGCAAGGAAGGAGTGAGAGAGCTTAAATTTCAGACGCAGCATCCAGGCTGCAATGGCTTCAATTTGTGTTATTTTGGGGCAAAGTGGGGAATATTGAATTTTTGGTGAAAAAGTTGACCCCGCGGTCAATGTTTTTTTCAGCTGAGGAGATAACTTGAAACGCCCGTATCTTGGGCAAGGAAGGAGTGAGAGAGCTCACATTTCAGACACAGCATCCAGGCTGCAATGGCTTCAATTTGTGTTATTTTGGGGCAAAGTGGGGAATATTGAATTTTTGGTGAAAAAGTTGACCCCGCGGTCAATGTTTTTTTCAGCTGAGGAGAACTTGAAACGCCCATATCTTGGGCAAGGAAGGAGTGAGAGAGCTTAAATTTCAGACGCAGCATCCAGGCAGGAATGGCATCAATTTGTGTTATTTTGGGGCAAATTGGGGAATATTGAATTTTTGGTGAAAATGTTGACCCCGCGGTCAATGTTTTTTTCAGCTGAGGAGATAACTTGAAACGCCCGTATCTTGGGCAAGGAAGGAGTGAGAGAGCTCACATTTCAGACACAGCATCCAGGCTGCAATGGCTTCAATTTGTGTCATTTTGGGGCAAAGTGGGGAATATTGAATTTTTGGTGAAAATGTTGACC
Organism: Genypterus blacodes; assembly: GCF_046128005.1. Classification (NCBI taxonomy): domain Eukaryota; kingdom Metazoa; phylum Chordata; class Actinopteri; order Ophidiiformes; family Ophidiidae; genus Genypterus; species Genypterus blacodes. The sequence continues at coordinate 398,248 of NW_027466998.1, read as the reverse complement.
CCGCGGTCAATGTTTTTTTCAGCTGAGGAGATAACTTGAAACGCCCGTATCTTGGGCAAGGAAGGAGTGAGAGAGCTCACATTTCAGACACAGCATCCAGGCTGCAATGGCTTCAATTTGTGTTATTTTGGGGCAAATTGGGGAATATTGAATTTTTGGTGAAAATGTTGACCCCGCGGTCAATGTTTTTTTCAGCTGAGGAGAACTTGAAACGCCCATATATTGGGCAAGGAAGGAGTGAGAGAGCTTAAATTTCAGACGCAGCATCCAGGCAGGAATGGCATCAATTTGTGTTATTTTGGGGCAAATTGGGGAATATTGAATTTTTGGTGAAAATGTTGACCCCGCGGTCAACGTGTTTTTTCAACTGGAGAAAACTTGAAACGCCCATATCTTGGATAAGGAAGGAGTGAGAGAGCTCACATTTCAGACACAGCATCCAGGCTGCAATGGCTTCAATTTGTGTTATTTTGGGGCAAATTGGGGAATATTGAATTTTTGGTGAAAATGTTGACCCCGCGGTCAACGTGTTTTTTCAACTGGAGAAAACTTGAAACGCCCATATCTTGGATAAGGAAGGAGTGAGAGAGCTCACATTTCAGACACAGCATCCAGGCTGCAATGGCTACGATTTGTGTTATTTTGGGGCAAATTGGGGAACATTGAATTTTTGGTGAAAATGTTGACCCCGCGGTCAATGTTTTTTTCAGCTGAGGAGAACTTGAAACGCCCATATCTTGGATAAGGAAGGAGTGAGAGAGCTCACATTTCAGACACAGCATCCAGGCTGCAATGGCTTCAATTTGTGTTATTTTGGGGCAAATTGGGGAATATTGAATTTTTGGTGAAAATGTTGACCCCGCGGTCAACGTGTTTTTTCAACTGGAGAAAACTTGAAACGCCCATATCTTGGGCAAGGAAGGAGTTAGAGTGTTCAAATTTTTAGACGCAGCATCCAGGCTGCAATGTCTTCAATTTGTGTTATTTTGGGGCAAATTGGGGAATATTGAATTTTTGGTGAAAAAGTTGACCCCGCGGTCAATGTTTTTTTCAGCTGAGGAGAACTTGAAACGCCCATATCTTGGGCAAGGAAGGAGTGAGAGAGCTTAAATTTCAGACGCAGCATCCAGGCAGGAATGGCATCAATTTGTGTTATTTTGGGGCAAATTGGGGAATATTGAATTTTTGGTGAAAAAGTTGACCTCGCGGTCAATGTTTTTTTCAGCTGAGGAGATAACTTGAAACGCCCATATCTTGGGCAAGGAAGGAGTGAGAGAGCTCACATTTCAGACACAGCATCCAGGCTGCAATGGCTTCAATTTGTGTTATTTTGGGGCAAAGTGGGGAATATTGAATTTTTGGTGAAAATGTTGACCCTGCGGTCAATGTTTTTTTCAGCTGAGGAGAACTTGAAACGCCCATATCTTGGGCAAGGAAGGAGTGAGAGAGCTTAAATTTCAGACGCAGCATCCAGGCTGCAATGGCTTCAATTTGTGTTATTTTGGGGCAAAGTGGGGAATATTGAATTTTTGGTGAAAATGTTGACCCCGCGGTCAATGTTTTTTTCAGCTGAGGAGAACTTGAAACGCCCATATCTTGGATAAGGAAGGAGTGAGAGAGCTCACATTTCAGACACAGCATCCAGGCTGCAATGGCTTCAATTTGTGTTATTTTGGGGCAAATTGGGGAATATTGAATTTTTGGTGAAAATGTTGACCCCGCGGTCAACGTGTTTTTTCAACTGGAGAAAACTTGAAACGCCCATATCTTGGATAAGGAAGGAGTGAGAGAGCTCACATTTCAGACACAGCATCCAGGCTGCAATGGCTTCAATTTGTGTTATTTTGGGGCAAATTGGGGAATATTGAATTTTTGGTGAAAATGTTGACCCCGCGGTCAACGTGTTTTTTCAACTGGAGAAAACTTGAAACGCCCATATCTTGGATAAGGAAGGAGTGAGAGAGCTCACATTTCAGACACAGCATCCAGGCTGCAATGGCTTCAATTTGTGTTATTTTGGGGCAAATTGGGGAATATTGAATTTTTGGTGAAAATGTTGACCCCGCGGTCAACGTGTTTTTTCAACTGGAGAAAACTTGAAACGCCCATATCTTGGACAAGGAAGGAGTGAGAGAGCTCACATTTCAGACACAGCATCCAGGCTGCAATGGCTTCAATTTGTGTGATTTTGGGGCAAAGTGGGGAATATTGAATTTTTGGTGAAAAAGTTGACCCCGCGGTTAATGTTTTTTTCAGCTGAGGAGAACTTGAAACGCCCATATCTTGGGCAAGGAAGGAGTGAGAGAGCTTAAATTTCAGACGCAGCATCCAGGCAGAAATGGCATCAATTTGTGTTATTTTGGGGCAAATTGGGGAATATTGAATTGTTGGTGAAAAAGTTGACCTCGCGGTCAATGTTTTTTTCAGCTGAGGAGATAACTTGAAACGGCCGTATCTTGGGCAAGGAAGGAGTTAGAGTGTTAAAATTTTTAGACGCAGCATCCAGGCTGCAATGGCTTCAATTTGTGTTATTTTGGGGCAAATTGGGGAATATTGAATTTTTGGTGAAAATGTTGACCCCGCGGTCAATGTTTTTTTCAGCTGAGGAGAACTTGAAACGCCCATATCTTGGATAAGGAAGGAGTGAGAGAGCTCACGTTTCAGACACAGCATCCAGGCTGCAATGGCTTCAATTTGTTTTATTTTGGGGCAAATTGGGGAATATTGAATTTTTGGTGAAAATGTTGACCCCGCGGTCAATGTTTTTTTCAGCTGAGGAGAACTTGAAACGCCCATATCTTGGATAAGGAAGGAGTGAGAGAGCTCACATTTCAGACACAGCATCCAGGCTGCAATGGGATGAATTTGTGTTATTTTGGGGCAAATTGGGGAATATTGAATTTTTGGTGAAAATGTTGACCCCGCGGTCAATGTTTTTTTCAGCTGAGGAGAACTTGAAACGCCCATATCTTGGGCAAGGAAGGAGTGAGAGAGCTTAAATTTCAGACGCAGCATCCAGGCAGGAATGGCATCAATTTGTGTTATTTTGGGGCAAATTGGGGAATATTGAATTTTTGGTGAAAAAGTTGACCTCGCGGTCAATGTTTTTTTCAGCAGAGGAGATAACTTGAAACGCCCGTATCTTGGGCAAGGAAGGAGTTAGAGTGTTAAAATTTTTAGACGCAGCATCCAGGCTGCAATGGCTTCAATTTGTGTCATTTTGGGGCAAATTGGGGAATATTGAATTTTTTGTGAAAATGTTGACCCCGCGGTCAATGTTTTTTTCAGCTGAGGAGAACTTGAAACGCCCATATCTTGGATAAGGAAGGAGTGAGAGAGCTCACGTTTCAGACACAGCATCCAGGCTGCAATGGCTTCAATTTGTGTTATTTCGGGGCAAATTGGGGAATATTGAATTTTTGGTGAAAATGTTGACCCCGCGGTCAATGTTTTTTTCAGCTGAGGAGAACTTGAAACGCCCATATCTTGGGCAAGGAAGGAGTTAGAGAGCTCACATTTCAGACACAGCATCCAGGCTGCAATGGCTTCAATTTGTGTTATTTTGGGGCAAATTGGGGAATATTGAATTTTTGGTGAAAAAGTTGACCTCGCGGTCAATGTTTTTTTCAGCTGAGGAGATAACTTGAAACGGCCGTATCTTGGGCAAGGAAGGAGTTAGAGTGTTAAAATTTTTAGACGCAGCATCCAGGCTGCAATGGCTTCAATTTGTGTTATTTTGGGGCAAATTGGGGAATATTGAATTTTTGGTGAAAATGTTGACCCCGCGGTCAACTTGTTTTTTCAACTGGAGAAAACTTGAAACGCCCATATCTTGGATAAGGAAGGAGTGAGAGAGCTCACATTTCAGACGCAGCATCCAGGCAGGAATGGCATCAATTTGTGTTATTTTGGGGCAAATTGGGGAATATTGAATTTTTGGTGAAAAAGTTGACCCCGCGGTCAATGTTTTTTTCAGCTGAGGAGAACTTGAAACGCCCATTTCTTGGGCAAGGAAGGAGTGAGAGAGCTTAAATTTCAGACGCAGCATCCAGGCTGCAATGGCTTCAATTTGTGTTATTTTGGGGCAAAGTGGGGAATATTGAATTTTTGGTGAAAAAGTTGACCCCGCGGTCAATGTTTTTTTCAGCTGAGGAGAACTTGAAACGCCCATATCTTGGATAAGGAAGGAGTGAGAGAGCTCACATTTCAGACACAGCATCCAGGCTGCAATGGGATGAATTTGTGTTATTTTGGGGCAAATTGGGGAATATTGAATTTTTGGTGAAAATGTTGACCCCGCGGTCAATGTTTTTTTCAGCTGAGGAGAACTTGAAACGCCCATATCTTGGGCAAGGAAGGAGTGAGAGAGCTTAAATTTCAGACGCAGCATCCAGGCTGCAATGGCTTCAATTTGTGTTATTTTGGGGCAAAGTGGGGAATATTGAATTTTTGGTGAAAAAGTTGACCCCGCGGTCAATGTTTTTTTCAGCTGAGGAGAACTTGAAACGCCCATATCTTGGATAAGGAAGGAGTGAGAGAGCTCACATTTCAGACACAGCATCCAGGCTGCAATGGGATGAATTTGTGTTATTTTGGGGCAAATTGGGGAATATTGAATTTTTGGTGAAAATGTTGACCCCGCGGTCAATGTTTTTTTCAGCTGAGGAGAACTTGAAACGCCCATATCTTGGGCAAGGAAGGAGTGAGAGAGCTTAAATTTCAGACGCAGCATCCAGGCAGGAATGGCATCAATTTGTGTTATTTTGGGGCAAATTGCGGAATATTGAATTTTTGGTGAAAAAGTTGACCTCGCGGTCAATGTTTTTTTCAGCTGAGGAGATAACTTGAAACGCCCGTATCTTGGGCAAGGAAGGAGTGAGAGAGCTCACATTTCAGACACAGCATCCAGGCTGCAATGGCTTCAATTTGTGTTATTTTGGGGCAAAGTGGGGAATATTGAATTTTTGGTGAAAAAGTTGACCCCGCGGTCAATGTTTTTTTCAGCTGAGGAGAACTTGAAACGCCCATATCTTGGGCAAGGAAGGAGTGAGAGAGCTTAAATTTCAGACGCAGCATCCAGGCAGGAATGGCATCAATTTGTGTTATTTTGGGGCAAATTGGGGAATATTGAATTTTTGGTGAAAAAGTTGACCCCGTGGTCAATGTTTTTTTCAGCTGAGGAGAACTTGAAACGCCCATATCTTGGATAAGGAAGGAGTGAGAGTGCTCACATTTCAGACACAGCATCCAGGCTGCAATGGGATGAATTTGTGTTATTTTGGGGCAAATTGGGGAATATTGAATTTTTGGTGAAAATGTTGACCCCGCGGTCAATGTTTTTTTCAGCTGAGGAGAACTTGAAACGCCCATATCTTGGGCAAGGAAGGAGTGAGAGAGCTTAAATTTCAGACGCAGCATCCAGGCAGGAATGGCATCAATTTGTGTTATTTTGGGGCAAATTGCGGAATATTGAATTTTTGGTGAAAAAGTTGACCCCGCGGTCAATGTTTTTTTCAGCTGAGGAGATAACTTGAAACGGCCGTATCTTGGGCAAGGAAGGAGTTAGAGTGTTAAAATTTTTAGACGCAGCATCCAGGCTGCAATGGCTTCAATTTGTGTTATTTTGGGGCAAAGTGGGGAATATTGAATTTTTGGTGAAAATGTTGACCCCGCGGTCAATGTTTTTTTCAGCTGAGGATAACTTGAAACGCCCATATCTTGGATAAGGAAGGAGTGAGAGAGCTCTCATTTCAGACACAGCATCCAGGCTGCAATGGGATGAATTTGTGTTATTTTGGGGCAAATTGGGGAATATTGAATTTTTGGTGAAAATGTTGACCCCGCGGTCAATGTTTTTTTCAGCTGAGGAGAACTTGAAACGCCCATATCTTGGGCAAGGAAGGAGTGAGAGAGCTTAAATTTCAGACGCAGCATCCAGGCAGGAATGGCATCAATTTGTGTTATTTTGGGGCAAATTGGGGAATATTGAATTTTTGGTGAAAAAGTTGACCTCGCGGTCAATGTTTTTTTCAGCAGAGGAGATAACTTGAAACGCCCGTATCTTGGGCAAGGAAGGAGTTAGAGTGTTAAAATTTTTAGACGCAGCATCCAGGCTGCAATGGCTTCAATTTGTGTCATTTTGGGGCAAAGTGGGGAATATTGAATTTTTGGTGAAAATGTTGACCCCGCGGTCAACGTGTTTTTTCAACTGGAGAAAACTTGAAACGCCCATATCTTGGATAAGGAAGGAGTGAGAGAGCTCACATTTCAGACACAGCATCCAGGCTGCAATGGCTTCAATTTGTGTTATTTTGGGGCAAATTGGGGAATATTGAATTTTTGGTGAAAATGTTGACCCCGCGGTCAACGTGTTTTTTCAACTGGAGAAAACTTGAAACGCCCATATCTTGGATAAGGAAGGAGTGAGAGAGCTCACATTTCAGACACAGCATCCAGGCTGCAATGGCTACAATTTGTGTTATTTTGGGGCAAATTGGGGAACATTGAATTTTTGGTGAAAATGTTGACCCCGCGGTCAATGTTTTTTTCAGCTGAGGAGAACTTGAAACGCCCATATCTTGGATAAGGAAGGAGTGAGAGAGCTCACATTTCAGACACAGCATCCAGGCTGCAATGGCTTCAATTTGTGTTATTTTGGGGCAAATTGGGGAATATTGAATTTTTGGTGAAAATGTTGACCCCGCGGTCAACGTGTTTTTTCAACTGGAGAAAACTTGAAACGCCCATATCTTGGGCAAGGAAGGAGTTAGAGTGTTCAAATTTTTAGACGCAGCATCCAGGCTGCAATGTCTTCAATTTGTGTTATTTTGGGGCAAATTGGGGAATATTGAATTTTTGGTGAAAAAGTTGACCCCGCGGTCAATGTTTTTTTCAGCTGAGGAGAACTTGAAACGCCCATATCTTGGGCAAGGAAGGAGTGAGAGAGCTTAAATTTCAGACGCAGCATCCAGGCAGGAATGGCATCAATTTGTGTTATTTTGGGGCAAATTGGGGAATATTGAATTTTTGGTGAAAAAGTTGACCTCGCGGTCAATGTTTTTTTCAGCTGAGGAGATAACTTGAAACGCCCATATCTTGGGCAAGGAAGGAGTGAGAGAGCTCACATTTCAGACACAGCATCCAGGCTGCAATGGCTTCAATTTGTGTTATTTTGGGGCAAAGTGGGGAATATTGAATTTTTGGTGAAAATGTTGACCCTGCGGTCAATGTTTTTTTCAGCTGAGGAGAACTTGAAACGCCCATATCTTGGGCAAGGAAGGAGTGAGAGAGCTTAAATTTCAGACGCAGCATCCAGGCTGCAATGGCTTCAATTTGTGTTATTTTGGGGCAAAGTGGGGAATATTGAATTTTTGGTGAAAATGTTGACCCCGCGGTCAATGTTTTTTTCAGCTGAGGAGAACTTGAAACGCCCATATCTTGGATAAGGAAGGAGTGAGAGAGCTCACATTTCAGACACAGCATCCAGGCTGCAATGGCTTCAATTTGTGTTATTTTGGGGCAAATTGGGGAATATTGAATTTTTGGTGAAAATGTTGACCCCGCGGTCAACGTGTTTTTTCAACTGGAGAAAACTTGAAACGCCCATATCTTGGATAAGGAAGGAGTGAGAGAGCTCACATTTCAGACACAGCATCCAGGCTGCAATGGCTTCAATTTGTGTTATTTTGGGGCAAATTGGGGAATATTGAATTTTTGGTGAAAATGTTGACCCCGCGGTCAACGTGTTTTTTCAACTGGAGAAAACTTGAAACGCCCATATCTTGGATAAGGAAGGAGTGAGAGAGCTCACATTTCAGACACAGCATCCAGGCTGCAATGGCTTCAATTTGTGTTATTTTGGGGCAAATTGGGGAATATTGAATTTTTGGTGAAAATGTTGACCCCGCGGTCAACGTGTTTTTTCAACTGGAGAAAACTTGAAACGCCCATATCTTGGATAAGGAAGGAGTGAGAGAGCTCACATTTCAGACACAGCATCCAGGCTGCAATGGCTTCAATTTGTGTTATTTTGGGGCAAATTGGGGAATATTGAATTTTTGGTGAAAATGTTGACCCCGCGGTCAACGTGTTTTTTCAACTGGAGAAAACTTGAAACGCCCATATCTTGGGCAAGGAAGGAGTTAGAGTGTTCAAATTTTTAGACGCAGCATCCAGGCTGCAATGGCTTGAATTTGTGTTATTTTGGGGCAAATTGGGGAATATTGTTTTTTTGGTGAAAAAGTTGACCCCGCGGTCAATGTTTTTTTCAGCTGAGGAGAACTTGAAACGCCCATATCTTGGGCAAGGAAGGAGTGAGAGAGCTTAAATTTCAGACGCAGCATCCAGGCAGGAATGGCATCAATTTGTGTTATTTTGGGGCAAGTTGGGGAATATTGAATTTTTGGTGAAAATGTTGACCCCGCGGTCAACGTGTTTTTTCAACTGGAGAAAACTTGAAACGCCCATATCTTGGATAAGGAAGGAGTGAGAGAGCTCACATTTCAGACACAGCATCCAGGCTGCAATGGCTTCAATTTGTGTTATTTTGGGGCAAATTGGGGAACATTGAATTTTTGGTGAAAATGTTGACCCCGCGGTCAATGTTTTTTTCAGCTGAGGAGAACTTGAAACGCCCATATCTTGGATAAGGAAGGAGTGAGAGAGCTCACATTTCAGACACAGCATCCAGGCTGCAATGGCTTCAATTTGTGTTATTTTGGGGCAAATTGGGGAACATTGAATTTTTGGTGAAAATGTTGACCCCGCGGTCAACGTGTTTTTTCAACTGGAGAAAACTTGAAACGCCCATATCTTGGACAAGGAAGGAGTGAGAGAGCTCACATTTCAGACACAGCATCCAGGCTGCAATGGCTTCAATTTGTGTTATTTTGGGGCAAATTGGGGAATATTGAATTTTTGGTGAAAATGTTGACCCCGCGGTCAACGTGTTTTTTCAACTGGAGAAAACTTGAAACGCCCATATCTTGGACAAGGAAGGAGTGAGAGAGCTCACATTTCAGACACAGCATCCAGGCTGCAATGGCTTCAATTTGTGTTATTTTGGGGCAAATTGGGGAATATTGAATTTTTGGTGAAAATGTTGACCCCGCGGTCAATGTTTTTTTCAGCTGAGGAGAACTTGAAACGCCCATATCTTGGGCAAGGAAGGAGTGAGAGAGCTTAAATTTCAGACGCAGCATCCAGGCTGCAATGGCTTCCATTCGTGTTATTTTGGGGCAAAGTGGGGAATATTGAATTTTTGGTGAAAAAGTTGACCCCGCGGCCAACGTGTTTTTTCAACTGGAGAAAACTTGAAACGCCCATATCTTGGATAAGGAAGGAGTGAGAGAGCTCACATTTCAGACACAGCATCCAGGCTGCAATGGCTTCAATTTGTGTTATTTTGGGGCAAATTGGGGAATATTGAATTTTTGGTGAAAATGTTGACCCCGCGGTCAATGTTTTTTTCAGCTGAGGAGAACTTGAAACGCCCATATCTTGGATAAGGAAGGAGTGAGAGAGCTCACATTTCAGACACAGCATCCAGGCTGCAATGGCTTCAATTTGTGTTATTTTGGGGCAAATTGGGGAATATTGAATTTTTGGTGAAAATGTTGACCCCGCGGTCAACGTGTTTTTTCAACTGGAGAAAACTTGAAACGCCCATATCTTGGGCAAGGAAGGAGTTAGAGTGTTCAAATTTTTAGACGCAGCATCCAGGCTGCAATGGCTTCAATTTGTGTTATTTTGGGGCAAATTGGGGAATATTGTTTTTTTGGTGAAAAAGTTGACCCCGCGGTCAATGTTTTTTTCAGCTGAGGAGAACTTGAAACGCCCATATCTTGGACAAGGAAGGAGTGAGAGAGCTCACATTTCAGACACAGCATCCAGGCTGCAATGGCTTCAATTTGTGTTATTTTGGGGCAAATTGGGGAATATTGAATTTTTGGTGAAAAAGTTGACCCCGCGGTCAATGTTTTTTTCAGCTGAGGAGAACTTGAAACGCCCATATCTTGGGCAAGGAAGGAGTGAGAGAGCTTAAATTTCAGACGCAGCATCCAGGCAGGAATGGCATCAATTTGTGTTATTTTGGGGCAAATTGGGGAATATTGAATTTTTGGTGAAAAAGTTGACCTCGCGGTCAATGTTTTTTTCAGCTGAGGAGATAACTTGAAACGCCCGTGTCTTGGGCAAGGAAGGAGTGAGAGAGCTCACATTTCAGACACAGCATCCAGGCTGCAATGGCTTCAATTTGTGTTATTTTGGGGCAAAGTGGGGAATATTGAATTTTTGGTGAAAATGTTGACCCCGCGGTCAATGTTTTTTTCAGCTGAGGAGAACTTGAAACGCCCATATCTTGGGCAAGGAAGGAGTGAGAGAGCTTAAATTTCAGACGCAGCATCCAGGCTGCAATGGCTTCAATTTGTGTTATTTTGGGGCAAATTGGGGAATATTGAATTTTTGGTGAAAATGTTGACCCCGCGGTCAACGTGTTTTTTCAACTGGAGAAAACTTGAAACGCCCATAATTCGGGCAAGGAAGGAGTTAGAGTGTTCAAATTTTTAGACGCAGCATCCAGGCTGCAATGGCTTCAATTTGTGTTATTTTGGGGCAAATTGGGGAATATTGTTTTTTTGGTGAAAAAGTTGACCCCGCGGTCAATGTTTTTTTCAGCTGAGGAGAACTTGAAACGCCCATATCTTGGATAAGGAAGGAGTGAGAGAGCTCACATTTCAGACACAGCATCCAGGCTGCAATGGGATGAATTTGTGTTATTTTGGGGCAAATTGGGGAATATTGAATTTTTGGTGAAAAAGTTGACCCCGCGGTCAATGTTTTTTTCAGCTGAGGAGAACTTGAAACGCCCATATCTTGGGCAAGGAAGGAGTGAGAGAGCCTAAATTTCAGACGCAGCATCCAGGCAGGAATGGCATCAATTTGTGTTATTTTGGGGCAAATTGCAGAATATTGAATTTTTAGTGAAAAAGTTGACCTCGCGGTCAATGTTTTTTTCAGCTGAGGAGATAACTTGAAACGCCCGTATCTTGGGCAAGGAAGGAGTGAGAGAGCTCACATTTCAGACACAGCATCCAGGCTGCAATGGCTTCAATTTGTGTTATTTTGGGGCAAAGTGGGGAATATTGAATTTTTGGTGAAAATGTTGACCCCGCGGTCAACGTGTTTTTTCAACTGGAGAAAACTTGAAACGCCCATATCTTGGATAAGGAAGGAGTGAGAGAGCTCACATTTCAGACACAGCATCCAGGCTGCAATGGCTTCAATTTGTGTTATTTTGGGGCAAAGTGGGGAATATTGAATTTTTGGTGAAAATGTTGACCCCGCGGTCAATGTTTTTTTCAGCTGAGGAGAACTTGAAACGCCCATATCTTGGGCAAGGAAGGAGTGAGAGAGCTTAAATTTCAGACGCAGCATCCAGGCAGAAATGGCATCAATTTGTGTTATTTTGGGGCAAATTGGGGAATATTGAATTTTTGGTGAAAAAGTTGACCTCACGGTCAATGTTTTTTTCAGCTGAGGAGATAACTTGAAACGCCCGTATCTTGGGCAAGGAAGGAGTTAGAGTGTTAAAATTTTTAGACGCAGCATCCAGGCTGCAATGGCTTCAATTTGTGTCATTTTGGGGCAAATTGGGGAATATTAAATTTTTGTGAAAATGTTGACCACGCGGTCAATGTTTTTTTCAGCTGAGGAGAACTTGAAACGCCCATATCTTGGATAAGGAAGGAGTGAGAGAGCTCACGTTTCAGACACAGCATCCAGGCTGCAATGGCTTCAATTTGTGTCATTTTGGGGCAAATTGGGGAATATTGAATTTTTTGTGAAAATGTTGACCCCGCGGTCAATGTTTTTTTCAGCTGAGGAGAACTTGAAACGCCCATATCTTGGATAAGGAAGGAGTGAGAGAGCTCACGTTTCAGACGCAGCATCCAGGCTGCAATGGCTTCAATTTGTGTCATTTTGGGGCAAATTGGGGAATATTGACTTTTTTGTGAAAATGTTGACCCCGCGGTCAATGTTTTTTTCAGCTGAGGAGAACTTGAAACGCCCATTTCTTGGGCAAGGAAGGAGTTAGAGTGTTCAAATTTTTAGACGCAGCATCCAGGCTGCAATGGCTTCAATTTGTGTTATTTCGGGGCAAATTGGCGAATATTGATTTTTTGGTGAAAAAGTTGACCCCGCGGTCAATGTTTTTTTCAGCTGAGGAGAACTTGAAACGCCCATATCTTGGGCAAGGAAGGAGTGAGAGAGCTTAAATTTCAGACGCAGCATCCAGGCAGGAATGGCATCAATTTGTGTTATTTTGGGGCAAATTGGGGAATATTGAATTTTTGGTGAAAAAGTTGACCTCCCGGTCAATGTTTTTTTCAGCTGAGGAGATAACTTGAAACGCCCGTGTCTTGGGCAAGGAAGGAGTGAGAGAGCTCACATTTCAGACACAGCATCCAGGCTGCAATGGCTTCAATTTGTGTTATTTTGGGGCAAAGTGGGGAATATTGAATTTTTGGTGAAAATGTTGACCCCGCGGTCAACGTGTTTTTTCAACTGGAGAAAACTTGAAACGCCCATATCTTGGACAAGGAAGGAGTGAGAGAGCTCACGTTTCAGACACAGCATCCAGGCTGCAATGGCTTCAATTTGTGTTATTTTGGGGCAAATTGGGGAATATTGAATTTTTGGTGAAAATGTTGACCCCGCGGTCAATGTTTTTTTCAGCTGAGGAGAACTTGAAACGCCCATATCTTGGGCAAGGAAGGAGTGAGAGAGCTTAAATTTCAGACGCAGCATCCAGGCAGGAATGGCATCAATTTGTGTTATTTTGGGGCAAATTGGGGAATATTGAATTTTTGGTGAAAAAGTTGACCTCCCGGTCAATGTTTTTTTCAGCTGAGGAGATAACTTGAAACGCCCGTGTCTTGGGCAAGGAAGGAGTGAGAGAGCTCACATTTCAGACACAGCATCCAGGCTGCAATGGCTTCAATTTGTGTTATTTTGGGGCAAAGTGGGGAATATTGAATTTTTGGTGAAAATGTTGACCCCGCGGTCAATGTTTTTTTCAGCTGAGGAGAACTTGAAACGCCCATATCTTGGATAAGGAAGGAGTGAGAGAGCTCACATTTCAGACACAGCATCCAGGCTGCAATGGCTTCAATTTGTGTTATTTTGGGGCAAAGTGGGGAATATTGAATTTTTGGTGAAAATGTTGACCCCGCGGTCAATGTTTTTTTCAGCTGAGGAGAACTTGAAACGCCCATATCTTGGATAAGGAAGGAGTGAGAGAGCTCACATTTCAGACACAGCATCCAGGCTGCAATGGCTTCAATTTGTGTTATTTTGGGGCAAATTGGGGAATATTGAATTTTTGGTGAAAATGTTGACCCCGCGGTCAACGTGTTTTTTCAACTGGAGAAAACTTGAAACGCCCATATCTTGGACAAGGAAGGAGTGAGAGAGCTCACGTTTCAGACACAGCATCCAGGCTGCAATGGCTTCAATTTGTGTTATTTTGGGGCAAAGTGGGGAATATTGAATTTTTGGTGAAAATGTTGACCCCGCGGTCAATGTTTTTTTCAGCTGAGGAGAACTTGAAACGCCCATATCTTGGATAAGGAAGGAGTGAGAGAGCTCACATTTCAGACACAGCATCCAGGCTGCAATGGCTTCAATTTGTGTTATTTTGGGGCAAATTGGGGAATATTGAATTTTTGGTGAAAATGTTGACCCCGCGGTCAACGTGTTTTTTCAACTGGAGAAAACTTGAAACGCCCATATCTTGGGCAAGGAAGGAGTGAGAGAGCTCACATTTCAGACACAGCATCCAGGCTGCAATGGGATGAATTCGTGATATTTTGGTGCAAATTGGGGAATATTGAATTTTTGGTGAAAATGTTGACCCCGCGGTCAATGTTTTTTTCAGCTGAGGAGAACTTGAAACGCCCATATCTTGGATAAGGAAGGAGTGAGAGAGCTCACATTTCAGACACAGCATCCAGGCTGCAATGGGATGAATTTGTGTTATTTTGGGGCAAATTGGGGAATATTGAATTTTTGGTGAAAATGTTGACCCCGCGGTCAACGTGTTTTTTTCAACTGGAGAAAACTTGAAACGCCCATATCTTGGGCAAGGAAGGAGTGAGAGAGCTCACATTTCAGACACAGCATCCAGGCTGCAATGGCTTCAATTTGTGTTATTTCGGGGCAAAGTGGGGAATATTGAATTTTTGGTGAAAATGTTGACCCCGCGGTCAACGTGTTTTTTCAACTGGAGAAAACTTGAAACGCCCATATCTTGGACAAGGAAGGAGTGAGAGAGCTCACGTTTCAGACACAGCATCCAGGCTGCAATGGCTTCAATTTGTGTTATTTTGGGGCAAATTGGGGAATATTGAATTTTTGGTGAAAATGTTGACCCCGCGGTCAATGTTTTTTTCAGCTGAGGAGAACTTGAAACGCCCATATCTTGGATAAGGAAGGAGTTAGAGTGTTCACATTTCAGACACAGCATCCAGGCTGCAATGGCTTCAATTTGTGTTATTTTGGGGCAAATTGGGGAATATTGAATTTTTGGTGAAAATGTTGACCCCGCGGTCAACGTGTTTTTTCAACTGGAGAAAACTTGAAACGCCCATATCTTGGACAAGGAAGGAGTGAGAGAGCTCACATTTCAGACACAGCATCCAGGCTGCAATGGCTTCAATTTGTGTTATTTTCGGGCAAAGTGGGGAATATTGAATTTTTGGTGAAAATGTTGACCCCGCGGTCAATGTTTTTTTCAGCTGAGGAGAACTTGAAACGCCCATATCTTGGATAAGGAAGGAGTGAGAGAGCTCACATTTCAGACACAGCATCCAGGCTGCAATGGCTTCAATTTGTGTTATTTTGGGGCAAATTGGGGAATATTGAATTTTTGGTGAAAATGTTGACCCCGCGGTCAATGTGTTTTTTCAACTGGAGAAAACTTGAAACGCCCATATCTTGGACAAGGAAGGAGTGAGAGAGCTCACGTTTCAGACACAGCATCCAGGCTGCAATGGCTTCAATTTGTGTTATTTTGGGGCAAATTGGGGAATATTGAATTTTTGGTGAAAATGTTGACCCCGCGGTCAATGTTTTTTTCAGCTGAGGAGAACTTGAAACGCCCATATCTTGGGCAAGGAAGGAGTGAGAGAGCTTAAATTTCAGACGCAGCATCCAGGCAGGAATTGCATCAATTTGTGTTATTTTGGGGCAAATTGGGGAATATTGAATTTTTGGTGAAAAAGTTGACCTCGCGGTCAATGTTTTTTTCAGCTGAGGAGATAACTTGAAACGCCCGTGTCTTGGGCAAGGAAGGAGTGAGAGAGCTCACATTTCAGACGCAGCATCCAGGCTGCAATGGCTTCAATTTGTGTTATTTTGGGGCAAAGTGGGGAATATTGAATTTTTGGTGAAAATGTTGACCCCGCGGTCAATGTATTTTTCAGCTGAGGAGATAACTTGAAACGCCCGTATCTTGGGCAAGGAAGGAGTTAGAGTGTTCCAATTTTTAGACGCAGCATCCAGGCTGCAATGGCTTCAATTTGTGTCATTTTGGGGCAAATTGGGGAATATTGAATTTTTTGTGAAAATGTTGACCCCGCGGTCAACGTGTTTTTTCAACTGGAGAAAACTTGAAACGCCCATATCTTGGACAAGGAAGGAGTGAGAGAGCTCACATTTCAGACACAGCATCCAGGCTGCAATGGCTTCAATTTGTGTTATTTTGGGGCAAATTGGGGAATATTGAATTTTTGGTGAAAATGTTGACCCCGCGGTCAACGTGTTTTTTCAACTGGAGAAAACTTGAAACGCCCATATCTTGGATAAGGAAGGAGTGAGAGAGCTCACGTTTCAGACACAGCATCCAGGCTGCAATGGCTTCAATTTGTGTTATTTTGGGGCAAATTGGGGAATATTGAATTTTTGGTGAAAATGTTGACCCCGCGGTCAATGTTTTTTTCAGCTGAGGAGAACTTGAAACGCCCATATCTTGGGCAAGGAAGGAGTTAGAGTGTTCAAATTTTTAGCCGCAGCATCCAGGCTGCAATGGCTTCAATTTGTGTTATTTTGGGGCAAATTGGGGAATATTGTTTTTTTGGTGAAAAAGTTGACCCCGCGGTCAATGTTTTTTTCAGCTGAGGAGAAAACTTGAAACGCCCATATCTTGGATAAGGAAGGAGTGAGAGAGCTCACATTTCAGACACAGCATCCAGGCTGCAATGGCTTCAATTTGTGTTATTTTGGGGCAAAGTGGGGAATATTGAATTTTTGGTGAAAATGTTGACCCCGCGGTCAACGTGTTTTTTCAACTGGAGAAAACTTGAAACGCCCATATCTTGGACAAGGAAGGAGTGAGAGAGCTCACATTTCAGACACAGCATCCAGGCTGCAATGGCTTCAATTTGTGTTATTTTGGGGCAAAGTGGGGAATATTGAATTTTTGGTGAAAATGTTGACCCCGCGGTCAATGTTTTTTTCAGCTGAGGAGAACTTGAAACGCCCATATCTTGGATAAGGAAGGAGTGAGAGAGCTCACATTTCAGACACAGCATCCAGGCTGCAATGGCTTCAATTTGTGTTATTTTGGGGCAAATTGGGGAATATTGAATTTTTGGTGAAAATGTTGACCCCGCGGTCAATGTTTTTTTCAGCTGAGGAGATAACTTGAAACGCCCGTGTCTTGGGCAAGGAAGGAGTGAGAGAGCTCACATTTCAGACGCAGCATCCAGGCTGCAATGGCTTCAATTTGTGTTATTTTGGGGCAAAGTGGGGAATATTGAATTTTTGGTGAAAATGTTGACCCCGCGGTCAATGTTTTTTTCAGCTGAGGAGAACTTGAAACGCCCATATCTTGGGCAAGGAAGGAGTGAGAGAGCTCACATTTCAGACACAGCATCCAGGCTGCAATGGCTTCAATTTGTGTTATTTTGGGGCAAATTGGGGAATATTGAATTTTTGGTGAAAATGTTGACCCCGCGGTCAACGTGTTTTTTCAACTGGAGAAAACTTGAAACGCCCATATCTTGGACAAGGAAGGAGTGAGAGAGCTCACGTTTCAGACACAGCATCCAGGCTGCAATGGCTTCAATTTGTGTTATTTTGGGGCAAAGTGGGGAATATTGAATTTTTGGTGAAAATGTTGACCCCGCGGTCAATGTTTTTTTCAGCTGAGGAGAACTTGAAACGCCCATATCTTGGATAAGGAAGGAGTGAGAGAGCTCACATTTCAGACACAGCATCCAGGCTGCAATGGCTTCAATTTGTGTTATTTTGGGGCAAATTGGGGAATATTGAATTTTTGGTGAAAATGTTGACCCCGCGGTCAACGTGTTTTTTCAACTGGAGAAAACTTGAAACGCCCATATCTTGGGCAAGGAAGGAGTGAGAGAGCTCACATTTCAGACACAGCATCCAGGCTGCAATGGGATGAATTCGTGATATTTTGGGGCAAATTGGGGAATATTGAATTTTTGGTGAAAATGTTGACCCCGCGGTCAATGTTTTTTTCAGCTGAGGAGATAACTTGAAACGCCCGTGTCTTGGGCAAGGAAGGAGTGAGAGAGCTCACATTTCAGACGCAGCATCCAGGCTGCAATGGCTTCAATTTGTGTTATTTTGGGGCAAAGTGGGGAATATTGAATTTTTGGTGAAAATGTTGACCCCGCGGTCAATGTTTTTTTCAGCTGAGGAGAACTTGAAACGCCCATATCTTGGGCAAGGAAGGAGTGAGAGAGCTTAAATTTCAGACGCAGCATCCAGGCTGCAATGGCTTCAATTTGTGTTATTTTGGGGCAAAGTGGGGAATATTGAATTTTTGGTGAAAATGTTGACCCCGCGGTCAATGTTTTTTTCAGCTGAGGAGAACTTGAAACGCCCATATCTTGGATAAGGAAGGAGTGAGAGAGCTCACATTTCAGACACAGCATCCAGGCTGCAATGGGATGAATTTGTGTTATTTTGGGGCAAATTGGGGAATATTGAATTTTTGGTGAAAATGTTGACCCCGCGGTCAACGTGTTTTTTCAACTGGAGAAAACTTGAAACGCCCATATCTTGGATAAGGAAGGAGTGAGAGAGCTCACGTTTCAGACACAGCATCCAGGCTGCAATGGCTTCAATTTGTGTTATTTTGGGGCAAATTGGGGAATATTGAATTTTTGGTGAAAATGTTGACCCCGCGGTCAATGTTTTTTTCAGCTGAGGAGAACTTGAAACGCCCATATCTTGGATAAGGAAGGAGTTAGAGTGTTCACATTTCAGACACAGCATCCAGGCTGCAATGGCTTCAATTTGTGTTATTTTGGGGCAAATTGGGGAATATTGAATTTTTGGTGAAAATGTTGACCCCGCGGTCAACGTGTTTTTTCAACTGGAGAAAACTTGAAACGCCCATATCTTGGACAAGGAAGGAGTGAGAGAGCTCACATTTCAGACACAGCATCCAGGCTGCAATGGCTTCAATTTGTGTTATTTTGGGGCAAAGTGGGGAATATTGAATTTTTGGTGAAAATGTTGACCCCGCGGTCAATGTTTTTTTCAGCTGAGGAGAACTTGAAACGCCCATATCTTGGATAAGGAAGGAGTGAGAGAGCTCACATTTCAGACACAGCATCCAGGCTGCAATGGCTTCAATTTGTGTTATTTTGGGGCAAATTGGGGAATATTGAATTTTTGGTGAAAATGTTGACCCCGCGGTCAACGTGTTTTTTCAACTGGAGAAAACTTGAAACGCCCATATCTTGGACAAGGAAGGAGTGAGAGAGCTCACGTTTCAGACACAGCATCCAGGCTGCAATGGCTTCAATTTGTGTTATTTTGGGGCAAATTGGGGAATATTGAATTTTTGGTGAAAATGTTGACCCCGCGGTCAATGTTTTTTTCAGCTGAGGAGAACTTGAAACAACCATATCTTGGGCAAGGAAGGAGTGAGAGAGCTTAAATTTCAGACGCAGCATCCAGGCAGGAATTGCATCAATTTGTGTTATTTTGGGGCAAATTGGGGAATATTGAATTTTTGGTGAAAAAGTTGACCTCGCGGTCAATGTTTTTTTCAGCTGAGGAGATAACTTGAAACGCCCGTGTCTTGGGCAAGGAAGGAGTGAGAGAGCTCACATTTCAGACGCAGCATCCAGGCTGCAATGGCTTCAATTTGTGTTATTTTGGGGCAAAGTGGGGAATATTGAATTTTTGGTGAAAATGTTGACCCCGCGGTCAATGTATTTTTCAGCTGAGGAGATAACTTGAAACGCCCGTATCTTGGGCAAGGAAGGAGTTAGAGTGTTCCAATTTTTAGACGCAGCATCCAGGCTGCAATGGCTTCAATTTGTGTCATTTTGGGGCAAATTGGGGAATATTGAATTTTTTGTGAAAATGTTGACCCCGCGGTCAACGTGTTTTTTCAACTGGAGAAAACTTGAAACGCCCATATCTTGGACAAGGAAGGAGTGAGAGAGCTCACATTTCAGACACAGCATCCAGGCTGCAATGGCTTCAATTTGTGTTATTTTGGGGCAAATTGGGGAATATTGAATTTTTGGTGAAAATGTTGACCCCGCGGTCAACGTGTTTTTTCAACTGGAGAAAACTTGAAACGCCCATATCTTGGATAAGGAAGGAGTGAGAGAGCTCACGTTTCAGACACAGCATCCAGGCTGCAATGGCTTCAATTTGTGTTATTTTGGGGCAAATTGGGGAATATTGAATTTTTGGTGAAAATGTTGACCCCGCGGTCAATGTTTTTTTCAGCTGAGGAGAACTTGAAACGCCCATATCTTGGGCAAGGAAGGAGTTAGAGTGTTCAAATTTTTAGCCGCAGCATCCAGGCTGCAATGGCTTCAATTTGTGTTATTTTGGGGCAAATTGGGGAATATTGTTTATTTGGTGAAAAAGTTGACCCCGCGGTCAATGTTTTTTTCAGCTGAGGAGAACTTGAAACGCCCATATCTTGGATAAGGAAGGAGTGAGAGAGCTCACATTTCAGACACAGCATCCAGGCTGCAATGGCTTCAATTTGTGTTATTTTGGGGCAAAGTGGGGAATATTGAATTTTTGGTGAAAATGTTGACCCCGCGGTCAATGTTTTTTTCAGCTGAGGAGATAACTTGAAACGCCCGTGTCTTGGGCAAGGAAGGAGTGAGAGAGCTCACATTTCAGACGCAGCATCCAGGCTGCAATGGCTTCAATTTGTGTTATTTTGGGGCAAAGTGGGGAATATTGAATTTTTGGTGAAAATGTTGACCCCGCGGTCAATGTTTTTTTCAGCTGAGGAGAACTTGAAACGCCCATATCTTGGATAAGGAAGGAGTTAGAGTGTTCACATTTCAGACACAGCATCCAGGCTGCAATGGCTTCAATTTGTGTTATTTTGGGGCAAATTGGGGAATATTGAATTTTTGGTGAAAATGTTGACCCCGCGGTCAACGTGTTTTTTCAACTGGAGAAAACTTGAAACGCCCATATCTTGGACAAGGAAGGAGTGAGAGAGCTCACATTTCAGACACAGCATCCAGGCTGCAATGGCTTCAATTTGTGTTATTTCGGGGCAAAGTGGGGAATATTGAATTTTTGGTGAAAATGTTGACCCCGCGGTCAACGTGTTTTTTCAACTGGAGAAAACTTGAAACGCCCATATCTTGGACAAGGAAGGAGTGAGAGAGCTCACGTTTCAGACACAGCATCCAGGCTGCAATGGCTTCAATTTGTGTTATTTTGGGGCAAATTGGGGAATATTGAATTTTTGGTGAAAATGTTGACCCCGCGGTCAATGTGTTTTTTCAACTGGAGAAAACTTGAAACGCCCATATCTTGGACAAGGAAGGAGTGAGAGAGCTCACATTTCAGACACAGCATCCAGGCTGCAATGGCTTCAATTTGTGTGATTTTGGGGCAAAGTGGGGAATATTGAATTTTTGGTGAAAAAGTTGACCCCGCGGTTAATGTTTTTTTCAGCTGAGGAGAACTTGAAACGCCCATATCTTGGGCAAGGAAGGAGTGAGAGAGCTTAAATTTCAGACGCAGCATCCAGGCAGAAATGGCATCAATTTGTGTTATTTTGGGGCAAATTGGGGAATATTGAATTTTTGGTGAAAAAGTTGACCTCGCGGTCAATGTTTTTTTCAGCTGAGGAGATAACTTGAAACGGCCGTATCTTGGGCAAGGAAGGAGTTAGAGTGTTAAAATTTTTAGACGCAGCATCCAGGCTGCAATGGCTTCAATTTGTGTTATTTTGGGGCAAAGTGGGGAATATTGAATTTTTGGTGAAAATGTTGACCCCGCGGTCAATGTTTTTTTCAGCTGAGGATAACTTGAAACGCCCATATCTTGGGCAAGGAAGGAGTGAGAGAGCTTAAATTTCAGACGCAGCATCCAGGCAGGAATGGCATCAATTTGTGTTATTTTGGGGCAAATTGCGGAATATTGAATTTTTGGTGAAAAAGTTGACCTCGCGGTCAATGTTTTTTTCAGCTGAGGAGATAACTTGAAACGCCCGTATCTTGGGCAAGGAAGGAGTGAGAGAGCTCACATTTCAGACACAGCATCCAGGCTGCAATGGCTTCAATTTGTGTTATTTTGGGGCAAATTGGGGAATATTGTTTTTTTGGTGAAAAAGTTGACCCCGCGGTCAATGTTTTTTTCAGCTGAGGAGAACTTGAAACGCCCATATCTTGGATAAGGAAGGAGTGAGAGAGCTCACATTTCAGACACAGCATCCAGGCTGCAATGGCTTCAATTTGTGTTATTTTGGGGCAAATTGGGGAATATTGAATTTTTGGTGAAAAAGTTGACCCCGCGGTCAATGTTTTTTTCAGCTGAGGAGAACTTGAAACGCCCATATCTTGGGCAAGGAAGGAGTGAGAGAGCTTAAATTTCAGACACAGCATCCAGGCTGCAATGGCTTCAATTTGTGTTATTTTGGGGCAAAGTGGGGAATATTGAATTTTTGGTGAAAATGTTGACCCCGCGGTCAATGTTTTTTTCAGCTGAGGAGAACTTGAAACGCCCATATCTTGGGCAAGGAAGGAGTGAGAGAGCTTAAATTTCAGACACAGCATCCAGGCTGCAATGGCTTCAATTTGTGTTATTTTGGGGCAAAGTGGGGAATATTGAATTTTTGGTGAAAATGTTGACCCCGCGGTCAACGTGTTTTTTCAACTGGAGAAAACTTGAAACGCCCATATCTTGGATAAGGAAGGAGTGAGAGAGCTCACATTTCAGACACAGCATCCAGGCTGCAATGGCTTCAATTTGTGTTATTTTGGGGCAAATTGGGGAATATTGTTTTTTTGGTGAAAAAGTTGACCCCGCGGTCAATGTTTTTTTCAGCTGAGGAGAACGTGAAACGCCCATATCTTGGATAAGGAAGGAGTGAGAGAGCTCACATTTCAGACACAGCATCCAGGCTGCAATGGCTTCAATTTGTGTTATTTTGGGGCAAATTGGGGAATATTGAATTTTTGGTGAAAAAGTTGACCCCGCGGTCAATGTTTTTTTCAGCTGAGGAGAACTTGAAACGCCCATATCTTGGGCAAGGAAGGAGTGAGAGAGCTTAAATTTCAGACGCAGCATCCAGGCTGCAATGGCTTCAATTTGTGTTATTTTGGGGCAAAGTGGGGAATATTGAATTTTTGGTGAAAATGTTGACCCCGCGGTCAACGTGTTTTTTCAACTGGAGAAAACTTGAAACGCCCATATCTTGGGCAAGGAAGGAGTTAGAGTGTTCAAATTTTTAGACGCAGCATCCAGGCTGCAATGGCTTCAATTTGTGTTATTTTGGGGCAAATTGGGGAATATTGTTTTTTTGGTGAAAAAGTTGACCCCGCGGTCAATGTTTTTTTCAGCTGAGGAGAACTTGAAACGCCCATATCTTGGATAAGGAAGGAGTGAGAGAGCTCACATTTCAGACACAGCATCCAGGCTGCAATGGCTTCAATTTGTGTTATTTTGGGGCAAATTGGGGAATATTGAATTTTTGGTGAAAAAGTTGACCCCGCGGTCAATGTTTTTTTCAGCTGAGGAGAACTTGAAACGCCCATATCTTGGGCAAGGAAGGAGTGAGTGAGCTTAAATTTCAGACGCAGCATCCAGGCAGGAATGGCATCAATTTGTGTTATTTTGGGGCAAATTGCGGAATATTGAATTTTTGGTGAAAAAGTTGACCTCGCGGTCAATGTTTTTTTCAGCTGAGGAGATAACTTGAAACGCCCGTATCTTGGGCAAGGAAGGAGTGAGAGAGCTCACATTTCAGACACAGCATCCAGGCTGCAATGGCTTCAATTTGTGTTATTTTGGGGCAAAGTGGGGAATATTGAATTTTTGGTGAAAATGTTGACCCCGCGGTCAATGTTTTTTTCAGCTGAGGAGAACTTGAAACGCCCATATCTTGGATAAGGAAGGAGTGAGAGAGCTCACATTTCAGACACAGCATCCAGGCTGCAATGGGATGAATTTGTGTTATTTTGGGGCAAATTGGGGAATATTGAATTTTTGGTGAAAATGTTGACCCCGCGGTCAACGTGTTTTTTCAACTGGAGAAAACTTGAAACGCCCATATCTTGGACAAGGAAGGAGTGAGAGAGCTCACATTTCAGACACAGCATCCAGGCTGCAATGGCTTCAATTTGTGTTATTTTGGGGCAAATTGGGGAATATTGAATTTTTGGTGAAAATGTTGACCCCGCGGTCAACGTGTTTTTTCAACTGGAGAAAACTTGAAACGCCCATATCTTGGATAAGGAAGGAGTGAGAGAGCTCACATTTCAGACACAGCATCCAGGCTGCAATGGCTTCAATTTGTGTTATTTTGGGGCAAATTGGGGAATATTGTTTTTTTGGTGAAAAAGTTGACCCCGCGGTCAATGTTTTTTTCAGCTGAGGAGAACTTGAAACGCCCATATCTTGGATAAGGAAGGAGTGAGAGAGCTCACATTTCAGACACAGCATCCAGGCTGCAATGGCTTCAATTTGTGTTATTTTGGGGCAAATTGGGGAATATTGAATTTTTGGTGAAAAAGTTGACCCCGCGGTCAATGTTTTTTTCAGCTGAGGAGAACTTGAAACGCCCATATCTTGGATAAGGAAGGAGTGAGAGAGCTCACATTTCAGACACAGCATCCAGGCTGCAATGGGATGAATTTGTGTTATTTTGGGGCAAATTGGGGAATATTGAATTTTTTGAGAAAATGTTGACCCCGCGGTCAATGTTTTTTTCAGCTGAGGAGAACTTGAAACGCCCATATCTTGGATAAGGAAGGAGTGAGAGAGCTCACATTTCAGACACAGCATCCAGGCTGCAATGGCTTCAATTTGTGTTATTTTGGGGCAAAGTGGGGAACATTGAATTTTTGGTGAAAATTTTGACCCCGCGGTCAATGTTTTTTTCAGCTGAGGAGAACTTGAAACGCCCATATCTTGGGCAAGGAAGGAGTTAGAGTGTTCCAATTTTTAGACGCAGCATCCAGGCTGCAATTGCTTCAATTTGTGTCATTTTGGGGCAAAGTGGGGAATATTGAATTTTTGGTGAAAATGTTGACCCCGCGGTCAACGTGTTTTTTCAACTGGAGAAAACTTGAAACGCCCATATCTTGGACAAGGAAGGAGTGAGAGAGCTCACGTTTCAGACACAGCATCCAGGCTGCAATGGCTTCAATTTGTGTTATTTTGGGGCAAATTGGGGAATATTGAATTTTTGGTGAAAATGTTGACCCCGCGGTCAATGTGTTTTTTCAACTGGAGAAAACTTGAAACGCCCATATCTTGGATAAGGAAGGAGTGAGAGAGCTCACGTTTCAGACACAGCATCCAGGCTGCAATGGCTTCAATTTGTGTTATTTTGGGGCAAATTGGGGAATATTGAATTTTTGGTGAAAATGTTGACCTCGCGGTCAATGTTTTTTTCAGCTGAGGAGAACTTGAAACGCCCATATCTTGGATAAGGAAGGAGTTAGAGTGTTCACATTTCAGACACAGCATCCAGGCTGCAATGGCTTCAATTTGTGTTATTTTGGGGCAAATTGGGGAATATTGAATTTTTGGTGAAAATGTTGACCCCGCGGTCAACGTGTTTTTTCAACTGGAGAAAACTTGAAACGCCCATATCTTGGACAAGGAAGGAGTGAGAGAGCTCACATTTCAGACACAGCATCCAGGCTGCAATGGCTTCAATTTGTGTTATTTCGGGGCAAAGTGGGGAATATTGAATTTTTGGTGAAAATGTTGACCCCGCGGTCAACGTGTTTTTTCAACTGGAGAAAACTTGAAACGCCCATATCTTGGACAAGGAAGGAGTGAGAGAGCTCACGTTTCAGACACAGCATCCAGGCTGCAATGGCTTCAATTTGTGTTATTTTGGGGCAAATTGGGGAATATTGAATTTTTGGTGAAAATGTTGACCCCGCGGTCAATGTGTTTTTTCAACTGGAGAAAACTTGAAACGCCCATATCTTGGACAAGGAAGGAGTGAGAGAGCTCACATTTCAGACACAGCATCCAGGCTGCAATGGCTTCAATTTGTGTGATTTTGGGGCAAAGTGGGGAATATTGAATTTTTGGTGAAAAAGTTGACCCCGCGGTTAATGTTTTTTTCAGCTGAGGAGAACTTGAAACGCCCATATCTTGGGCAAGGAAGGAGTGAGAGAGCTTAAATTTCAGACGCAGCATCCAGGCAGAAATGGCATCAATTTGTGTTATTTTGGGGCAAATTGGGGAATATTGAATTTTTGGTGAAAAAGTTGACCTCGCGGTCAATGTTTTTTTCAGCTGAGGAGATAACTTGAAACGCCCGTATCTTGGGCAAGGAAGGAGTGAGAGAGCTCACATTTCAGACACAGCATCCAGGCTGCAATGGCTTCAATTTGTGTTATTTTGGGGCAAATTGGGGAATATTGTTTTTTTGGTGAAAAAGTTGACCCCGCGGTCAATGTTTTTTTCAGCTGAGGAGAACTTGAAACGCCCATATCTTGGATAAGGAAGGAGTGAGAGAGCTCACATTTCAGACACAGCATCCAGGCTGCAATGGCTTCAATTTGTGTTATTTTGGGGCAAATTGGGGAATATTGAATTTTTGGTGAAAAAGTTGACCCCGCGGTCAATGTTTTTTTCAGCTGAGGAGAACTTGAAACGCCCATATCTTGGGCAAGGAAGGAGTGAGAGAGCTTAAATTTCAGACACAGCATCCAGGCTGCAATGGCTTCAATTTGTGTTATTTTGGGGCAAAGTGGGGAATATTGAATTTTTGGTGAAAATGTTGACCCCGCGGTCAATGTTTTTTTCAGCTGAGGAGAACTTGAAACGCCCATATCTTGGGCAAGGAAGGAGTGAGAGAGCTTAAATTTCAGACACAGCATCCAGGCTGCAATGGCTTCAATTTGTGTTATTTTGGGGCAAAGTGGGGAATATTGAATTTTTGGTGAAAATGTTGACCCCGCGGTCAACGTGTTTTTTCAACTGGAGAAAACTTGAAACGCCCATATCTTGGATAAGGAAGGAGTGAGAGAGCTCACATTTCAGACACAGCATCCAGGCTGCAATGGCTTCAATTTGTGTTATTTTGGGGCAAATTGGGGAATATTGTTTTTTTGGTGAAAAAGTTGACCCCGCGGTCAATGTTTTTTTCAGCTGAGGAGAACGTGAAACGCCCATATCTTGGATAAGGAAGGAGTGAGAGAGCTCACATTTCAGACACAGCATCCAGGCTGCAATGGCTTCAATTTGTGTTATTTTGGGGCAAATTGGGGAATATTGAATTTTTGGTGAAAAAGTTGACCCCGCGGTCAATGTTTTTTTCAGCTGAGGAGAACTTGAAACGCCCATATCTTGGGCAAGGAAGGAGTGAGAGAGCTTAAATTTCAGACGCAGCATCCAGGCTGCAATGGCTTCAATTTGTGTTATTTTGGGGCAAAGTGGGGAATATTGAATTTTTGGTGAAAATGTTGACCCCGCGGTCAACGTGTTTTTTCAACTGGAGAAAACTTGAAACGCCCATATCTTGGGCAAGGAAGGAGTTAGAGTGTTCAAATTTTTAGACGCAGCATCCAGGCTGCAATGGCTTCAATTTGTGTTATTTTGGGGCAAATTGGGGAATATTGTTTTTTTGGTGAAAAAGTTGACCCCGCGGTCAATGTTTTTTTCAGCTGAGGAGAACTTGAAACGCCCATATCTTGGATAAGGAAGGAGTGAGAGAGCTCACATTTCAGACACAGCATCCAGGCTGCAATGGCTTCAATTTGTGTTATTTTGGGGCAAATTGGGGAATATTGAATTTTTGGTGAAAAAGTTGACCCCGCGGTCAATGTTTTTTTCAGCTGAGGAGAACTTGAAACGCCCATATCTTGGGCAAGGAAGGAGTGAGAGAGCTTAAATTTCAGACGCAGCATCCAGGCAGGAATGGCATCAATTTGTGTTATTTTGGGGCAAATTGCGGAATATTGAATTTTTGGTGAAAAAGTTGACCTCGCGGTCAATGTTTTTTTCAGCTGAGGAGATAACTTGAAACGCCCGTATCTTGGGCAAGGAAGGAGTGAGAGAGCTCACATTTCAGACACAGCATCCAGGCTGCAATGGCTTCAATTTGTGTTATTTTGGGGCAAATTGGGGAATATTGAATTTTTGGTGAAAATGTTGACCCCGCGGTCAACGTGTTTTTTCAACTGGAGAAAACTTGAAACGCCCATATCTTGGATAAGGAAGGAGTGAGAGAGCTCACATTTCAGACACAGCATCCAGGCTGCAATGGCTTCAATTTGTGTTATTTTGGGGCAAATTGGGGAATATTGTTTTTTTGGTAAAAAAGTTGACCCCGCGGTCAATGTTTTTTTCAGCTGAGGAGAACGTGAAACGCCCATATCTTGGATAAGGAAGGAGTGAGAGAGCTCACATTTCAGACACAGCATCCAGGCTGCAATGGCTTCAATTTGTGTTATTTTGGGGCAAATTGGGGAATATTGAATTTTTGGTGAAAAAGTTGACCCCGCGGTCAATGTTTTTTTCAGCTGAGGAGAACTTGAAACGCCCATATCTTGGGCAAGGAAGGAGTGAGAGAGCTTAAATTTCAGACGCAGCATCCAGGCTGCAATGGCTTCAATTTGTGTTATTTTGGGGCAAAGTGGGGAATATTGAATTTTTGGTGAAAATGTTGACCCCGCGGTCAACGTGTTTTTTCAACTGGAGAAAACTTGAAACGCCCATATCTTGGGCAAGGAAGGAGTTAGAGTGTTCAAATTTTTAGACGCAGCATCCAGGCTGCAATGGCTTCAATTTGTGTTATTTTGGGGCAAATTGGGGAATATTGTTTTTTTGGTGAAAAAGTTGACCCCGCGGTCAATGTTTTTTTCAGCTGAGGAGAACTTGAAACGCCCATATCTTGGATAAGGAAGGAGTGAGAGAGCTCACATTTCAGACACAGCATCCAGGCTGCAATGGCTTCAATTTGTGTTATTTTGGGGCAAATTGGGGAATATTGAATTTTTGGTGAAAAAGTTGACCCCGCGGTCAATGTTTTTTTCAGCTGAGGAGAACTTGAAACGCCCATATCTTGGGCAAGGAAGGAGTGAGAGAGCTTAAATTTCAGACGCAGCATCCAGGCAGGAATGGCATCAATTTGTGTTATTTTGGGGCAAATTGCGGAATATTGAATTTTTGGTGAAAAAGTTGACCTCGCGGTCAATGTTTTTTTCAGCTGAGGAGATAACTTGAAACGCCCGTATCTTGGGCAAGGAAGGAGTGGGAGAGCTCACATTTCAGACACAGCATCCAGGCTGCAATGGCTTCAATTTGTGTTATTTTGGGGCAAAGTGGGGAATATTGAATTTTTGGTGAAAATGTTGACCCCGCGGTCAATGTTTTTTTCACC
Source organism: Genypterus blacodes (assembly GCF_046128005.1). Classification (NCBI taxonomy): domain Eukaryota; kingdom Metazoa; phylum Chordata; class Actinopteri; order Ophidiiformes; family Ophidiidae; genus Genypterus; species Genypterus blacodes. Next base: position 369,366 of record NW_027466998.1, on the reverse strand, counting down.
TGAGGAGAACTTGAAACGCCCATATCTTGGATAAGGAAGGAGTGAGAGAGCTCACATTTCAGACACAGCATCCAGGCTGCAATGGGATGAATTTGTGTTATTTTGGGGCAAATTGGGGAATATTGAGTTTTTGGTGAAAATGTTGACCCCGCGGTCAATGTTTTTTTCAGCTGAGGAGAACTTGAAACGCCCATATCTTGGGCAAGGAAGGAGTGAGAGAGCTTAAATTTCAGACGCAGCATCCAGGCTGCAATGGCTTCAATTTGTGTTATTTTGGGGCAAAGTGGGGAATATTGAATTTTTGGTGAAAATGTTGACCCCGCGGTCAACGTGTTTTTTCAACTGGAGAAAACTTGAAACGCCCATATCTTGGATAAGGAAGGAGTGAGAGAGCTCACATTTCAGACACAGCATCCAGGCTGCAATGGCTTCAATTTGTGTTATTTTGGGGCAAATTGGGGAATATTGTTTTTTTGGTGAAAAAGTTGACCCCGCGGTCAATGTTTTTTTCAGCTGAGGAGAACGTGAAACGCCCATATCTTGGATAAGGAAGGAGTGAGAGAGCTCACATTTCAGACACAGCATCCAGGCTGCAATGGCTTCAATTTGTGTTATTTTGGGGCAAATTGGGGAATATTGAATTTTTGGTGAAAAAGTTGACCCCGCGGTCAATGTTTTTTTCAGCTGAGGAGAACTTGAAACGCCCATATCTTGGGCAAGGAAGGAGTGAGAGAGCTTAAATTTCAGACGCAGCATCCAGGCTGCAATGGCTTCAATTTGTGTTATTTTGGGGCAAAGTGGGGAATATTGAATTTTTGGTGAAAATGTTGACCCCGCGGTCAACGTGTTTTTTCAACTGGAGAAAACTTGAAACGCCCATATCTTGGGCAAGGAAGGAGTTAGAGTGTTCAAATTTTTAGACGCAGCATCCAGGCTGCAATGGCTTCAATTTGTGTTATTTTGGGGCAAATTGGGGAATATTGTTTTTTTGGTGAAAAAGTTGACCCCGCGGTCAATGTTTCTTTCAGCTGAGGAGAACTTGAAACGCCCATATCTTGGATAAGGAAGGAGTGAGAGAGCTCACATTTCAGACACAGCATCCAGGCTGCAATGGCTTCAATTTGTGTTATTTTGGGGCAAATTGGGGAATATTGAATTTTTGGTGAAAAAGTTGACCCCGCGGTCAATGTTTTTTTCAGCTGAGGAGAACTTGAAACGCCCATATCTTGGGCAAGGAAGGAGTGAGAGAGCTTAAATTTCAGACGCAGCATCCAGGCAGGAATGGCATCAATTTGTGTTATTTTGGGGCAAATTGCGGAATATTGAATTTTTGGTGAAAAAGTTGACCTCGCGGTCAATGTTTTTTTCAGCTGAGGAGATAACTTGAAACGCCCGTATCTTGGGCAAGGAAGGAGTGAGAGAGCTCACATTTCAGACACAGCATCCAGGCTGCAATGGCTTCAATTTGTGTTATTTTGGGGCAAAGTGGGGAATATTGAATTTTTGGTGAAAATGTTGACCCCGCGGTCAATGTTTTTTTCACCTGAGGAGAACTTGAAACGCCCATATCTTGGATAAGGAAGGAGTGAGAGAGCTCACATTTCAGACACAGCATCCAGGCTGCAATGGCTTCAATTTGTGTTATTTTGGGGCAAAGTGGGGAATATTGAATTTTTGGTGAAAATGTTGACCCCGCGGTCAATGTTTTTTTCACCTGAGGAGAACTTGAAACGCCCATATCTTGGATAAGGAAGGAGTGAGAGAGCTTAAATTTCAGACGCAGCATCCAGGCAGGAATGGCATCAATTTGTGTTATTTTGGGGCAAATTGGGGAATATTGAATTTTTGGTGAAAATGTTGACCCCGCGGTCAACGTGTTTTTTCAACTGGAGAAAACTTGAAACGCCCATATCTTGGACAAGGAAGGAGTGAGAGAGCTCACATTTCAGACACAGCATCCAGGCTGCAATGGCTTCAATTTGTGTGATTTTGGGGCAAAGTGGGGAATATTGAATTTTTGGTGAAAAAGTTGACCACGCGGTTAATGTTTTTTTCAGCTGAGGAGAACTTGAAACGCCCATATCTTGGGCAAGGAAGGAGTTAGAGTGTTCAAATTTTTAGACGCAGCATCCAGGCTGCAATGGCTTCAATTTGTGTCATTTTGGGGCAAATTGGGGAATATTGACTTTTTTGTGAAAATGTTGACCCCGCGGTCAATGTTTTTTTCAGCTGAGGAGAACTTGAAACGCCCATATCTTGGGCAAGGAAGGAGTGAGAGAGCTTAAATTTCAGACGCAGCATCCAGGCAGAAATGGCATCAATTTGTGTTATTTTGGGGCAAATTGGGGAATATTGAATTTTTGGTGAAAAAGTTGACCTCGCGGTCAATGTTTTTTTCAGCTGAGGAGAACTTGAAACGCCCATATCTTGGGCAAGGAAGGAGTGAGAGAGCTTAAATTTCAGACGCAGCATCCAGGCAGAAATGGCATCAATTTGTGTTATTTTGGGGCAAATTGGGGAATATTGAATTTTTGGTGAAAAAGTTGACCTCGCGGTCAATGTTTTTTTCAGCTGAGGAGATAACTTGAAACGGCCGTATCTTGGGCAAGGAAGGAGTTAGAGTGTTAAAATTTTTAGACGCAGCATCCAGGCTGCAATGGCTTCAATTTGTGTTATTTTGGGGCAAAGTGGGGAATATTGAATTTTTGGTGAAAATGTTGACCCCGCGGTCAATGTTTTTTTCAGCTGAGGATAACTTGAAACGCCCATATCTTGGATAAGGAAGGAGTGAGAGAGCTCACATTTCAGACACAGCATCCAGGCTGCAATGGGATGAATTTGTGTTATTTTGGGGCAAATTGGGGAATATTGAATTTTTGGTGAAAATGTTGACCCCGCGGTCAATGTTTTTTTCAGCTGAGGAGAACTTGAAACGCCCATATCTTGGGCAAGGAAGGAGTGAGAGAGCTTAAATTTCAGACGCAGCATCCAGGCAGGAATGGCATCAATTTGTGTTATTTTGGGGCAAATTGGGGAATATTGAATTTTTGGTGAAAAAGTTGACCTCGCGGTCAATGTTTTTTTCAGCAGAGGAGATAACTTGAAACGCCCGTATCTTGGGCAAGGAAGGAGTTAGAGTGTTAAAATTTTTAGACGCAGCATCCAGGCTGCAATGGCTTCAATTTGTGTCATTTTGGGGCAAAGTGGGGAATATTGAATTTTTGGTGAAAATGTTGACCCCGCGGTCAATGTTTTTTTCAGCTGAGGATAACTTGAAACGCCCATATCTTGGATAAGGAAGGAGTGAGAGAGCTCACATTTCAGACACAGCATCCAGGCTGCAATGGGATGAATTTGTGTTATTTTGGGGCAAATTGGGGAATATTGAATTTTTGGTGAAAATGTTGACCCCGCGGTCAATGTTTTTTTCAGCTGAGGAGAACTTGAAACGCCCATATCTTGGGCAAGGAAGGAGTTAGAGTGTTCAAATTTTTAGACGCAGCATCCAGGCTGCAATGGCTTCAATTTGTGTCATTTTGGGGCAAATTGGGGAATATTGAATTTTTTGTGAAAAAGTTGACCCCGCGGTAAATGTTTTTTTCAGCTGAGGAGAACTTGAAACGCCCATATCTTGGATAATGAAGGAGTGAGAGAGCTCACAATTCAGACACAGCATCCAGGCAGAAATGGCATCAATTTGTGTTATTTTGGGGCAAATTGGGGAATATTGAATTTTTGGTGAAAATGTTGACCCCGCGGTCAATGTTTTTTTCAGCTGAGGAGAACTTGAAACGCCCATATCTTGGATAAGGAAGGAGTGAGAGAGCTCACGTTTCAGACACAGCATCCAGGCTGCAATGGCTTCAATTTGTTTTATTTTGGGGCAAATTGGGGAATATTGAATTTTTGGTGAAAATGTTGACCCCGCGGTCAATGTTTTTTTCAGCTGAGGAGAACTTGAAACGCCCATATCTTGGATAAGGAAGGAGTGAGAGAGCTCACATTTCAGACACAGCATCCAGGCTGCAATGGGATGAATTTGTGTTATTTTGGGGCAAATTGGGGAATATTGAATTTTTGGTGAAAATGTTGACCCCGCGGTCAATGTTTTTTTCAGCTGAGGAGAACTTGAAACGCCCATATCTTGGGCAAGGAAGGAGTGAGAGAGCTTAAATTTCAGACGCAGCATCCAGGCAGGAATGGCATCAATTTGTGTTATTTTGGGGCAAATTGGGGAATATTGAATTTTTGGTGAAAAAGTTGACCTCGCGGTCAATGTTTTTTTCAGCAGAGGAGATAACTTGAAACGCCCGTATCTTGGGCAAGGAAGGAGTTAGAGTGTTAAAATTTTTAGACGCAGCATCCAGGCTGCAATGGCTTCAATTTGTGTCATTTTGGGGCAAATTGGGGAATATTGAATTTTTTGTGAAAATGTTGACCCCGCGGTCAATGTTTTTTTCAGCTGAGGAGAACTTGAAACGCCCATATCTTGGATAAGGAAGGAGTGAGAGAGCTCACGTTTCAGACACAGCATCCAGGCTGCAATGGCTTCAATTTGTGTTATTTCGGGGCAAATTGGGGAATATTGAATTTTTGGTGAAAATGTTGACCCCGCGGTCAATGTTTTTTTCAGCTGAGGAGAACTTGAAACGCCCATATCTTGGGCAAGGAAGGAGTTAGAGAGCTCACATTTCAGACACAGCATCCAGGCTGCAATGGCTTCAATTTGTGTTATTTTGGGGCAAATTGGGGAATATTGAATTTTTGGTGAAAAAGTTGACCTCGCGGTCAATGTTTTTTTCAGCTGAGGAGATAACTTGAAACGGCCGTATCTTGGGCAAGGAAGGAGTTAGAGTGTTAAAATTTTTAGACGCAGCATCCAGGCTGCAATGGCTTCAATTTGTGTTATTTTGGGGCAAATTGGGGAATATTGAATTTTTGGTGAAAATGTTGACCCCGCGGTCAACTTGTTTTTTCAACTGGAGAAAACTTGAAACGCCCATATCTTGGATAAGGAAGGAGTGAGAGAGCTCACATTTCAGACGCAGCATCCAGGCAGGAATGGCATCAATTTGTGTTATTTTGGGGCAAATTGGGGAATATTGAATTTTTGGTGAAAAAGTTGACCCCGCGGTCAATGTTTTTTTCAGCTGAGGAGAACTTGAAACGCCCATTTCTTGGGCAAGGAAGGAGTGAGAGAGCTTAAATTTCAGACGCAGCATCCAGGCTGCAATGGCTTCAATTTGTGTTATTTTGGGGCAAAGTGGGGAATATTGAATTTTTGGTGAAAAAGTTGACCCCGCGGTCAATGTTTTTTTCAGCTGAGGAGAACTTGAAACGCCCATATCTTGGATAAGGAAGGAGTGAGAGAGCTCACATTTCAGACACAGCATCCAGGCTGCAATGGGATGAATTTGTGTTATTTTGGGGCAAATTGGGGAATATTGAATTTTTGGTGAAAATGTTGACCCCGCGGTCAATGTTTTTTTCAGCTGAGGAGAACTTGAAACGCCCATATCTTGGGCAAGGAAGGAGTGAGAGAGCTTAAATTTCAGACGCAGCATCCAGGCTGCAATGGCTTCAATTTGTGTTATTTTGGGGCAAAGTGGGGAATATTGAATTTTTGGTGAAAAAGTTGACCCCGCGGTCAATGTTTTTTTCAGCTGAGGAGAACTTGAAACGCCCATATCTTGGATAAGGAAGGAGTGAGAGAGCTCACATTTCAGACACAGCATCCAGGCTGCAATGGGATGAATTTGTGTTATTTTGGGGCAAATTGGGGAATATTGAATTTTTGGTGAAAATGTTGACCCCGCGGTCAATGTTTTTTTCAGCTGAGGAGAACTTGAAACGCCCATATCTTGGGCAAGGAAGGAGTGAGAGAGCTTAAATTTCAGACGCAGCATCCAGGCAGGAATGGCATCAATTTGTGTTATTTTGGGGCAAATTGCGGAATATTGAATTTTTGGTGAAAAAGTTGACCTCGCGGTCAATGTTTTTTTCAGCTGAGGAGATAACTTGAAACGCCCGTATCTTGGGCAAGGAAGGAGTGAGAGAGCTCACATTTCAGACACAGCATCCAGGCTGCAATGGCTTCAATTTGTGTTATTTTGGGGCAAAGTGGGGAATATTGAATTTTTGGTGAAAAAGTTGACCCCGCGGTCAATGTTTTTTTCAGCTGAGGAGAACTTGAAACGCCCATATCTTGGGCAAGGAAGGAGTGAGAGAGCTTAAATTTCAGACGCAGCATCCAGGCAGGAATGGCATCAATTTGTGTTATTTTGGGGCAAATTGGGGAATATTGAATTTTTGGTGAAAAAGTTGACCCCGTGGTCAATGTTTTTTTCAGCTGAGGAGAACTTGAAACGCCCATATCTTGGATAAGGAAGGAGTGAGAGTGCTCACATTTCAGACACAGCATCCAGGCTGCAATGGGATGAATTTGTGTTATTTTGGGGCAAATTGGGGAATATTGAATTTTTGGTGAAAATGTTGACCCCGCGGTCAATGTTTTTTTCAGCTGAGGAGAACTTGAAACGCCCATATCTTGGGCAAGGAAGGAGTGAGAGAGCTTAAATTTCAGACGCAGCATCCAGGCAGGAATGGCATCAATTTGTGTTATTTTGGGGCAAATTGCGGAATATTGAATTTTTGGTGAAAAAGTTGACCCCGCGGTCAATGTTTTTTTCAGCTGAGGAGATAACTTGAAACGGCCGTATCTTGGGCAAGGAAGGAGTTAGAGTGTTAAAATTTTTAGACGCAGCATCCAGGCTGCAATGGCTTCAATTTGTGTTATTTTGGGGCAAAGTGGGGAATATTGAATTTTTGGTGAAAATGTTGACCCCGCGGTCAATGTTTTTTTCAGCTGAGGATAACTTGAAACGCCCATATCTTGGATAAGGAAGGAGTGAGAGAGCTCTCATTTCAGACACAGCATCCAGGCTGCAATGGGATGAATTTGTGTTATTTTGGGGCAAATTGGGGAATATTGAATTTTTGGTGAAAATGTTGACCCCGCGGTCAATGTTTTTTTCAGCTGAGGAGAACTTGAAACGCCCATATCTTGGGCAAGGAAGGAGTGAGAGAGCTTAAATTTCAGACGCAGCATCCAGGCAGGAATGGCATCAATTTGTGTTATTTTGGGGCAAATTGGGGAATATTGAATTTTTGGTGAAAAAGTTGACCTCGCGGTCAATGTTTTTTTCAGCAGAGGAGATAACTTGAAACGCCCGTATCTTGGGCAAGGAAGGAGTTAGAGTGTTAAAATTTTTAGACGCAGCATCCAGGCTGCAATGGCTTCAATTTGTGTCATTTTGGGGCAAAGTGGGGAATATTGAATTTTTGGTGAAAATGTTGACCCCGCGGTCAACGTGTTTTTTCAACTGGAGAAAACTTGAAACGCCCATATCTTGGACAAGGAAGGAGTGAGAGAGCTCACATTTCAGACACAGCATCCAGGCTGCAATGGCTTCAATTTGTGTGATTTTGGGGCAAAGTGGGGAATATTGAATTTTTGGTGAAAAAGTTGACCCCGCGGTTAATGTTTTTTTCAGCTGAGGAGAACTTGAAACGCCCATATCTTGGGCAAGGAAGGAGTTAGAGTGTTCAAATTTTTAGACGCAGCATCCAGGCTGCAATGGCTTCAATTTGTGTCATTTTGGGGCAAATTGGGGAATATTGAATTTTTTGTGAAAAAGTTGACCCCGCGGTCAATGTTTTTTTCAGCTGAGGAGAACTTGAAACGCCCATATCTTGGATAATGAAGGAGTGAGAGAGCTCACATTTCAGACACAGCATCCAGGCTGCAATGGCTTCAATTTGTGTTATTTTGGGGCAAATTGGGGAATATTGAATTTTTGGTGAAAATGTTGACCCCGCGGTCAACGTGTTTTTTCAACTGGAGAAAACTTGAAACGCCCATATCTTGGAAAAGGAAGGAGTGAGAGAGCTCACATTTCAGACACAGCATCCAGGCTGCAATGGCTTCAATTTGTGTGATTTTGGGGCAAAGTGGGGAATATTGAATTTTTGGTGAAAAAGTTGACCCCGCGGTTAATGTTTTTTTCAGCTGAGGAGAACTTGAAACGCCCATATCTTGGGCAAGGAAGGAGTGAGAGAGCTTAAATTTCAGACGCAGCATCCAGGCAGAAATGGCATCAATTTGTGTTATTTTGGGGCAAATTGGGGAATATTGAATTTTTGGTGAAAAAGTTGACCTCGCGGTCAATGTTTTTTTCAGCTGAGGAGATAACTTGAAACGGCCGTATCTTGGGCAAGGAAGGAGTTAGAGTGTTAAAATTTTTAGACGCAGCATCCAGGCTGCAATGGCTTCAATTTGTGTTATTTTGGGGCAAAGTGGGGAATATTGAATTTTTGGTGAAAATGTTGACCCCGCGGTCAATGTTTTTTTCAGCTGAGGAGAACTTGAAACGCCCATATCTTGGATAAGGAAGGAGTGAGAGAGCTCACGTTTCAGACACAGCATCCAGGCTGCAATGGCTTCAATTTGTTTTATTTTGGGGCAAATTGGGGAATATTGAATTTTTGGTGAAAATGTTGACCCCGCGGTCAATGTTTTTTTCAGCTGAGGAGAACTTGAAACGCCCATATCTTGGATAAGGAAGGAGTGAGAGAGCTCACGTTTCAGACACAGCATCCAGGCTGCAATGGCTTCAATTTGTTTTATTTTGGGGCAAATTGGGGAATATTGAATTTTTGGTGAAAATGTTGACCCCGCGGTCAATGTTTTTTTCAGCTGAGGAGAACTTGAAACGCCCATATCTTGGGCAAGGAAGGAGTTAGAGAGCTCACATTTCAGACACAGCATCCAGGCTGCAATGGCTTCAATTTGTGTTATTTTGGGGCAAATTGGGGAATATTGAATTTTTGGTGAAAAAGTTGACCTCGCGGTCAATGTTTTTTTCAGCTGAGGAGATAACTTGAAACGGCCGTATCTTGGGCAAGGAAGGAGTTAGAGTGTTAAAATTTTTAGACGCAGCATCCAGGCTGCAATGGCTTCAATTTGTGTTATTTTGGGGCAAATTGGGGAATATTGAATTTTTGGTGAAAATGTTGACCCCGCGGTCAACTTGTTTTTTCAACTGGAGAAAACTTGAAACGCCCATATCTTGGATAAGGAAGGAGTGAGAGAGCTCACATTTCAGACGCAGCATCCAGGCAGGAATGGCATCAATTTGTGTTATTTTGGGGCAAATTGGGGAATATTGAATTTTTGGTGAAAAAGTTGACCCCGCGGTCAATGTTTTTTTCAGCTGAGGAGAACTTGAAACGCCCATTTCTTGGGCAAGGAAGGAGTGAGAGAGCTTGAATTTCAGACGCAGCATCCAGGCTGCAATGGCTTCAATTTGTGTTATTTTGGGGCAAAGTGGGGAATATTGAATTTTTGGTGAAAAAGTTGACCCCGCGGTCAATGTTTTTTTCAGCTGAGGAGAACTTGAAACGCCCATATCTTGGATAAGGAAGGAGTGAGAGAGCTCACGTTTCAGACACAGCATCCAGGCTGCAATGGCTTCAATTTGTTTTATTTTGGGGCAAATTGGGGAATATTGAATTTTTGGTGAAAAAGTTGACCCCGCGGTCAATGTTTTTTTCAGCTGAGGAGAACTTGAAACGCCCATTTCTTGGGCAAGGAAGGAGTGAGAGAGCTTAAATTTCAGACGCAGCATCCAGGCTGCAATGGCTTCAATTTGTGTTATTTTGGGGCAAAGTGGGGAATATTGAATTTTTGGTGAAAAAGTTGACCCCGCGGTCAATGTTTTTTTCAGCTGAGGAGAACTTGAAACGCCCATATCTTGGATAAGGAAGGAGTGAGAGAGCTCACATTTCAGACACAGCATCCAGGCTGCAATGGGATGAATTTGTGTTATTTTGGGGCAAATTGGGGAATATTGAATTTTTGGTGAAAATGTTGACCCCGCGGTCAATGTTTTTTTCAGCTGAGGAGAACTTGAAACGCCCATATCTTGGGCAAGGAAGGAGTGAGAGAGCTTAAATTTCAGACGCAGCATCCAGGCTGCAATGGCTTCAATTTGTGTTATTTTGGGGCAAAGTGGGGAATATTGAATTTTTGGTGAAAAAGTTGACCCCGCGGTCAATGTTTTTTTCAGCTGAGGAGAACTTGAAACGCCCATATCTTGGATAAGGAAGGAGTGAGAGAGCTCACATTTCAGACACAGCATCCAGGCTGCAATGGGATGAATTTGTGTTATTTTGGGGCAAATTGGGGAATATTGAATTTTTGGTGAAAATGTTGACCCCGCGGTCAATGTTTTTTTCAGCTGAGGAGAACTTGAAACGCCCATATCTTGGGCAAGGAAGGAGTGAGAGAGCTTAAATTTCAGACGCAGCATCCAGGCAGGAATGGCATCAATTTGTGTTATTTTGGGGCAAATTGCGGAATATTGAATTTTTGGTGAAAAAGTTGACCTCGCGGTCAATGTTTTTTTCAGCTGAGGAGATAACTTGAAACGCCCGTATCTTGGGCAAGGAAGGAGTGAGAGAGCTCACATTTCAGACACAGCATCCAGGCTGCAATGGCTTCAATTTGTGTTATTTTGGGGCAAAGTGGGGAATATTGAATTTTTGGTGAAAAAGTTGACCCCGCGGTCAATGTTTTTTTCAGCTGAGGAGAACTTGAAACGCCCATATCTTGGGCAAGGAAGGAGTGAGAGAGCTTAAATTTCAGACGCAGCATCCAGGCAGGAATGGCATCAATTTGTGTTATTTTGGGGCAAATTGGGGAATATTGAATTTTTGGTGAAAAAGTTGACCCCGTGGTCAATGTTTTTTTCAGCTGAGGAGAACTTGAAACGCCCATATCTTGGATAAGGAAGGAGTGAGAGTGCTCACATTTCAGACACAGCATCCAGGCTGCAATGGGATGAATTTGTGTTATTTTGGGGCAAATTGGGGAATATTGAATTTTTGGTGAAAATGTTGACCCCGCGGTCAATGTTTTTTTCAGCTGAGGAGAACTTGAAACGCCCATATCTTGGGCAAGGAAGGAGTGAGAGAGCTTAAATTTCAGACGCAGCATCCAGGCAGGAATGGCATCAATTTGTGTTATTTTGGGGCAAATTGCGGAATATTGAATTTTTGGTGAAAAAGTTGACCCCGCGGTCAATGTTTTTTTCAGCTGAGGAGATAACTTGAAACGGCCGTATCTTGGGCAAGGAAGGAGTTAGAGTGTTAAAATTTTTAGACGCAGCATCCAGGCTGCAATGGCTTCAATTTGTGTTATTTTGGGGCAAAGTGGGGAATATTGAATTTTTGGTGAAAATGTTGACCCCGCGGTCAATGTTTTTTTCAGCTGAGGATAACTTGAAACGCCCATATCTTGGATAAGGAAGGAGTGAGAGAGCTCTCATTTCAGACACAGCATCCAGGCTGCAATGGGATGAATTTGTGTTATTTTGGGGCAAATTGGGGAATATTGAATTTTTGGTGAAAATGTTGACCCCGCGGTCAATGTTTTTTTCAGCTGAGGAGAACTTGAAACGCCCATATCTTGGGCAAGGAAGGAGTGAGAGAGCTTAAATTTCAGACGCAGCATCCAGGCAGGAATGGCATCAATTTGTGTTATTTTGGGGCAAATTGGGGAATATTGAATTTTTGGTGAAAAAGTTGACCTCGCGGTCAATGTTTTTTTCAGCAGAGGAGATAACTTGAAACGCCCGTATCTTGGGCAAGGAAGGAGTTAGAGTGTTAAAATTTTTAGACGCAGCATCCAGGCTGCAATGGCTTCAATTTGTGTCATTTTGGGGCAAAGTGGGGAATATTGAATTTTTGGTGAAAATGTTGACCCCGCGGTCAACGTGTTTTTTCAACTGGAGAAAACTTGAAACGCCCATATCTTGGACAAGGAAGGAGTGAGAGAGCTCACATTTCAGACACAGCATCCAGGCTGCAATGGCTTCAATTTGTGTGATTTTGGGGCAAAGTGGGGAATATTGAATTTTTGGTGAAAAAGTTGACCCCGCGGTTAATGTTTTTTTCAGCTGAGGAGAACTTGAAACGCCCATATCTTGGGCAAGGAAGGAGTTAGAGTGTTCAAATTTTTAGACGCAGCATCCAGGCTGCAATGGCTTCAATTTGTGTCATTTTGGGGCAAATTGGGGAATATTGAATTTTTTGTGAAAAAGTTGACCCCGCGGTCAATGTTTTTTTCAGCTGAGGAGAACTTGAAACGCCCATATCTTGGATAATGAAGGAGTGAGAGAGCTCACATTTCAGACACAGCATCCAGGCTGCAATGGCTTCAATTTGTGTTATTTTGGGGCAAATTGGGGAATATTGAATTTTTGGTGAAAATGTTGACCCCGCGGTCAACGTGTTTTTTCAACTGGAGAAAACTTGAAACGCCCATATCTTGGAAAAGGAAGGAGTGAGAGAGCTCACATTTCAGACACAGCATCCAGGCTGCAATGGCTTCAATTTGTGTGATTTTGGGGCAAAGTGGGGAATATTGAATTTTTGGTGAAAAAGTTGACCCCGCGGTTAATGTTTTTTTCAGCTGAGGAGAACTTGAAACGCCCATATCTTGGGCAAGGAAGGAGTGAGAGAGCTTAAATTTCAGACGCAGCATCCAGGCAGAAATGGCATCAATTTGTGTTATTTTGGGGCAAATTGGGGAATATTGAATTTTTGGTGAAAAAGTTGACCTCGCGGTCAATGTTTTTTTCAGCTGAGGAGATAACTTGAAACGGCCGTATCTTGGGCAAGGAAGGAGTTAGAGTGTTAAAATTTTTAGACGCAGCATCCAGGCTGCAATGGCTTCAATTTGTGTTATTTTGGGGCAAAGTGGGGAATATTGAATTTTTGGTGAAAATGTTGACCCCGCGGTCAATGTTTTTTTCAGCTGAGGAGAACTTGAAACGCCCATATCTTGGATAAGGAAGGAGTGAGAGAGCTCACGTTTCAGACACAGCATCCAGGCTGCAATGGCTTCAATTTGTTTTATTTTGGGGCAAATTGGGGAATATTGAATTTTTGGTGAAAATGTTGACCCCGCGGTCAATGTTTTTTTCAGCTGAGGAGAACTTGAAACGCCCATATCTTGGATAAGGAAGGAGTGAGAGAGCTCACGTTTCAGACACAGCATCCAGGCTGCAATGGCTTCAATTTGTTTTATTTTGGGGCAAATTGGGGAATATTGAATTTTTGGTGAAAATGTTGACCCCGCGGTCAATGTTTTTTTCAGCTGAGGAGAACTTGAAACGCCCATATCTTGGGCAAGGAAGGAGTTAGAGAGCTCACATTTCAGACACAGCATCCAGGCTGCAATGGCTTCAATTTGTGTTATTTTGGGGCAAATTGGGGAATATTGAATTTTTGGTGAAAAAGTTGACCTCGCGGTCAATGTTTTTTTCAGCTGAGGAGATAACTTGAAACGGCCGTATCTTGGGCAAGGAAGGAGTTAGAGTGTTAAAATTTTTAGACGCAGCATCCAGGCTGCAATGGCTTCAATTTGTGTTATTTTGGGGCAAATTGGGGAATATTGAATTTTTGGTGAAAATGTTGACCCCGCGGTCAACTTGTTTTTTCAACTGGAGAAAACTTGAAACGCCCATATCTTGGATAAGGAAGGAGTGAGAGAGCTCACATTTCAGACGCAGCATCCAGGCAGGAATGGCATCAATTTGTGTTATTTTGGGGCAAATTGGGGAATATTGAATTTTTGGTGAAAAAGTTGACCCCGCGGTCAATGTTTTTTTCAGCTGAGGAGAACTTGAAACGCCCATTTCTTGGGCAAGGAAGGAGTGAGAGAGCTTGAATTTCAGACGCAGCATCCAGGCTGCAATGGCTTCAATTTGTGTTATTTTGGGGCAAAGTGGGGAATATTGAATTTTTGGTGAAAAAGTTGACCCCGCGGTCAATGTTTTTTTCAGCTGAGGAGAACTTGAAACGCCCATATCTTGGGCAAGGAAGGAGTGAGAGAGCTTAAATTTCAGACGCAGCATCCAGGCAGGAATGGCATCAATTTGTGTTATTTTGGGGCAAATTGCGGAATATTGAATTTTTGGTGAAAAAGTTGACCTCGCGGTCAATGTTTTTTTCAGCTGAGGAGAACTTGAAACGCCCATATCTTGGGCAAGGAAGGAGTGAGAGAGCTTAAATTTCAGACGCAGCATCCAGGCTGCAATGGCTTCAATTTGTGTTATTTTGGGGCAAAGTGGGGAATATTGAGTTTTTGGTGAAAATGTTGACCCCGCGGTCAATGTTTTTTTCAGCTGAGGAGATAACTTGAAACGCCCGTATCTTGGGCAAGGAAGGAGTTAGAGTGTTCAAATTTTTAGACGCAGCATCCAGGCTGCAATGGCTTCAATTTGTGTTATTTTGGGGCAAAGTGGGGAATATTGAGTTTTTGGTGAAAAAGTTGACCCCGCGGTCAATGTTTTTTTCAGCTGAGGAGAACGTGAAACGCCCATATCTTGGATAAGGAAGGAGTGAGAGAGCTTAAATTTCAGACGCAGCATCCAGGCTGCAATGGCTTCAATTTGTGTTATTTTGGGGCAAAGTGGGGAATATTGAATTTTTGGTGAAAATGTTGACCCCGCGGTCAACGTGTTTTTTCAACTGGAGAAAACTTGAAACGCCCATATCTTGGGCAAGGAAGGAGTTAGAGTGTTCAAATTTTTAGACGCAGCATCCAGGCTGCAATGGCTTCAATTTGTGTTATTTTGGGGCAAATTGGGGAATATTGTTTTTTTGGTGAAAAAGTTGACCCCGCGGTCAATGTTTTTTTCAGCTGAGGAGAACTTGAAACGCCCATATCTTGGATAAGGAAGGAGTGAGAGAGCTCACATTTCAGACACAGCATCCAGGCTGCAATGGGATGAATTTGTGTTATTTTGGGGCAAATTGCGGAATATTGAATTTTTGGTGAAAAAGTTGACCCCGCGGTCAATGTTTTTTTCAGCTGAGGAGAACTTGAAACGCCCATATCTTGGGCAAGGAAGGAGTGAGAGAGCTTAAATTTCAGAAGCAGCATCCAGGCTGCAATGGCTTCAATTTGTGTTATTTTGGGGCAAAGTGGGGAATATTGAATTTTTGGTGAAAAAGTTGACCCCGCGGTCAATGTTTTTTTCAGCTGAGGAGAACTTGAAACGCCCATATCTTGGATAAGGAAGGAGTGAGAGAGCTCACATTTCAGACACAGCATCCAGGCTGCAATGGCTTCAATTTGTGTTATTTTGGGGCAAAGTGGGGAATATTGAATTTTTGGTGAAAATGTTGACCCCGCGGTCAATGTTTTTTTCAGCTGAGGAGAACTTGAAACGCCCATATCTTGGGCAAGGAAGGAGTGAGAGAGCTTAAATTTCAGACGCAGCATCCAGGCTGCAATGGCTTCAATTTGTGTTATTTTGGGGCAAAGTGGGGAATATTGAATTTTTGGTGAAAATGTTGACCCCGCGGTCAACGTGTTTTTTCAACTGGAGAAAACTTGAAACGCCCATATCTTGGACAAGGAAGGAGTGAGAGAGCTCACGTTTCAGACACAGCATCCAGGCTGCAATGGCTTCAATTTGTGTTATTTTGGGGCAAAGTGGGGAATATTGAATTTTTGGTGAAAATGTTGACCCCGCGGTCAATGTTTTTTTCAGCTGAGGAGAACTTGAAACGCCCATATCTTGGATAAGGAAGGAGTGAGAGAGCTCACATTTCAGACACAGCATCCAGGCTGCAATGGCTTCAATTTGTGTTATTTTGGGGCAAATTGGGGAATATTGAATTTTTGGTGAAAATGTTGACCCCGCGGTCAATGTTTTTTTCAGCTGAGGAGAACTTGAAACGCCCATATCTTGGGCAAGGAAGGAGTGAGAGAGCTTAAATTTCAGACGCAGCATCCAGGCAGGAATTGCATCAATTTGTGTTATTTTGGGGCAAATTGGGGAATATTGAATTTTTGGTGAAAAAGTTGACCTCGCGGTCAATGTTTTTTTCAGCTGAGGAGATAACTTGAAACGCCCGTGTCTTGGGCAAGGAAGGAGTGAGAGAGCTCACATTTCAGACGCAGCATCCAGGCTGCAATGGCTTCAATTTGTGTTATTTTGGGGCAAAGTGGGGAATATTGAATTTTTGGTGAAAATGTTGACCCCGCAGTCAATGTTTTTTTCAGCTGAGGAGAACTTGAAACGCCCATATCTTGGGCAAGGAAGGAGTGAGAGAGCTTAAATTTCAGACGCAGCATCCAGGCAGGAATGGCTTCAATTTGTGTTATTTTGGGGCAAAGTGGGGAATATTGAATTTTTCGTGAAAATGTTGACCCCGCGGTCAATGTTTTTTTCAGCTGAGGAGAACTTGAAACGCCCATATCTTGGATAAGGAAGGAGTGAGAGAGCTCACATTTCAGACACAGCATCCAGGCTGCAATGGGATGAATTTGTGTTATTTTGGGGCAAATTGGGGAATATTGAATTTTTGGTGAAAATGTTGACCCCGCGGTCAATGTATTTTTCAGCTGAGGAGATAACTTGAAACGCCCGTATCTTGGGCAAGGAAGGAGTTAGAGTGTTCAAATTTTTAGACGCAGCATCCAGGCTGCAATGGCTTCAATTTGTGTCATTTTGGGGCAAATTGGGGAATATTGAATTTTTTGAGAAAATGTTGACCCCGCGGTCAATGTTTTTTTCAGCTGAGGAGAACTTGAAACGCCCATATCTTGGGCAAGGAAGGAGTTAGAGTGTTCCAATTTTTAGACGCAGCATCCAGGCTGCAATGGCTTCAATTTGTGTTATTTTGGGGCAAAGTGGGGAATATTGAATTTTTGGTGAAAATGTTGACCCCGCGGTCAATGTTTTTTTCAGCTGAGGAGAACTTGAAACGCCCATATCTTGGATAAGGAAGGAGTGAGAGAGCTCACATTTCAGACACAGCATCCAGGCTGCAATGGCTTCAATTTGTGTTATTTTGGGGCAAATTGGGGAATATTGAATTTTTGGTGAAAATGTTGACCCCGCGGTCAACGTGTTTTTTCAACTGGAGAAAACTTGAAACGCCCATATCTTGGGCAAGGAAGGAGTGAGAGAGCTTAAATTTCAGACGCAGCATCCAGGCAGGAATTGCATCAATTTGTGTTATTTTGGGGCAAATTGGGGAATATTGAATTTTTGGTGAAAAAGTTGACCTCGCGGTCAATGTTTTTTTCAGCTGAGGAGATAACTTGAAACGCCCGTGTCTTGGGCAAGGAAGGAGTGAGAGAGCTCACATTTCAGACGCAGCATCCAGGCTGCAATGGCTTCAATTTGTGTTATTTTGGGGCAAAGTGGGGAATATTGAATTTTTGGTGAAAATGTTGACCCCGCGGTCAATGTTTTTTTCAGCTGAGGAGAACTTGAAACGCCCATATCTTGGATAAGGAAGGAGTGAGAGAGCTCACATTTCAGACAGCATCCAGGCTGCAATGGGATGAATTTGTGTTATTTTGGGGCAAATTGGGGAATATTGAATTTTTGGTGAAAATGTTGACCCCGCGGTCAATGTATTTTTCAGCTGAGGAGATAACTTGAAACGCCCGTATCTTGGGCAAGGAAGGAGTTAGAGTGTTCCAATTTTTAGACGCAGCATCCAGGCTGCAATGGCTTCAATTTGTGTCATTTTGGGGCAAATTGGGGAATATTGAATTTTTTGTGAAAATGTTGACCCCGCGGTCAACGTGTTTTTTCAACTGGAGAAAACTTGAAACGCCCATATCTTGGACAAGGAAGGAGTGAGAGAGCTCACATTTCAGACACAGCATCCAGGCTGCAATGGCTTCAATTTGTGTTATTTTGGGGCAAATTGGGGAATATTGAATTTTTGGTGAAAATGTTGACCCCGCGGTCAACGTGTTTTTTCAACTGGAGAAAACTTGAAACGCCCATATCTTGGATAAGGAAGGAGTGAGAGAGCTCACGTTTCAGACACAGCATCCAGGCTGCAATGGCTTCAATTTGTGTTATTTTGGGGCAAATTGGGGAATATTGAATTTTTGGTGAAAATGTTGACCCCGCGGTCAATGTTTTTTTCAGCTGAGGAGAACTTGAAACGCCCATATCTTGGGCAAGGAAGGAGTTAGAGTGTTCAAATTTTTAGCCGCAGCATCCAGGCTGCAATGGCTTCAATTTGTGTTATTTTGGGGCAAATTGGGGAATATTGTTTTTTTGGTGAAAAAGTTGACCCCGCGGTCAATGTTTTTTTCAGCTGAGGAGAACTTGAAACGCCCATATCTTTGATAAGGAAGGAGTGAGAGAGCTCACATTTCAGACACAGCATCCAGGCTGCAATGGGATGAATTTCTGTTATTTTGGGGATTTTGGGGAATATTGAATTTTTGGTGAAAATGTTGACCCCGCGGTCAATGTTTTTTTCAGCTGAGGAGAACTTGAAACGCCCATATCTTGGATAAGGAAGGAGTGAGAGAGCTCACATTTCAGACACAGCATCCAGGCTGCAATGGCTTCAATTTGTGTTATTTTGGGGCAAATTGGGGAATATTGAATTTTTGGTGAAAATGTTGACCCCGCGGTCAACGTGTTTTTTCAACTGGAGAAAACTTGAAACGCCCATATCTTGGACAAGGAAGGAGTGAGAGAGCTCACGTTTCAGACACAGCATCCAGGCTGCAATGGCTTCAATTTGTGTTATTTTGGGGCAAATTGGGGAATATTGAATTTTTGGTGAAAATGTTGACCCCGCGGTCAATGTTTTTTTCAGCTGAGGAGAACTTGAAACGCCCATATCTTGGGCAAGGAAGGAGTGAGAGAGCTTAAATTTCAGACGCAGCATCCAGGCTGCAATGGCTTCAATTTGTGTTATTTTGGGGCAAAGTGGGGAATATTGAATTTTTGGTGAAAATGTTGACCCCGCGGTCAATGTTTTTTTCAGCTGAGGAGAACTTGAAACGCCCATATCTTGGATAAGGAAGGAGTGAGAGAGCTCACATTTCAGACACAGCATCCAGGCTGCAATGGCTTCAATTTGTGTTATTTTGGGGCAAATTGGGGAATATTGAATTTTTGGTGAAAATGTTGACCCCGCGGTCAACGTGTTTTTTCAACTGGAGAAAACTTGAAACGCCCATATCTTGGACAAGGAAGGAGTGAGAGAGCTCACGTTTCAGACACAGCATCCAGGCTGCAATGGCTTCAATTTGTGTTATTTTGGGGCAAATTGGGGAATATTGAATTTTTGGTGAAAATGTTGACCCCGCGGTCAATGTTTTTTTCAGCTGAGGAGAACTTGAAACGCCCATATCTTGGGCAAGGAAGGAGTGAGAGAGCTTAAATTTCAGACGCAGCATCCAGGCAGGAATTGCATCAATTTGTGTTATTTTGGGGCAAATTGGGGAATATTGAATTTTTGGTGAAAAAGTTGACCTCGCGGTCAATGTTTTTTTCAGCTGAGGAGATAACTTGAAACGCCCGTGTCTTGGGCAAGGAAGGAGTGAGAGAGCTCACATTTCAGACGCAGCATCCAGGCTGCAATGGCTTCAATTTGTGTTATTTTGGGGCAAAGTGGGGAATATTGAATTTTTGGTGAAAATGTTGACCCCGCGGTCAATGTTTTTTTCAGCTGAGGAGAACTTGAAACGCCCATATCTTGGATAAGGAAGGAGTGAGAGAGCTCACATTTCAGACAGCATCCAGGCTGCAATGGGATGAATTTGTGTTATTTTGGGGCAAATTGGGGAATATTGAATTTTTGGTGAAAATGTTGACCCCGCGGTCAATGTATACCCCGCGGTCAATGTATTTTTCAGCTGAGGAGATAACTTGAAACGCCCGTATCTTGGGCAAGGAAGGAGTTAGAGTGTTCCAATTTTTAGACGCAGCATCCAGGCTGCAATGGCTTCAATTTGTGTCATTTTGGGGCAAATTGGGGAATATTGAATTTTTTGTGAAAATGTTGACCCCGCGGTCAACGTGTTTTTTCAACTGGAGAAAACTTGAAACGCCCATATCTTGGACAAGGAAGGAGTGAGAGAGCTCACATTTCAGACACAGCATCCAGGCTGCAATGGCTTCAATTTGTGTTATTTTGGGGCAAATTGGGGAATATTGAATTTTTGGTGAAAATGTTGACCCCGCGGTCAACGTGTTTTTTCAACTGGAGAAAACTTGAAACGCCCATATCTTGGATAAGGAAGGAGTGAGAGAGCTCACGTTTCAGACACAGCATCCAGGCTGCAATGGCTTCAATTTGTGTTATTTTGGGGCAAATTGGGGAATATTGAATTTTTGGTGAAAATGTTGACCCCGCGGTCAATGTTTTTTTCAGCTGAGGAGAACTTGAAACGCCCATATCTTGGGCAAGGAAGGAGTTAGAGTGTTCAAATTTTTAGCCGCAGCATCCAGGCTGCAATGGCTTCAATTTGTGTTATTTTGGGGCAAATTGGGGAATATTGTTTTTTTGGTGAAAAAGTTGACCCCGCGGTCAATGTTTTTTTCAGCTGAGGAGAACTTGAAACGCCCATATCTTTGATAAGGAAGGAGTGAGAGAGCTCACATTTCAGACACAGCATCCAGGCTGCAATGGGATGAATTTCTGTTATTTTGGGGATTTTGGGGAATATTGAATTTTTGGTGAAAATGTTGACCCCGCGGTCAATGTTTTTTTCAGCTGAGGAGAACTTGAAACGCCCATATCTTGGATAAGGAAGGAGTGAGAGAGCTCACATTTCAGACACAGCATCCAGGCTGCAATGGCTTCAATTTGTGTTATTTTGGGGCAAATTGGGGAATATTGAATTTTTGGTGAAAATGTTGACCCCGCGGTCAACGTGTTTTTTCAACTGGAGAAAACTTGAAACGCCCATATCTTGGACAAGGAAGGAGTGAGAGAGCTCACGTTTCAGACACAGCATCCAGGCTGCAATGGCTTCAATTTGTGTTATTTTGGGGCAAATTGGGGAATATTGAATTTTTGGTGAAAATGTTGACCCCGCGGTCAATGTTTTTTTCAGCTGAGGAGAACTTGAAACGCCCATATCTTGGGCAAGGAAGGAGTGAGAGAGCTTAAATTTCAGACGCAGCATCCAGGCTGCAATGGCTTCAATTTGTGTTATTTTGGGGCAAATTGGGGAATATTGAATTTTTGGTGAAAAAGTTGACCTCGCGGTCAATGTTTTTTTCAGCTGAGGAGATAACTTGAAACGCCCGTGTCTTGGGCAAGGAAGGAGTGAGAGAGCTCACATTTCAGACACAGCATCCAGGCTGCAATGGCTTCAATTTGTGTTATTTTGGGGCAAAGTGGGGAATATTGAATTTTTGGTGAAAATGTTGACCCCGCGGTCAATGTTTTTTTCAGCTGAGGAGAACTTGAAACGCCCATATCTTGGGCAAGGAAGGAGTTAGAGTGTTCCAATTTTTAGACGCAGCATCCAGGCTGCAATGGCTTCAATTTGTGTTATTTTGGGGCAAAGTGGGGAATATTGAATTTTTGGTGAAAATGTTGACCCCGCGGTCAACGTGTTTTTTCAACTGGAGAAAACTTGAAACGCCCATATCTTGGACAAGGAAGGAGTGAGAGAGCTCACATTTCAGACACAGCATCCAGGCTGCAATGGCTTCAATTTGTGTTATTTTGGGGCAAATTGGGGAATATTGAATTTTTGGTGAAAATGTTGACCCCGCGGTCAACGTGTTTTTTCAACTGGAGAAAACTTGAAACGCCCATATCTTGGACAAGGAAGGAGTGAGAGAGCTCACATTTCAGACACAGCATCCAGGCTGCAATGGCTTCAATTTGTGTTATTTTGGGGCAAATTGGGGAATATTGAATTTTTGGTGAAAATGTTGACCCCGCGGTCAACGTGTTTTTTCAACTGGAGAAAACTTGAAACGCCCATATCTTGGACAAGGAAGGAGTGAGAGAGCTCACATTTCAGACACAGCATCCAGGCTGCAATGGCTTCAATTTGTGTTATTTTGGGGCAAATTGGGGAATATTGAATTTTTGGTGAAAATGTTGACCCCGCGGTCAACGTGTTTTTTCAACTGGAGAAAACTTGAAACGCCCATATCTTGGGCAAGGAAGGAGTTAGAGTGTTCAAATTTTTAGACGCAGCATCCAGGCTGCAATGGCTTCAATTTGTGTTATTTTGGGGCAAATTGGGGAATATTGTTTTTTTGGTGAAAAAGTTGACCCCGCGGTCAATGTTTTTTTCAGCTGAGGAGAACTTGAAACGCCCATATCTTTGATAAGGAAGGAGTGAGAGAGCTCACATTTCAGACACAGCATCCAGGCTGTAATGGGATGAATTTGTGTTATTTTGGGGCAAATTGGGGAATATTGAATTTTTGGTGAAAATGTTGACCCCGCGGTCAATGTTTTTTTCAGCTGAGGAGAACTTGAAACGCCCATATCTTGGGCAAGGAAGGAGTGAGAGAGCTTAAATTTCAGACGCAGCATCCAGGCAGGAATGGCTTCAATTTGTGTTATTTTGGGGCAAATTGGGGAATATTGAATTTTTGGTGAAAAAGTTGACCTCGCGGTCAATGTTTTTTTCAGCTGAGGAGATAACTTGAAACGCCCGTGTCTTGGGCAAGGAAGGAGTGAGAGAGCTCACATTTCAGACACAGCATCCAGGCTGCAATGGCTTCAATTTGTGTTATTTTGGGGCAAAGTGGGGAATATTGAATTTTTGGTGAAAATGTTGACCCCGCGGTCAATGTTTTTTTCAGCTGAGGAGAACTTGAAACGCCCATATCTTGGATAAGGAAGGAGTGAGAGAGCTCACATTTCAGACACAGCATCCAGGCTGCAATGGGATGAATTTGTGTTATTTTGGGGCAAATTGGGGAATATTGAATTTTTGGTGAAAATGTTGACCCCGCGGTCAACGTGTTTTTTCAACTGGAGAAAACTTGAAACGCCCATATCTTGGACAAGGAAGGAGTGAGAGAGCTCACATTTCAGACACAGCATCCAGGCTGCAATGGCTTCAATTTGTGTTA
This sequence comes from Genypterus blacodes, assembly GCF_046128005.1. Lineage (NCBI taxonomy): Eukaryota > Metazoa > Chordata > Actinopteri > Ophidiiformes > Ophidiidae > Genypterus > Genypterus blacodes. Next base: position 346,411 of record NW_027466998.1, on the reverse strand, counting down.
TTTTGGGGCAAATTGGGGAATATTGAATTTTTGGTGAAAATGTTGACCCCGCGGTCAACGTGTTTTTTCAACTGGAGAAAACTTGAAACGCCCATATCTTGGACAAGGAAGGAGTGAGAGAGCTCACATTTCAGACACAGCATCCAGGCTGCAATGGCTTCAATTTGTGTTATTTTGGGGCAAATTGGGGAATATTGAATTTTTGGTGAAAATGTTGACCCCGCGGTCAACGTGTTTTTTCAACTGGAGAAAACTTGAAACGCCCATATCTTGGGCAAGGAAGGAGTTAGAGTGTTCAAATTTTTAGACGCAGCATCCAGGCTGCAATGGCTTCAATTTGTGTTATTTTGGGGCAAATTGGGGAATATTGTTTTTTTGGTGAAAAAGTTGACCCCGCGGTCAATGTTTTTTTCAGCTGAGGAGAACTTGAAACGCCCATATCTTTGATAAGGAAGGAGTGAGAGAGCTCACATTTCAGACACAGCATCCAGGCTGTAATGGGATGAATTTGTGTTATTTTGGGGCAAATTGGGGAATATTGAATTTTTGGTGAAAATGTTGACCCCGCGGTCAATGTTTTTTTCAGCTGAGGAGAACTTGAAACGCCCATATCTTGGGCAAGGAAGGAGTGAGGGAGCTTAAATTTCAGACGCAGCATCCAGGCAGGAATTGCATCAATTTGTGTTATTTTGGGGCAAATTGGGGAATATTGAATTTTTGGTGAAAAAGTTGACCTCGCGGTCAATGTTTTTTTCAGCTGAGGAGATAACTTGAAACGCCCGTGTCTTGGGCAAGGAAGGAGTGAGAGAGCTCACATTTCAGACGCAGCATCCAGGCTGCAATGGCTTCAATTTGTGTTATTTTGGGGCAAAGTGGGGAATATTGAATTTTTGGTGAAAATGTTGACCCCGCGGTCAATGTTTTTTTCAGCTGAGGAGAACTTGAAACGCCCATATCTTGGGCAAGGAAGGAGTGAGAGAGCTTAAATTTCAGACGCAGCATCCAGGCTGCAATGGCTTCAATTTGTGTTATTTTGGGGCAAAGTGGGGAATATTGAATTTTTGGTGAAAATGTTGACCCCGCGGTCAATGTTTTTTTCAGCTGAGGAGAACTTGAAACGCCCATATCTTGGATAAGGAAGGAGTGAGAGAGCTCACATTTCAGACACAGCATCCAGGCTGCAATGGGATGAATTTGTGTTATTTTGGGGCAAATTGGGGAATATTGAATTTTTGGTGAAAATGTTGACCCCGCGGTCAACGTGTTTTTTCAACTGGAGAAAACTTGAAACGCCCATATCTTGGACAAGGAAGGAGTGAGAGAGCTCACATTTCAGACACAGCATCCAGGCTGCAATGGGATGAATTTGTGTTATTTTGGGGCAAATTGGGGAATATTGAATTTTTGGTGAAAATGTTGACCCCGCGGTCAACGTGTTTTTTCAACTGGAGAAAACTTGAAACGCCCATATCTTGGACAAGGAAGGAGTGAGAGAGCTCACATTTCAGACACAGCATCCAGGCTGCAATGGCTTCAATTTGTGTTATTTTGGGGCAAATTGGGGAATATTGAATTTTTGGTGAAAATGTTGACCCCGCGGTCAATGTTTTTTTCAGCTGAGGAGAACTTGAAACGCCCATATCTTGGATAAGGAAGGAGTGAGAGAGCTCACATTTCAGACACAGCATCCAGGCTGCAATGGCTTCAATTTGTGTTATTTTGGGGCAAATTGGGGAATATTGAATTTTTGGTGAAAATGTTGACCCCGCGGTCAACGTGTTTTTTCAACTGGAGAAAACTTGAAACGCCCATATCTTGGACAAGGAAGGAGTGAGAGAGCTCACGTTTCAGACACAGCATCCAGGCTGCAATGGCTTCAATTTGTGTTATTTTGGGGCAAATTGGGGAATATTGAATTTTTGGTGAAAATGTTGACCCCGCGGTCAATGTTTTTTTCAGCTGAGGAGAACTTGAAACGCCCATATCTTGGGCAAGGAAGGAGTGAGAGAGCTTAAATTTCAGACGCAGCATCCAGGCTGCAATGGCTTCAATTTGTGTTATTTTGGGGCAAATTGGGGAATATTGAATTTTTGGTGAAAAAGTTGACCTCGCGGTCAATGTTTTTTTCAGCTGAGGAGATAACTTGAAACGCCCGTGTCTTGGGCAAGGAAGGAGTGAGAGAGCTCACATTTCAGACACAGCATCCAGGCTGCAATGGCTTCAATTTGTGTTATTTTGGGGCAAAGTGGGGAATATTGAATTTTTGGTGAAAATGTTGACCCCGCGGTCAATGTTTTTTTCAGCTGAGGAGAACTTGAAACGCCCATATCTTGGATAAGGAAGGAGTGAGAGAGCTCACATTTCAGACACAGCATCCAGGCTGCAATGGGATGAATTTGTGTTATTTTGGGGCAAATTGGGGAATATTGAATTTTTGGTGAAAATGTTGACCCCGCGGTCAACGTGTTTTTTCAACTGGAGAAAACTTGAAACGCCCATATCTTGGACAAGGAAGGAGTGAGAGAGCTCACATTTCAGACACAGCATCCAGGCTGCAATGGCTTCAATTTGTGTTATTTTGGGGCAAATTGGGGAATATTGAATTTTTGGTGAAAATGTTGACCCCGCGGTCAACGTGTTTTTTCAACTGGAGAAAACTTGAAACGCCCATATCTTGGACAAGGAAGGAGTGAGAGAGCTCACATTTCAGACACAGCATCCAGGCTGCAATGGCTTCAATTTGTGTTATTTTGGGGCAAATTGGGGAATATTGAATTTTTGGTGAAAATGTTGACCCCGCGGTCAACGTGTTTTTTCAACTGGAGAAAACTTGAAACGCCCATATCTTGGGCAAGGAAGGAGTTAGAGTGTTAAAATTTTTAGACGCAGCATCCAGGCTGCAATGGCTTCAATTTGTGTTATTTTGGGGCAAATTGGGGAATATTGAATTTTTGGTGAAAATGTTGACCCCGCAGTCAATGTTTTTTTCAGCTGAGGAGATAACTAGAAACGCCCGTATCTTGGGCAAGGAAGGAGTTAGAGTGTTCAAATTTTTAGACGCAGCATCCAGGCTGCAATGGCTTCAATTTGTGTTATTTTGGGGCAAATTGGGGAATATTGTTTTTTTGGTGAAAAAGTTGACCCCGCGGTCAATGTTTTTTTCAGCTGAGGAGAACTTGAAACGCCCATATCTTTGATAAGGAAGGAGTGAGAGAGCTCACATTTCAGACACAGCATCCAGGCTGCAATGGGATGAATTTGTGTTATTTTGGGGCAAATTGGGGAATATTGAATTTTTGGTGAAAATGTTGACCCCGCGGTCAATGTTTTTTTCAGCTGAGGAGAACTTGAAACGCCCATATCTTGGATAAGGAAGGAGTGAGAGAGCTCACATTTCAGACACAGCATCCAGGCTGCAATGGCTTCAATTTGTGTTATTTTGGGGCAAAGTGGGGAATATTGAATTTTTGGTGAAAATGTTGACCCCGCGGTCAACGTGTTTTTTCAACTGGAGAAAACTTGAAACGCCCATATCTTGGACAAGGAAGGAGTGAGAGAGCTCACATTTCAGACACAGCATCCAGGCTGCAATGGGATGAATTTGTGTTATTTTGGGGCAAATTGGGGAATATTGAATTTTTGGTGAAAATGTTGACCCCGCGGTCAATGTTTTTTTCAGCTGAGGAGAACTTGAAACGCCCATATCTTTGATAAGGAAGGAGTGAGAGAGCTCACATTTCAGACACAGCATCCAGGCTGCAATGGGATGAATTTGTGTTATTTTGGGGCAAATTGGGGAATATTGAATTTTTGGTGAAAATGTTGACCCCGCGGTCAACGTGTTTTTTCAACTGGAGAAAACTTGAAACGCCCATATCTTGGATAAGGAAGGAGTGAGAGAGCTCACATTTCAGACACAGCATCCAGGCTGCAATGGCTTCAATTTGTGTTATTTTGGGGCAAAGTGGGGAATATTGAATTTTTGGTGAAAATGTTGACCCCGCGGTCAACGTGTTTTTTCAACTGGAGAAAACTTGAAACGCCCATATCTTGGACAAGGAAGGAGTGAGAGAGCTCACATTTCAGACACAGCATCCAGGCTGCAATGGGATGAATTTGTGTTATTTTGGGGCAAATTGGGGAATATTGAATTTTTGGTGAAAATGTTGACCCCGCGGTCAATGTTTTTTTCAGCTGAGGAGAACTTGAAACGCCCATATCTTGGATAAGGAAGGAGTGAGAGAGCTCACATTTCAGACACTGCATCCAGGCTGCAATGGCTTCAATTTGTGTTATTTTGGGGCAAATTGGGGAATATTGAATTTTTGGTGAAAATGTTGACCCCGCGGTCAACGTGTTTTTTCAACTGGAGAAAACTTGAAACGCCCATATCTTGGACAAGGAAGGAGTGAGAGAGCTCACATTTCAGACACAGCATCCAGGCTGCAATGGCTTCAATTTGTGTTATTTTGGGGCAAATTGGGGAATATTGAATTTTTGGTGAAAATGTTGACCCCGCGGTCAATGTTTTTTTCAGCTGAGGAGAACTTGAAACGCCCATATCTTGGATAAGGAAGGAGTGAGAGAGCTCACATTTCAGACACAGCATCCAGGCTGCAATGGGATGAATTTGTGTTATTTTGGGGCAAATTGGGGAATATTGAATTTTTGGTGAAAATGTTGACCCCGCGGTCAATGTTTTTTTCAGCTGAGGAGAACTTGAAACGCCCATATCTTGGGCAAGGAAGGAGTGAGAGAGCTCACATTTCAGACACAGCATCCAGGCTGCAATGGGATGAATTTGTGTTATTTTGGGGCAAATTGGGGAATATTGCATTTTTGGTGAAAATGTTGACCCCGCGGTCAACGTGTTTTTTCAACTGGAGAAAACTTGAAACGCCCATATCTTGGACAAGGAAGGAGTGAGAGAGCTCACATTTAAGACACAGCATCCAGGCTGCAATGGCTTCAATTTGTGTTATTTTGGGGTAAATTGGGGAATATTGAATTTTTGGTGAAAATGTTGACCCCGCGGTCAACGTTTTTTTTCAACTGGAGAAAACTTGAAACGCCCATATCTTGGATAAGGAAGGAGTGAGAGAGCTCACATTTCAGACACAGCATCCAAACTGCAATGGCTTCAATTTGTGTTATTTCGGGGCAAATTGGGGAATATTGAATTTTTTGTGAAAATGTTGACCCCGCGGTCAATGTTTTTTTCAGCTGAGGAGAACTTGAAACGCCCATATCTTGGGCAAGGAAGGAGTTAGAGTGTTAAAATTTTTAGACGCAGCATCCAGGCTGCAATGGCTTCAATTTGTGTTATTTCGGGGCAAATTGGGGAATATTGAATTTTTGGTGAAAAAGTTGACCCCGCGGTCAATGTTTTTTTCAGCTGAGGCGATAACTTGAAACGCCCATATCTTGGGCATGGAAGGAGTGAGAGAGCTCACATTTCAGACACAGCATCCAGGCTGCAATGGGATGAATTTGTGTTATTTCGGGGCAAATTGGGGAATATTGAATTTTTTGTGAAGATGTTGACCCCGCGGTCAATGTTTTTTTCAGCTGAGGAGAACTTGAAACGCCCATATCTTGGGCAAGGAAGGAGTTAGAGAGCTCACATTTCAGACACAGCATCCAGGCTGCAATGGCTTCAATTTGTGTTATTTTGGGGCAAATTGGGGAATATTGAATTTTTGGTGAAAAAGTTGACCCCGCGGTCAATGTTTTTTTCAGCTGAGGAGAACTTGAAATGCCCATATCTTGGATAAGGAAGGAGTGAGAGAGCTCACATTTCAGACACAGCATCCAGGCTGCAATGGCTTCAATTTGTGTTATTTTGGGGCGAATTGGGGAATATTGAATTTTTGGTGAAAATGTTGACCCCGCGGTCAACGTGTTTTTTTCAACTGGAGAAAACTTGAAACGCCCATATCTTGGACAAGGAAGGAGTTAGAGAGCTCACATTTCAGACACAGCATCCAGGCTGCAATGGCTTCAATTTGTGTTATTTTGGGGCAAATTGGGGAATATTGAATTTTTGGTGAAAATGTTGACCCCGCGGTCAACGTGTTTTTTTCAACTGGAGAAAACTTGAAACGCCCATATCTTGGGCAAGGAAGGAGTTAGAGTGTTCAAATTTTTAGACGCAGCATCCAGGCTGCAATGGCTTCAATTTGTGTTATTTTGGGGCAAAGTGGGGAATATTGTTTTTTTGGTGAAAAAGTTGACCCCGCGGTCAATGTTTTTTTCAGCTGAGGAGAACTTGAAACGCCCATATCTTGGATAAGGAAGGAGTGAGAGAGTTCACATTTCAGACACAGCATCCAGGCTGCAATGGGATGAATTTGTGTTATTTTGGGGCAAATTGGGGAATATTGAATTTTTGGTGAAAATGTTGACCCCGCGGTCAACGTGTTTTTTCAACTGGAGAAAACTTGAAACGCCCATATCTTGGATAAGGAAGGAGTGAGAGAGCTCACATTTCAAACACAGCATCCAGGCTGCAATGGGATGAATTTGTGTTATTTTGGGGCAAATTGGGGAATATTGAATTTTTGGTGAAAATGTTGACCCCGCGGTCAATGTTTTTTTCAGCTGAGGAGAACTTGAAACGCCCATATCTTGGGCAAGGAAGGAGTGAGAGAGCTCACATTTTAGACACAGCATCCAGGCTGCAATGGCTTCAATTTGTGTTATTTTGGGGCAAATTGGGGAATATTGAATTTTTGGTGAAAATGTTGACCCCGCGGTCAACGTGTTTTTTCAACTGGAGAAAACTTGAAACGCCCATATCTTGGATAAGGAAGGAGTGAGAGAGCTCACATTTCAGACACAGCATCCAGGCTGCAATGGCTTCAATTTGTGTTATTTTGGGGCAAATTGGGGAACATTGAATTTTTGGTGAAAATGTTGACCCCGCGGTCAATGTTTTTTTCAGCTGAGGAGAACTTGAAACGCCCATATCTTGGATAAGGAAGGAGTGAGAGAGCTCACATTTCAGACACAGCATCCAGGCTGCAATGGCTTCAATTTGTGTTATTTTGGGGCAAATTGGGGAATATTGAATTTTTGGTGAAAATGTTGACCCCGCGGTCAACGTGTTTTTTCAACTGGAGAAAACTTGAAACGCCCATATCTTGGACAAGGAAGGAGTGAGAGAGCTCACATTTCAGACACAGCATCCAGGCTGCAATGGCTTCAATTTGTGTTATTTTGGGGCAAATTGGGGAATATTGAATTTTTGGTGAAAATGTTGACCCCGCGGTCAACATGTTTTTTCAACTGGAGAAAACTTGAAACGCCCATATCTTGGACAAGGAAGGAGTGAGAGAGCTCACATTTAAGACACAGCATCCAGGCTGCAATGTCTTCAATTTGTGTTATTTTGGGGCAAATTGGGGAATATTGAATTTTTGGTGAAAAAGTTGACCCCGCGGTCAATGTTTTTTTCAGCTGAGGAGAACTTGAAACGCCCATATCTTGGGCAAGGAAGGAGTGAGAGAGCTTAAATTTCAGACGCAGCATCCAGGCAGGAATGGCATCAATTTGTGTTATTTTGGGGCAAATTGGGGAATATTGAATTTTTGGTGAAAAAGTTGACCTCGCGGTCAATGTTTTTTTCAGCTGAGGAGATAACTTGAAACGCCCATATCTTGGGCAAGGAAGGAGTTAGAGTGTTCAAATTTTTAGACGCAGCATCCAGGCTGCAATGGCTTCAATTTGTGTTATTTTGGGGCAAATTGGGGAATATTGAATTTTTGGTGAAAAAGTTGACCCCGCGGTCAATGTTTTTTTCAGCTGAGGAGAACTTGAAATGCCCATATCTTGGATAAGGAAGGAGTGAGAGAGCTCACATTTCAGACACAGCATCCAGGCTGCAATGGCTTCAATTTGTGTTATTTCGGGGCAAATTGGGGAATATTGAATTTTTGGTGAAAAAGTTGACCCCGTGGTCAATGTTTTTTTCAGCTCAGGAGAACTTGAAACGCCCATATCTTGGATAAGGAAGGAGTGAGAGAGCTCACATTTCAGACTCAGCATCCAGGCTGCAATGGGATGAATTTGTTTTATTTCGGGGCAAATTGGGGAATATTGAATTTTTGGTGAAAAAGTTGACCCCGCGGTCAATGTTTTTTTCAGCTGAGGAGAACTTGAAACGCCCATATCTTGGGCAAGGAAGGAGTTAGAGTGTTAAAATTTTTAGACGCAGCATCCAGGCTGCAATGGCTTCAATTTGTGTTATTTTGGGGCAAATTGGGGAATATAGAATTTTTGGTGAAAAAGTTGACCTCGCGGTCAATGTTTTTTTCAGCTTAGGAGATAACTTGAAACGCCCATATCTTGGGCAAGGAAGGAGTTAGAGAACTCACATTTCAGACACAGCATCCAGGCTGCAATAGCTTCAATTTGTGTTATTTTGGGGCATATTAGGGAATATTGAATTTTTGGTGAAAAAGTTGACCCCGCGGTCAATGTTTTTTTCAGCTGAGGAGATAACTTGAAACGCCCATATCTTGGGCATGGAAGGAGTGAGAGAGCTCACATTTCAGACACAGCATCCAGGCTGCAATGGGATGAATTTGTGTTATTTCGGGGCAAATTGGGGAATATTGAATTTTTTGTGAAGATGTTGACCCCGCGGTCAATGTTTTTTTCAGCTGAGGAGAACTTGAAACGCCCATATCTTGGGCAAGGAAGGAGTTAGAGAGCTCACATTTCAGACACAGCATCCAGGCTGCAATGGGATGAATTTGTGTTATTTCGGGGCAAATTGGGGAATATTGAATTTTTTGTGAAGATGTTGACCCCGCGGTCAATGTTTTTTTCAGCTGAGGAGAACTTGAAACGCCCATATCTTGGGCAAGGAAGGAGTGAGAGAGCTCACATTTCAGACACAGCATCCAGGCTGCAATGGCTTCAATTTGTGTTATTTTGGGGCAAATTGGGGAATATTGAATTTTTGGTGAAAATGTTGACCCCGCGGTCAACGTTTTTTTTCAACTGTAGAAAACTTTAAACGCCCATATCTTGGATAAGGAAGGAGTGAGAGAGCTCACATTTCAGACACAGCATCCAGGCTGCAATGGCTTCAATTTGTGTTATTTTGGGGCAAATTGGGGAATATTGAATTTTTGGTGAAAATGTTGACCCCGCGGTCAACGTTTTTTTTCAACTGTAGAAAACTTTAAACGCCCATATCTTGGATAAGGAAGGAGTGAGAGAGCTCACATTTCAGACACAGCATCCAGGCTGCAATGGCTTCAATTTGTGTTATTTTGGGGCAAATTGGGGAATATTGAATTTTTGGTGAAAATGTTGACCCCGCGGTCAATGTTTTTTTCAGCTGAGGCGATAACTTGAAACGCCCATATCATGGGCAAGGAAGGAGTTAGAGAACTCACATTTCAGACACAGCATCCAGACTGCAATGGCTTCAATTTGTGTTATTTCGGGGCAAATTGGGGAATATTGAATTTTTTGTGAAAATGTTGACCCCGCGGTCAATGTTTTTTCAGCTGAGGAGAACTTGAAACGCCCATATCTTGGGCAAGGAAGGAGTTAGAGTGTTAAAATTTTTAGACACAGCATCCAGGCTGCAATGGCTTCAATTTGTGCTATTTTGGGGCAAATTGGGGAATATTGAATTTTTGGTGAAAATGTTGACCCCGCGGTCAACGTTTTTTTTCTACTGTAGAAAACTTTAAACGCCCATATCTTGGATAAGGAAGGAGTGAGAGAGCTCACATTTCAGACACAGCATCCAGGCTGCAATGGCTTCAATTTGTGTTATTTTGGGGCAAATTGGGGAATATTGAATTTTTGGTGAAAATGTTGACCCCGCGGTCAATGTTTTTTTCAGCTGAGGCGATAACTTGAAACGCCCATATCATGGGCAAGGAAGGAGTTAGAGAACTCACATTTCAGACACAGCATCCAGACTGCAATGGCTTCAATTTGTGTTATTTCGGGGCAAATTGGGGAATATTGAATTTTTGGTGAAAATGTTGACCCCGCGGTCAATGTTTTTTTCAGCTGAGGAGAACTTGAAACGCCCATATCTTGGGCAAGGAAGGAGTTAGAGTGTTAAAATTTTTAGACGCAGCATCCAGGCTGCAATGGCTTCAATTTGTGTTATTTCGGGGCAAATTGGGGAATATTGAATTTTTTGTGAAAATGTTGACCCCGCGGTCAATGTTTTTTTCAGCTGTAGAAAACTTTAAACGCCCATATCTTGGGCAAGGTAGGAGTTAGAGTGTTCAAATTTTTAGACGCAGCATCCAGGCTGCAATGGGATGAATTTGTGTTATTTTGGGGCAAATTGGGGAACAATGAATTTTTGGTGAAAAAGTTGACCCCGCGGTCAATGTTTTTTACAGCTGAGGAGAACTTGAAACGCCCATATCTTGGATAAGGAAGGAGTGAGAGAGCTCACATTTCAGACACAGCATCCAGGCTGCAATGGCTTCAATTTGTGTTATTTTGGGGCAAATTGGGGAATATTGATTTTTTGGTGAAAAAGTTGACCCCGCGGTCAATGTTTTTTTCAGCTGAGGAGAACTTGAAATGCCCATATCTTGGATAAGGAAGGAGTGAGAGAGCTCACATTTCAGACACAGCATCCAGGCTGCAATGGCTTCAATTTGTGTTATTTTGGGGCAAATTGGGGAATATTGAATTTTTGGTGAAAAAGTTGACCCCGCGGTCAATGTTTTTTCAGCTGAGGAGAACTTGAAACGTCCATATCTTGGATAAGGAAGGAGTGAGAGAGCTCACATTTCAGACACAGCATCCAGGCTGCAATGGCTTCAATTTGTGTTATTTTGGGGCAAATTGGGGAATATTGATTTTTTGATGAAAAAGTTGACCCCGCGGTCAATGTTTTTTTCAGCTGAGGAGAACTTGAAACGCCCATATCTTGGGCAAGGAAGGAGTGAGAGTGTTCACATTTTTAGACGCAGCATCCATGCTGCAATGGCTTCAATTTGTGTCATTTTGGGGCAAATTGGGGAATATTGAATTTTTTGTGAAAATGTTGACCCGGGTCATCAATTTTTGAAACTGGAGAAAACTTTAAAAGCCCATAACTGTGACAAGGAAGGAGATAGAGAGCTACAATTTCAGACGCAGCATCCAGACAGAAATGCCATCAATTTGTGTAAATTTGGGACAAATTGGGGAATATTGAAAATTTTCTAAAAATGTTGACCCGGGTCATCAATTTTTGAAACTAGAGAAAACTTTAAAAGCCCATAACTGTGACAAAAAAGGAGATAGAGAGCTACAATTTCAGACGCAGCATCCAGACAGAAATGCCATCAATTTTAGTAAATTTGGGACAAATTGGGGAATATTGAAAATTTTCTAAAAATGTTGACCCGCGGGTCATCGATTCTTGTAACTAGAGAAAACTTGAAAAGCCCATGTCTGTGACAAGGAAGGAGATAGAGAGCTACAATTTCAGACGCAGCATCCAGACAGAGATGCCATCAACTTGTGTAAATTTGGGGCAAATTGGGGAATATTGAAAATTTTCTAAAAATGTTGACCCGGGTCATCAATTTTTTAAACTGGAGAGAACTTGAAAAGCCCATATCTGTGACAAGGAAGGAGATAGAGAGCTAACATTTCAGACGCAGCATCCAGACAGAAATGCCATCAATGTGTGTAAATTTGGGGCAAATTGGGGAATATTGAAAATTTTCTAAAAATGTTGACCCGCGGGTCATCGATTCTTGAAACTAGAGAAAACTTGAAAAGCCCATATCTGTGACAAGGAAGGAGATAGAGAGCTAAAATTTCAGACGCAGCATCCAGACAGAAATGCCATCAATGTGTGTAAATTTGGGGCAAATTTGGGGAATATTGAAAATTTTCTAAAAATGTTGACCCCCGGGTCATCGATTTTTGAAACTAGAGAAAACTTGAAAAGCCCATATCTGTGACAAGGAAGGAGATAGAGAGCTAAAATTTTAGACGCAGCATCCAGACAGAAATGCCATTAATTTGTGTAAATTTGGGACAAATTGGGGAATATTGAACATTTTCTAAAAATGTTGACCCGCGGGTCATCGATTCTTGTAACTAGAGAAAACTTGAAAAGCCCATGTCTGTGACAAGGAAGGAGATAGAGAGCTACAATTTCAGACGCAGCATCCAGGCAGAAATGCCATCAATGTGTGTAAATTTGGGGCAAATTGGGGAATATTGAAAATTTTGTAAAAAAGTTGACCCCCGGGTCATCGATTTTTGAAACTGGAGAAAACTTGAAAAGCCCATATCTGTGACAAAGAAGGAGATAGAGAGCTAAAATTTCAGACGCAGCATCCAGGCAGAAATGCCATCAATGTGTGTAAATTTGGGGCAAATTGGGGAATATTGAAAATTTTCTAAAAATGTTGACCCGGGTCATCAATTTTTGAAACTAGAGAAAACTTGAAAAGCCCATATCTGTGACAAAGAAGGAGATAGAGAGCTAAAATTTCAGACGCAGCATCCAGGCAGAAATGCCATCAATGTGTGTAAATTTGGGGCAAATTGGGGAATATTGAAAATTTTCTAAAAATGTTGACTCGGGTCATCAATTTTTGAAACTAGAGAAAACTTGAAAAGCCCATATCTGTGACAAAGAAGGAGATAGAGAGCTAACATTTCAGACGCAGCATCCAGGCAGAAATGCCATCAATGTGTGTAAATTTGGGGCAAATTGGGGAATATTGAACATTTTGGAAAAATGTTGACCCGGGTCATCAATTTTTGAAACTGGAGAAAACTTGAAAAGCCCATATCTGTGACAAGGAAGGAGATAGAGAGCTAAAATTTCAGACGCAGCATCCAGGCAGAAATGCCATCAATGTGTGTAAATTTGGGGCAAATTGGGGAATATTGAAAATTTTCCAAAAATGTTGACCCGCGGGTCATCGATTCTTGAATTTAAATAAAACTTGAAAAGCCCATATCTGTGACAAGGAAGGAGATAGAGAGCTAAAATTTCAGACTTTGCATCCAGACAGAAATGCCATCAATGTGTGTAAATTTGGGACAAATTGGGGAATATTGAAAATTTTCTAAAAATGTTGACCTGCGGGTCATCGATTCTTGAAACTAGAGAAAACTTGAAAAGCCCATATCTGTGACAAGGAAGGAGATAGAGAGCTAACATTTCAGACGCAGCATCCAGACAGAAATGCCATCAATGTGTGTAAATTTGGGGCAAATTTGGGGAATATTGAAAATTTTCTAAAAATGTTGACCCCCGGGTCATCGATTTTTGAAACTAGAGAAAACTTGAAAAGCCCATATCTGTGACAAGGAAGGAGATAGAGAGCTAAAATTTTAGACGCAGCATCCAGACAGAAATGCCATTAATTTGTGTAAATTTGGGACAAATTGGGGAATATTGAACATTTTCTAAAAATGTTGACCCGCGGGTCATCGATTCTTGTAACTAGAGAAAACTTGAAAAGCCCATGTCTGTGACAAGGAAGGAGATAGAGAGCTACAATTTCAGACGCAGCATCCAGGCAGAAATGCCATCAATGTGTGTAAATTTGGGGCAAATTGGGGAATATTGAAAATTTTGTAAAAAAGTTGACCCCCGGGTCATCGATTTTTGAAACTGGAGAAAACTTGAAAAGCCCATATCTGTGACAAAGAAGGAGATAGAGAGCTAAAATTTCAGACGCAGCATCCAGGCAGAAATGCCATCAATGTGTGTAAATTTGGGGCAAATTGGGGAATATTGAAAATTTTCTAAAAATGTTGACCCGGGTCATCAATTTTTGAAACTAGAGAAAACTTGAAAAGCCCATATCTGTGACAAAGAAGGAGATAGAGAGCTAAAATTTCAGACGCAGCATCCAGGCAGAAATGCCATCAATGTGTGTAAATTTGGGGCAAATTGGGGAATATTGAACATTTTCTAAAAATGTTGACCCGCGGGTCATCGATTCTTGAAACTAGAGAGGCCTTGAAAAGCCCATATCTGTGACAAGGAAGGAGATAGAGAGCTAACATTTCAGACGCAGCATCCAGGCAGAAATGCCATCAATGTGTGTAAATTTGGGGCAAATTGGGGAATATTGAAAATTTTCTAAAAATGTTGACCCGGGTCATCAATTTTTGAAACTGGAGAAAACTTGAAAAGCCCATATCTGTGACAAGGAAGGAGATAGAGAGCTAACATTTCAGACTCAGCATCCAGGCAGAAATGCCATCAATGTGTGTAAATTTGGGGCAAATTGGGGAATATTGAACATTTTGGAAAACAGTTGACCCCCGGGTCATCGATTCTTGAATTTTAATAAAACTTGAAAAGCCCATATCTGTAACAAGGAAGGAGATAGAGAGCTAAAATTTCAGACGCAGCATCCAGACAGAGATGCCATCAATTTGTGTAAATTTGGGGCAAATTGGGGAATATTGGAAATTTTCGAAAAATGTTGACCCGGGTCATCAATTTTTGAAACTGGAGAGAACTTGAAAAGCCCATATCTGTGACAAGGAAGGAGATAGAGTGCTACAATTTCAGACGCAGCATCCAGGCAGAAATGCCATCAATGTGTGTAAATTTGGGGCAAATTGGGGAATATTGAAAATTTTCTAAAAATGTTGACCCGCGGGTCATCGATTCTTGAAACTAGAGAAAACTTGAAAAGCCCATATCTGTGACAAGGAAGGAGATAGAGAGCTAAAATTTCAGACGCAGCATCCAGACAGAAATGCCATCAATGTGTGTAAATTTGGGGCAAATTTGGGGAATATTGAAAATTTTCTAAAAATGTTGACCCCCGGGTCATCGATTTTTGAAACGAGAGAAAACTTGAAAAGCCCATATCTGTGACAAGGAAGGACATAGAGAGCTAAAATTTTAGACGCAGCATCCAGACAGAAATGCCATTAATTTGTGTCAATTTGGGACAAATTGGGGAATATTGAACATTTTCTAAAAATGTTGACCCGCGGGTCATCGATTCTTGTAACTAGAGAAAACTTGAAAAGCCCATGTCTGTGACAAGGAAGGAGATAGAGAGCTACAATTTCAGACGCAGCATCCAGGCAGAAATGCCATCAATGTGTGTAAATTTGGGGCAAATTGGGGAATATTGAAAATTTTGTAAAAAAGTTGACCCCCGGGTCATCGATTTTTGAAACTGGAGAAAACTTGAAAAGCCCATATCTGTGACAAAGAAGGAGATAGAGAGCTAAAATTTCAGACGCAGCATCCAGGCAGAAATGCCATCAATGTGTGTAAATTTGGGGCAAATTGGGGAATATTGAAAATTTTCTAAAAATGTTGACCCGGGTCATCAATTTTTGAAACTAGAGAAAACTTGAAAAGCCCATATCTGTGACAAAGAAGGAGATAGAGAGCTAAAATTTCAGACGCAGCATCCAGGCAGAAATGCCATCAATGTGTGTAAATTTGGGGCAAATTGGGGAATATTGAACATTTTCTAAAAATGTTGACCCGCGGGTCATCGATTCTTGAAACTAGAGAGGACTTGAAAAGCCCATATCTGTGACAAGGAAGGAGATAGAGAGCTAAAATTTCAGACGCAGCATCCAGGCAGAAATGCCATCAATGTGTGTAAATTTGGGGCAAATTGGGGAAAATTGAACATTTTGGAAAAAAGTTGACCCCCGGGTCATTGATTTTTGAAACTGGAGAAAACTTGAAAAGCCCATATCTGTGACAAGGAAGGAGATAGAGAGCTAAAATTTCAGACGTTGCATCCAGACAGAAATGCCATCAATTTGTGTAAATTTGGGGCAAATTGGGGAATATTGAAAATTTTCTAAAAATGTTGACCCGGGTCATCAATTTTTGAAACTGGAGAAAACTTGAAAAGCCCATATCTGTGACAAGGAAGGAGATAGAGAGCTAAAATTTCAGACGCAGCATCCAGGCAGAAATGCCATCAATGTGTGTAAATTTGGGGCAAATTGGGGAATATTGAAAATTTTCCAAAAATGTTGACCCGCGGGTCATCGATTCTTGAATTTTAATAAAACTTGAAAAGCCCATATCTGTGACAAGGAAGGAGATAGAGAGCTAAAATTTCAGACGCAGCATCCAGACAGAGATGCCATCAATTTGTGTAAATTGGGGCAAATTGGGGAATATTGGAAATTTTCGAAAATGTTGACCCGCGGGTCATCAATTTTTGAAACTGGAGAGAACTTGAAAAGCCCATATCTGTGACAAGGAAGGAGATAGAGAGCTACAATTTCAGACGCAGCATCCAGGCAGAAATGCCATCAATGTGTGTAAATTTGGGGCAAATTGGGGAATATTGAAAATTTTGGAAAAATGTTGACCCCCGGGTCATCGATTTTTGAAACTGGAGAAAATTTTAAAAGCCCATATCTGTGACAAGGAAGGAGATAGAGAGCTAAAATTTCAGACTTTGCATCCAGACAGAAATGCCATCAATTTGTGTAAATTTGGGGCAAATTGGGGAATATTGAAAATTTTGGAAAACAGTTGACCCCCGGGTCATCGATTTTTGAAACTGGAGAAAACTTGAAAAGCCCATATCTGTGACAAGGAAGGAGATAGAGAGCTAACATTTCAGACTCAGCATCCAGGCAGAAATGCCATCAATGTGTGTAAATTTGGGGCAAATTGGGGAATATTGAACATTTTGGAAAACAGTTGACCCCCGGGTCATCGATTTTTGAAACTGGAGAAAACTTGAAAAGCCCATATCTGTGACAAGGAAGGAGATAGAGAGCCCACATTTCAGACGCAGCATCCAGGCAGAAATGCCATCAATGTGTGTAAATTTGGGGCAAATTGGGGAATATTGAAAATTTTGGAAAAAAGTTGACCCCCGGGTCAGCGATTTTTGAAACTGGAGAAAACTTGAAAAGCCCATATCTGTGACAAGGAAGGAGATAGAGAGCCCACATTTCAGACGCAGCATCCAGGCAGAAATGCCATCATTGTGTGTAAATTTGGGGCAAATTGGGGAATATTGAAAATTTTCCAAAAATGTTGCCCCGCGGGTCATCGATTCTTGAATTTTAATAAAACTTGAAAAGCCCATATCTGTGACAAGGAAGGAGATAGAGAGCTAAAATTTCAGACGCAGCATCCAGACAGAGATGCCATCAATTTGTGTAAATTTGGGACAAATTGGGGAATATTGGAAATTTTCGAAAAATGTTGACCCGGGTCATCAATTTTTGAAACTGGAGAGAACTTGAAAAGCCCATATCTGTGACAAGGAAGGAGATAGAGAGCTACAATTTCAGACGCAGCATCCAGGCAGAAATGCCATCAATGTGTGTAAATTTGGGGCAAATTGGGGAATATTGAAAATTTTGGAAAAATGTTGACCCCCGGGTCATCGATTTTTGAAACTGGAGAAAACTTTAAAAGCCCATATCTGTGACAAGGAAGGAGATAGAGAGCTAACATTTCAGACGCAGCATCCAGACAGAAATGCCATCAATGTGTGTAAATTTGGGGCAAATTGGGGAATATTGAAAATTTTCTAAAAATGTTGACCCGCGGGTCATCGATTCTTGAAACTAGAGAAAACTTGAAAAGCCCATATCTGTGACAAGGAAGGAGATAGAGAGCTAAAATTTCAGACGCAGCATCCAGACAGAAATGCCATCAATGTGTGTAAATTTGGGGCAAATTTGGGGAATATTGAAAATTTTCTAAAAATGTTGACCCCCGGGTCATCGATTTTTGAAACTAGAGAAAACTTGAAAAGCCCATATCTGTGACAAGGAAGGAGATAGAGAGCTAAAATTTTAGACGCAGCATCCAGACAGAAATGCCATTAATTTGTGTAAATTTGGGACAAATTGGGGAATATTGAACATTTTCTAAAAATGTTGACCCGCGGGTCATCGATTCTTGTAACTAGAGAAAACTTGAAAAGCCCATATCTGTGACAAAGAAGGAGATAGAGAGCTAAAATTTCAGACGCAGCATCCAGGCAGAAATGCCATCAATGTGTGTAAATTTGGGGCAAATTGGGGAATATTGAACATTTTCTAAAAATGTTGACCCGGGTCATCAATTTTTGAAACTAGAGAAAACTTGAAAAGCCCATATCTGTGACAAAGAAGGAGATAGAGAGCTAAAATTTCAGACGCAGCATCCAGGCAGAAATGCCATCAATGTGTGTAAATTTGGGGCAAATTGGGGAATATTGAACATTTTCTAAAAATGTTGACCCGCGGGTCATCGATTCTTGAAACTAGAGAGGCCTTGAAAAGCCCATATCTGTGACAAGGAAGGAGATAGAGAGCTAAAATTTCAGACTTTGCATCCAGACAGAAATGCCATCAATTTGTGTAAATTTGGGGCAAATTGGGGAATATTGAAAATTTTGGAAAACAGTTGACCCCCGGGTCATCGATTTTTGAAACTGGAGAAAACTTGAAAAGCCCATATCTGTGACAAGGAAGGAGATAGAGAGCTAACATTTCAGACTCAGCATCCAGGCAGAAATGCCATCAATGTGTGTAAATTTGGGGCAAATTGGGGAATATTGAACATTTTGGAAAACAGTTGACCCCCGGGTCATCGATTTTTGAAACTGGAGAAAACTTGAAAAGCCCATATCTGTGACAAGGAAGGAGATAGAGAGCCCACATTTCAGACGCAGCATCCAGGCAGAAATGCCATCAATGTGTGTAAATTTGGGGCAAATTGGGGAATATTGAAAATTTTGGAAAAAAGTTGACCCCCGGGTCAGCGATTTTTGAAACTGGAGAAAACTTGAAAAGCCCATATCTGTGACAAGGAAGGAGATAGAGAGCCCACATTTCAGACGCAGCATCCAGGCAGAAATGCCATCATTGTGTGTAAATTTGGGGCAAATTGGGGAATATTGAAAATTTTCCAAAAATGTTGCCCCGCGGGTCATCGATTCTTGAATTTTAATAAAACTTGAAAAGCCCATATCTGTGACAAGGAAGGAGATAGAGAGCTAAAATTTCAGACGCAGCATCCAGACAGAGATGCCATCAATTTGTGTAAATTTGGGACAAATTGGGGAATATTGGAAATTTTCGAAAAATGTTGACCCGGGTCATCAATTTTTGAAACTGGAGAGAACTTGAAAAGCCCATATCTGTGACAAGGAAGGAGATAGAGAGCTACAATTTCAGACGCAGCATCCAGGCAGAAATGCCATCAATGTGTGTAAATTTGGGGCAAATTGGGGAATATTGAAAATTTTGGAAAAATGTTGACCCCCGGGTCATCGATTTTTGAAACTGGAGAAAACTTTAAAAGCCCATATCTGTGACAAGGAAGGAGATAGAGAGCTAACATTTCAGACGCAGCATCCAGACAGAAATGCCATCAATGTGTGTAAATTTGGGGCAAATTGGGGAATATTGAAAATTTTCTAAAAATGTTGACCCGCGGGTCATCGATTCTTGAAACTAGAGAAAACTTGAAAAGCCCATATCTGTGACAAGGAAGGAGATAGAGAGCTAAAATTTCAGACGCAGCATCCAGACAGAAATGCCATCAATGTGTGTAAATTTGGGGCAAATTTGGGGAATATTGAAAATTTTCTAAAAATGTTGACCCCCGGGTCATCGATTTTTGAAACTAGAGAAAACTTGAAAAGCCCATATCTGTGACAAGGAAGGAGATAGAGAGCTAAAATTTTAGACGCAGCATCCAGACAGAAATGCCATTAATTTGTGTAAATTTGGGACAAATTGGGGAATATTGAACATTTTCTAAAAATGTTGACCCGCGGGTCATCGATTCTTGTAACTAGAGAAAACTTGAAAAGCCCATATCTGTGACAAAGAAGGAGATAGAGAGCTAAAATTTCAGACGCAGCATCCAGGCAGAAATGCCATCAATGTGTGTAAATTTGGGGCAAATTGGGGAATATTGAACATTTTCTAAAAATGTTGACCCGGGTCATCAATTTTTGAAACTAGAGAAAACTTGAAAAGCCCATATCTGTGACAAAGAAGGAGATAGAGAGCTAAAATTTCAGACGCAGCATCCAGGCAGAAATGCCATCAATGTGTGTAAATTTGGGGCAAATTGGGGAATATTGAACATTTTCTAAAAATGTTGACCCGCGGGTCATCGATTCTTGAAACTAGAGAGGCCTTGAAAAGCCCATATCTGTGACAAGGAAGGAGATAGAGAGCTAACATTTCAGACGCAGCATCCAGGCAGAAATGCCATCAATGTGTGTAAATTTGGGGCAAATTGGGGAATATTGAACATTTTGGAAAAAAGTTGACCCCCGGGTCATTGATTTTTGAAACTGGAGAAAACTTGAAAAGCCCATATCTGTGACAAGGAAGGAGATAGAGAGCTAAAATTTCAGACGTTGCATCCAGACAGAAATGCCATCAATTTGTGTAAATTTGGGGCAAATTGGGGAATATTGAAAATTTTCTAAAAATGTTGACCCGGGTCATCAATTTTTGAAACTGGAGAAAACTTGAAAAGCCCATATCTGTGACAAGGAAGGAGATAGAGAGCTAAAATTTCAGACGCAGCATCCAGGCAGAAATGCCATCAATGTGTGTAAATTTGGGGCAAATTGGGGAATATTGAAAATTTTCCAAAAATGTTGACCCGCGGGTCATCGATTCTTGAATTTTAATAAAACTTGAAAAGCCCATATCTGTGACAAGGAAGGAGATACAGAGCTAAAATTTCAGACGCAGCATCCAGACAGAGATGCCATCAATTTGTGTAAATTGGGGCAAATTGGGGAATATTGGAAATTTTCGAAAATGTTGACCCGGGTCATCAATTTTTGAAACTGGAGAGAACTTGAAAAGCCCATATCTGTGACAAGGAAGGAGATAGAGAGCTACAATTTCAGACGCAGCATCCAGGCAGAAATGCCATCAATGTGTGTAAATTTGGGGCAAATTGGGGAATATTGAAAATTTTCTAAAAATGTTGACCAGGGTCATCAATTTTTGAAACTGGAGAAAACTTGAAAAGCCCATATCTGTGACAAGGAAGGAGATAGAGAGCTAACATTTCAGACTCAGCATCCAGGCAGAAATGCCATCAATGTGTGTAAATTTGGGGCAAATTGGGGAATATTGAACATTTTGGAAAACAGTTGACCCCCGGGTCATCGATTTTTGAAACTGGAGAAAACTTGAAAAGCCCATATCTGTGACAAGGAAGGAGATAGAGAGCCCACATTTCAGACGCAGCATCCAGGCAGAAATGCCATCAATGTGTGTAAATTTGGGGCAAATTGGGGAATATTGAAAATTTTGGAAAAATGTTGACCCGCGGGTCATCGATTTTTGAAACTAGAGAAAACTTGAAAAGCCCATATCTGTGACAAGGAAGGAGATAGAGAGCTAAAATTTTAGACGCAGCATCCAGACAGAAATGCCATCAATGTGTGTAAATTTGGGGCAAATTGGGGAATATTGAAAATTTTCTAAAAATGTTGACCCACGGGTCATCGATTCTTGAAACTAGAGAAAACTTGAAAAGCCCATATCTGTGACAAGGAAGGAGATAGAGAGCTAAAATTTCAGACGCAGCATCCAGACAGAAATGCCATCAATGTGTGTAAATTTGGGGCAAATTTGGGGAATATTGAAAATTTTCTAAAAATGTTGACCCCCGGGTCATCGATTTTTGAAACTAGAGAAAACTTGAAAAGCCCATATCTGTGACAAGGAAGGAGATAGAGAGCTAAAATTTTAGACGCAGCATCCAGACAGAAATGCCATTAATTTGTGTAAATTTGGGACAAATTGGGGAATATTGAACATTTTCTAAAAATGTTGACCCGCGGGTCATCGATTCTTGTAACTAGAGAAAACTTGAAAAGCCCATGTCTGTGACAAGGAAGGAGATAGAGAGCTACAATTTCAGACGCAGCATCCAGGCAGAAATGCCATCAATGTGTGTAAATTTGGGGCAAATTGGGGAATATTGAAGATTTTCTAAAAATGTTGACCCGGGTCATCAATTTTTGAAACTGGAAAGAACTCGAAAAGCCCATATCTGTGACAAGGAAGGAGATAGAGAGCTAAAATTTCAGACGCAGCATCCAGACAGAAATGCCATCAATGTGTGTAAATTTGGGGCAGATTGGGGAATATTGAAAATTTTCTAAAAATGTTGACCTGCGGGTCATCGATTCTTGAAACTAGAGAAAACTTGAAAAGCCCATATCTTTGACAAGGAAGGAGATAGAGAGCTACAATTTCAGACGCAGCATCCAGGCAGAAATGCCATCAATGTGTGTAAATTTGGGGCTGATTGGGGAATATTGAAAATTTTCTAAAAATGTTGACCCGCGGGTCATCGATTCTTCAAACTAGAGAAAACTTGAAAAGCCCATATCTGTGACAAGGAAGGAGATAGAGAGCTAAAATTTCAGACGCAGCATCCAGACAGAGATGCCATCAATTTGTGTAAATTTGGGGCAAATAAGGGAATATTGGAAATTTTCGAAAAATGTTGACCCGGGTCATCAATTTTTGAAACTGGAGAGAACTCGAAAAGCCCATATCTGTGACAAAAAAGGAGATAGAGAGCTACAATTTCAGACGCAGCATCCACGCAGAAATGCCATCAATGCGTGTAAATTTGGGGCAAATTGGGGAATATTGAAAATTTTCCAAAAATGTTGACCCGCCGGTCATCGATTCTTGTAACTAGAGAAAACTTGAAAAGCCCATATCTGTGACAAGGAAGGAGATAGAGAGCTAAAATTTCAGACGCAGCATCCAGGCAGAAATGCCATCAATGTGTGTAAATTTGGGGCAAATTGGGGAATATTGAAAATTTTCCAAAAATGTTGACCCGGGTCATCAATTTTTGAAACTGGAGAGAACTTGAAAAGCCCATATCTGTGACAAGGAAGGAGATAGAGAGCTAAAATTTCAGACGCAGCATCCAGACAGAGATGCCATCAATTTGTGTAAATTTGGGGCAAATTGGGGAATATTGGAAATTTTCGAAAAATGTTGACCCGGGTCATCAATTTTTGAAACTGGAGAGAACTTGAAAAGCCCATATCTGTGACAAGGAAGGAGATAGAGAGCTACAATTTCAGACGCAGCATCCAGGCAGAAATGCCATCAATGTGTGTAAATTTGGGGCAAATTGGGGAATATTGAAAATTTTCTAAAAATGTTGACCCGGGTCATCGATTTTTGAAACTGGAGAAAACTTGAAAAGCCCATATCTGTGACAAAGAAGGAGATAGAGAGCTAAAATTTCAGACGCAGCATCCAGGCAGAAATGCCATCAATGTGTGTAAATTTGGGGCAAATTGGGGAATATTGAAAATTTTGTAAAAAAGTTGACCCCCGGGTCATCGATTTTTGAAACTGGAGAAAACTTGAAAAGCCCATATCTGTGACAAGGAAGGAGATAGAGAGCTAAAATTTCAGACGCAGCATCCAGGCAGAAATGCCATCAATGTGTGTAAATTTGGGGCAAATTGGGGAATATTGAAAATTTTCCAAAAATGTTGACCCGCGGGTCATCGATTCTTGAATTTTAATAAAACTTGAAAAGCCCATATCTGTGACAAGGAAGGAGATAGAGAGCTAAAATTTCAGACGCAGCATCCAGACAGAGATGCCATCAATTTGTGTAAATTGGGGCAAATTGGGGAATATTGGAAATTTTCGA
The DNA here is from genome assembly GCF_046128005.1 of Genypterus blacodes. Lineage (NCBI taxonomy): Eukaryota > Metazoa > Chordata > Actinopteri > Ophidiiformes > Ophidiidae > Genypterus > Genypterus blacodes. The sequence continues at coordinate 322,770 of NW_027466998.1, read as the reverse complement.
AAATGTTGACCCGGGTCATCAATTTTTGAAACTGGAGAGAACTTGAAAAGCCCATATCTGTGACAAGGAAGGAGATAGAGAGCTACAATTTCAGACGCAGCATCCAGGCAGAAATGCCATCAATGTGTGTAAATTTGGGGCAAATTGGGGAATATTGAAAATTTTGGAAAAATGTTGACCCCCGGGTCATCGATTTTTGAAACTGGAGAAAATTTTAAAAGCCCATATCTGTGACAAGGAAGGAGATAGAGAGCTAAAATTTCAGACTTTGCATCCAGACAGAAATGCCATCAATTTGTGTAAATTTGGGGCAAATTGGGGAATATTGAAAATTTTCTAAAAATGTTGACCCGGGTCATCAATTTTTGAAACTGGAGAAAACTTGAAAAGCCCATATCTGTGACAAGGAAGGAGATAGAGAGCTAAAATTTCAGACGCAGCATCCAGGCAGAAATGCCATCAATGTGTGTAAATTTGGGGCAAATTGGGGAATATTGAAAATTTTCCAAAAATGTTGACCCGCGGGTCATCGATTCTTGAATTTTAATAAAACTTGAAAAGCCCATATCTGTGACAAGGAAGGAGATAGAGAGCTAAAATTTCAGACGCAGCATCCAGACAGAGATGCCATCAATTTGTGTAAATTGGGGCAAATTGGGGAATATTGGAAATTTTCGAAAATGTTGACCCGGGTCATCAATTTTTGAAACTGGAGAGAACTTGAAAAGCCCATATCTGTGACAAGGAAGGAGATAGAGAGCTACAATTTCAGACGCAGCATCCAGGCAGAAATGCCATCAATGTGTGTAAATTTGGGGCAAATTGGGGAATATTGAAAATTTTGGAAAAATGTTGACCCCCGGGTCATCGATTTTTGAAACTGGAGAAAATTTTAAAAGCCCATATCTGTGACAAGGAAGGAGATAGAGAGCTAAAATTTCAGACTTTGCATCCAGACAGAAATGCCATCAATTTGTGTAAATTTGGGGCAAATTGGGGAATATTGAAAATTTTCTAAAAATGTTGACCCGGGTCATCAATTTTTGAAACTGGAGAAAACTTGAAAAGCCCATATCTGTGACAAGGAAGGAGATAGAGAGCTAAAATTTCAGACGCAGCATCCAGGCAGAAATGCCATCAATGTGTGTAAATTTGGGGCAAATTGGGGAATATTGAAAATTTTCCAAAAATGTTGACCCGCGGGTCATCGATTCTTGAATTTTAATAAAACTTGAAAAGCCCATATCTGTGACAAGGAAGGAGATAGAGAGCTAAAATTTCAGACGCAGCATCCAGACAGAGATGCCATCAATTTGTGTAAATTGGGGCAAATTGGGGAATATTGGAAATTTTCGAAAATGTTGACCCGGGTCATCAATTTTTGAAACTGGAGAGAACTTGAAAAGCCCATATCTGTGACAAGGAAGGAGATAGAGAGCTAACATTTCAGACGCAGCATCCAGGCAGAAATGCCATCAATGTGTGTAAATTTGGGGCAAATTGGGGAATATTGAACATTTTGGAAAACAGTTGACCCCCGGGTCATCGATTTTTGAAACTGGAGAAAACTTGAAAAGCCCATATCTGTGACAAGGAAGGAGATAGAGAGCCCACATTTCAGACGCAGCATCCAGGCAGAAATGCCATCAATGTGTGTAAATTTGGGGCAAATTGGGGAATATTGAAAATTTTGGAAAAAAGTTGACCCCCGGGTCAGCGATTTTTGAAACTGGAGAAAACTTGAAAAGCCCATATCTGTGACAAGGAAGGAGATAGAGAGCCCACATTTCAGACGCAGCATCCAGGCAGAAATGCCATCATTGTGTGTAAATTTGGGGCAAATTGGGGAATATTGAAAATTTTCCAAAAATGTTGACCCGCGGGTCATCGATTCTTGAATTTTAATAAAACTTGAAAAGCCCATATCTGTGACAAGGAAGGAGATAGAGAGCCCACATTTCAGACGCAGCATCCAGGCAGAAATGCCATCAATGTGTGTAAATTTGGGGCAAATTGGGGAATATTGAAAATTTTGGAAAAAAGTTGACCCCCGGGTCAGCGATTTTTGAAACTGGAGAAAACTTGAAAAGCCCATATCTGTGACAAGGAAGGAGATAGAGAGCCCACATTTCAGACGCAGCATCCAGGCAGAAATGCCATCATTGTGTGTAAATTTGGGGCAAATTGGGGAATATTGGAAATTTTCGAAAAATGTTGACCCGGGTCATCAATTTTTGAAACTGGAGAGAACTTGAAAAGCCCATATCTGTGACAAGGAAGGAGATAGAGAGCTAAAATTTCAGACGCAGCATCCAGACAGAGATGCCATCAATTTGTGTAAATTTGGGACAAATTGGGGAATATTGGAAATTTTCGAAAAATGTTGACCCGGGTCATCAATTTTTGAAACTGGAGAGAACTTGAAAAGCCCATATCTGTGACAAGGAAGGAGATAGAGAGCTACAATTTCAGACGCAGCATCCAGGCAGAAATGCCATCAATGTGTGTAAATTTGGGGCAAATTGGGGAATATTGAAAATTTTGGAAAAATGTTGACCCCCGGGTCATCGATTTTTGAAACTGGAGAAAACTTTAAAAGCCCATATCTGTGACAAGGAAGGAGATAGAGAGCTAACATTTCAGACGCAGCATCCAGACAGAAATGCCATCAATGTGTGTAAATTTGGGGCAAATTGGGGAATATTGAAAATTTTCTAAAAATGTTGACCCGCGGGTCATCGATTCTTGAAACTAGAGAAAACTTGAAAAGCCCATATCTGTGACAAGGAAGGAGATAGAGAGCTAAAATTTCAGACGCAGCATCCAGACAGAAATGCCATCAATGTGTGTAAATTTGGGGCAAATTTGGGGAATATTGAAAATTTTCTAAAAATGTTGACCCCCGGGTCATCGATTTTTGAAACTAGAGAAAACTTGAAAAGCCCATATCTGTGACAAGGAAGGAGATAGAGAGCTAAAATTTTAGACGCAGCATCCAGACAGAAATGCCATTAATTTGTGTAAATTTGGGACAAATTGGGGAATATTGAACATTTTCTAAAAATGTTGACCCGCGGGTCATCGATTCTTGTAACTAGAGAAAACTTGAAAAGCCCATATCTGTGACAAAGAAGGAGATAGAGAGCTAAAATTTCAGACGCAGCATCCAGGCAGAAATGCCATCAATGTGTGTAAATTTGGGGCAAATTGGGGAATATTGAACATTTTCTAAAAATGTTGACCCAGGTCATCAATTTTTGAAACTAGAGAAAACTTGAAAAGCCCATATCTGTGACAAAGAAGGAGATAGAGAGCTAAAATTTCAGACGCAGCATCCAGGCAGAAATGCCATCAATGTGTGTAAATTTGGGGCAAATTGGGGAATATTGAACATTTTCTAAAAATGTTGACCCGCGGGTCATCGATTCTTGAAACTAGAGAGGCCTTGAAAAGCCCATATCTGTGACAAGGAAGGAGATAGAGAGCTAACATTTCAGACGCAGCATCCAGGCAGAAATGCCATCAATGTGTGTAAATTTGGGGCAAATTGGGGAATATTGAACATTTTGGAAAAAAGTTGACCCCCGGGTCATTGATTTTTGAAACTGGAGAAAACTTGAAAAGCCCATATCTGTGACAAGGAAGGAGATAGAGAGCTAAAATTTCAGACGTTGCATCCAGACAGAAATGCCATCAATTTGTGTAAATTTGGGGCAAATTGGGGAATATTGAAAATTTTCTAAAAATGTTGACCCGGGTCATCAATTTTTGAAACTGGAGAAAACTTGAAAAGCCCATATCTGTGACAAGGAAGGAGATAGAGAGCTAAAATTTCAGACGCAGCATCCAGGCAGAAATGCCATCAATGTGTGTAAATTTGGGGCAAATTGGGGAATATTGAAAATTTTCCAAAAATGTTGACCCGCGGGTCATCGATTCTTGAATTTTAATAAAACTTGAAAAGCCCATATCTGTGACAAGGAAGGAGATAGAGAGCTAAAATTTCAGACGCAGCATCCAGACAGAGATGCCATCAATTTGTGTAAATTGGGGCAAATTGGGGAATATTGGAAATTTTCGAAAATGTTGACCCGGGTCATCAATTTTTGAAACTGGAGAAAACTTGAAAAGCCCATATCTGTGACAAGGAAGGAGATAGAGAGCTAACATTTCAGACTCAGCATCCAGGCAGAAATGCCATCAATGTGTGTAAATTTGGGGCAAATTGGGGAATATTGAACATTTTGGAAAACAGTTGACCCCCGGGTCATCGATTTTTGAAACTGGAGAAAACTTGAAAAGCCCATATCTGTGACAAGGAAGGAGATAGAGAGCCCACATTTCAGACGCAGCATCCAGGCAGAAATGCCATCAATGTGTGTAAATTTGGGGCAAATTGGGGAATATTGAAAATTTTCTAAAAATGTTGACCAGGGTCATCAATTTTTGAAACTGGAGAAAACTTGAAAAGCCCATATCTGTGACAAGGAAGGAGATAGAGAGCTAACATTTCAGACTCAGCATCCAGGCAGAAATGCCATCAATGTGTGTAAATTTGGGGCAAATTGGGGAATATTGAACATTTTGGAAAACAGTTGACCCCCGGGTCATCGATTTTTGAAACTGGAGAAAACTTGAAAAGCCCATATCTGTGACAAGGAAGGAGATAGAGAGCCCACATTTCAGACGCAGCATCCAGACAGAAATGCCATCAATGTGTGTAAATTTGGGGCAAATTTGGGGAATATTGAAAATTTTCTAAAAATGTTGACCCCCGGGTCATCGATTCTTGAAACTAGAGAAAACTTGAAAAGCCCATATCTGTGACAAGGAAGGAGATAGAGAGCTAAAATTTCAGACGCAGCATCCAGACAGAAATGCCATCAATGGGTGTAAATTTGGGGCAGATTGGGGAATATTGAAAATTTTCTAAAAATGTTGACCCGCGGGTCATCGATTCTTGAAACTAGAGAAAACTTGAAAAGCCCATATCTTTGACAAGGAAGGAGATAGAGAGCTACAATTTCAGACGCAGCATCCAGGCAGAAATGCCATCAATGTGTGTAAATTTGGGGCTGATTGGGGAATATTGAAAATTTTCTAAAAATGTTGACCCGCGGGTCATCGATTCTTCAAACTAGAGAAAACTTGAAAAGCCCATATCTGTGACAAGGAAGGAGATAGAGAGCTACAATTTCAGACGCAGCATCCAGGCAGAAATGCCATCAATGTGTGTAAATTTGGGGCAAATTGGGGAATATTGAACATTTTCCAAAAATGTTGACCCGCCGGTCATCGATTCTTGAATTTTAATAAAACTTGAAAAGCCCATATCTGTGACAAGGAAGGAGATAGAGAGCTAAAATTTCAGACGCAGCATCCAGACAGAGATGCCATCAATTTGTGTAAATTTGGGGCAAATAAGGGAATATTGGAAATTTTCGAAAAATGTTGACCCGGGTCATCAATTTTTGAAACTGGAGAGAACTCGAAAAGCCCATATCTGTGACAAGGAAGGAGATAGAGAGCTTCAATTTCAGACGCAGCATCCAGGCAGAAATGCCATCAATGTGTGTAAATTTGGAGCAAATTGGGGAATATTGAAAATTTTCTAAAAATGTTGACCCGCGGGTCATCGATTCTTCAAACTAGAGAAAACTTGAAAAGCCCATATCTGTGACAAAAAAGGAGATAGAGAGCTACAATTTCAGACGCAGCATCCACGCAGAAATGCCATCAATGCGTGTAAATTTGGGGCAAATTGGGGAATATTGAAAATTTTCCAAAAATGTTGACCCGCCGGTCATCGATTCTTGTAACTAGAGAAAACTTGAAAAGCCCATGTCTGTGACAAGGAAGGAGATAGAGAGCTACCATTTCAGACGCAGCATCCAGGCAGAAATGCCATCAATGTGTGTAAATTTGGGGCAAATTGGGGAATATTGAAAATTTTCTAAAAATGTTGACCCGGGTCATCAATTTTTGAAACTGGAGAAAACTTGAAAAGCCCATGTCTGTGACAAGGAAGGAGATAGAGAGCTACCATTTCAGACGCAGCATCCAGGCAGAAATGCCATCAATGTGTGTAAATTTGGGGCAAATTGGGGAATATTGAAAATTTTCTAAAAATGTTGACCCGGGTCATCAATTTTTGAAACTAGAGAAAACTTGAAAAGCCCATGTCTGTGACAAGGAAGGAGATAGAGAGCTACCATTTCAGACGCAGCATCCAGGCAGAAATGCCATCAATGTGTGTAAATTTGGGGCAAATTGGGGAATATTGAAAATTTTCTAAAAACGTTGACCCGCGGGTCATCGATTCTTGAAACTAGAGAAAACTTGAAAAGCCCATATCTGTGACAAGGAAGGAGATAGAGAGCTAAAATTTCAGACGCAGCATCCAGGCAGAAATGCCATCAATGTGTGTAAATTTGGGGCAAATTGGGGAATATTGAAAATTTTCCAAAAATGTTGACCCGCGGGTCATCGATTCTTGAATTTTAATAAAACTTGAAAAGCCCATATCTGTGACAAGGAAGGAGATAGAGAGCTAAAATTTCAGACGCAGCATCCAGACAGAGATGCCATCAATTTGTGTAAATTTGGGGCAAATTGGGGAATATTGGAAATTTTCGAAAAATGTTGACCCGGGTCATCAATTTTTGAAACTGGAGAGAACTTGAAAAGCCCATATCTGTGACAAGGAAGGAGATAGAGAGCTACAATTTCAGACGCAGCATCCAGGCAGAAATGCCATCAATGTGTGTAAATTTGGGGCAAATTGGGGAATATTGAAAATTTTCTAAAAATGTTGACCCGCGGGTCATCGATTCTTCAAACTAGAGAAAAATTGAAAAGCCCATATCTGTGACAAGGAAGGAGATAGAGAGCTACAATTTCAGACGCAGCATCCAGGCAGAAATGCCATCAATGTGTGTAAATTTGGGGCAAATTGGGTAATATTGAAAATTTTCTAAAAATGTTGACCCGGGTCATCAATTTTTGAAACTGGAGAAAACTTGAAAAGCCCATATCTGTGACAAAGAAGGAGATAGAGATCTAAAATTTCAGACGCACCATCCAGGCAGAAATGCCATCAATGTGTGTAAATTTGGGGCAAATTGGGGAATATTGAAAATTTTCTAAAAATGTTGACCCGCGGGTCATCGATTCTTGAAACTAGACAGAACTTGAAAAGCCCATATCTGTGACAAGGAAGGAAATAGAGAGCTAAAATTTCAGACGCAGCATCCAGACAGAAATGCCATCAATTTGTGTAAATTTGGGGCAAATTGGGGAATATTGAAAATTTTGGAAAAAAGTTGACCCCCGGGTCAGCGATTTTTGAAACTGGAGAAAACTTGAAAAGCCCATATCTGTGACAAGGAAGGAGATAGAGAGCTAAAATTTCAGACGCAGCATCCAGGCAGAAATGCCATCAATGTGTGTAAATTTGGGGCAAATTGGGGAATATTGAACATTTTGGAAAAAAGTTGACCCCCGGGTCATCGATTTTTGAAACTGGAGAAAACTTTAAAAGCCCATATCTGTGACAAGGAAGGAGATAGAGAGCTTCAATTTCAGACGCAGCATCCAGGCAGAAATGCCATCAATGTGTGAAAATTCGGGGCAAATTTTGAAAATTTTCTAAAAATGTTGACCCGGGTCATCGATTTTTGAAACTGGAGAAAACTTGAAAAGCCCATATCTGTGACAAGGAAGGAGATAGAGAGCTACAATTTCAGACGCAGCATCCAGGCAGAAATGCCATCAATGGGTGTAAATTTGGGGCAAATTGGGGAATATTGAAAATTTTCTAAAAATGTTGACCCGGGTCATCAATTTTTGAAACTGGAGAAAACTTGAAAAGCCCATATCTGTGACAAGGAAGGAGATAGAGAGCTAACATTTCAGACGCAGCATCCAGACAGAAATGCCATCAATTTGTGTAAATTTGGGACAAATTGGGAATATTGAAAATTTTGGAAAAAAGTTGACCCCCGGGTCAGCGATTTTTGAAACTGGAGAAAACTTGAAAAGCCCATATCTGTGACAAGGAAGGAGATAGAGAGCTAAAATCTCAGACGCAGCATCCAGGCAGAAATGCCATCAATGTGTGTAAATTTGGGGCAAATTGGGGAATATTGAAAATTTTGGAAAAAAGTTGACCCCCGGGTCATTGATTTTTGAAACTGGAGAAAACTTTAAAAGCCCATATCTGTGACAAGGAAGGAGATAGAGAGCTAAAATTTCAGACGTTGCATCCAGACAGAAATGCCATCAATTTGTGTAAATTTGGGGCAAATTGGGGAATATTGAAAATTTTCTAAAAATGTTGACCCACGGGTCATCGATTCTTGAAACTAGAGAGAACTTGAAAAGCCCATATCTTTGACAAGGCAGGAGATAGAGAGCTACAATTTCAGACGCAGCATCCAGGCAGAAATGCCATCAATGTGTGTAAATTTGGGGCATATTGGGGAATATTGAAAATTTTCTAAAAATGTTGACCCGGGTCATCAATTTTTGAAACTGGAGAGAACTTGAAAAGCCCATATCTGTGACAAGGAAGGAGATAGAGAGCTAAAATTTCAGACGCAGCATCCAGGCAGAAATGCCATCAATGTGTGTAAATTTGGGGCAAATTGGGGAAAATTGAACATTTTGGAAAAAAGTTGACCCCCGGGTCATCGATTTTTGAAACTGGAGAAAACTTGAAAAGCCCATATCTGTGACAAGGAAGGAGATAGAGAGCTAACATTTCAGACGCAGCATCCAGACAGAGATGCCATCAATTTGTGTAAATTTGGGGCAAATTGGGGAATATTGGAAATTTTCTAAAAATGTTGACCCGGGTCATCAATTTTTGAAACTGGAGAGAACTTGAAAAGCCCATATCTGTGACAAGGAAGGAGATAGAGAGCTACAATTTCAGACGCAGCATCCAGGCAGAAATGCCATCAATGTGTGTAAATTTGGGGCAAATTGGGGAATATTGAAAATTTTCTAAAAATGTTGACCCGGGTCATCAATTTTTGAAACTAGAGAAAACTTGAAAAGCCCATGTCTGTGACAAGGAAGGAGATAGAGAGCTACCATTTCAGACGCAGCATCCAGGCAGAAATGCCATCAATGTGTGTAAATTTGGGGCAAATTGGGGAATATTGAAAATTTTCTAAAAACGTTGACCCGCGGGTCATCGATTCTTGAAACTAGAGAAAACTTGAAAAGCCCATATCTGTGACAAGGAAGGAGATAGAGAGCTAAAATTTCAGACGCAGCATCCAGGCAGAAATGCCATCAATGTGTGTAAATTTGGGGCAAATTGGGGAATATTGAAAATTTTCCAAAAATGTTGACCCGCGGGTCATCGATTCTTGAATTTTAATAAAACTTGAAAAGCCCATATCTGTGACAAGGAAGGAGATAGAGAGCTAAAATTTCAGACGCAGCATCCAGACAGAGATGCCATCAATTTGTGTAAATTTGGGGCAAATTGGGGAATATTGGAAATTTTCGAAAAATGTTTACCCGGGTCATCAATTTTTGAAACTGGAGAGAACTTGAAAAGCCCATATCTGTGACAAGGAAGGAGATAGAGAGCTACAATTTCAGACGCAGCATCCAGGCAGAAATGCCATCAATGTGTGTAAATTTGGGGCAAATTGGGGAATATTGAAAATTTTCTAAAATGTTGACCCGCGGGTCATCGATTCTTCAAACTAGAGAAAAATTGAAAAGCCCATATCTGTGACAAGGAAGGAGATAGAGAGCTACAATTTCAGACGCAGCATCCAGGCAGAAATGCCATCAATGTGTGTAAATTTGGGGCAAATTGGGTAATATTGAAAATTTTCTAAAAATGTTGACCCGGGTCATCAATTTTTGAAACTGGAGAAAACTTGAAAAGCCCATATCTGTGACAAAGAAGGAGATAGAGATCTAAAATTTCAGACGCACCATCCAGGCAGAAATGCCATCAATGTGTGTAAAATTGGGGCAAATTGGGGAATATTGAAAATTTTCTAAAAATGTTGACCCGCGGGTCATCGATTCTTGAAACTAGACAGAACTTGAAAAGCCCATATCTGTGACAAGGAAGGAAATAGAGAGCTAAAATTTCAGACGCAGCATCCAGACAGAAATGCCATCAATTTGTGTAAATTTGGGGCAAATTGGGGAATATTGAAAATTTTGGAAAAAAGTTGACCCCCGGGTCAGCGATTTTTGAAACTGGAGAAAACTTGAAAAGCCCATATCTGTGACAAGGAAGGAGATAGAGAGCTAAAATTTCAGACGCAGCATCCAGGCAGAAATGCCATCAATGTGTGTAAATTTGGGGCAAATTGGGGAATATTGAACATTTTGGAAAAAAGTTGACCCCCGGGTCATCGATTTTTGAAACTGGAGAAAACTTTAAAAGCCCATATCTGTGACAAGGAAGGAGATAGAGAGCTTCAATTTCAGACGCAGCATCCAGGCAGAAATGCCATCAATGTGTGAAAATTCGGGGCAAATTTTGAAAATTTTCTAAAAATGTTGACCCGGGTCATCGATTTTTGAAACTGGAGAAAACTTGAAAAGCCCATATCTGTGACAAGGAAGGAGATAGAGAGCTACAATTTCAGACGCAGCATCCAGGCAGAAATGCCATCAATGGGTGTAAATTTGGGGCAAATTGGGGAATATTGAAAATTTTCTAAAAATGTTGACCCGGGTCATCAATTTTTGAAACTGGAGAAAACTTGAAAAGCCCATATCTGTGACAAGGAAGGAGATAGAGAGCTAACATTTCAGACGCAGCATCCAGACAGAAATGCCATCAATTTGTGTAAATTTGGGACAAATTGGGAATATTGAAAATTTTGGAAAAAAGTTGACCCCCGGGTCAGCGATTTTTGAAACTGGAGAAAACTTGAAAAGCCCATATCTGTGACAAGGAAGGAGATAGAGAGCTAAAATCTCAGACGCAGCATCCAGGCAGAAATGCCATCAATGTGTGTAAATTTGGGGCAAATTGGGGAATATTGAAAATTTTGGAAAAAAGTTGACCCCCGGGTCATTGATTTTTGAAACTGGAGAAAACTTTAAAAGCCCATATCTGTGACAAGGAAGGAGATAGAGAGCTAAAATTTCAGACGTTGCATCCAGACAGAAATGCCATCAATTTGTGTAAATTTGGGGCAAATTGGGGAATATTGAAAATTTTCTAAAAATGTTGACCCACGGGTCATCGATTCTTGAAACTAGAGAGAACTTGAAAAGCCCATATCTTTGACAAGGCAGGAGATAGAGAGCTACAATTTCAGACGCAGCATCCAGGCAGAAATGCCATCAATGTGTGTAAATTTGGGGCATATTGGGGAATATTGAAAATTTTCTAAAAATGTTGACCCGGGTCATCAATTTTTGAAACTGGAGAGAACTTGAAAAGCCCATATCTGTGACAAGGAAGGAGATAGAGAGCTAAAATTTCAGACGCAGCATCCAGGCAGAAATGCCATCAATGTGTGTAAATTTGGGGCAAATTGGGGAAAATTGAACATTTTGGAAAAAAGTTGACCCCCGGGTCATCGATTTTTGAAACTGGAGAAAACTTGAAAAGCCCATATCTGTGACAAGGAAGGAGATAGAGAGCTAACATTTCAGACGCAGCATCCAGACAGAGATGCCATCAATTTGTGTAAATTTGGGGCAAATTGGGGAATATTGGAAATTTTCTAAAAATGTTGACCCGGGTCATCAATTTTTGAAACTGGAGAGAACTTGAAAAGCCCATATCTGTGACAAGGAAGGAGATAGAGAGCTACAATTTCAGACGCAGCATCCAGGCAGAAATGCCATCAATGTGTGTAAATTTGGGGCAAATTGGGGAATATTGAAAATTTTGCAAAAATGTTGACCCCCGGGTCATCAATTTTTGAAACTGGAGAGAACTTGAAAAGCCCATATCTGTGACAAGGAAGGAGATAGAGAGCTACAATTTCAGACGCAGCATCCAGGCAGAAATGCCATCAATGTGTGTAAATTTGGGGCAAATTGGGGAATATTGAAAATTTTGGAAAAAAGTTGACCCCCGGTGATCGATTTTTGAAACTAGAGAAAACTTTAAAAGCCCATATCTGTGACAAGGAAGGAGATAGAGAGCTAAAATTTCAGACGCAGCATCCAAGCAGAAATGCCATCAATGTGTGTAAATTTGGGGCAAATTGGGGAATATTGAAAATTTTCCAAAAATGTTGACCCGCCGGTCATCGATTCTTGAAACTAAATAAAACTTGAAAAGCCCATATCTGTGACAAGGAAGGAGATAGAGAGCTAACATTTCAGACGCAGCATCCAGGCAGCTGTGACAAGGAAGGAGATAGAGAGCTAAAATTTCAGACGTTGCATCCAGACAGAAATGCCTTCAATTTGTGTAAATTTGGGGAAATTGGGGAATATTGGAAATTATCGAAAAATGTTGACCCGGGTCATAAATTTTTGAAACTGGAGAAAACTTGAAAAGCCCATATCTGTGACAAGGAAGGAGATAGAGAGCTAAAATTTCAGACGCAGCATCCAAGCAGAAATGCCATCAATGTGTGTAAATTTGGGGCAAATTGGGGAATATTGAAAATTTTCCAAAAATGTTGACCCGCCGGTCATCGATTCTTGAAACTAAATAAACTTGAAAAGCCCATATCTGTGACAAGGAAGGAGATAGAGAGCTAACATTTCAGACGCAGCATCCAGGCAGCTGTGACAAGGAAGGAGATAGAGAGCTAAAATTTCAGACGTTGCATCCAGACAGAAATGCCTTCAATTTGTGTAAATTTGGGGAAATTGGGGAATATTGGAAATTATCGAAAAATGTTGACCCGGGTCATAAATTTTTGAAACTGGAGAAAACTTGAAAAGCCCATATCTGTGACAAGGAAGGAGATAGAGAGCTAACATTTCAGACGCAGCATCCAGGCAGAAATGCCATCAATGTGTGTAAATTTGGGGCAAATTGGGGAATATTGAAAATTTTGGAAAAAAGTTGACCCCCGGGTCATTGATTTTTGAAACTGGAGAAAACTTTAAAAGCCCATATCTGTGACAAGGAAGGAGATAGAGAGCTAAAATTTCAGACGTTGCATCCAGACAGAAATGCCATCAATTTGTGTAAATTTGGGGCAAATTGGGGAATATTGAAAATTTTCCAAAAATGTTGACCCGCGGGTCATCGATTCTTGAAACTAAATAAAACTTGAAAAGCCCATATCTGTGACAAGGAAGGAGATAGAGAGCTAAAATTTCAGGCACAGCATCCAGGCAGAAATGCAATCAATGTGTGTAACTTTGGGGCAAATTGGGGAATATTGAAAATTTTCTAAAAATGTTGACCCGGGTCATCAATTTTTGAAACTGGAGAAAACTTGAAAAGCCCACGCAGCATCCAGGCAGAAATGCCATCAATGGGTGTAAATTTGGGGCAAATTGGGGAATATTGAAAATTTTCTAAAAATGTTGACCCGGGCCATCAGAAAACTTGAAAAGCCCATATCTGTGACAAGGAAGGAGATAGAGAGCTAACATTTCAGAAACTTGAAAAGCCCATATCTGTGACAAGGAAGGAGATAGAGAGCTAACATTTCAGACGCAGCATCCAGGCAGAAATGCCATCAATGTGTGTAAATTTGGGGCAAATTGGGGAATATTGAAAATTTTCTAAAAGTGTTGACCTGGGCCATCAATTTTTGAAACTGGAGAGAACTTGAAAAGCTCATATCTGTGACAAGGAATGAGATAGAGAGCTAAAATTTCAGACGCAGCATCCAGGCAGAAATGCCATCAATGTGTGTAAATTTGGGGCAAATTGGGGAATATTGGAAATTTTCTAAAAATGTTGACCCGGGTCATCAATTTTTGAAACTGGAGAGAACTTGAAAAGCCCATATCTGTGACAAGGAAGGAGATAGAGAGCTAAAATTTCAGACGCAGCATCCAGGCAGAAATGCCATCAATGTGTGTAAATTTGGGGCATATTGGGGAATATTGAAAATTTTGGAAAAAAGTTGACCCCCGGGTCAGCGATTTTTGAAACTGGAGAAAACTTGAAAAGCCCATATCTGTGACAAGGAAGGAGATAGAGAGCTACAATTTCAGACGCAGCATCCAGGCAGAAATGCCATCAATGTGTGTAAATTTGGGGCATATTGGGGAATATTGAAAATTTTGGAAAAAAGTTGACCCCCGGGTCAGCGATTTTTGAAACTGGAGAAAACTTGAAAAGCCCATATCTGTGACAAGGAAGGAGATAGAGAGCTAAAATTTCAGACGCAGCATCCGGACAGAGATGCCATCAATTTGTGTAAATTTGGGGCAAATTGGGGAATATTGGAAATTTTCGAAAAATGTTGACCCGCAATTCATCGATTCTTGAAACTAGAGAAAACTTGAAAAGCCCATATCTGTCACAAGGAAGGAGATAGAGAGCTACAATTTCAGACACAGCATCCAGACACAAATGCCATCAATTTGTGTAAATTTGGGACAAATTGGGGAATATTGAACATTTTGGAAAAAGTTGACCCCCGGGTCATCGATTTTTGAAACTGGAGAAAACTTAAAAAGCCCATATCTGTGACAAGGAAGGAGATAGAGAGCTAAAATTTCAGACGCAGCATCCAGACAGAAATGCCATCAATTTGTGTAAATTTGAGACAAATTGGGGAATATTGAAAATTTTCAAAAAATGTTGACAAGCGGGTCATCGATTCTTGAAACTAGAGAAAACTTGAAAAGCCCATATCTGTGACAAGGAAGGAGATAGAGAGCTAAAATTTCAGACGCAGCATCCAGGCAGAAATGCCATCAATGTGTGTAAATTTGGGGCAAATTGGGGAATATTGGGGGAGGCAGTGGCTCAGTGGGTAGTGCTTCCGCTTGGGAACCGGAGGGTCGCCGGTTCGAGCCCCTGCCGAGGTGCCCCTGAGCAAGGCACCGGACCCTCAATTGCTCCCCCCTCTGCGAAGGGTGGTATTGTAATGTAAGTCGCTTTGGATAAAAGCGTCTGCCAAATGATCGTAATGTAATGTAATGTAATGTAATGTAAATTTTGGACAAATTGGGGAATATTGAAAATTTTCCAAAAATGTTGACCCGGGTCATCAATTTTTGCAACTGGAGAAAACTTGAAAAGCCCATATCTGTGACAAGGAAGGAGATAGAGAGCTAAAATTTCAGACGCAGCATCCAGACAGAAATGCCATCAATTTGTGTAAATTTGAGACAAATTGGGGAATATTGAACATTTTGTAAAAAAGTTGACCCCCGGGTCATCGATTTTTGAAACTGGAGAAAACTTGAAAAGCCCATATCTGTGACAAAGAAGGAGATAGAGAGCTACAATTTCAGACGCAGCATCCAGGCAGAAATGCCATCAATGTGTGTAAATTTGGGGCAAATTGGGGAATATTGAAAATTTTCCAAAAATGTTGACCCGCGGGTCATCGATTCTTGAAACTAAATAAAACTTGAAAAGCCCATATCTGTGACAAGGAAGGAGATAGAGAGCT
The DNA here is from genome assembly GCF_046128005.1 of Genypterus blacodes. NCBI lineage: Eukaryota > Metazoa > Chordata > Actinopteri > Ophidiiformes > Ophidiidae > Genypterus > Genypterus blacodes. The sequence goes on along the minus strand of NW_027466998.1, from coordinate 307,225 downwards.
AAAATTTCAGACGTTGCATCCAGACAGAAATGCCATCAATGTGTGTAAATTTGGGGCAAATTGGGGAATATTGAAAATTTTCTAAAAATGTTGACCCGCGGGTCATCGATTCTTGTAACTAGAGAAAACTTGAAAAGCCCATGTCTGTGACAAGGAAGGAGATAGAGAGCTACAATTTCAGACACAGCATCCAGACACAAATGCCATCAATTTGTGTAAATTTGGGACAAATTGGGGAATATTGAACATTTTGGAAAAAAGTTGACCCCCGGGTCATCGATTTTTGAAACTGGAGAAAACTTTAAAAGCCCATATCTGTGACAAGGAAGGAGATAGAGAGCTAAAATTTCAGACGCAGCATCCAGACAGAAATGCCATCAATTTGTGTAAATTTGAGACAAATTTGGGAATATTGAACATTTTCTAAAAATGTTGACCCGCAATTCATCGATTCTTGAAACTAGAGAAAACTTGAAAAGCCCATATCTATCACAAGGAAGGAGATAGAGAGCTACAATTTCAGACGCAGCATCCAGGCAGAAATGCCATCAATGTGTGTAAATTTGGGGCAAATTGGGGAATATTGAAAATTTTCTAAAAATGTTGACCCGCGGGTCATCGATTCTTGAAACTGGAGAAAACTTAAAAAGCCCATATCTGTGACAAGGAAGGAGATAGAGAGCTAAAATTTCAGACGCAGCATCCAGACAGAAATGCCATCAATTTGTGTAAATTTGGTACAAATTGGGGAATATTGAAAATTTTCAAAAAATGTTGACCCGCGGGTCATCGATTCTTGAAACTAGAGAAAACTTGAAAAGCCCATATCTGTGACAAGGAAGGAGATAGAGAGCTAAAATTTCAGACGCAGCATCCAGGCAGAAATGCCATCAATGTGTGTAAATTTGGGGCAAATTGGGGAATATTGGGGGAGGCAGTGGCTCAGTGGGTAGTGCTTCCGCTTGGGATCCGGAGGGTCGCCGGTTCGAGCCCCTGCCGAGGTGCCCCTGAGCAAAGCACCGGACCCTCAATTGCTCCCCCCTCTGCGAAGGGTGGTAATGTAATGAAAGTCGCTTTGGATAAAAGCGTCTGCCAAATGATCGTAATGTAATGTAATGTAATGTAATGTAAATTTTGGACAAATTGGGGAATTTTGAACATTTTCCAAAAATGTTGACCCGCGGGTCATCAATTCTTGTAACTAGAGTAAACTTGAAAAGCCCATGTCTGTGACAAGGAAGGAAATAGAGAGCTACAATTTTAGACGCAGCATCCAGACAGAAATGCCATCAATTTGTGTAAATTTGAGACAAATTGGGGAATATTGAAAATTTTCTAAAAATGTTGACCCACGGGTCATCGATTCTTGAAAGTAGAGAAAACTTGAAAAGCCCATAACTGTGACAAGGAAGGAGATAGAGAGCTAAAATTTCAGACGCAGCATCCAGGCAGAAATGCCATCAATGTGTGTAAATTTGAGACAAATTGGGGAATATTGAACATTTTCTAAAAATGTTGACCCGGGTCATCAATTTTTGAAACTGGAGAAAACTTGAAAAGCCCATATCTGTGACAAGGAAGGAGATAGAGAGCTACAATTTCAGACGCAGCATCCAGGCAGAAATACCATCAATTTGTGTAAATTTGGGACAAATTGGGGAATATTGAAAATTTTCTAAAAATGTTGACCCGCGGGTCATCGATTCTTGTAACTAGAGAAAACTTGAAAAGCCCATGTCTGTGACAAGGAAGGAGATAGAGAGCTACAATTTCAGACGCAGCATCCAGGCAGAAATGCCATCAATGTGTGTAAATTTGGGGCAAATTTGGGGAATATTGAAAATTTTCTAAAAATGTTGACCCGCGGGTCATCCATTCTTGTAACTAGAGAAAACTTGAAAAGCCCATGTCTGTGACAAGGAAGGAGATAGAGAGCTAAAATTTCAGACGCAGCATCCAGACACAAATGCCATCAATTTGTGTAAATTTGGGACAAATTGGGGAATATTGAAAATTTTCTAAAAATGTTGACCCGCGGGTCATCCATTCTTGTAACTAGAGAAAACTTGAAAAGCCCATGTCTGTGACAAGGAAGGAGATAGAGAGCTACAATTTCAGACGCAGCATCCAGGCAGAAATGCCATCAATTTGTGTAAATTTGGGACAAATTGGGGAATATTGAAAATTTTCTAAAAATGTTGACCCGGGTCATCAATTTTTGAAACTGGAGAAAACTTGAAAAGCCCATATCTGTGACAAGGAAGGAGATAGAGAGCTAAAATTTCAGAGGCAGCATCCAGACAGAGATGCCATCAATTTGTGTAAATTTGGGACTAATTGGGGAATATTGAAAATTTTCTAAAAATGTTGACCCGCGGGTCATCGATTCTTGAAACTAGAGAAAACTTGAAAAGCCCATATCTGTGACAAGGAAGGAGATAGAGAGCTACAATTTCAGACGCAGCATCCAGGCAGAAATGCCATCAATGTGTGTAAATTTGGGGCAAATTGGGGAATATTGAAAATTTTCTAAAAATGTTGACCCGGGTCATCAATTTTTGAAACTGGAGAAAACTTGAAAAGCCCATATCTGTGACAAGGAAGGAGATAGAGAGCTAAAATTTCAGAGGCAGCATCCAGACAGAGATGCCATCAATTTGTGTAAATTTGGGACTAATTGGGGAATATTGAAAATTTTCTAAAAATGTTGACCCGCGGGTCATCGATTCTTGAAACTAGAGAAAACTTGAAAAGCCCATATCTGTGACAAGGAAGGAGATAGAGAGCTACAATTTCAGACGCAGCATCCAGGCAGAAATGCCATCAATGTGTGTAAATTTGGGGCAAATTGGGGAATATTGAAAATTTTCTAAAAATGTTGACCCGGGTCATCAATTTTTGAAACTGGAGAAAACTTGAAAAGCCCATATCTGTGACAAGGAAGGAGATAGAGAGCTAAAATTTCAGACGCAGCATCCAGGCAGAAATGCCATCAATGTGTGTAAATTTGGGGCAAATTGGGGAATATTGAAAATTTTCTAAAAATGTTGACCCCCGGGTCATCGATTTTTGAAACTGGAGAAAACTTTAAAAGCCCATATCTGTGACAAGGAAGGAGATAGAGAGCTAAAATTTCAGACGCAGCATCCAGACAGAAATGCCATCAATTTGTGTAAATTTGGGACAAATTGGGGAATATTGAAAATTTTCTAAAAACGTTGACCCGCGGCTCATCGATTCTTGAAACTAGAGAAAACTTGAAAAGCCCATGTCTGTGACAAGGAAGGAGATAGAGAGCTAAAATTTCAGACGCAGCATCCAGACAGAGATGCCATCAATTTGTGTAAATTTGGGACAAATTGGGGAATATTGAAAATTTTCTAAAAATGTTGACCCGCGGGTCATCGATTCTTGTAACTAGAGAAAACTTGAAAAGCCCATGTCTGTGACAAGGAAGGAGATAGAGAGCTACAATTTCAGACACAGCATCCAGGCAGAAATGCCATCGATGTGTGTAAATTTGGGGCAAATTGGGGAATATTGAAAATTTTCTAAAAATGTTGACCCGGGTCATCAATTTTTGAAACTGGAGAAAACTTGAAAAGCCCATATCTGTGACAAGGAAGGAGATAGAGAGCTAAAATTTCAGAGGCAGCATCCAGACAGAGATGCCATCAATTTGTGTAAATTTGGGACAAATTGGGGAATATTGAAAATTTTCTAAAAATGTTGACCCGCGGGTCATCGATTCTTGAAACTAGAGAAAACTTGAAAAGCCCATATCTGTGACAAGGAAGGAGATAGAGAGCTAAAATTTCAGAAGCAGCATCCAGACAGAAATGCCATCAATTTGTGTAAATTTGGGACAAATTGGGGAATATTGAAAATTTTCTAAAAATGTTGACCCGGGTCATCAATTTTTGAAACTGGAGAAAACTTGAAAAGCCCATATCTGTGACAAGGAAGGAGATAGAGAGCTAAAATTTCAGAAGCAGCATCCAGACAGAAATGCCATCAATTTGTGTAAATTTGGGACAAATTGGGGAATATTGAAAATTTTCTAAAAATGTTGACCCGCGGGTCATCGATTCTTGAAACTAGAGAAAACTTGAAAAGCCCATATCTGTGACAAGGAAGGAGATAGAGAGCTAAAATTTCAGAAGCAGCATCCAGACAGAAATGCCATCAATGTGTGTAAATTTGGGGCAAATTGGGGAATATTGAAAATTTTCTAAAAATGTTTACCATGGTCATCATTTTTTGAAACTTGGGAAAACTTGAAAAGCCCATATCTGTGACAAGGAAGGAGATAGAGAGCTAACATTTCAGACGCAGCATCCAGGCAGAAATGCCATCAATGTGTGTAAATTTGGGGCAAATTGGGGAATATTGAAAATTTTCCAAAAATGTTGACCCGCGGGTCATCGATTCTTGAAACTAAATAAAACTTGAAAAGCCCATATCTGTGACAAGGAAGGAGATAGAGAGCTAAAATTTCGACGCAGCATCCAGACAGAGATGCCATCCATTTGTGTAAATTTGGGACAAATTGGGGAATATTGAACATTTTGGAAAAAAGTTGACCCCCGGGTCATCGATTTTTGAAACTGGAGAAAACTTTAAAAGCCCATATCTGTGACAAGGAAGGAGATAGAGAGCTAAAATTTCAGACGCAGCATCCAGACAGAAATGCCATCAATTTGTGTAAATTTGAGACAAATTTGGGAATATTGAACATTTTCTAAAAATGTTGACCCGCAATTCATCGATTCTTGAAACTAGAGAAAACTTGAAAAGCCCATATCTATCACAAGGAAGGAGATAGAGAGCTACAATTTCAGACGCAGCATCCAGGCAGAAATGCCATCAATGTGTGTAAATTTGGGGCAAATTGGGGAATATTGAAAATTTTCTAAGAATGTTGACCCGCGGGTCATCGATTCTTGAAACTAGAGAAAACTTGAAAAGCCCATATCTGTGACAAGGAAGGAGATAGAGAGCTACAATTTCAGACACAGTATCCAGACACAAATGCCATCAATTTGTGTAAATTTGGGACAAATTGGGGAATATTGAACATTTTGGAAAAAAGTTGACCCCCGGGTCATCGATTTTTGAAACTGGAGAAAACTTAAAAAGCCCATATCTGTGACAAGGAAGGAGATAGAGAGCTAAAATTTCAGACGCAGCATCCAGACAGAAATGCCATCAATTTGTGTAAATTTGAGACAAATTGGGGAATATTGAAAATTTTCAAAAAATGTTGACAAGCGGGTCATCGATTCTTGAAACTAGAGAAAACTTGAAAAGCCCATATCTGTGACAAGGAAGGAGATAGAGAGCTAAAATTTCAGACGCAGCATCCAGGCAGAAATGCCATCAATGTGTGTAAATTTGGGGCAAATTGGGGAATATTGGGGGAGGCAGTGGCTCAGTGGGTAGTGCTTCCGCTTGGGAACCGGAGGGTCGCCGGTTCGAGCCCCTGCCGAGGTGCCCCTGAGCAAGGCACCGGACCCTCAATTGCTCCCCCCTCTGCGAAGGGTGGTATTGTAATGTAAGTCGCTTTGGATAAAAGCGTCTGCCAAATGATCGTAATGTAATGTAATGTAATGTAATGTAAATTTTGGACAAATTGGGGAATATTGAAAATTTTCCAAAAATGTTGACCCGGGTCATCAATTTTTGCAACTGGAGAAAACTTGAAAAGCCCATATCTGTGACAAGGAAGGAGATAGAGAGCTAAAATTTCAGACGCAGCATCCAGACAGAAATGCCATCAATTTGTGTAAATTTGAGACAAATTGGGGAATATTGAACATTTTGTAAAAAAGTTGACCCCCGGGTCATCGATTTTTGAAACTGGAGAAAACTTGAAAAGCCCATATCTGTGACAAAGAAGGAGATAGAGAGCTAAAATTTCAGACGCAGCATCCAGGCAGAAATGCCATCAATTTGTGTAAATTTGGGGCAAATTGGGGAATATTGAAAATTTTCTAAAAATGTTGACCCGGGTCATCGATTTTTGAAACTGGAGAAAACTTGAAAAGCCCATATCTGTGACAAGGAAGGAGATAGAGAGCTAAAATTTCAGACGTTGCATCCAGACAGAAATGCCATCAATGTGTGTAAATTTGGGGCAAATTGGGGAATATTGAAAATTTTCTAAAAATGTTGACCCGGGTCATCAATTTTTGAACCTGGAGAAAACTTGAAAAGCCCATATCTGTGACAAGGAAGGAGATAGAGAGCTAACATTTCAGACGCAGCATCCAGGCAGAAATGCCATCAATGTGTGTAAATTTGGGGCAAATTGGGGAATATTGAAAATTTTCCAAAAATGTTGACCCGCGGGTCATCGATTCTTGAAACTTAATAAAACTTGGAAAGCCCATATCTGTGACAAGGAAGGAGATAGAGAGCTAAAATTTCGACGCAGCATCCAGACAGAGATGCCATCCATTTGTGTAAATTTGGGGCAAATTGGGGAATATTGAAAATTTTCTAAAAATGTTGACCCGCGGGTCATCGATTTTTGAAACTGGAGAAAACTTTAAAAGCCCATATCTGTGACAAGGAAGGAGATAGAGTGCTACAATTTCAGACGCAGCATCCAGGCAGAAATGCCATCAATTTGTGTAAATTTGGGACAAATTGGGGAATATTGAAAATTTTCTAAAAATGTTGACCCGCGGGTCATCGATTCTTGTAACTAGAGAAAACTTGAAAAGCCCATGTCTGTGACAAGGAAGGAGATAGAGAGCTACAATTTCAGACACAGCATCCAGACACAAATGCCATCAATTTGTGTAAATTTGGGACAAATTGGGGAATATTGAACATTTTGGAAAAAAGTTGACCCCCGGGTCATCGATTTTTGAAACTGGAGAAAACTTTAAAAGCCCATATCTGTGACAAGGAAGGAGATAGAGAGCTAAAATTTCAGACGCAGCATCCAGACAGAAATGCCATCAATTTGTGTAAATTTGAGACAAATTTGGGAATATTGAACATTTTCTAAAAATGTTGACCCGCAATTCATCGATTCTTGAAACTAGAGAAAACTTGAAAAGCCCATATCTATCACAAGGAAGGAGATAGAGAGCTACAATTTCAGACGCAGCATCCAGGCAGAAATGCCATCAATGTGTGTAAATTTGGGGCAAATTGGGGAATATTGAAAATTTTCTAAAAATGTTGACCCGCGGGTCATCGATTCTTGAAACTAGAGAAAACTTGAAAAGCCCATATCTGTGACAAGGAAGGAGATAGAGAGCTAAAATTTCAGACGCAGCATCCAGGCAGAAATGCCATCAATGTGTGTAAATTTGGGGCAAATTGGGGAATATTGGGGGAGGCAGTGGCTCAGTGGGTAGTGCTTCCGCTTGGGATCCGGAGGGTCGCCGGTTCGAGCCCCTGCCGAGGTGCCCCTGAGCAAAGCACCGGACCCTCAATTGCTCCCCCCTCTGCGAAGGGTGGTAATGTAATGTAAGTCGCTTTGGATAAAAGCGTCTGCCAAATGATCGTAATGTAATGTAATGTAATGTAATGTAAATTTTGGACAAATTGGGGAATTTTGAAAATTTTCCAAAAATGTTGACCCGGGTCATCAATTTTTGCACTGGAGAAAACTTGAAAAGCCCATATCTGTGACAAGGAAGGAGATAGAGAGCTACAATTTCAGACACAGCATCCAGACACAAATGCCATCAATTTGTGTAAATTTTGGACAAATTGGGGAATATTGACCATTTTGGAAAAAAGTTGACCCCCGGGTCATCGATTTTTGAAACTGGAGAAAACTTAAAAAGCCCATATCTGTGACAAGGAAGGAGATAGAGAGCTAAAATTTCAGACGCAGCATCCAGACAGAAATGCCATCAATTTGTGTAAATTTGAGACAAATTGGGGAAAATTGAACATTTTCTAAAAATGTTGACCCGGGTCATCAATTTTTGAAACTGGAGAGAACTTGAAAAGCCCATATCTGTGACAAGGAAGGAGATAGAGAGCTAAAATTTCAGACACAGCATCCAGACACAAATGCCATCAATTTGTGTAAATTTGGGACAAATTGGGGAATATTGAAAATTTTCTAAAAATGTTGACCCGCGGGTCATCGATTCTTGTAACTAGACAAAACTTGAAAAGCCCATGTCTGTGACAAGGAAGGAGATAGAGAGCTACAATTTCAGACGCAGCATCCACGCAGAAATGCCATCAATGTGTGTAAATTTGGGGCAAATTGGGGAATATTGAAAATTTTCTAAAAATAATGACCCGGGTCATCAATTTTTGAAACTGGAGAAAACTTGAAAAGCCCATATCTGTGACAAGGAAGGAGATAGAGAGCTACAATTTCAGACACAGCATCCAGACACAAATGCCATCAATTTGTGTAAATTTGGGACAAATTGGGGAATATTGAAAATTTTCTAAAAATGTTGACCCGCGGGTCATCGATTCTTGTAACTAGAGAAAATTTGAAAAGCCCATGTCTGTGACAAGGAAGGAGATAGAGAGCTACAATTTCAGACGCAGCATCCAGGCAGAAATGCCATCAATTTGTGTAAATTTGGGACAAATTGGGGAATATTGAAAATTTTCTAAAAATGTTGACCCGCGGGTCATCGATTCTTGTAACTAGAGAAAACTTGAAAAGCCCATGTCTGTGACAAGGAAGGAGATAGAGAGCTACAATTTCAGACGCAGCATCCAGGCAGAAATGCCATCAATTTGTGTAAATTTGGGGCAAATTTGGGGAATATTGAAAATTTTCTAAAAATGTTGACCCGCGGGTCATCGATTCTTGAAACTAGAGGACACTTGAAAAGCCCATATCTGTGACAAGGAAGGAGATAGAGAGCTACAATTTCAGACGCAGCATCCAGGCAGAAATGCCATCAATTTGTGTAAATTTGGGACAAATTGGGGAATATTGAAAATTTTCTAAAGATGTTGACCCGTGGGTCATCGATTCTTGTAACTAGAGAAAACTTGAAAAGCCCATGTCTGTGACAAGGAAGGAGATAGAGAGCTACAATTTCAGACGCAGCATCCAGGCAGAAATGCCATCAATGTGTGTAAATTTGGGGCAAATTGGGGAATATTGAAAATTTTCTAAAAATGTTGACCCGGGTCATCAATTTTTGAAACTGGAGAAAACTTGAAAAGCCCATATCTGTGACAAGGAAGGAGATAGACAGCTAAAATTTCAGAAGCAGCATCCAGACAGAAATGCCATCAATTTGTGTAAATTTGGGACAAATTGGGGAATATTGAAAATTTTCTAAAAATGTTGACCCCCGGGTCATCGATTCTTGTAACTAGAGAAAACTTGAAAAGCCCATGTCTGTGACAAGGAAGGAGATAGAGAGCTAAAATTTCAGACGCAGCATCCAGACAGAAATGCCATCAATTTGTGTAAATTTGGGACAAATTGGGGAATATTGAAAATTTTCTAAAAATGTTGACCCGGGTCATCAATTTTTGAAACTGGAGAAAACTTGAAAAGCCCATATCTGTGACAAGGAAGGAGATAGAGAGCTACAATTTCAGACGCAGCATCCAGGCAGAAATGCCATCAATGTGTGTAAATTTGGGGCAAATTGGGGAATATTGAAAATTTTCTAAAAATGTTGACCCCCGGGTCATCGATTTTTGAAACTGGAGAAAACTTTAAAAGCCCATATCTGTGACAAGGAAGGAGATAGAGAGCTAAAATTTCAGACGCAGCATCCAGACAGAGATGCCATCAATTTGTGTAAATTTGGGGCAAATTGGGGAATATTGATAATTTTGGAAAAATGTTGACCCCCGGGTCATCGATTTTTGAAACTGGAGAAAACTTTAAAAGCCCATATCTGTGACAAGGAAGGAGATAGAGAGCTAAAATTTCAGACGCAGCATCCAGACAGAAATGCCATCAATTTGTGTAAATTTGGGACAAATTGGGGAATATTGAAAATTTTCTAAAAACGTTGACCCGCGGGTCATCGATTCTTGAAACTAGAGAAAACTTGAAAAGCCCATGTCTGTGACAAGGAAGGAGATAGAGAGCTACAATTTCAGACGCAGCATCCAGGCAGAAATGCCATCAATGTGTGTAAATTTGGGGCAAATTTGGGGAATATTGAAAATTTTCTAAAAATGTTGACCCGCGGGTCATCCATTCTTGTAACTAGAGAAAACTTGAAAAGCCCATGTCTGTGACAAGGAAGGAGATAGAGAGCTAAAATTTCAGACGCAGCATCCAGACACAAATGCCATCAATTTGTGTAAATTTGGGACAAATTGGGGAATATTGAAAATTTTCTAAAAATGTTGACCCGCGGGTCATCCATTCTTGTAACTAGAGAAAACTTGAAAAGCCCATGTCTGTGACAAGGAAGGAGATAGAGAGCTACAATTTCAGACGCAGCATCCAGACAGAGATGCCATCAATTTGTGTAAATTTGGGGCAAATTGGGGAATATTGGAAATTTTCGAAAAATGTTGACCCGGGTCATCAATTTTTGAAACTGGAGAAAACTTGAAAAGCCCATATCTGTGACAAGGAAGGAGATAGAGAGCTAAAATTTCAGACGCAGCATCCAGACAGAGATGCCATCAATTTGTGTAAATTTGGGACAAATTGGGGAATATTGAAAATTTTCTAAAAATGTTGACCCCCGGGTCATCGATTCTTGTAACTAGAGAAAACTTGAAAAGCCCATGTCTGTGACAAGGAAGGAGATAGAGAGCTAAAATTTCAGACGCAGCATCCAGACAGAAATGCCATCAATTTGTGTAAATTTGGGACAAATTGGGGAATATTGAAAATTTTCTAAAAATGTTGACCCGGGTCATCAATTTTTGAAACTGGAGAAAACTTGAAAAGCCCATATCTGTGACAAGGAAGGAGATAGAGAGCTACAATTTCAGACGCAGCATCCAGGCAGAAATGCCATCAATGTGTGTAAATTTGGGGCAAATTGGGGAATATTGAAAATTTTCTAAAAATGTTGACCCCCGGGTCATCGATTTTTGAAACTGGAGAAAACTTTAAAAGCCCATATCTGTGACAAGGAAGGAGATAGAGAGCTAAAATTTCAGACGCAGCATCCAGACAGAGATGCCATCAATTTGTGTAAATTTGGGGCAAATTGGGGAATATTGATAATTTTGGAAAAATGTTGACCCCCGGGTCATCGATTTTTGAAACTGGAGAAAACTTTAAAAGCCCATATCTGTGACAAGGAAGGAGATAGAGAGCTAAAATTTCAGACGCAGCATCCAGACAGAAATGCCATCAATTTGTGTAAATTTGGGACAAATTGGGGAATATTGAAAATTTTCTAAAAACGTTGACCCGCGGGTCATCGATTCTTGAAACTAGAGAAAACTTGAAAAGCCCATGTCTGTGACAAGGAAGGAGATAGAGAGCTACAATTTCAGACGCAGCATCCAGGCAGAAATGCCATCAATGTGTGTAAATTTGGGGCAAATTTGGGGAATATTGAAAATTTTCTAAAAATGTTGACCCGCGGGTCATCCATTCTTGTAACTAGAGAAAACTTGAAAAGCCCATGTCTGTGACAAGGAAGGAGATAGAGAGCTAAAATTTCAGACGCAGCATCCAGACACAAATGCCATCAATTTGTGTAAATTTGGGACAAATTGGGGAATATTGAAAATTTTCTAAAAATGTTGACCCGCGGGTCATCCATTCTTGTAACTAGAGAAAACTTGAAAAGCCCATGTCTGTGACAAGGAAGGAGATAGAGAGCTACAATTTCAGACGCAGCATCCAGGCAGAAATGCCATCAATTTGTGTAAATTTGGGACAAATTGGGGAATATTGAAAATTTTCTAAAAATGTTGACCCGGGTCATCAATTTTTGAAACTGGAGAAAACTTGAAAAGCCCATATCTGTGACAAGGAAGGAGATAGAGAGCTAAAATTTCAGAGGCAGCATCCAGACAGAGATGCCATCAATTTGTGTAAATTTGGGACTAATTGGGGAATATTGAAAATTTTCTAAAAATGTTGACCCGCGGGTCATCGATTCTTGAAACTAGAGAAAACTTGAAAAGCCCATATCTGTGACAAGGAAGGAGATAGAGAGCTAAAATTTCAGACGCAGCATCCAGACAGAAATGCCATCAATTTGTGTAAATTTGGGACAAATTGGGGAATATTGAAAATTTTCTAAAAATGTTGACCCGGGTCATCAATTTTTGAAACTGGAGAAAACTTGAAAAGCCCATATCTGTGACAAGGAAGGAGATAGAGAGCTACAATTTCAGACGCAGCATCCAGGCAGAAATGCCATCAATGTGTGTAAATTTGGGGCAAATTGGGGAATATTGAAAATTTTCTAAAAATGTTGACCCGGGTCATCAATTTTTGAAACTGGAGAAAACTTGAAAAGCCCATATCTGTGACAAGGAAGGAGATAGAGAGCTAAAATTTCAGACGCAGCATCCAGGCAGAAATGCCATCAATGTGTGTAAATTTGGGGCAAATTGGGGAATATTGAAAATTTTCTAAAAATGTTGACCCCCGGGTCATCGATTTTTGAAACTGGAGAAAACTTTAAAAGCCCATATCTGTGACAAGGAAGGAGATAGAGAGCTAAAATTTCAGACGCAGCATCCAGACAGAAATGCCATCAATTTGTGTAAATTTGGGACAAATTGGGGAATATTGAAAATTTTCTAAAAACGTTGACCCGCGGCTCATCGATTCTTGAAACTAGAGAAAACTTGAAAAGCCCATGTCTGTGACAAGGAAGGAGATAGAGAGCTAAAATTTCAGACGCAGCATCCAGACAGAGATGCCATCAATTTGTGTAAATTTGGGACAAATTGGGGAATATTGAAAATTTTCTAAAAATGTTGACCCGCGGGTCATCGATTCTTGTAACTAGAGAAAACTTGAAAAGCCCATGTCTGTGACAAGGAAGGAGATAGAGAGCTACAATTTCAGACACAGCATCCAGGCAGAAATGCCATCGATGTGTGTAAATTTGGGGCAAATTGGGGAATATTGAAAATTTTCTAAAAATGTTGACCCGGGTCATCAATTTTTGAAACTGGAGAAAACTTGAAAAGCCCATATCTGTGACAAGGAAGGAGATAGAGAGCTAAAATTTCAGAGGCAGCATCCAGACAGAGATGCCATCAATTTGTGTAATTTTGGGACAAATTGGGGAATATTGAAAATTTTCTAAAAATGTTGACCCGCGGGTCATCGATTCTTGAAACTAGAGAAAACTTGAAAAGCCCATATCTGTGACAAGGAAGGAGATAGAGAGCTAAAATTTCAGAAGCAGCATCCAGACAGAAATGCCATCAATTTGTGTAAATTTGGGACAAATTGGGGAATATTGAAAATTTTCTAAAAATGTTGACCCGGGTCATCAATTTTTGAAACTGGAGAAAACTTGAAAAGCCCATATCTGTGACAAGGAAGGAGATAGAGAGCTACAATTTCAGACGCAGCATCCAGGCAGAAATGCCATCAATGTGTGTAAATTTGGGGCAAATTGGGGAATATTGAAAATTTTCTAAAAATGTTTACCATGGTCATCATTTTTTGAAACTTGGGAAAACTTGAAAAGCCCATATCTGTGACAAGGAAGGAGATAGAGAGCTAACATTTCAGACGCAGCATCCAGGCAGAAATGCCATCAATGTGTGTAAATTTGGGGCAAATTGGGGAATATTGAAAATTTTCCAAAAATGTTGACCCGCGGGTCATCGATTCTTGAAACTAAATAAAACTTGAAAAGCCCATATCTGTGACAAGGAAGGAGATAGAGAGCTAAAATTTCGACGCAGCATCCAGACAGAGATGCCATCCATTTGTGTAAATTTTGGACAAATTGGGGAATATTGAACATTTTGGAAAAAAGTTGACCCCCGGGTCATCGATTTTTGAAACTGGAGAAAACTTTAAAAGCCCATATCTGTGACAAGGAAGGAGATAGAGAGCTAAAATTTCAGACGCAGCATCCAGACAGAAATGCCATCAATTTGTGTAAATTTGAGACAAATTTGGGAATATTGAACATTTTCTAAAAATGTTGACCCGCAATTCATCGATTCTTGAAACTAGAGAAAACTTGAAAAGCCCATATCTATCACAAGGAAGGAGATAGAGAGCTACAATTTCAGACGCAGCATCCAGGCAGAAATGCCATCAATGTGTGTAAATTTGGGGCAAATTGGGGAATATTGAAAATTTTCTGAGAATGTTGACCCGCGGGTCATCGATTCTTGAAACTAGAGAAAACTTGAAAAGCCCATATCTGTGACAAGGAAGGAGATAGAGAGCTACAATTTCAGACACAGTATCCAGACACAAATGCCATCAATTTGTGTAAATTTGGGACAAATTGGGGAATATTGAACATTTTGGAAAAAAGTTGACCCCCGGGTCATCGATTTTTGAAACTGGAGAAAACTTAAAAAGCCCATATCTGTGACAAGGAAGGAGATAGAGAGCTAAAATTTCAGACGCAGCATCCAGACAGAAATGCCATCAATTTGTGTAAATTTGAGACAAATTGGGGAATATTGAAAATTTTCAAAAAATGTTGACAAGCGGGTCATCGATTCTTGAAACTAGAGAAAACTTGAAAAGCCCATATCTGTGACAAGGAAGGAGATAGAGAGCTAAAATTTCAGACGCAGCATCCAGGCAGAAATGCCATCAATGTGTGTAAATTTGGGGCAAATTGGGGAATATTGGGGGAGGCAGTGGCTCAGTGGGTAGTGCTTCCGCTTGGGAACCGGAGGGTCGCCGGTTCGAGCCCCTGCCGAGGTGCCCCTGAGCAAGGCACCGGACCCTCAATTGCTCCCCCCTCTGCGAAGGGTGGTATTGTAATGTAAGTCGCTTTGGATAAAAGCGTCTGCCAAATGATCGTAATGTAATGTAATGTAATGTAATGTAAATTTTGGACAAATTGGGGAATATTGAAAATTTTCCAAAAATGTTGACCCGGGTCATCAATTTTTGCAACTGGAGAAAACTTGAAAAGCCCATATCTGTGACAAGGAAGGAGATAGAGAGCTAAAATTTCAGACGCAGCATCCAGACAGAAATGCCATCAATTTGTGTAAATTTGAGACAAATTGGGAAATATTGAACATTTTGTAAAAAAGTTGACCCCCGGGTCATCGATTTTTGAAACTGGAGAAAACTTGAAAAGCCCATATCTGTGACAAAGAAGGAGATAGAGAGCTAAAATTTCAGACGCAGCATCCAGGCAGAAATGCCATCAATTTGTGTAAATTTGGGGCAAATTGGGGAATATTGAAAATTTTCTAAAAATGTTGACCCGGGTCATCGATTTTTGAAACTGGAGAAAACTTGAAAAGCCCATATCTGTGACAAGGAAGGAGATAGAGAGCTAAAATTTCAGACGTTGCATCCAGACAGAAATGCCATCAATGTGTGTAAATTTGGGGCAAATTGGGGAATATTGAAAATTTTCTAAAAATGTTGACCCGGGTCATCAATTTTTGAACCTGGAGAAAACTTGAAAAGCCCATATCTGTGACAAGGAAGGAGATAGAGAGCTAACATTTCAGACGCAGCATCCAGGCAGAAATGCCATCAATGTGTGTAAATTTGGGGCAAATTGGGGAATATTGAAAATTTTCCAAAAATGTTGACCCGCGGGTCATCGATTCTTGAAACTTAATAAAACTTGGAAAGCCCATATCTGTGACAAGGAAGGAGATAGAGAGCTAAAATTTCGACGCAGCATCCAGACAGAGATGCCATCCATTTGTGTAAATTTGGGGCAAATTGGGGAATATTGAAAATTTTCTAAAAATGTTGACCCGCGGGTCATCGATTTTTGAAACTGGAGAAAACTTTAAAAGCCCATATCTGTGACAAGGAAGGAGATAGAGTGCTACAATTTCAGACGCAGCATCCAGGCAGAAATGCCATCAATTTGTGTAAATTTGGGACAAATTGGGGAATATTGAAAATTTTCTAAAAATGTTGACCCGCGGGTCATCGATTCTTGTAACTAGAGAAAACTTGAAAAGCCCATGTCTGTGACAAGGAAGGAGATAGAGAGCTACAATTTCAGACACAGCATCCAGACACAAATGCCATCAATTTGTGTAAATTTGGGACAAATTGGGGAATATTGAACATTTTGGAAAAAAGTTGACCCCCGGGTCATCGATTTTTGAAACTGGAGAAAACTTTAAAAGCCCATATCTGTGACAAGGAAGGAGATAGAGAGCTAAAATTTCAGACGCAGCATCCAGACAGAAATGCCATCAATTTGTGTAAATTTGAGACAAATTTGGGAATATTGAACATTTTCTAAAAATGTTGACCCGCAATTCATCGATTCTTGAAACTAGAGAAAACTTGAAAAGCCCATATCTATCACAAGGAAGGAGATAGAGAGCTACAATTTCAGACGCAGCATCCAGGCAGAAATGCCATCAATGTGTGTAAATTTGGGGCAAATTGGGGAATATTGAAAATTTTCTAAAAATGTTGACCCGCGGGTCATCGATTCTTGAAACTAGAGAAAACTTGAAAAGCCCATATCTGTGACAAGGAAGGAGATAGAGAGCTAAAATTTCAGACGCAGCATCCAGGCAGAAATGCCATCAATGTGTGTAAATTTGGGGCAAATTGGGGAATATTGGGGGAGGCAGTGGCTCAGTGGGTAGTGCTTCCGCTTGGGATCCGGAGGGTCGCCGGTTCGAGCCCCTGCCGAGGTGCCCCTGAGCAAAGCACCGGACCCTCAATTGCTCCCCCCTCTGCGAAGGGTGGTAATGTAATGTAAGTCGCTTTGGATAAAAGCGTCTGCCAAATGATCGTAATGTAATGTAATGTAATGTAATGTAAATTTTGGACAAATTGGGGAATTTTGAAAATTTTCCAAAAATGTTGACCCGGGTCATCAATTTTTGCACTGGAGAAAACTTGAAAAGCCCATATCTGTGACAAGGAAGGAGATAGAGAGCTACAATTTCAGACACAGCATCCAGACACAAATGCCATCAATTTGTGTAAATTTTGGACAAATTGGGGAATATTGACCATTTTGGAAAAAAGTTGACCCCCGGGTCATCGATTTTTGAAACTGGAGAAAACTTAAAAAGCCCATATCTGTGACAAGGAAGGAGATAGAGAGCTAAAATTTCAGACGCAGCATCCAGACAGAAATGCCATCAATTTGTGTAAATTTGAGACAAATTGGGGAAAATTGAACATTTTCTAAAAATGTTGACCCGGGTCATCAATTTTTGAAACTGGAGAGAACTTGAAAAGCCCATATCTGTGACAAGGAAGGAGATAGAGAGCTAAAATTTCAGACACAGCATCCAGACACAAATGCCATCAATTTGTGTAAATTTGGGACAAATTGGGGAATATTGAAAATTTTCTAAAAATGTTGACCCGCGGGTCATCGATTCTTGTAACTAGACAAAACTTGAAAAGCCCATGTCTGTGACAAGGAAGGAGATAGAGAGCTACAATTTCAGACGCAGCATCCACGCAGAAATGCCATCAATGTGTGTAAATTTGGGGCAAATTGGGGAATATTGAAAATTTTCTAAAAATAATGACCCGGGTCATCAATTTTTGAAACTGGAGAAAACTTGAAAAGCCCATATCTGTGACAAGGAAGGAGATAGAGAGCTACAATTTCAGACACAGCATCCAGACACAAATGCCATCAATTTGTGTAAATTTGGGACAAATTGGGGAATATTGAAAATTTTCTAAAAATGTTGACCCGCGGGTCATCGATTCTTGTAACTAGAGAAAATTTGAAAAGCCCATGTCTGTGACAAGGAAGGAGATAGAGAGCTACAATTTCAGACGCAGCATCCAGGCAGAAATGCCATCAATTTGTGTAAATTTGGGACAAATTGGGGAATATTGAAAATTTTCTAAAAATGTTGACCCGCGGGTCATCGATTCTTGTAACTAGAGAAAACTTGAAAAGCCCATGTCTGTGACAAGGAAGGAGATAGAGAGCTACAATTTCAGACGCAGCATCCAGGCAGAAATGCCATCAATTTGTGTAAATTTGGGGCAAATTTGGGGAATATTGAAAATTTTCTAAAAATGTTGACCCGCGGGTCATCGATTCTTGAAACTAGAGGACACTTGAAAAGCCCATATCTGTGACAAGGAAGGAGATAGAGAGCTACAATTTCAGACGCAGCATCCAGGCAGAAATGCCATCAATTTGTGTAAATTTGGGACAAATTGGGGAATATTGAAAATTTTCTAAAGATGTTGACCCGTGGGTCATCGATTCTTGTAACTAGAGAAAACTTGAAAAGCCCATGTCTGTGACAAGGAAGGAGATAGAGAGCTACAATTTCAGACGCAGCATCCAGGCAGAAATGCCATCAATGTGTGTAAATTTGGGGCAAATTGGGGAATATTGAAAATTTTCTAAAAATGTTGACCCGGGTCATCAATTTTTGAAACTGGAG
Organism: Genypterus blacodes; assembly: GCF_046128005.1. Taxonomy (NCBI): domain Eukaryota; kingdom Metazoa; phylum Chordata; class Actinopteri; order Ophidiiformes; family Ophidiidae; genus Genypterus; species Genypterus blacodes. The sequence continues at coordinate 288,751 of NW_027466998.1, read as the reverse complement.
AAAACTTGAAAAGCCCATATCTGTGACAAGGAAGGAGATAGACAGCTAAAATTTCAGACGCAGCATCCAGACAGAAATGCCATCAATTTGTGTAAATTTTGGACAAATTGGGGAATATTGAAAATTTTCCAAAAATGTTGACCCGGGTCATCAATTTTTGCAACTGGAGAAAACTTGAAAAGCCCATATCTGTGACAAGGAAGGAGATAGAGAGCTAAAATTTCAGACGCAGCATCCAGACAGAAATGCCATCAATGTGTGTAAATTTGGGGCAAATTGGGGAATATTGAAAATTTTCAAAAAATGTTGACCCGGGTCATCGATTTTTGAAACTGGAGAAAACTTGAAAAGCCCATATCTGTGACAAAGAAGGAGATAGAGAGCTAAAATTTCAGACGCAGCATCCAGGCAGAAATGCCATCAATGTGTGTACATTTGGGGCAAATTGGGGAATATTGAAAATTTTCTAAAAATGTTGACCCGCGGGTCATCGATTCTTGAAACTAAAGAAAACTTGAAAAGCCCATATCTGTGACAAGGAAGGAGATAGAGAGCTAAAATTTCAGACGTTGCATCCAGACAGAAATGCCATCGATGTATGTAAATTTGGGGCAAATTGGGGAATATTGAAAAATTTTCTAAAAATGTTGACCCGGGTCATCAATTTTTGAACCTGGAGAAAACTTGAAAAGCCCATATCTGTGACAAGGAAGGAGATAGAGGGCTAACATTTCAGACGCAGCATCCAGGCAGAAATGCCATCAATGTGTGTAAATTTGGGGCAAATTGGGGAATATTGAAAATTTTCCAAAAAAGTTGACCCGCGGGTCATCGATTCTTGAAAGTAAATAAAACTTGAAAAGCCCATATCTGTGACAAGGAAGGAGATAGAGAGCTAAAATTTCGACGCAGCATCCAGACAGAGATGCCATCAATTTGTGTAAATTTGGGGCAAATTGGGGAATATTGGAAATTTTCGAAAAATGTTGACCCGGGTCATCAATTTTTGAAACTGGAGAAAACTTGAAAAGCCCATATCTGTGACAAGGAAGGAGATAGAGAGCTAAAATTTCAGACGCAGCATCCAGACAGAGATGCCATCAATTTGTGTAAATTTGGGGCAAATTGGGGAATATTGGAAATTTTCGAAAAATGTTGACCCGGGTCATCAATTTTTGAAACTGGAGAAAACTTGAAAAGCCCATATCTGTGACAAGGAAGGAGATAGAGAGCTAAAATTTCAGACGCAGCATCCAGACAGAGATGCCATCAATTTGTGTAAATTTGGGACAAATTGGGGAATATTGAAAATTTTCTAAAAATGTTGACCCCCGGGTCATCGATTCTTGTAACTAGAGAAAACTTGAAAAGCCCATGTCTGTGACAAGGAAGGAGATAGAGAGCTAAAATTTCAGACGCAGCATCCAGACAGAAATGCCATCAATTTGTGTAAATTTGGGACAAATTGGGGAATATTGAAAATTTTCTAAAAATGTTGACCCGGGTCATCAATTTTTGAAACTGGAGAAAACTTGAAAAGCCCATATCTGTGACAAGGAAGGAGATAGAGAGCTACAATTTCAGACGCAGCATCCAGGCAGAAATGCCATCAATGTGTGTAAATTTGGGGCAAATTGGGGAATATTGAAAATTTTCTAAAAATGTTGACCCCCGGGTCATCGATTTTTGAAACTGGAGAAAACTTTAAAAGCCCATATCTGTGACAAGGAAGGAGATAGAGAGCTAAAATTTCAGACGCAGCATCCAGACAGAGATGCCATCAATTTGTGTAAATTTGGGGCAAATTGGGGAATATTGATAATTTTGGAAAAATGTTGACCCCCGGGTCATCGATTTTTGAAACTGGAGAAAACTTTAAAAGCCCATATCTGTGACAAGGAAGGAGATAGAGAGCTAAAATTTCAGACGCAGCATCCAGACAGAAATGCCATCAATTTGTGTAAATTTGGGACAAATTGGGGAATATTGAAAATTTTCTAAAAACGTTGACCCGCGGGTCATCGATTCTTGAAACTAGAGAAAACTTGAAAAGCCCATGTCTGTGACAAGGAAGGAGATAGAGAGCTAAAATTTCAGACGCAGCATCCAGACAGAGATGCCATCAATTTGTGTAAATTTGGGACAAATTGGGGAATATTGAAAATTTTCTAAAAATGTTGACCCGCGGGTCATCAATTCTTGTAACTAGAGAAAACTTGAAAAGCCCATGTCTGTGACAAGGAAGGAGATAGAGAGCTACAATTTCAGACACAGCATCCAGACACAAATGCCATCAATTTGTGTAAATTTTGGACAAATTGGGGAATATTGACCATTTTGGAAAAAAGTTGACCCCCGGGTCATCGATTTTTGAAACTGGAGAAAACTTAAAAAGCCCATATCTGTGACAAGGAAGGAGATAGAGAGCTAAAATTTCAGACGCAGCATCCAGACAGAAATGCCATCAATTTGTGTAAATTTGAGACAAATTGGGGAAAATTGAACATTTTCTAAAAATGTTGACCCGGGTCATCAATTTTTGAAACTGGAGAGAACTTGAAAAGCCCATATCTGTGACAAGGAAGGAGATAGAGAGCTAAAATTTCAGACACAGCATCCAGACACAAATGCCATCAATTTGTGTAAATTTGGGACAAATTGGGGAATATTGAAAATTTTCTAAAAATGTTGACCCGCGGGTCATCGATTCTTGTAACTAGACAAAACTTGAAAAGCCCATGTCTGTGACAAGGAAGGAGATAGAGAGCTACAATTTCAGACGCAGCATCCACGCAGAAATGCCATCAATGTGTGTAAATTTGGGGCAAATTGGGGAATATTGAAAATTTTCTAAAAATAATGACCCGGGTCATCAATTTTTGAAACTGGAGAAAACTTGAAAAGCCCATATCTGTGACAAGGAAGGAGATAGAGAGCTACAATTTCAGACACAGCATCCAGACACAAATGCCATCAATTTGTGTAAATTTGGGACAAATTGGGGAATATTGAAAATTTTCTAAAAATGTTGACCCGCGGGTCATCGATTCTTGTAACTAGAGAAAATTTGAAAAGCCCATGTCTGTGACAAGGAAGGAGATAGAGAGCTACAATTTCAGACGCAGCATCCAGGCAGAAATGCCATCAATTTGTGTAAATTTGGGACAAATTGGGGAATATTGAAAATTTTCTAAAAATGTTGACCCGCGGGTCATCGATTCTTGTAACTAGAGAAAACTTGAAAAGCCCATGTCTGTGACAAGGAAGGAGATAGAGAGCTACAATTTCAGACGCAGCATCCAGGCAGAAATGCCATCAATTTGTGTAAATTTGGGGCAAATTTGGGGAATATTGAAAATTTTCTAAAAATGTTGACCCGCGGGTCATCGATTCTTGAAACTAGAGGACACTTGAAAAGCCCATATCTGTGACAAGGAAGGAGATAGAGAGCTACAATTTCAGACGCAGCATCCAGGCAGAAATGCCATCAATTTGTGTAAATTTGGGACAAATTGGGGAATATTGAAAATTTTCTAAAGATGTTGACCCGTGGGTCATCGATTCTTGTAACTAGAGAAAACTTGAAAAGCCCATGTCTGTGACAAGGAAGGAGATAGAGAGCTACAATTTCAGACGCAGCATCCAGGCAGAAATGCCATCAATGTGTGTAAATTTGGGGCAAATTGGGGAATATTGAAAATTTTCTAAAAATGTTGACCCGGGTCATCAATTTTTGAAACTGGAGAAAACTTGAAAAGCCCATATCTGTGACAAGGAAGGAGATAGACAGCTAAAATTTCAGAAGCAGCATCCAGACAGAAATGCCATCAATTTGTGTAAATTTTGGACAAATTGGGGAATATTGAAAATTTTCCAAAAATGTTGACCCGGGTCATCAATTTTTGCAACTGGAGAAAACTTGAAAAGCCCATATCTGTGACAAGGAAGGAGATAGAGAGCTAAAATTTCAGACGCAGCATCCAGACAGAAATGCCATCAATGTGTGTAAATTTGGGGCAAATTGGGGAATATTGAAAATTTTCAAAAAATGTTGACCCGGGTCATCGATTTTTGAAACTGGAGAAAACTTGAAAAGCCCATATCTGTGACAAAGAAGGAGATAGAGAGCTAAAATTTCAGACGCAGCATCCAGGCAGAAATGCCATCAATGTGTGTACATTTGGGGCAAATTGGGGAATATTGAAAATTTTCTAAAAATGTTGACCCGCGGGTCATCGATTCTTGAAACTAAAGAAAACTTGAAAAGCCCATATCTGTGACAAGGAAGGAGATAGAGAGCTAAAATTTCAGACGTTGCATCCAGACAGAAATGCCATCGATGTATGTAAATTTGGGGCAAATTGGGGAATATTGAAAAATTTTCTAAAAATGTTGACCCGGGTCATCAATTTTTGAACCTGGAGAAAACTTGAAAAGCCCATATCTGTGACAAGGAAGGAGTTAGAGGGCTAACATTTCAGACGCAGCATCCAGGCAGAAATGCCATCAATGTGTGTAAATTTGGGGCAAATTGGGGAATATTGAACATTTTGGAAAAAAGTTGACCCCCGGGTCATCGATTTTTGAAACTGGAGAAAACTTGAAAAGCCCATATCTGTGACAAGGAAGGAGATAGAGAGCTAAAATTTCAGACGCAGCATCCAGGCAGAAATGCCATCAATGTGTGTAAATTTGGGGCAAATTGGGGAATATTGAAAATTTTCCAAAAATGTTGACCCGCGGGTCATCGATTCTTGAAAGTAAATAAAACTTGAAAAGCCCATATCTGTGACAAGGAAGGAGATAGAGAGCTAAAATTTCGACGCAGCATCCAGACAGAGATGCCATCAATTTGTGTAAATTTGGGGCAAATTGGGGAATATTGGAAATTTTCGAAAAATGTTGACCCGGGTCATCAATTTTTGAAACTGGAGAAAACTTGAAAAGCCCATATCTGTGACAAGGAAGGAGATAGAGAGCTAAAATTTCAGACGCAGCATCCAGACAGAGATGCCATCAATTTGTGTAAATTTGGGACAAATTGGGGAATATTGAAAATTTTCTAAAAATGTTGACCCCCGGGTCATCGATTCTTGTAACTAGAGAAAACTTGAAAAGCCCATGTCTGTGACAAGGAAGGAGATAGAGAGCTACAATTTCAGACACAGCATCCAGACACAAATGCCATCAATTTGTGTAAATTTGGGACAAATTGGGGAATATTGAACATTTTGGAAAAACGTTGACTCGCGGGTCATCGATTCTTGAAACTGGAGAAAACTTGAAAAGCCCATATCTGTGACAAGGAAGGAGATAGAGAGCTAAAATTTCAGACGCAGCATCCAGACAGAGATGCCATCAATTTGTGTAAATTTGGGACAAATTGGGGAATATTGAAAATTTTCTAAAAATGTTGACCCCCGGGTCATCGATTCTTGTAACTAGAGAAAACTTGAAAAGCCCATATCTGTGACAAGGAAGGAGATAGAGAGCTACAATTTCAGACGCAGCATCCAGGCAGAAATGCCATCAATGTGTGTAAATTTGGGGCAAATTGGGGAATATTGAAAATTTTCTAAAAATGTTGACCCGGGTCATCAATTTTTGAAACTGGAGAAAACTTGAAAAGCCCATATCTGTGACAAGGAAGGGGATAGAGAGCTAAAATTTCAGACGCAGCATCCAGGCAGAAATGCCATCAATGTGTGTAAATTTGGGGCAAATTGGGGAATATTGAAAATTTTCTAAAAATGTTGACCCCCGGGTCATCGATTTTTGAAACTGGAGAAAACTTTAAAAGCCCATATCTGTGACAAGGAAGGAGATAGAGAGCTAAAATTTCAGACGCAGCATCCAGACAGAGATGCCATCAATTTGTGTAAATTTGGGGCAAATTGGGGAATATTGATAATTTTGGAAAAATGTTGACCCCCGGGTCATCGATTTTTGAAACTGGAGAAAACTTTAAAAGCCCATATCTGTGACAAGGAAGGAGATAGAGAGCTAAAATTTCAGACGCAGCATCCAGACAGAAATGCCATCAATTTGTGTAAATTTGGGACAAATTGGGGAATATTGAAAATTTTCTAAAAACGTTGACCCGCGGGTCATCGATTCTTGAAACTAGAGAAAACTTGAAAAGCCCATGTCTGTGACAAGGAAGGAGATAGAGAGCTAAAATTTCAGACGCAGCATCCAGACAGAGATGCCATCAATTTGTGTAAATTTGGGACAAATTGGGGAATATTGAACTTTTTCTAAAAATGTTGACCCGCGGGTCATCGATTCTTGTAACTAGAGAAAACTTGAAAAGCCCATGTCTGTGACAAGGAAGGAGATAGAGAGCTACAATTTCAGACACAGCATCCAGACACAAATGCCATCAATTTGTGTAAATTTTGGACAAATTGGGGAATATTGACCATTTTGGAAAAAAGTTGACCCCCGGGTCATCGATTTTTGAAACTGGAGAAAACTTAAAAAGCCCATATCTGTGACAAGGAAGGAGATAGAGAGCTAAAATTTCAGACGCAGCATCCAGACAGAAATGCCATCAATTTGTGTAAATTTGAGACAAATTGGGGAATATTGAACATTTTCTAAAAATGTTGACCCGGGTCATCAATTTTTGAAACTGGAGAAAACTTGAAAAGCCCATATCTGTGACAAGGAAGGAGATAGAGAGCTACAATTTCAGACACAGCATCCAGACACAAATGCCATCAATTTGTGTAAATTTGGGACAAATTGGGGAATATTGAAAATTTTCTAAAAATGTTGACCCGCGGGTCATCGATTCTTGTAACTAGAGAAAACTTGAAAAGCCCATGTCTGTGACAAGGAAGGAGATAGAGAGCTACAATTTCAGACGCAGCATCCAGGCAGAAATGCCATCAATTTGTGTAAATTTGGGACAAATTGGGGAATATTGAAAATTTTCTAAAAATGTTGACCCGCGGGTCATCGATTCTTGTAACTAGAGAAAACTTGAAAAGCCCATGTCTGTGACAAGGAAGGAGATAGAGAGCTACAATTTCAGACGCAGCATCCAGGCAGAAATGCCATCAATTTGTGTAAATTTGGGGCAAATTTGGGGAATATTGAAAATTTTCTAAAAATGTTGACCCGCGGGTCATCGATTCTTGAAACTAGAGGACACTTGAAAAGCCCATATCTGTGACAAGGAAGGAGATAGAGAGCTACAATTTCAGACGCAGCATCCAGGCAGAAATGCCATCAATTTGTGTAAATTTGGGACAAATTGGGGAATATTGAAAATTTTCTAAAGATGTTGACCCGTGGGTCATCGATTCTTGTAACTAGAGAAAACTTGAAAAGCCCATGTCTGTGACAAGGAAGGAGATAGAGAGCTACAATTTCAGACGCAGCATCCAGGCAGAAATGCCATCAATGTGTGTAAATTTGGGGCAAATTGGGGAATATTGAAAATTTTCTAAAAATGTTGACCCGGGTCATCGATTTTTGAAACTGGAGAAAACTTGAAAAGCCCATATCTGTGACAAAGAAGGAGATAGAGAGCTAAAATTTCAGACGCAGCATCCAGGCAGAAATGCCATCAATGTGTGTACATTTGGGGCAAATTGGGGAATATTGAAAATTTTCTAAAAATGTTGACCCGCGGGTCATCGATTCTTGAAACTAAAGAAAACTTGAAAAGCCCATATCTGTGACAAGGAAGGAGATAGAGAGCTAAAATTTCAGACGTTGCATCCAGACAGAAATGCCATCGATGTATGTAAATTTGGGGCAAATTGGGGAATATTGAAAATTTTCTAAAAATGTTGACCCGGGTCATCAATTTTTGAACCTGGAGAAAACTTGAAAAGCCCTTATCTGTGACAAGGAAGGAGATAGAGGGCTAACATTTCAGACGCAGCATCCAGGCAGAAATGCCATCAATGTGTGTAAATTTGGGGCAAATTGGGGAATATTGAACATTTTGGAAAAAAGTTGACCCCCGGGTCATCGATTTTTGAAACTGGAGAAAACTTGAAAAGCCCATATCTGTGACAAGGAAGGAGATAGAGAGCTAAAATTTCAGACGCAGCATCCAGACAGAGATGCCATCAATTTGTGTAAATTTGGGACAAATTGGGGAATATTGAAAATTTTCTAAAAATGTTGACCCCCGGGTCATCGATTCTTGTAACTAGAGAAAACTTGAAAAGCCCATGTCTGTGACAAGGAAGGAGATAGAGAGCTACAATTTCAGACACAGCATCCAGACACAAATGCCATCAATTTGTGTAAATTTGGGACAAATTGGGGAATATTGAACATTTTGGAAAAACGTTGACCCGCGGGTCATCGATTCTTGAAACTAGAGAAAACTTGAAAAGCCCATGTCTGTGACAAGGAAGGAGATAGAGAGCTACAATTTCAGACGCAGCATCCAGGCAGAAATGCCATCAATGTGTGTAAATTTGGGGCAAATTGGGGAATATTGAAAATTTTCTAAAAATGTTGACCCGGGTCATCAATTTTTGAAACTGGAGAAAACTTGAAAAGCCCATATCTGTGACAAGGAAGGAGATAGAGAGCTAAAATTTCAGACGCAGCATCCAGACAGAGATGCCATCAATTTGTGTAAATTTGGGGCAAATTGGGGAATATTGGAAATTTTCGAAAAATGTTGACCCGGGTCATCAATTTTTGAAACTGGAGAAAACTTGAAAAGCCCATATCTGTGACAAGGAAGGAGATAGAGAGCTAAAATTTCAGACGCAGCATCCAGGCAGAAATGCCATCAATGTGTGTAAATTTGGGGCAAATTGGGGAATATTGAAAATTTTCCAAAAATGTTGACCCGCGGGTCATCGATTCTTGAAAGTAAATAAAACTTGAAAAGCCCATATCTGTGACAAGGAAGGAGATAGAGAGCTAAAATTTCGACGCAGCATCCAGACAGAGATGCCATCAATTTGTGTAAATTTGGGGCAAATTGGGGAATATTGGAAATTTTCGAAAAATGTTGACCCGGGTCATCAATTTTTGAAACTGGAGAAAACTTGAAAAGCCCATATCTGTGACAAGGAAGGAGATAGAGAGCTAAAATTTCAGACGCAGCATCCAGACAGAGATGCCATCAATTTGTGTAAATTTGGGGCAAATTGGGGAATATTGGAAATTTTCGAAAAATGTTGACCCGGGTCATCAATTTTTGAAACTGGAGAAAACTTGAAAAGCCCATATCTGTGACAAGGAAGGAGATAGAGAGCTAAAATTTCAGACGCAGCATCCAGACAGAGATGCCATCAATTTGTGTAAATTTGGGACAAATTGGGGAATATTGAAAATTTTCTAAAAATGTTGACCCCCGGGTCATCGATTCTTGTAACTAGAGAAAACTTGAAAAGCCCATGTCTGTGACAAGGAAGGAGATAGAGAGCTAAAATTTCAGACGCAGCATCCAGACAGAAATGCCATCAATTTGTGTAAATTTGGGACAAATTGGGGAATATTGAAAATTTTCTAAAAATGTTGACCCGGGTCATCAATTTTTGAAACTGGAGAAAACTTGAAAAGCCCATATCTGTGACAAGGAAGGAGATAGAGAGCTACAATTTCAGACGCAGCATCCAGGCAGAAATGCCATCAATGTGTGTAAATTTGGGGCAAATTGGGGAATATTGAAAATTTTCTAAAAATGTTGACCCGGGTCATCAATTTTTGAAACTGGAGAAAACTTGAAAAGCCCATATCTGTGACAAGGAAGGGGATAGAGAGCTAAAATTTCAGACGCAGCATCCAGGCAGAAATGCCATCAATGTGTGTAAATTTGGGGCAAATTGGGGAATATTGAAAATTTTCTAAAAATGTTGACCCCCGGGTCATCGATTTTTGAAACTGGAGAAAACTTTAAAAGCCCATATCTGTGACAAGGAAGGAGATAGAGAGCTAAAATTTCAGACGCAGCATCCAGACAGAGATGCCATCAATTTGTGTAAATTTGGGGCAAATTGGGGAATATTGATAATTTTGGAAAAATGTTGACCCCCGGGTCATCGATTTTTGAAACTGGAGAAAACTTTAAAAGCCCATATCTGTGACAAGGAAGGAGATAGAGAGCTAAAATTTCAGACGCAGCATCCAGACAGAAATGCCATCAATTTGTGTAAATTTGGGACAAATTGGGGAATATTGAAAATTTTCTAAAAACGTTGACCCGCGGGTCATCGATTCTTGAAACTAGAGAAAACTTGAAAAGCCCATGTCTGTGACAAGGAAGGAGATAGAGAGCTAAAATTTCAGACGCAGCATCCAGACAGAGATGCCATCAATTTGTGTAAATTTGGGACAAATTGGGGAATATTGAAAATTTTCTAAAAATGTTGACCCGCGGGTCATCAATTCTTGTAACTAGAGAAAACTTGAAAAGCCCATGTCTGTGACAAGGAAGGAGATAGAGAGCTACAATTTCAGACACAGCATCCAGACACAAATGCCATCAATTTGTGTAAATTTTGGACAAATTGGGGAATATTGACCATTTTGGAAAAAAGTTGACCCCCGGGTCATCGATTTTTGAAACTGGAGAAAACTTAAAAAGCCCATATCTGTGACAAGGAAGGAGATAGAGAGCTAAAATTTCAGACGCAGCATCCAGACAGAAATGCCATCAATTTGTGTAAATTTGAGACAAATTGGGGAAAATTGAACATTTTCTAAAAATGTTGACCCGGGTCATCAATTTTTGAAACTGGAGAGAACTTGAAAAGCCCATATCTGTGACAAGGAAGGAGATAGAGAGCTAAAATTTCAGACACAGCATCCAGACACAAATGCCATCAATTTGTGTAAATTTGGGACAAATTGGGGAATATTGAAAATTTTCTAAAAATGTTGACCCGCGGGTCATCGATTCTTGTAACTAGAGAAAATTTGAAAAGCCCATGTCTGTGACAAGGAAGGAGATAGAGAGCTACAATTTCAGACGCAGCATCCAGGCAGAAATGCCATCAATTTGTGTAAATTTGGGACAAATTGGGGAATATTGAAAATTTTCTAAAAATGTTGACCCGCGGGTCATCGATTCTTGTAACTAGAGAAAACTTGAAAAGCCCATGTCTGTGACAAGGAAGGAGATAGAGAGCTACAATTTCAGACGCAGCATCCAGGCAGAAATGCCATCAATTTGTGTAAATTTGGGGCAAATTTGGGGAATATTGAAAATTTTCTAAAAATGTTGACCCGCGGGTCATCGATTCTTGAAACTAGAGGACACTTGAAAAGCCCATATCTGTGACAAGGAAGGAGATAGAGAGCTACAATTTCAGACGCAGCATCCAGGCAGAAATGCCATCAATTTGTGTAAATTTGGGACAAATTGGGGAATATTGAAAATTTTCTAAAGATGTTGACCCGTGGGTCATCGATTCTTGTAACTAGAGAAAACTTGAAAAGCCCATGTCTGTGACAAGGAAGGAGATAGAGAGCTACAATTTCAGACGCAGCATCCAGGCAGAAATGCCATCAATGTGTGTAAATTTGGGGCAAATTGGGGAATATTGAAAATTTTCTAAAAATGTTGACCCGGGTCATCAATTTTTGAAACTGGAGAAAACTTGAAAAGCCCATATCTGTGACAAGGAAGGAGATAGACAGCTAAAATTTCAGAAGCAGCATCCAGACAGAAATGCCATCAATTTGTGTAAATTTTGGACAAATTGGGGAATATTGAAAATTTTCCAAAAATGTTGACCCGGGTCATCAATTTTTGCAACTGGAGAAAACTTGAAAAGCCCATATCTGTGACAAGGAAGGAGATAGAGAGCTAAAATTTCAGACGCAGCATCCAGACAGAAATGCCATCAATGTGTGTAAATTTGGGGCAAATTGGGGAATATTGAAAATTTTCAAAAAATTTTGACCCGGGTCATCGATTTTTGAAACTGGAGAAAACTTGAAAAGCCCATATCTGTGACAAAGAAGGAGATAGAGAGCTAAAATTTCAGACGCAGCATCCAGGCAGAAATGCCATCAATGTGTGTACATTTGGGGCAAATTGGGGAATATTGAAAATTTTCTAAAAATGTTGACCCGCGGGTCATCGATTCTTGAAACTAAAGAAAACTTGAAAAGCCCATATCTGTGACAAGGAAGGAGATAGAGAGCTAAAATTTCAGACGTTGCATCCAGACAGAAATGCCATCGATGTATGTAAATTTGGGGCAAATTGGGGAATATTGAAAAATTTTCTAAAAATGTTGACCCGGGTCATCAATTTTTGAACCTGGAGAAAACTTGAAAAGCCCATATCTGTGACAAGGAAGGAGATAGAGGGCTAACATTTCAGACGCAGCATCCAGGCAGAAATGCCATCAATGTGTGTAAATTTGGGGCAAATTGGGGAATATTGAACATTTTGGAAAAAAGTTGACCCCCGGGTCATCGATTTTTGAAACTGGAGAAAACTTGAAAAGCCCATATCTGTGACAAGGAAGGAGATAGAGAGCTAAAATTTCAGACGCAGCATCCAGGCAGAAATGCCATCAATGTGTGTAAATTTGGGGCAAATTGGGGAATATTGAAAATTTTCCAAAAATGTTGACCCGCGGGTCATCGATTCTTGAAAGTAAATAAAACTTGAAAAGCCCATATCTGTGACAAGGAAGGAGATAGAGAGCTAAAATTTCGACGCAGCATCCAGACAGAGATGCCATCAATTTGTGTAAATTTGGGGCAAATTGGGGAATATTGGAAATTTTCGAAAAATGTTGACCCGGGTCATCAATTTTTGAAACTGGAGAAAACTTGAAAAGCCCATATCTGTGACAAGGAAGGAGATAGAGAGCTAAAATTTCAGACGCAGCATCCAGACAGAGATGCCATCAATTTGTGTAAATTTGGGACAAATTGGGGAATATTGAAAATTTTCTAAAAATGTTGACCCCCGGGTCATCGATTCTTGTAACTAGAGAAAACTTGAAAAGCCCATGTCTGTGACAAGGAAGGAGATAGAGAGCTACAATTTCAGACACAGCATCCAGACACAAATGCCATCAATTTGTGTAAATTTGGGACAAATTGGGGAATATTGAACATTTTGGAAAAACGTTGACTCGCGGGTCATCGATTCTTGAAACTGGAGAAAACTTGAAAAGCCCATATCTGTGACAAGGAAGGAGATAGAGAGCTAAAATTTCAGACGCAGCATCCAGACAGAGATGCCATCAATTTGTGTAAATTTGGGACAAATTGGGGAATATTGAAAATTTTCTAAAAATGTTGACCCCCGGGTCATCGATTCTTGTAACTAGAGAAAACTTGAAAAGCCCATATCTGTGACAAGGAAGGAGATAGAGAGCTACAATTTCAGACGCAGCATCCAGGCAGAAATGCCATCAATGTGTGTAAATTTGGGGCAAATTGGGGAATATTGAAAATTTTCTAAAAATGTTGACCCGGGTCATCAATTTTTGAAACTGGAGAAAACTTGAAAAGCCCATATCTGTGACAAGGAAGGGGATAGAGAGCTAAAATTTCAGACGCAGCATCCAGGCAGAAATGCCATCAATGTGTGTAAATTTGGGGCAAATTGGGGAATATTGAAAATTTTCTAAAAATGTTGACCCCCGGGTCATCGATTTTTGAAACTGGAGAAAACTTTAAAAGCCCATATCTGTGACAAGGAAGGAGATAGAGAGCTAAAATTTCAGACGCAGCATCCAGACAGAGATGCCATCAATTTGTGTAAATTTGGGGCAAATTGGGGAATATTGATAATTTTGGAAAAATGTTGACCCCCGGGTCATCGATTTTTGAAACTGGAGAAAACTTTAAAAGCCCATATCTGTGACAAGGAAGGAGATAGAGAGCTAAAATTTCAGACGCAGCATCCAGACAGAAATGCCATCAATTTGTGTAAATTTGGGACAAATTGGGGAATATTGAAAATTTTCTAAAAACGTTGACCCGCGGGTCATCGATTCTTGAAACTAGAGAAAACTTGAAAAGCCCATGTCTGTGACAAGGAAGGAGATAGAGAGCTAAAATTTCAGACGCAGCATCCAGACAGAGATGCCATCAATTTGTGTAAATTTGGGACAAATTGGGGAATATTGAACTTTTTCTAAAAATGTTTACCCGCGGGTCATCGATTCTTGTAACTAGAGAAAACTTGAAAAGCCCATGTCTGTGACAAGGAAGGAGATAGAGAGCTACAATTTCAGACACAGCATCCAGACACAAATGCCATCAATTTGTGTAAATTTTGGACAAATTGGGGAATATTGACCATTTTGGAAAAAAGTTGACCCCCGGGTCATCGATTTTTGAAACTGGAGAAAACTTAAAAAGCCCATATCTGTGACAAGGAAGGAGATAGAGAGCTAAAATTTCAGACGCAGCATCCAGACAGAAATGCCATCAATTTGTGTAAATTTGAGACAAATTGGGGAATATTGAACATTTTCTAAAAATGTTGACCCGGGTCATCAATTTTTGAAACTGGAGAAAACTTGAAAAGCCCATATCTGTGACAAGGAAGGAGATAGAGAGCTACAATTTCAGACACAGCATCCAGACACAAATGCCATCAATTTGTGTAAATTTGGGACAAATTGGGGAATATTGAAAATTTTCTAAAAATGTTGACCCGCGGGTCATCGATTCTTGTAACTAGAGAAAACTTGAAAAGCCCATGTCTGTGACAAGGAAGGAGATAGAGAGCTACAATTTCAGACGCAGCATCCAGGCAGAAATGCCATCAATTTGTGTAAATTTGGGACAAATTGGGGAATATTGAAAATTTTCTAAAAATGTTGACCCGCGGGTCATCGATTCTTGTAACTAGAGAAAACTTGAAAAGCCCATGTCTGTGACAAGGAAGGAGATAGAGAGCTACAATTTCAGACGCAGCATCCAGGCAGAAATGCCATCAATTTGTGTAAATTTGGGACAAATTGGGGAATATTGAAAATTTTCTAAAAATGTTGACCCGCGGGTCATCGATTCTTGTAACTAGAGAAAACTTGAAAAGCCCATGTCTGTGACAAGGAAGGAGATAGAGAGCTACAATTTCAGACGCAGCATCCAGGCAGAAATGCCATCAATTTGTGTAAATTTGGGGCAAATTTGGGGAATATTGAAAATTTTCTAAAAATGTTGACCCGCGGGTCATCGATTCTTGAAACTAGAGGACACTTGAAAAGCCCATATCTGTGACAAGGAAGGAGATAGAGAGCTACAATTTCAGACGCAGCATCCAGGCAGAAATGCCATCAATTTGTGTAAATTTGGGACAAATTGGGGAATATTGAAAATTTTCTAAAGATGTTGACCCGTGGGTCATCGATTCTTGTAACTAGAGAAAACTTGAAAAGCCCATGTCTGTGACAAGGAAGGAGATAGAGAGCTACAATTTCAGACGCAGCATCCAGGCAGAAATGCCATCAATGTGTGTAAATTTGGGGCAAATTGGGGAATATTGAAAATTTTCTAAAAATGTTGACCCGGGTCATCAATTTTTGAAACTGGAGAAAACTTGAAAAGCCCATATCTGTGACAAGGAAGGAGATAGACAGCTAAAATTTCAGAAGCAGCATCCAGACAGAAATGCCATCAATTTGTGTAAATTTTGGACAAATTGGGGAATATTGAAAATTTTCCAAAAATGTTGACCCGGGTCATCAATTTTTGCAACTGGAGAAAACTTGAAAAGCCCATATCTGTGACAAGGAAGGAGATAGAGAGCTAAAATTTCAGACGCAGCATCCAGGCAGAAATGCCATCAATGTGTGTACATTTGGGGCAAATTGGGGAATATTGAAAATTTTCTAAAAATGTTGACCCGCGGGTCATCGATTCTTGAAACTAAAGAAAACTTGAAAAGCCCATATCTGTGACAAGGAAGGAGATAGAGAGCTAAAATTTCAGACGTTGCATCCAGACAGAAATGCCATCGATGTATGTAAATTTGGGGCAAATTGGGGAATATTGAAAATTTTCTAAAAATGTTGACCCGGGTCATCAATTTTTGAACCTGGAGAAAACTTGAAAAGCCCTTATCTGTGACAAGGAAGGAGATAGAGGGCTAACATTTCAGACGCAGCATCCAGGCAGAAATGCCATCAATGTGTGTAAATTTGGGGCAAATTGGGGAATATTGAACATTTTGGAAAAAAGTTGACCCCCGGGTCATCGATTTTTGAAACTGGAGAAAACTTGAAAAGCCCATATCTGTGACAAGGAAGGAGATAGAGAGCTAAAATTTCAGACGCAGCATCCAGACAGAGATGCCATCAATTTGTGTAAATTTGGGACAAATTGGGGAATATTGAAAATTTTCTAAAAATGTTGACCCCCGGGTCATCGATTCTTGTAACTAGAGAAAACTTGAAAAGCCCATGTCTGTGACAAGGAAGGAGATAGAGAGCTACAATTTCAGACACAGCATCCAGACACAAATGCCATCAATTTGTGTAAATTTGGGACAAATTGGGGAATATTGAACATTTTGGAAAAACGTTGACCCGCGGGTCATCGATTCTTGAAACTAGAGAAAACTTGAAAAGCCCATGTCTGTGACAAGGAAGGAGATAGAGAGCTACAATTTCAGACGCAGCATCCAGGCAGAAATGCCATCAATGTGTGTAAATTTGGGGCAAATTGGGGAATATTGAAAATTTTCTAAAAATGTTGACCCGGGTCATCAATTTTTGAAACTGGAGAAAACTTGAAAAGCCCATATCTGTGACAAGGAAGGAGATAGAGAGCTAAAATTTCAGACGCAGCATCCAGACAGAGATGCCATCAATTTGTGTAAATTTGGGGCAAATTGGGGAATATTGGAAATTTTCGAAAAATGTTGACCCGGGTCATCAATTTTTGAAACTGGAGAAAACTTGAAAAGCCCATATCTGTGACAAGGAAGGAGATAGAGAGCTAAAATTTCAGACGCAGCATCCAGACAGAGATGCCATCAATTTGTGTAAATTTGGGACAAATTGGGGAATATTGAAAATTTTCTAAAAATGTTGACCCGCAGGTCATCGATTCTTGTGACTAGAGAAAACTTGAAAAGCCCATGTCTGTGACAAGGAAGGAGATAGAGAGCTACAATTTCAGACACAGCATCCAGACACAAATGCCATCAATGTGTGTAAATTTGGGGCAAATTTGGGGAATATTGAAAATTTTCTAAAAATGTTGACCCGCGGGTCATCGATTCTTGAAACTAGAGAAAACTTGAAAAGCCCATATCTGTGACAAGGAAGGAGATAGAGAGCTACAATTTCAGACGCAGCATCCAGGCAGAAATGCCATCAATGTGTGTAAATTTGGGGCAAATTGGGGAATATTGAAAATTTTCTAAAAATGTTGACCCGGGTCATCAATTTTTGAAACTGGAGAAAACTTGAAAAGCCCATATCTGTGACAAGGAAGGAGATAGAGAGCTAAAATTTCGGACGCAGCATCCAGACAGAGATGCCATCAATTTGTGTAAATTTGGGACAAATTGGGGAATATTGAAAATTTTCTAAAAATGTTGACCCGCGGGTCATCGATTCTTGTAACTAGAGAAAACTTGAAAAGCCCATGCCTGTGACAAGGAAGGAGATAGAGAGCTACAATTTCAGACACAGCATCCAGACACAAATGCCATCAATTTGTGTAAATTTGGGACAAATTGGGGAATATTGAAAATTTTCTAAAAATGTTGACCCGGGTCATCAATTTTTGAAACTGGAGAAAACTTGAAAAGCCCATATCTGTGACAAGGAAGGAGATAGAGAGATACAATATCAGACACAGCATTCAGACACAAATGCCATCAATTTGTGTAAATTTGGGACAAATTGGGGAATATTGAAAATTTTCTAAAAATGTTGACCCGCGGGTCATCGATTCTTGTAACTAGAGAAAACTTGAAAAGCCCATGTCTGTGACAAGGAAGGAGATAGAGAGCTACAATTTCAGACGCAGCATCCAGACAGAGATGCCATCAATTTGTGTAAATTTGGGACAAATTGGGGAATATTGAAAATTTTCTAAAAATGTTGACCCGCGGGTCATCGATTCTTGTAACTAGAGAAAACTTGAAAAGCCCATGTCTGTGACAAGGAAGGAGATAGAGAGCTACAATTTCAGACACAGCATCCAGACACAAATGCCATCAATTTGTGTAAATTTGGGACAAATTGGGGAATATTGAAAATTTTCTAAAAATGTTGACCCGGGTCATCAATTTTTGAAACTGGGGAAAACTTGAAAAGCCCATATCTGTGACAAGGAAGGAGATAGAGAGCTACAATATCAGACACAGCATTCAGACACAAATGCCATCAATTTGTGTAAATTTGGGACAAATTGGGGAATATTGAAAATTTTCTAAAAATGTTGACCCGCGGGTCATCGATTCTTGTAACTAGAGAAAACTTGAAAAGCCCATGTCTGTGACAAGGAAGGAGATAGAGAGCTACAATTTCAGACGCAGCATCCAGACAGAGCTGCCATCAATTTGTGTAAATTTGGGACAAATTGGGGAATATTGAAAATTTTCTAAAAACGTTGACCCGCGGGTCATCGATTCTTGAAACTAGAGAAAACTTGAAAAGCCCATATCTGTGACAAGGAAGGAGATAGAGAGCTACAATTTCAGACGCAGAATCCAGGCAGAAATGCCATCAATGTGTGTAAATTTGGGGCAAATTGGGGAATATTGAAAATTTTCTAAAAATGTTGACCCGAGTCATCATTTTTTGAAACTGGAGAAAACTTGAAAAGCCCATATCTGTGACAAGGAAGGAGATAGAGAGCTAAAATTTCAGACGCAGCATCCAGACAGAGATGCCATCAATGTGCGTAAATTTGGGACAAATTGGGGAATATTGAAAATTTTCTAAAAATGTTGACCCGCGGGTCATCGATTCTTGTAACTAGAGAAAACTTTAAAAGCCCATGTCTGTGACAAGGAAGGAGATAGAGAGCTACAATTTCAGACACAGCATCCAGACACAAATGCCATCAATTTGTGTAAATTTGGGACAAATTGGGGAATATTGAAAATTTTCTAAAAATGTTGACCCGCGGGTCATCGATTCTTGAAACTAGAGAAAACTTGAAAAGCCCATATCTGTGACAAGGAAGGAGATAGAGAGCTACAATTTCAGACGCAGCATCCAGGCAGAAATGCCATCAATTTGTGTAAATTTGGGACAAATTGGGGAATATTGAAAATTTTCTAAAAACGTTGACCCGCGGGTCATCGATTCTTGAAACTAGAGAAAACTTGAAAAGCCCATGTCTGTGACAAGGAAGGAGATAGAGAGCTACAATTTCAGAAGCAACATCCAGGCAGAAATGCCATCAATGTGTGTAAATTTGGGGCAAATTGGGGAATATTGAAAATTTTCTAAAAATGTTGACCCGCAGGTCATCGATTCTTGTAACTAGAGAAAACTTGAAAAGCCCATGTCTGTGACAAGGAAGGAGATAGAGAGCTACAATTTCAGACACAGCATCCAGACACAAATGCCATCAATTTGTGTAAATTTGGGACAAATTGGGGAATATTGAAAATTTTCTAAAAATGTTGACCCGGGTCATCATTTTTTGGAACTGGAGAAAACTTGAAAAGCCCATATCTGTGACAAGGAAGGAGATAGAGAGCTAAAATTTCAGACGCAGCATCCAGACAGAGATGCCATCAATGTGCGTAAATTTGGGACAAATTGGGGAATATTGAAAATTTTCTAAAAATGTTGACCCGCGGGTCATCGATTTTTGTAACTAGAGAAAACTTGAAAAGCCCATGTCTGTGACAAGTAAGGAGATAGAGAGCTACAATTTCAGACACAGCATCCAGACACAAATGCCATCAATTTGTGTAAATTTGGGACAAATTGGGGAATATTGAACATTTTGGAAAAAAGTTGACCCCCGGGTCATCGATTTTTGAAACTGGAGAAAACTTAAAAAGCCCATATCTGTGACAAGGAAGGAGATAGAGAGCTAAAATTTCAGACGCCGCATCCAGACAGAAATGCCATCAATTTGTGTAAATTTGAGACAAATTGGGGAATATTGAACATTTTCTAAAAATGTTGACCCGGGTCATCAATTTTTGAAACTGGAGAAAACTTGAAAAGCCCATATCTGTGACAAGGAAGGAGATAGAGAGCTAAAATTTCAGACACAGCATCCAGACACAAATGCCATCAATTTGTGTAAATTTGGGACAAATTGGGGAATATTGAAAATTTTCTAAAAATGTTGACCCGCGGGTCATCGATTCTTGTAACTAGAGAAAACTTGAAAAGCCCATGTCTGTGACAAGGAAGGAGATAGAGAGCTACAATTTCAGACGCAGCATCCAGGCAGAAATGCCATCAATGTGTGTAAATTTGGGGCAAATTTGGGGAATATTGAAAATTTTCTAAAAATGTTGACCCGCGGGTCATCGATTCTTGAAACTAGAGAAAATTTGAAAAGCCCATATCTGTGACAAGGAAGGAGATAGAGAGCTACAATTTCAGACTCAGCATCCAGGCAGAAATGCCATCAATTTGTGTAAATTTGGGACAAATTGGGGAATATTGAAAATTTTCTAAAAATGTTGACCCGCGGGTCATCGATTTTTGTAACTAGAGAAAACTTGAAAAGCCCATGTCTGTGACAAGGAAGGAGATAGAGAGCTACAATTTCAGACGCAGCATCCAGGCAGAAATGCCATCAATGTGTGTAAATTTGGGGCAAATTGGGGAATATTGAAAATTTTCTAAAAATGGTGACCAGGGTCATCAATTTTTGAAACTGGAGAAAACTTGAAAAGCCCATATCTGTGACAAGGAAGGAGATAGAGAGCTACAATTTCAGACGCAGCATCCAGACAGAGATGCCATCAATTTGTGTAAATTTGGGACAAATTGGGGAATATTGAAAATTTTCTAAAAATGTTGACCCGCGGGTCATCGATTCTTGTAACTAGAGAAAACTTGAAAAGCCCATGTCTGTGACAAGGAAGGAGATAGAGAGCTACAATTTCAGACACAGCATCCAGACACAAATGCCATCAATTTGTGTAAATTTGGGACAAATTGGGGAATATTGAACATTTTGGAAAAAAGTTGACCCCCGGGTCATCGATTTTTGAAACTGGAGAAAACTTTAAAAGCCCATATCTGTGACAAGGAAGGAGATAGAGAGCTAAAATTTCAGACGCAGCATCCAGACAGAAATGCCATCAATTTGTGTAAATTTGAGACAAATTGGGGAATATTGAACATTTTCTAAAAATGTTGACCCGCAATTCATCGATTCTTGAAACTAGAGAAAACTTGAAAAGCCCATATCTGTCACAAGGAAGGAGATAGAGAGCTACAATTTCAGACGCAGCATCCAGGCAGAAATGCCATCAATGTGTGTAAATTTGGGGCAAATTGGGGAATATTGAAAATTTTCTAAAAATGTTGACCCGCGGGTCATCAATTCTTGAAACTAGAGAAAACTTGAAAAGCCCATATCTGTGACAAGGAAGGAGATAGAGAGCTACAATTTCAGACACAGCATCCAGACACAAATGCCATCAATTTGTGTAAATTTGGGACAAATTGGGGAATATTGAACATTTTGGAAAAAAGTTGACCCCTGGGTCATCGATTTTTGAAACTGGAGAAAACTTGAAAAGCCCATATCTGTGACAAGGAAGGAGATAGAGAGCTAAAATTTCAGACGCAGCATCCAGACAGAAATGCCATCAATTTGTGTAAATTTGAGACAAATTGGGGAATATTGAACTTTTTCTAAAAATGTTGACCCGCGGGTCATCGATTCTTGAAACTAGAGAAAACTTGAAAAGCCCATATCTGTGACAAGGAAGGAGATAGAGAGCTACAATTTCAGACGCAGCATCCAGGCAGAAATGCCATCAATTTGTGTAAATTTGGGACAAATTTGGGAATATTGAAAATTTTCTAAAAATGTTGACCCGCGGGTCATCGATTCTTGTAACTAGAGAAAACTTGAAAAGCCCATGTCTGTGACAAGGAAGGAGATAGAGAGCTACAATTTCAGACACAGCATCCAGGCAGAAATGCCATCAATGTGTGTAAATTTGGGGCAAATTGGGGAATATTGAAAATTTTGGAAAAATGTTGACCCCCGGGTCATCGATTTTTGAAACTGGAGAAAACTTAAAAAGCCCATATCTGTGACAAGGAAGGAGATAGAGAGCTAAAATTTCAGACGCAGCATCCAGACAGAAATGCCATCAATTTGTGTAAATTTGAGACAAATTGGGGAATATTGAACATTTTCTAAAAATGTTGACCCGGGTCATCAATTTTTGAAACTGGAGAAAACTTGAAAAGCCCATATCTGTGACAAGGAAGGAGATAGAGAGCTAAAATTTCAGACACAGCATCCAGACACAAATGCCATCAATTTGTGTAAATTTGGGACAAATTGGGGAATATTGAAAATTTTCTAAAAATGTTGACCCGCGGGTCATCGATTCTTGTAACTAGAGAAAACTTGAAAAGCCCATGTCTGTGACAAGGAAGGAGATAGAGAGCTACAATTTCAGACGCAGCATCCAGGCAGAAATGCCATCAATGTGTGTAAATTTGGGGCAAATTGGGGAATATTGAAAATTTTCTAAAAATGGTGACCAGGGTCATCAATTTTTGAAACTGGAGAAAACTTGAAAAGCCCATATCTGTGACAAGGAAGGAGATAGAGAGCTAAAATTTCAGACGCAGCATCCAGACAGAGATGCCATCAATTTGTGTAAATTTGGGACAAATTGGGGAATATTGAAAATTTTCTAAAAATGTTGCCCCGCGGGTCATCGATTTTTGAAACTGGAGAAAACTTTAAAAGCCCATATCTGTGACAAGGAAGGAGATAGAGAGCTAAAATTTCAGACACAGCATCCAGACACAAATGCCATCAATTTGGTAAATTTGGGACAAATTGGGGAATATTGAAAATTTTCTAAAAACGTTGACCCGCGGGTCATCCATTCTTGAAACTAGAGAAAACTTGAAAAGCCCATATCTGTGACAAGGAAGGAGATAGAGAGCTACAATTTCAGACGCAGCATCCAGGCAGAAATGCCATCAATTTGTGTAAATTTGGGACAAATTGGGGAATATTGAAAATTTTCTAAAAATGTTGACCCGCGGGTCATCGATTCTTGTAACTAGAGAAAACTTGAAAAGCCCATGTCTGTGACAAGGAAGGAGATAGAGAGCTACAATTTCAGACGCAGCATCCAGGCAGAAATGCCATCAATGTGTGTAAATTTGGGGCAAATTGGGGAATATTGAAAATTTTCTAAAAATGGTGACCAGGGTCATCAATTTTTGAAACTGGAGAAAACTTGAAAAGCCCATATCTGTGACAAGGAAGGAGATAGAGAGCTAAAATTTCAGACGCAGCATCCAGACAGAAATGCCATCAATTTGTGTAAATTTGAGACAAATTGGGGAATATTGAACATTTTCTAAAAATGTTGACCCGCAATTCATCGATTCTTGAAACTGGAGAAAACTTGAAAAGCCCATATCTGTGACAAGGAAGGAGATAGAGAGCTACAATTTCAGACGCAGCATCCAGGCAGAAATGCCATCAATTTGTGTAAATTTGAGACAAATTTGGGAATATTGAAAATTTTCTAAAAATGTTGACCCGCGGGTCATCGATTCTTGTAACTAGAGAAAACTTGAAAAGCCCATGTCTGTGACAAGGAAGGAGATAGAGAGCTACAATTTCAGACACAGCATCCAGGCAGAAATGCCATCAATGTGTGTAAATTTGGGGCAAATTGGGGAATATTGAAAATTTTGGAAAAATGTTGACCCCCGGGTCATCGATTTTTGAAACTGGAGAAAACTTTAAAAGCCCATATCTGTGACAAGGAAGGAGATAGAGAGCTACAATTTCAGACGCAGCATCCATACAGAAATGCCATCAATTTGTGTAAATTTTAGACAAAGTGGGGAATATTGAACATTTTCTAAAAATGTTGACCCGCGGGTCATCGATTCTTGAAACTAGAGAAAACTTGAAAAGCCCATATCTGTGACAAGGAAGGAGATAGAGAGCTAAAATTTCAGACGCAGCATCCAGACAGAAATGCCATCAATTTGTGTAAATTTGGGGCAAATTGGGGAATATTGAAAATTTTCTAAAAATGTTGACCCGCGGGTCATCGATTTTTGTAACTGGAGAAAACTTGAAAAGCCCATGTCTGTGACAATGAAGGAGATAGAGAGCTAAAATTTCAGAGGCAGCATCCAGACAGAAATGCCATCAATTTGTGTAAATTTTGGACAAATTGGGGAATATTGAAAATTTTCCAAAAATGTTGACCCGGGTCATCAACTTTTGCAACTGGAGAAAACTTGAAAAGCCCATATCTGTGACAAGGAAGGAGATAGAGAGCTAAAATTTCAGACGCAGCATCCAGACACAAATGCCATCAATTTGTGTAAATTTGAGACAAATTGGGGAATATTGAAAATTTTCTAAAAATGTTGACCCGCGGGTCATCGATTCTTGAAACTAGAGAAAACTTGAAAAGCCCATATCTGTGACAAGGAAGGAGATAGAGAGCTAAAATTTCAGACGCAGCATCCAGGCAGAAATGCCATCAATGAGTGTAAATTTGGGGCAAATTGGGGAATATTGAAAATTTTCTAAAAATGTTGACCCGCGGGTCATCGATTCTTGAAACAAGAGAAAACTTGAAAAGCCCATATCTGTGACAAGAAAGGAGATAGAGAGCTAAAATTTAGGACGCAGCATCCAGACAGAGATGCCATCAATTTGTGTAAATTTGGGACAAATTGGGGAATATTGAAAATTTTCTAAAAATGTTGACCTGCGGGTCATCGATTCTTGTAACTAGAGAAAACTTGAAAAGCCCATGTCTGTGACAAGGAAGGAGATAGAGAGCTACAATTTCAGACACAGCATCCAGGCAGAAATGCCATCAATGTGTGTAAATTTGGGGCAAATTGGGGAATATTGAAAATTTTGGAAAAATGTTGACCCCTGGGTCATCGATTTTTGAAACTGGAGAAAACTTTAAAAGCCCATATCTGTGACAAGGAAGGAGATAGAGGCTTCTGTGTCCTTCTGATGAAGGCATCATGTAAATTGTGATATACATGAACTTGAGTGTAGTCATGTGTACACGGTGACTTGAACTGGGTCTGTCTCACCTATAAAGAGCCTCTGTTTGGCTGCTCTCCTATTTTACGGCCATACCACTCTGAACACGCCCGATCTCGTCTGATCTCAGAAGCTAAGCAGCGTTGGGCCAGGTTTGTACTTGGATGGGAGACCGCCTGGGAATACCCGGTGCCGTTAGCATTTTGGCCCTCTGAGCAGCAGGCCTCACCTGGTCCTCCTCCCTCATGTTTCACTCCCTCTGTAAACACGCAATTTCCCTCGGGAGAATAAAGTTGTATCTTATCTTATCTAAAATGTTAGTGTTCTTCTGATGAAGGTATCATGTAAATTGTGATATACATGAACTTGAGTGTAGTCATGCGTACACGGTGACTTGAACTGGGTCTGTCTCACCTATAAAGAGCCTCTGTGTGGCTGCTCTCCTCGTTTATGGCCATACCACTCTGAACACGCCTGATCTCGTCTGATCTCGGAAGCTAAGCAGCGTCAGGCCAGGTTAGTACTTGGATGGTAGACCGCCTAGGAATACCCGGTGCCGTAAGCATTTTGGCCCTCTGAGCAGCAGGCCTCACCTGGTCCTCCTCCCTCATGTTTCACTCCCTCTGCTAATACGCAAGTTCCCTCGGGAGAATAAAGTTGTATCTTATCTTATCTTATATGAAAGCATACATTCAGAAAATGAGTATTGCACATGGTCATAATATGAGAAGATTGAATGCACATGAGAAGTGAAGAACACGAGCCACTGTGTGACAATGATGATGATGAGGATGAAAGTGAGCGTCAGAGATGTAAGTGGTCCCTCTGTATGTTCTATGTGATGATTATCAGTTTCATTAGGTAAGACTTCATTATCCAGAAATGTGTGTTTCTGATGAAGGCATCATGTAAATTGTGATATACATGAACTTGAGTGTAGTCATGTGTACACGGTGACTTGAACTGGGTCTGTCTCACCTATAAAGAGCCTCTGTGTGGCTGCTCTCCTCGTTTACGGCCATACCACTCTGAACACGCCCGATCTCCTCTGATCTCGGAAGCTAATCAGCGTCGGGCCAGGTTAGTACTTGGATGGGAGACCGCCTGGGAATACCCGGTGCCGTAAGCATTTTGGCCCTCTGAGCAGCAGGCCTCTCATGGTCCTCCTCCCTCATGTTTCACTCCCTCTGTGAACACGCAATTTCCCTCGGGAGAATAAAGTTTTATCTTACCTTATCTGAAATGTTAGTGTTTCTGATGAAGGCATCATGTAAATTGTGATATACATGAACTTGAGTGTAGTCATGCGTACACGGTGACTTGAACTGGGTCTGTCTCACCTATAAAGAGCCTCTGTGTGGCTGCTCTCCTCGTTTACGGCCATACCACTCTGAACACGCCTGATCTCGTCTGATCTCGGAAGCTAAGCAGCGTCGGGCCAGGTTAGTACTTGGATGGGAGACCGCCTGGGAATACCCGGTGCCGTAAGCATTTTGGCCCTCTGAGCAGCAGGCCTCTCATGGTCCTCCTCCCTCATGTTTCACTCCCTCTGTCAACACGCAATTTCCCTCGGGAGAATAAAGTTTTATCTTACCTTATCTGAAATGTTAGTGTTTCTGATGAAGGCATCATGTAAATTGTGATATACATGAACTTGAGTGTAGTCATGCGTACACGGTGACTTGAACTGGGTCTGTCTCACCTATAAAGAGCCTCTGTGTGGCTGCTCTCCTGGTTTACGGCCATACCACTCTGAACACGCCCGATCTCGTCTGATCTCAGAAGCTAAGCAGCGTCGGGCCAGGTTAGTACTTGGATGGGAGGCCGCATGGGAATACCCGGTGCCGTAAGCATTTTGGCCCTCTGAGCAGCAGGCCTTACCTGGTCATCCTCCCTCATGTTTCACTCCCTCTGTGAACACGCAAGTTCCCTCGGGAGAATAAAGTTGTATCTTATCTTATCTTGTATGAAAGCATACATTCAGAACATGAGTATTGCACATGGGCATAATATGAGAAGATTGAATGCACATGAGAAGTGAAGTACACGAGCCACTGTGTGACGATGATGATGATGATGATTATGATGATGATGATGATGAAAGTGAGCGTCAGAGATGTTAGTGGTCCCTCTTAATGTTCTATGTGATGATTATCAGTTTCATTAGGTAAGACTTCATTATCCAGAAACGTGTGTTTCTGATGAACGCATCATGTAAATTGTGATATACATGAACTTGAGTGTAGTCATGTGTACACGGTGACTTGAACTGGGTCTGTCTCACCTATAAAGAGCCTCTGTGTGGCTGCTCTCCTCGTTTACGGCCATACCACTCTGAACACGCCCGATCTCGTCTGATCTCGGAAGCTAATCAGCGTCCGGCCAGGTTAGTACTTGGATGGGAGACCGCCTGGGAATACCCGGTGCCGTAAGCATTTTGGCCCTCTGAGCAGCAGGCCTCACCTGGTCCTCCTCCCTCATGTTTCACTCCCTCTGTCAACACGCAATTTCCCTCGGGAGAATAAAGTTGTGTCTTATCTTATTTGAAATGTTAGTGTTCTTCTGATGAAGCCATCATGTAAATTGTGATATACATGAACTTGAGTGTAGTCATGTGTACACGGTGACTTGAACTGGGTCTGTCTCACCTATAAAGAGCCTCTGTGTGGCTGCTCTTCTTGTTTACGGCCATACCACTCTGAACACGGAAGTAAGAGGAGGTGTGTGTGAGCTCCAGGCGTGCGTGTATTTTGACTGATCCTGTGCGGCAATTTTGATTTTGAGTTTGAACTGTGGCGTTTCTTTAAGCCCAGATTTTTCGTTTCTTTGATAGCTCGGTTTTTGGAGCCACCCCCAGCAGTTTTGACTGTCTGGGGGACACTTTAAGTTATTTGTTTGTTTGGTTTGTGTTTTCCTGATGGAAAATAGTTTATACTGTGCTCCAAGTATGGTGAGAACCAGAGGAAAGGGAGCCAGAGTCGCTGCACCGGGCCCGGACCGGACGGCCGAGGCAAGCGAGCCGATGGTGAAAGACGATCGGGCGTACAGGACCGTGGACGGTCAGAATATGACGGGAGAAATGGAGGACACACGTGCGGTGACAGCTCCTGACGTAGCCGAAAATGCGGAAGGAGGAAGAGGGCAGGAGAGAGAAATCATCAGAGAGGAAGAGATACGGATTATTAAGGATAAAGCTGAAGAGTTTCAGCAAAATTTAACGCTCGCGCTGGAGCTGATTGGAGAAGATAAAGTGACCGCAATGGAGCTGATCCAGGCAATACAAGACACTTGTGGGAAAATCATCGCCTGCCGGTACACGGGCAGAAATAAATATGAGATCACAATGAATCACCCGAAGGGGAAAGAAAGACTATTGGACGGCATAAAAATTGGACAGACCGCGATCATGTCCAAGGAGTTATGTAATGATGAGCTGGTGGTCTCGTTTCTGGGGCTGCCGGCGTATATCACGGACAGCGTCATTCTGGGCAAGCTGAACAGCTGGGGAGTGAGTGCAGTATCCCCGATCATCAGGAGAATGTGGCCGGGAACTAGGATTGCTGACGGAACAAGATACGTGAAAGTTAAATTCACGGAGACGGTCCAATCACTTCCATATTCGACCAAGTTTGAGACGGCTTTTGGAGCAGAGTTCTTCAGAGTTTTGCACGACAAACAGGTGAAAGTGTGCAGACAGTGCATACAGACTGGTCATATCCTGAGGGACTGTCCAGATTTCCTTTGTAGAAAATGTGGAGAGCAGGGGCACTATGCAAGGGAGTGCATGGGCAGAGGGAACAAATGCCAGAGCTGCAAAAAGGAGAGCAGCAGATGTGTTTGTGAGGACGTTGATCATGCTCCAGGGACGGGAGGAAAGCAACGTGAGGAGCAGGAAGAATCGAGAGAGAATATCTCTGAGAGGGAGGAGACCGAGAAGGATTGTGCGGAGGGGCAAGCGGAGAAAGGAAGAGACATACTGGAGTCGGACGGAGAGCAAGGAATGGAGGTGAGAGGATCGACAGCTGAGGTGCCGGGACATGGAGATGCAGCAGAGGGGCAGAGTGTGAATACATCGGAGAGAAAGGAGAGGAAGGTGAAAATTGTTCAACTTCAGCGGCCGCCAGAATCAGACTCAGAGATATGCTTGACGGGGTCTCAAGAGTCGGGGAACTCGGAGTCTGATATGGACCTCGGAAACAGCCAGGAGCTGGGGAAGAGAAGACTGCAATGGATGCTGAAGACAAGGGGATCAAAAAGAGGAAAAAGTAAGACGTGAACTGTAGCATAAAGATGATGGGCCTGATTTATCTCTATGTATTTACAATGTTAAAAATACTATCGCAAAACACAAACGGCTTAAGATGTATTAACAAGATGCGAGATGTTTTAAGGGTGGATACTTTTGACATCCTCTGTGTACAAGAGACTAAGTGGACAAGGGAGTGGAGAAGCTATCTGAGGGATACATGGGCTGGAAAAGTGTGGGCAAACAACGGTGTAAATGGACGAGCCGGAGTCGCTATTTTTGCTAAAGGAGATAAGATCAAAAATGTTAAGGAAATAGTGAAGGATGATGAGGGAAGGGTGATCGGTATTGAATTTATTTACAGGAATGTGCTTTACAAACTTTTGAATATTTATGCACCGAATGAGGACAACAAGCGTGGAATTTTCTTTGATCAACTAAAACCGCATTTGGGAGGGAACATTTGTGTAGTGGGGGATTTTAACTGTGCACTTACGAGATTGGATATATCAAGCAACAATACATACAAAAGTGATATAAGTAAAAATCGCTAAATGAGCTTTTTGACTATTTCAACCTGGTAGATCTGTGGAGGGTGCGCAATATGGGAGAAAGGGGCTTTTCCAGACGACAGACGGTTCTGGGGAAACTTAAACAGTCCAGGATTGACTTATGTCTATTAGCATCTGGGC
Organism: Genypterus blacodes; assembly: GCF_046128005.1. Taxonomy (NCBI): domain Eukaryota; kingdom Metazoa; phylum Chordata; class Actinopteri; order Ophidiiformes; family Ophidiidae; genus Genypterus; species Genypterus blacodes. Next base: position 258,673 of record NW_027466998.1, on the reverse strand, counting down.
TGGAAAAAAAGATTTCAAAATGCTGGTATGAGTTCACAGGGTTTAGCGATCATGCAAGGTTATGGGTGGAGCTGGGGGAGAAAGAGCACAAAGGTGGAGGGTTATGGTGTTTAAATAACAGTGTTTTGCTGGATGGAAAATATAGGGAGAAAGTTGAAAATCTACTGAAAGAAAGAAAAAGAGAACTGCAGGGTGAGGGTTGTATAAATATGGGGGAGTGGTGGGAGGAGGTGAAATTGCACATCAAAAAAGTGACAATAAACTATTGTAAAAATAAAATGGAGAAGGAAAGAAGAACTGAGTATAGTTTAAGAGACCAGATTAATAAAGAGCTGGAAAGGTCGATTGCAGAGGAAAACTTCAACAATCTTAAATATCTCATGCTGAGAAAACAATTAGATGAGCTTGAGAAGAAACGGAGCAGAGGGGCAGCTATCAGATCGAGGATGAAGGATATTTTAGAAGGGGAAAAGAATACAAGTTTCTTTTTAGGGCTTGAAAAAAGACAGCAAAAGAAAGCTCATCTGCAAAACCTGAAAAATGAAGAGGGTAAGACAATGGAGAAGACAGAGGAAATGCTGGAGGTGGCTCATAAACATTTTAAAACACTTTTTTCAAAGATGGAGGTAAACTCTACAGACCACAGTGTTTTTGAAGGGATAGAAAAAAAATTAGGGGAAGATGACAGAGCAGACTGTGATAAAAACATAACAGAGGAAGAATTGGAAAGAGCAATAAATGGTTTGAATAAGAACAAAAGTCCAGGGCTGGATGGGTTATCGGGGGAATTTTACATCACCTTTAAACAGGTGATGAAGCCAATTCTCCTGAGAATCTTTCAATGCATGGAGCGGGAGGGGAAAGCATCTGGGGACTTCTTCACGGGGCTAATCCGAGTGGTGTATAAGAATAAGGGTGACAAAGGTGATTTGGGGAATTATAGGCCAATTAGTCTGCTAAATACAGATTATAAAATACTGGCTAAAATCCTGGCAAACAGATTGAAGGAGGTGATAGGCACAGTGGTGAATCCCTGTCAGTGTTATGGTGTGGTAGGGAGAGACATTAGTGACATCATCTTATCGATCCAGGACATCTTTGACAAAATGAATCAGAAGGGAGGGCTGTACATAGGGGTTGATTTAGAGAAGGCTTTTGATAGGGTGGATCATGATTTTTTGTTTTAAACACTGGAAAAGATGGGTTTCGGGGAAGGTTTCACTAAATGGATTAGGTTAATATATAGGAATGCCATCAGTAGGGTAAAAATAAACGGGAGGTTAACTGAGAGCTTCGCTCTGGAGAGGTCAATCAGGCAAGGATGCCCGCTTTCAGCTATGTTATACTCCATAGCGGCAGAACCCTTGTCTGCCCTCATTAGGAGGGACCCAGGGATTTTGGGGATTGAAATGGAAGATAAAACGGACACGAAAATCTACCAGTACGCAGATGACATAAGTATTACGGTTAGGGATGAGAGGAGTGTAGACAGGGTGCTGCAGCATGTAGAGTGCTATGAGAGGGCATCTGGGGCCAAAATCAATGGGGAAAAAACCGAGCTAATGGGCTTTGGTGATGGTTTCGATTGTGTAAATAAATGGAATTTTGTAAAGAGAAATGAAATGGTGAAGGTTTTGGGTGTATACGTAGGTAAGAATCGAGATGCAGCAACAAAACAAACGTGGGGTGAAATAGAGGGAGAAATCAAAATGCGATTGGATTTCTGGTCCGGGAGGAAATTGAATCTAAGGGGTAAAGTGATAGTAACTAACGCCCTCCTCCTGTCCAAGTGTCAGTATGCGCTAAGAGTCTGTGAAATGCCGGACAGGGTAATAGGAAAGCTGAATGACATGATGAGTGCTTTCATCTGGAATAAAAAACAGCATTTGATAGCCAGGAAGGTGCTCATCAATGGGCAGAAGGAGGGCGATTTGAAATTGGTGGACCTGAAAAGTAAAAAGCTTAGTGCACGGATTCGACTGTTAGGGAAATTTATGGGAAACGCAAAGATTTACGCGTGGCAGAAGTGCCTCGACTCTTGCCTACAGGGGTGGGATAATAGAGGAGTGTTTAATCTATGTAGGGAAACGGAGCAAAGGGAAAGAGCACAGGTTAATGCATTTACAGGGGAAATACTTGAAGCGTGGAATATTTTACTGGGGGATTTAAAGTTTAGATGTGAGACTGCGGAGCAGGTGTTACACCAACCAGTTTTCAGAAATCCGGCAATAAGGTGTCAGGGGAAGGTATTTTCAGGGAGGTACTTGGAGGAACTAGGTTTAAATCAGGTGAAGCACTTTATCCAAAGAGGTGGTGGATTTCTGCAGGAGGAAGTAATCCAGGAGGTCAGGGGAAGATTAGGGAAAGTGAGACCAATAGAGATCAAAAGACTATGCAAGAGAATTTTAGAGGGGTTACCTCGTAGCTGGGTGGCGCTGGTGAAGGGGAGGAGGGCAGAGAAGGCTCTGGAGTTGGTCAGTTTCTCCCTCATCCAAGGAGGGAAAGAGCATGATATACGATCAGTTAACTCCAAGATACTATATAGAGTGTTTTTGGGAAAGGAAAAGAAGAAAGCGGCAGCTGAGGAAGTATGGCTAAGGCAGTTCTATGGGCTTAAGAGGGAGCACATTTGGTCAGATCTAAATGTGAAGTTCATTTCATCAGAGTGCTTTGATACAAATTTCAGGCTCAGACACAATAGAATATTTGTCAATTTGGTGCTAAACCAGATAAATAGACTCAACAGCAAGGTTTGTGATATATGTGAGGTGGAAGTGGAGACATTTAGGCACTTTATTTTTGAATGTAAGGAGTTAAAAGTGTTTTTTGAGAAACTGGACCAATGCTTTCAAAAATGTAGAGTCACAATCACGGAAAAGGAAAAATGGGAGAGGTTTTTTCTATTTGGGTATAAGGAAAGGAAAGCAGGGGTGAACAAATGGCTTATCAATTACATTCTGAGTTATGCCAAACATGTCATCAGACTTCGGAGAAACTATTCACATTTCGAGGACAAAAAAGTGAACATCTGGAGATTTTTCTGTAACTTTATAAAAAGGAATGTGAGTCTGCTTTGGGATGGTGGGGACAAGAATTTCAAACAAAAGGTGCTGGAAGATAACTGTCTATTTGTGTGTGGAAATCAGGGTGGGGTGCAAATGTCAATAGGTCAAGGGTGAGGGGTGATGGGTGAAGGAAAAAAAAAAAAAAAGAAAAAAAAAAGATGTGATGAATGGTGTTATGGATTGTTGGAAATAATTTGATTTGATTTGAAATGACTTGTATTTACTTGTGTAAAATGTATTTGTAAAAATATTTATTTTTTGATAATAAAAGAGAAAAAAAAAAACACGCCCTATCTCGTCTGATCTCAGAAGCTAAGCAGCGTCGGGCACGGTTAGTACTTGGATGGGAGACCGCCTAGGAATACCCGGTGCCGTAAGCATTTTGGCCCTGTGAGCAGCAGGCCTCACCTGGTCCTCCTCCCTCATGTTTCACTCACTCTGTGAACATGCAAGTTCCCTCGGGAGAATAAAGTTGTATCTTATCTTATCTTATATGAAAGCATACATTCAGAAAATGAGTATTGCACATGGGCAAAATATGAGAAGATTGAATGCACATGAGAAGTGAAGTACACGAGCCACTGTGTGACGATGATGATGATGATGATGATGATGATGATGATGATGATGATGAAAGTGAGCGTCAGAGATGTTAGTGGTCCCTCTTTATGTTCTATGTGATGATTATCAGTTTCATTAGGTAAGACTTCATTATCCAGAAATGTGTGTTTCTGATGAAGGCATCATGTAAATTGTGATATACATGAACTTGAGTGTAGTCATGTGTACACGGTGACTTGAACTGGGTCTGTCTCACCTATGAAGAGCCTCTGTGTGGCTGCTGTCCTCGTTTACGGCCATACCACTCTGAACACGCCCGATCTCGTCTGATCTCGGAAGCTAAGCAGCGTCGGGCCAGGTTAGTACTTGGATGGGAGACCTCCTGGGAATACCCGGTGCCGTAAGCATTTTGGCCCTCTGAGCAGCAGTCCTCACCTGGTCTTCCTCCCTCATGTTTCACTCCCTCTGTCAACACGCAATTTCCCTAGGGAGAATAAAGTTGTATCTTATCTTATCTGAAATGTTAGTGTTCTTCTGATGAAGGCATCATGTAAACTGTGATATACATGAACTTGAGTGTAGTCATGCGTACACGGTGACTTGAACTGGGTCTGTCTCACCTATAAAGAGCCTCTGTGTGGCTGCTCTCCTCGTTTACGGCCATACCACTCTGAACACGCCCGATCTCTTCTGATCTCAGAAGCTAAGCAGCGTCGGGCCAGGTTAGTACTTGGATGGGAGACCGCCTAGGAATACCCGGTGCCGTAAGCATTTTGGCCCTCTGAGCAGCAGGCCTCACCTGGTCCTCCTCCCTCATGTTTAACTCCCTCTGTGAACACGCAAGTTCCCTTGGAGGAATAAAGTTGTATCTTATCTTATCTTATATGAAAGCATACATTCAGAAAATGAGTATTGCACATGGGCATAATATGAGAAGATTGAATGCACATGAGGAGTGAAGTACACGAGCCACTGTGTGACAATGATGATGATGAGGATGAAAGTGAGCGTCAGAGATGTAAGTGGTCCCTCTGTATGTTCTATGTGATGATTATCAGTTTCATTAAGGTAAGACTTCATTATCCAGAAATGTGTGTTTCTGATGAAGGCATCATGTAAATTGTGATATACATGAACGTGAGTGTAGTCATGTGTACAAGGTGACTTGAACCTGGTCTGTCTCACCTATAAAGTGTCTCTGTGTGGCTGCTCTCCTCGTTTACGGCCATACCACTCTGAACACGCCTGATCTCGTCTGATCTCGGAAGCTAAGCAGCGTCGGGCCAGGTTAGTACTTGGATGGGAGACTCTGAGCAGAAGGCCTCACCTGGTCCTCCTCCCTCATGTTTCACTTCCTCTGTCAACACCCAATTTCCCTCAGGAGAATAAAGTTGCATCTTATCTTATCTTATATGAAAGCATACATTCAGAAAATGAGTATTGCACATGGACATAATATGAGAAGATTGAATGCACATGAGAAGTGAAGTACACGAGCCACTGTGTGACGATGATGATGATGATGATGATGATGATGATGAAAGTGCGCAGCATCCAGGCAGAAATGCCATCAATGTGTGTAAACTTGGGGCAAATTGGGGAATATTGAAAATTTTCTAAAAATGTTGACCCGGGTCATCAATTTTTGAAACTGGAGAAAACTTGAAAAGCCCATATCTGTGACAAGGAATGAGATAGAGAGCTAAAATTTCAGACGCAGCATCCAGGCAGAAATGCCATCAATGTGTGTAAATTTGGGGCAAATTGGGGAATATTGAAAATTTTCTAAAAATGTTGACCCGGGTCATCAATTTTTGAAACTGGAGAAAACTTTAAAAGCCAATATCTGTGACAAGGAAGGGGATAGAGAGCTACAATTTTAGACGCAGCATCCAGGCAGAAATGCCATCAATGTGTGTAAATTTGGGGCAAATTGGGGAATATTGAAGATTTTCTAAAAATGTTGACCCGCGGGTCATCGATTTCTGAAACTGGAAAAAACTTGAAAAGCCCATATCTGTGACAAGGAAGGAGATAGAGAGCTAAAATTTCAGACGCAGCATCCAGACAGAAATGCCATCAATTTGTGTAAATTTGGGACAAATTGGGGAATATTGAAAATTTTCTAAAAATGTTGACCCGCGGGTTATCGATTCTTGAAACTAGAGAAAACTTGAAAAGCCCATATCTGTGACAAGGAAGGAGATAGAGAGCTAAAATTTCAGACGCAGCATCCAGGCAGAAATGCCATCAATGTGTGTAAATTTGGGGCAAATTGGGGAATATTGAAAATTTTGTAAAAAGGTTGACCCCCGGGTCATCTTTTTTAAAACTGGAGAAAACTTTCAAAGCCCATATCTGTGACAAGGAAGGAGATAGAGAGCTTCAATTTCAGACGCAGCATCCAGGCAGAAATGCCATCAATGTGTGTAAATTTGGGGCAAATTGGGGAATGTTGAAAATTTTGGAAAAAAGTTGAGCCCCGGGTCATCGATTTTGAAACTGGAGAAAACTTGAAAAGCCCATATCTGTGACAAGGAAGGAGATAGAGAGCTACAATTTCAGACGCAGCATCCAGGCAGAAATGCCATCAATTTGTGTAAATTTGGGACAAATTGGGGAATATTGAAAATTTTCTAAAAATGTTGACCCGCGGGTCATCGATTCTTGAAACTAGAGAAAACTTGAAAAGCCCATATCTGTGACAAGGAAGGAGATAAAGAGCTACAATTTCAGACGCAGCATCCAGGCAGAAATGCCATCAATGTGTATAAATTTGGGACAAATTGGGGAATATTGAAAATTTTCTAAAAATGTTGACCCGGGTCATCAATTTTTGAAACGGGAGAAAACTTTAAAAGCCCATAACTGTGACAAGGAAGGAGATAGAGAGCTACAATTTCAGACGCAGCATCCAGGCAGAAATGCCATCAATGTGTGTAAATTTGGGGCAAATTGGGGAATATTGAAAATTTTGTAAAAAGGTTGACCCCCGGGTCATCGTTTTTCAAAACTGGAGAAAACTTTAAAAGCCCATATCTGTGACAAGGAAGGAGATAGAGAGCTTAAATTTCAGACGCAGCATCCAGGCAGAAATGCCATCAATGTGTGTGAATTTGGGGCAAATTGGGGAATATTGAAAATTTTGGAAAAAAGTTGACCCGGGTCATCAATTTTTGAAACTGGAGAAAACGTGAAAAGCCCATATCTGTAACAAGGAAGGAGATAGAGAGCTCAAATTTCAGACGCAGCATCCAGGCAGAAATGCCATCAATGTGTGTAAATTTGGGACAAATTGGGGAATATTGAAAATTTTCGAAAAATGTTGACCCGGGTCATCAATTTTTGAAACTGGAGAAAACTTGAAAAGCCCATATCTGTAACAAGGAAGGAGATAGAGAGCTCAAATTTCAGACGCAGCATCCAGACAGAAATGCCATCAATGTGTGTAAATTTGGGGCAAATTGGGGAATATTGAAAATTTTCTAAAAATGTTGACCAGGGTCATCAATTTTTGAAACTGGAGAAAACTTGAAAAGCCCATATCTGTGACAAGGAAGGAGATAGAGAGCTACAATTTCAGACACAGCATCCAGGCAGAAATGCCATCAATGTGTGTAAATTTGGGGCAAATTGGGGAATATTGAAAATTTTGGAAAAAAGATGACCCCCGGGTCATCGATTTTTGAAACTGGAGAAAACTTTAAAAGCCCATATCTGTGACAAGGAAGGAGATAGAGAGCTACAATTTCAGACGCAGCATCCAGGCAGAAATGCCATCAATGTGTGTAAATTTGGGGCAAATTGGGGAATATTGAAAATTTTCTAAAAATGTTGACCCGGGTCATCAATATTTGAAACTGGAGAAAACTTTAAAAGCCAATATCTGTGACAAGGAAGGAGATAGAGAGCTACAATTTCAGACGCAGCATCCAGGCAGAAAGGCCATCAATGTGTGTAAATTTGGGGCAAATTGGGGAATAATGAACATTTTCTAAAAATGTTGACCCGGGTCATCAATTTTTGAAACTGGAGAAAACTTGAAAAGCCCATATCTGTGACAAGGAAGGAGATAGAGAGCTAAAATTTCAGACGCAGCATCCAGACAGAAATGCCATCAATTTTTGTAAATTTGGGACAAATTGGGGAATATTGAAAATTTTCTAAAAATGTTGACCCGCGGGTCATCGACTCTTGAAACTGGAGAAAACTTTAAAAGCCCATATCTGTGACAAGGAAGGAGATAGAGAGCTACTATTTCAGATGCAGCATCCAGGCAGAAATGCCATCAATGTGTGTAAATTTGGGACAAATTGGGGAATATTGAAAATTTTCAAAAATGTTGACCCGCGGGTCATCGATTCTTGAAACTAGAGAAAACTTGAAAAGCCCATATCTGTGACAAGGAAGGAGATAGAGAGCTAAAATTTCAGACGCAGCATCCAAACAGAAATGCCATCAATGTGTGTGAATTTGGGGTAAATTGGGGAATATTGAAAATTTTCTAAAGAAGTTGACCTCCGGGTCATCGATTTTTGAAACTGGAGAAAACTTTAAAAGCCCATATCTGTGACAAGGAAGGAGATAGAGAGCTACAATTTCAGACGCAGCATCCAGGCAGAAATGCCATCAATGTGTGTAAATTTGGGCAAATTGGGGAATATTGAAAATGTTCTATCTGTGACAAGGAAGGAGATAGAGAGCTAAAATTTCAGGTGCAGCATCCAGGCAGAAATGCCATCAATCTGTGTAAATTTGGGGCAAATTGGGGAATATTGAAAATTTTGTAAAAATGTTGACCCGGGTCATCAATTTTTGAAAATGGAGAAAACTTGAAAAGCCCATATCTGTGACAAGGAAGGAGATAGAGAGCTAAAATTTCAGACGCAGCATCCAGGCAGAAATGCCATCAATGTGTGTAAATTTGGGGCAAATTGGGTAATATTGAAAATTTTGGAAAAGAGTTGACCCCCGCTGATCGATTTTTGAAACTGGAGAAAACTTGAAAAGCCCATATCTGTGACAAGGAAGGAGATAGAGAGCTAAAATTTCAGACGCAGCATCCAGGCAGAAATGCCATCAATTTGTGTAAATTTGGGACAAATTGGGGAATATTGAAAATTTTCTAAAAATGTTGACCCGCAATTCATCGATTCTTGAAACTAGAGAAAACTTGAAAAGCCCATATCTGTGACAAGGAAGGAGATAGAGAGCTAAAATTTCAGACGCAGCATCCAGGCAGAAATGCCATCAATGTGTGTAAATTTGGGGCAAATTGGGGAATATTGAAAATTTTGGAAAAAAGTTGACCCCCGGGTAATCGATTTTTGAAACTGGAGAAAACTTGAAAAGCCCATATCTGTGACAAGGAAGGAGATAGAGAGCTACAATTTCAGACGCAGCATCCATGCAGAAATGCCATCAATGTGTGTAAATTTGGGGCAAATTGGGGAATATTGAAAATTTTCTAAAAATGTTGACCCGGCTCATCAATTTTTGAAACTTGGGAAAACTTGAAAAGCCCATATCTGTGACAAGGAAGGAGATAGAGAGCTAAAATTTCAGACGCAGCATCCAAACAGAAATGCCATCAATGTGTGTAAATTTGGGCAAATTGGGGAATATTGAAAATTTTCTATCTGTGACAAGGAAGGAGATAGAGAGCTAAAATTTCAGGTGCAGCATCCAGGCAGAAATGCCATCAATCTGTGTAAATTTGGGACAAATTGGGGAATATTGAAAATTTTCTAAAAATGTTGACCCGCGGGTCATCGATTCTTGAAACTAGAGAAAACTTGAAAAGCCCATATCTGTGACAAGGAAGGAGATAGAGAGCTAAAATTTCAGACGCAGCATCCAAACAGAAATGCCATCAATGTGTGTGAATTTGGGGTAAATTGGGGAATATTGAAAATTTTCTAAAAAAGTTGACCCCCGGGTCATCGATTTTTGAAACTGGAGAAAACGTGAAAAGCCCATATCTGTGACAAGGAAGGAGATAGAGAGCTACAATTTCAGACGCAGCATCCAGGCAGAAATGCCATCAATGTGTGTAAATTTGGGCAAATTGGGGAATATTGAAAATTTTCTATCTGTGACAAGGAAGGAGATAGAGAGCTAAAATTTCAGGTGCAGCATCCAGGCAGAAATGCCATCAATCTGTGTAAATTTGGGGCAAATTGGGGAATATTGAAAATTTTGTAAAAATGTTGACCCGGGTCATCAATTTTTGAAACTGGAGAAAACTTGAAAAGCCCATATCTGTGACAAGGAAGGAGATAGAGAGCTAAAATTTCAGACGCAGCATCCAAACAGAAATGCCATCAATGTGTGTAAATTTGGGACAAATTGGGGAATATTGAAAATTTTCTAAAAATGTTGACCCGGGTCATCAATTTTTGAAACTGGAGAAAACTTTAAAAGCCAATATCTGTGACAAGGAAGGAGATAGAGAGCTACAATTTCAGACGCAGCATCCAGGCAGAAATGCCATCAATCTGTGTAAATTTGGGACAAATTGGGGAATATTGAAAATTTTGGAAAAAAGTTGACCCCCGCTGATCGATTTTTGAAACTAGAGAAAACTTTAAAAGCCCATATCTGTGACAAGGAAGGAGATAGAGAGCTTAATTTTCAGACGCAGCATCCAGGCAGAAATGCCATCAATGTGTGTAAATTTGGGGCAAATTGGGGAATATTGAAAATTTTGGAAAAAAGTTGACCCCCGGTGATCGATTTTTGAAACTAGAGAAAACTTGAAAAGCCCATATCTGTGACAAGGAAGGAGATAGAGAGCTTAAATTTCAGACGCAGCATCCAGGCAGAAATGCCATCAATGTGTGTAAATTTGGGACAAATTGGGGAATATTGAAAATTTTCTAAAAATGTTGACCCGGGTCATAAATTTTTGAAACTGGAGAAAACTTGAAAAGCCCATATCTGTAACAAGGAAGGAGATAGAGAGCTCAAATTTCAGACGCAGCATCCAGGCAGAAATGCCATCAATGTGTGTAAATTTGGGGCAAATTGGGGAATATTGAAAATTTTGGAAAAAAGATGACCCCCGGGTCATCGACTTTTGAAACTGGAGAAAACTTTAAAAGCCTATATCTGTGACAAGGAAGGAGATAGAGAGCTACAATTTCAGACGCAGCATCCAGGCAGAAATGCCATCAATGTGTGTAAATTTGGGGCAAATTGGGGAATATTGATAATTTTGGAAAAAAGTTGACCCCCGGGTAATCGATTTTTGAAACTGGAGAAAACTTTAAAAGCCCATATCTGTGACAAGGAAGGAGATAGAGAGCTAAAATTTCAGACGCAGCATCCAGGCAGAAATGCCATCAATGTGTGTAAATTTGGGGCAAATTGGGGAATATTGAACATTTTCTAAAAAGGTTGACCCGCAGGTCATCGATTTTTGAAACTGGAGAAAACTTGAAAAGCCCATATCTGTGACAAGGAAGGAGATAGAGAGCTAAAATTTCAGACGCAGCATCCAGACAGAAATGCCATCAATGTGTGTAAATTTGGGGCAAATTGGGGAATATTGAAAATTTTCTAAAAATGTTGACCCGGGTCATCAATTTTTGAAACTAGAGAAAACTTGAAAAGCCCATATCTGTGACAAGGAAGGAGATAGAGAGCTACAATTTCAGACGCAGCATCCAGGCAGAAATGCCATCAATGTGTGTAAATTTGGGGCAAATTGGGGAATATTGAAAATTTTGGAAAAAAGATGACCCCCGGGTTATCGACATTTGAAACTGGAGAAAACTTTAAAAGCCCATATCTGTGACAAGGAAGGAGATAGAGAGCTAAAATTTCAGACGCAGCATCCAGACAGAAATGCCATCAATTTTTGTAAATTTGGGACAAATTGGGGAATATTGAAAATTTTCTAAAAATGTTGACCCGCGGGTCATCGACTCTTGAAACTGGAGAAAACTTTAAAAGCCCATATCTGTGACAAGGAAGGAGATAGAGAGCTACTATTTCAGATGCAGCATCCAGGCAGAAATGCCATCAATGTGTGTAAATTTGGGACAAATTGGGGAATATTGAAAATTTTCAAAAATGTTGACCCGCGGGTCATCGATTCTTGAAACTAGAGAAAACTTGAAAAGCCCATATCTGTGACAAGGAAGGAGATAGAGAGCTAAAATTTCAGACGCAGCATCCAAACAGAAATGCCATCAATGTGTGTGAATTTGGGGTAAATTGGGGAATATTGAAAATTTTCTAAAGAAGTTGACCTCCGGGTCATCGATTTTTGAAACTGGAGAAAACTTTAAAAGCCCATATCTGTGACAAGGAAGGAGATAGAGAGCTACAATTTCAGACGCAGCATCCAGGCAGAAATGCCATCAATGTGTGTAAATTTGGGCAAATTGGGGAATATTGAAAATGTTCTATCTGTGACAAGGAAGGAGATAGAGAGCTAAAATTTCAGGTGCAGCATCCAGGCAGAAATGCCATCAATCTGTGTAAATTTGGGGCAAATTGGGGAATATTGAAAATTTTGTAAAAATGTTGACCCGGGTCATCAATTTTTGAAAATGGAGAAAACTTGAAAAGCCCATATCTGTGACAAGGAAGGAGATAGAGAGCTAAAATTTCAGACGCAGCATCCAGGCAGAAATGCCATCAATGTGTGTAAATTTGGGGCAAATTGGGTAATATTGAAAATTTTGGAAAAGAGTTGACCCCCGCTGATCGATTTTTGAAACTGGAGAAAACTTGAAAAGCCCATATCTGTGACAAGGAAGGAGATAGAGAGCTAAAATTTCAGACGCAGCATCCAGGCAGAAATGCCATCAATTTGTGTAAATTTGGGACAAATTGGGGAATATTGAAAATTTTCTAAAAATGTTGACCCGCAATTCATCGATTCTTGAAACTAGAGAAAACTTGAAAAGCCCATATCTGTGACAAGGAAGGAGATAGAGAGCTAAAATTTCAGACGCAGCATCCAGGCAGAAATGCCATCAATGTGTGTAAATTTGGGGCAAATTGGGGAATATTGAAAATTTTGGAAAAAAGTTGACCCCCGGGTAATCGATTTTTGAAACTGGAGAAAACTTGAAAAGCCCATATCTGTGACAAGGAAGGAGATAGAGAGCTACAATTTCAGACGCAGCATCCATGCAGAAATGCCATCAATGTGTGTAAATTTGGGGCAAATTGGGGAATATTGAAAATTTTCTAAAAATGTTGACCCGGCTCATCAATTTTTGAAACTTGGGAAAACTTGAAAAGCCCATATCTGTGACAAGGAAGGAGATAGAGAGCTAAAATTTCAGACGCAGCATCCAAACAGAAATGCCATCAATGTGTGTAAATTTGGGCAAATTGGGGAATATTGAAAATTTTCTATCTGTGACAAGGAAGGAGATAGAGAGCTAAAATTTCAGGTGCAGCATCCAGGCAGAAATGCCATCAATCTGTGTAAATTTGGGACAAATTGGGGAATATTGAAAATTTTCTAAAAATGTTGACCCGCGGGTCATCGATTCTTGAAACTAGAGAAAACTTGAAAAGCCCATATCTGTGACAAGGAAGGAGATAGAGAGCTAAAATTTCAGACGCAGCATCCAAACAGAAATGCCATCAATGTGTGTGAATTTGGGGTAAATTGGGGAATATTGAAAATTTTCTAAAAAAGTTGACCCCCGGGTCATCGATTTTTGAAACTGGAGAAAACGTGAAAAGCCCATATCTGTGACAAGGAAGGAGATAGAGAGCTACAATTTCAGACGCAGCATCCAGGCAGAAATGCCATCAATGTGTGTAAATTTGGGCAAATTGGGGAATATTGAAAATTTTCTATCTGTGACAAGGAAGGAGATAGAGAGCTAAAATTTCAGGTGCAGCATCCAGGCAGAAATGCCATCAATCTGTGTAAATTTGGGGCAAATTGGGGAATATTGAAAATTTTGTAAAAATGTTGACCCGGGTCATCAATTTTTGAAACTGGAGAAAACTTGAAAAGCCCATATCTGTGACAAGGAAGGAGATAGAGAGCTAAAATTTCAGACGCAGCATCCAAACAGAAATGCCATCAATGTGTGTAAATTTGGGACAAATTGGGGAATATTGAAAATTTTCTAAAAATGTTGACCCGGGTCATCAATTTTTGAAACTGGAGAAAACTTTAAAAGCCAATATCTGTGACAAGGAAGGAGATAGAGAGCTACAATTTCAGACGCAGCATCCAGGCAGAAATGCCATCAATCTGTGTAAATTTGGGACAAATTGGGGAATATTGAAAATTTTGGAAAAAAGTTGACCCCCGCTGATCGATTTTTGAAACTAGAGAAAACTTTAAAAGCCCATATCTGTGACAAGGAAGGAGATAGAGAGCTTAATTTTCAGACGCAGCATCCAGGCAGAAATGCCATCAATGTGTGTAAATTTGGGGCAAATTGGGGAATATTGAAAATTTTGGAAAAAAGTTGACCCCCGGTGATCGATTTTTGAAACTAGAGAAAACTTGAAAAGCCCATATCTGTGACAAGGAAGGAGATAGAGAGCTTAAATTTCAGACGCAGCATCCAGGCAGAAATGCCATCAATGTGTGTAAATTTGGGACAAATTGGGGAATATTGAAAATTTTCTAAAAATGTTGACCCGGGTCATAAATTTTTGAAACTGGAGAAAACTTGAAAAGCCCATATCTGTAACAAGGAAGGAGATAGAGAGCTCAAATTTCAGACGCAGCATCCAGACAGAAAAGCCATCAATGTGTGTAAATTTGGGGCAAATTGGGGAATATTGAAAATTTTCTAAAAATGTTGACCCGGGTCATCAATTTTTGAAACTGGAGAAAACTTGAAAAGCCCATATCTGTGACAAGGAAGGAGATAGAGAGCTACAATTTCAGACGCAGCATCCAGGCAGAAATGCCATCAATGTGTGTAAATTTGGGGCAAATTGGGGAATATTGAAAATTTTGGAAAAAAGATGACCCCCGGGTCATCGACTTTTGAAACTGGAGAAAACTTTAAAAGCCTATATCTGTGACAAGGAAGGAGATAGAGAGCTACAATTTCAGACGCAGCATCCAGGCAGAAATGCCATCAATGTGTGTAAATTTGGGGCAAATTGGGGAATATTGATAATTTTGGAAAAAAGTTGACCCCCGGGTAATCGATTTTTGAAACTGGAGAAAACTTTAAAAGCCCATATCTGTGACAAGGAAGGAGATAGAGAGCTAAAATTTCAGACGCAGCATCCAGGCAGAAATGCCATCAATGTGTGTAAATTTGGGGCAAATTGGGGAATATTGAACATTTTCTAAAAAGGTTGACCCGCAGGTCATCGATTTTTGAAACTGGAGAAAACTTGAAAAGCCCATATCTGTGACAAGGAAGGAGATAGAGAGCTAAAATTTCAGACGCAGCATCCAGACAGAAATGCCATCAATGTGTGTAAATTTGGGGCAAATTGGGGAATATTGAAAATTTTCTAAAAATGTTGACCCGGGTCATCAATTTTTGAAACTAGAGAAAACTTGAAAAGCCCATATCTGTGACAAGGAAGGAGATAGAGAGCTACAATTTCAGACGCAGCATCCAGGCAGAAATGCCATCAATGTGTGTAAATTTGGGGCAAATTGGGGAATATTGAAAATTTTGGAAAAAAGATGACCCCCGGGTTATCGACATTTGAAACTGGAGAAAACTTTAAAAGCCCATATCTGTGACAAGGAAGGAGATAGAGAGCTAAGATTTCAGACGCAGCATCCAGGCAGAAATGCCATCAATGTGTGTAAATTTGGGGCAAATTGGGGAATATTGATAATTTTGGAAAAAAGTTGACCCCCGGGTCATCGATTTTTGAAACTGGAGAAAACTTTAAAAGCCCATATCTGTGACAAGGAAGGAGATAGAGAGCTACAATTTCAGACGCAGCATCCAGGCAGAAATGCCATCAATGTGTGTAAATTTGGGACAAATTGGGGAATATTGAAAATTTTCTAAAAATGTTGACCCGCGGGTCATCGATTCTTGAAACTAGAGAAAACTTGAAAAGCCCATATCTGTGACAAGGAAGGAGATAGAGAGCTACAATTTCAGGCACCGCATCCAGGCAGAAATGCCATCAATGTGTGTAAATTTGGGGCAAATTGGGGAATATTGAAAATTTTCTAAAAATGTTAACCATGGTCATCAATTTTTGAAACTGGAGAAAACTTGAAAAGCCCATATCTGTAACAAGGAAGGAGATAGAGAGCTAAAATTTCAGACGCAGCATCCAGACAGAAATGCAATCAATTTGTGTAAATTTGGGACAAATAGAGGAATATTGAAAATTTTGGAAAAAAGTTGACCCCCGGTGATCGATTTTTGAAACTAGAGAAAACTTTAAAAGCCCATATCTGTGACAAGGAAGGAGATAGAGAGCTACAATTTCAGACGCAGCATCCAGGCAGAAATGCCATCAATTTGTGTAAATTTGGGACAAATTGGGGAATATTGAAAATTTTCTAAAAATGTTGACCCGGGTCATCAATTTCTGAAACTGGAGAAAACTTTAAAAGCCAATATCTGTGACAAGGAAGGAGATAGAGAGCTACAATTTCAGACGCAGCATCCAGGCAGAAATGCCATCAATGTGTGTAAATTTGGGGCAAATTGGGGAATATTGAAAAATTTCTAAAAATGTTGACAAGGGTCATCAATTTTTGAAACTGGAGAAAACTTTAAAAGCCCATATCTGTGACAAGGAAGGAGATAGAGAGTTACAATTTCAGATGCAGCATCCAGGCAGAAATGCCATCAATGTGTGTAAATTTGGGACAAATTGGGGAATATTGAAAATTTTCTAAAAATGTTGACCCGGGGGTCATCGATTCTTGAAACTAGAGAAAACTTGAAAAGCCCATATCTGTGACAAGGAAGGAGATAGAGAGCTAAAATTTCAGACGCAGCATCCAGACAGAAATGCCATCAATTTGTGTAAATTTGGGGCAAATTGGGGAATATTGAAAATTTTCTAAAAATGTTGACCCGCGGGTCATCGATTCTTGAAACTAGAGAAAACTTGAAAAGCCCATATCTGTGACAAGGAAGGAGATAAAGAGCTACAATTTCAGACGCAGCATCCAGGCAGAAATGCCATCAATGTGTGTAAATTTGGGACAAATTGGGGAATATTGAAAATTTTGGAAAAAAGTTTTCCCCCGGTGATCGATTTTTGAAACTAGAGAAAACTTTAAAAGCCCATATCTGTGACAAGGAAGGAGATAGAGAGCTACAATTTCAGACGCAGCATCCAGGCAGAAATGCCATCAATTTGTGTAAATTTGGGACAAATTGGGGAATATTGAAAATTTTCTAAAAATGTTGACCCGCGGGTCATCGACTCTTGAAACTGGAGAAAACTTTAAAAGCCCATATCTGTGACAAGGAAGGAGATAGAGAGCTACTATTTCAGATGCAGCATCCAGGCAGAAATGCCATCAATGTGTGTAAATTTGGGACAAATTGGGGAATATTGAAAATTTTCAAAAAATGTTGACCCGCGGGTCATCGATTCTTGAAACTAGAGAAAACTTGAAAAGCCCATATCTGTGACAAGGAAGGAGATAGAGAGCTAAAATTTCAGACGCAGCATCCAAACAGAAATGCCATCAATGTGTGTGAATTTGGGGTAAATTGGGGAATATTGAAAATTTTCTAAAGAAGTTGACCTCCGGGTCATCGATTTTTGAAACTGGAGAAAACTTTAAAAGCCCATATCTGTGACAAGGAAGGAGATAGAGAGCTACAATTTCAGACGCAGCATCCAGGCAGAAATGCCATCAATGTGTGTAAATTTGGGCAAATTGGGGAATATTGAAAATTTTCTATCTGTGACAAGGAAGGAGATAGAGAGCTAAAATTTCAGGTGCAGCATCCAGGCAGAAATGCCATCAATCTGTGTAAATTTGGGGCAAATTGGGGAATATTGAAAATTTTCTAAAAATGTTGACCCGGGTCATCAATTTTTGAAAATGGAGAAAACTTGAAAAGCCCATATCTGTGACAAGGAAGGAGATAGAGAGCTAAAATTTCAGACGCAGCATCCAGGCAGAAATGCCATCAATGTGTGTAAATTTGGGGCAAATTGGGTAATATTGAAAATTTTGGAAAAGAGTTGACCCCCGCTGATCGATTTTTGAAACTGGAGAAAACTTGAAAAGCCCATATCTGTGACAAGGAAGGAGATAGAGAGCTAAAATTTCAGACGCAGCATCCAGGCAGAAATGCCATCAATTTGTGTAAATTTGGGACAAATTGGGGAATATTGAAAATTTTCTAAAAATGTTGACCCGCAATTCATCGATTCTTGAAACTAGAGAAAACTTGAAAAGCCCATATCTGTGACAAGGAAGGAGATAGAGAGCTAAAATTTCAGACGCAGCATCCAGGCAGAAATGCCATCAATGTGTGTAAATTTGGGGCAAATTGGGGAATATTGAAAATTTTGGAAAAAAGTTGACCCCCGGGTAATCGATTTTTGAAACTGGAGAAAACTTGAAAAGCCCATATCTGTGACAAGGAAGGAGATAGAGAGCTACAATTTCAGACGCAGCATCCATGCAGAAATGCCATCAATGTGTGTAAATTTGGGGCAAATTGGGGAATATTGAAAATTTTCTAAAAATGTTGACCCGGCTCATCAATTTTTGAAACTTGGGAAAACTTGAAAAGCCCATATCTGTGACAAGGAAGGAGATAGAGAGCTAAAATTTCAGACGCAGCATCCAAACAGAAATGCCATCAATGTGTGTAAATTTGGGACAAATTGGGGAATATTGAAAATTTTCTAAAAATGTTGACCCGCGGGTCATCGATTCTTGAAACTAGAGAAAACTTGAAAAGCCCATATCTGTGACAAGGAAGGAGATAGAGAGCTAAAATTTCAGACGCAGCATCCAAACAGAAATGCCATCAATGTGTGTGAATTTGGGGTAAATTGGGGAATATTGAAAATTTTCTAAAAAAGTTGACCCCCGGGTCATCGATTTTTGAAACTGGAGAAAACTTTAAAAGCCCATATCTGTGACAAGGAAGGAGATAGAGAGCTACAATTTCAGACGCAGCATCCAGGCAGAAATGCCATCAATGTGTGTAAATTTGGGCAAATTGGGGAATATTGAAAATTTTCTATCTGTGACAAGGAAGGAGATAGAGAGCTAAAATTTCAGGTGCAGCATCCAGGCAGAAATGCCATCAATCTGTGTAAATTTGGGACAAATTGGGGAATATTGAAAATTTTCTAAAAATGTTGACCCGCGGGTCATCGATTCTTGAAACTAGAGAAAACTTGAAAAGCCCATATCTGTGACAAGGAAGGAGATAGAGAGCTAAAATTTCAGACGCAGCATCCAAACAGAAATGCCATCAATGTGTGTGAATTTGGGGTAAATTGGGGAATATTGAAAATTTTCTAAAAAAGTTGACCCCCGGGTCATCGATTTTTGAAACTGGAGAAAACTTTAAAAGCCCATATCTGTGACAAGGAAGGAGATAGAGAGCTACAATTTCAGACGCAGCATCCAGGCAGAAATGCCATCAATGTGTGTAAATTTGGGCAAATTGGGGAATATTGAAAATTTTCTATCTGTGACAAGGAAGGAGATAGAGAGCTAAAATTTCAGGTGCAGCATCCAGGCAGAAATGCCATCAATCTGTGTAAATTTGGGGCAAATTGGGGAATATTGAAAATTTTGTAAAAATGTTGACCCGGGTCATCAATTTTTGAAACTGGAGAAAACTTGAAAAGCCCATATCTGTGACAAGGAAGGAGATAGAGAGCTAAAATTTCAGACGCAGCATCCAAACAGAAATGCCATCAATGTGTGTAAATTTGGGACAAATTGGGGAATATTGAAAATTTTCTAAAAATGTTGACCCGGGTCATCAATTTTTGAAACTGGAGAAAACTTTAAAAGCCAATATCTGTGACAAGGAAGGAGATAGAGAGCTACAATTTCAGACGCAGCATCCAGGCAGAAATGCCATCAATCTGTGTAAATTTGGGACAAATTGGGGAATATTGAAAATTTTGGAAAAAAGTTGACCCCCGCTGATCGATTTTTGAAACTAGAGAAAACTTTAAAAGCCCATATCTGTGACAAGGAAGGAGATAGAGAGCTTAATTTTCAGACGCAGCATCCAGGCAGAAATGCCATCAATGTGTGTAAATTTGGGGCAAATTGGGGAATATTGAAAATTTTGGAAAAAAGTTGACCCCCGGTGATCGATTTTTGAAACTAGAGAAAACTTGAAAAGCCCATATCTGTGACAAGGAAGGAGATAGAGAGCTTAAATTTCAGACGCAGCATCCAGGCAAAAATGCCATCAATGTGTGTAAATTTGGGACAAATTGGGGAATATTGAAAATTTTCTAAAAATGTTGACCCGGGTCATAAATTTTTGAAACTGGAGAAAACTTGAAAAGCCCATATCTGTAACAAGGAAGGAGATAGAGAGCTCAAATTTCAGACGCAGCATCCAGACAGAAAAGCCATCAATGTGTGTAAATTTGGGGCAAATTGGGGAATATTGAAAATTTTCTAAAAATGTTGACCCGGGTCATCAATTTTTGAAACTGGAGAAAACTTGAAAAGCCCATATCTGTGACAAGGAAGGAGATAGAGAGCTACAATTTCAGACGCAGCATCCAGGCAGAAATGCCATCAATGTGTGTAAATTTGGGGCAAATTGGGGAATATTGAAAATTTTGGAAAAAAGATGACCCCCGGGTCATCGACTTTTGAAACTGGAGAAAACTTTAAAAGCCTATATCTGTGACAAGGAAGGAGATAGAGAGCTACAATTTCAGACGCAGCATCCAGGTAGAAATGCCATCAATGTGTGTAAATTTGGGGCAAATTGGGGAATATTGATAATTTTGGAAAAAAGTTGACCCCCGGGTAATCGATTTTTGAAACTGGAGAAAACTTTAAAAGCCCATATCTGTGACAAGGAAGGAGATAGAGAGCTAAAATTTCAGACGCAGCATCCAAACAGAAATGCCATCAATGTGTGTAAATTTGGGACAAATTGGGGAATATTGAAAATTTTCTAAAAATGTTGACCCGCGGGTCATCGATTCTTGAAACTAGAGAAAACTTTAAAAGCCCATATCTGTGACAAGGAAGGAGATAGAGAGCTAAAATTTCAGACGCAGCATCCAAACAGAAATGCCATCAATGTGTGTAAATTTGGGACAAATTGGGGAATATTGAAAATTTTCTAAAAATGTTGACCCGCGGGTCATCGATTCTTGAAACTAGAGAAAACTTGAAAAGCCCATATCTGTGACAAGGAAGGAGATAGAGAGCTAAAATTTCAGACGCAGCATCCAAACAGAAATGCCATCAATGTGTGTGAATTTGGGGTAAATTGGGGAATATTGAAAATTTTCTAAAAAAGTTGACCCCCGGGTCATCGATTTTTGAAACTGGAGAAAACTTTAAAAGCCCATATCTGTGACAAGGAAGGAGATAGAGAGCTACAATTTCAGACGCAGCATCCAGGCAGAAATGCCATCAATGTGTGTAAATTTGGGCAAATTGGGGAATATTGAAAATTTTCTATCTGTGACAAGGAAGGAGATAGAGAGCTAAAATTTCAGGTGCAGCATCCAGGCAGAAATGCCATCAATCTGTGTAAATTTGGGACAAATTGGGGAATATTGAAAATTTTCTAAAAATGTTGACCCGCGGGTCATCGATTCTTGAAACTAGAGAAAACTTGAAAAGCCCATATCTGTGACAAGGAAGGAGATAGAGAGCTAAAATTTCAGACGCAGCATCCAAACAGAAATGCCATCAATGTGTGTGAATTTGGGGTAAATTGGGGAATATTGAAAATTTTCTAAAAAAGTTGACCCCCGGGTCATCGATTTTTGAAACTGGAGAAAACTTTAAAAGCCCATATCTGTGACAAGGAAGGAGATAGAGAGCTACAATTTCAGACGCAGCATCCAGGCAGAAATGCCATCAATGTGTGTAAATTTGGGCAAATTGGGGAATATTGAAAATTTTCTATCTGTGACAAGGAAGGAGATAGAGAGCTAAAATTTCAGGTGCAGCATCCAGGCAGAAATGCCATCAATCTGTGTAAATTTGGGGCAAATTGGGGAATATTGAAAATTTTGTAAAAATGTTGACCCGGGTCATCAATTTTTGAAACTGGAGAAAACTTGAAAAGCCCATATCTGTGACAAGGAAGGAGATAGAGAGCTAAAATTTCAGACGCAGCATCCAAACAGAAATGCCATCAATGTGTGTAAATTTGGGACAAATTGGGGAATATTGAAAATTTTCTAAAAATGTTGACCCGGGTCATCAATTTTTGAAACTGGAGAAAACTTTAAAAGCCAATATCTGTGACAAGGAAGGAGATAGAGAGCTACAATTTCAGACGCAGCATCCAGGCAGAAATGCCATCAATCTGTGTAAATTTGGGACAAATTGGGGAATATTGAAAATTTTGGAAAAAAGTTGACCCCCGCTGATCGATTTTTGAAACTAGAGAAAACTTTAAAAGCCCATATCTGTGACAAGGAAGGAGATAGAGAGCTTAATTTTCAGACGCAGCATCCAGGCAGAAATGCCATCAATGTGTGTAAATTTGGGGCAAATTGGGGAATATTGAAAATTTTGGAAAAAAGTTGACCCCCGGTGATCGATTTTTGAAACTAGAGAAAACTTGAAAAGCCCATATCTGTGACAAGGAAGGAGATAGAGAGCTTAAATTTCAGACGCAGCATCCAGGCAAAAATGCCATCAATGTGTGTAAATTTGGGACAAATTGGGGAATATTGAAAATTTTCTAAAAATGTTGACCCGGGTCATAAATTTTTGAAACTGGAGAAAACTTGAAAAGCCCATATCTGTAACAAGGAAGGAGATAGAGAGCTCAAATTTCAGACGCAGCATCCAGACAGAAAAGCCATCAATGTGTGTAAATTTGGGGCAAATTGGGGAATATTGAAAATTTTCTAAAAATGTTGACCCGGGTCATCAATTTTTGAAACTGGAGAAAACTTGAAAAGCCCATATCTGTGACAAGGAAGGAGATAGAGAGCTACAATTTCAGACGCAGCATCCAGGCAGAAATGCCATCAATGTGTGTAAATTTGGGGCAAATTGGGGAATATTGAAAATTTTGGAAAAAAGATGACCCCCGGGTCATCGACTTTTGAAACTGGAGAAAACTTTAAAAGCCTATATCTGTGACAAGGAAGGAGATAGAGAGCTACAATTTCAGACGCAGCATCCAGGTAGAAATGCCATCAATGTGTGTAAATTTGGGGCAAATTGGGGAATATTGATAATTTTGGAAAAAAGTTGACCCCCGGGTAATCGATTTTTGAAACTGGAGAAAACTTTAAAAGCCCATATCTGTGACAAGGAAGGAGATAGAGAGCTAAAATTTCAGACGCAGCATCCAGGCAGAAATGCCATCAATGTGTGTAAATTTGGGGCAAATTGGGGAATATTGAACATTTTCTAAAAAGGTTGACCCGCAGGTCATCGATTTTTGAAACTGGAGAAAACTTGAAAAGCCCATATCTGTGACAAGGAAGGAGATAGAGAGCTAAAATTTCAGACGCAGCATCCAGACAGAAATGCCATCAATGTGTGTAAATTTGGGGCAAATTGGGGAATATTGAAAATTTTGGAAAAAAGATGACCCCCGGGTCATCGACATTTGAAACTGGAGAAAACTTTAAAAGCCCATATCTGTGACAAGGAAGGAGATAGAGAGCTAAGATTTCAGACGCAGCATCCAGGCAGAAATGCCATCAATGTGTGTAAATTTGGGGCAAATTGGGGAATATTGATAATTTTGGAAAAAAGTTGACCCCCGGGTCATCGATTTTTGAAACTGGAGAAAACTTTAAAAGCCCATATCTGTGACAAGGAAGGAGATAGAGAGCTACAATTTCAGACGCAGCATCCAGGCAGAAATGCCATCAATGTGTGTAAATTTGGGACAAATTGGGGAATATTGAAAATTTTCTAAAAATGTTGACCCGCGGGTCATCGATTCTTGAAACTAGAGAAAACTTGAAAAGCCCATATCTGTGACAAGGAAGGAGATAGAGAGCTACAATTTCAGGCACCGCATCCAGGCAGAAATGCCATCAATGTGTGTAAATTTGGGGCAAATTGGGGAATATTGAAAATTTTCTAAAAATGTTAACCATGGTCATCAATTTTTGAAACTGGAGAAAACTTGAAAAGCCCATATCTGTAACAAGGAAGGAGATAGAGAGCTAAAATTTCAGACGCAGCATCCAGACAGAAATGCAATCAATTTGTGTAAATTTGGGACAAATAGAGGAATATTGAAAATTTTGGAAAAAAGTTGACCCCCGGTGATCGATTTTTGAAACTAGAGAAAACTTTAAAAGCCCATATCTGTGACAAGGAAGGAGATAGAGAGCTACAATTTCAGACGCAGCATCCAGGCAGAAATGCCATCAATTTGTGTAAATTTGGGACAAATTGGGGAATATTGAAAATTTTCTAAAAATGTTGACCCGGGTCATCAATTTCTGAAACTGGAGAAAACTTTAAAAGCCAATATCTGTGACAAGGAAGGAGATAGAGAGCTACAATTTCAGACGCAGCATCCAGGCAGAAATGCCATCAATGTGTGTAAATTTGGGGCAAATTGGGGAATATTGAAAAATTTCTAAAAATGTTGACAAGGGTCATCAATTTTTGAAACTGGAGAAAACTTTAAAAGCCCATATCTGTGACAAGGAAGGAGATAGAGAGTTACAATTTCAGATGCAGCATCCAGGCAGAAATGCCATCAATGTGTGTAAATTTGGGACAAATTGGGGAATATTGAAAATTTTCTAAAAATGTTGACCCGGGGGTCATCGATTCTTGAAACTAGAGAAAACTTGAAAAGCCCATATCTGTGACAAGGAAGGAGATAGAGAGCTAAAATTTCAGACGCAGCATCCAGACAGAAATGCCATCAATTTGTGTAAATTTGGGGCAAATTGGGGAATATTGAAAATTTTCTAAAAATGTTGACCCGCGGGTCATCGATTCTTGAAACTAGAGAAAACTTGAAAAGCCCATATCTGTGACAAGGAAGGAGATAAAGAGCTACAATTTCAGACGCAGCATCCAGGCAGAAATGCCATCAATGTGTGTAAATTTGGGACAAATTGGGGAATATTGAAAATTTTGGAAAAAAGTTTTCCCCCGGTGATCGATTTTTGAAACTAGAGAAAACTTTAAAAGCCCATATCTGTGACAAGGAAGGAGATAGAGAGCTACAATTTCAGACGCAGCATCCAGGCAGAAATGCCATCAATTTGTGTAAATTTGGGACAAATTGGGGAATATTGAAAATTTTCAAAAAATGTTGACCCGCGGGTCATCGATTCTTGAAACTAGAGAAAACTTGAAAAGCCCATATCTGTGACAAGGAAGGAGATAGAGAGCTACAATTTCAGACGCAGCATCCATGCAGAAATGCCATCAATGTGTGTAAATTTGGGGCAAATTGGGGAATATTGAAAATTTTCTAAAAATGTTTACCATGGTCATCATTTTTTGAAACTTGGGAAAACTTGAAAAGCCCATATCTGTGACAAGGAAGGAGATAGAGAGCTAAAATTTCAGACGCAGCATCCAGGCAGAAATGCCATCAATGTGTGTAAATTTGGGGCAAATTGGGGAATATTGAAAATTTTCTAAAAAGGTTGACCCACAGGTCATCGATTTTTGAAACTGGAGAAAACTTGAAAAGCCCATATCTGTGACAAGGAAGGAGATAGAGAGCTAAAATTTCAGACGCAGCATCCAGACAGAAATGCAATCAATTTGTGTAAATTTGGGACAAATTGGGGAATATTGAAAATTTTCTAAAAATGTTGACCCGGGTCATCAATTTCTGAAACTGGAGAAAACTTTAAAAGCCAATATCTGTGACAAGGAAGGAGATAGAGAGCTACAATTTCAGACGCAGCATCCAGGCAGAAATGCCATCAATGTGTGTAAATTTGGGGCAAATTGGGGAATATTGAAAAATTTCTAAAAATGTTGACCAGGGTCATCAATTTTTGAAACTGGAGAAAACTTTAAAAGCCCATATCTGTGACAAGGAAGGAGATAGAGAGCTACAATTTCAGATGCAGCATCCAGGCAGAAATGCCATCAATGTGTGTAAATTTGGGACAAATTGGGGAATATTGAAAATTTTCTAAAAATGTTGACCCGGGGGTCATCGATTCTTGAAACTAGAGAAAACTTGAAAAGCCCATATCTGTGACAAGGAAGGAGATAGAGAGCTAAAATTTCAGACGCAGCATCCAGACAGAAATGCCATCAATTTGTGTAAATTTGGGACAAATTGGGGAATATTGAAAATTTTCTAAAAATGTTGACCCGCGGGTCATTGATTCTTGAAACTAGAGAAAACTTGAAAAGCCCATATCTGTGACAAGGAAGGAGATAAAGAGCTACAATTTCAGACGCAGCATCCAGGCAGAAATGCCATAAATGTGTGTAAATTTGGGACAAATTGGGGAATATTGAAAATTTTCTAAAAATGTTGACCCGGGTCATCAATTTTTGAAACTGGAGAAAACTTTAAAAGCCCATATCTGTGACAAGGAAGGAGATAGAGAGCTACAATTTCAGACGCAGCATCCAGGCAGAAATGCCATCAATGTGTGTAAATTTGGGGCAAATTGGGGAATATTGAAAATTTTGTAAAAAGGTTGACCCGGGTCATCAATTTTTGAAACTGGAGAAAACTTGAAAAGCCCATATCTGTGACAAGGAAGGAGATAGAGAGCTAAAATTTCAGACGCAGCATCCAGGCGGGATGCCATCAATGTGTGTAAATTGGGACAAATTGGGGAATATTGAAAATTTTCTAAAAATGTTGACCCGCGGGTCATCGATTCTTGAAACTAGAGAAAACTTGAAAAGCCCATATCTGTGACAAGGAAGGAGATAGAGAGCTACAATTTCAGACGCAGCATCCAGGCAGAAATGCCATCAATGTGTGTAAATTTGGGCAAATTGGGGAATATTGAAAATGTTCTATCTGTGACAAGGAAGGAGATAGAGAGCTAAAATTTCAGGCGCAGCATCCAGGCAGAAATGCCATCAATCTGTGTAAATTTGGGACAAATTGGGGAATATTGAAAATTTTGTAAAAATGTTGACCCGGGTCATCAATTTTTGAAACTGGAGAAAACTTGAAAAGCCCATATCTGTGACAAGGAAGGAGATAGAGAGCTAAAATTTCAGACGCAGCATCCAGACAGAAATGCCATCAATTTGTGTAAATTTGGGACAAATTGGGGAATATTGAAAATTTTGGAAAAAAGTTGACCCGCGGGTCATCGATTCTTGAAACTAGAGAAAACTTGAAAAGCCCATATCTGTGACAAGGAAGGAGATAGAGAGCTTAAATTTCAGACGCAGCATCCAGGCAGAAATGCCATCAATGTGTGTGAATTTGGGGCAAATTGGGGAATATTGAAAATTTTGGAAAAAAGTTGACCCCCGGGTCATCGATTTTTGAAACTGGAGAAAACTTTAAAAGCCCATATCAGTGACAAGGAAGGAGATAGAGAGCTAAAATTTCAGACGCAGCATCCAGGCAGAAATGCCATCAATCTGTGTAAATTTGGGGCAAATTGGGGAATATTGAAAAATTTCTAAAAATGTTGACCAGGGTCATCAATTTTTGAAACTGGAGAAAACTTGAAAAGCCCATATCTGTGACAAGGAAGGAGATAGAGAGCTACAATTTCAGATGCAGCATCCAGACAGAAATGCCATCAATTTGTGTAAATTTGGGACAAATTGGGGAATATTGAAAATTTTCTAAAAATGTTGACCCGCGGGTCATCGATTCTTGAAACTAGAGAAAACTTGAAAAGCCCATATCTGTGACAAGGAAGGAGATAGAGAGCTCAAATTTCAGACGCAGCATCCAGGCAGAAATGCCATCAATGTGTGTAAATTTGGGGCAAATTGGGGAATATTGAAAATTTTGGAAAAAAGTTGACCCCCGGGTTATCGATTTTTGAAACTGGAGAAAACTTGAAAAGCCCATATCTGTGACAAGGAAGGAGATAGAGAGCTACAATTTCAGACGCAGCATCCAGGCAGAAATGCCATCAATGTGTGTAAATTTGGGCAAATTGGGGAATATTGAACATTTTCTATCTGTGACAAGGAAGGAGATAGAGAGCTAAAATTTCAGGCGCAGCATCCAGGCAGAAATGCCATCAATGTGTGTAAATTTGGGGCAAATTGGGGAATATTGAAAATTTTGGAAAAAAGTTGACCCCCGGTGATCGATTTTTGAAACTAGAGAAAACTTTAAAAGCCCATATCTGAGACAAGGAAGGAGATAGAGAGCTAAAATTTCAGACGCAGCATCCAGGCAGAAATGCCATCAATTTGTGTAAATTTGGGACAAATTGGGGAATATTGAAAATTTTCTAAAAATGTTGACCCGCGGGTCATCGATTCTTGAAACTAGAGAAAACTTGAAAAGCCCATATCTGTGACAAGGAAGGAGATAGAGAGCTACAATTTCAGACGCAGCATCCATGCAGAAATCCCATCAATGTGTGTAAATTTGGGGCAAATTAGGGGATATTGAAAATTTTGGAAAAAAGTTGACCCCCGGGTCATCGATTTTTGAAACTGGAGAAAACTTTAAAAGCCCATATCTGTGACAAGGAAGGAGATAGAGAGCTAAAATTTCATACGCAGCATCCAGACAGAAATGCCATCAATTTGTGTAAATTTGGGACAAATTGGGGAATATTGAAAATTTTCTAAAAATGTTGACCCGCAATTCACCGATTCTTGAAACTAGAGAAAACTTGAAAAGCCCATATCTGTGACAAGGAAGGAGATAGAGAGCTACAATTTCAGACGCAACATCCAGGCAGAAATGCCATCAATGTGTGTAAATTTGGGGCAAATTGGGGAATATTGAAAATTTTGGAAAAAAGTTGACCCCCGGGTAATCGATTTTTGAAACTGGAGAAAACTTGAAAAGCCCATATCTGTGACAAGGAAGGAGATAAAGAGCTACAATTTCAGATGCAGCATCCAGGCAGAAATGCCATCAATGTGTGTAAATTTGGGGCAAATTGGGGAATATTGAAAATTTTCTAAAAATGTTGACCAGGGTCATCAATTTTTGAAACTGGAGAAAACTTGAAAAGCCCATATCTGTGACAAGGAAGGAGATAGAGAGCTACAATTTCAGACGCAGCATCAAGGCAGAAATGCCATCAATGTGTGTAAATTTGGGGCAAATTGGGGAATATTGAAAATTTTCTAAAAATGTTGACCAGGGTCATCAATTTTTGAAACTGGAGAAAACTTTAAAAGCCCATATCTGTGACAAGGAAGGAGATAGAGAGCTAAAATTTCAGACGCAGCATCCAGGCAGAAATGCCATCAATGTGTGTAAATTTGGGGCAAATTGGGGAATATTGAAAATTTTCTAAAAATGTTGACCCGGGTTATCAATTTTTGAAACTGGAGAAAACTTTAAAAGCCCATATCTGTGACAAGGAAGGAGATAGAGAGCTACAATTTCAGGCGCAGCATCCAGGCAGAAATGCGATCAATGTGTGTAAATTTGGGGCTAATTGGGGAATATTGAAAATTTTCTAAAAATGTTGACCCGGGTCATCAATTTTTAAAACTGGAGAAAACTTTAAAAGCCCATATCTGTGACAAGGAAGGAGATAGAGAGCTACAATTTCAGACGCAGCATCCAGACAGAAATGCCATCAATTTGTGTAAATTTGGGACAAATTGGGGAATATTGAAAATTTTCTAAAAATGTTGACCTGCGGGGCATCGATTCTTGTAACTAGAGAAATTTTGAAAAGCCCATGTCTGTGACAAGGAAGGAGATAGAGAGCTATAATTTCAGGCGCAGCATCCAGACAGAAATGCCATCAATTTGTGTAAATTTGGGAGAAATTGGGGAATATTGAAAATTTTCTAAAAATGTTGACCCGCGGGTCATCGATTCTTGAAACTAGAGAAAACTTGAAAAGCCCATATCTGTGACAAGGAAGGAGATAGAGAGCTACAATTTCAGGCGCAGCATCCAGGCAGAAATGCCATCAATGTGTGTAAATTTGGGGCAAATTGGGGAATATTGAAAATTTTCTAAAAATGTTGAGACCGGGTCATCAATTTTTGAAACTGGAAAAAACTTGAAAAGCCCATATCTGTGACAAGGAAGGAGATAGAGAGCTAAAGTTTCAGACGCAGCATCCAGACAGAAATGCCATCAATTTGTGTAAATTTGGGACAAATTGGGGAATATTGAAAATTTTCTAAAAATGTTGACCTGCGGGTCATCGATTCTTGAAACTAGAGAAAACTTGAAAAGCCCATATCTGTGACAAGGAAGGAGATAGAGAGCTACAATTTCAGGCGCAGCATCCAGGCAGAAATGCCATCAATTTGTGTAAATTTGGGGCAAATTGGGGAATATTGAAAATTTTCTAAAAATGTTGACCCGGGTCATCAATTTTTAAAACTGGAGAAAACTTTAAAAGCCCATATCTGTGACAAGGAAGGAGATAGAGAGCTACAATTTCAGACGCAGCATCCAGACAGAAATGCCATCAATTTGTGTAAATTTGGGACAAATTGGGGAATATTGAAAATTTTCTAAAAATGTTGACCCGGGGGTCATCGATTCTTGAAACTAGAGAAAACTTGAAAAGCCCATATCTGTGACAAGGAAGGAGATAGAGAGCTACAATTTCAGGCGCAGCATCCAGGCAGAAATGC
Organism: Genypterus blacodes; assembly: GCF_046128005.1. Classification (NCBI taxonomy): domain Eukaryota; kingdom Metazoa; phylum Chordata; class Actinopteri; order Ophidiiformes; family Ophidiidae; genus Genypterus; species Genypterus blacodes. The sequence goes on along the minus strand of NW_027466998.1, from coordinate 228,217 downwards.
CATCTATGTGTGTAAATTTGGGGCAAATTGGGGAATATTGAAAATTTTCTAAAAATGTTGACCCGGGTCATCGATTTTTGAAACTGGAGAAAAATTGAAAAGCCCATATCTGTGACAAGGAAGGAGATAGAGAGCTACAATTTCAGGCGCAGCATCCACGCAGAAATGCCATCAATGTGTGTAAATTTGGGGCAAATTGGGGAATATTGAAAATTTTCGAAAAATGTTGAGACCGGGTCATCGATTTTTGAAACTGGAGAAAACTTGAAAAGCCCATATCTGTGACAAGGAAGGAGATAGAGAGCTAAAGTTTCAGACGCAGCATCCAGACAGAAACGCCATCAATTTGTGTAAATTTGGGACAAATTGGGGAATATTGAAAATTTTCTAAAAATGTTGACCCGCGGGTCATCAATTCTTGTAACTAGAGAAAACTTGAAAAGCCCATGTCTGTGACAAGGAAGGAGATAGAGAGCTACAATTTCAGGCGCAGCATCCAGGCAGAAATGCCATCAATTTGTGTAAATTTGGGGCAAATTGGGGAATATTGAAAATTTTCTAAAAATGTTGACCCGGGTCATCAATTTTTAAAACTGGAGAAAACTTTAAAAGCCCATATCTGTGACAAGGAAGGAGATAGAGAGCTACAATTTCAGACGCAGCATCCAGACAGAAATGCCATCAATTTGTGTAAATTTGGGACAAATTGGGGAATATTGAAAATTTTCTAAAAATGTTGACCCGGGGGTCATCGATTCTTGAAACTAGAGAAAACTTGAAAAGCCCATATCTGTGACAAGGAAGGAGATAGAGAGCTACAATTTCAGGCGCAGCATCCAGGCAGAAATGCCATCTATGTGTGTAAATTTGGGGCAATTGGGGAATATTGAAAATTTTCTAAAAATGTTGACCCGGGTCATCGATTTTTGAAACTGGAGAAAAATTGAAAAGCCCATATCTGTGACAAGGAAGGAGATAGAGAGCTACAATTTCAGGCGCAGCATCCACGCAGAAATGCCATCAATGTGTGTAAATTTGGGGCAAATTGGGGAATATTGAAAATTTTCGAAAAATGTTGAGACCGGGTCATCGATTTTTGAAACTGGAGAAAACTTGAAAAGCCCATATCTGTGACAAGGAAGGAGATAGAGAGCTAAAGTTTCAGACGCAGCATCCAGACAGAAACGCCATCAATTTGTGTAAATTTGGGACAAATTGGGGAATATTGAAAATTTTCTAAAAATGTTGACCCGCGGGTCATCAATTCTTGTAACTAGAGAAAACTTGAAAAGCCCATGTCTGTGACAAGGAAGGAGATAGAGAGCTAAAATTTCAGTGCAGCATCCAGGCAGAAATGCCATCAATATGTCTAAATTTGGGGCAAATTGGGGAATATTGAAAATTTTCTAAAAATGTTGACCCGGGTCATCAATTTTTGAAACTGGAGAAAACTTTAAAAGCCCATATCTGTGACAAGGAAGGAGATAGAGAGCTACAATTTCAGACGCAGCATCCAGGCAGAAATGCGATCAATGTGTGTAAATTTGGGGCTAATTGGGGAATATTGAAAATTTTCTAAAAATGTTGACCCGGGTCATCAATTTTTGAAGCTGGAGAAAACTTTAAAAGCCCATATCTGTGACAAGGAAGGAGATAGAGAGCTACAATTTCAGACGCAGCATCCAGACAGAAATGCCATCAATTTGTGTAAATTTGGGACAAATTGGGGAATATTGAAAATTTTCTAAAAATGTTGACCCGCGGGGCATCGATTCTTGTAACTAGAGAAAACTTGAAAAGCCCATGTCTGTGACAAGGAAGGAGATAGAGAGCTAAAATTTCAGACGCAGCATCCAGGCAGAAATGCCATCAATGTGTGTAAATTTGGGGCAAATTGGGGAATATTGAAAATTTTCTAAAAATGTTGACCCGGGTCATCAATTTTTGAAACTGGATAAAACTTGAAAAGCCCATATCTGTGACAAGGAAGGAGATAGAGAGCTGCAATTTCAGACGCAGCATCCACGCAGAAATGCCATCAATGTGTGTAAATTTGTGGCAAATTGGGGAATATTGAAAATTTTCTAAAAATGTTGACCCGCGGGTCATCGATTCTTGTGACTAGAGAAAACTTGAAAAGCCCATGTCTGTGACAAGGAAGGAGATAGAGAGCTAAAATTTCAGACGCAGCATCCAGGCAGAAATGCCATCAATGTGTGTAAATTTGGGGCAAATTGGGGAATATTGAAAATTTTCTAAAAATGTTGACCCGGGTTATCAATTTTTGAAACTGGAGAAAACTTTAAAAGCCCATATCTGTGACAAGGAAGGAGATAGAGAGCTACAATTTCAGGCGCAGCATCCAGGCAGAAATGCGATCAATGTGTGTAAATTTGGGGCAAATTGGGGAATATTGAAAAATTTCTAAAAATGTTGACCAGGGTCATCAATTTTTGAAACTGGAGAAAACTTGAAAAGCCCATATCTGTGACAAGGAAGGAGATAGAGAGCTACAATTTCAGACGCAGCATCCAGACAGAAATGCCATCAATGTGTGTAAATTTGGGACAAATTGGGGAATATTGAAAATTTTCTAAAAATGTTGACCTGCGGGGCATCGATTCTTGTAACTAGAGAAATTTTGAAAAGCCCATGTCTGTGACAAGGAAGGAGATAGAGAGCTATAATTTCAGGCGCAGCATCCAGACAGAAATGCCATCAATTTGTGTAAATTTGGGAGAAATTGGGGAATATTGAAAATTTTCTAAAAATGTTGACCCGCGGGTCATCGATTCTTGAAACTAGAGAAAACTTGAAAAGCCCATATCTGTGACAAGGAAGGAGATAGAGAGCTACAATTTCAGGCGCAGCATCCAGGCAGAAATGCCATCAATGTGTGTAAATTTGGGGCAAATTGGGGAATATTGAAAATTTTCTAAAAATGTTGAGACCGGGTCATCAATTTTTGAAACTGGAAAAAACTTGAAAAGCCCATATCTGTGACAAGGAAGGAGATAGAGAGCTAAAGTTTCAGACGCAGCATCCAGACAGAAATGCCATCAATTTGTGTAAATTTGGGACAAATTGGGGAATATTGAAAATTTTCTAAAAATGTTGACCTGCGGGTCATCGATTCTTGAAACTAGAGAAAACTTGAAAAGCCCATATCTGTGACAAGGAAGGAGATAGAGAGCTACAATTTCAGGCGCAGCATCCAGGCAGAAATGCCATCAATTTGTGTAAATTTGGGGCAAATTGGGGAATATTGAAAATTTTCTAAAAATGTTGACCCGGGTCATCAATTTTTAAAACTGGAGAAAACTTTAAAAGCCCATATCTGTGACAAGGAAGGAGATAGAGAGCTACAATTTCAGACGCAGCATCCAGACAGAAATGCCATCAATTTGTGTAAATTTGGGACAAATTGGGGAATATTGAAAATTTTCTAAAAATGTTGACCCGGGGGTCATCGATTCTTGAAACTAGAGAAAACTTGAAAAGCCCATATCTGTGACAAGGAAGGAGATAGAGAGCTACAATTTCAGGCGCAGCATCCAGGCAGAAATGCCATCTATGTGTGTAAATTTGGGGCAAATTGGGGAATATTGAAAATTTTCTAAAAATGTTGACCCGGGTCATCGATTTTTGAAACTGGAGAAAAATTGAAAAGCCCATATCTGTGACAAGGAAGGAGATAGAGAGCTACAATTTCAGGCGCAGCATCCACGCAGAAATGCCATCAATGTGTGTAAATTTGGGGCAAATTGGGGAATATTGAAAATTTTCGAAAAATGTTGAGACCGGGTCATCAATTTTTGAAACTGGAGAAAACTTGAAAAGCCCATATCTGTGACAAGGAAGGAGATAGAGAGCTAAAGTTTCAGACGCAGCATCCAGACAGAAACGCCATCAATTTGTGTAAATTTGGGACAAATTGGGGAATATTGAAAATTTTCTAAAAATGTTGACCCGCGGGTCATCAATTCTTGTAACTAGAGAAAACTTGAAAAGCCCATGTCTGTGACAAGGAAGGAGATAGAGAGCTAAAATTTCAGTGCAGCATCCAGGCAGAAATGCCATCAATATGTCTAAATTTGGGGCAAATTGGGGAATATTGAAAATTTTCTAAAAATGTTGACCCGGGTCATCAATTTTTGAAACTGGAGAAAACTTTAAAAGCCCATATCTGTGACAAGGAAGGAGATAGAGAGCTACAATTTCAGACGCAGCATCCAGGCAGAAATGCGATCAATGTGTGTAAATTTGGGGCTAATTGGGGAATATTGAAAATTTTCTAAAAATGTTGACCCGGGTCATCAATTTTTGAAGCTGGAGAAAACTTTAAAAGCCCATATCTGTGACAAGGAAGGAGATAGAGAGCTACAATTTCAGACGCAGCATCCAGACAGAAATGCCATCAATTTGTGTAAATTTGGGACAAATTGGGGAATATTGAAAATTTTCTAAAAATGTTGACCCGCGGGGCATCGATTCTTGTAACTAGAGAAAACTTGAAAAGCCCATGTCTGTGACAAGGAAGGAGATAGAGAGCTAAAATTTCAGACGCAGCATCCAGGCAGAAATGCCATCAATGTGTGTAAATTTGGGGCAAATTGGGGAATATTGAAAATTTTCTAAAAATGTTGACCCGGGTCATCAATTTTTAAAACTGGAGAAAACTTTAAAAGCCCATATCTGTGACAAGGAAGGAGATAGAGAGCTACAATTTCAGACGCAGCATCCAGACAGAAATGCCATCAATTTGTGTAAATTTGGGACAAATTGGGGAATATTGAAAATTTTCTAAAAATGTTGACCCGGGGGTCATCGATTCTTGAAACTAGAGAAAACTTGAAAAGCCCATATCTGTGACAAGGAAGGAGATAGAGAGCTACAATTTCAGGCGCAGCATCCAGGCAGAAATGCCATCTATGTGTGTAAATTTGGGGCAAATTGGGGAATATTGAAAATTTTCTAAAAATGTTGACCCGGGTCATCGATTTTTGAAACTGGAGAAAAATTGAAAAGCCCATATCTGTGACAAGGAAGGAGATAGAGAGCTACAATTTCAGGCGCAGCATCCACGCAGAAATGCCATCAATGTGTGTAAATTTGGGGCAAATTGGGGAATATTGAAAATTTTCGAAAAATGTTGAGACCGGGTCATCAATTTTTGAAACTGGAGAAAACTTGAAAAGCCCATATCTGTGACAAGGAAGGAGATAGAGAGCTAAAGTTTCAGACGCAGCATCCAGACAGAAACGCCATCAATTTGTGTAAATTTGGGACAAATTGGGGAATATTGAAAATTTTCTAAAAATGTTGACCCGCGGGTCATCAATTCTTGTAACTAGAGAAAACTTGAAAAGCCCATGTCTGTGACAAGGAAGGAGATAGAGAGCTAAAATTTCAGTGCAGCATCCAGGCAGAAATGCCATCAATATGTCTAAATTTGGGGCAAATTGGGGAATATTGAAAATTTTCTAAAAATGTTGACCCGGGTCATCAATTTTTGAAACTGGAGAAAACTTTAAAAGCCCATATCTGTGACAAGGAAGGAGATAGAGAGCTACAATTTCAGACGCAGCATCCAGGCAGAAATGCGATCAATGTGTGTAAATTTGGGGCTAATTGGGGAATATTGAAAATTTTCTAAAAATGTTGACCCGGGTCATCAATTTTTGAAGCTGGAGAAAACTTTAAAAGCCCATATCTGTGACAAGGAAGGAGATAGAGAGCTACAATTTCAGACGCAGCATCCAGACAGAAATGCCATCAATTTGTGTAAATTTGGGACAAATTGGGGAATATTGAAAATTTTCTAAAAATGTTGACCCGCGGGGCATCGATTCTTGTAACTAGAGAAAACTTGAAAAGCCCATGTCTGTGACAAGGAAGGAGATAGAGAGCTAAAATTTCAGACGCAGCATCCAGGCAGAAATGCCATCAATGTGTGTAAATTTGGGGCAAATTGGGGAATATTGAAAATTTTCTAAAAATGTTGACCCGGGTCATCAATTTTTGAAACTGGATAAAACTTGAAAAGCCCATATCTGTGACAAGGAAGGAGATAGAGAGCTGCAATTTCAGACGCAGCATCCACGCAGAAATGCCATCAATGTGTGTAAATTTGTGGCAAATTGGGGAATATTGAAAATTTTCTAAAAATGTTGACCCGCGGGTCATCGATTCTTGTGACTAGAGAAAACTTGAAAAGCCCATGTCTGTGACAAGGAAGGAGATAGAGAGCTAAAATTTCAGACGCAGCATCCAGGCAGAAATGCCATCAATGTGTGTAAATTTGGGGCAAATTGGGGAATATTGAAAATTTTCTAAAAATGTTGACCCGGGTTATCAATTTTTGAAACTGGAGAAAACTTTAAAAGCCCATATCTGTGACAAGGAAGGAGATAGAGAGCTACAATTTCAGGCGCAGCATCCAGGCAGAAATGCGATCAATGTGTGTAAATTTGGGGCAAATTGGGGAATATTGAAAAATTTCTAAAAATGTTGACCAGGGTCATCAATTTTTGAAACTGGAGAAAACTTGAAAAGCCCATATCTGTGACAAGGAAGGAGATAGAGAGCTACAATTTCAGACGCAGCATCCAGACAGAAATGCCATCAATTTGTGTAAATTTGGGACAAATTGGGGAATATTGAAAATTTTCTAAAAATGTTGACCTGCGGGGCATCGATTCTTGTAACTAGAGAAAACTTGAAAAGCCCATATCTGTGACAAGGAAGGAGATAGAGAGCTACAATTTCAGACGCAGCATCCAGACAGAAATGCCATCAATTTGTGTAAATTTGGGAGAAATTGGGGAATATTGAAAATTTTCTAAAAATGTTGACCCGCGGGTCATCGATTCTTGAAACTAGAGAAAACTTGAAAAGCCCATATCTGTGACAAGGAAGGAGATAGAGAGCTACAATTTCAGGCGCAGCATCCAGGCAGAAATGCCATCAATGTGTGTAAATTTGGGGCAAATTGGGGAATATTGAAAATTTTCTAAAAATGTTGAGACCGGGTCATCAATTTTTGAAACTGGAAAAAACTTGAAAAGCCCATATCTGTGACAAGGAAGGAGATAGAGAGCTAAAGTTTCAGACGCAGCATCCAGACAGAAATGCCATCAATTTGTGTAAATTTGGGACAAATTGGGGAATATTGAAAATTTTCTAAAAATGTTGACCTGCGGGTCATCGATTCTTGAAACTAGAGAAAACTTGAAAAGCCCATATCTGTGACAAGGAAGGAGATAGAGAGCTACAATTTCAGGCGCAGCATCCAGGCAGAAATGCCATCAATTTGTGTAAATTTGGGGCAAATTGGGGAATATTGAAAATTTTCTAAAAATGTTGACCCGGGTCATCAATTTTTAAAACTGGAGAAAACTTTAAAAGCCCATATCTGTGACAAGGAAGGAGATAGAGAGCTACAATTTCAGACGCAGCATCCAGGCAGAAATGCCATCAATGTGTGTAAATTTGGGGCAAATTGGGGAATATTGAAAATTTTCTAAAAATGTTGACCCGGGTCATCAATTTTTGAAACTGGATAAAACTTGAAAAGCCCATATCTGTGACAAGGAAGGAGATAGAGAGCTGCAATTTCAGACGCAGCATCCACGCAGAAATGCCATCAATGTGTGTAAATTTGTGGCAAATTGGGGAATATTGAAAATTTTCTAAAAATGTTGACCCGCGGGTCATCGATTCTTGTGACTAGAGAAAACTTGAAAAGCCCATGTCTGTGACAAGGAAGGAGATAGAGAGCTAAAATTTCAGACGCAGCATCCAGGCAGAAATGCCATCAATGTGTGTAAATTTGGGGAAAATTGGGGAATATTGAAAATTTTCTAAAAATGTTGACCCGCGGGTCATCAATTCTTGTAACTAGAGAAAACTTGAAAAGCCCATATCTGTGACAAGGAAGGAGATAGAGAGCTACAATTTCAGACGCAGCATCCAGGCAGAAATGTGATCAATGTGTGTAAATTTGGGGCTAATTGGGGAATATTGAAAATTTTCTAAAAATGTTGACCCGGGTCATCAATTTTTGAAACTGGAGAAAACTTTAAAAGCCCATATCTGTGACAAGGAAGGAGATAGAGAGCTACAATTTCAGACGCAGCATCCAGACAGAAATGCCATCAATTTGTGTAAATTTGGGACAAATTGGGGAATATTGAAAATTCTCTAAAAATGTTGACCCGCGGGGCATCGATTCTTGTAACTAGAGAAAACTTGAAAAGCCCATGTCTGTGACAAGGAAGGAGATAGAGAGCTAAAATTTCAGACGCAGCATCCAGGCAGAAATGCCATCAATTTGTGTAAATTTGGGGCAAATTGGGGAATATTGAAAATTTTCTAAAAATGTTGACCCGGGTCATCAATTTTTGAAACTGGATAAAACTTGAAAAGCCCATATCTGTGACAAGGAAGGAGATAGAGAGCTGCAATTTCAGACGCAGCATCCAGGCAGAAATGCCATCAATGTGTGTAAATTTGGGGAAAATTGGGGAATATTGAAAATTTTCTAAAAATGTTGACCCGGGTCATCAATTTTGGAAACTGGAGAAAACTTTAAAAGCCCATATCTGTGACAAGGAAGGAGATAGAGAGCTAAAATTTCAGACGCAGCATCCAGACAGAAATGCCATCAATGTGTATAAATTTGGGACAAATTGGGGAATATTGAAAATTTTCTAAAAATGTTGACCCGCGGGTCATCAATTTTTGAAACTGGAGAAAACTTGAAAAGCCCATGTCTGTGACAAGGAAGGAGATAGAGAGCTAAAATTTCAGTGCAGCATCCAGGCAGAAATGCCATCAATATGTCTAAATTTGGGGCAAATTGGGGAATATTGAAAATTTTCTAAAAATGTTGACCCGGGTCATCAATTTTTGAAACTGGAGAAAACTTTAAAAGCCCATATCTGTGACAAGGAAGGAGATAGAGAGCTACAATTTCAGACGCAGCATCCAGGCAGAAATGCGATCAATGTGTGTAAATTTGGGGCTAATTGGGGAATATTGAAAATTTTCTAAAAATGTTGACCCGGGTCATCAATTTTTGAAGCTGGAGAAAAATTTAAAAGCCCATATCTGTGACAAGGAAGGAGATAGAGAGCTACAATTTCAGACGCAGCATCCAGACAGAAATGCCATCAATTTGTGTAAATTTGGGACAAATTGGGGAATATTGAAAATTTTCTAAAAATGTTGACCCGCGGGGCATCGATTCTTGTAACTAGAGAAAACTTGAAAAGCCCATGTCTGTGACAAGGAAGGAGATAGAGAGCTAAAATTTCAGACGCAGCATCCAGGCAGAAATGCCATCAATGTGTGTAAATTTGGGGCAAATTGGGGATTATTGAAAATTTTCTAAAAATGTTGACCCGGGTCATCAATTTTTGAAACTGGATAAAACTTGAAAAGCCCATATCTGTGACAAGGAAGGAGATAGAGAGCTGCAATTTCAGACGCAGCATCCACGCAGAAATGCCATCAATGTGTGTAAATTTGTGGCAAATTGGGGAATATTGAAAATTTTCTAAAAATGTTGACCCGCGGGTCATCGATTCTTGTGACTAGAGAAAACTTGAAAAGCCCATGTCTGTGACAAGGAAGGAGATAGAGAGCTAAAATTTCAGACGCAGCATCCAGGCAGAAATGCCATCAATGTGTGTAAATTTGGGGCAAATTGGGGAATATTGAAAATTTTCTAAAAATGTTGACCCGCGGGTCATCAATTCTTGTAACTAGAGAAAACTTGAAAAGCCCATATCTGTGACAAGGAAGGAGATAGAGAGCTACAATTTCAGACGCAGCATCCAGGCAGAAATGCGATCAATGTGTGTAAATTTGGGGCTAATTGGGGAATATTGAAAATTTTCTAAAAATGTTGACCCGGGTCATCAATTTTTGAAACTGGAGAAAACTTTAAAAGCCCATATCTGTGACAAGGAAGGAGATAGAGAGCTACAATTTCAGACGCAGCATCCAGACAGAAATGCCATCAATTTGTGTAAATTTGGGACAAATTGGGGAATATTGAAAATTCTCTAAAAATGTTGACCCGCGGGGCATCGATTCTTGTAACTAGAGAAAACTTGAAAAGCCCATGTCTGTGACAAGGAAGGAGATAGAGAGCTAAAATTTCAGACGCAGCATCCAGGCAGAAATGCCATCAATGTGTGTAAATTTGGGGCAAATTGGGGAATATTGAAAATTTTCTAAAAATGTTGACCCGGGTCATCAATTTTTGAAACTGGATAAAACTTGAAAAGCCCATATCTGTGACAAGGAAGGAGATAGAGAGCTGCAATTTCAGACGCAGCATCCAGGCAGAAATGCCATCAATGTGTGTAAATTTGGGGCAAATTGGGGAATATTGAAAATTTTCTAAAAATGTTGACCCGGGTCATCAATTTTTAAAACTGGAGAAAACTTTAAAAGCCCATATCTGTGACAAGGAAGGAGATAGAGAGCTACAATTTCAGACGCAGCATCCAGACAGAAATGCCATCAATTTGTGTAAATTTGGGACAAATTGGGGAATATTGAAAATTTTCTAAAAATGTTGACCCGGGGGTCATCGATTCTTGAAACTAGAGAAAACTTGAAAAGCCCATATCTGTGACAAGGAAGGAGATAGAGAGCTACAATTTCAGGCGCAGCATCCAGGCAGAAATGCCATCTATGTGTGTAAATTTGGGGCAAATTGGGGAATATTGAAAATTTTCTAAAAATGTTGACCCGGGTCATCGATTTTTGAAACTGGAGAAAAATTGAAAAGCCCATATCTGTGACAAGGAAGGAGATAGAGAGCTACAATTTCAGGCGCAGCATCCACGCAGAAATGCCATCAATGTGTGTAAATTTGGGGCAAATTGGGGAATATTGAAAATTTTCGAAAAATGTTGAGACCGGGTCATCAATTTTTGAAACTGGAGAAAACTTGAAAAGCCCATATCTGTGACAAGGAAGGAGATAGAGAGCTAAAGTTTCAGACGCAGCATCCAGACAGAAACGCCATCAATTTGTGTAAATTTGGGACAAATTGGGGAATATTGAAAATTTTCTAAAAATGTTGACCCGCGGGTCATCAATTCTTGTAACTAGAGAAAACTTGAAAAGCCCATGTCTGTGACAAGGAAGGAGATAGAGAGCTAAAATTTCAGTGCAGCATCCAGGCAGAAATGCCATCAATATGTCTAAATTTGGGGCAAATTGGGGAATATTGAAAATTTTCTAAAAATGTTGACCCGGGTCATCAATTTTTGAAACTGGAGAAAACTTTAAAAGCCCATATCTGTGACAAGGAAGGAGATAGAGAGCTACAATTTCAGACGCAGCATCCAGGCAGAAATGCGATCAATGTGTGTAAATTTGGGGCTAATTGGGGAATATTGAAAATTTTCTAAAAATGTTGACCCGGGTCATCAATTTTTGAAGCTGGAGAAAACTTTAAAAGCCCATATCTGTGACAAGGAAGGAGATAGAGAGCTACAATTTCAGACGCAGCATCCAGACAGAAATGCCATCAATTTGTGTAAATTTGGGACAAATTGGGGAATATTGAAAATTTTCTAAAAATGTTGACCCGCGGGGCATCGATTCTTGTAACTAGAGAAAACTTGAAAAGCCCATGTCTGTGACAAGGAAGGAGATAGAGAGCTAAAATTTCAGACGCAGCATCCAGGCAGAAATGCCATCAATGTGTGTAAATTTGGGGCAAATTGGGGAATATTGAAAATTTTCTAAAAATGTTGACCCGGGTCATCAATTTTTGAAACTGGATAAAACTTGAAAAGCCCATATCTGTGACAAGGAAGGAGATAGAGAGCTGCAATTTCAGACGCAGCATCCACGCAGAAATGCCATCAATGTGTGTAAATTTGTGGCAAATTGGGGAATATTGAAAATTTTCTAAAAATGTTGACCCGCGGGTCATCGATTCTTGTGACTAGAGAAAACTTGAAAAGCCCATGTCTGTGACAAGGAAGGAGATAGAGAGCTAAAATTTCAGACGCAGCATCCAGGCAGAAATGCCATCAATGTGTGTAAATTTGGGGCAAATTGGGGAATATTGAAAATTTTCTAAAAATGTTGACCCGGGTTATCAATTTTTGAAACTGGAGAAAACTTTAAAAGCCCATATCTGTGACAAGGAAGGAGATAGAGAGCTACAATTTCAGGCGCAGCATCCAGGCAGAAATGCGATCAATGTGTGTAAATTTGGGGCAAATTGGGGAATATTGAAAAATTTCTAAAAATGTTGACCAGGGTCATCAATTTTTGAAACTGGAGAAAACTTGAAAAGCCCATATCTGTGACAAGGAAGGAGATAGAGAGCTACAATTTCAGACGCAGCATCCAGACAGAAATGCCATCAATTTGTGTAAATTTGGGACAAATTGGGGAATATTGAAAATTTTCTAAAAATGTTGACCTGCGGGGCATCGATTCTTGTAACTAGAGAAAACTTGAAAAGCCCATATCTGTGACAAGGAAGGAGATAGAGAGCTACAATTTCAGACGCAGCATCCAGACAGAAATGCCATCAATTTGTGTAAATTTGGGAGAAATTGGGGAATATTGAAAATTTTCTAAAAATGTTGACCCGCGGGTCATCGATTCTTGAAACTAGAGAAAACTTGAAAAGCCCATATCTGTGACAAGGAAGGAGATAGAGAGCTACAATTTCAGGCGCAGCATCCAGGCAGAAATGCCATCAATGTGTGTAAATTTGGGGCAAATTGGGGAATATTGAAAATTTTCTAAAAATGTTGAGACCGGGTCATCAATTTTTGAAACTGGAAAAAACTTGAAAAGCCCATATCTGTGACAAGGAAGGAGATAGAGAGCTAAAGTTTCAGACGCAGCATCCAGACAGAAATGCCATCAATTTGTGTAAATTTGGGACAAATTGGGGAATATTGAAAATTTTCTAAAAATGTTGACCTGCGGGTCATCGATTCTTGAAACTAGAGAAAACTTGAAAAGCCCATATCTGTGACAAGGAAGGAGATAGAGAGCTACAATTTCAGGCGCAGCATCCAGGCAGAAATGCCATCAATTTGTGTAAATTTGGGGCAAATTGGGGAATATTGAAAATTTTCTAAAAATGTTGACCCGGGTCATCAATTTTTAAAACTGGAGAAAACTTTAAAAGCCCATATCTGTGACAAGGAAGGAGATAGAGAGCTACAATTTCAGACGCAGCATCCAGGCAGAAATGCCATCAATGTGTGTAAATTTGGGGCAAATTGGGGAATATTGAAAATTTTCTAAAAATGTTGACCCGGGTCATCAATTTTTGAAACTGGATAAAACTTGAAAAGCCCATATCTGTGACAAGGAAGGAGATAGAGAGCTGCAATTTCAGACGCAGCATCCACGCAGAAATGCCATCAATGTGTGTAAATTTGTGGCAAATTGGGGAATATTGAAAATTTTCTAAAAATGTTGACCCGCGGGTCATCGATTCTTGTGACTAGAGAAAACTTGAAAAGCCCATGTCTGTGACAAGGAAGGAGATAGAGAGCTAAAATTTCAGACGCAGCATCCAGGCAGAAATGCCATCAATGTGTGTAAATTTGGGGAAAATTGGGGAATATTGAAAATTTTCTAAAAATGTTGACCCGCGGGTCATCAATTCTTGTAACTAGAGAAAACTTGAAAAGCCCATATCTGTGACAAGGAAGGAGATAGAGAGCTACAATTTCAGACGCAGCATCCAGGCAGAAATGTGATCAATGTGTGTAAATTTGGGGCTAATTGGGGAATATTGAAAATTTTCTAAAAATGTTGACCCGGGTCATCAATTTTTGAAACTGGAGAAAACTTTAAAAGCCCATATCTGTGACAAGGAAGGAGATAGAGAGCTACAATTTCAGACGCAGCATCCAGACAGAAATGCCATCAATTTGTGTAAATTTGGGACAAATTGGGGAATATTGAAAATTCTCTAAAAATGTTGACCCGCGGGGCATCGATTCTTGTAACTAGAGAAAACTTGAAAAGCCCATGTCTGTGACAAGGAAGGAGATAGAGAGCTAAAATTTCAGACGCAGCATCCAGGCAGAAATGCCATCAATTTGTGTAAATTTGGGGCAAATTGGGGAATATTGAAAATTTTCTAAAAATGTTGACCCGGGTCATCAATTTTTGAAACTGGATAAAACTTGAAAAGCCCATATCTGTGACAAGGAAGGAGATAGAGAGCTGCAATTTCAGACGCAGCATCCAGGCAGAAATGCCATCAATGTGTGTAAATTTGGGGAAAATTGGGGAATATTGAAAATTTTCTAAAAATGTTGACCCGGGTCATCAATTTTGGAAACTGGAGAAAACTTTAAAAGCCCATATCTGTGACAAGGAAGGAGATAGAGAGCTAAAATTTCAGACGCAGCATCCAGACAGAAATGCCATCAATGTGTATAAATTTGGGACAAATTGGGGAATATTGAAAATTTTCTAAAAATGTTGACCCGCGGGTCATCAATTTTTGAAACTGGAGAAAACTTGAAAAGCCCATGTCTGTGACAAGGAAGGAGATAGAGAGCTAAAATTTCAGTGCAGCATCCAGGCAGAAATGCCATCAATATGTCTAAATTTGGGGCAAATTGGGGAATATTGAAAATTTTCTAAAAATGTTGACCCGGGTCATCAATTTTTGAAACTGGAGAAAACTTTAAAAGCCCATATCTGTGACAAGGAAGGAGATAGAGAGCTACAATTTCAGACGCAGCATCCAGGCAGAAATGCGATCAATGTGTGTAAATTTGGGGCTAATTGGGGAATATTGAAAATTTTCTAAAAATGTTGACCCGGGTCATCAATTTTTGAAGCTGGAGAAAAATTTAAAAGCCCATATCTGTGACAAGGAAGGAGATAGAGAGCTACAATTTCAGACGCAGCATCCAGACAGAAATGCCATCAATTTGTGTAAATTTGGGACAAATTGGGGAATATTGAAAATTTTCTAAAAATGTTGACCCGCGGGGCATCGATTCTTGTAACTAGAGAAAACTTGAAAAGCCCATGTCTGTGACAAGGAAGGAGATAGAGAGCTAAAATTTCAGACGCAGCATCCAGGCAGAAATGCCATCAATGTGTGTAAATTTGGGGCAAATTGGGGATTATTGAAAATTTTCTAAAAATGTTGACCCGGGTCATCAATTTTTGAAACTGGATAAAACTTGAAAAGCCCATATCTGTGACAAGGAAGGAGATAGAGAGCTGCAATTTCAGACGCAGCATCCACGCAGAAATGCCATCAATGTGTGTAAATTTGTGGCAAATTGGGGAATATTGAAAATTTTCTAAAAATGTTGACCCGCGGGTCATCGATTCTTGTGACTAGAGAAAACTTGAAAAGCCCATGTCTGTGACAAGGAAGGAGATAGAGAGCTAAAATTTCAGACGCAGCATCCAGGCAGAAATGCCATCAATGTGTGTAAATTTGGGGCAAATTGGGGAATATTGAAAATTTTCTAAAAATGTTGACCCGCGGGTCATCAATTCTTGTAACTAGAGAAAACTTGAAAAGCCCATATCTGTGACAAGGAAGGAGATAGAGAGCTACAATTTCAGACGCAGCATCCAGGCAGAAATGCGATCAATGTGTGTAAATTTGGGGCTAATTGGGGAATATTGAAAATTTTCTAAAAATGTTGACCCGGGTCATCAATTTTTGAAACTGGAGAAAACTTTAAAAGCCCATATCTGTGACAAGGAAGGAGATAGAGAGCTACAATTTCAGACGCAGCATCCAGACAGAAATGCCATCAATTTGTGTAAATTTGGGACAAATTGGGGAATATTGAAAATTCTCTAAAAATGTTGACCCGCGGGGCATCGATTCTTGTAACTAGAGAAAACTTGAAAAGCCCATGTCTGTGACAAGGAAGGAGATAGAGAGCTAAAATTTCAGACGCAGCATCCAGGCAGAAATGCCATCAATGTGTGTAAATTTGGGGCAAATTGGGGAATATTGAAAATTTTCTAAAAATGTTGACCCGGGTCATCAATTTTTGAAACTGGATAAAACTTGAAAAGCCCATATCTGTGACAAGGAAGGAGATAGAGAGCTGCAATTTCAGACGCAGCATCCAGGCAGAAATGCCATCAATGTGTGTAAATTTGGGGAAAATTGGGGAATATTGAAAATTTTCTAAAAATGTTGACCCGGGTCATCAATTTTGGAAACTGGAGAAAACTTTAAAAGCCCATATCTGTGACAAGGAAGGAGATAGAGAGCTAAAATTTCAGACGCAGCATCCAGACAGAAATGCCATCAATGTGTATAAATTTGGGGCAAATTGGGGAATATTGAAAATTTTCTAAAAATGTTGAGACCGGGTCATCAATTTTTGAAACTGGAGAAAACTTGAAAAGCCCATATCTGTGACAAGGAAGGAGATAGAGAGCTACAATTTCAGACGCAGCATCCACGCAGAAATGCCATCAATGTGTGTAAATTTGGGGCAAATTGGGGAATATTGAAAATTTTCTAAAAATGTTGACCCGCGGGTCATTGATTCTTGTAACTAGAGAAAACTTGAAAAGCCCATGTCTGTGACAAGGAAGGAGATAGAGAGCTAAAATTTCAGACGCAGCATCCAGGCAGAAATGCCATCAATGTGTGTAAATTTGGGGCAAATTGGGGAATATTGAAAATTTTCTAAAAATGTTGACCCGGGTCATCAATTTTGGAAACTGGAGAAAACTTTAAAAGCCCATATCTGTGACAAGGAAGGAGATAGAGAGCTAAAGTTTCAGACGCAGCATCCAGGCAGAAATGCCATCAATGTGTGTAAATTTGGGGCAAATTGGGGAATATTGAAAATTTTCTAAAAATGTTGACCCGGGTCATCGATTTTTGAAACTGGAGAAAACTTGAAAAGCCCATATCTGTGACAAGGAAGGAGATAGAGAGCTACAATTTCAGGCGCAGCATCCACGCAGAAATGCCATCAATGTGTGTAAATTTGGGGCAAATTGGGGAATATTGAAAATTTTCTAAAAATGTTGAGACCGGGTCATCAATTTTTGAAACTGGAGAAAACTTGAAAAGCCCATATCTGTGACAAGGAAGGAGATAGAGAGCTAAAGTTTCAGACGCAGCATCCAGACAGAAACGCCATCAATTTGTGTAAATTTGGGACAAATTGGGGAATATTGAAAATTTTCTAAAAATGTTGACCCGCGGGTCATCAATTCTTGTAACTAGAGAAAACTTGAAAAGCCCATGTCTGTGACAAGGAAGGAGATAGAGAGCTAAAATTTCAGTGCAGCATCCAGGCAGAAATGCCATCAATATGTGTAAATTTGGGGCAAATTGGGGAATATTGAAAATTTTCTAAAAATGTTGACCCGGGTCATCAATTTTTGAAACTGGAGAAAACTTGAAAAGCCCATATCTGTGACAAGGAAGGAGATAGAGAGCTACAATTTCAGACGCAGCATCCAGGCAGAAATGCGATCAATGTGTGTAAATTTGGGGCTAATTGGGGAATATTGAAAATTTTCTAAAAATGTTGACCCGGGTCATCAATTTTTGAAACTGGAGAAAACTTTAAAAGCCCATATCTGTGACAAGGAAGGAGATAGAGAGCTACAATTTCAGACGCAGCATCCAGACAGAAATGCCATCAATTTGTGTAAATTTGGGACAAATTGGGGAATATTGAAAATTTTCTAAAAATGTTGACCCGCGGGGCATCGATTCTTGTAACTAGAGAAAACTTGAAAAGCCCATGTCTGTGACAAGGAAGGAGATAGAGAGCTAAAATTTCAGACGCAGCATCCAGGCAGAAATGCCATCAATGTGTGTAAATTTGGGGCAAATTGGTTAATATTGAAAATTTTCTAAAAATGTTGACCCGGGTCATCAATTTTGGAAACTGGAGAAAACTTTAAAAGCCCATATCTGTGACAAGGAAGGAGATAGAGAGCTAAAGTTTCAGACGCAGCATCCAGGCAGAAATGCCATCAATGTGTGTAAATTTGGGGCAAATTGGGGAATATTGAAAATTTTCTAAAAATGTTGACCCGGGTCATCGATTTTTGAAACTGGAGAAAACTTGAAAAGCCCATATCTGTGACAAGGAAGGAGATAGAGAGCTACAATTTCAGGCGCAGCATCCACGCAGAAATGCCATCAATGTGTGTAAATTTGGGGCAAATTGGGGAATATTGAAAATTTTCGAAAAATGTTGAGACCGGGTCATCAATTTTTGAAACTGGAGAAAACTTGAAAAGCCCATATCTGTGACAAGGAAGGAGATAGAGAGCTAAAGTTTCAGACGCAGCATCCAGACAGAAACGCCATCAATTTGTGTAAATTTGGGACAAATTGGGGAATATTGAAAATTTTCTAAAAATGTTGACACGCGGGGCATCGATTCTTGTAACTAGAGAAAACTTGAAAAGCCCATGTCTGTGACAAGGAAGGAGATAGAGAGCTAAAATTTCAGACGCAGCATCCAGGCAGAAATGCCATCAATGTGTGTAAATTTGGGGCAAATTGGGGAATATTGAAAATTTTCTAAAAATGTTGACCCGGGTCATCAATTTTTGAAACTGGATAAAACTTGAAAAGCCCATATCTGTGACAAGGAAGGAGATAGAGAGCTGCAATTTCAGACGCAGCATCCAGGCAGAAATGCCATCAATGTGTGTAAATTTGGGGAAAATTGGGGAATATTGAAAATTTTCTAAAAATGTTGACCCAGGTCATCAATTTTGGAAACTGGAGAAAACTTTAAAAGCCCATATCTGTGACAAGGAAGGAGATAGAGAGCTAAAATTTCAGATGCAGCATCCAGGCAGAAATGCCATCAATGTGTGTAAATTTGGGGCAAATTGGGGAATATTGAAAATTTTCTAAAAATGTTGAGACCGGGTCATCAATTTTTGAAACTGGAGAAAACTTTAAAAGCCAATAACTGTGACAAGGAAGGAGATAGAGAGCTACAATTTCAGGCGCAGCATCCAGGCAGAAATGCGATCAATGTGTGTAAATTTGGGGCTAATTGGGGAATATTGAAAATTTTCTAAAAATGTTGACCCAGGTCATCAATTTTGGAAACTGGAGAAAACTTGAAAAGCCCATATCTGTGACAAGGAAGGAGATAGAGAGCTAAAATTTCAGACGCAGCATCCAGGCAGAAATGCCATCAATGTGTGTAAATTTGGGGCAAATTGGGGAATATTGAAAATTTTCTAAAAATGTTGACCCGGGTCATCAATTTTTGAAACTGGAGAAAACTTTAAAAGCCAACAACTGTGACAAGGAAGGAGATAGAGAGCTACAATTTCAGGCGCAGCATCCACGCAGAAATGCCATCAATGTGTGTAAATTTGGGGCAAATTGGGGAATATTGAAAATTTTCTAAAAATGTTGACCCGGGTCATCGATTTTTGAAACTGGAGAAAACTTGAAAAGCCCATATCTGTGACAAGGAAGGAGATAGAGAGCTACAATTTCAGGCGCAGCATCCACGCAGAAATGCCATCAATGTGTGTAAATTTGGGGCAAATTGGGGAATATTGAAAATTTTCTAAAAATGTTGAGGCCGGGTCATCAATTTTTGAAACTGGAGAAAACTTGAAAAGCCCATATCTGTGACAAGGAAGGAGATAGAGAGCTAAAGTTTCAGACGCAGCATCCAGACAGAAACGCCATCAATTTGTGTAAATTTGGGACAAATTGGGGAATATTGAAAATTTTCTAAAAATGTTGACCCGCGGGTCATCAATTCTTGTAACTAGAGAAAACTTGAAAAGCCCATGTCTGTGACAAGGAAGGAGATAGAGAGCTACAATTTCAGACGCAGCATCCAGGCAGAAATGCCATCAATATGTGTAAATTTGGGGCAAATTGGGGAATATTGAAAATTTTCTAAAAATGTTGACCCGGGTCATCAATTTTTGAAACTGGAGAAAACTTGAAAAGCCCATATCTGTGACAAGGAAGGAGATAGAGAGCTACAATTTCAGACGCAGCATCCAGGCAGAAATGCGATCAATGTGTGTAAATTTGGGGCTAATTGGGGAATATTGAAAATTTTCTAAAAATGTTGACCCGGGTCATCAATTTTTGAAACTGGAGAACACTTGAAAAGCCCATGTCTGTGACAAGGAAGGAGATAGAGAGCTACAATTTCAGGCGCAGCATCCAGACAGAAATGCCATCAATTTGTGTAAATTTGGGACAAATTGGGGAACATTGAAAATTTTCTAAAAATGTTGACCCGCGGGTCATCGATTCTTGAAACTAGAGAAAACTTGAAAAGCCCATATCTGTGACAAGGAAGGAGATAGAGAGCTACAATTTCAGGCGCAGCATCCAGGCAGAAATTCCATCAATTTGTGTAAATTTGGGGCAAATTGGGGAATATTGAAAATTTTCTAAAAATGTTGACCCGGGTCATCAATTTTTGAAACTGGAGAAAACTTTAAAAGCCCATATCTGTGACAAGGAAGGAGATAGAGAGCTAAAGTTTTAGACGCAGCATCCAGACAGAAATGCCATCAATTTGTGTAAATTTGGGACAAATTGGGGAATATTGAAAATTTTCTAAAAATGTTGACCCGCGGGTCATCGATTCTTGAAACTAGAGAAAACTTGAAAAGCCCATATCTGTGACAAGGAAGGAGATAGAGAGCTACAATTTCAGGCGCAGCATCCAGGCAGAAATGCCATCAATGTGTGTAAATTTGGGGCAAATTGGGGAATATTGAAATTTTCTAAAAATGTTGACCCGGGTCATCAATTTTGGAAACTGGAGAAAACTTGAAAAGCCCATATCTGTGACAAGGAAGGAGATAGAGAGCTAAAGTTTCAGACGCAGCATCCAGGCAGAAATGCCATCAATGTGTGTAAATTTGGGGCTAATTGGGGAATATTGAAAATTTTCCAAAAATGTTGACCCGTGTCATCAATTTTTGAAACTGGAGAAAACTTTAAAATACCATATCTGTGACAAGGAAGGAGATAGAGAGCTACAATTTCAGATTCAGCATCCAGGCAGAAATGCCATCAATGTGTGTAAATTTGGTGCAAATTGGGGAATATTGAAAATTTTCTAAAAATGTTGACCCGGGTCATCAATTTTTAAAACTGGAGAAAACTTGAAAAGCCCATATCTGTGACAAGGAAGGAGATAGAGAGCTACAATTTCAGACGCAGCATCCAGACAGAAATGCCATCAATGTGTGTAAATTTGGGACAAATTGGGGAATATTGAAAATTTTCTAAAAATGTTGACCCGCGGGTCATTGATTCTTGAAACTAGAGAAAACTTGAAAAGCCCATATCTGTGACAAGGAAGGAGATAGAGACCTACAATTTCAGACGCAGCATCCAGGCAGAAATGCCATCAATGTGTGTAAATTTGGGACAAATTGGGGAATATTGAAAATTTTCTAAAAATGTTGACCCGGGTCATCGATTTTTGAAACTGGAGAAAACTTGAAAAGCCCATATCTGTGACAAGGAAGGAGATAGAGAGCTAAAATTTCAGACGCAGCATCCAGGCAGAAATGCCATCAATGTGTGTAAATTTGGGGCAAATTGGGGAATATTGAAAATTTTCTAAAAATGTTGACCCGGGTCATCAATTTTTGAAACTGGAGAAAACTTTAAAAGCCAATAACTGTGACAAGGAAGGAGATAGAGAGCTACAATTTCAGACGCAGCATCCAGACAGAAATGCCATCAATTTGTGTAAATTTGGGACAAATTGGGGAATATTGAAAATTTTCTAAAAAGTTGACCCGGGTCATCAATTTTTGAAACTGGAGAAAACTTGAAAAGCCCATATCTGTGACAAGGAAGGAGATAGAGAGCTAAAGTTTCAGACGCAGCATCCAGGCAGAAATGCCATCAATGTGTGTAAATTTGGGGCAAATTGGGGAATATTGAAAATTTTCCAAAAATGTTGACCCGGGTCATCAATTTTTGAAACTGGAGAAAACTTTAAAATACCATATCTGTGACAAGGAAGGAGATAGAGAGCTACAATTTCAGACGCAGCATCCAGGCAGAAATGCCATCAATGTGTGTAAATTTGGGGCAAATTGGGGAATATTGAAAATTTTCTAAAAATGTTGACCCGGGTCATCAATTTTTGAAACTGGAGAAAACTTTAAAAGACCATATCTGTGACAAGGAAGGAGATAGAGAGCTACAATTTCAGACGCAGCATCCAGGCAGAAATGCCATTAATGTGTGTAAATTTGGGGCATATTGGGGAATATTGAAAATTTTCTAAAAATGTTGACCCGGGTCATCAATTTTTGAAACTAGAGAAAACTTGAAAAGCCCATATCTGTGACAAGGAAGGAGATAGAGAGCTACAATTTCAGATTCAGCATCCAGGCAGAAATGCCATCAATGTGTGTAAATTTGGGGCAAATTGGGGAATATTGAAAATTTTCTAAAAAGTTGACCCGGGTCATCAATTTTTGAAACTGGAGAAAACTTGAAAAGCCCATATCTGTGACAAGGAAGGAGATAGAGAGCTAAAATTTCAGACGCAGCATCCAGGCAGAAATGCCATCAATGTGTGTAAATTTGGGGCAAATTGGGGAATATTGAAAATTTTCTAAAAATGTTGACCCGGGTCATCAATTTTGGAAACTGGAGAAAACTTGAAAAGCCCATATCTGTGACAAGGAAGGAGATAGAGAGCTAAAGTTTCAGACGCAGCATCCAGGCAGAAATGCCATCAATGTGTGTAAATTTGGGGCTAATTGGGGAATATTGAAAAATTTTCCAAAAATGTTGACCCGGGTCATCAATTTTTGAAACTGGAGAAAACTTTAAAATACCATATCTGTGACAAGGAAGGAGATAGAGAGCTACAATTTCAGACGCAGCATCCAGGCAGAAATGCCATCAATGTGTGTAAATTTGGGGCAAATTGGGGAATATTGAAAATTTTCTAAAAATGTTGACCCGGGTCATCAATTTTTGGAACTGGAGAAAACTTTAAAAGCCCATTACTGTGACAAGGAAGGAGATAGAGAGCTACAATTTCAGACGCAGCATCCAGACAGAAATGCCATCAATGTGTGTAAATTTGGGACAAATTGGGGAATATTGAAAATTTTCTAAAAATGTTGACCCGCGGGTCATTGATTCTTGAAACTAGAGAAAACTTGAAAAGCCCATATCTGTGACAAGGAAGGAGATAGAGACCTACAATTTCAGACGCAGCATCCAGGCAGAAATGCCATCAATGTGTGTAAATTTGGGACAAATTGGGGAATATTGAAAATTTTCTAAAAATGTTGACCCGGGTCATCGATTTTTGAAACTGGAGAAAACTTGAAAAGCCCATATCTGTGACAAGGAAGGAGATAGAGAGCTAAAATTTCAGACGCAGCATCCAGGCAGAAATTCCATCAATGTGTGTAAATTTGGGGCAAATTGGGGAATATTGAAAATTTTCTAAAAATGTTGACCCGGGTCATCAATTTTTGAAACTGGAGAAAACTTTAAAAGCCAATAACTGTGACAAGGAAGGAGATAGAGAGCTACAATTTCAGGCGCAGCATCCACGCAGAAATGCCATCAATGTGTGTAAATTTGGGGCAAATTGGGGAATATTGAAAATTTTCTAAAAATGTTGAGACCGGGTCATCAATTTTTGAAACTGGAGAAAACTTGAAAAGCCCATATCTGTGACAAGGAAGGAGATAGAGAGCTAAAGTTTCAGACGCAGCATCCAGACAGAAACGCCATCAATTTGTGTAAATTTGGGACAAATTGGGGAATATTGAAAATTTTCTAAAAATGTTGACCCGCGGGGCATCGATTTTTGTAAATAGAGAAAACTTGAAAAGCCCATGTCTGTGACAAGGAAGGAGATAGAGAGCTAAAATTTCAGACGCAGCATCCAGGCAGAAATGCCATCAATGTGTGTAAATTTGGGGCAAATTGGGGAATATTGAAAATTTTCTAAAAATGTTGACCCGTGTCATCGATTTTTGAAACTGGAGAAAACTTGAAAAGCCCATATCTGTGACAAGGAAGGAGATAGAGAGCTACAATTTCAGACGCAGCATCCAGGCAGAAATGCCATCAATGTGTGTAAATTTGGGGCAAATTGGGGAATATTGAAAATTTTCTAAAAATGTTGACCCGGGTCATCAATTTTTGGAACTGGAGAAAACTTTAAAAGCCCATTACTGTGACAAGGAAGGAGATAGAGAGCTACAATTTCAGACGCAGCATCCACGCAGAAATGCCATCAATGTGTGTAAATTTGGGACAAATTGGGGAATATTGAAAATTTTCTAAAAAGTTGACCCAGGTCATCAATTTTTGAAACTGGAGAAAACTTGAAAAGCCCATATCTGTGACAAGGAAGGAGATAGAGAGCTAAAATTTCAGACGCAGCATCCAGGCAGAAATGCCATCAATGTGTGTAAATTTGGGGCAAATTGGGGAATATTGAAAATTTTCTAAAAATGTTGACCCGGGTCATCAATTTTGGAAACTGGAGAAAACTTGAAAAGCCCATATCTGTGACAAGGAAGGAGATAGAGAGCTAAAGTTTCAGACGCAGCATCCAGGCAGAAATGCCATCAATGTGTGTAAATTTGGGGCTAATTGGGGAATATTGAAAATTTTCCAAAAATGTTGACCCGGGTCATCAATTTTTGAAACTGGAGAAAACTTTAAAATACCATATTTGTGACAAGGAAGGAGATAGAGAGCTACAATTTCAGACGCAGCATCCAGGCAGAAATGCCATCAATGTGTGTAAATTTGGGGCAAATTGGGGAATATTGAAAATTTTCTAAAAATGTTGACCCGGGTCATCGATTCTTGAAATTAGAGAAAACTTGAAAAGCCCATATCTGTGACAAGGAAGGAGATAGAGAGCTACAATTTCAGACGCAGCATCCAGGCAGAAATGCCATCAATGTGTGTAAATTTGGGGCAAATTGGGGAATATTGAAAATTTTCTAAAAATGTTGACCCGGGTCATCAATTTTTGAAACTGGAGAAAACTTTAAAAGACCATATCTGTGACAAGGAAGGAGATAGAGAGCTACAATTTCAGACGCAGCATCCAGGCAGAAATGCCATTAATGTGTGTAAATTTGGGGCAAATTGGGGAATATTGAAAATTTTCTAAAAATGTTGACCCGGGTCATCAATTTTTGAAACTAGAGAAAACTTGAAAAGCCCATATCTGTGACAAGGAAGGAGATAGAGAGCTACAATTTCAGATTCAGCATCCAGGCAGAAATGCCATCAATGTGTGTAAATTTGTGGCAAATTGGGGAATATTGAAAATTTTCTAAAAAGTTGACCCGGGTCATCAATTTTTGAAACTGGAGAAAACTTGAAAAGCCCATATCTGTGACAAGGAAGGAGATAGAGAGCTAAAATTTCAGACGCAGCATCCAGGCAGAAATGCCATCAATGTGTGTAAATTTGGGGCAAATTGGGGAATATTGAAAATTTTCTAAAAATGTTGACCCGGGTCATCAATTTTGGAAACTGGAGAAAACTTGAAAAGCCCATATCTGTGACAAGGAAGGAGATAGAGAGCTAAAGTTTCAGACGCAGCATCCAGGCAGAAATGCCATCAATGTGTGTAAATTTGGGGCTAATTGGGGAATATTGAAAATTTTCCAAAAATGTTGACCCGGGTCATCAATTTTTGAAACTGGAGAAAACTTTAAAATACCATATCTGTGACAAGGAAGGAGATAGAGAGCTACAATTTCAGACGCAGCATCCAGGCAGAAATGCCATCAATGTGTGTAAATTTGGGGCAAATTGGGGAATATTGAAAATTTTCTAAAAATGTTGACCCGGGTCATCGATTCTTGAAATTAGAGAAAACTTGAAAAGCCCATATCTGTGACAAGGAAGGAGATAGAGAGCTACAATTTCAGACGCAGCATCCAGGCAGAAATGCCATCAATGTGTGTAAATTTGGGGCAAATTGGGGAATATTGAAAATTTTCTAAAAATGTTGAGACCGGGTCATCAATTTTTGAAACTGGAGAAAACTTGAAAAGCCCATATCTGTGACAAGGAAGGAGATAGAGAGCTACAATTTCAGACGCAGCATCCACGCAGAAATGCCATCAATGTGTGTAAATTTGGGGCAAATTGGGGAATATTGAAAATTTTCTAAAAATGTTGACCCGGGTCATCAATTTTTGAAACTGGAGAAAACTTGAAAAGCCCATATCTGTGACAAGGAAGGAGATAGAGAGCTACAATTTCAGATTCAGCATCCAGGCAGAAATGCCATCAATGTGTGTAAATTTGGGGCAAATTGGGGAATATTGAAAATTTTCTAAAAATGTTGACCCGGGTCATCAATTTTTGAAACTGGAGAAAACTTGAAAAGCCCATATCTGTGACAAGGAAGGAGATAGAGAGCTACAATTTCAGATTCAGCATCCAGGCAGAAATGCCATCAATGTGTGTAAATTTGGTGCAAATTGGGGAATATTGAAGATTTTCTAAAAATGTTGACCCGGGTCATCAATTTTTTAAACTGGAGAAAACTTGAAAAGCCCATATCTGTGACAAGGAAGGAGATAGAGAGCTAAAATTTCAGACGCAGCATCCAGGCAGAAATGCCATCAATGTGTGTAAATTTGGGGCAAATTGGGGAATATTGAAAATTTTCTAAAAATGTTGACCCGGGTCATCAATTTTGGAAACTGGAGAAAACTTGAAAAGCCCATATCTGTGACAAGGAAGGAGATAGAGAGCTAAAGTTTCAGACGCAGCATCCAGGCAGAAATGCCATCAATGTGTATAAATTTGGGGCAAATTGGGGAATATTGAAAATTTTCTAAAAATGTTGAGACCGGGTCATCAATTTTTTAAACTGGAGAAAACTTGAAAAGCCCATATCTGTGACAAGGAAGGAGATAGAGAGCTACAATTTCAGACGCAGCATCCACGCAGAAATGCCATCAATGTGTGTAAATTTGGGGCAAATTGGGGAATATTGAAAATTTTCTAAAAATGTTGACCCGCGGGTCATCGATTCTTGTAACTAGAGAAAACTTGAAAAGCCCATGTCTGTGACAAGGAAGGAGATAGAGAGCTACAATTTCAGACGCAGCATCCAGGCAGAAATGCCATCAATGTGTGTAAATTTGGGGCAAATTGGGGAATATTGAAAATTTTCTAAAAATGTTGACCCAGGTCATCAATTTTTGAAACTGGAGAAAACTTTAAAAGCCCATATCTGTGACAAGGAAGGAGATAGAGAGCTAAAATTTCAGACGCAGCATCCAGGCAGAAATGCCATCAATTTGTGTAAATTTGGGACCAATTGGGGAATATTGAAAATTTTCTAAAAATGTTGACCCGCGGGGCATCGATTCTTGTAACTAGAGAAAACTTGAAAAGCCCATGTCTGTGACAAGGAAGGAGATAGAGAGCTACAATTTCAGACGCAGCATCCAGGCAGAAATGCCATCAATGTGTGTAAATTTGGGGCAAATTGGGGAATATTGAAAATTTTCTAAAAATGTTGACCCGGCTCATCAATTTTTGAAACTGGAGAAAACTTGAAAAGCCCATATCTGTGACAAGGAAGGAGATAGAGAGCTACAATTTCAGATTCAGCATCCAGGCAGAAATGCCATCAATGTGTGTAAATTTGGTGCAAATTGGGGAATATTGAAAATTTTCTAAAAATGTTGACCCGGCTCATCAATTTTTGAAACTGGAGAAAACTTGAAAAGCCCATATCTGTGACAAGGAAGGAGATAGAGAGCTACAATTTCAGATTCAGCATCCAGGCAGAAATGCCATCAATGTGTGTAAATTTGGGGCAAATTGGGGAATATTGAAAATTTTCTAAAAATGTTGACCCGGGTCATCAATTTTTGAAACTGGAGAAAACTTGAAAAGCCCATATCTGTGACAAGGAAGGAGATAGAGAGCTACAATTTCAGATTCAGCATCCAGGCAGAAATGCCATCAATGTGTGTAAATTTGGTGCAAATTGGGGAATATTGAAAATTTTCTAAAAATGTTGACCCGGGTCATCGATTTTGGAAACTGGAGAAAACTTGAAAAGCCCATATCTGTGACAAGGAAGGAGATAGAGAGCTAAAATTTCAGACGCAGCATCCAAACAGAAATGCCATCAATGTGTGTAAATTTGGGGCTAATTGGGGAATATTGAAAATTTTCCAAAAATGTTGACCCGGGTCATCAATTTTTGAAACTGGAGAAAACTTTAAAATACCATATCTGTGACAAGGAAGGAGATAGAGAGCTACAATTTCAGACGCAGCATCCAGGCAGAAATGCCATCAATGTGTGTAAATTTGTGGCAAATTGGGGAATATTGAAAATTTTCTAAAAATGTTGACCCGGGTCATCGATTCTTGAAATAAGAGAAAACTTGAAAAGCCCATATCTGTGACAAGGAAGGAGATAGAGAGCTACAATTTCAGACGCAGCATCCAGGCAGAAATGCCATCAATGTGTGTAAATTTGGGGCTAATTGGGGAATATTGAAAATTTTCTAAAAATGTTGACTCGCGGGTCATCAATTTTTGAAACTGGAGAAAACTTTAAAAGACCATATCTGTGACAAGGAAGGAGATAGAGAGCTACAATTTCAGACGCAGCATCCAGGCAGAAATGCCATCAATGTGTGTAAATTTGGGGCAAATTGGGGAATATTGAAAATTTTCTAAAAATGTTGAGACCGGGTCATCAATTTTTGAAACTGGAGAAAACTTGAAAAGCCCATATCTGTGACAAGGAAGGAGATAGAGAGCTACAATTTCAGACGCAGCATCCAGGCAGAAATGCCATCAATGTGTGTAAATTTGGGGCAAATTGGGGAATATTGAAAATTTTCTAAAAATGTTGACCCAGGTCATCAATTTTTGAAACTGGAGAAAACTTTAAAAGCCCATATCTGTGACAAGGAAGGAGATAGAGAGCTAAAATTTCAGACGCAGCATCCAGACAGAAATGCCATCAATTTGTGTAAATTTGGGACCAATTGGGGAATATTGAAAATTTTCTAAAAATGTTGACCCGCGGGGCATCGATTCTTGTAACTAGAGAAAACTTGAAAAGCCCATGTCTGTGACAAGGAAGGAGATAGAGAGCTAAAATTTCAGACGCAGCATCCAGGCAGAAATGCCATCAATGTGTGTAAATTTGGGGCAAATTGGGGAATATTGAAAATTTTCTAAAAATGTTGACCCGGGTCATCGATTTTGAAACTGGAGAAAACTTGAAAAGCCCATATCTGTGACAAGGAAGGAGATAGAGAGCTACAATTTCAGACGCAGCATCCAGGCAGAAATGCCATCAATGTGTGTAAATTTGGGGCAAATTGGGGAATATTGAAAATTTTCTAAAAATGTTGACCCGGGTCATCGATTTTGAAACTGGAGAAAACTTGAAAAGCCCATATCTGTGACAAGGAAGGAGATAGAGAGCTACAATTTCAGACGCAGCATCCAGGCAGAAATGCCATCAATGTGTGTAAATTTGGGGCAAATTGGGGAATATTGAAAATTTTCTAAAAATGTTGACCCGGGTCATCAATTTTTGAAACTAGAGAAAACTTGAAAAGCCCATATCTGTGACAAGGAAGGAGATAGAGAGCTACAATTTCAGATTCAGCATCCAGGCAGAAATGCCATCAATGTGTGTAAATTTGGTGCAAATTGGGGAATATTGAAAATTTTCTAAAAATGTTGACCCGGCTCATCAATTTTTGAAACTGGAGAAAACTTGAAAAGCCCATATCTGTGACAAGGAAGGAGATAGAGAGCTACAATTTCAGATTCAGCATCCAGGCAGAAATGCCATCAATGTGTGTAAATTTGGGGCAAATTGGGGAATATTGAAAATTTTCTAAAAATGTTGACCCGGGTCATCAATTTTTGAAACTGGAGAAAACTTGAAAAGCCCATATCTGTGACAAGGAAGGAGATAGAGAGCTACAATTTCAGATTCAGCATCCAGGCAGAAATGCCATCAATGTGTGTAAATTTGGTGCAAATTGGGGAATATTGAAAATTTTCTAAAAATGTTGACCCGGGTCATCAATTTTGGAAACTGGAGAAAACTTGAAAAGCCCATATCTGTGACAAGGAAGGAGATAGAGAGCTAAAATTTCAGACGCAGCATCCAAACAGAAATGCCATCAATGTGTGTAAATTTGGGGCTAATTGGGGAATATTGAAAATTTTCCAAAAATGTTGACCCGGGTCATCAATTTTTGAAACTGGAGAAAACCTTAAAATACCATATCTGTGACAAGGAAGGAGATAGAGAGCTACAATTTCAGACGCAGCATCCAGGCAGAAATGCCATCAATGTGTGTAAATTTGTGGCAAATTGGGGAATATTGAAAATTTTCTAAAAATGTTGACCCGGGTCATCGATTCTTGAAATTAGAGAAAACTTGAAAAGCCCATATCTGTGACAAGGAAGGAGATAGAGAGCTACAATTTCAGACGCAGCATCCAGGCAGAAATGCCATCAATGTGTGTAAATTTGGGGCTAATTGGGGAATA
The DNA here is from genome assembly GCF_046128005.1 of Genypterus blacodes. Taxonomy (NCBI): domain Eukaryota; kingdom Metazoa; phylum Chordata; class Actinopteri; order Ophidiiformes; family Ophidiidae; genus Genypterus; species Genypterus blacodes. The sequence continues at coordinate 197,647 of NW_027466998.1, read as the reverse complement.
TTGAAAATTTTCTAAAAATGTTGACTCGCGGGTCATCAATTTTTGAAACTGGAGAAAACTTTAAAAGACCATATCTGTGACAAGGAAGGAGATAGAGAGCTACAATTTCAGACGCAGCATCCAGGCAGAAATGCCATCAATGTGTGTAAATTTGGGGCAAATTGGGGAATATTGAAAATTTTCTAAAAATGTTGAGACCGGGTCATCAATTTTTGAAACTGGAGAAAACTTGAAAAGCCCATATCTGTGACAAGGAAGGAGATAGAGAGCTAAAATTTCAGACGCAGCATCCAGGCAGAAATGCCATCAATGTGTGTAAATTTGGGGCAAATTGGGGAATATTGAAAATTTTCTAAAAATGTTGACCCGCGGGTCATCGATTCTTGTAACTAGAGAAAACTTGAAAAGCCCATGTGTGTGACAAGGAAGGAGATAGAGAGCTAAAATTTCAGACGCAGCATCCAGGCAGAAATGCCATCAATGTGTGTAAATTTGGGGCAAATTGGGGAATATTGAAAATTTTCTAAAAATGTTGAACCGGGTCATCAATTTTTGAAACTGGAGAAAACTTTAAAAGCCCATGTCTGTGACAAGGAAGGAGATAGAGAGCTACAATTTCAGACGCAGCATCCAGGCAGAAATGCCATCAATGTGTGTAAATTTGGGGCAAATTGGGGAATATTGAAAATTTTCTAAAAATATTGACCCAGGTCATCAATTTTTGAAACTGGAGAAAACTTTAAAAGCCCATATCTGTGACAAGGAAGGAGATAGAGAGCTAAAGTTTCAGACGCAGCATCCAGACAGAAATGCCGTCAATTTGTGTAAATTTGGGGCAAATTGGGGAATATTGAAAATTTTCTAAAAATGTTGACCCGCGGGTCATCGATTCTTGTAACTAGAGAAAACTTGAAAAGCCCATATCTGTGACAAGGAAGGAGATAGAGAGCTAAAATTTCAGACGCAGCATCCAGGCAGAAATGCCATCAATGTGTGTAAATTTGGGGCAAATTGGGGAATATTGAAATTTTTTCTAAAAATGTTTACCCGGGTCATCAATTTTTGAAACTGGAGAAAACTTGAAAAGCCCATATCTGTGACAAGGAAGGAGATAGAGAGCTACAATTTCAGACGCAGCATCCAGGCAGAAATGCCATCAATGTGTGTAAATTTGGGGCAAATTGGGGAATATTGAAAATTTTCTAAAAATGTTGAACCGGGTCATCAATTTTTGAAACTGGAGAAAACTTTAAAAGCCCATGTCTGTGACAAGGAAGGAGATAGAGAGCTACAATTTCAGACGCAGCATCCAGGCAGAAATGCCATCAATGTGTGTAAATTTGGGGCAAATTGGGGAATATTGAAAATTTTCTAAAAATGTTGACCCAGGTCATCAATTTTTGAAACTGGAGAAAACTTTAAAAGCCCATATCTGTGACAAGGAAGGAGATAGAGAGCTAAAGTTTCAGACGCAGCATCCAGACAGAAATGCCGTCAATTTGTGTAAATTTGGGGCAAATTGGGGAATATTGAAAATTTTCTAAAAATGTTGACCCGCGGGTCATCGATTCTTGTAACTAGAGAAAACTTGAAAAGCCCATATCTGTGACAAGGAAGGAGATAGAGAGCTAAAATTTCAGACGCAGCATCCAGGCAGAAATGCCATCAATGTGTGTAAATTTGGGGCAAATTGGGGAATATTGAAATTTTTCTAAAAATGTTGAGACCGGGTCATCAATTTTTGAAACTGGAGAAAACTTGAAAAGCCCATATCTGTGACAAGGAAGGAGATAGAGAGCTAAAATTTCAGACGCAGCATCCAGGCAGAAATGCCATCAATGTGTGTAAATTTGGGGCAAATTGGGGAATATTGAAAATTTTCTAAAAATGTTGAGACCGGGTCATCAATTTTTGAAACTGGAGAAAACTTGAAAAGCCCATATCTGTGACAAGGAAGGAGATAGAGAGCTAAAATTTCAGACGCAGCATCCAGGCAGAAATGCCATCAATGTGTGTAAATTTGGGGCAAATTGGGGAATATTGAAAATTTTCTAAAAATGTTGACCCGCGGGTCATCGATTCTTGTAACTAGAGAAAACTTGAAAAGCCCATGTGTGTGACAAGGAAGGAGATAGAGAGCTAAAGTTTCAGACGCAGCATCCAGACAGAAATGCCGTCAATTTGTGTAAATTTGGGGCAAATTGGGGAATATTGAAAATTTTCTAAAAATGTTGACCCGCGGGTCATCGATTCTTGTAACTAGAGAAAACTTGAAAAGCCCATATCTGTGACAAGGAAGGAGATAGAGAGCTAAAATTTCAGACGCAGCATCCAGGCAGAAATGCCATCAATGTGTGTAAATTTGGGGCAAATTGGGGAATATTGAAATTTTTTCTAAAAATGTTTACCCGGGTCATCAATTTTTGAAACTGGAGAAAACTTGAAAAGCCCATATCTGTGACAAGGAAGGAGATAGAGAGCTACAATTTCAGACGCAGCATCCAGGCAGAAATGCCATCAATGTGTGTAAATTTGGGGCAAATTGGGGAATATTGAAAATTTTCTAAAAATGTTGAACCGGGTCATCAATTTTTGAAACTGGAGAAAACTTTAAAAGCCCATGTCTGTGACAAGGAAGGAGATAGAGAGCTACAATTTCAGACGCAGCATCCAGGCAGAAATGCCATCAATGTGTGTAAATTTGGGGCAAATTGGGGAATATTGAAAATTTTCTAAAAATGTTGACCCAGGTCATCAATTTTTGAAACTGGAGAAAACTTTAAAAGCCCATATCTGTGACAAGGAAGGAGATAGAGAGCTAAAGTTTCAGACGCAGCATCCAGACAGAAATGCCGTCAATTTGTGTAAATTTGGGGCAAATTGGGGAATATTGAAAATTTTCTAAAAATGTTGACCCGCGGGTCATCGATTCTTGTAACTAGAGAAAACTTGAAAAGCCCATATCTGTGACAAGGAAGGAGATAGAGAGCTAAAATTTCAGACGCAGCATCCAGGCAGAAATGCCATCAATGTGTGTAAATTTGGGGCAAATTGGGGAATATTGAAATTTTTCTAAAAATGTTGAGACCGGGTCATCAATTTTTGAAACTGGAGAAAACTTGAAAAGCCCATATCTGTGACAAGGAAGGAGATAGAGAGCTAAAATTTCAGACGCAGCATCCAGGCAGAAATGCCATCAATGTGTGTAAATTTGGGGCAAATTGGGGAATATTGAAAATTTTCTAAAAATGTTGAGACCGGGTCATCAATTTTTGAAACTGGAGAAAACTTGAAAAGCCCATATCTGTGACAAGGAAGGAGATAGAGAGCTAAAATTTCAGACGCAGCATCCAGGCAGAAATGCCATCAATGTGTGTAAATTTGGGGCAAATTGGGGAATATTGAAAATTTTCTAAAAATGTTGACCCGCGGGTCATCGATTCTTGTAACTAGAGAAAACTTGAAAAGCCCATGTGTGTGACAAGGAAGGAGATAGAGAGCTAAAATTTCAGACGCAGCATCCAGGCAGAAATGCCATCAATGTGTGTAAATTTGGGGCAAATTGGGGAATATTGAAAATTTTCTAAAAATGTTGAACCGGGTCATCAATTTTTGAAACTGGAGAAAACTTTAAAAGCCCATGTCTGTGACAAGGAAGGAGATAGAGAGCTACAATTTCAGACGCAGCATCCAGGCAGAAATGCCATCAATGTGTGTAAATTTGGGGCAAATTGGGGAATATTGAAAATTTTCTAAAAATATTGACCCAGGTCATCAATTTTTGAAACTGGAGAAAACTTTAAAAGCCCATATCTGTGACAAGGAAGGAGATAGAGAGCTAAAGTTTCAGACGCAGCATCCAGACAGAAATGCCGTCAATTTGTGTAAATTTGGGGCAAATTGGGGAATATTGAAAATTTTCTAAAAATGTTGACCCGCGGGTCATCGATTCTTGTAACTAGAGAAAACTTTAAAAGCCCATATCTGTGACAAGGAAGGAGATAGAGAGCTAAAATTTCAGACGCAGCATCCAGGCAGAAATGCCATCAATGTGTGTAAATTTGGGGCAAATTGGGGAATATTGAAATTTTTTCTAAAAATGTTTACCCGGGTCATCAATTTTTGAAACTGGAGAAAACTTGAAAAGCCCATATCTGTGACAAGGAAGGAGATAGAGAGCTACAATTTCAGACGCAGCATCCAGGCAGAAATGCCATCAATGTGTGTAAATTTGGGGCAAATTGGGGAATATTGAAAATTTTCTAAAAATGTTGAACCGGGTCATCAATTTTTGAAACTGGAGAAAACTTTAAAAGCCCATGTCTGTGACAAGGAAGGAGATAGAGAGCTACAATTTCAGACGCAGCATCCAGGCAGAAATGCCATCAATGTGTGTAAATTTGGGGCAAATTGGGGAATATTGAAAATTTTCTAAAAATGTTGACCCAGGTCATCAATTTTTGAAACTGGAGAAAACTTTAAAAGCCCATATCTGTGACAAGGAAGGAGATAGAGAGCTAAAGTTTCAGACGCAGCATCCAGACAGAAATGCCGTCAATTTGTGTAAATTTGGGGCAAATTGGCTAATATTGAAAATTTTCTAAAAATGTTGACCCGCGGGTCATCGATTCTTGTAACTAGAGAAAACTTGAAAAGCCCATATCTGTGACAAGGAAGGAGATAGAGAGCTAAAATTTCAGACGCAGCATCCAGGCAGAAATGCCATCAATGTGTGTAAATTTGGGGCAAATTGGGGAATATTGAAATTTTTTCTAAAAATGTTGACCCGGGTCATCAATTTTTGAAACTGGAGAAAACTTGAAAAGCCCATATCTGTGACAAGGAAGGAGATAGAGAGCTAAAATTTCAGACGCAGCATCCAGGCAGAAATGCCATCAATGTGTGTAAATTTGGGGCAAATTGGGGAATATTGAAAATTTTCTAAAAATGTTGACCCGCGGGTCATCGATTCTTGAAACTAGAGAAAACTTGAAAAGCCCATATCTGTGACAAGGAAGGAGATAGAGAGCTACAATTTCAGATTTAGCATCCAGGCAGAAATGCCATCAATGTGTGTAAATTTGGGGCAAATTGGGGAATATTGAAAATTTTCTAAAAATGTTGACCCGGGTCATCAATTTTTGAAATTGGAGAAAACTTTAAAAGCCCATATCTGTGACAAGGAAGGAGATAGAGAGCTACAATTTTAGACGCAGCATCTAGGCAGAAATGCCAGCAATGTGTGTAAATTTGGGGCAAATTGGGGAATATTGAAATTTTTCTAAAAATGTTGACCCGGGTCATCAATTTTTGAAACTGGAGAAAACTTGAAAAGCCCATATCTGTGACAAGGAAGGAGATAGAGAGCTAAAGTTTCAGACGCAGCATCCAGACAGAAATGCCATCAATTTGTGTAAATTTGGGGCAAATTGGGGAATATTGAAAATTTTCTAAAAATGTTGACCCGGGTCATCAATTTTGGAAACTGGAGAAAACTTGAAAAGCCCATATCTGTGACAAGGAAGGAGATAGAGAGCTACAATTTCAGACGCAGCATCCAGGCAGAAATGCCATCAATGTGTGTAAATTTGGGGCTAATTGGGGAATATTGAAAATTTTCCAAAAAAGTTGACCCGGGTCATCAATTTTTGAAACTGGAGAAAACTTTAAAATACCATATCTGTGACAAGGAAGGAGATAGAGAGCTACAATTTCAGACGCAGCATCCAGGCAGAAATGCCATCAATGTGTGTAAATTTGTGGCAAATTGGGGAATATTGAAAATTTTCTAAAAATGTTGACCCGGGTCATCGATTCTTGAAATTAGAGAAAACTTGAAAAGCCCATATCTGTGACAAGGAAGGAGATAGAGAGCTACAATTTCAGATGCAGCATCCAGGCAGAAATGCCATCAATGTGTGTAAATTTGGGGCTAATTGGGGAATATTGAAAATTTTCTAAAAATGTTGACTCGCGGGTCATCAATTTTTGAAACTGGAGAAAACTTTAAAAGACCATATCTGTGACAAGGAAGGAGATAGAGAGCTACAATTTCAGACGCAGCATCCAGGCAGAAATGCCATCAATGTGTGTAAATTTGGGGCAAATTGGGGAATATTGAAAATTTTCTAAAAATGTTGAGACCGGGTCATCAATTTTTGAAACTAGAGAAAACTTGAAAAGCCCATATCTGTGACAAGGAAGGAGATAGAGAGCTAAAATTTCAGACGCAGCATCCAGGCAGAAATGCCATCAATGTGTGTAAATTTGTGGCAAATTGGGGAATATTGAAAATTTTCTAAAAATGTTGACCCGGGTCATCGATTCTTGAAATTAGAGAAAACTTGAAAAGCCCATATCTGTGACAAGGAAGGAGATAGAGAGCTACAATTTCAGACGCAGCATCCAGGCAGAAATGCCATCAATGTGTGTAAATTTGGGGCTAATTGGGGAATATTGAAAATTTTCTAAAAATGTTGACTCGCGGGTCATCAATTTTTGAAACTGGAGAAAACTTTAACAGACCATATCTGTGACAAGGAAGGAGATAGAGAGCTACAATTTCAGACGCAGCATCCAGGCAGAAATGCCATCAATGTGTGTAAATTTGGGACTAATTGGGGAATATTGAAAATTTTCTAAAAATGTTGACCCGGGTCATCAATTTTTGAAACTGGAGAAAACTTTAAAAGACCATATCTGTGACAAGGAAGGAGATAGAGAGCTACAATTTCAGACGCAGCATCCAGGCAGAAATGCTATTAATGTGTGTAAATTTGGGGCAAATTGGGGAATATTGAAAATTTTCTAAAAATGTTGACCCGGGTCATCAATTTTTGAAAGAAGAGAAAACTTGAAAAGCCCATATCTGTGACAAGGAAGGAGATAGAGAGCTACAATTTCAGATTCAGCATCCAGGCAGAAATGCCATCAATGTGTGTAAATTTGGGGCAAATTGGGGAATATTGAAAATTTTCTAAAAATGTTGACCCGGGTCATCAATTTTTAAAACTGGAGAAAACTTGAAAAGCCCATATCTGTGACAAGGAAGGAGATAGAGAGCTAAAATTTCAGACGCAGCATCCAGGCAGAAATGCCATCAATGTGTGTAAATTTGGGGCAAATTGGGGAATATTGAAAATTTTCTAAAAATGTTGACCCGGGTCATCAATTTTGGAAACTGGAGAAAACTTGAAAAGCCCATATCTGTGACAAGGAAGGAGATAGAGAGCTAAAGTTTCAGACGCAGCATCCAGGCAGAAATGCCATCCATGTGTGTAAATTTGGGGCTAATTGGGGAATATTGAAAATTTTCTAAAAATGGTGACTCGGGTCATCAATTTTTGAAACTGGTGAAAACTTTAAAAGACCATATCTGTGACAAGGAAGGAGATAGAGAGCTAAAATTTCAGACGCAGCATCCAGACAGAAATGCCATCAATTTGTGTAAATTTGGGACCAATTGGGGAATATTGAAAATTTTCTAAAAATGTTGACCCGCGGGTCATCGATTCTTGTAACTAGAGAAAACTTGAAAAGCCCATATCTGTGACAAGGAAGGAGATAGAGAGCTACAATTTCAAACGCAGCATCCAGGCAGAAATGCCATCAATGTGTGCAAATTTGGGGCTAATTGGGGAATATTGAAAATTTTCTAAAAATGTTGACCCGCGGGTCATCGATTCTTGAAATTAGAGAAAACTTGAAAAGCCCATATCTGTGACAAGGAAGGAGATAGAGAGCTAAAATTTCAGACGCAGCATCCAGGCAGAAATGCCATCAATGTGTGTAAATTTGGGGTAAATTGGGGAATATTGAAAATTTTCTAAAAATGTTGACCCGGGTCATCAATTTTTGAAACTGGAGAAAACTTTAAAAGCCCATATCTGTGACAAGGAAGGAGATAGAGAGCTACAATTTCAGACGCAGCATCTAGGCAGAAATGCCAGCAATGTGTGTAAATTTGGGGCAAATTGGGGAATATTGAAAATTTTCTAAAAATGTTGACCCGGGTCATCAATTGTTAAAACTGGAGAAAACTTTAAAAGCCCATTACTGTGACAAGGAAGGAGATAGAGAGCTAAAATTTCAGACGCAGCATCCAGGCAGAAATGCCATCAATGTGTGTAAATTTGGGGCAAATTGGGGAATATTGAAAATTTTCTAAAAATGTTGACCCGTGGGTCATCGATTCTTGAAATTAGAGAAAACTTGAAAAGCCCATATCTGTGACAAGGAAGGAGATAGAGAGCTACAATTTCAGACGCAGCATCCAGGCAGAAATGCCATCAATGTGTGTAAATTTGGGGCAAATTGGGGAATATTGAAAATTTTCTAAAAATGTTGACCCGCGGGTCATCGATTCTTGAAATTAGAGAAAACTTGAAAAGCCCATATCTGTGACAAGGAAGGAGATAGACAGCTACAATTTCAGATTCAGCATCCAGGCAGAAATGCCATCAATGTGTGTAAATTTGGGGCAAATTGGGGAATATTGAAAATTTTCTAAAAATGTTGACCCGGGTCATCAATTTTTGAAACTGGAGAAAACTTGAAAAGCCCATAACTGTGACAAGGGAGGAGATAGAGAGCTAAAATTTCAGACGCAGCATCCAGACAGAAATGCCATCAATTTGTGTAAATTTGGGACAAATTGGGGAATATTGAAAATTTTCTAAAATTGTTGACCCGCGGGTCATCGATTCTTGTAACTAGAGAAAACTTGAAAAGCCCATGTCCGGAAAAGGAAGGAGATAGAGAGCTAAAGTTTCAGACTCAGCATCCAGACAGAAATGCCATCAATTTGTGTAAATTTGGGGCAAATTGGGGAATATTGAAAATTTTCTAAAAATGTTGACCCGGGTCATCAATTTTTGAAACTGGAGAAAACTTGAAAAGCCCATATCTGTGACAAGGAAGGAGATAGAGAGCTACAATTTCAGATTCAGCATCCAGGCAGAAATGCCATCAATGTGTGTAAATTTGGGGCAAATTGGGGAATATTGAAAATTTTCTAAAAATGTTGACCCGGGTCATCAATTTTTGAAACTGGAGAAAACTTGAAAAGCCCATATCTGTGACAAGGAAGGAGATAGAGAGCTACAATTTCAGATTCAGCATCCAGGCAGAAATGCCATCAATGTGTGTAAATTTGGGGCAAATTGGGGAATATTGAAAATTTTCTAAAAATGTTGACCCGGGTCATCAATTTTTGAAACTGGAGAAAACTTTAAAAGCCCATATCTGTGACAAGGAAGTAGATAGAGAGCTACAAGTTCAGACGCAGCATCTAGGCAGAAATGCCAGCAATGTGTGTAAATTTGGGGCAAATTGGGGAATATTGAAAGTTTTCTAAAAATGTTGACCCGGGTCATCAATTTTTGAAACTGGAGAAAACTTTAAAAGCCCATTACTGTGACAAGGAAGGAGATAGAGAGCTAAAATTTCAGACGCAGCATCCAGGCAGAAATGCCATCAATGTGTGTAAATTTGGGGCAAATTGGGGAATATTGAAAATTTTCTAAAAATGTTGACCCGCGGGTCATCGATTCTTGAAATTAGAGAAAACTTGAAAAGCCCATATCTGTGACAAGGAAGGAGATAGAGAGCTACAATTTCAGACGCAGCATCCAGGCAGAAATGCCATCAATGTGTGTAAATTTGGGGCAAATTGGGGAATATTGAAAATTTTCTAAAAATGTTGACCCGCGGGTCATCGATTCTTGTAACTAGAGAAAACTTGAAAAGCCCATATCTGTGACAAGGAAGGAGATAGAGAGCTAAAATTTCAGACGCAGCATCCAGGCAGAAATGCCATCAATGTGTGTAAATTTGGGGCTAATTGGGGAATATTGAAAATTTTCTAAAAATGTTGACCCGGGTCATCAATTTCTTAAACTGGAGAAAACTTTAAAAGCCCATAACTGTGACAAGGAAGGAGATAGAGAGCTAAAATTTCAGACGCAGCATCCAGACAGAAATGCCATCAATTTGTGTTAATTTGGGACAAATTGGGGAATATTGAAAATTTTCTAAAAATGTTGACCCGCGGGTCATGGATTCTTGAAACTAGAGAAAACTTGAAAAGCCCATATCTGTGACAAGGAAGGAGATAGAGAGCTACAATTTCAGACGCAGCATCTAGGCAGAAATGCCAGCAATGTGTGTAAATTTGGGACTAATTGGGGAATATTGAAAATTTTCTAAAAATGTTGACCCGGGTCATCAATTTTTGAAACTGGAGAAAACTTGAAAAGCCCATATCTGTGACAAGGAAGGAGATAGAGAGCTACAATTTCAGACGCAGCATCCAGACAGAAATGCCATCAATTTGTGTAAATTTGGGACAAATTGGGGAATATTGAACATTTTCTAAAAATGTTGACCCGCGTGTCATCGATTCTTGAAACTGGAGAAAACTTGAAAAGCCCATATCTGTGACAAGGAAGGAGATAGAGAGCTAAAATTTCAGACGCAGCATCCAGGCAGAAATGCCATCAATGTGTGTAAATTTGGGGCAAATTGGGGAATATTGAAAATTTTCTAAAAATGTTGACCCGGGTCATCAATTTTTTAAACTGGAGAAAACTTTAAAAGCCCATAACTGTGACAAGGAAGGAGATAGAGAGCTAAAATTTCAGACGCAGCATCCAGACAGAAATGCCATCAATTTGTGTAAATTTGGGACAAATTGGGGAATATTGAAAATTTTCTAAAAATGTTGACCCGCGGGTCATGGATTCTTGAAACTAGAGAAAACTTGAAAAGCCCATATCTGTGACAAGGAAGGAGATAGAGAGCTACAATTTCAGATTCAGCATCCAGGCAGAAATGCCATCAATGTGTGAAAATTTGGGGCAAATTGGGGAATATTGAAAATTTTCTAAAAATGTTGACCCGGGTCATCAATTTTTGAAACTGGAGAAAACTTTAAAAGCCCATTACTGTGACAAGGAAGGAGATAGAGAGCTAAAATTTCAGACGCAGCATCCAGGCAGAAATGCCATCAATGTGTGTAAATTTGGGGCAAATTGGGGAATATTGAAAATTTTCTAAAAATGTTGACCCGCGGGTCATCGATTCTTGAAATTAGAGAAAACTTGAAAAGCCCATATCTGTGACAAGGAAGGAGATAGAGAGCTAAAATTTCTGACGCAGCATCCAAACAGAAATGCCATCAATGTGTGTAAATTTGGGGCAAATTGGGGAATATTGAAAATTTTCTAAAAATGTTGACCCCCGGGTCATCAATATTTTAAACTGGAGAAAACTTTAAAAGCCCATAACTGTGACAAGGAAGGAGATAGAGAGCTAAAATTTCAGACGCAGCATCCAGACAGAAATGCCATCAATTTGTGTAAATTTGGGACAAATTGGGGAATATTGAAAATTTTCTAAAAATGTTGACCCGCGGGTCATGGATTCTTGAAACTAGAGAAAACTTGAAAAGCCCATATCTGTGACAAGGAAGGAGATAGAGAGCTACAATTTCAGATTCAGCATCCAGGCAGAAATGCCATCAATGTGTGTAAATTTGGGGCAAATTGGGGAATATTGAAAATTTTCTAAATATGTTGACCCGGGTCATCAATTTTTAAAACTGGAGAAACTTTAAAAGCCCATTACTGTGACAAGGAAGGAGATAGAGAGCTACAATTTCAGACGCAGCATCCAGGCAGAAATGCCATCAATGTGTGTAAATTTAGGGCAAATTGGGGAATATTGAAAATTTTCTAAAAATGTTGACCCGCGGGTCATCGATTCTTGAAATTAGAGAAAACTTGAAAAGCCCATATCTGTGACAAGGAAGGAGATAGAGAGCTAAAATTTCTGACGCAGCATCCAAACAGAAATGCCATCAATGTGTGTAAATTTGGGGCAAATTGGGGAATATTGAAAATTTTCTAAAAATGTTGACCCCCGGATCATCAATTTTTGAAATTAGAGAAAACTTGAAAAGCCCATATCTGTGACAAGGAAGGAGATAGAGAGCTAAAATTTCAGACGCAGCATCCAGGCAGAAATGCCATCAATGTGTGTAAATTTGGGGCAAATTGGGGAATATTGAAAATTTTGGAAAAAAGTTGACCCCCGGGTCATCGGTTTTTGGAACTGGAGAAAACTTTAAAAGCCCATATCTGTGACAAGGAAGGAGATAGAGAGCTACAATTTCAGACGCAGCATCCAGACAGAAATGCCATCAATGTGTGTAAATTTGGGGCTAATTGGGGAATATTGAAAATTTTCTAAAAATGTTGACCCGGGTCATCAATTTTTGAAACTGGAGAAAACTTGAACAGCCCATATCTGTGACAAGGAAGGAGATAGAGAGCTAAAATTTCAGACGCAGCATCCAGACAGAAATGCCATCAATGTGTGTAAATTTGGGGCAAATTGGGGAATATTGAAAATTTTCTAAAAATGTTGACCCCCGGGTCATCGATTCTTGTAACTACAGAAAACTTGAAAAGCCCATGTCTGTGACAAGGAAGGAGATAGAGAGCTACAATTTCAGACGCAGCATCCAGGCAGAAATGCCATCAATGTGTGTAAATTTGGGGCAAATTGGGGAATATTGAAAATTTTCTTAAAAATGTTGACCCAGGTCATCAATTTTTGAAACTGGAGAAAACTTGAAAAGCCCATATCTGTGACAAGGAAGGAGATAGAGAGCTAAAATTTCTGACGCAGCATCCAGACAGAAATGCCATCAATGTGTGTAAATTTGGGGCAAATTGGGGAATATTGAAAATTTTCTAAAAATGTTGACCCCCGGGTCATCGGTTTTTGGAACTGGAGAAAACTTTAAAAGCCCATATCTGTGACAAGGAAGGAGATAGAGAGCTACAATTTCAGACGCAGCATCCAGACAGAAATGCCATCAATGTGTGTAAATTTGGGGCTAATTGGGGAATATTGAAAATTTTCTAAAAATGTTGACCCGGGTCATCAATTTTTGAAACTGGAGAAAACTTGAACAGCCCATATCTGTGACAAGGAAGGAGATAGAGAGCTAAAATTTCAGACGCAGCATCCAGACAGAAATGCCATCAATGTGTGTAAATTTGGGGCAAATTGGGGAATATTGAAAATTTTCTAAAAATGTTGACCCCCGGGTCATCGATTCTTGTAACTACAGAAAACTTGAAAAGCCCATGTCTGTGACAAGGAAGGAGATAGAGAGCTACAATTTCAGACGCAGCATCCAGGCAGAAATGCCATCAATGTGTGTAAATTTGGGGCAAATTGGGGAATATTGAAAATTTTCTTAAAAATGTTGACCCAGGTCATCAATTTTTGAAACTGGAGAAAACTTGAAAAGCCCATATCTGTGACAAGGAAGGAGATAGAGAGCTACAATTTCAGACGCAGCATCCAGGCAGAAATTTTATCAATGTGTGTAAATTTGGGGCTAATTGGGGAATATTGAAAATTTTCTAAAAATGTTGACCCGCGGGTCATCAATTTTTGAAACTGGAGAAAAATTGAACAGCCCATATCTGTGACAAGGAAGGAGATAGAGAGCTAAAATTTCTGACGCAGCATCCAGACAGAAATGCCATCAATGTGTGTAAATTTGGGGCAAATTGGGGAATATTGAAAATTTTCTAAAAATGTTGACCCCCGGGTCATCAATTTTTGAAATTAGAGAAAACTTGAAAAGCCCATATCTGTGACAAGGAAGGAGATAGAGAGCTACAATTTCAGACGCAGCATCCAGGCAGAAATTCCATCAATGTGTGTAAATTTGGGGCAAATTGGGGAATATTGAAAATTTTCTAAAAATGTTGACCCGCGGGTCATCGATTCTTGTAACTACAGAAAACTTGAAAAGCCCATGTCTGTGACAAGGAAGGAGATAGAGAGCTACAATTTCAGACGCAGCATCCAGGCAGAAATGCCATCAATGTGTGTAAATTTGGGGCAAATTGGGGAATATTGAAAATTTTCTAATAATGTTGACCCGCGGGTCATCAATTTTTGAAACTGGAGAAAACTTTAAAAGCCCATAACTGTGACAAGGAAGGAGATAGAGAGCTAAAATTTCAGACGCAGCATCCAGACAGAAATGCCATCAATTTGTGTAAATTTGGGACAAATTGGGGAATATTGAAAATTTTCTAAAAATGTTGACCCGCGGGTCATCAATTCTTGAAACTAGAGAAAACTTGAAAAGCCCATATCTGTGACAAGGAAGAAGATAGAGAGCTAAAATTTCAGACGCAGCATCCAGACAGAAATGCCATCAATGTGTGTAAATTTGGGGCAAATTGGGGAATATTGAAAATTTTCTAAAAATGTTGACCCAGGTCATCAATTTTTGAAACTGGAGAAAACTTTAAAAGCCCATATCTGTGACAAGGAAGGAGATAGAGAGCTAAAATTTCAGACGCAGCATCCAGACAGAAATGCCATCAATTTGTGTAAATTTGGGACAAATTGGGGAATATTGAAAATTTTCTAAAAATGTTGACCCGCGGGTCATGGATTCTTGAAACTGGAGAAAACTTTAAAAGCCCATAACTGTGACAAGGAAGGAGATAGAGAGCTAAAATTTCAGACGCAGCATCCAGGCAGAAATGCCATCAATGTGTGTAAATTTGGGGCAAATTGGGGAATATTGAAAATTTTCTAAAAATGTTGACCCAGGTCATCAATTTTTGAAACTGGAGAAAACTTTAAAAGCCCATATCTGTGACAAGGAAGGAGATAGAGAGCTAAAATTTCAGACGCAGCATCCAGGCAGAAATGCCATCAATGTGTGTAAATTTGGGACAAATTGGGGAATATTGAAAATTTTCTAAAAATGTTGACCCGCGGGTCATGGATTCTTGAAACTAGAGAAAACTTGAAAAGCCCATATCTGTGACAAGGAAGGAGATAGAGAGCTACAATTTCAGACGCAGCATCCAGGCAGAAATGCCATCAATGTGTGTAAATTTGGGGCAAATTGGGGAATATTGAAAATTTTCTAAAAATGTTGACCCGGGTCATCAATTTTTGGAACTGGAGAAAACTTTAACAGCCCATATCTGTGACAAGGAAGGAGATAGAGAGCTAAAATTTCAGACGCAGCATCCAGGCAGAAATGCCATCAATGTGTGTAAATTTGGGGCAAATTGGGGAATATTGAAAATTTTCTAAAAATGTTGACCCGCGGGTCATCGATTCTTGTAACTACAGAAAACTTGAAAAGCCCATGTCTGTGACAAGGAAGGAGATAGAGAGCTACAATTTCAGACGCAGCATCCAGGCAGAAATGCCATCAATGTGTGTAAATTTGGGGCAAATTGGGGAATATTGAAAATTTTCTAATAATGTTGACCCGCGGGTCATCAATTTTTGAAACTGGAGAAAACTTTAAAAGCCCATAACTGTGACAAGGAAGGAGATAGAGAGCTAAAATTTCAGACGCAGCATCCAGACAGAAATGCCATCAATTTGTGTAAATTTGGGACAAATTGGGGAATATTGAAAATTTTCTAAAAATGTTGACCCGCGGGTCATCAATTCTTGAAACTAGAGAAAACTTGAAAAGCCCATATCTGTGACAAGGAAGAAGATAGAGAGCTAAAATTTCAGACGCAGCATCCAGACAGAAATGCCATCAATGTGTGTAAATTTGGGGCAAATTGGGGAATATTGAAAATTTTCTAAAAATGTTGACCCAGGTCATCAATTTTTGAAACTGGAGAAAACTTTAAAAGCCCATATCTGTGACAAGGAAGGAGATAGAGAGCTAAAATTTCAGACGCAGCATCCAGACAGAAATGCCATCAATTTGTGTAAATTTGGGACAAATTGGGGAATATTGAAAATTTTCTAAAAATGTTGACCCGCGGGTCATGGATTCTTGAAACTGGAGAAAACTTTAAAAGCCCATAACTGTGACAAGGAAGGAGATAGAGAGCTAAAATTTCAGACGCAGCATCCAGGCAGAAATGCCATCAATGTGTGTAAATTTGGGGCAAATTGGGGAATATTGAAAATTTTCTAAAAATGTTGACCCAGGCCATCAATTTTTGAAACTGGAGAAAACTTTAAAAGCCCATATCTGTGACAAGGAAGGAGATAGAGAGCTAAAATTTCAGACGCAGCATCCAGGCAGAAATGCCATCAATGTGTGTAAATTTGGGACAAATTGGGGAATATTGAAAATTTTCTAAAAATGTTGATCCGCGGGTCATGGATTCTTGAAACTAGAGAAAACTTGAAAAGCCCATATCTGTGACAAGGAAGGAGATAGAGAGCTACAATTTCAGACGCAGCATCCAGGCAGAAATGCCATCAATGTGTGTAAATTTGGGGCAAATTGGGGAATATTGAAAATTTTCTAAAAATGTTGACCCGCGGGTCATCGATTCTTGAAACTGGAGAAAACTTGAAAAGCCCTTATCTGTGACAAGGAAGGAGATAGAGAGCTACAATTTCAGATTCAGCATCCAGGCAGAAATGCCATCAATGTGTGTAAATTTGGGGCAAATTGGGGAATATTGAAAATTTTCTAAAAATGTTGACCCGGGTCATCAATTTTTAAAACTGGAGAAAACTTGAAAAGCCCATATCTGTGACAAGGAAGGAGATAGAGAGCTAAAATTTCAGACGCAGCATCCAGGCAGAAATGCCATCAATGTGTGTAAATTTGGGGCAAATTGGGGAATATTGAAAATTTTCTAAAAATGTTGACCCCCGGGTCATCAATTTTTGAAATTAGAGAAAACTTGAAAAGCCCATATCTGTGACAAGGAAGGAGATAGAGAGCTACAATTTCAGACGCAGCATCCAGGCAGAAATGCCATCAATGTGTGTAAATTTGGGGCAAATTGGGGAATATTGAAAATTTTGGAAAAAAGTTGACCCCCGGGTCATCGATTTTTGGAACTGGAGAAAACTTTAACAGCCCATATCTGTGACAAGGAAGGAGATAGAGAGCTAAAATTTCAGACGCAGCATCCAGGCAGAAATGCCATCAATGTGTGTAAATTTGGGGCAAATTGGGGAATATTGAAAATTTTCTAAAAATGTTGACCCGCGGGTCATCGATTCTTGAAATTAGAGAAAACTTGAAAAGCCCATATCTGTGACAAGGAAGGAGATAGAGAGCTAAAATTTCAGACGCAGCAACCAGGCAGAAATGCCATCAATGTGTGTAAATTTGGGGCTAATTGGGGAATATTGAAAATTTTCTAAAAATGTTGACCCGGGTCATCAATTTTTGAAACTGGAGAAAACTTGAAAAGCCCATATCTGTGACAAGGAAGGAGATAGAGAGCTAAAATTTCAGACGCAGCATCCAGGCAGAAATGCCATCAATGTGTGTAAATTTGGGGCTAATTGGGGAATATTGAAAATTTTCTAAAAATGTTGACCCGGGTCATCAATTTTTTAAACTGGAGAAAACTTTAAAAGCCCATAACTGTGACAAGGAAGGAGATAGAGAGCTAAAATTTCAGACGCAGCATCCAGACAGAAATGCCATCAATTTGTGTAAATTTGGGACAAATTGGGGAATATTGAAAATTTTCTAAAAATGTTGACCCGCGGGTCATGGATTCTTGAAACTAGAGAAAACTTGAAAAGCCCATATCTGTGACAAGGAAGGAGATAGAGAGCTACAATTTCAGATTCAGCATCCAGGCAGAAATGCCATCAATGTGTGTAAATTTGGGGCAAATTGGGGAATATTGAAAATTTTCTAAAAATGTTGACCCGGGTCATCAATTTTTGAAACTGGAGAAAACTTGAAAAGCCCATATCTGTGACAAGGAAGGAGATCGAGAGCTAAAATTTCAGACGCAGCATCCAGGCAGAAATGCCATCAATGTGTGTAAATTTGGGGCAAATTGGGGAATATTGAAAATTTTCTAATAATGTTGACAAGCGGGTCATCAATTTTTGAAACTGGAGAAAACTTTAAAAGCCCATAACTGTGACAAGGAAGGAGATAGAGAGCTAAAATTTCAGACGCAGCATCCAGACAGAAATGCCATCAATTTGTGTAAATTTGGGACAAATTGGGGAATATTGAAAATTTTCTAAAAATGTTGACCCGCGGGTCATCGATTCTTGAAACTAGAGAAAACTTGAAAAGCCCATATCTGTGACAAGGAAGAAGATAGAGAGCTAAAATTTCAGACGCAGCATCCAGACAGAAATGCCATCAATGTGTGTAAATTTGGGGCAAATTGGGGAATATTGAAAATTTTCTAAAAATGTTGACCCGCGGGTCATTGATTTTTGAAACTGGAGAAAACTTGAAAAGCCCATATCTGTGACAAGGAAGGAGATAGAGAGCTAAAATTTCAGACGCAGCATCCAGGCAGAAATGCCATCAATGTGTGTAAATTTGGGGCAAATTGGGGAATATTGAAAATTTTCTAATAATGTTGACCCGCGGGTCATCAATTTTTGAAACTGGAGAAAACTTTAAAAGCCCATAACTGTGACAAGGAAGGAGATAGAGAGCTAAAATTTCAGACGCAGCATCCAGACAGAAATGCCATCAATTTGTGTAAATTTGGGACAAATTGGGGAATATTGAAAATTTTCTAAAAATGTTGACCCGCGGGTCATCGATTCTTGAAACTAGAGAAAACTTGAAAAGCCCATATCTGTGACAAGGAAGAAGATAGAGAGCTAAAATTTCAGACGCAGCATCCAGACAGAAATGCCATCAATGTGTGTAAATTTGGGGCAAATTGGGGAATATTGAAAATTTTGGAAAAAAGTTGACCCCCGGGTCATCGATTTTTGGAACTGGAGAAAACTTTAAAAGCCCATATCTGT
The DNA here is from genome assembly GCF_046128005.1 of Genypterus blacodes. Classification (NCBI taxonomy): domain Eukaryota; kingdom Metazoa; phylum Chordata; class Actinopteri; order Ophidiiformes; family Ophidiidae; genus Genypterus; species Genypterus blacodes. The sequence goes on along the minus strand of NW_027466998.1, from coordinate 178,861 downwards.
GACAAGGAAGGAGATAGAGAGCTACAATTTCAGACGCAGCATCCAGGCAGAAATGCCATCAATGTGTGTAAATTTGGGGCAAATTGGGGAATATTGAAAATTTTCTAAAAATGTTGACCCCCGGGTCATCAATTTTTGAAATTAGAGAAAACTTGAAAAGCCCATATCTGTGACAAGGAAGGAGATAGAGAGCTACAATTTCAGACGCAGCATCCAGGCAGAAATGCCATCAATGTGTGTAAATTTGGGGCAAATTGGGGAATATTGAAAATTTTCTAAAAATGTTGACCCGCGGGTCATCGATTCTTGTAACTACAGAAAACTTGAAAAGCCCATGTCTGTGACAAGGAAGGAGATAGAGAGCTAAAATTTCAGACGCAGCATCCAGGCAGAAATGCCATCAATGTGTGTAAATTTGGGGCAAATTGGGGAATATTGAAAATTTTCTAAAAATGTTGACCCGGGTCATCAATTTTTGAAACTGGAGAAAACTTGAAAAGCCCATATCTGTGACAAGGAAGGAGATAGAGAGCTAAAATTTCAGAAGCAGCATCCAGGCAGAAATGCCATCAATGTGTGTAAATTTGGGGCAAATTGGGGAATATTGAAAATTTTCTAATAATGTTGACCCGCGGGTCATCAATTTTTGAAACTGGAGAAAACTTTAAAAGCCCATAACTGTGACAAGGAAGGAGATAGAGAGCTAAAATTTCAGACGCAGCGTCCAGACAGAAATGCCATCAATTTGTGTAAATTTGGGACAAATTGGGGAATATTGAAAATTTTCTAAAAAAGTTGACCCGCGGGTCATCGATTCTTGAAACTAGAGAAAACTTGAAAAGCCCATATCTGTGACAAGGAAGGAGATAGAGAGCTAAAATTTCAGACGCAGCATCCAGACAGAAATGCCATCAATGTGTGTAAATTTGGGGCAAATTGGGGAATATTGAAAATTTTCTAAAAATGTTGACCCGGGTTATCAATTTTTGAAACTGGAGAAAACTTGAAAAGCCCATATCTGTGACAAGGAAGGAGATAGAGAGCTAAAATTTCAGACGCAGCATCCAGACAGAAATGCCATCAATGTGTGTAAATTTGGGGCAAATTGGGGAATATTGAAAATTTTGGAAAAAAGTTGACCCCCGGGTCATCAATTTTTGAAACTGGAGAAAACTTTAAAAGCCCATATCTGTGACAAGGAAGGAGATAGAGAGCTAAAATTTCAGACGCAGCATCCAGGCAGAAATGCCATCAATGTGTGTAAATTTGGGGCAAATTGGGGAATATTGAAAATTTTCTAAAAATGTTGACCCACGGGTCATCGATTCTTGTAACTACAGAAAACTTGAAAAGCCCATGTCTGTGACAAGGAAGGAGATAGAGAGCTAAAATTTCAGACGCAGCATCCAGGCAGAAATGCCATCAATGTGTGTAAATTTGGGGCAAATTGGGGAATATTGAAAATTTTCTAAAAATGTTGACCCGGGTTATCAATTTTTGAAACTGGAGAAAACTTGAAAAGCCCATATCTGTGACAAGGAAGGAGATAGAGAGCTAAAATTTCAGACGCAGCATCCAGACAGAAATGCCATCAATGTGTGTAAATTTGGGGCAAATTGGGGAATATTGAAAATTTTGGAAAAAAGTTGACCCCCGGGTCATCAATTTTTGAAACTGGAGAAAACTTTAAAAGCCCATATCTGTGACAAGGAAAGAGATAGAGAGCTAAAATTTCAGACGCAGCATCCAGACAGAAATGCCATCAATTTGGGTAAATTTGGGACAAATTGGGGAATATTGAAAATTTTCTAAAAATGGTGACCCGGGTCATCAATTTTTGTAACTGGAGAAAACTTGAAAAGCCCATATCTGTGACAAGGAAGGAGATAGAGAGCTACAATTTCAGACGCAGCATCCAGGCAGAAATGCCATCAATGTGTGTAAATTTGGGGCAAATTGGGGAATATTGAAAATTTTCTAAAAATGTTGACCCACGGGTCATCGATTCTTGTAACTACAGAAAACTTGAAAAGCCCATGTCTGTGACAAGGAAGGAGATAGAGAGCTAAAATTTCAGACGCAGCATCCAGGCAGAAATGCCATCAATGTGTGTAAATTTGGGGCAAATTGGGGAATATTGAAAATTTTCTAAAAATGTTGACCCGGGTCATCAATTTTTGAAACTGGAGAAAACTTGAAAAGCCCATATCTGTGACAAGGAAGGAGATAGAGAGCTAAAATTTCAGACGCAGCATCCAGACAGAAATGCCATCAATGTGTGTAAATTTGGGGCAAATTGGGCAATATTGAAAATTTTGGAAAAAAGTTGACCCCCGGGTAATCGATTTTTGGAACTGGAAAAAACTTTAATTGCCCACATCTGTGACAAGGAAGGAGATAGATAGCTACAATTTCAGACGCAGCATCCAGGCAGAAATGCCATCAATGTGTGTAAATTTGGGGCTAATTGGGGAATATTGAAAATTTTCTAAAAATGTTGACCCGCGGGTCATCAATTTTTGAAACTGGAGAAAACTTGAAAAGCCCATATCTGTGACAAGGAAGGAGATAGAGAGCTAAAATTTCAGAAGCAGCATCCAGGCAGAAATGCCATCAATGTGTGTAAATTTGGGGCAAATTGGGGAATATTGAAAATTTTCTAATAATGTTGACCCGCGGGTCATCAATTTTTGAAACTGGAGAAAACTTTAAAAGCCCATAACTGTGACAAGGAAGGAGATAGAGAGCTAAAATTTCAGACGCAGCATCCAGACAGAAATGCCATCAATTTGTGTAAATTTGGGACAAATTGGGGAATATCGAAAATTTTCTAAAAATGTTGACCCGCGGGTCATCGATTCTTGAAACTAGAGAAAACTTGAAAAGCCCATATCTGTGACAAGGAAGGAGATAGAGAGCTACAATTTCAGACGCAGCATCCAGGCAGAAATGCCATCAATGTGTGTAAATTTGGGGCAAATTGGGGAATATTGAAAATTTTCTAAAAATGTTGACCCGGGTTATCAATTTTTGAAACTGGAGAAAACTTGAAAAGCCCATATCTGTGACAAGGAAGGAGATAGAGAGCTAAAATTTCAGACGCAGCATCCAGACAGAAATGCCATCAATGTGTGTAAATTTGGGGCAAATTGGGGAATATTGAAAATTTTGGAAAAAAGTTGACCCCCGGGTCATCGATTTTTGAAACTGGAGAAAACTTTAAAAGCCCATATCTGTGACAAGGAAAGAGATAGAGAGCTAAAATTTCAGACGCAGCATCCAGACAGAAATGCCATCAATTTGGGTAAATTTGGGACAAATTGGGGAATATTGAAAATTTTCTAAAAATGTTGACCCGGGTCATCAATTTTTGTAACTGGAGAAAACTTGAAAAGCCCATATCTGTGACAAGGAAGGAGATAGAGAGCTAAAATTTCAGACGCAGCATCCAGGCAGAAATGCCATCAATGTGTGTAAATTTGGGGCAAATTGGGGAATATTGAAAATTTTCTAAAAATGTTGACCCGCGGGTCATCGATTCTTGTAACTACAGAAAACTTGAAAAGCCCATGTCTGTGACAAGGAAGGAGATAGAGAGTTAAAATTTCAGACGCAGCATCCAGGCAGAAATGCCATCAATGTGTGTAAATTTGGGGCAAATTGGGGAATATTGAAAATTTTGGAAAAAAGTTGACCCCCGGGTCATCGATTTTTGGAACTGGAGAAAACTTGAAAAGCCCATATCTGTGACAAGGAAGGAGATAGAGAGCTAAAATTTCAGACGCAGCATCCAGACAGAAATGCCATCAATGTGTGTAAATTTGGGGCAAATTGGGGAATATTGAAAATTTTGGAAAAAAGTTGACCCCCGGGTCATCGATTTTTGGAACTGGAGAAAACTTGAAAAGCCCATATCTGTGACAAGGAAGGAGATAGAGAGCTACAATTTCAGACGCAGCATCCAGACAGAAATGCCATCAATTTGTGTAAATTTGGGGCAAATTGGGGAATATTGAAAATTTTGGAAAAAAGTTGACCCCCGGATCATCGATTTTTGGAACTGGAGAAAACGTTAAAAGCCCATATCTGTGACAAGGAAGGAGATAGAGAGCTACAATTTCAGACGCAGCATCCAGGCAGAAATGCCATCAATGTGTGTAAATTTGGGGCAAATTGGGGAATATTGAAAATTTTCTAAAAATGTTGACCCGGGTTATCAATTTTTGAAACTGGAGAAAACTTGAAAAGCCCATATCTGTGACAAGGAAGGAGATAGAGAGCTAAAATTTCAGACGCAGCATCCAGACAGAAATGCCACCAATGTGTGTAAATTTGGGGCAAATTGGGGAATATTGAAAATTTTCTAAAAAAGTTGACCCGGGTCATCAATTTTTGAAACTGGAGAAAATTTTAAAAGCCCATATCTGTGACAAGGAAGGAGATAGAGAGCTAAAATTTCAGACGCAGCATCCAGGCAGAAATGCCATCAATGTGTGTAAATTTGGGGCAAATTGGGGAATATTGAAAATTTTCTAAAAATGTTGACCAGGGTCATCAATTTTTGAAACTGGAGAAAACTTGAAAAGCCCATATCTGTGACAAGGAAGGAGATAGAGAGCTAAAATTTCAGACGCAGCATCCAGGCAGAAATGCCATCAATGTGTGTAAATTTGGGGCAAATTGGGGAATATTGAAAATTTGGGCAAAATGTTGAACCGCGGGTCATCGATTTTTGAAACTGGAGAAAACTTGAAAAGCCCATATCTGTGACAAGGAAGAAGATAGAGAGCTAAAATTTCAGACGCAGCATCCAGGCAGAAATGCCATCAATGTGTGTAAATTTGGGGCAAATTGGGGAATATTGAAAATTTTCTAAAAATGTTGACCCGGGTCATCAATTTTTGAAACTGGAGAAAACTTGAAAAGCCCATATCTGTGACAAGGAAGGAGATAGAGAGCTAAAATTTCAGACGCAGCATCCAGACAGAAATGCCATCAATGTGTGTAAATTTGGGGCAAATTGGGGAATATTGAAAATTTTGGAAAAAAGTTGACCCCCGGGTCATCGATTTTTGAAACTGGAGAAAACTTTAAAAGCCCATATCTGTGACAAGGAAAGAGATAGAGAGCTAAAATTTCAGACGCAGCATCCAGACAGAAATGCCATCAATTTGGGTAAATTTGGGACAAATTGGGGAATATTGAAAATTTTCTAAAAATGTTGACCCGGGTCATCAATTTTTGTAACTGGAGAAAACTTGAAAAGCCCATATCTGTGACAAGGAAGGAGATAGAGAGCTAAAATTTCAGACGCAGCATCCAGGCAGAAATGCCATCAATGTGTGTAAATTTGGGGCAAATTGGGGAATATTGAAAATTTTCTAAAAATGTTGACCCGCGGGTCATCGATTCTTGTAACTACAGAAAACTTGAAAAGCCCATGTCTGTGACAAGGAAGGAGATAGAGAGCTAAAATTTCAGACGCAGCATCCAGGCAGAAATGCCATCAATGTGTGTAAATTTGGGGCAAATTGGGGAATATTGAAAATTTTCTAAAAATGTTGACCCGGGTCATCAATTTTTGAAACTGGAGAAAACTTGAAAAGCCCATATCTGTGACAAGGAAGGAGATAGAGAGCTAAAATTTCAGACGCAGCATCCAGACAGAAATGCCATCAATGTGTGTAAATTTGGGGCAAATTGGGGAATATTGAAAATTTGGGAAAAAAGTTGACCCCCGGGTCATCGATTTTTGGAACTGGAGAAAACTTTAAAAGCCCATATCTGTGACAAGGAAGGAGATAGAGAGCTACAATTTCAGACGCAGCATCCAGGCAGAAATGCCATCAATGTGTGTAAATTTGGGGCTAATTGGGGAATATTGAAAATTTTCTAAAAATGTTGACCCGCGGGTCATCAATTTTTGAAACTGGAGAAAACTTGAACAGCCCCTATCTGTGACAAGGAAGGAGATAGAGAGCTAAAATTTCTGACGCAGCATCCAGACAGAAATGCCATCAATGTGTGTAAATTTGGGGAAAATTGGGGAATATTGAAAATTTTCTATAAAAGTTGACCCCCGGGTCATCAATTTTTGAAATTAGAGAAAACTTGAAAAGCCCATATCTGTGACAAGGAAGGAGATAGAGAGCTAAAATTTCAGACGCAGCATCCAGACAGAAATGCCATCAATGTGTGTAAATTTGGGGCAAATTGGGGAATATTGAAAATTTTCTAAAAATGTTGACCCCCGGGTCATCGATTTTTGGAACTGGAGAAAACTTGAAAAGCCCATATCTGTGACAAGGAAGGAGATAGAGAGCTACAATTTCAGACGCAGCATCCAGACAGAAATGCCATCAATGTGTGTAAATTTGGGGCAAATTGGGGAATATTGAAAATTTTGGAAAAAAGTTGACCCCCGGGTCATCGATTTTTGAAACTGGAGAAAACTTTAAAAGCCCATATCTGTGACAAGGAAAGAGATAGAGAGCTAAAATTTCAGACGCAGCATCCAGACAGAAATGCCATCAATTTGGGTAAATTTGGGACAAATTGGGGAATATTGAAAATTTTCTAAAAATGTTGACCCGGGTCATCAATTTTTGTAACTGGAGAAAACTTGAAAAGCCCCTATCTGTGACAAGGAAGGAGATAGAGAGCTAAAATTTCAGACGCAGCATCCAGGCAGAAATGCCATCAATGTGTGTAAATTTGGGGCAAATTGGGGAATATTGACAATTTCCTAAAAATGTTGACCCGCGGGTCATCGATTTTTGAAACTGGAGAAAACTTTAAAAGCCCATATCTGTGACAAGGAAAGAGATAGAGAGCTAAAATTTCAGACGCAGCATCCAGACAGAAATGCCATCAATTTGGGTAAATTTGGGACAAATTGGGGAATATTGAAAATTTTCTAAAAATGTTGACCCGGGTCATCAATTTTTGTAACTGGAGAAAACTTGAAAAGCCCATATCTGTGACAAGGAAGGAGATAGAGAGCTAAAATTTCAGACGCAGCATCCAGGCAGAAATGCCATCAATGTGTGTAAATTTGGGGCAAATTGGGGAATATTGACAATTTTCTAAAAATGTTGACCCGGGTCATCAATTTTTGAAACTGGAGAAAACTTTAAAAGCCCATATCTGTGACAAGGAAGGAGATAGAGAGTTACAATTTCAGACGCAGCATCCAGGCAGAAATGCCATCAATGTGTGTAAATTTGGGGCAAATTGGGGAATATTGAAAATTTTCTAAAAAAGTTGACCCGGGTCATCAATTTTTGAAACTGGAGAAAATTTTAAAAGCCCATATCTGTGACAAGGAAGGAGATAGAGAGCTAAAATTTCAGACGCAGCATCCAGGCAGAAATGCCATCAATGTGTGTAAATTTGGGGCAAATTGGGGAATATTGAAAATTTTCTAAAAATGTTGACCAGGGTCATCAATTTTTGAAACTGGAGAAAACTTGAAAAGCCCATATCTGTGACAAGGAAGGAGATAGAGAGCTAAAATTTCAGACGCAGCATCCAGGCAGAAATGCCATCAATGTGTGTAAATTTGGGGCAAATTGGGGAATATTGAAAATTTGGGCAAAATGTTGAACCGCGGGTCATCGATTTTTGAAACTGGAGAAAACTTGAAAAGCCCATATCTGTGACAAGGAAGAAGATAGAGAGCTAAAATTTCAGACGCAGCATCCAGGCAGAAATGCCTTCAATGTGTGTAAATTTGGGGCAAATTGGGGAATATTGAAAATTTTCTAAAAATGTTGACCCGGGTCATCAATTTTTGAAACTGGAGAAAACTTGAAAAGCCCACATCTGTGACAAGGAAGGAGATAGAGAGCTAAAATTTCAGACGCAGCATCCAGACAGAAATGCCATCAATGTGTGTAAAGTTGGGGCAAATTGGGGAATATTGAAAATTTTGGAAAAAAGTTGACCCCCGGGTCATCGATTTTTGAAACTGGAGAAAACTTTAAAAGCCCATATCTGTGACAAGGAAAGAGATAGAGAGCTAAAATTTCAGACGCAGCATCCAGGCAGAAATGCCATCAATGTGTGTAAATTTGGGGCAAATTGGGGAATATTGAAAATTTTCTAAAAATGTTGACCCGCGGGTCATCAATTTTTGAAACTGGAGAAAACTTTAAAAGCCCATATCTGTGACAAGGAAGGAGATAGAGAGCTACAATTTGAGACGCAGCATCCAGGCAGAAATGCCATCAATGTGTGTAAATTTGGGGCAAATTGGGGAATATTGAAAATTTTCTAAAAAAGTTGACCAGGGTCATCAATTTTTGAAACTGGAGAAAACTTTAAAAGCCCATATCTGTGACAAGGAAGGAGATAGAGAGCTAAAATTTCAGACGCAGCATCCAGGCAGAAATGCCATCAATGTGTAAATTTGGGGCAAATTGGGGAATATTGAAAATTTTCTAAAAATGTTGACCCGGGTCATCAATTTTTGAAACTGGAGAAAACTTGAAAAACCCATATCTGTGACATAGAAGGAGATAGAGAGCTAAAATTTCAGACGCAGCATCCAGGCAGAAATGCCATCATTGTGTGTAAATTTGGGGCAAATTGGGGAATATTGAAAATTTGGGCAAAATTTTGACCCGCGGGTCATCGATTTTTGAAACTGGAGAAAACTTGAAAAACCCATATCTGTGACATAGAAGGAGATAGAGAGCTACAATTTCAGACGCAGCATCCAGACAGAAATGCCATCAATGTCTGTGAATTTGGGGCAAATTGGGGAATATTGAAAATTTTCTAAAAATGTTGACCGGCGGGTCATCGATTAGGAAACTGGAGAAAACTTGAAAAGCCCATATCTGTGACAAGGAAGGAGATCGAGAGCTAAAATTTCAGACGCAGAATCAGACAGAAATGCCATCAATGTGTGTAAATTTGGGGCAAATTGGGGAATATTGAAAATTTTGGAAAAAAGTTGACCCGCGGGCCATCGTTTTTTGAAACTGGAGAAAACTTGAAAAGCCCATATCTGTGACAAGGAAGGAGATAGAGAGCTAAAATTTCAGATGCAGCGTCCAGGCAGAAATGCCATCAATGTGTGTGAATTTGGGGCAAATTGGGGAATATTGAAAATTTGCTAAAAATGATGACCCGCGGGTCATCGATATTTGAAACTGGAGAAAACTTGAAAAGCCCATATCTGTGACAAGGAAGGAGATAGATAGCTAAAATTTCAGACGCAGCATCGAGGCAGAAATGCCATCATTGTGTGCAAATTTGGGGCAAATTGGGGAATATTGAAAATTTGGGCAAAATGTTGAACCGCGGGTCATCGATTTTTGAAACTGGAGAAAACTTTAAAAGACCATATCTGTGACAACGAAGGAGATAGAGTGCTACAATTTCAGACGCAGCATCCAGGCAGAAATGCCATCAATGTGTGTAAATTTGGGGCAAATTGGGGAATATTGAAAATTTTCTAAAAATGTTGACCCGGGTCATCAATTTTTGAAACTGGAGAAAACTTGAAAAGCCCATATCTGTGACAAGGAAGGAGATAGAGAGCTAAAATTTCAGACGCAGCATCCAGGCAGAAATGCCATCAATGTGTGTAAATTTGGGGCAAATTGGGGAATATTGAAAATTTGGGCAAAATGTTGACCCGGGTCATCAATTTTTGAAACTGGAGAAAACTTTAAAAGCCCATATCTGTGACAAGGAAGGAGATAGAGAGCTACAATTTCAGACGCAGCATCCAGACAGAAATACCATCAATGTGTGTAAATTTGGGGCAAATTGGGGAATATTGAAAATTTTCTAAAAATGTTGACCCGGGTCATCAATTTTTGAAACTAGAGAAAACTTTAAAAGCCCATATCTGTGACAAGGAAGGAGATAGAGAGCTACAATTTCAGACGCAGCATCTAGGCAGAAATGCCATCAATGTGTGTAAATTTGGGGCAAATTGGGGAATATTGAAAGTTTTCTAAAAATGTTGACCCCCGGGTCATCAATTTTTGAAACTGGAGAAAACTTGAAAAGCCCATATCTGTGACAAGGAAGGAGATAGAGAGCTAAAGTTTCAGACGCAGCATCCAGACAGAAATGCCATCGATTTGTGTACATTTGGGACACATTGGGGAATATTTAAAATTTTCTAAAAATGTTGACCCGCTGGTCATCGATTCTTGAAACTAGAGAAAACTTGAAAAGCCCATATCTGTGACAAGGAAGGAGATAGAGAGCTACAAATTCAGATTCAGCATCCAGGCAGAAATGCCATCAATGTGTGTAAATTTGGGGCAAATTGGGGAATATTGAAAATTTTCTAAAAATGTTGACCCGCGGGTCATCGATTCTTGAAATTAGAGAAAACTTGAAAAGCCCATATCTGTGACAAGGAAGGAGATAGAGAGCTAAAATTTCAGACGCAGAATCAGACAGAAATGCCATCAATGTGTGTGAATTTGGGGCAAATTGGGGAATATTGAAAATTTGGGCAAAATGTTGAACCGCGGGTCATCGATTTTTGAAACTGGAGAAAACTTGAAAAGCCCATATCTGTGACAAGGAAGGAGATAGATAGCTCTAATTTTAGACGCAGCATCCAGGCAGAAATGCCATCAATGTGTGTGAATTTGGGGCAAATTGGGGAATATTGAAAATTTTCTAAAAATGATGACCCGCGGGTCATCGATTAGGAAACTGGAGAAAACTTGAAAAGCCCATATCTGTGACAAGGAAGGAGATAGAGAGCTAAAATTTCAGACGCAGCATCCAGGCAGGAATGCCATCAATGTGTGCAAATTTCGGGCAAATAAGGGGATATTGAAAAAAAATTTAAAATGTTGACCCGCGGGTCATCGATTTTTGAAACTGGAGAAAACTTGAAAAGCCCATATCTGTGACAAGGAAGGAGATAGAGAGCTATAATTTTAGACGCAGCATCCAGGCAGAAATGCCATCAATGTGTGTAAATTTGGGGCAAATTGGGGAATATTGAAATTTTTTCTAAAAATGTTGACCCGCGGGTCAACCATTTTTGAAACTGGAGAAAACTTGAAAAACCCATATCTGTGACAAGGAAGGAGATAGAGAGCTACAATTTCAGAAGCAGCATCCAGGCAGAAATGCCATCAATTTGTGTGAATTTGGGGCAAATTGGGGAATATTGAAAATTTTCTAAAAAAGTTGACCCCCGGGTCATCAATTTTTGAAATTACAGAAAACTTGAAAAGCCCATATCTGTGACAAGGAAGGAGATAGAGAGCTACAATTTCAGGCGCAGCATCCAGGCAGAAATGCCATCAATGTGTGTAAATTTGGGGCAAATTGGGGAATATTGAAAATTTTCTAAAAATGTTGACCCGCGGGTCATCGATTCTTGTAACTACAGAAAACTTGAAAAGCCCATGTCTGTGACAAGGAAGGAGATAGAGAGCTAAAATTTCAGACGCAGCATCCAGGCAGAAATGCCATCAATGTGTGTAAATTTGGGGCAAATTGGGGAATATTGAAAATTTTCTAAAAATGTTGACCCGGGTCATCAATTTTTGAAACTGGAGAAAACTTGAAAAGCCCATATCTGTGACAAGGAAGGAGATAGAGAGCTAAAATTTCAGAAGCAGCATCCAGGCAGAAATGCCATCAATGTGTGTAAATTTGGGGCAAATTGGGGAATATTGAAAATTTTCTAATAATGTTGACCCGCGGGTCATCAATTTTTGAAACTGGAGAAAACTTTAAAAGCCCATAACTGTGACAAGGAAGGAGATAGAGAGCTAAAATTTCAGACGCAGCATCCAGACAGAAATGCCATCAATTTGTGTAAATTTGGGACAAATTGGGGAATATCGAAAATTTTCTAAAAATGTTGACCCGCGGGTCATCGATTCTTGAAACTAGAGAAAACTTGAAAAGCCCATATCTGTGACAAGGAAGGAGATAGAGAGCTACAATTTCAGACGCAGCATCCAGGCAGAAATGCCATCAATGTGTGTAAATTTGGGGCAAATTGGGGAATATTGAAAATTTTCTAAAAATGTTGACCCGGGTTATCAATTTTTGAAACTGGAGAAAACTTGAAAAGCCCATATCTGTGACAAGGAGGGAGATAGAGAGCTAAAATTTCAGACGCAGCATCCAGACAGAAATGCCATCAATGTGTGTAAATTTGGGGCAAATTGGGGAATATTGAAAATTTTGGAAAAAAGTTGACCCGGGTCATCAATTTTTGTAACTGGAGAAAACTTGAAAAGCCCATATCTGTGACAAGGAAGGAGATAGAGAGCTAAAATTTCAGACGCAGCATCCAGGCAGAAATGCCATCAATGTGTGTAAATTTGGGGCAAATTGGGGAATATTGAAAATTTTCTAAAAATGTTGACCCGCGGGTCATCGATTCTTGTAACTACAGAAAACTTGAAAAGCCCATGTCTGTGACAAGGAAGGAGATAGAGAGTTAAAATTTCAGACGCAGCATCCAGGCAGAAATGCCATCAATGTGTGTAAATTTGGGGCAAATTGGGGAATATTGAAAATTTTCTAAAAATGTTGACCCGCGGGTCATCAATTTTTGAAACTGGAGAAAACTTGAACAGCCCCTATCTGTGACAAGGAAGGAGATAGAGAGCTAAAATTTCTGACGCAGCATCCAGACAGAAATGCCATCAATGTGTGTAAATTTGGGGCAAATTGGGGAATATTGAAAATTTTCTAAAAAAGTTGACCCCCGGGTCATCAATTTTTGAAATTAGAGAAAACTTGAAAAGCCCATATCTGTGACAAGGAAGGAGATAGAGAGCTAAAATTTCAGACGCAGCATCCAGACAGAAATGCCATCAATTTGTGTAAATTTGGGGCAAATTGGGGAATATTGAAAATTTTGGAAAAAAGTTGACCCCCGGGTCATCGATTTTTGGAACTGGAGAAAACTTGAAAAGCCCATATCTGTGACAAGGAAGGAGATAGAGAGCTACAATTTCAGACGCAGCATCCAGACAGAAATGCCATCAATTTGTGTAAATTTGGGGCAAATTGGGGAATATTGAAAATTTTGGAAAAAAGTTGACCCGCGGGTCATCGATTTTTGGAACTGGAGAAAACGTTAAAAGCCCATATCTGTGACAAGGAAGGAGATAGAGAGCTACAATTTCAGACGCAGCATCCAGGCAGAAATGCCATCAATGTGTGTAAATTTGGGGCAAATTGGGGAATATTGAAAATTTTCTAAAAATGTTGACCCGGGTTATCAATTTTTGAAACTGGAGAAAACTTGAAAAGCCCATATCTGTGACAAGGAAGGAGATAGAGAGCTAAAATTTCAGACGCAGCATCCAGACAGAAATGCCACCAATGTGTGTAAATTTGGGGCAAATTGGGGAATATTGAAAATTTTCTAAAAAAGTTGACCCGGGTCATCAATTTTTGAAACTGGAGAAAATTTTAAAAGCCCATATCTGTGACAAGGAAGGAGATAGAGAGCTAAAATTTCAGACGCAGCATCCAGGCAGAAATGCCATCAATGTGTGTAAATTTGGGGCAAATTGGGGAATATTGAAAATTTTCTAAAAATGTTGACCAGGGTCATCAATTTTTGAAACTGGAGAAAACTTGAAAAGCCCATATCTGTGACAAGGAAGGAGATAGAGAGCTAAAATTTCAGACGCAGCATCCAGGCAGAAATGCCATCAATGTGTGTAAATTTGGGGCAAATTGGGGAATATTGAAAATTTGGGCAAAATGTTGAACCGCGGGTCATCGATTTTTGAAACTGGAGAAAACTTGAAAAGCCCATATCTGTGACAAGGAAGAAGATAGAGAGCTAAAATTTCAGACGCAGCATCCAGGCAGAAATGCCATCAATGTGTGTAAATTTGGGGCAAATTGGGGAATATTGAAAATTTTGGAAAAAAGTTGACCCCCGGGTCATCGATTTTTGAAACTGGAGAAAACTTTAAAGCCCATATCTGTGACAAGGAAAGAGATAGAGAGCTAAAATTTCAGACGCAGCATCCAGACAGAAATGCCATCAATTTGGGTAAATTTGGGACAAATTGGGGAATATTGAAAATTTTCTAAAAATGTTGACCCGGGTCATCAATTTTTGTAACTGGAGAAAACTTGAAAAGCCCATATCTGTGACAAGGAAGGAGATAGAGAGCTAAAATTTCAGACGCAGCATCCAGGCAGAAATGCCATCAATGTGTGTAAATTTGGGGCAAATTGGGGAATATTGAAAATTTTCTAAAAATGTTGACCCGCGGGTCATCGATTCTTGTAACTACAGAAAACTTGACAAGCCCATGTCTGTGACAAGGAAGGAGATAGAGAGCTAAAATTTCAGACGCAGCATCCAGGCAGAAATGCCATCAATGTGTGTAAATTTGGGGCAAATTGGGGAATATTGAAAATTTTCTAAAAATGTTGACCCGGGTCATCAATTTTTGAAACTGGAGAAAACTTGAAAAGCCCATATCTGTGACAAGGAAGGAGATAGAGAGCTAAAATTTCAGACGCAGCATCAGACAGAAATGCCATCAATGTGTGTAAATTTGGGGCAAATTGGGGAATATTGAAAATTTGGGAAAAAAGTTGACCCCCGGGTCATCGATTTTTGGAACTGGAGAAAACTTTAAAAGCCCATATCTGTGACAAGGAAGGAGATAGAGAGCTACAATTTCAGACGCAGCATCCAGGCAGAAATGCCATCAATGTGTGTAAATTTGGGGCAAATTGGGGAATATTGAAAATTTTCTAATAATGTTGACCCGCGGGTCATCAATTTTTGAAACTGGAGAAAACTTTAAAAGCCCATAACTGTGACAAGGAAGGAGATAGAGAGCTAAAATTTCAGACGCAGCATCCAGACAGAAATGCCATCAATTTGTGTAAATTTGGGACAAATTGGGGAATATCGAAAATTTTCTAAAAATGTTGACCCGCGGGTCATCGATTCTTGAAACTAGAGAAAACTTGAAAAGCCCATATCTGTGACAAGGAAGGAGATAGAGAGCTACAATTTCAGACGCAGCATCCAGGCAGAAATGCCATCAATGTGTGTAAATTTGGGGCAAATTGGGGAATATTGAAAATTTTCTAAAAATGTTGACCCGGGTTATCAATTTTTGAAACTGGAGAAAACTTGAAAAGCCCATATCTGTGACAAGGAGGGAGATAGAGAGCTAAAATTTCAGACGCAGCATCCAGACAGAAATGCCATCAATGTGTGTAAATTTGGGGCAAATTGGGGAATATTGAAAATTTTGGAAAAAAGTTGACCCGGGTCATCAATTTTTGTAACTGGAGAAAACTTGAAAAGCCCATATCTGTGACAAGGAAGGAGATAGAGAGCTAAAATTTCAGACGCAGCATCCAGGCAGAAATGCCATCAATGTGTGTAAATTTGGGGCAAATTGGGGAATATTGAAAATTTTCTAAAAATGTTGACCCGCGGGTCATCGATTCTTGTAACTACAGAAAACTTGAAAAGCCCATGTCTGTGACAAGGAAGGAGATAGAGAGTTAAAATTTCAGACGCAGCATCCAGGCAGAAATGCCATCAATGTGTGTAAATTTGGGGCAAATTGGGGAATATTGAAAATTTTCTAAAAATGTTGACCCGCGGGTCATCAATTTTTGAAACTGGAGAAAACTTGAACAGCCCCTATCTGTGACAAGGAAGGAGATAGAGAGCTAAAATTTCTGACGCAGCATCCAGACAGAAATGCCATCAATGTGTGTAAATTTGGGGCAAATTGGGGAATATTGAAAATTTTCTAAAAAAGTTGACCCCCGGGTCATCAATTTTTGAAATTAGAGAAAACTTGAAAAGCCCATATCTGTGACAAGGAAGGAGATAGAGAGCTAAAATTTCAGACGCAGCATCCAGACAGAAATGCCATCAATTTGTGTAAATTTGGGGCAAATTGGGGAATATTGAAAATTTTGGAAAAAAGTTGACCCCCGGGTCATCGATTTTTGGAACTGGAGAAAACTTGAAAAGCCCATATCTGTGACAAGGAAGGAGATAGAGAGCTACAATTTCAGACGCAGCATCCAGACAGAAATGCCATCAATTTGTGTAAATTTGGGGCAAATTGGGGAATATTGAAAATTTTGGAAAAAAGTTGACCCGCGGGTCATCGATTTTTGGAACTGGAGAAAACGTTAAAAGCCCATATCTGTGACAAGGAAGGAGATAGAGAGCTACAATTTCAGACGCAGCATCCAGGCAGAAATGCCATCAATGTGTGTAAATTTGGGGCAAATTGGGGAATATTGAAAATTTTCTAAAAATGTTGACCCGGGTTATCAATTTTTGAAACTGGAGAAAACTTGAAAAGCCCATATCTGTGACAAGGAAGGAGATAGAGAGCTAAAATTTCAGACGCAGCATCCAGACAGAAATGCCACCAATGTGTGTAAATTTGGGGCAAATTGGGGAATATTGAAAATTTTCTAAAAAAGTTGACCCGGGTCATCAATTTTTGAAACTGGAGAAAATTTTAAAAGCCCATATCTGTGACAAGGAAGGAGATAGAGAGCTAAAATTTCAGACGCAGCATCCAGGCAGAAATGCCATCAATGTGTGTAAATTTGGGGCAAATTGGGGAATATTGAAAATTTTCTAAAAATGTTGACCAGGGTCATCAATTTTTGAAACTGGAGAAAACTTGAAAAGCCCATATCTGTGACAAGGAAGGAGATAGAGAGCTAAAATTTCAGACGCAGCATCCAGGCAGAAATGCCATCAATGTGTGTAAATTTGGGGCAAATTGGGGAATATTGAAAATTTGGGCAAAATGTTGAACCGCGGGTCATCGATTTTTGAAACTGGAGAAAACTTGAAAAGCCCATATCTGTGACAAGGAAGAAGATAGAGAGCTAAAATTTCAGACGCAGCATCCAGGCAGAAATGCCATCAATGTGTGTAAATTTGGGGCAAATTGGGGAATATTGAAAATTTTGGAAAAAAGTTGACCCCCGGGTCATCGATTTTTGAAACTGGAGAAAACTTTAAAAGCCCATATCTGTGACAAGGAAAGAGATAGAGAGCTAAAATTTCAGACGCAGCATCCAGACAGAAATGCCATCAATTTGGGTAAATTTGGGACAAATTGGGGAATATTGAAAATTTTCTAAAAATGTTGACCCGGGTCATCAATTTTTGTAACTGGAGAAAACTTGAAAAGCCCATATCTGTGACAAGGAAGGAGATAGAGAGCTAAAATTTCAGACGCAGCATCCAGGCAGAAATGCCATCAATGTGTGTAAATTTGGGGCAAATTGGGGAATATTGAAAATTTTCTAAAAATGTTGACCCGCGGGTCATCGATTCTTGTAACTACAGAAAACTTGACAAGCCCATGTCTGTGACAAGGAAGGAGATAGAGAGCTAAAATTTCAGACGCAGCATCCAGGCAGAAATGCCATCAATGTGTGTAAATTTGGGGCAAATTGGGGAATATTGAAAATTTTCTAAAAATGTTGACCCGGGTCATCAATTTTTGAAACTGGAGAAAACTTGAAAAGCCCATATCTGTGACAAGGAAGGAGATAGAGAGCTAAAATTTCAGACGCAGCATCCAGACAGAAATGCCATCAATGTGTGTAAATTTGGGGCAAATTGGGGAATATTGAAAATTTGGGAAAAAAGTTGACCCCCGGGTCATCGATTTTTGGAACTGGAGAAAACTTTAAAAGCCCATATCTGTGACAAGGAAGGAGATAGAGAGCTACAATTTCAGACGCAGCATCCAGGCAGAAATGCCATCAATGTGTGTAAATTTGGGGCTAATTGGGGAATATTGAAAATTTTCTAAAAATGTTGACCCGCGGGTCATCAATTTTTGAAACTGGAGAAAACTTGAACAGCCCCTATCTGTGACAAGGAAGGAGATAGAGAGCTAAAATTTCTGACGCAGCATCCAGACAGAAATGCCATCAATGTGTGTAAATTTGGGGCAAATTGGGGAATATTGAAAATTTTCTAAAAAAGTTGACCCCCGGGTCATCAATTTTTGAAATTAGAGAAAACTTGAAAAGCCCATATCTGTGACAAGGAAGGAGATAGAGAGCTAAAATTTCAGACGCAGCATCCAGACAGAAATGCCATCAATGTGTGTAAATTTGGGGCAAATTGGGGAATATTGAAAATTTTGGAAAAAAGTTGACCCCCGGGTCATCGATTTTTGAAACTGGAGAAAACTTTAAAAGCCCATATCTGTGACAAGGAAAGAGATAGAGAGCTAAAATTTCAGACGCAGCATCCAGACAGAAATGCCATCAATTTGGGTAAATTTGGGACAAATTGGGGAATATTGAAAATTTTCTAAAAATGTTGACCCGGGTCATCAATTTTTGTAACTGGAGAAAACTTGAAAAGCCCATATCTGTGACAAGGAAGGAGATAGAGAGCTAAAATTTCAGACGCAGCATCCAGGCAGAAATGCCATCAATGTGTGTAAATTTGGGGCAAATTGGGGAATATTGAAAATTTTCTAAAAATGTTGACCCGCGGGTCATCGATTCTTGTAACTACAGAAAACTTGAAAAGCCCATGTCTGTGACAAGGAAGGAGATAGAGAGCTAAAATTTCAGACGCAGCATCCAGGCAGAAATGCCATCAATGTGTGTAAATTTGGGGCAAATTGGGGAATATTGAAAATTTTCTAAAAATGTTGACCCGGGTCATCAATTTTTGAAACTGGAGAAAACTTGAAAAGCCCATATCTGTGACAAGGAAGGAGATAGAGAGCTAAAATTTCAGACGCAGCATCCAGGCAGAAATGCCATCAATGTGTGTGAATTTGGGGCAAATTGGGGAATATTGAAAATTTTGGAAAAAAGTTGACCCCCGGGTCATCGATTTTTGGAACTGGAGAAAACTTGAAAAGCCCATATCTGTGACAAGGAAGGAGATAGAGAGCTACAATTTCAGACGCAGCATCCAGACAGAAATGCCATCAATTTGTGTAAATTTGGGGCAAATTGGGGAATATTGAAAATTTTGGAAAAAAGTTGACCCGCGGGTCATCGATTTTTGGAACTGGAGAAAACGTTAAAAGCCCATATCTGTGACAAGGAAGGAGATAGAGAGCTACAATTTCAGACGCAGCATCCAGGCAGAAATGCCATCAATGTGTGTAAATTTGGGGCAAATTGGGGAATATTGAAAATTTTCTAAAAATGTTGACCCGGGTTATCAATTTTTGAAACTGGAGAAAACTTGAAAAGCCCATATCTGTGACAAGGAAGGAGATAGAGAGCTAAAATTTCAGACGCAGCATCCAGACAGAAATGCCACCAATGTGTGTAAATTTGGGGCAAATTGGGGAATATTGAAAATTTTCTAAAAAAGTTGACCCGGGTCATCAATTTTTGAAACTGGAGAAAATTTTAAAAGCCCATATCTGTGACAAGGAAGGAGATAGAGAGCTAAAATTTCAGACGCAGCATCCAGGCAGAAATGCCATCAATGTGTGTAAATTTGGGGCAAATTGGGGAATATTGAAAATTTTCTAAAAATGTTGACCAGGGTCATCAATTTTTGAAACTGGAGAAAACTTGAAAAGCCCATATCTGTGACAAGGAAGGAGATAGAGAGCTAAAATTTCAGACGCAGCATCCAGGCAGAAATGCCATCAATGTGTGTAAATTTGGGGCAAATTGGGGAATATTGAAAATTTGGGCAAAATGTTGAACCGCGGGTCATCGATTTTTGAAACTGGAGAAAACTTGAAAAGCCCATATCTGTGACAAGGAAGAAGATAGAGAGCTAAAATTTCAGACGCAGCATCCAGGCAGAAATGCCATCAATGTGTGTAAATTTGGGGCAAATTGGGGAATATTGAAAATTTTGGAAAAAAGTTGACCCCCGGGTCATCGATTTTTGAAACTGGAGAAAACTTTAAAAGCCCATATCTGTGACAAGGAAAGAGATAGAGAGCTAAAATTTCAGACGCAGCATCCAGACAGAAATGCCATCAATTTGGGTAAATTTGGGACAAATTGGGGAATATTGAAAATTTTCTAAAAATGTTGACCCGGGTCATCAATTTTTGTAACTGGAGAAAACTTGAAAAGCCCATATCTGTGACAAGGAAGGAGATAGAGAGCTAAAATTTCAGACGCAGCATCCAGGCAGAAATGCCATCAATGTGTGTAAATTTGGGGCAAATTGGGGAATATTGAAAATTTTCTAAAAATGTTGACCCGCGGGTCATCGATTCTTGTAACTACAGAAAACTTGACAAGCCCATGTCTGTGACAAGGAAGGAGATAGAGAGCTAAAATTTCAGACGCAGCATCCAGGCAGAAATGCCATCAATGTGTGTAAATTTGGGGCAAATTGGGGAATATTGAAAATTTTCTAAAAATGTTGACCCGGGTCATCAATTTTTGAAACTGGAGAAAACTTGAAAAGCCCATATCTGTGACAAGGAAGGAGATAGAGAGCTAAAATTTCAGACGCAGCATCCAGACAGAAATGCCATCAATGTGTGTAAATTTGGGGCAAATTGGGGAATATTGAAAATTTGGGAAAAAAGTTGACCCCCGGGTCATCGATTTTTGGAACTGGAGAAAACTTTAAAAGCCCATATCTGTGACAAGGAAGGAGATAGAGAGCTACAATTTCAGACGCAGCATCCAGGCAGAAATGCCATCAATGTGTGTAAATTTGGGGCTAATTGGGGAATATTGAAAATTTTCTAAAAATGTTGACCCGCGGGTCATCGATTCTTGTAACTACAGAAAACTTGACAAGCCCATGTCTGTGACAAGGAAGGAGATAGAGAGCTAAAATTTCAGACGCAGCATCCAGGCAGAAATGCCATCAATGTGTGTAAATTTGGGGCAAATTGGGGAATATTGAAAATTTTCTAAAAATGTTGACCCGGGTCATCAATTTTTGAAACTGGAGAAAACTTGAAAAGCCCATATCTGTGACAAGGAAGGAGATAGAGAGCTAAAATTTCAGACGCAGCATCCAGACAGAAATGCCATCAATGTGTGTAAATTTGGGGCAAATTGGGGAATATTGAAAATTTGGGAAAAAAGTTGACCCCCGGGTCATCGATTTTTGGAACTGGAGAAAACTTTAAAAGCCCATATCTGTGACAAGGAAGGAGATAGAGAGCTACAATTTCAGACGCAGCATCCAGGCAGAAATGCCATCAATGTGTGTAAATTTGGGGCTAATTGGGGAATATTGAAAATTTTCTAAAAATGTTGACCCGCGGGTCATCAATTTTTGAAACTGGAGAAAACTTGAACAGCCCCTATC
Source organism: Genypterus blacodes (assembly GCF_046128005.1). Classification (NCBI taxonomy): domain Eukaryota; kingdom Metazoa; phylum Chordata; class Actinopteri; order Ophidiiformes; family Ophidiidae; genus Genypterus; species Genypterus blacodes. The sequence continues at coordinate 157,590 of NW_027466998.1, read as the reverse complement.
TGTGACAAGGAAGGAGATAGAGAGCTAAAATTTCTGACGCAGCATCCAGACAGAAATGCCATCAATGTGTGTAAATTTGGGGCAAATTGGGGAATATTGAAAATTTTCTAAAAAAGTTGACCCCCGGGTCATCAATTTTTGAAATTAGAGAAAACTTGAAAAGCCCATATCTGTGACAAGGAAGGAGATAGAGAGCTAAAATTTCAGACGCAGCATCCAGACAGAAATGCCATCAATGTGTGTAAATTTGGGGCAAATTGGGGAATATTGAAAATTTTGGAAAAAAGTTGACCCCCGGGTCATCGATTTTTGAAACTGGAGAAAACTTTAAAAGCCCATATCTGTGACAAGGAAAGAGATAGAGAGCTAAAATTTCAGACGCAGCATCCAGACAGAAATGCCATCAATTTGGGTAAATTTGGGACAAATTGGGGAATATTGAAAATTTTCTAAAAATGTTGACCCGGGTCATCAATTTTTGTAACTGGAGAAAACTTGAAAAGCCCATATCTGTGACAAGGAAGGAGATAGAGAGCTAAAATTTCAGACGCAGCATCCAGGCAGAAATGCCATCAATGTGTGTAAATTTGGGGCAAATTGGGGAATATTGAAAAGTTTCTAAAAATGTTGACCCGCGGGTCATCGATTCTTGTAACTACAGAAAACTTGAAAAGCCCATGTCTGTGACAAGGAAGGAGATAGAGAGCTAAAATTTCAGACGCAGCATCCAGGCAGAAATGCCATCAATGTGTGTAAATTTGGGGCAAATTGGGGAATATTGAAAATTTTCTAAAAATGTTGACCCGGGTCATCAATTTTTGAAACTGGAGAAAACTTGAAAAGCCCATATCTGTGACAAGGAAGGAGATAGAGAGCTAAAATTTCAGACGCAGCATCCAGACAGAAATGCCATCAATGTGTGTAAATTTGGGGCAAATTGGGGAATATTGAAAATTTGGGAAAAAAGTTGACCCCCGGGTCATCGATTTTTGGAACTGGAGAAAACTTTAAAAGCCCATATCTGTGACAAGGAAGGAGATAGAGAGCTACAATTTCAGACGCAGCATCCAGGCAGAAATGCCATCAATGTGTGTAAATTTGGGGCTAATTGGGGAATATTGAAAATTTTCTAAAAATGTTGACCCGCGGGTCATCAATTTTTGAAACTGGAGAAAACTTGAACAGCCCCTATCTGTGACAAGGAAGGAGATAGAGAGCTAAAATTTCTGACGCAGCATCCAGACAGAAATGCCATCAATGTGTGTAAATTTGGGGCAAATTGGGGAATATTGAAAATTTTCTAAAAAAGTTGACCCCCGGGTCATCAATTTTTGAAATTAGAGAAAACTTGAAAAGCCCATATCTGTGACAAGGAAGGAGATAGAGAGCTAAAATTTCAGACGCAGCATCCAGACAGAAATGCCATCAATGTGTGTAAATTTGGGGCAAATTGGGGAATATTGAAAATTTTGGAAAAAAGTTGACCCCCGTGTCATCGATTTTTGGAACTGGAGAAAACTTGAAAAGCCCATATCTGTGACAAGGAAGGAGATAGAGAGCTACAATTTCAGACGCAGCATCCAGACAGAAATGCCATCAATGTGTGTAAATTTGGGGCAAATTGGGGAATATTGAAAATTTTGGAAAAAAGTTGACCCCCGGGTCATCGATTTTTGAAACTGGAGAAAACTTTAAAAGCCCATATCTGTGACAAGGAAAGAGATAGAGAGCTAAAATTTCAGACGCAGCATCCAGACAGAAATGCCATCAATTTGGGTAAATTTGGGACAAATTGGGGAATATTGAAAATTTTCTAAAAATGTTGACCCGGGTCATCAATTTTTGTAACTGGAGAAAACTTGAAAAGCCCATATCTGTGACAAGGAAGGAGATAGAGAGCTAAAATTTCAGACGCAGCATCCAGGCAGAAATGCCATCAATGTGTGTAAATTTGGGGCAAATTGGGGAATATTGACAATTTCCTAAAAATGTTGACCCGCGGGTCATCGATTTTTGAAACTGGAGAAAACTTTAAAAGCCCATATCTGTGACAAGGAAAGAGATAGAGAGCTAAAATTTCAGACGCAGCATCCAGACAGAAATGCCATCAATTTGGGTAAATTTGGGACAAATTGGGGAATATTGAAAATTTTCTAAAAATGTTGACCCGGGTCATCAATTTTTGTAACTGGAGAAAACTTGAAAAGCCCATATCTGTGACAAGGAAGGAGATAGAGAGCTAAAATTTCAGACGCAGCATCCAGGCAGAAATGCCATCAATGTGTGTAAATTTGGGGCAAATTGGGGAATATTGAAAATTTTCTAAAAATGTTGACCCGGGTCATCAATTTTTGAAACTGGAGAAAACTTGAAAAACCCATATCTGTGACATAGAAGGAGATAGAGAGCTAAAATTTCAGACGCAGCATCCAGGCAGAAATGCCATCATTGTGTGTAAATTTGGGGCAAATTGGGGAATATTGAAAATTTGGGCAAAATTTTGACCCGCGGGTCATCGATTTTTGAAACTGGAGAAAACTTGAAAAACCCATATCTGTGACATAGAAGGAGATAGAGAGCTACAATTTCAGACGCAGCATCCAGACAGAAATGCCATCAATGTCTGTGAATTTGGGGCAAATTGGGGAATATTGAAAATTTTCGAAAAATGTTGACCGGCGGGTCATCGATTAGGAAACTGGAGAAAACTTGAAAAGCCCATATCTGTGACAAGGAAGGAGATCGAGAGCTAAAATTTCAGACGCAGAATCAGACAGAAATGCCATCAATGTGTGTAAATTTGGGGCAAATTGGGGAATATTGAAAATTTTGGAAAAAAGTTGACCCGCGGGCCATCGATTTTTGAAACTGGAGAAAACTTGAAAAGCCCATATCTGTGACAAGGAAGGAGATAGAGAGCTAAAATTTCAGATGCAGCGTCCAGGCAGAAATGCCATCAATGTGTGTGAATTTGGGGCAAATTGGGGAATATTGAAAATTTGCTAAAAATGATGACCCGCGGGTCATCGATATTTGAAACTGGAGAAAACTTGAAAAGCCCATATCTGTGACAAGGAAGGAGATAGATAGCTAAAATTTCAGACGCAGCATCGAGGCAGAAATGCCATCATTGTGTGCAAATTTGGGGCAAATTGGGGAATATTGAAAATTTGGGCAAAATGTTGAACCGCGGGTCATCGATTTTTGAAACTGGAGAAAACTTTAAAAGACCATATCTGTGACAACGAAGGAGATAGAGAGCTACAATTTCAGACGCAGCATCCAGGCAGAAATGCCATCAATGTGTGTAAATTTGGGGCAAATTGGGGAATATTGAAAATTTTCTAAAAATGTTGACCCGGGTCATCAATTTTTGAAACTGGAGAAAACTTGAAAAGCCCATATCTGTGACAAGGAAGGAGATAGAGAGCTAAAATTTCAGACGCAGCATCCAGGCAGAAATGCCATCAATGTGTGTAAATTTGGGGCAAATTGGGGAATATTGAAAATTTCGGCAAAATGTTGACCCGGGTCATCAATTTTTGAAACTGGAGAAAACTTTAAAAGCCCATATCTGTGACAAGGAAGGAGATAGAGAGCTACAATTTCAGACGCAGCATCCAGACAGAAATACCATCAATGTGTGTAAATTTGGGGCAAATTGGGGAATATTGAAAATTTTCTAAAAATGTTGACCCGGGTCATCAATTTTTGAAACTAGAGAAAACTTTAAAAGCCCATATCTGTGACAAGGAAGGAGATAGAGAGCTACAATTTCAGACGCAGCATCTAGGCAGAAATGCCATCAATGTGTGTAAATTTGGGGCAAATTGGGGAATATTGAAAGTTTTCTAAAAATGTTGACCCCCGGGTCATCAATTTTTGAAACTGGAGAAAACTTGAAAAGCCCATATCTGTGACAAGGAAGGAGATAGAGAGCTAAAGTTTCAGACGCAGCATCCAGACAGAAATGCCATCGATTTGTGTACATTTGGGACACATTGGGGAATATTTAAAATTTTCTAAAAATGTTGACCCGCTGGTCATCGATTCTTGAAACTAGAGAAAACTTGAAAAGCCCATATCTGTGACAAGGAAGGAGATAGAGAGCTACAAATTCAGATTCAGCATCCAGGCAGAAATGCCATCAATGTGTGTAAATTTGGGGCAAATTGGGGAATATTGAAAATTTTCTAAAAATGTTGACCCGCGGGTCATCGATTCTTGAAATTAGAGAAAACTTGAAAAGCCCATATCTGTGACAAGGAAGGAGATAGAGAGCTAAAATTTCAGACGCAGAATCAGACAGAAATGCCATCAATGTGTGTGAATTTGGGGCAAATTGGGGAATATTGAAAATTTGGGCAAAATGTTGAACCGCGGGTCATCGATTTTTGAAACTGGAGAAAACTTGAAAAGCCCATATCTGTGACAAGGAAGGAGATAGAGAGCTAAAATTTCAGACGCAGCATCCAGGCAGAAATGCCATCAATGTGTGTAAATTTGGGGCAAATTGGGGAATATTGAAATTTTTCTAAAAATGTTGACCCACGGGCCATCGATTTTTGAAACTGGAGAAAAATTGAAAAGCCCATATCTGTGACAAGGAAGGAGATAGAGAGCTAAAATTTCAGACGCAGCATCCAGGCAGAAATGCCATCAATGTGTGTGAATTTGGGGCAAATTGGGGAATATTGAAAATTTTCTAAAAATGATGACCCGCGGGTCATCGATTAGGAAACTGGAGAAAACTTGAAAAGCCCATATCTGTGACAAGGAAGGAGATCGAGAGCTAAAATTTCAGACGCAGAATCAGACAGAAATGCCATCAATGTGTGTAAATTTGGGGCAAATTGGGGAATATTGAAAATTTTGGAAAAAAGTTGACCCGCGGGCCATCGATTTTTGAAACTGGAGAAAACTTGAAAAGCCCATATCTGTGACAAGGAAGGAGATAGAGAGCTAAAATTTCAGATGCAGCGTCCAGGCAGAAATGCCATCAATGTGTGTGAATTTGGGGCAAATTGGGGAATATTGAAAATTTGCTAAAAATGATGACCCGCGGGTCATCGATATTTGAAACTGGAGAAAACTTGAAAAGCCCATATCTGTGACAAGGAAGGAGATAGATAGCTAAAATTTCAGACGCAGCATCGAGGCAGAAATGCCATCATTGTGTGCAAATTTGGGGCAAATTGGGGAATATTGAAAATTTGGGCAAAATGTTGAACCGCGGGTCATCGATTTTTGAAACTGGAGAAAACTTTAAAAGACCATATCTGTGACAACGAAGGAGATAGAGAGCTACAATTTCAGACGCAGCATCCAGGCAGAAATGCCATCAATGTGTGTAAATTTGGGGCAAATTGGGGAATATTGAAAATTTTCTAAAAATGTTGACCCGGGTCATCAATTTTTGAAACTGGAGAAAACTTGAAAAGCCCATATCTGTGACAAGGAAGGAGATAGAGAGCTAAAATTTCAGACGCAGCATCCAGGCAGAAATGCCATCAATGTGTGTAAATTTGGGGCAAATTGGGGAATATTGAAAATTTCGGCAAAATGTTGACCCGGGTCATCAATTTTTGAAACTGGAGAAAACTTTAAAAGCCCATATCTGTGACAAGGAAGGAGATAGAGAGCTACAATTTCAGACGCAGCATCCAGACAGAAATACCATCAATGTGTGTAAATTTGGGGCAAATTGGGGAATATTGAAAATTTTCTAAAAATGTTGACCCGGGTCATCAATTTTTGAAACTAGAGAAAACTTTAAAAGCCCATATCTGTGACAAGGAAGGAGATAGAGAGCTACAATTTCAGACGCAGCATCTAGGCAGAAATGCCATCAATGTGTGTAAATTTGGGGCAAATTGGGGAATATTGAAAGTTTTCTAAAAATGTTGACCCCCGGGTCATCAATTTTTGAAACTGGAGAAAACTTGAAAAGCCCATATCTGTGACAAGGAAGGAGATAGAGAGCTAAAGTTTCAGACGCAGCATCCAGACAGAAATGCCATCGATTTGTGTACATTTGGGACACATTGGGGAATATTTAAAATTTTCTAAAAATGTTGACCCGCTGGTCATCGATTCTTGAAACTAGAGAAAACTTGAAAAGCCCATATCTGTGACAAGGAAGGAGATAGAGAGCTACAAATTCAGATTCAGCATCCAGGCAGAAATGCCATCAATGTGTGTAAATTTGGGGCAAATTGGGGAATATTGAAAATTTTCTAAAAATGTTGACCCGCGGGTCATCGATTCTTGAAATTAGAGAAAACTTGAAAAGCCCATATCTGTGACAAGGAAGGAGATAGAGAGCTAAAATTTCAGACGCAGAATCAGACAGAAATGCCATCAATGTGTGTGAATTTGGGGCAAATTGGGGAATATTGAAAATTTGGGCAAAATGTTGAACCGCGGGTCATCGATTTTTGAAACTGGAGAAAACTTGAAAAGCCCATATCTGTGACAAGGAAGGAGATAGAGAGCTAAAATTTCAGACGCAGCATCCAGGCAGAAATGCCATCAATGTGTGTAAATTTGGGGCAAATTGGGGAATATTGAAATTTTTCTAAAAATGTTGACCCACGGGCCATCGATTTTTGAAACTGGAGAAAAATTGAAAAGCCCATATCTGTGACAAGGAAGGAGATAGAGAGCTAAAATTTCAGACGCAGCATCCAGGCAGAAATGCCATCAATGTGTGTGAATTTGGGGCAAATTGGGGAATATTGAAAATTTTCTAAAAATGATGACCCGCGGGTCATCGATTAGGAAACTGGAGAAAACTTGAAAAGCCCATATCTGTGACAAGGAAGGAGATAGAGAGCTAAAATTTCAGACGCAGCATCCAGGCAGGAATGCCATCAATGTGTGCAAATTTCGGGCAAATAAGGGGATATTGAAAAAAAATTTAAAATGTTGACCCGCGGGTCATCGATTTTTGAAACTGGAGAAAACTTGAAAAGCCCATATCTGTGACAAGGAAGGAGATAGAGAGCTATAATTTTAGACGCAGCATCCAGGCAGAAATGCCATCAATGTGTGTAAATTTGGGGCAAATTGGGGAATATTGAAATTTTTTCTAAAAATGTTGACCCGCGGGTCAACCATTTTTGAAACTGGAGAAAACTTGAAAAACCCATATCTGTGACAAGGAAGGAGATAGAGAGCTACAATTTCAGACGCAGCATCCAGGCAGAAATGCCATCAATTTGTGTGAATTTGGGGCAAATTGGGGAATATTGAAAATTTTGGCAAAATGTTGAACCGCGGGTCATCGATTTTTGCAACTGGAGAAAACTTGAAAAGCCCATATCTGTGACAAGGAAGGAGATAGAGAGCTACAATTTCAGATTTAGCATCCTTGCAGAAATGCCATCAATGTGTGTAAATTTGGGGCAAATTGGGGAATATTGAAAATTTCGGCAAAATGTTGAACCGCGGGTCATCGATTTTTGAAACTGGAGAAAACTTGAAAAGCCCATATCTGTGACAAGGAAGGAGATAGAGAGCTAAAATTTCAGACGCAGCATCCAGGCAGAAATGCCATCAATGTGTGTAAATTTGGGGCAAATTGGGGAATATTGAAAATTTGGGAAAAACGTTGACACGCGGGTCATCGATTTTTGAAACTGGAGAAAACTTGAAAAGCCCATATCTGTGACAAGGAAGGAGATAGAGAGCTAAAATTTCAGACGCAGCATCCAGGCAGAAATGCCATCAATTTGTGTAAATTTGGGGCAAATTGGGGAATATTGAAAATTTTCTAAAAATGTTGACCCGTAGGTCATCGATTTTTGAAACTGGAGAAAACTTGAAAAGCCCATATCTGTGACAAGGAAGGAGATAGAGAGCTATAGAGAGCTAAAATTTCAGACGCAGCATCCAGGCAGAAATGGCATCAATGTGTGTGAATTTGGGGCAAATTGGGGAATATTGAAAAAAATCGAAAAACGTTGACCCGCGGGTCATCGATTTTTGAAACTGGAGAAAACTTGAAAAGCCCATATCTGTGACAAGGAATGAGATAGAGAGCAAAAATTTCAGATGCAGCATCCAAGCAGAAATGGCATCAATTAGTGTGAATTTGGGGCAAATTTGGGAATATTGAAAAAATTCGAAAAAAGTTTACCAGAGGTGGACAGAGTACACAACATCACTACTTGACTAAAAGTACAGATACTCCTTGTCAAATATTACTCTAATACAAGTAAAAGTAGCTTAGTCAAAATATTACTTAAGTAAAGTAATAAAGTATTTGCTTAAAAAATTACTCAAGTAAAAGTATTTTAAAAAGTATCTCAGGAAACACAGGAAAGAAAGATAGCTTTATTGTCATTGTACATGTTTATAGCTCAAAAAGTACAAATAAAACAAGAACAAAACAAACAAACAAATAAAGGCAAGAAGCCAAGAAGCCTCAGAACACAGACTCAACCTCAACAAATGAATATTATTTATAAATTAACAGGATTCATAAGAAAAAAATTATAACAAGTCTGTGCGGTCAACTTTGCCTCTGATTAAATAACAAAGATTATAACATTATCTCAAGTTAAGCTACTCAAACTTAAAGAAGTCCTTATTCAACTTCAACAGAAGTTGATTTTCGAAGTTGTGAGAATCAATTCGTCCTCTTCTTGGGCTGAAGATAAGTCCAGCTGCACTGAACAGCCTTTCGCAGGCAGCAGAAGCTGGCAGGGCTGTGTTCAGCTTGAGTGACGGAGATGGATACGGCAGGGAAAGAGGTCAACATGTTCATACTTTCAGATGTACATGTCAGGTAGGCATCCAGTTGTTTTGTTGTTTCTTCTGTGTGTCCATGCCTCATGCTGGAGAAGAAATCATCTTCATCAGAAGTACTTGATGAGTCAGGCTGCTGCAGACTAGACTCATCTAACAGAGGCCTAAATGAGAAGAATAATAGTTTATATGATTGTCAAAATTCATCAAGCAAAAACATAGCAATAAGAAATTGATCAGTCACAGTTTTTTTCTTGCCTTGCTTGAGGACATCCTCATCACTGGTCCAGGATGTTTTGAATTTGGGCTGAAGAATGGCTGCGGCAACCAGCTCTGGGTCAGACATCATTTTCCCAAACCTTTTCTTCAGACCGTCAAGCAGGACATCAACAAGCGGTTTGCAGAATCTAGCTGACACTCTTGCTCTCTCAAGCTTGGCAATGAGGGTTGTGATGGTAGGCAGCAACCATCCCATATGGATAGATTCTCCCTGAAGTATGTCGATAGCTTTGGCAACTGCAGCCATGGTGTTGGTGTATTCACCCAAAAAGAAAATATCAGCTGGACTGTACCTAAAACAGATTTAAAAGAAAAAGGAAAAAAGCAAGGAGCATATATTAATCTTACAAATTAATATATAAATTGCAACATATCAGATTACACAGAATGTGATGTAATAAAACAATAATTTTCCTTTGGCCAAAATCATCTACAACAATTAGAATGATAAGTGATTAGAATAATAAATGTGGCCATTACTTTTTCTCCAGTCACAGGATGTCAGAGAGGAAAGTATTATGAATTATTGAAAAATTCTCTCCTGGTTCAGCATTGTTAAGTTTTGTTGGAATAAAATGGAAAGCAAAACATCCTAACATTTATAACTTACATGGGTACATTGAAGGTAGCACAGACAGCTCTCATGGCCCCCTCTCCTTGGTTTCTGATGATTTTGACGATGCGCTCTACACCCAGATAAAAGGAATTCCATCGTGTTGCGTTGGGCTGTACCAGCTGAAGCTTGCAGTGTTCTTCTATCACCTCGGCAGCAGTAGTGGACCTTGCAGTCTTGTTCCAGAGAGCCTGTGACTTTGAGAAAGCTGACCTTGACAGCCTCTTATATGCCTCTGTCTTATTTGCATTATTTGCATCCACTGTAGACACCAAATTAAGCAAATAGCAAACACACCGATGATGCTTAGGGAGCTGGTACTGGAGGTTATCGTTGACATCTTCTGCCATAATGTCTTCAACACTGATGAAATCCACTTCAACTTCCATTTCATCAGGGCCGTCATCTTGAGTTGCTTCCTCCTCAGTTACTTCTTCAGGTACAACATTGTTGTTTTCATCTTCTCCATGGACTCGGAAGGCCTTGACAAAATTCAAACCGTTATCAGTTGTTGTTCGGACGATTTTGTCACGGATTTCATACTCTGAATGTATGTCATTCAGTGCACCTGCTAAGGCATCAAATGTATGGGCACCCTTTAACTGCTTACATGCAAGACCAACAGACTGCCTCTGAAAAGTGACAGGATCCAGCCAGTGTGCTGTGACTCCAATAAAACTTCTCCTCCTCGCAGTCCAACAATCAGTTGTTGTAGCTATATATGCAGCATTCTGCATTGCCTCTTTCACCTGCTTCTTCATCACTACTGTAGCATTATCAATTTTGCGCCGCACAGTAGTCCGAGACATTACAGAACTGTTTGGCTGTAGATTTTGAACAAAGCTTTGAAGTGATGGCTGTTCCACTTGTGCAAAAGGCTGGAGCCCTTGAACTTTTAAGTTCAAGATTGCATTGTCAACAGTTTTCTGGGATATTTGTTTTGTTTGCTCAAACTTTTGCTGTTTGAGGTTTGAGGGCGTTGTCCCAGCCTCACTCTTTCTCTTGCAGCCAGCTGCGGTCAGTTCAGTATATTTTTGCATCTGACATCCATGCTTTCTCTACATGAAAAAAAGATAGAAAATATAAACAGAATATACTCAGTTAAATAGGCACTACAAGAACTTATATTGACGGATAAACAACTTATTGGCTTGCTTTGCTTATATCATGCATCACAGCTTAGCACGCACGCGCGCACACGCACGCACCTAACCACTACCTTGGACACTTTGATATGAATTATATTAAAAACATGAACAGAAAGTCAACTTAATCAACTGCACTGCAATACTTGCCATATTTTAAACCGTTTAAAAGTGGCAACTGTGAAACTACAAGCTCATATAATTACGTTTAAAATGTTCATTTTAACCAACATTAAGCTAGCTAACTTCAGTAGCTACTTTACATACAGCGACGTGCTTTTTCAGGTTTGAAGAAGAGTTTTTGTAGGCCGTGATGTAATTTGTTCGCGGTAAGCACAACAAACATTTAAACTGAAACGATCAGTTTTGGTGACATTAATCTCAAACATGGGTTTCAGATAAGGCCAGGGGTGCTCGGCAGGAGTCTCTCCATGTGCTTCTTCCTCCATTGTCTGGCATGACGTAGTAGAGGTACGGCAATACAACTCAGACAAACCATACGCGAATCAGCAGAAAGAGTTTTTTTTCTCAGAATTTTGAAAAAAAAAATTTTAAATAATCATCAGCTGACGTAAGCTCAAAAGTAGCGAGTAACGAGAGCATCAATAAAAATGTAGTGGAGTAAAAAAAGTGCAATATTTGTCCTTCAAATGTTGTGGAGTGAAAGTAAAAGTATCCCCCAAAAATAATACTCAAGTAAAGTACAGATACTCAAAAACAGTACTTAAGTACAGTACTCAGGTAAATTTACTTTGTCACTGTCCACCACTGCCCGCGGGTCATCGATTGTTGAAAGTAGAGAAAACTTGAAAAGCCCATATCTCGGACAAGGAAGGAGATAGAGAGGTAAAATTTCAGACGCAGCATCCAGGCAGAAATGGCATACATTTGAGTGAATTTGGGGCAAATTGGGGAATATTGAAAAAATTTGAAAAACGTTGACCCGCGGGTCATTGATAGTTGAAAGTACAGAAAACTTGAAAAGCCCATATATCGGACAAGGAAGGAGATAGAGAGCTAAAATTTCAGATGCAGCATCCAGGCAGAAATGGCATCAATTTGTGTGAATTTGGGGCAAATTGGGAAATATTGAAAAAATTCGAAAAACGTCATCGGTTGTTGAAACTAGAGGAAACTTGAAAAGCCCATATCTTGGACAAGGAAGGAGTAAAATTTCAGACACAGGATCCAGGCTGTAATGGCATCAATTTGTGTGAATTTGTGGCATTTGAGAGAGCGCATTTCTCTCTGTTGAATTCATATATTTTTAAATCTGACTTTGAAAGAGTTAGCCAGCCATGAACCTCACCACGAACCTCACCGCTCGTCACTGAATAGCTTAGAATTGAATGCACAATAACAGGGTAGCTATGTTTTTTACATGGCCCAGTTTGATATAAAACACAATTCTAAACAATATATATAGTAGCGGGTCCCTGCTCCATCTCTCAGTCAGTTTTGGGGTCCTTGGCCTGAAAAACGTTGACGACCCCTGGTCTATAGTGACTGTTGTGAGTGTGTTGATGCTTTTCAAGTTTTCTCTAGTTTCAACAATCAATGACCCGCGGGTCAACGTTTTTCAATTTTTTTCAATATTCCCCAATTTGCCCCAAATTCACTGGGATGTCAACGTCTTTCAATATTCCCCAATTTGCCCCAAATTAGTGTAATACTGTATTAAAGTGTTTTTGAGTCATTTGTTCTTTCATAATACATATTCATTAATTTTACCATTTGTTCTCTCAGAACAATTCTCAACTCATTTTACGAGAGACTCTTCCTTTTTTGTATAACAAATATGGAGGATTGAGCAGCTTTGGCAGATGCATGAACTCGCTGATTGTTTTATTGTTAAATTTTGCAGTTACACCATAAATTCATATTACGTAGCTGTGGATTTACTCTTTATTGTTGTGATAAAATGAGTTGAGAATTGTTCTGAGAGAACAAATGATAAAATTAATGAATATGTATTATGAAAGAACAAATGACTCAAAAACACTTTAATACAGTATTATACTTAAGGAAATGTTAGAGTGGGGGTTAACCCAATAGTTCATTTCACACTAAGCCACCGGTAGACTCTGCCAGACTACTACTACTATCAACAGATAAACAAGTCATTGTGATAATCACCTTTCATACTGTAAACATTCTGTCAAGCTGGAATACAGCTCCAGCCTAAATAACTTGTCCTGTTGAGTACAGTAACTTCCACCAGCAAGCCATAACGCCACCGCATTAATCATCCATGATAGATGAGCGATAGAGGACATATCACATGGAAATGCTGATGTTGATGCATGGATGGAAGTTTTACAGAAAATACACTGAAAAATACTTAATTTCCCAGCAATGGAGGCACGAGGAGACAGTGCCCCCATGGGGTCATGTTGGGAATAGACTTTGATGTTGCTGCAGGGCAACAGTGCTTTCGAGGTTAAAGGATTGTATTTCTCCCTTTCAGGCAGAGCTCATTCCTCGGCCTTGTATCCCTCCAGCTACCTCCACCTATCAAACGGTTGTATTTTGTGTTATTTAGGCCAGGTTGGAGCGGTGTTTGGGTCTGGGTCTGTCATTCCCAGAGAAGGATTTATTCCATCCTGAAAGGCTCGATTCTGGGCAGAAAAACAGATTATTCTCACATATGTCCTGCCAGAATCCTCCACCTCTGCTGCCTTGCACAGCCAGTCCAGTATCAAACACCACTTTCAAACTAAATAAGAACTAAACAAACATTAATTCAGCCTATTCATTATTTATTGCAATTGCTTCTATGTTTGATTTGAGATCTATTAGAACTAGATAGTCTTTATAAACTAAGAATTATTTCCTCCTAAATACCATTCACACAAATAAATTCACTTCCAGAGTTTTTACATTTGTTTGCCATATGAATTCCAAAACTTTTCCATTACGTATTAGAGCAACGTTTTGAACTACCGTGACATTGTAAACAAAGCTTGTTATACGCGTGCAAAATGAAGATTCTCAAACTTGTAAAATGAACATACTACCATCACGTCCCCAGCTTGAACTGAACTTGAACTCACCAATTAAATTCATGTTGACTAGCAGCTCTAGTCTAGCAAAAATTAACAAAGTCTGAAATCACACAAATAGAAGGAATCACAAGATGTTACTGAGTGCTTCCTATGATACCTGAGTGGATCTCCAGTAAATAAAAACATAGACATACAGTAGATTTCCCTTCTCTGCATCTAGTTTGATTTAAGATTCCAGTCATTATCCAACATTTCCGTGAGCTTTCCAAATCCTGAAGGACACATACGTACATTATAAAACCAAATTCCTGCCTGAAGAGTGTTTGGTTTTGATGCTTTGTATTACAAACGGAGAACAAAGCATTTACATTTACTCAATTGAGAGACACTTTCATGCAAAGTGATGCACATTTGAATACAATGCAAACAACAATACAGTCAGGAGTAAACAACAAGAGTAAGTGCCAGGCAGCTACGGACGGTCTTATGGGGACAGTCAAGTCGTGAGATGAGTTGGTTATCAATCGTGACACCCAACTTCCAGGCAGACTTTGTGGGATTAACTTGCAGGGAGTCCAGCTGAATCCTGATTGGTGGTTGTATGGAGGGATTGGCTGAAATGACAGGGAGCTCACTCTTCTTTCAATTGAGCTTTAGGTGCTGTTCATGCATCCAGACGGGGAATATTTGTGAGGAATGCTGCAGAGACTGTACAGTCGCAGTTGCATGTCGTCGGCATACGAACAGTAAGTGAAACCAAGTGAGTGACACTTCCTCCTTTTACGCCACTCTAAAAGATCTCAATGAGAGGTAGGAGTCAAACCAACAGAGAGACGATCCTGGGAGGCCAAGCTCAGAGAATGTGGAGAGGAGGCTTTGATGGTTGACTTTGATAAAGCAGCCCATAGGTCAAGCAGCAAGAGAATTGACAATCTCAGTGTTTCCACTACAGACAAGGGGGCAGTTTCAGTGGAGTGACCTTGAAGTCGCTGGCCTGACTGGTTGGGATCAGGCAGGTAGTTTGAGATTTGAATAAAGGCTGCACGCTAGAATTTTATACAGACAGAAATAGATGAGCGAGACCGGCCTGTAGTTGAGATGGTTGGAGTGTAGGTTTTTGTGCTTGCTTGAATGCGAGCGAGGGATTGATCCGTGCCAGTGCAGGGAAACGTGTGGGCGTAAAGGCCTGCAGCAGGTTGGAAGGTACGAGGTCCAGAGGACAGGACTCCAGTAGAATTTTGGAAGCGAGAGGGGAGAAAGACATGAAGGAGGTCTTGTTAGCTGGGGGGGCTTGAACTGAGTTGGTCTGGCTCAGAAACTGTTCATTGATGTCGGATACCTTATCAGTGAAGAACGAGGCCAGGATGTCTGCAAATATTCATTTATGTCCCTTGGAACCCATTTATTTTAAGGTTTTTATGCTGAACATGTCATGCTTTGATACAAAAATATTCAAAATACTGTACACTGGTTCTCATCAATGTGCAAAATGTAAAGTATATATATATATATATATATATATACACTTACAAATCCAGTTGCCAGGAAGAAAATCAACGATAAAAGAGAAAACGGACAAACATGAACATGAACTCAAACATTGAACTGAACATTATAGATTGTTATCTTGATTCATAAGTTTTGATCAAAATACTTAAAACCTTTCCGTGTAAACCTCCAAATAACATGAAATGCAAACAAAACCTTTTACAGAATGAGAATGTGTTCAAAGGGATGCAACAACGCCAACATGAACTATTCTGATCCTCACAACCGATTACCTAATTCAGGGTGATGATCAAGAGTTGGTGGCTCCCAAAACTTGATTGACCTACCGAACCCGACTCGGCTGATCGGGTGTGGGTAGAGCGGTGAGAAATGGAAAATGTGGTGCTCGGGATCACAATTGAGAACCACTTTAGTAAAACATTAAACACTGATGTGAAAGTCCCCTTATGCACCTTAAATTAAGATGCGACAGAGGGAAGACAAGACAGAGTGACGTTTCAACTTGTGTCTCAGCTGTAGTGTTTGCATTTCTAGCTGGCAAGTTCCTGCTGGGATCTGATCCCATGCTGCGTCTCACCACATTGTGATCACAACCACTTCTGCAATCATTTACAACTGATACTAAAGTGTGTTTTTGCTCATTTTTACTGTACAATACCCAGACATGACTCAAAATCTGTAACTAATACAGTGTCTTCCACTGAAAACTGTAAAAGAAGTTAGTTATGACTGTGTGTGTGTGTTCAAAGTGAATGACTGAGGTTTAACTACCTGGAATGTTTTTGCTTCATGCTCACGGCTTCATAAAACAATAAAACAATAAAATGTGTTTCCCGTTTCCACAAGTGCACAAACATACATACATACATACATACATACATATACATACATAAATACATACATACATACATACTTACGCACATACCTATGGCTCTAAGATCTTGAGCTGGCCATCCCACAGTCCCATTACAACCAAGACCCAAGAATCTGAATCCAGTTATTTCCAGTTCACAGCCAGTCCAGCAGCAACAAATATATTTGTAAATCGCTCTACAAATCGACCCCACAGATGCCTTTTGTCATTTTATGTGTAGAAGCTTCATCTTGTTTCCTGAAATAAGAAGACAAAAAGAAGTAGGACTTATAAGAAGACAAATAAGAAGACCTTTTCTATTAAGGTTCAAGTTTGTTAATCACTTACCGAGTCCTTTGAGGAATTTGTTGACACCGCTCGGCTCTGGCTCAGGGTTGGAATCTAAATACTCAGCCACTCTGACTTCAAAGAGACCTGAAACACATTAGAAAGGTTCAGCCATCAGGTCAGGATGTGCAGGTCATACCTAGATGCCCTTCATGTGCAACACTACTTACACATTATACACATTGGTCACAATTTTTTTATAATGATCAGTAATACCATTATTAAACACTAATATTGACCCTTAAAAGTCCATAGCTGAAGCTGAAATATTAAGTATGAACAATACTTTCTCATAAAATGTAGCCATTTATAGCGCTATGGTCCAAAGTAAAAATAGAAGCAGCCTGCCCCCTAGTGGAAGCTTGTGTTACTGCTAGCTTCAAATCACTCCCTGCTGGATTCTTCACTTCCCCCTATTATTGCACCGGTCTCTCTATTTCACATACACTAATCCTTCAAAGATTACTATCTAAACAAGTTACTATTTAGAGACATAAGAAAAACCTTGTTAGAATGATACTTAATGTGTTACTATTTTAATGAGCACTGATGTCATGACTGAGGAATGTTTTGCTTTTAAAGTCGATTAAAGTAAAAAGTAACTGATATCTTTATCACAGTCACAAATCACATATCTGAATGTCTGAGCAACATCCAAGAAATCTTCAGCTCAGATTGTACAAAACTCCCATAGGAAGCTGTCAGAAGAGCTGCTGAGTCATGGTGGGTTTTTGGCAAACTGTGAAATAGCAAACACTTCTGCTGTGCAACCTGTCAAATGCATCTCCACACTGCCACAGCAGAATGAGAGAAGATCACTGAACGTCAGCGCCTACTGTCAGTGGCTCTGCCTGAACCTTTGCTTTGTTCTTACACTGATGTCTAAAAAACAACAGCAGTAAAGGAGAAAATATTCTCTTTTAAAGTGTATTGTTAGCAACGCTGTAGTAGAAACAAAGTCAGTTACCCCGGAACTCCGACTTGCGAAGCTCCTTGTCCTGAATGAAGCCAGCAAACATTTGGGTTTCCATGAAGAGCTGCAAGAACTGACGAACTCCACGGGAAGGTCGAGATTTACGGAAGCTGTCCCGCTGTATCTCTCGGCTTCCATTGGACGACTCGGTCATGTGTTGAGGATAGTGGCCTACCATCTCCACGAAGAACCGCACAAAGGCCATCCTACAGCAGGGAGCTGAGATTCAGCCTGGTGGTCTGAATGGGGCAGAGGAGGGTGGAGAGAGAAAGAGAACGATGAGAGAAAGGTCCATTAGTACATTTTATTTTATAATAAGCCACACAACAAAATGTGATGGCCATAAGAACAAACATAAGAACATTATATACATATCATAGTACTTCAAGAGTATCAAATAATTACATCTAAAATAATCTTTGAATAATAGTAAATAAATGAAAGGACAAGCAAAGAAGTCAGATGTTGATAATAAACAATAATCTACACAGGCCAAGACTTCACAGGGTTGTTTAGGGGTTCCTGAGTTGAAACAGCTGACGGATTCAAGCATCATGTCACAAGTCTAAACAGACGTCTGCTGTTTTCTTGACTATAATCTCAAGACATTAACAATGGCTCTACAGCTTCAGTGTGAGCCAGTCAGTCTTAGACACTGTGTACAAACCTCTATGTGTTAACTTTTCGTCTGACATCATGAACTCCACACTAAGGATTAAGCTTGTCAAAATAGTGCTCATGGCCAGCAGGAAACACGGCTGACTGTCAGTGAGCTCATGCCTTGAGGGTTCTGGTCTCTCAGTTAGCTACATTTTAGAGTCTAAAAACTTACCCAGTAGATCTAGATATTGACCCGATCTGTGTTGTACTAACCTCCAGACTGCTCTCCATCCTCTCGTCTCAGCTAACTTCCCTCTCCTCCAGGATCTTCTGCAGCGCTGCCTGAAGTTTACTCGGCAGGATGCAGTCTTCATCACCGAGCTGCAGCACAAAGCCAGAAAGACAAGTTCCAAGTCAGATCATGCATTTGTCAACATTATGGTGCTGAACTGAAATATTAAACCTGTTGCCTGACAAAAGGTAGAACTATCCTTTAGCCAATCTGCACAGAGGACATCACAGCATCGGGAGATTACTTATTTATAGAAATAATTAAAAGTAATGTAATCAGACACGTTGGATGTGAATACGTGTTCATTTTATCCTGAATTTAAAAAGGCAGCGGCTAAATGAGATGTCAGTCAATCAGAGTGTAAGCTAAATAAAACTGACGCAAGAACATGCAGACCCAACCAAACACAGTCCATCAGAACTGGAACAGATGGAATACTGCAGAATGACTAGCTCTTAGACAGCTCAGGCTCTGAATTAGTTGCACAACAGTCTTCATGTTTGTGCTATGACATCAGCAGCTGGATTCCTGCTCCAGGCTTATACCTGAATAGTTTCATCTGTGCAGTGGCAACTTTGTCACTTTCAAAACACTGCCATGCAAACAACAGACAAGTGCAGGCAAAGCCGGCCCTGAGTCCCACTGGAACCACACCTATCATCCCATTAGATTAGATTAGATTAGATTAGATTAGATTCAACTTTATTGTCAGTGAGCAAGTACAGGTACAAGCCAATGAAATGCAGTAGCATCCAACCAGAAAGTGCAAAAGTGTACTATTATATATACAGAATACAGAATATATACAGAATATATACAGAATATATACAGAATAAACTATATACATTATATATACTATATATACTAACTATAAATATAAATATAATAATAAATATGTAAATAAATAGTGCAAGGAGTCTTAGTGCAAAACGGAAGTGAAATGGAAACGATCAGTGCAAACAGAAAGTTGTGCAAATTGCAGTGGAGTGCAAGATGATGCTAGAGGGAGGATGGAGTTGAGTGGGGGAATGGAGTAGAGTTCAGCAGGGTCACCGCCTCGTAGAAGAAACTCTTCCTGAGCCTGCTGGTGCGAGAGCGGAGGCTTCTGTAACGCCTGCCGGATGGGAGGAGGGTGAAAAGTTTATTGTTGGGGTGAGATGAGTCTTTTATAATGTTCCTGGTTTTGCCCAGACAGCGTCGACGGTAGATCTGTTCGATGCTGTCCAGTTGTGTACCGGTGATCCTTTGGGCGGTTTTCACCACCCGCTGGAGTGCTTTCCGGTCTGATGCGGAGCAGTTGCCATACCATACTGTAATACAGTTAGTGAGAATGCTCTCAATGGTACAGCGGTAGAAGTTCACCAGGATCCTGGGACAAAGGTGAGCTTTCTTAAGGCTCCGAAGAAAGTAGAGGCGCTGTTGCGCCTTTTTAACCAGGGTGGAGGAGTTTATGGACCAGGTGAGATCATCGGAGATGTGGATGCCAAGGAACTTGAAGCTGGGCACACGCTCCACTGCAGCTCCCTTGATGGAGATGGGGGTGTGTGCATGGCTCCCGGCCCGCCTGAAGTCCACAATGATCTCCTTGGTTTTCTTGGTGTTGAGTGCCAGGTTGTTGTCAGCACACCACGTGGTCAGGTGCCGTACTTCCTCCCTGTAGGCCGTCTCATCGTCACCTCTGATCAGGCCTATCACCGTGGTGTCATCTGCGAACTTAATTATGGAATTGGAACCATAGATGGGAGCGCAGTCATGGGTGAATAGGGAGTAAAGGAGAGGGCTCAGCACGCAACCTTGTGGCACGCCGGTGTTCAGGGTGATAGTGGAGGAGGAGAGGTTGTCTATCTTAACAGACTGGGGTCTGTTAGATAGAAAGTCCAGAGTCCAATTGCAGAGGGATGAGTTGATACCAAGCTGGCTGAGCTTGGATATCAACTTGGAGGGGATCACAGTGTTGAATGCTGAGCTGAAGTCAATGAACAGCATTCTGGCATAACAGTTCGGGGTGTCCAAGTGAGTCAGTGTGGAGTGAAGTGCCGTGGAGATGGCGTCCTCAGTTGACCTATTGTGGCGGTAGGCAAACTGGTGAGGGTCCAAAGTAGCAGGCAGGCAGGATTTTAAGTGTGAGAGGACCAGCCTCTCAAAGCACTTGGTGATGATGGGGGTGAGGGCAACAGGACGGAAGTCATTCAGGGCCGTAGCGGTGGAGTGCTTCGCCACTGGCACGATGGTGGCGGTCTTGAAGGTAGTGGGAACAACTGCTTGGGCCAGGGACAGGTTGAAAATGTCCGCAAAGACCCCGGCCAGCTGCTCTGCACACGCTTTGAACACGCGCCCAGGTATTCCATCGGGGCCAGCTGCCTTCCGGGCGTTCACCTTGCTCAGGATGGAACAGACCTCTGAGGTGGAGAGTGTGAGAGGCAGATCATTGAGAGGTAGATCTGCCTTGGACATCACCTCCCTGTTTTCCCGGTCAAAGCGAGCGTAGAAGTGGTTGAGCTCGTCAGGGAGTGAGGTGGAGCTGGTAGGGGGCACAGTGTTGGGTGGTTTGTAGCTGGTGAGTGTCTGTATGCCTTGCCACATACGCCGGGGGTCAGAGGAGTTGAAGTGCTCTTCAACCTTCAGTTTGTAGCCATGTTTGGCCTGTGAGATTCCCCTCCTCAGGTTGGCCCTAGCTGAGCTGTAGGCCTCCCGGTCTCCAGACCTGAAGGCTGCATCTCTGGCTTTGTGCAGAAGGCGAACCTCTCTGTTCATCCAGGGCTTCTGGTTGGGGAAAGTTTTTAATGTTTTAAGTGATGTCACTCTGCCCACACACCTGTTGATATGATGATGATTATACTATGCTATGTGAACACACCTGAACAGCGAACTTGTCAGCACACAGATCCACTATGAGCACCTGAAAGAGAGAGAAATTCACACAGTGCACAAGGTCAGTGTTTTGTTACAAGAATTATGAAACAGTGAAGTGGTTGCTTTAGCTTCTTAAGCACTGCTACTAGAACAGGGAGATACTGGATGTGCTACAAAACAAAGTGTCACCCATGTGTGTTATCTCGTTTGTTTGCTCGCAGATCAACTCAGAATGTATGAATTGATTTTGATCCAGGGATTTTTAAAATTTGTCAAAAATGTAATGGAGTAAAACAGTAGGTGTTAAAAGGTGCAGTTCAGTCCAGATCCTTATCAAGATCTGGACACAACTTGATGTCCTTCAACAAATAGGCCAGAAACATGTTTTGATACATCTAACATATATATAACATCAGTATAATAATATGTTATTATAGTTCTGACCTCCTCAATGGGAAGCTCCAGCAGCTCTGGCAGGCAGGGTGCTAGCACTCCGATGAGGAATGGGGTGGGAGAGCAGCTGATGCCCAGCATGCTGGCCGGCAGTACGGGAACAAAGGTGTGATGCCAGGTGAACGGGTACAACAGCGCCAGCACTGCATGACTGCACCGAGACAACACACTGGAGAGGAGAGACAAACAAAAGCAGAAAAGAACTGTTAGAATAGACGTATGATGTTGGGGAAAAAGAAACAAACTCCACATTAATTTGGTGCCCAGCTTTGACACACTACAACTAAGAAAAAAGCAGATCAGCGAGAATACGATCTACCTCTTACATATGTCAATGATGTATCAGACTGATGAAATACTTTAATCTCGCTCACCAGCATAACTGGGTTTTAAAGGTTTCATTGTCAAATGTATAATAATCTTTGCAGCAGCTTAGAAGTAAGTGAACTAACACCTCAAAACAGACAGAGAGAGATGATATTGTAAGACATCAGTGATTCAATGATACGTCATTGTCAAGGTATTGTTGAGCCCTAATGCCGCCTGTCAACTGTGTGATAATAGTGATATTAGAGGTCCAGTGTATGAAATGGGCGTCAGACTATATGAGGGAACACTTCTGCTGCTATGATGAGAGAAGCCATCTGGAGGTTACAATAGGAGATAAATACAGACTTTGAAGGTTAAATTGTCATAGCAAAACACTTTCTGAGGTATATCGGAATGCAAGAAGATATAAACTTCATGTAGAACAGAAGAAGCTTTTCATATTGTTCTGTGGTTCCATGCAGATCCAATAGACTGCAGGTCTACTCCGGACCTGGTAAGTCAATGGTATCAAATATCACAGAAAACGCTCTAACTAACAAAAAGAAAACTATGCCAGTGCCCTACTTTGTTTTAGCATGGTCTAATTATTTATCACACAGGTTAAATAATGTCTGCTGTTAGTTCTTCCAGGGAGCTCATCAGCATAAGCAGGCTTTGAGGTTTTCATGTTGAATATATGACAGTCCACAGGGACTTTGCTGTCGCTAAGCAATTAGTGAACTGTCATGACAAGATCAAAGTTTGCAGAGATGACACATTGCTAAAGCTCTATAATGCAATCAAACTGATGATCACTACAATCATTAAGGAGAAAACTGTAAATTCATCCATCCCAAATGTTTTTGAAATGCCAACACTGACATACTTATAGATGTAGCTGATCCCCTACAGCTGTGAGCAGTACCTGAGTTTGTCTGCAATGAAGATAACCCTCCTCTCAAGCAGCAGAGAGGCAAACACCTGCAGGAGTCTTCCGACACTGAGACACTGCAGCAGACTGTCAAAGTCCACATGCTCTAGTCTGGAGTCCACCGGCCGACACAGGGTCAGTTCCTGGTAAGGCAACAAGAGACATGGGAGTCATTCAAGGACTATTAATTACATTTAAGCAAGCCTCCTTTGTTACCAGGAAAAGAAGCTCCAGGAGTTACAATTTTCAGTTGTGACACAGCAGATTCTAATGTGATCACAGCCGACCTCTGCAGTACAAATCACCAAGTCCCCAAGTGACACTTCGAAAATGATTCAAAAATTCAATCTGAACAGTAACCCAAATGCTGAATCCAATCAAAGCAGTGACATCACTTTTGTAGCATTTTCTTTGATTTACGAGGGAACGAGACCGTTCATTATTTGCCTAATACTCAGTGCGTAAAGTAAATAACAGACAAATTCTCTGGTAAATACACGCAAGCCCAATTCTTAGGCAAACTATTAATTTACCTGAATTGCTGTCCATGTCGTTACAACACATAAAAGCAGGGTTATGTGGGATTTGCATTGTCCCAACATGAACCTAAATTTGAAATGGCAACCCCTATTGTTTACAGAGATAACCTCCCATTCTGAGTCATGAAGTAAAGAGCGGTTAGGAGGAACAAGACTACTTATTAACATTTCCTCTTTGGTTTGAGCCTTACCTCATTCCCAGAGCCAGGAAGGAAGCTCTTGATGGTGACTGTGCGCCCAGGAGCTGGGAATGGGGCCTCCATGACGCTACGCGTGAAGGGGTAGACCAGCGCTGGGGAAATCTCCCTCCGCCTCTCTACCTCCTCCAAGATCTGGAAAGACGCAGACAAATGACTGTACGCACTCAACAACCAGGACTGATTATCATCTCAACAACAGACCTGCAGGACACATGTACAGAAGCAACATGCAGCTTCCCAGGCAACATTCACACTTTTTTTTTGTCTTTTGGCCAGATGGAAAATGGGTGGTACACAACAACACGCATACAAATACTTCAGTGGAGCTTCATTCCACTGTGAAACACTCAAGACAGCAGTTTTTAGGACACAGAGACTGAATTTCAACAACCGGCAGTCTATCTTGTTTCACTAATACTCCCTGAAAATCCAGTAAGGGCAGAAACAAGAGAGCAGGTGTGTTTTCTGGCTCCTTTACCTTTGCAAACAGGTCGAAACAGCCCAGTTTACTGACGACACAGTGCACCTCAGGAAGCCCTTTCCACTGGGCTGTAAGACAAGTTAGACAGTGTTACAAGGCAGAGATCACGTATGACAAAGACAAAAAAAATCCATAATCAACATTTACCTAAAGTTACTGTGCAGTCATGACGCATAAAGTGCTTATTTGTTATTTTTGTATACTTGCTTTACCCTTTTAGCATGAGGCTAATGTCACATTTATATTGTGAGGTACAGATGTGGCACATACAGGATGTGTGTTGTGAATGGTAGACATGAATAGATGGTAGATGAAATCAGAAACACACTCATACATCTGTTCTGTGTCTGATTATCTGCAGTATTTTCACACCTGGCAGAGTTTCCGAGCAACTCTGACTCATGCATCAATAAAATGCAACTCTCCTCTTACTCCGTCTACATTTAAAAGACAAAGCAGTGATCCCTGTCACATGCCCAACAAGTGCTCTAATTCCTCTCCACCTTTAGATATAAGTCCTTTAAAAAACACTTAACACTGTAAAGAAATAGCTTGTACAACAATTTCAGTCGCACTTGGATCCATTGTGACACTTTGTTTACCTCTGTCTCGGACACTAAACCCTTATTTGTACATGTGGGTTGTTTGTTTCAGGCCCGAACTGAGTTAAGATGTGTGTCAATGACAATGAAGTTGAATCGAATCTAATTCACTGGTGTAACCTTACTGACACCTACTGGAAGTTTGCAGATATTGCTGCATAGTAATGACTAGTGATCAAAACACATCACACACAATATTAAACACAAATAACACAAAAAAAGAATATAAAGGAACCCTCTTATTAACATCCTTTCAATGGAAATACGTTTGTCTACCCTAAACATGACATCTACGCCACATTGAGGACACAGACATTCCTTATGTCACCCTTTGTCCTTTTGTCACCATCGAGAGAATTATCATTTTGGGGTAATTTAATCAGTGTTACATATTGGCAACATACACAAATCTATTCCCATGTCTGAAGAAACACTGTAGCAGTGTATTGGATACACAGCAACATGACTTCATCCAGGGTCATGGGTGGCTTCATCACTTTCTTCTAAACACTGTAAAACGGCACCTTGTCCTCCCATCTCATCTTTACTTCATGTATAAATTTGCTCTTGGCCACACCAAGAATCGGCCTCAGCTCACACATCACCTTCAATGCAAGTAAGTGTTAAAACTTGCAACAATGCTTGCTGAGTGGATAAGCCAAAATTATGAATTAATCACTGGCATTATGAAGATCCTTGAAACATGGCTATGCATCAGGGATCATTGCTAGCTTGTCCTCTTCTTTCAGGACGTTACTGTTGATGAAGGCTCTTCTAAACACCTTCAAACTACACCTAGTCACCCCATCTCAATTCCATCGAGTGCAGTTAATGTGTCTCAAGTGATTGTAGTATAACGACACCTGTGTCTGGGAGGTCCAGTCACTGGTTCAGAAGTATTCCTGCTAGAATTACACAATGAAGACAGAAGAACACTCCAAGCAACTCAGAGAAAAGATATTTAAAAAGAATAAGTCAGGGGATGGCTACAAAACCAATTCCAACTCACTGCGCATCCCCCCGAGTTCATTTCAATCTATCATCAAGAAATGGAAGGAGTATGGCCAGCCTCACAAACTGAGTGACTGGGCAAGAGGGAGACTGGTGAGGGAGACCACCAAGACACCTACGACCTCTATGAAGGAGTTAAAACCTTCAGTGGCTGAAATTGGAGAGACTGTGCATACAACTGTTGCCCGAGTTCTTCACTAGTCAAAGCTGTATGGGAGAGTGGCAAAGAGAAAGCCACTGTCGAAAAATCTCGAACTGGAGTTCTCCCAAAGGCATGTGGGAGACCCCAAGGTCAATTTGGAGGAAGGTTATTTGATCTGATGAGACAAAAATGTAGCTTTTGGGTCATTTTGCTCTGAAGAGAAGCCCTCTACTAAGCACACTGTTCAGAACATCAGTGATAGAGGCCATGCCAAGCCCAGTAAAAAGCAGATTGGAGGACGTTGTGGGACTGACATCAAAGTCGCACAGAGAATTCTGTGACCATGTGGTACATGCCATAGAAAAATACAGAAAGGACGAGGAGAGAATGAGGGCGCAGGAGAAAGACATTCAAAGGAAAGTTGCTCAGCTACAACTTAGTGAACTGACTAACAAATATAACAAAAAGTTTCAAGCCCCAGTTCTGAACAATCAGTCCGGTGAAGAGACACCTGTCACTCAAACCTCTGCTCCATCTCCTGTCCAACTCCCTCCTATCATCAATGTCTATTCCCAATAGCAACGAACACGACAACAGGCTCCAAAGATGAGGAGACCACCTGCATCGCACCGCAGAGGAGGCAAGGGGGGACGACCTCTGAGCCAAGGACCTCCAAGTCTCTGCTGGGGATGCGGGCAGCCCGGACACAATCCCCAAAGTTGCCCATCAAACCCGTGGCCAGCTCCCAATTGGACAGAACGGGGTTCTGGTGATCAGCCACCCCAACGAAGACTAACGGAAGACAAACTGTTCTAAAATTCATGGAAATTTGTTAGGGAGAGATGGATTATGTAAATTAAAAGTAAAGAGCTGGTGTTCACCACAATGACAATTCTGGAATCAATCTTCAAATGAGCGTAACATAAAAAAGAACAAATGTTTATTGACTGGGGGATATAACTGAACAAATGACTAAAATTCTACAGAAGTGGGAACATTTTAAATTTAATCTAATACATAATAATAGGAAAACAGGGAGCAGCCATAAATATTGACCCCAATCCTTTCATTTTCAGAGTGATACAATGTTCCTGAATCTATAACATACATGACTTTGCGGGTAAATCTTAATTTGGAATCAAAAGACTTGAGAGGTACTTTTAGGGCGCTGCTAGTTTACTGTTTTATTTTTACTATTTGTATTATTGAGTTGTTTACGCATCTGAAAAGTTAAAAGGTTGATTTTGTTTATTTTCTTATTAAATTGATAGTTGCAGCTGTGGCATTGCTAACCATGTTGATTTCTGATTTGCACAGTGTAGATACACTGTGCAAGGGTGGAAGTGGTGAGAGAAATTAAACAGGGATGTTGGTCGCCATTTTTGCAGACAATGGTGGATGATGGGCTAGGACAATGGGAAATTTGTGCCCAAAATAATGCAAGAAAAGGAATATTAGCCATATTCCAGAGCCAGAAGGACCATTCAAACATCTAGTCATAGACTATGTTGACATGAGAAAATCAGTGCATGAAAAGCATTGCATGGTAGTAATAATTGATCGCTTTAGTCGTTGGGTTGAAGAAATAGCATCAAAAGGCCTAGGGTCAGAAACTGTCACACATTGAGGTCACAGACATTCCTTATGTCACCCTTTGTCCTTTTATCACCATCGAGAGAATTATCATTTTGGGTTAATTTAATCAGTGTTACATATTGGCAACATACACAAATCTATTCCCATGTCTGAAGAAACACTAAGCAGTGTATTGGATACACAGCAACATGACTGCATCCAGGGTCATGGGTGGCTTCATCACTTTCTTCTAAACACTGTAAAACGGCACCTTGTCCTCCCATCTCATCTTTACTTCATGTATAAATTTGCTCTTGGTCACACCCATAATCGGCCTCAGCTCACACATCACCTACAATGCAAGTAAGTGTTAAAACTTGCAACAATGATTTCTGAGTGGATAAGCCAAAATTATGAATAAATCACTGGCATTATGAAGATCCTTGAAACATGGCTATGCATCAGGGATCATTGTTAGCTTGTCCTCTTCTTTCAGGACGTTACTGTTGATGAAGGCTCTTCTAAACACCTTCAAATTACACCTAGTCACCCCATCTCAATTCCATTGAGTGCAGTTAATGTGTCTCAAGTGATTGAAGTATAACGACACCTGTGTCTGGGAGGTCCAGTCACTGGTTTAGAAGTATTCCTGCTAGAATTACACAATGAAGACAAAAGAACACTCCAAGCAACTCAGAGAAAAGATATTTAAAAAGTATAAGTCAGGGGATGGCTACAAAACCAATTCCAACTCACTGCGCATCCCCCCGAGTTCATTTCAATCCATCATCAAGAAATGGAAGGAGTATGGCCATCCTCACAAACTGAGTGACTGGGCAAGAGGGAGACTGGTGAGGGAGACCACCAAGACACCTACGACCTCTCTGAAGGAGTTAAAACCTTCAGTGGCTGAGATTGGAGAGACTGTGCATACAACTGTTGCCCGAGTTCTTCACTAGTCAAAGCTGTATGGAAGAGTGGCAAAGAGAAAGCCACTGTCGAAAAATCTCGAACTGGAGTTCGCCCAAAGGCATGTGGGAGACTCC
Organism: Genypterus blacodes; assembly: GCF_046128005.1. NCBI lineage: Eukaryota > Metazoa > Chordata > Actinopteri > Ophidiiformes > Ophidiidae > Genypterus > Genypterus blacodes. Next base: position 129,080 of record NW_027466998.1, on the reverse strand, counting down.
AAGGTCAATTTGGAGGAAGGTTATTTGATCTGATGAGACAAAGTTTTTGCTTTTGGGTCATCAGCTCAGCTACAGCTCAGCTAGGGCCAATCTGAGGAGGGGAATCTCACAGGCCAAACATGGCTACAAACTAAAGGTTGAAGAGTGCTTCAACTCCTCTGACCCCCGGCGTATGTGGCAAGGCATACAGACAGTCACCAGCTACAAACCAACCAACACTGTGCCCCCTACCAGCTCCACCTCCCTCCCTGACGATCTCAACCACTTCTACGCTCGCTTTGACCGGGAAAACAGGGAGGTGATGTCCAAGGCAGATCTACCTCTCAATGATCTGCCTCTCACACTCTCCACCTCAGAGGTCTGTTCCATCCTGAGCAAGGTGACGCCCGGAAGGCAGCTGGCCCCGATGGAATACCTGGGCGCGTGCTCAAAGCGTGTGCAGAGCAGCTGGCCGGGGTCTTTGCGGACATATTCAACCTGTTCCTGGCCCAAGCAGTTGTTCCCACTACCTTCAAGACCACCACCATCGTGCCAGTGCCGAAGCACTCCACCGCTACGGCCCTGAATGACTTCCGTCCTGTTGCCCTCACCCCCATCATCGCCAAGTGCTTTGAGAGGCTGGTCCTCTCACACTTAAAATCCTGCCTGCCTGCTACTTTGGACCCTCACCAGTTTGCCTACCGCCACAATAGGTCAACTGAGGACGCCATCTCCACGGCTCTTCACTCCACACTGACACACTTGGACACCCCGAACTGTTTTGCCAGAATGCTGTTCATTGACTTCAGCTCAGCATTCAACACTGTGATCCCCTCCAAGTTGATATCCAAGCTCAGCCAGCTTGGTATCAACTCATCCCTCTGCAATTGGACTCTGGACTTTCTATCTAACAGACACCAGTCTGTTAAGATAGACAAACTCTCCTCCTTCACTATCACCCTGATCAGCGGCGTGCCACAAGGTTGCGTGCTGAGCCCTCTCCTTTACTCCCTATTCACCCATGACTGGGCTCCCATCTATGGTTCCAATTCCATAATTCAGTTCGCAGATGACACCACGGTGATAGGCCTGATCAGAGGTGACGATGAGACAGCCTACAGGGAGGAAGTACGGCACCTGACCAAGTGGTGTGCTGACAACAACCTGGCACTCAACACCAAGAAAACCAAGGAGATCATCGTGGACTTCAGGCGGGCCGGGAGCCATGCACACACCCCCATCTCCATCAACAGAGCTGCAGTGGAGCGTGTGCCCATCTTCATGTTCCTTGGCATCCACATCTCTGATGATCTCACCTGGTCCATAAACTCCTCCACCCTGGTTAAAAAGGCGCAACAGCGCCTCTACTTTCTTTGGAGCCTTAAGAAAGCTCACCTTTGTCCCAGGATCCTGGTGAACTTCTACCGCTGTACCATTGAGAGCATTCTCACTAACTGTATCACAGTATGGTATGGCAACTGCTCCGCATAAGACCGGAAAGCACTCCAGCGGGTGGTGAAAACCGCCCAAAGGATCACCGGTACACAACTGGACAGCATCGAACAGATCTACCATAGACGCTGTCTGGGCAAAACCAGGAACATTATAAAAGACTCATCCCACCCCAACAATAAACTTTTCACCCTCCTCCCATCCGGCAGGCGTTACAGAAGCCTCCGCTATCGCACCAGCAGGCTCAAGAAGAGTTTCTTCTACGAGTCGTGACCCTTCTGAACTCTACTCCATTCCCCCACTCAACTCCATCCTCCCTCTAGCATCATCTTGCACTCCACTGCAATTTGCACAACTTTCTGTTTGCACTGATCGTTTCCATTTCACTTCCGTTTTGCATTAAGAGTCCTTGCACTATTTATTTACATATTTATTAATTTATATTTATAGTTAGTATATATAGTATATATAATGTATATAATTTATTCTGTATATATTCTGTATATATTCTGTATTCTGTATATATAATAGTACACTTTTGCACTTTCTGGTTGGATGCTACTGCATTTCATTGGCTTGTACCTGTACTTGCTCACTGACAATAAAGTTGAATCGAATCTAATCTAATCAGACTGCACATCTCCACAAACACACCATCCCCACATTGAAGCATGGTGGTGGCAGCATCATGGTGTGGGATGGTTCTTGGCAGCAGGCCCTGGAAGGCTTGTAAAGATAGAGGGGAAAATGAATGCAGCAAAATTTTGTGAAATCCTGGAGGACATTATGACTCAGTATGCAAGAGAGCTACAACCTCGGAGAAGAGCTGTTCACGCCCGATTCCTAAGCAAGCTTACAGAGCTTGTGCTTTTTTGCAAGGAAGAATGGACAGAAATTGCAGTATCCAGACGTGCAAGCCTGATAGAGAGCTCTCCACACAGACTCAGTGTGGGTCATCAGATTATTCGCTCTGTTTGGCCAACACGTAAACACTGCACATCTCCACAAACACACCATCCCCACATTGAAGCATGGTGGTGGCAACATCATGGTGTGGGTTGCTTCTCGGCAGCAGGCCCTGGAAGGCTTGTAAAGATAGAGGGGAAAATGAATGCAGCAAAATATTGTGAAATCCTGGAGGACATTATGACTCAGTATGCAAGAGAGCTACAACCTCGGAGAAGAGCTGTTCACGCCCGATCCCCAAGCAAGCTAACAGGGCTTGAGCTTTTTTGCAAGGAAGAATGGAAAGAAACTGCAGTATCCAGACGTGCAAGCCTTATAGAGACCTCTCCACACAGACTCAGTGCTGTGAATGCAGCCAAAGGTGCATCTACTCATTGGCTTGTACAGGACACACTTGATGCTGGCTGTGTGTACGATTACACCAATTACCCATTATTAACCATCGGGCCCCCTGTGACTGTGAATGCTATCACTGGCATGTCTAGCCCCACAGACATCACTGAAATGAGACAAGTTCTTGGGATGATCAATTAGCTGGGTAGGTTCCTGCCAGGTCTATCCACAAAGCTTCACCCTATCACAGACGTGGTGGAAAAAGAGACAACATGACTGTGGAACACAGCACACAACAAAGATCTATACAGCTATGGACTTTTGATTATTAGGTTTGAACGCTGCGTTTGAATGCTGCTCTATAAACGCCCTATGTTAGCCCTCTTAGTGGTCGATTGTTTTGAATTTTGAAAGTCACAACAAATACTTAATTAATACAGACAAAACATGCTTCTTTACTGAAAGGAAAAATATGAACATAGCCAAAAACATCACAACTTCTGTTCTCATTTGAAAGGGGGAAATTGAATGAAGTTAAACAGATTCAGTGTCACGTCTTTGGTAAAGATATTGTTAATTGTGTAGAAAGGTTTGAGTAAAATCGTTAGAGAGAGACATCGTTTCGGTAGAGCATGGTTTGTTTTCCGTTCAGAGTGAGCGCTCCTCTCCGCATAGACAATCTTTGAAGTTTTTTTGCTGCAAAGTCAGTTCGAATAGCAGAAAGAGGTCCGAACTCGACTCATACACGGCAAATGTGTTTTCCCACGGTTGAACCTCGGCAACTATTCGTCTTTGTAAGCATAAATGTGTTCAGGAGCACCTAGGTTGAGGTCACATGTATTTATTTGAACGTTTGAGAATTAGAATTATTGGTTGTTACACCAAGCTAGCTACATGCCTCACGTACGATGCTAATTACACGTGTATGCTAGCAACATGTATGTATGTTCCATGTACTGTGTAGTTTGTAATACACACTCTTTTTCGTTTGTTTCAGTTACAATATAATGTAGATATGTTTAATAAACATACAAGAGACCTCCAAACAAGAAAAGCAAGCCTTGTGTAAGGAGTCCTCTTTATTAGTTCACTAGCTGTCTAGCTTCACAGAGCCACGTGTCGGGAGGACAGCATATTCAGTGTTGCCTAGTGATGGGCATTTCGGCTTTTTAGAGAGCTGGTTCTTTTGGCTCCGCTCACTAAAAAGAGCCGGCTCTTTCGGCTCCAAACGGCTCCTCAGAAAATCATGGACAGCCCCCATTGTATGTTTTGGTTTTTGTCGGCCGCCCCAAGTAATTCAGTGGCCCCATCTGGCCCGCCCTAGGGGGGTGCGCTACACACCGTCTATCCCACTTAGAGCCAGCTCGTTTGCGAACGACCCATCACTATCGTGTCCAAAGTGTAATGAACAAGCAGAGAGCAACACCCAAGCTGATTTCACCTGATGATGCAACTACATCTTCAGTTTAAGAGCCGCCTGCTGTGTGTCGCTGCTGTTGCAAACAAAGACTTCTGGAAATAAGATAAGATAAGATAAGATAAGATGAGATTTTATTATCCCGAGGGAAATTACTGTGCAACAGTTACAGTACAGCGTGAAAAATAAAGACCCAGAAATCAGAAATCACCCAACTAGTGCAATAATGAAAAAGCGCAAGAATGCAAGTAGATAATGAGTACATGATAAGTACAAACAATAAGGGGCTACGAAGTACATACAATGGGGGGAAACAGTACATGACAGCATAAGTACATAAGGAAGTGAAAGTGCAATGTGCATCTGATTGAGGTATGAGTAATGACAATCTATACAACTACAGCATACACGTGTGTATATGTGACATACAGCAACGTTTAGTGCAATATACTATAAGGTGACAGTGAAGCAGGTTGGGAGGGGGGGGGGCTCAGTTCGCTATGTCCCCACCGTCCCACCTCGACCCGAGGTAGCTTTATTAAAGAGTCCAATGGCCACAGGGAGAAAGGATTTCCTATGGCGCTCAGTAGTACACCTGGGGGGAATGAGTCTGTTACTGAAGGTGCTCTTGTATGAGGCCAGCACCTGGTGGAGAGGGTGAGAGTCATTGTTCATGATTCTCCGTAGCTTGCGCAGCATTCTCCTCTCCGACACACGCTCCAACGAATCAAGTTCAGTCCCCAGGACGGAGCCAGCCTTCCTGACGATCTTGTTGATCCTGTTGGCGTCAGCTGACCTCGCCCTACTGCCCCAGCACACGACCGCGAAGAAGATGGCACTGGCAACCACAGACTGGTAGAACATCCTCAGCATGGTGTTACAGACATTGAAGGATCGAAGCCTCCTCCATTGATGGTCACAGGTGTGGGGGGTGACTTCTCCTTGCGGAGGTCCACCACCAGCTCCTTGGTTTTGTCAGTGTTGAGCTGCAGGTGATTCAGCTCACACCACTCGACGAAGGAGTCCACGACACCCCTGTACTCCTCATCCTTCCCCTCGGTGATGCAGCCTACTATTGCAGAGTCATCTGAGAACTTCTGCAGGTGGCAGGACTCTAAGCAGAATTGGAAGTCGGATGTGTACAGGTGAACAGGAATGGTGATAGGACCGTACCCTGAGGGGCCCCAGTGTTGCCCACCACAGTGTCAGACACACATCCCTGCAGTCCGACAAACTGCGGCCGACCAGTTAGATAGTCCACTATCCAGGAAACCAGGGGAGAGTCTACCTGCATCGCTGACAGCTTACTCCCACGCAGGGCAGGCCGAATGGTGTTGAATGCACTGGAAAAGTCAAAGAACATGACTCTCACAGTGCTGCCGGGTCTGTCCAGATGGGCGTAGGCTGGGTGAAGCAGGAAGATGACGGCGTCCTCTACTCCCAGTTTTGGCTGATAGGCAAACTAGACAAGGTCCAATGATGGTTTGACCAGGGGCTGAAGTAATGACAGTACCAGTCTCTCCAGTGACTTCATAAGGTGGGACGTCAGCGCCACCGGTCTGTAGTCGTTGAGGATGCTGGGACGTGACTTCTTCGGGACTGGAACCAGGCAGGATGTCTTCCACAGCACCGGACCTTTTCCAAGCTGAGGCTCAGGTTGAAGATATACTGAAGGACTCCACACAGCTGGCTTGCGCATACTTTCAGGACCCTTGGGCTGACTCCGTCGGGACCTGCAGTCTTACCGGGGCGGAGTCTGCACAGCTCTTTCCTGACCTGCTCTGCTGTGAAGAAGGGTGTGCCTGGTGTGGTGGAGGAGACAGAATTGTTGTGTGGTGTGGGGGGAGGTTGGGTGTGGCTGATACTGATGGGGGGAGGTTGGGTGTGGCTGATACTGATGGAGGGAGGCTGGGTGTGGCTGATGATGGTGGGGGGAGGTGGGGGCTGAGTGGTTTCAGTATTGGTGGGGGGAGGATAGCTGGTATTGTGTTGTTGTGGAGGAATGGTGGGGGAGGGGAGTCAGCGTGGCTGGAGGGTTGAGGGGTGTCGATGGCTGACGAGCTGGCGGAGTGGTTAATGGGCCTCTCATCAAATCAATTGGAGAATAGGTTCAACTCGTTGGCCCAGACCTGGTCCTCCTCTGTTGACTGGCTACCGGTCCGCTTGTAGCCAGTGATGGTTTTCATGCCGCTCCACACCTCCCTCAGGTTGTTTTGCTGAAGCTTTCGCTCCAGCCCCCTCCTGTAGGTGTCCTTGCCCTGTTGGATCTTCTCCTTCAGCAGCCTTCCGGAAGCGCTTCATCTCCTCCCTATCCCCGACCCAGAAGGCTCTCTTCTTCTCATTCAAGAGGGCCATGATGTCTCTGGTCACCCAAGGTTTGTTGATGGGGAAGCAGCGTACAGTCTCTGTGGAAACAATACTGTCTACTCAAAAGTTGATGTACCCTGTTACACAGTCCACAAGATCATCAATGTCCTCTCCATGTGAGTCACAAAGCACGTCCCAGTCGGTAACCTCAAAACAGCCCTGCAGCGCCTCTTCAGCCTCCTGTGACCATCTCCTCACTGTCCTTGTAGTCACAGGCTGACGCTGGACGAGAGGCTTGTACATGGGCTGCAGATGGACCAGGTTTTGGTTGGACCTTCCCAGTGGTGGAAGGGCCAGCAGGTCCAATGTATTGTTGTCTCTGGTTGGACAGTCCACAAACTACTTGAACGTGGGAAGTGTCGCTGCCAGAGAGATGTGGTTGAAGTCCCCAGATATTGCGATGAAGGCGTCTGGGTGTTGATTTTGGAATCTTGCGACCGATGAGTGGATGACGTCACTCGTGATCGACGCGCTCTCCGAAGGTGGAACGTAAACAGGACAACACGTGAGAACTCACCCGGCAAATAATATGGCCTAAGACTCACAGCGAGCAATTCAATGTCTGGGCTACACAACCGTTCTTTCACAGTGACATTACCAGGATTACACCATTTGTTGTTAATGAAATTAGCAAGCCCACCACCTTTTCTCTTGCCGCTCTTTCGGTGAATCCTGTCCGCCCAAACAGTATGGAAGCCGTCGACATTCATGTAAGTGTCCGGGATGTCCTCGTGGAGCCATGTCTCCTTGAAACACAATACACTGCTCTCACGATACACCCGCTGCATCCTCACCAAGACTGCTAGCTCGTCCGTCTTGTTAGCCAGTGATCTCACGTTCCCCATGGTGATCGAAGGGAGATACTGTTTGTATCTCTGTTTCTTCTGTCGTTGTTTCACCCCATCCTTACATCCCCTGTACTTCCTTCTCAACTCCTTGGGGATATCAGGCTTTTCCTGTGTGTCGGCCGAAGAGAACCCAACTGCCTGCGCGTGTAGACAAAGACTTCTCTGTAGTGTTGAACAAAGACGGCCACACGGTTGAGAAGAAGTGTCCCAAAAATTATGAAAACGGAAACGACTTTCCACAGCATTGTGATGTGATGTTAGACAATCACTAGTCAACCCTAACGTAACTGAATAAGTAATAAAAAACACATCACATAAATAGAAAAAAGCTAAAAGGCTAGAAGAGTAAGAGCACGAACTGTTGTCCCGCCTAAAGATGTACCTCTTTTCGGTTTAATTCGATAACTATTAACTCACCAATTGGTCAAAAGCACAGTCTCCTATTTGCAGGAGAGTGATTGGCCAACCCAAGTTAAGTCCAGGGCTTAGATCCGGGGTATCCAGCCTTTTTTCCTCTGAGAGCTTATTTGACAATATAAAAGTGTCCTAGAGCTACTCATGTTTTATATTATAAGTGACATTTATTCACATGGCTGATTCTCCACCCAAACCAGCTTAATAAATAATCTTTATATCCAACACTCACATTTTGTATCAAAAACCACTTGGAACCCTAAAACGGCAAGTGTAACATCACTGATACAGGAGTTTCTGAGACCTCTTCGTCATCCAAATTACAATACTTTCCTGAAAAACCTTTTCCAAGCAATGCATTAGTGTCTTCTGTCATCTTGTGGATTTTCCGGGTACTGCAGGCAGTAAAAATGACCTAAAAGCCTAATCCAATATGGCTATCATCACGGAGCAGCTCTGACAGTTTTTGGCAGGGACATCTTTGCTAATATTAAATAAGTTACGGTAAGAATAACGTTTATATTGTTACTGATATTCTAATATGAATATTTACTGTATTTAAGCAAGTTATAATCAGTTTATATTTTGTAGCTGATTTCATAGAAAGATTGTGTTGCAAATGTGTGTTTCATAAGTGATACTGCAGGTCTTAGCGTACAATACAGTGTACAGTGTACAGTAAAGAAACTGGTTGAACACCTGCAAGATAGAGGAATCCATTTTGTGAAAAAAGGATTGCATTGGTCATTCCCTGACATGGGACACCCTAAAAAGATGCAAGGACTGCACAAGCATCAATCATTTCTCACATGTAAACTGTGGGAAATGAAAAGTAGCAAAATAGTGCAATAGTGCAAATATGGCAAAATAGAGAGCTTGTAAAAGGGCACTTGTTTAAATTTTTTTTTAACAAAACCAATTTATATTTTCAAAATGTTCCAAATAAGAATAATTTTCAAAAAGAGAAAATATTCGGCGTAATTGTGAGTAGAATTTTTATGCACTTATATTTGTATTTATGCCAGTTATATCTTTGTATTTTTTTACTTGTCTGCCCACACCTTGAGGGCCAGTCTGTGAAATTATTTTCTTACATGAAACCGGTCTTTGGCTCGAAAAAGATTGGGCACCCCTACTTTAGATGGACGTTTCTCAAGATTACACAGAAGCGGAAAAATACGTGGTTATCACAATAGCAGAAGAATATGTATGTACCGGAATACTTATAAGACGCATTTATTATGGTTGTATTGTCATTTCATTCAACTGATCGATATCGATATGATGTTAGGCACCCTTAGCAGGATGTCCCTTTTGCTTTGGTCAGATGAGTCCTCTGCCCTCTGCAGAATGTAGCCTACCTAGTGTTTAAAACCATTACGTTTTGTGTTGTTTGCTTTTATTTATTAATCTACCTTATTTTCATTTGTACTTACCTAAAATGTTTGATTTGAGTCTGAAACATGGGAAATTGCAGGCATATTTTTGTATTGCCCATTTGATTGCCTGTGGAAAATAAGCTAACGAGTTGTTGAGTGTTCATTTTGTGGTGAAATGGAAATGTGTGTTTTGTTTGAAATCTGTATATTTCCAGTTGTGACGGAGCGGCACTGTGCCAGTGCGGCCCCGACAATGACTCTGGTCAGTGCACACACGCACACATGCACACACGCACTTTCGCCCTCCCTCCTATCCGTTCTCCCTCAGTTTGAATAACCCCGTTACAATTTCACAGCAACCAAAGCACCACACTGGTGATCGCAACTTACATTTACGCACCATGCGGCTTGAGATGCGCTGCGCGCTCGCTCCGCGATGTCCCAGCCGGAGTGGGTTGGCCAACCAGAGGCGTCACATTTGCTTTGTTTAAATGGAATGGTTTTGCGCCCTTGCACGGTGACGTGAAAGGGAATAATTTGTTTTTGTTTGCAGAATCCATTCTCTGAGTTACAAATGACCTGCTTTTCATTTCTGTAGAATGAGATATAGTAGGGATAATTTGTGTAATTTATATTTGAGGTTAAGGTAACTGTGACTGCTGTTTTTGTGAGTAGAAATTGGGTTAATTGATTTATGAAATTGTTTAAAGCCTAGTGGGAGGGGCTATGGAAATAAAAGGAGACTGCCTCAGCCTGGGAGTGGGCAGTCGTGGTTGGGTTACACCGAAGGCAACAGTGACGTGCTTTGTAATGAGTCAAGTTTAGTTTTGGGAAACATTGGAAACCTGTTAGAGCTATTGAGGAACTCACTTTTCCTTAGAGTGTGAAACCTGTTTTGTAAGGCAATTCTTGTTTGGCAGTCCTGTGCATTTTTCTTTTGTATCTTTTGCACCTTGGAGGCCGGAAATAAAAGAACAACAACGCTATCTTCTGACTACGCCTGGTGTTTTGTGGAGTTTAGAGGTAGAACCCCGCAACACCAGTACTTAAGTACTTAAGAATGTGAATGTTTTTGAAATGAGAATATTTTCACTGAAGCTATCGGAAAGAGAGCCTCCGTGTCTGATGTTTTTTAATTAATATCTCCCTTCTTCAGGGTGTAACATTTTGGGGGCTCGTCCGGGATGAATGTGAGGAAGGCTAGCTGTCCCAGTTAGACGTAGATGTCTATGTTCATCATTCAACCCTTCAAACCTACAACCAGGACGATATCGTGTGGTGATACAACAACGGCGTAGAGAGACTTGCATGCAATCTGAGGTCAACCACGGTTGCCAGGAGAACTGCATCAAATCTGCATCTTAGTGAAGGTACCACATCACACTTACATTGTCCATGGGTCAGAGACTGAGATGGATTCATCAGAGTTGGAGGATCTGAGTTGTAACAGGCTGCTCAAAATTGTGCATCAGGGCATAGAGCCCCAAATGCTAGACCAACAAATTTGGTTCAAGATCAGGTTGTTCAGCCTTCAAACTCAGAGCCTTTGCAAAAAGAGATTGAGGCACTACAATTTGCATTGGCATTATCATTACAAGTTAAAACAAACAAAACCAGTGAAACTAAAAGGGCTGAGGACGCTCAACACGTTCCCTAACCTCATGTTTCATAGGCCTACAATTATGCAGCTACCTTGAGGGGAAAATTAACCTTACCTTACCTACTTTGAGAAGAATTCTCAGGTCCCACTACCAAAGAAAAGGGAGCAACAGAACTCTACAAACAACTCCACAAAATTTCCTGATCTGTGTCCAAGATTTGTGTAAAAAAATCTTGTTTGCTTCACAGGAAGCAGAATCTGGTCTAAGATATGATCCTGTCCTTGTTCAGAGCATGTTTCTCCACACTGTCCTGACAGGTTTGCAAAATGATAGCATTAGGTCTTGGTAAATAAAGCAGAGAGACAAAATAAAAAGAAACCACTTACCCAACTACGACCAACCACCTGCAGATGAAAGAGGAAAAAATACAAATGAAAGCCCAGCCGGATGTACTAAACAAGATAAATACATTTGACAACACAACGTCACTTGGTAAAGCTGTTTAAATTTCTATTCAATCAAATTCACAAACATTCTGCCCCCCTTTGTCACAAAACGGTTATAATAATAATAATAATAATATTAATAATACATTTTATTTGTAGAGCTTTTCATAGTTAAAAACAATCCCAAAGTGCTACAGAGTACAGCAAAATTCTAAATATTATAAACCAATCAGCTGTCCAACACATCACGCTGCTGTCAAGTTTGGTTACGTGGCACCGTAACAATCGGCTAGCAAGCACACGCCAGATTTGACGATGACCGCCCCAAAAAAAGGCAACCAATGGAGAAATTCATGAGGAATTAAAAAAATGTACGAATGCGAACGTCAAGTGTGTGCGTGTCTCATTTGCTGTGCAGCGCCACCTCACCGAAGTCCACAGCAACTTTTCACAGGACTTTCCGGCTGCTAGCAGGGCGTCATGTGTCGTTCGCGAACAGGCCAGCTCAAAAAGCCAGCTCTTTTATGTGAACGATGGGAGCCGGAATGATATGATGGTAAACAAAACAGACAAGGATCATAACATCAAGCAGGGAGGGCGGGGCTTGCTGACGGTCTACTACAGGTACAGAGCAGGACAGAGAGAAGCATAGATTAGTGACAGCTGGAAAAAAGCAGCATTTGGATGCATTTGAACAATTGTGACAACATACAGTCAGAATGCAGAATCAAGCCATCATGTTGAGCAGGGTCCACAAAAAACCATCACAGACATGAGAACTGTGCATCCAACAGTTCAGTTGGAAGAAAAAATGTGCTCCACCCAGGCTCTCAATCCAGTGTATGTTCTTCCAAATAGGAAAACACTGTTTGGAAGAACATACTGCAGGACAGAGAACATACTGTACAACAGAGAACGTGCTTCACTGCAAGAACATACCAGAACAATTTTAATTCCTCATGAAAATAGTACCACACTTTCATCTCACTAACATCAGAACAGACTGAATGTATGTGAAGTACAGATGATAAGGAATTCCCTGAATTACAGAGAATAGAAGAAGAAGAGAACAGAAATTGTGACACTGATATGTGGACAGACATAAAATGTGAAATATATATATATATATATATATATAAGGTAAAGTATTGGTAAAATAGTAAAAAATAAGTAAATAATAATAAGTAAAATAATAACATTGTTTTGTTTTCTATGATATGAATATGATGTGAATTTATTTGTGTGAGCTTGACACTGAAAATGTATACAGAAAAAAAAACAAGCTTATGTTGCTGAATTGAAGTGTTGGATATCAACATTTTGTAAATGTTCACACAAAAGACTCTTATTCAGCTGGTTTGGGTGGAGAGTGAGCCATGTGGATAAATGTTCTGAATAATGTAAAACAGCTTTCGGACACTTTTATTTTGTCAAAGTAGCTCTCAGAGACAAAAAGGTTGGAGACCACTGTACTAAACAAACAAGAGAAATGCGTTCTGACATGGCATTATTGAAAACACTGGGCGCTGAAGTTGCAGAAATCAGAGAATCAATCCGACAGCCTAACCCAGTACAGACAAGTATATGGCTCCACCTGTAAAACCGGGATTGCAGCGCTCTTCCTCAGTTTCAGTATTCACGACAAAGCTCCTGGCTGGCCTCCCCCAGGACCAGGACGAACAGGAGAGACGGTTCATTATCAACGGGGTTTCGCACCACAACGGAAATACTCTGCCCCAAATCGTGCACGCATGAGAAAATGCATTGGCTGCCACCAAAGTGGAAGTGAGTATTGCAACCATTGCTACAGATGCAGCAGTAGCGAACATTTCCTTGCAGGTTGCAGGATGAGAGTAACCAGGCAAGATAGAGATGGGTCTTTAAACGAGGTAGGGTTACCCCCACCGGACAGGGAGTAATCAACAACAGTATAAGGTCTGTGGCATCGCAAAAAAGGATGGAAAATGAAAGTGTGCATCTTGCAAGCAAGACAGTTCTAAAGCCTATCAGATGAAACATTGGCAAAAACAAAACACAAACGCAACAAACCTCTTCACCCACCGGTTAATCAGCACGCTCGCCAAAGCTTAAATGCCACTCTCACAACTAAAAAGGACAGCCATTTCTAACTTGTTTCACTGGTAGGGAAACGTTGTATGGTTTAGTGCTAATACAAGGCTGTAAAACTAAGGCATTATTATTATTATTATTCTTCTCTCAAGTCTGTATTGTTGATGAAGAGTGGAAAAACAGATATTTGCCATGCCACAAGTGAAGAGATGTCTCTTGAGTTACTTGATGCGCCGGATGGTTTAACGATCACAGCTGCTAACAGACAGAGCATGCCTTACAGGGGTTTGATTGAAGTGACTTGTAGCTTGGCGGTAGAGGGAGATGACTCCAAAGAACTGGTTCACCCCATGCTCGTGATGAAAGGCAGACATCTCTCCCAGCCCATCCTTGGCTTTAATGTCATAGAGCGAATAATAAAAACCAACATTACGGAAAAAACTGAATGCTACGGGAAAAGAACAGCTGGATGAGACACTGACAGCAGCTTTCCCTAGCCTTGAAAAAGAAAATGTCACAGCCTTCATTGATCTGGTGACTGCTGAACAGTTATCTGACTATGTTGTGAAAATGTCAAAAGGGAAAATGACTACCACAAAACACACCCAAGATTGACTGTAAAGTGCAGACACGGTCACTGAAGAATGACACCACACTTGTCTTTGAGCCTGACGTAAATCCTCAGTGGGCTGATGGTCTTGAGTTTTGTGATACATTGATAAGACTCAGAAGTTGTGTTTCACCTTCCATTGTTCTTGATGTGCAGAATCCTAAGGATCGTGATATTGACTTGTTGGGAAGTACTGCTGTTGGTGCTTTATGTTAGTGATGTGTCCCTTCGTGTCGAGGATTCGAAGCATGTGTCGAGTAATCCAGGAAGACTTTTGCTAAGCGCGTATCGAGGCGGAGGAGCTGGTTCGCCGGCTTGGCGCGCGATTCGAAATATGAGGGGCAGCAAAACGCAATCGACCCCACGGCTGACGTGCGGCTCGGCTCGAGTGCTCACTGATTTTTCTCTTGGTGTACAAGATTTTCATATTATAAAATAAACATCTAAAATGCATAGATCTATATTTGGCAATACAGACAAAAAGCGGTCAGATTTCAATGTTATATTTCTTCACATATAATTTGTCATCACACGATTGTGAGGGATGTCTCTAAGTAACGTTAATGTTCCAAACATGAAACATTCTAATGTGCGTGTGCAGTCTCAGAACTGAACAGAATCACCATGGATGCAGGAAAGCGTAAAACTATACGAAAATATGAAGATGAACACCGGAGGTTTTGTGCTGCTGCGCTGTTGTTTCTCTGTCTCCCGAGGCCATCTGATTATGGGATGGGCCGTTCTCTTTGTTTACAGTTTGAACATTCTTAATGAGTTGATCTTTAAGCACTTTTCCCGTGGGTTATCATCATTATCTTTTGTTTCTAGTTCTTTTCTCAGCAGTTGTGTTGTCTTTTTTTTTTTTTTTCTGTGAGTGGGTGAGTGGCTCTATGGCTCTTCGATATAGGATCCGGATGTGTTGTGGCTTTATGAGCTGGACTGGTAAACCACTCCTGATTTATTCAATTCACACAGTAGAGCAAACGAAGCACCATAAAGCTTTGGCCCATGACTGAACCAATTGGATGGAAAGCTTCAATGCTTCATCTCGCAATTTCTACAATAAATTATGAGCTTATATATTCATATGGTGAAGGGAAAGTGAAAAGAAATTGGGAAGAAGGTTGTGATGTGACTGTGCTTCTGTTACATGGTTTGTGAGTGCTTATGTTACTATGGACATTGACATAGTCATTTTTAATTTTTAATTTTTCAAATAGCAGCTTCTCCACAGTGCTGGGCTTCAGGCAGTTTCTTTTTTTCTGAGACGATCGCCTGCTTTCGAAAACACCCTTTCACAGGGCACAGATGAAGGTGGGGTACAACAAAATGTAATTGCAAGTTGGGGTACAACAAAATGTAATTGCAAGTTTGTACAAGTTGGGATATGTTCGGCATGTTTGTGTCTTTCGTATCGCACGCCAAACTCGCGAACCAGCTGTTCGTGATGCAGGTTTACGAGGCTTCGAACGTCACCACCACATACGTCGCCAACACAAGCCTCGATATGCACTTCACAAAAATGTTCCTGCATTATTCGACACACGCTTCGAAGCCTCGACACGGAAGTTATTAATTTATTTATTGACATCTCAAACATCAATCATCCATTAATTCAATTCAAAGCTTCAAACACCAAAGCCATGTTGTCAATATAATCACTGCCTGTTCTACATTTATTGTCCACTTGATGGCACAGTAGTGAAAATGAAGCAGCACGAAGCCTCGGCCCATGTGTCGAGCAATTGGATGGAAAGCTTTAACGCTTCATGAAGCTTCATCTCGCCATCACTACTTTACGTCATGTCGAGGCTGTGTACCCATCTACAGTTTTTGAGAAAACCAATCTCCCTTCTCCAGTGTTAGTGAGTCAAGTCAATGCAGGTGGTGAGCAACTTACTGACAGTCCATGCGATCCACCAATCGATCTGAGTCATCTAAATGACCCTGAATGAGAAGTGGTGCAGCAAATGCTTTGTGAAGAATGCTACTCATTTTGAAAATGACAATGACATGTATCGAGAAGCTGAAGTTGAGCATATCGTTGAAGAATATGGATCCTGTAGCGCGCACTTACCTTTCAGTGCCAAAACCACTATATAAGGAGATGAAAGACTATTTACACAACCTTGTTGCCCAAGGATGGGTACAGAAATCCAACTCACCTTATGCATCACCAGTTGTATGTGTAAGGAAAAAGGATGGCAGTCTACGTCTTTGCATTATTATATGATTATCGAGAACTAAACAAAAAGACCCACCCTGATTGACAACCGATTCCTCGAGTGCAGGACATCCTTGACAGTCTTGGTGGCCACTCATGACTCTCTTTGTTACACCAAGGAAAGGCATACCATGAAGGGTTTGTGGAAGAAGACAGCAGGCCTTTGACTACATTTGTGACTCCATGGGGCCCGTATGACTGGATAAGGATTCCATTTGAGCTTATGAACGCACCCATAGCCGTTCAACGCTGTATGGAGGAGTGTTAGGAAGATGTGAGAGACAACATTTGCGTCCCCTACCTGAATGACACACTGGTGTACAGTCAAGCATTTGAGGATCACGTCACCATGTCAGGAAAGTGCTTCAGCTGTTGAGGAAACATGGGATTAAACTAAAAACCAGCAAGTGTGCAGAATTCAAACGAGGTCCATTACCTGGAAAGAGTTGTTTCAGCTGAATGTAGTAAAATCAATCCAGCTGATACCATTGCTGTAAGAGCCTTAAAAGATAAGAAACCAAGCAATGAAGGAGAACTACGAGCCATCATGGGCTAGTGAAGTTATTACAGACAGTACATACAGAACTTTTCCCGTATTGCAGGACCACTTTACAATTTGCTGAAAGGCCCAACAGAGGACAATGTACCCCAACACAGGATAAACACAAGTCGACACACAGGAAAGAATAAAGGAGTGCTGTCAAGTAAACCAATTGCGTGGACAGAAGAACATCAGGGCATATTGGAATGGTTAACAGACAGTTTGGCTGAGCCACCAGTCCTCGGGTTCCCACATTTCTCATTGCCATTTGTCCTTCATACACATGCCTCAAATCAAGGCCTCAGGGTCGTCCTATACCAACAACAGGATGGTAAACTCCGATTGATAGCCTACAGTTCCCCAACACTGACAGCCGCTGAACTCAATTACCACCTACATTCTGGAAAATTGGAGTTGGCAGTAACAGAGAAATTCAGAGATTATCTCTATAACACGCCTACTTTTACAGTGTTAAGTGATAATAATCCACTTACATCACTTGTCCTGCATGCTATTCCCCAATCCATGACTTAATAGGTTTTGTCCTGCATGCCTTTGCTCCTCTGTATAATCTTCCTTTTTTCCTTAGCCACCAAGGTTTTCTCGGGAGTTTTTCCTCGTTTTCCTTGAGAGCTTTGGGCTGGGTCGGGAATTGTCCTAATGTTGTGGGTCTGTAAAGCCCTTTGAGACATTGTATGTGATATTGACTTGACTTGACTTGAATCACAATGCTGTGGATAGTTTTCCCTTATTTTTGGGACACTTCTCCTCAACTGCGTTGCCGTCTTCGCCCAGCATTACAGCAAGGTCTTTGTGTACACGTGGAGTCAGCTGGTTTCTCTCTGGCCAGCCGCGCTGGCACGGGAAAAGCTCGAAATCCCCAAGAAGTTGAGAAAGAAGTACAGGGGATGTAAGGCTGGAGTGAAACTACGAGAGAAGAAACGGAGATACAAACCGTATCTCCCTTCGATCACCATGGGGAACGTGAGATCGCAAGCTTACAAGACGGACAAGCTAGTGGTCTTGGTGAGGACTCAGCGAGATAGTGGCAAGAGAAAAGGTGGGGGACTTGCTACTTCTGTTTACTCTATTCACTCATGTCGTTGTGAAAGAATAATTGTGTAGCCTAGAGATTGAATGCTGTGAGTCTAAGGCCGTATTATCACATGTTATCCTCTTGGCTGTTTACATTCCTCCCTCGGCCAGTGCGTCGCTCGTGAGTGACGTCATCCACCCGGACGCATTAATTGCGATATTACGGGATTGCAATCACGTCCTTCTGGCAGCTACACTGCCCATGTTCAAGCAGTTTGATGACTGTCCAACCAGAGACAACAAAACAACCTTGGGTGACGTGTTGGTGATAGAGAGGAGATGAAGTGCATCCAGAGGCTGCTGAAGGAGTAGATCCAACAGGGCAAGGACACCGACAGGAGGGGGCTGGAGCGAAAGCTTCAGCAAAACAACACGAGGGAGGTGTGGAGCGGCATGAGGACCATCACTGGCTACAAGCGGACCGGTAGCCAGACAGCAGGAGGGGACAAGAACTGTGCCAATGAGTTAAAGCTGTTCTTCACTAGATTTGACGAGAGGCCCACTGTCCACTCCTCCAGCTCGATCGACCGCCCTCAACCCTCCAACCACGCTTCCCCCCTCCCCCACCAGTCCCCCACAACAACACCATACCTGCTATCCTTGCCCTACCACCACCTCCCCCAACCAATACCAGCACTACTCAGCCACCACCTCCCCCCACCAGTATCAGCACCACACAGACTCTCCCCACCGCCTCACAACACCTCTGCCTCCACCACCACTGCACACCTATCTCAACCACCACTGCACACCTATCTCCACAGCAGAGCATGTCAGGAAAGAGTTGTGCAGACTGCGCCCAGGTAAGGCTTCAGGTCCCGACGGTGTCAGCCCAAGGGTCCTGAAAGCATGCGCTGCGCAGCTGTGTGGAGTTCTGCAATACATCTTCAACCTGAGCCTCAGTTTGGAGAAAGTCCCGGTGCTGTGGTAGACATCCTGCCTGGTTCCAGTCCCAAAGAAGTAACGTCCCAGCACCCTCAACAACTGCAGACCGGTGGTGCTGACGTCCCACCTGATGAAGTCCTTGAAGAGACTGGTCCTGTCACTCCTTCGGCCCGTGGTCAAACTGTCACTGGACCCTCTCCAGTTTGCCTATCAGACTCTCCCCTGGTTTCCTGGATAGTGGACTATCTGACTGGTCAGCCACAGTTTGTCAGACTGCAGGGATGGGTGTCTGACACTGTGGTGTGCAATACCGGGGCCCTACAGGGTACGGTCCTATCACCATTCCTGTTCACCCTGTATACCTCCGACTTCCAATTCTGCTCGGAGTCCTGCCACCTGCAATAATTCTCAGATGGCTCTGCAATAGTGGGCTGTATCACCGAGGGGAAGGATAAGGAGTACAGGGGCGTCATGGACTGTTTCGTTGAGTGGTATGAGCTGAATCACCTACAGCTTAACACTGACAAAACGAAGCAGCTTGTGGTGGACCTCCACAAGAAGAGGTCAACCCCACACCTGTGTCCTTCAATGGGGTGGCTGTGGACTCAGTGCAGGTATACAAATACCTGGGAGTCCATTTGGACAACAAACTGGACTGGTCTGCTAAAGAGAGATGGCCTCCACCCTTTTGCTCCCGCAGCCCATCTACTTAAAAATATTAACCATGCACTAAAGTTACTCGCTAGCGTCGTGTTCAAAATACTTCATCAGGCCGGCAAGAAGAACTTCAAGTTGAGAGAAATCTCTGTTAAGCTGTTTATTAAGCAAAAGAGGTTAAAGCTGTGATACAGAGCATAACTCAGCTGAGGTCTCATGGTCTCAGCCAAGGTCTCAATGAGTTTCAGTGGTCCACAGACTGCAATCCAGTTAACTGTCTACACCTCCACTCAATGAGCCCAGAACTCATGATTTTCATACAATATAAACTGTTCAAATGTGGGTGTGTCTCCTCATTTGTGTTGGTTTCTGGTTGGTGGTCCCCTCCACTCGGCACATGATTACTCTTCATGAATCCTGTGCATTGTAGATGATGTAATAGGGGCGTCTTCCCCATATTGATTATCTGCACCCCGATGTGCAGCATTCATTACCCATTTGCTTGCCTGTGGAAAATAAGCTGACGAGTTGCACGTGAATATTAATTTTGTGGTGAAATGGAAATGTGTGTTTTGTTTGAACTTTGTACATTTCCAAAGTAGTTAAGATTGTGAATGGTTTTGAAATGAGATGAGCAGCCGTGTCAGATGGTTTTTAGTAATATCTCCCTTCCTCAGGGGGTAACATGGGCAGTGTGACAGCTAAACATGGTTGATAGTGAGGCACAAACTCCTATATGTGGGATTGTGGGAAAGGCAAGGATCAGACAATTTAGTCAACCACACACTCTCGCCGTCACCAGGGCCATCAGCACATTAATGGAGAGATGGATGGAGAGACTGAAATAGTGGAACTTCAGTCTTCAGATCCTGGAGAGGTTCAACAGCCCTAGCAGATTCATCTGCTCCCCAAGCAATGCATTTTTACTCAGAACTGTTAAGGATTACAGGGAGACTGGGAATGGCTTTAACTCCCTCAGTGAAGTGTTCCTCAGATACCCGAGGAAGACTCTGCTGAGCTGGTGAAGCCTCTCTTCCTGAAGCTGATCGCTGTCCTGCAGAGAATGATGGTGGAGAAGGAATCAATGGTCTGCCAGTTCAGTTTTATTAAACAGATCTGAGTGGCTTCCTGCTGTTTCAACTTCAATCTACTTGTACCTTATATTGCCTATTTTATCTCAGGGTCTACGTACAAAGTTTAACAACAACAACAATAATAATACAACCTTCCTTCTTTCTTGTATCTCTCTGTCCTTTTCCCCCTCTTTCTGTATAAAAAATGATATCCGAAATATCCTATAACCGTATGCGTCATGTAAAATGTTTTCTTCAATAAAAACAAATAGCAAAAAAAACCAAAAAAACAGATCTGAGTGAAGTCCTACTGGCCGTACTGAAAGAGCATGGAATACTGAAGAAATCTTCCATCAAGACCAGCCCTTCTGTGTGCTTGAAAGGTCTATAATAGACAATGGGCCTCATTCATCAGTATTGTTTGAGCATAAGGCATTGTCATAAAATCCCATGAAGGCAGCACATTTCTCAGCAGTGGTGTGATCGCAAGAGGAAGACAACCTGTCAGCTTCTTTATAATAAAAAGTCTTCTGTCTGACGCTGAGTAGAGGAAAACACAAATTTATTTAGATTAACACTGTCAGTGTCACAGGAGCAATCACACATCTGCTGAGTTTTTAAAAGTGGTTTGACCACAAACTAGGAGCAGAAAAAAGCCTCGCTACATGTTCTGATTTGTACAAGGGGTGCAAAGCTCGACAGGGTTGACTGATAAGACATACTGTACATGCAGATTTAAGAAATGTGATATTAAAGAAAATGTCGAATTTAGCAACAGTACATTTGAAATTAATCAATCATCTTTTGATTTTGAAATTAATGTATCAATGAATTAACTGTTAATGTTGTATTAGTTATAAGCTACTACTGAGAATAATCAGTCCCAATGCTGTTCATTCTTTGCAAAGGCTTATCCACTGACTAAAGGTTATCATTCTTAACGTAAGAAGATCTATGCAGCATGCTCTCACTCTCTCTCTCTCTCTCTCTCTCTCTCTCTCTCTCTCTCGCTCTCTCTTCTTCTCTTCATAGCCAAGATTGTTGAGAAAGTGGTTTTTAATCAACTCAGCAACTTCATGAACTCAAATGGACTCTTTGACAAATTTCAATCAGGCTTCCGAACTCACCACAGTACAGAAACAGCTCTTATTAGAGTGTTAAATGACATAAGATTGAACACTGACTCAGGCAAGGTGTCAGTTCTTATCTTGCTGGATCTCAGTGCTGCGTTTGACACTGTGGATCACGGTATACTGCTGAACAGGTTGGAAACCTGGGCAGGACTCAGCGGGGGACAGTCCTAGAATGGTTCAGGTCATACTTGGAGGAGCGGAGTTATTTTGTAACCATTGGAAGAAATCAATCTGATCGAGTGGCTATGACGTGGAGTTCCTCAGGGGTCAGTTCTTGGACCCCTTCTATTTAGCCTATACATGCTGCCTTTGGGTCAAATTCTGCAGAAGTCTAAAGTCAACTACCATAGTTATGCAGATGACACACAGATCTATCTTGCACTGTCTCCAGATGACTGCGGTCAAATGGAGTCATTGTGCGACTGCTTAGAGCAAGTTGAAAACTGGATGAACCAAAATTTCCTTCAGTTAAATCAAGAAAAAACTGAGGTCATTGTTTTTGGCAATAAAGAGAAAAGGGCTGCTGTCAGTAAACACCTTGAGTCACTGTCGCAAGAAAATAAAGACCAAGTCCGAAACTTAGGCGTGCTGATAGACTCAGACCTGACCTTCAACAATCATATCAAATCAATCACCAAATCAGCCTTTTATCAACTTAAGAACATATCCAGAATTAAGGGTTTTATGTCCCAAACAGATCAGGAGAAGCTGATTCATGCTTTCATCTCCAATAGACTTGACTACTGTAACTGTCTTCTGACTGGATTCCCCCAAAAGAGTATTAAACAGCTGCAGCTCATTCAGAATGCCGCAGCCAGAGTTTAACCAGAACAAAGAGATCAGAACACATCACCCCCGTTCTCAAGTCTTTACATTGGCTCCCATTGGCTGTCAGGTACAGAATAGATTTTAAAGTTCTGCTACTGGTCTACAAATCACGGAATGGTTTAGGTCCAGGAGCCCAGAGTTCAAACTAGACATGGTGAAGCAGCTTTTAGCTGTTATGCTGCAACAAACTACCAGCAGAACTGAAATCAGCCCAAACTGTAAGCACTTTTAAATCCAGGTTAAAAACATTCCTCTTTCAATCTGCTTATGGCTGAGCGTGTTAAATAATTTTAAAGTGTAATACTATAAATCCTCTTGTGTTATATTATTTTTTCTTTTGGCTTTTTTTTTTCCCCCCTCTTCTTTGTTCTTACTTTTAACTGTATGCTGCTTTTTTCTAAATGCCTTGTTTTTATTTAAAGCACATTGAGTTGCCTGTATGAAATGCGCTATATAAATAAAGATGCCTTGCCTTGCCTTGCCTTGCCTTCTTTCTGTTGCTCTCTCTTGCACACACACACACACACACACACACACACACACACACACACACACACACACACACACACACACACACACTGAGCAGGGGAGGAGTCTGACCCCTGGGATAAAAATCCTCTGACAGAGAGAAACGGACATACCAGCAGAGCTAAGGGAACCAGAACCAACCAGTAGAGTTGTCAAAACCAACAGAACTATCAGCTTCTTTATAATAAAAAGTCTTCTGTCTGAAGCTCAGTAGAGGAAAACACAAATGTATTTCGATTAAGACTGTCAGTGTCACAGGAACAATCTCACATCTGCTGAGTTTATAAATACGGTTTGACCACAAACTGGAAGCAGAAAAATGCCTCGCTACATGTTCTGATTTGTACAAGGGGTGCAAAGCTCAACAGGTGTGACTGATAAGACATACTGTACATGCAGAAATGTGATATTAAAGAAAATGTCAAATTTAGCAACAGTACATTTGAAATTAATGTATCAATGAATTAACTTTAAATTAATGTTGTATTAATTATAAGCTACTACTGAGAATTATCAGCCCCAATGCTGTTCATTCTTTGCTAAGGCTTATCAACTGACTAAAAGTGATCATTCTTAACGCAAAAAGATCTATGCAGCATGCTCTCTCTCTCTCTTTCTCTCTCTCTCTTCTTTCTGTTGCTCTCTCTTGCACACACACACTGAGCATGGGAGGAGTCTGACCCCTGGGATAAAAATCCTCCAACAGAGACAAAGAGACAGAGAGAAACGGACATACCAGCAGAGCCAAGGGAACCAGCAGAACCAAGCACTAGAGCCATCAAAACCAACAGAACCATCAGAAGTGAAAAACCAACAGATCTTGCGGTGTGTGAGTTGAGCGTAGTTTTCTCATTGTATGGAGTTTGGGTGTTGGGTCGGCTGGGTGTCCTATCTAATTCAGGCAGTTTTGAGATATGTCATGCTTTATTCTCTTTGAAGTGAATGGAGTTAATTAGAGGACAGTTGTGAGCAACTGGTGGTTAGCTGTTAGCAGCTGCTTGCAGACTGACTGCTGTCTCTGAACTGTAAACAATTAACACTGAGATACCATGGTCTCTGTGTGCGTGCGCGCGTGCGTGCCTTTGTTAGGGAGGCAGTGGCTCAGTGGTAGAGCTTCCGCTTGGAGACTGGAGGGTTGCTGCTTCGAGTCCCTGCCGAGGGGCCCCTGAGCAAGGCACCGAACCCTCAAATGCTCCCCCCTCTGTAACTTTCTGGGTGGTAATGTAATGTAAGTCGCTTTGGATAAAAGCGTCTGCTAAATGCTCGTAATGTAATGTAATGTTTGTGTGAACAGGTAGGAAGAGTTTGTCGGATGATGACTTAGTTTGAGTCTAACAATGATCGACTGAACCTGTCCTTCTTCAATATTAAAACACAGACGCACGCTTAAACCACTGACAAAAATACACAACAAAAAACACAACTTAAGGTTACAAGTCTACTTGTACACCCAGAACTTCCCTTTTTGGTGAACAGTTCCCCCTCCGTTTTCTAGTGTTTGTGCTATGCTAGGCTAGCACTGTACCTCTGCCTTTGTACATTTTGTTGGCCCAAAACTATGACAAAGGTACAAACAAAGATGTTTCAGTAATGAAAATGAGACGCACACAAACTCAAATTAATCTCTGATGACAAAAACACTCAAATCAAATTTATTGACATTTTTCAAAAATAAAAGAAGAAAACATTAGTCACTGTTAAATTTCAAGAAATGGTAAGAAGCCTGTAAAATGCTTCTTTAAACATTTTTGAAAATGGTGCTAAATACACTTAAACTTTCATCAACTAAAACTAGACTAATAAGAAGTAAGAACGCTCGCCTTACAAAAATCCCATACTCACATACCGACAATATAAATACATGAAATTGAGTTTCATACAATGGTTCTTACTAATAAACGGGTTCTCCGTTTGTCCCTGTGAATTACAGCGGTTCAGCGGCCCCAGTGAACCGCAACACTCATAAACATGTATGTATAATAACATTTATGATTAACTTAATTCAACTTGACATTGACACATTTGTTATAGCTCATTATTAATACATAAACAGACTTGATCTATAATTTACTTCACATTCATTTGTGTTGCTGTTAAGAGACAAGAGAGATTAATAGAGAAGAAGGAAAAACTGTCAACAGGTTGTTATGAAAGAAAAGTGGCGGAGGAGGAGGAGGAGGAATGTTGTGAAAGCGAGAGAGTTTACTACAGTTCATGGCCAACTGTTTACAAAGGAGGAGGTGGAGGGGGTACAGAGAGAGAGAGGGAGAGACGGACGGAGAGATGGGAAGGGGGGCAGACAAAATGAGACAGAGGGAGGGAGGCTCTAAGCATGTGGACAACAGTGTAGAAGCCACCAGGTGGCTTAAAACTCTGAAAGACTTAGGTAGGGGTTTTAAAACTATGTAATTTTGCCTCCTTGAGTCCCATTAATTTTGACGGGGAGCTTCATAAGTGGAACCAGCTTGCTCAAAAATGCACGGGCCAGCGCTGACGTACTTGGAATGGTATACAAACAATGTCATAAGAGAGCTTCTACAGAGTCTGCCACATGCCATTGGGATTGTGAGTTGCCTTTCCCCAAACTTGGATCCAGCCGACAGACCCAGTCAATCGAGCAAAGTTTAAGCGCAACTTGCTAAGAGTATCTTGGGCCAAAGCCAAAACACAAAAATAAATCACTGCATGAGAGATGGGCAAGAACTATGAAATGTCGAAACAGACCCCTAAGCCCACAGCCTCCACCGCCTGTATGGGGTAGACATAGACAGAAAGCAGTCTGGGTTACTCAAGTGGGATTTTAATGAAATTTGAAATAGGCTTGGCAAAATTGTTCAAATATTTATAAATGACCCATTGCCAACAGTATCAATCAACAGATTCAGCAGACTACAGTAACTGGATGCTTGGCTTTCCAGAATATGTACCTGTAAAGGAGTGGATTTTAAAGATAATTTCCATCTTTAGTGAGGACAAAAAAGACGGCCTTCATCTAAGACCCAATGGATTTAAACAGCCAATGACAATCCTCTGTATTGTCTTTAGCACTAAAGACGCACCTCTTTTCAGTACATTTCAATAACTGCTAACTCACTAATGGGCAGAAAGCTCTATTTGCAGAAGAGTGATTAGACAACCCAGGTTTAATTTAGGCTTAGATAGACTCTGTCCACTCTTGGTCAGTGATAGTGTGAGTGAAGTAAGAGGATGGGGCACATTAGCTGATTTTCTCTCTCCGTCCTTCCTTAATCAGCTTATCTTAAATCACATAGAATAGAATAGAATAGAATAGCTTTTATTGTCATTGTACATGAGAATACAACAAAATGCATTTGTGCTGTGCCTGAATCTTAGAACAGTAATACATAAACAACATAAACAACAATAATAATAATCAAACTGGTCATGCTGGATAATAGATCTATCTTTATAATACAGGCAGCATAAAGTTCACCACAGTTTCACCAGACTCGCTTGTCACATATGCTCAGTGTGAACCTGCTCTCATCTGTAAAGAGAATGAGGCACCAATGGCGGACCTGCCAATTGTGGTGTTCTCTGGCAAATTAGATTAGATTAGATTAGATTAGATTAAACTTTATTGTCATTGCATGTCAGAGGTACAAGCAACAAAATGCAGATAGCCTCTAACCAGAAGTGCAAAAGTGATAATTAAATACTATATTACAATTAAGTATGTGACAGAGAGGGGTATTTACAGTAA
The DNA here is from genome assembly GCF_046128005.1 of Genypterus blacodes. Classification (NCBI taxonomy): domain Eukaryota; kingdom Metazoa; phylum Chordata; class Actinopteri; order Ophidiiformes; family Ophidiidae; genus Genypterus; species Genypterus blacodes. Next base: position 102,510 of record NW_027466998.1, on the reverse strand, counting down.
GAGCAGTATATACTGTAGTGCAAAGGCAATACAGTAGTGCAAGGGTCTATGAAATGCAAATTTTACAGTAGTGCAAGGATCTATGAAATGTACATTTTACAGTAGTGCAAGGCCTATGAAATGCTAATTTTACAGTATATACAGTAGAAACAATGTAAAACAAAGTGACCAGTGAATGTGAAAGTGCAATCAACAGTGCAGTGGTGACCACGTAGATTCAGTTTGGGAGGGGTTGGCTAGTGTGCATGTGAGGGGGTGGGGGATGGGGTCTGGCGAGTATGTGTGAATGTTTGTGAAGGAGGGTGGGGTGACGGGGTCAGAGTTCAGCAGGGAGACTGCTGTGGGGAAGAAACCATTCCTGAACCTGGTGGTTCTTGTACAGAGACTCCTGGTGCCTCCCAGAGGGCAGGAGGAAAAACCATCTGTATGCAGGATGGCAGGAATCGTTCTTGATTTCCTGAGACAACGCTGCCTGAGGATGGCCTCAAGAGCATGAAGTGGGGCTCCAGCGATGGTTTCGGTGGTTTTCACCACCTTCTGCAACGCCCTCCGGTCAGTGACGGAGCAGTTTGGGTAGTGGTTCGCGCAGTAGTGATGGGTCATTCGCAAACAAGCCGGCTCTTAGACTCGGCTCTTTGAAGTGAACGACGGGACTCGGCTCCTGTTTGGGAGCCATTCATTTTTTTTATTTTGTTCACATTTTTTTTTTCCTGTTAAAGCCGCACTTGATTTGTCAAGATATATGTGGGAGGGGAGGTGTGAAGCGCACCCCCGTCAACAAATTGTGAAGCAGGTTCCCTCCCGTACTGCTGCTCACTGCATGGTGAGCAGCAGTACGGGAGGGGGGAGTTCCCCCCCACCCACCCACCCACCCCCCTCCCCCCTCTGCGTCTCAGGGGCAGGAGGGGGAGGGGAGTTGTCACAGACACACCATGCAGTCGCAGTGAGCAGCACTACACTAACGGGAGGGAGCAAGACAAGAGAGAGAGAGAGATAACTTTGCAAGACTCTACAAGTTGGAAAGGTGAGGAAAATGAGTGACAGGAAACATAGTAAATTTTGGACACATTTTAATGTGATAGATAGTTCAAAGTCAGAGTGTAGACTGTGCAAAGTGCAGACCCACTGAGCTGGTGGGAGACCAAGTGTTCAGTCTACCTATTTAATTTAATTCATATTTTATTGAGTGATGTTTTTTGTTGATGTTGTGGTGTGTTGTTTCACTGTACATAGTTACAAATAATTTACACAGCGATTGGACCTTTTTTTCTAAATTAGTTGTTATTTGGTATTTTTGTATTTTTGAACTCTGTTCCATGTTGAGTAAATTAATAAAAGCCATATAAATAATAAACATTTGATATAATTTATGTTTAGTAATTCATTTTACACATAATTTGGTAATAAATTGATTTAAGCAACAAAAAATCTGAGGAGCCATTTGGGAGCCAAAAGAGCCGGCTCTTTTTAGTGAGAAGAGCCAAAAGAACCGGGTCTCTTGAAAGAGCCGGAATGCCCATCACTATCGCGCAGTGCTTCAGGTCAGCCCTGGCTGTACTGTATGCTTGTGTATCTCCAGATCCGAAGGCGATGTTACTGGCCTTCAGCAGGAGACGGACATTCCTGTTCATCCAGGGCTTCTGGTTAGGGTACATGGTGATCTGCTTCTTGGTGGTAACACTGTCTATGGTCGTGGAGATGTGGTCCAGTACAGATGAAGTGTAGCTCTCAATATCAGTGTGGGAGTGACAGGTTGCCTGGGTGGCAAACATATTTCAGTCTGTGTGCCTGAACCAGTACTGCAACACAGAATCTGTCCCCTCAGGCCACACTTTTATTGTCCTCACTGTGGGTTTCACACATTTGATGAGGCAGTAGCTCAGTGGGTAGAGCTTCCGCTTGGGAACCGGAGGGTCGCCGGTTCGAGCCCCTGCCGAGGTGCCCCTGAGCAAGGCACCGAACCCTCAATTGCTCCCCCCTCTGCGAAGGGTGGTAATGTAATGTAGTGTAAGTCGCTTTGGATAAAAGCGTCTGCCAAATGCTCGTAATGTAATGTAATGTAATGAGTGGTGAATACTTGGGGGAGTGAAAAAGAGAGAGGTGGTCTGATTGTCCTACGTGGGGGAGGGGTGTAGCCTTGTAGTCTCCAGCTAAGTTGGTGTAAACATGGTCCAGTGTCTTGTTTCCTCTAGTGTGGCAGGAGACATGTTGATGAAATCTGGGAGGACTGTCTTCAGGTTGGAGAGATTGAAGTCGCCCGCAACAATAAAAACAGCCTGGGGGTGTGATGTCAAATGCCAATTGAGTTGCACAGTCCTGGGCTGTGATTACAAGTTCCACTAGAGGACGTCAGGCCCTCATGCCACCCTCATGGTGTCTGTTTCTGACAGTTTAGTTAAAAAGACATTCACACCAGTAGCCTGCTGGAGGAGAGAAAAGTGCAGCGTCACAAAAGGTGGAAGGATGCTTACCACAGGAATGAAGCTCAACAACACGTCATCAACCCTCCACACAGCCCCCAGCTAAGCACTTTCAGGTCTAGTTTTAGTGTATGAAAATGTGCCAAGATGGTAGGAAATTTACCAAATTCTTCAGGTTGTAGAGGTTAATGTAACAATGTAACATTACACGATATGAAGGTCTTACTACTTTTTACTTACAAAATATGACCTCCCTCCATTATATCTAACCATGCGTGCTCTACGATCTCAGCAGGGAGGTTTACTCACCGTCCCAAATATGAAGACAAATTACTTCATACATCCTTGTATGTTTCTTAATAAATGACTTGTGTCAACCAATAACATCCATAACACTTGTTTCTTCATTCCTTTCCTGGGTAGTTTGAGTAGGGGAATGGAAATTTACAGATCCTCCTCAGGTAGGTTTCCACTTTCCTGTCAAATAGTTGAGTCGCTCCCTTCAGGATCAGGTAAGTTATTCTCCTCAGAATCAGGTAACTTCAGGTCACAAGTCTCTACTGGAGCGTCCTCAGGAAAAGCTTTGGCTATGTCTGAAGGATCTTGCTCAACAGCAGTCAACATTTTGGATGGTTCTGGTTCAATCCTCTCTGATTAGTGTTCCATGGTTTCAAAGGTTAGGTCGAAATCTAGGATTTCCACTCTTGGGTTTCTGCAGCCATCGTAGTGATAACATAAGATAAGATAAAAGTTTATTATCCCGAGGGAAATTACTGTGCAACAGTTACAGTACAGTGCAGAATAAAACGAGAACGAGAAATCACATAAACAAGTGCAATAAAGAAACGTGTAAGAATGCAAGCAGATAATAAGTACAACATAATAAGTACACACAATAAGGGGAACAGTACATGACAGTACAAATACATAAGGGGGACAAGGGTCCAAAGTGCAAAATGCTGGCTGGGAGGTATGAGTAATTACAATCAATACATCAACAGCTTACACTTATATTCCTCAGGGTTAGTTTGGGATTCATCTCTATCAGGTTCATCCAAATCTTTCTTTGGATGTGGTCGAGTTCTTTGTTGCCTTGCTGCCTTTGCAGTGCCAGTTCCACCTTCTACTGGGGGCACAGGAAGTAAACCGCATGGCAGCAAGAGGTCATGATGAAAAGTTCTTTGTGGACCATCTCTAGTCTCAGGTCTCACAACATGCATGAATTGAAATTTCAGGTTGCGAACGTATTGTGAGTGTAGCCGAAGGCTAGGTCAACTGGCAATCTTGGTTGTCGCCTGAACATTAACTCGTAAGGGATAAAGCCAGTCATCTCATTCTTAGTAAGATTATAAATGTGTACTAATGGCTTGACATAATCCCGCCTCAGAGATATTCAAAAGTTATCCCTTGAGCCATCCAGTTGAACTCGAAGCATCCTAGTAGGCAGACAAATGCAGTTTTGGGCTTGTCCGCTTTCTCCATTTCAATTTGGTAGACGCCAGATTTGAGGTCAAGCACTGAGAACCATCTGGATCCAGTCAATGCCGAGAAGGACTCTTCCAGATTGGGTAAGGCGTATGAATCCTTCAGTGTTTGGAGGTCCGGCCCTCTGTAGTCTATGCAGAGTCAGACATCACCATTATTTTTCCTGACGACTACAATCAGCGAAGAGAAAGTTGACTCAGATTCATGGATGACTTCTGCATCAAGAAGTTGCTGGAGATGGTTACGCACAGCCTCTATGTCTTGGGGGGTGTATAGGCCTCGGCCCTTATTTGAATGGTGTCTCGTCACTCAAACTCGTTTTGTGGTGTTTTATTTTATCAGTGTGGCCAAAGTCAAGCTTGTGCTATGCAAACACCTCCGGCACGGAGTTCAGTTTTATCACTGTTATCCTCTCTTTTTACTTAGATAGATACTTTATTTCCCAAACTGGGAAATTGTTGACTCTCCTGTACTTGCTGGGTACAGGAGTGGTTCCGAAGTCAAACTTGAGATTTGGTTTATGGTCAAGTTTTAAAGGGGGGTCTGAGTCAAGAGTTTTGACAGATTGAACACTCTTGGCGGCGTGTATCTCTGCTATCACAGCTTTTGGAGGCAGGGTGATATCATGGTCTGACTCTTTATTGAGAATGACTGGTATGCAGTGTGGCAGCTTAGGTGGTAGATTTTCTAGTCCATCTGTCACTAGGATACCACCTGGCACGGAAGCTGATATGGTGACCATCACCCACTTTCTAATATTTAGTGTTGTGCAACTCACTGATCCTTCAATGACTTAAGTCTGACCAGCTGCAAAAGTCTCAGAGTCTCTGCTATGTAGCCTCACTTCTCCCAGACTGGAACAAACAGACTGTCTTTTCTTGATTTCAAGGGTCTTTAAGACACCTTTGTAGCCGTCAGAAAGTGACTCATAGTTCTGAGGTGCAATGTGTGCATACAACTCATGAAAAACATCCAAAATGTTGGTTCCTATCAACACTGATGCCAAAGTGAAACGCAGCTAGTGTGGGCACCTCAATATCTGCTCCAAGTATGCTCTTAGGGGACTTGATGGTGGCTTCAACATAGCCAAGGTAAGGGACATCTTGACCATTGGCTCCTTCCACCTCAAGCAGGTCGTTCAATGAGTTGATAGGTAAGTGAGACCGAAGGGTCGCCGGTTCAAGTCCCCGTCTGGACCAAGAAAGTGGACTGGTAGCTGGAGAGTTGCCAGTTTGCCACCAGGGCATACATGTGTATGCATGTGTTTGTGTGTGATGCGTAAGAGGGGGTGCAAGACAAATTTCAAGTTGCATCTGGTAAACATTGTGAATTGCATGTGACCTGACAAATGAAGTATCTTAAATCTTACTGTTAAATCTGTGTGGCAACAATGATAAGCGTGACTGTACAGCTGTACATACACAGACTCCACAATAACCTGTTTGCCTGATTCTGGCTCAGAGACATCTGCTGGGATTATCCTTTGAACTGAGCCATATTGCTTAAGGAAGTCATATAGTTCTTCATCAGCTTCTGTACCGGCTATACCACTAACTAAAACTGAGCTAGGGATTTTTACACTGCTTCTTTGAACTGTTTCCATACTGAATCAGGGGAGTGGAGGCAGTGGCTCAGTGGGTAGAGCTTCCGCTTGGGAACCGGAGGGTTGCCGGGTTCGAGCCCCTGCCGAGGTATGTAATGTAATGAATCACTAAGCATAATGCTGTCTGGTCTCTGGTTGCTAGTTTTCTAAGCTTCTAGCCACTCCTTTCTGGCTCGACAAATTTGTAGCACTTGTGACAACCAACACCTCAGATATATGCTAGTGGACCAGTTGTAGGCTCAAAGGAGTCGGGAAAGCAATATAGACATAGACCAGAAACCTTTAACTTTAAATGCAAAAGCAGGTAATTTATTTAAGGTAAACAAGACAATATGCCAATACAAAGTCAAACAAAGCAGAAACATAAACAAACCTGCAGGTACCAAAGGTAAGTTGGAAGGTTAGAAATAATTTCAATAAATCCAAATAATTTGTTTAAGTTATTGGGTTAAACTAATTTAGACTTAAATTCGACCGGTCTATTAACTATTTATTATTCTACATAAATAGGTTGCACCTATTTTAGTTTAAATATTTTTTTCAGAGTTAACTCTTTCTTTCTTTTCCCCCTTTTTGCAGGTAAAATAACAATTTCACTGTTTCCAAATCAAATTAAAGTGAAACGCCTTATGTACAATTTTGAAAATTTTTGTGAACATGCAATTTTACAGCCCTGTGGTAGTCCAAATCCAGCTAGAGGGAGAAACCAACGACTACACTTTGAACAGTAGTTGTCTCTTTGGAAATCTATACTGGAAGAATCATCATCACTGGTTTGGACTGAGATCTGATCACTATGCACAACCCTATGTGGTCTGACAGATTGGATAGCAGTCTAATTTTAATGCATTATAATGCCTATATAAATATACTGTATATATACTCTGTGTATCTAAATGGGGCCTTATTGTCTTTGTGTTTCAGGCTGCAAGTTTTTGGCTCAAGATGACACCCTGTCTTTTGTCCCTCCTCTTCCTGTTTACCTTGTTTCCCTTCATTATGACTGCTGAACCCGCTGGCTGCAAAATTCGCATCACAGACAGAGGCCTGGAGATGTGTAAGAGCTGTAAAATAAGACTGTAAAATAAGATAATCACTCACACAGGCAAGCCACTTCCAATACCAACATTCGATGCCAAGAAAAATATTGTGACCAAAAGCAGTAATGTGTGTTGTTGCATTCTATAAAGGAAGTAAGATAAATTCCCAGTGTAAGTCCTTACCAGGCCGTAGAAACCTTGTTTGGTGTACTTCAGTTCCATCTGGTCCTAAAACTAATTTGCTTTGATGTTCCTCACATCCTTCTGACACATTATTGTCTGCTTTTGGCAAATATTTGAGATTCTTTTTCCATGAGGTCATAGTTCTAATCATATTATTCACCTTGAAATAAAATAAAGGCAAAAACAAAATTGCATTTTTTTATAATTGTATTGTAAATTGTATTCCTTCTCTTTTAAATCACTTGACATGGGCATGGAACTACACAAATTACAAGATGCAGACACACCACAAAGTATTTGTACAATGTTTCTGTGATTATTTAACCGTTTTTGAGGCAGTCACTGTATTTCATCTGTTTTATTAGTGAGGTTTGAGACTGAGAAGTTTGTTGAAGAGGAGCTTAGTAACATCACCATGCCAGAGATGAAGGGTAAAGAGGGACGCTTCCAATATACCATATCTGAGTAAGGAATATAATAATATTGATAATGATATTATTAATGATAATAATGATAATAATTTATTTGTACACATGCTGTCCTCTCCCCAGTGTGAAGATTGTGGAGTTGAACTTGACTCATGCTGATCTCCGTTTCCTGCCAGATGTTGGTTTGCTGTTTGATGTGAAGAATTCATCCATAATGCTCACCTTCCACAGACAAATCCTCTACTGGTTTTTGTAAGTCAAAATTTTGCGTTGGCCATTATCCTTGTTCGATTGGCCAATGAAGTTTCTGGTGATCAATTAACTGAGATAGAGCTAAGAGACTTCTTGTTTTATTCAATTATACAGGTTTGTTGTAGCAGAGTGAATACATGCACTGGGTCTTTCTTAGCAATCAGAAATTTAAATATCTGTGTGAGGGTGGGTGCTGGAGCCTATTTCTTCTAAATATTTCCTGTTAATGTAAAGCCATAGCTGCTTATGGAATTATATCAACAGTGGCCAGCTCTCTCCACTTTAATGATGTTTTTCAAAAGACAGTTAATAAATGCCATAGATATAATGTTTTCTTCCACGGAATTTCCCATTTTGGTGATTCCAATATCGCCAAAATGAATATGTAGTTGTGTGCGGATCAAAAATACAAACAACAATGTCCATCCATCCATTATCAATCACCGCTTATCCACTAGTGCAGGGGTCCCCAACCTTTTTTCCTCTGAGAGCTACTTTGACAAAATAAAAGTGTCAGAGAGCGACTCATGTTTTACATTATTAGTTACATTTCTCCACATGGCTATCTCCACCCAAACCAGCTGAATAAGCGTCTTTTGTGTGAACATTTACAAAATGTACACTCACATTTTGTATCTAAAAGCACTTCAATTCAGCAACATGAGCATGTTTTTTTCTGTGTATATTTTCAGTGTGTCAAGCTCACACTAATACGCTCACGTCATATTAATCTTCCTGATGTTAGTGCAACATAATTCTCCAGAAATTTGGTTATAATAGATATAATTAAGCTAGTCAACATTTTTGTTAACCGTTATCCAGGGAAGTATGTATTCTAAGCCAGCTGTGATCTAATTTCTTGCTTTAAATTCTTCAGGAATTCCACTAGGTTGGTGTTTATCAGGGGTGTCCACATTTATTTTAAAGTTAGCAAAATCAATCAAATGTAGGTATATTATGCCTGAGAATTGAATATGCTTTAAGAAAAATACAGCCTACATCACAGTTTCCCAATATCAGTTTTCATTTATTTTGTTACGAAAATGGCTGGCAGCACATTCTCAAAACAGCAGCCTCAGATTGCTTCTTAGTCAGGATGGTGACACCCCCTCACAGCCCTCTACATAGGGGAAAAACAAGGGGGAAGGGGATGGGTATATTTCAAGCTTGTTATGCAAATAAGTTACTGGGCTTCATAACACATCAACTAACGTTTGTTAGAAAATGTTATCAGCTTTAATTGACTGAATTAATTATGTAATTGGGCTGGGACACACGAATACTGTGTCATACAATTCACCTATAATGGGAAAAGCATTCCACTCAGTGGGACTGAAGGATAGCTGGCAGGTGTAAGTTTGGTGGTTGAGATACAGAGGACGTCACAGAGATGGCTGTCGGTCGTTTCGGTTGTCAATCTACTTTTGTTCAGAGAAAATGTTCAGATAAGCCAAAAGTCGTATTCTTTTTGCGTGGCGCCTCAACTGAGGAAACTTGTCGCTTTCCAAGCCTGGTAGAAGCAGGGTAGGGAGAGAAGCTTATGTTTCTACAGAGAATTATCTCACTGCATTTCGATAAGTTGTAATTGCAGAGTTTCTTCTTTTTTTAGCAGAAAGCTTGGCGTTTGGAAAAGCAAATTTGATTTCGGGCAGCGTGGGGAAGTGCGCAACATTGAAGTTGCATAGTTGTGTATCAAAGAGACGGAGCTTCACACAGACTGCTTTCATCCGCGCACAAGCTAGTCCTTCCTTGCCTTGTAGGCTCTTGTTCAGTGTGTTAAGATCAGGAAGATCAAGTAAAAAAGGCAGCGCATGAAGAGTCCTTCTCTTTTAAAATAAAAAAAACGTTGATTTACGATCTCAGGGAATAAAACCGCTGCAGCATGAAGCCTTGACTTATTTAGCGTACATCAGAATAGTAGAACTCCCCATATTCAGCATCGACATCAGATAGGAAAGTGTGAAATTCTCTGTGGTAGAGCCAATCACATCGCCAAGCTGGACTGTCTTGGCACGGAGCGCTTTTGGTTGATGATACAGTGCATTTGAACAGCTCCACTCTCAGCTCATTCACCCTGTGCGGTGTCTGTGGCATCTGTAATGGTGGTATTGACTTCGATAAAGAAATATTCATTCAAATGGCTGGAATTTCTGCACTCACCTCCTATTTTGCTTTTTAAGATTTACTTTGATTGCCCTTATTTTGTGGAGAAGCTGCCTTGTCCAATAATAGTTTTACCACAGGGTGGAGACCCAGTGGTAAAACTAAGAAGTACAATACAGTCAAGCGCAAGTTTTATGTATTCCATTATATGTTCAGAAATTGCTGTCGGCCAATTGTAAATGGCGTCCAAACTATGGCCCACGGGCCCGTGGGCCATAGTTTGGACACCCCTGGTCTATAGCATCTAAATGGACATCTAAATAAACATGAGCATTTGGATTATAGTCCCTCCCTTTCAGTCTTGTGGGCTGCACTTTTTGTACGCTCCAATTATGTCTTCCACCCCTTTATATATTAATTGCATGGGCACATACATTTTAACAAGGGTGCAAAGCCTGAACCACCGGGGTGGAAGAGTATTTAACAACATGTCATCACCACACATCCAATAACTATCTGCTATTGTAGATGTCTGTTCACTAAACAAAGTAGGTACGGTCATGGTTATATTATGACATGTCTGATCTAATAGCACTGGGTTCTCATACCAGACGGGCGTTGTGATAAAGCTGCGAGTCATGTTGGCATGTGGAAACCAAGATAACACACACGTTACTTAACATTTATCTGTAGTATTGCCTACATGAACTCCATTCCAATTCCAGCTTGTGTCTGAAAAGCCTCCACAAGCAAAACATTCATACTTCATTCATACTCGTACTTTTGCACATGACCTTTTTTACTTAAAGAATGGTTTTAACAGATGATGGCTATTCTCAGAGCCATAAATTAGGCTACACTGGACACCACATGTGAGTAAAGTGAAAATTCTGTCTGTCTCTGTTGTGGGAGTAAATCTGTCTGTATATCTGTCCCTTTACACTCTTTCTGCTGCACTTAAGCACATTCTTCAAAATTATGTTTTTTCTGGGATTACTGTTAGCAGTGTTGTTGGGGCTTCTGCACAAACTATGCATGCATTTGATGTCACTTCCCTTGCAGTGAACCACGTCCGTTTATACCACCCATTTTAACTGGCCTGCTCCCAGAAATTATCTTCACCTTTAAAGCTTCTCTGCCGTGGCTAATATGCATCTGTTTAGTCAATTAGAATCTAACTGACCAACCAGATGCATATTGGATGTGGTATTCAGCTTATTGATTCTCTTCTGCTGGTTCATCTGTGGGCATCCTTTGGGTTGTCTGTCCTGTGGAGAGTCTCACTGTTTCCTTCAAGAACAATTACGGTTGTAGTTGCATCAATTGGCGGGGCACTAAGTGTTGAATCTACGGTTGTACTCACAGTAGTTGTTAATGCTCTGGTTGTCTCTTTAGCAGGTGTGGTGACTATTGTCTGTTGAGGTGTACTACCTCGTTAGTAACGGGAGCTAGATTTGTAAAGACCTCGCTAGTTATATTGTTATTATGTGAAACATTGGACCATCTTATTTCATCACCTACAAGCTGGGAGTGCTCATCTCCTGCTGTTTCAAAGCACTTCCAGGGATATGTAAATTTCACACTGTGCTTATAAACTCAGTGTCATACTGTTTGTGGGGGTCTATTACACTTGCATTTACTTCTAAAATCCATCAGCCTGGTGTTGCATATACTTTAAAATCACATTTGTGGGGTTCCCATGTTGATACTCCGTCTAAGTAGTGGGAGATCCAATCACACAACACAGAGTCCCAAAAATCACTAAGTGCTGGATCCCTAATCATAATTACTCTACGAATTATTCCTTCTGTTAGGTTTGAGGTGGAATGTACTTTCTTAATTTTCCTACGTTTATGCTAGAGTTCTCTATTTGAAGTTCTATGGCTGCTTCTACACTTGCTTTTGGCATTGTTAGGTTATACGGTGTTTGGGTTACTACATCATGAAATTGTAGAGGGGTTACATCCTCCAATTCTTCAAGCTTTATATTATTAGTTCTTGGCATCAACACATCTTTAGGCTTTGAAGTTGTTACATCACTGGCGCATGGACTTGTCATTTTGTTGGGTTTTGGAGTACTTATTGACTTGCCATGTTTCATTTGGGTCATGTCATATCTTTCTCTTATAGATTTTGCCCCTCTTCTTTCAACTTCCACAGCAGAAAAGTAATTTAAATCTGACCCTTAGGGATGCTCGGGTGTCATTTCAACTCTCCACTCATCAGGTTTTCTGTCTATGGTAAGTTGTCATTGGTCAGGTCCCCATACTGCTTCCCCGTTTTTGGCAGACACAATCCCACACAACCTTGTGTTGTAAACCATTTAGAAAGAAAGCATACTTTTATTGATCCCCAGCGGGGAAATTCTTTTCCTCACTAAGTTGTTTTTTATACACATCACATGTACACAGACAAGAAACACACACATGCAAGCACCCCCATGCAAACACAGTCTGTATACAGCAATGGTGGAGAGATGCCGAGTGAGGGGGGCTGTTTTGGGGTTGGGTGCCTTGCTCAAGGGCACCTCGGCAGTGCTGGCATTCCTCCAGCTACCACTCCATCGTCTGTTTATCTGATCTTCCTGAGACTTGAACCGGCAACCCTTCGGCTCCCAGCCAAGTCCCTCTGCAGACTGAGCCACTGCCGCTCCCAGTCAATGACCTTTGAACTTCTCCAAACCTTTGTTCCTGAACTGGTATAACAGTTTCCCATTTCTTATCTCTACGGTTGCTGTCTTTCCTTGTTTATTATCATGCAACAGGTTGGCAAAAATGAATATTTTATTCTACTTATAGTCAATGCTGTCTCTCTCTTATCTAAGTCATGGGTTAGATTGTGGTCCAATGCCATGTTGGATTGGTTCGTAGTTGCATTATACTGCTCTGATTCATGTCTTCCGTCTTCACTCCAACACGGCTGGGTCAGTGTGTGGATGGCACCTTTCTTGTCCTTTGTCTTCAGCACGGATCTCTCCAACACTTGTTCCTCCAGAGCTTGGTCTCCTGTCACTATCCCGGTAGGCAAGTCATTATTTTTACTAAGTGGATCAGAGGCTTTTTGTTCAATTTGTTCCTCAGATTCACTGGCTTTCTGATCTGACTCATCCTTGTCATTACTTCTCAAGGCTTAGTGCAGTGGTTGAGATGGAACCACGTAGTGCTTCCTTCCACCTGGACAGCAGTTGGGATTGCCTTGACCACTGTGTACATCCTTTCTCGTCTTGGCTCGTTCCACTTTCTCCTGAAGACTTTCATGTAGACCTGGTCCCTTGGCACAACTGGGCTCTCTGCTACTGATCTCGAATAAGGAACCCGGCTTTGTTCCTGTAAATATGTGACTGAATGTATGTCAGTTAACTGCTTCATATATTACATCAACTCCATTTGCAACTGGTTTTAGTGAGTCCCGTTAACTCTTCCCACCATCCCTTGAGACTGAGGATGATAATCACATCCCAACCTTTGTTTGATTCTTAACTGCTAAGATTCCTTAAGCTATTTTCTGTGCAAATGCTGATTCATTATCTGAATCTGAATATTTCCTGAAGTTATACCAAAACGTGGAATCACTTCTCTTAAGAACTTGAAAACAGACACTAGGTCTTTTGATGACATTGCTTCAAACCTAAAGTGATCAATTACTACAAAAATGTAATGCTGTCCATGCACTGATTTTATCATGTCAACATAGTCTAGATGTTTGAATGGTCCTTCTGGCACTGGAATATGGCCTATTGGTGTTGTTATTGCTGTTATTGCGAACTGACAAACAAGACAAGATGGTGGCGCGTGTACATGGCGAGTCTCAGCGTCTAACTAGATTTAGAAAATTAGTGCTTATTTACATAGTTTTCTCCTGTGTGTTCGCCCGATTCAGCGGGGCGAACTGTTCCTATAGCAGACAGTCACTTCTAGACATTTTCTACCGAAGCAATAACGTAGTTTTGGACCATCCATTCAACTTCGACGAGCTCCCACCTGAGTTGGTAAAGTCTCAGAGGTGTCAAGGAGTCATCCTGCCGACCGAAAACTCTCGGCGCTGGCGTCGAGACAGCAAACGACGACGGGGGAAACGCGGAGGTATGCGTGCTAAGCTAAGGCTAAATCCACACCGGCCAGCGCTCCCTGGCATTTTCCTCGGCAAGGTATGGTCTCTGGCGAACAAGATGGATGAACGTGGGCGGCAGTAGCTCAGTGGGTAGAGCTTCCGCTTGGGAACCGGAGGGTCGCCGGTTCAAGTCCCTGCCGAGGTGCCCCTGAGCAAGGCACCGAACCTTCAATTGCTCCCCCCTCTGCGAAGGGTGGTTATGTAATGTAAGTCGCTTTGGATAAAAGCGTCTGCCAAATGATCGTAATGTAATGTAATGTAACTCAAGATCTGGACCCTCACACAGAAAAGGCTCATGGACTGCAGTCTCATGTTCTTCACGGAAACATGGCTTAGCAACGCTGTCCTGAACTGAGTGGAGGCCCTTCTACCTTCCACGTGACTTCACCTGCATTGTTGCTGCTGCGGTCTATGTCCCACCGGATGCTAATGCTAAAGTGGCCATGAGAGAACTTTATGCAGCTATTAACAAACTGCGGACCAGGAATCGTGATGGGGCCTTTATTGTCGCTGGGGATTTTAACCACTGCACTCTACGGACTGTTCTTCCAAAATTCCACCAGAACGTCTCTTGCTCCACAAGGGGACAAAGGACTTTGGACCATGTTTACACCAGTGAAGCTAAGGCATACAAAGTCACTCCCCTCCCCCACCTCGGTCACTCTGATCACCTCTCTTTGTTCCTGATACCCAAGTACTCCCCCATCATCAAACAGATCAAACCCACAACAAGGACCGTCAAGATCTGGTCCGAGGGTGCTGATTCCATTCTCCAACAGCAATTCCAACAAACAGATTGGAATGTGTTCTGCACTCAGGCCTCCACAGACTCCCTGATTAACATTGACATTCTCACAAACTCTGTCCTGGATCACAGGTGTGAGGACAGAGTGACATCACTGAAAACAATAAAAACTTTCCCCAACCAGAAGCCCTCGATGAAAACAAAGAGGTTTGCTTTCTGCTCAAAGCCAGAGACCTTCAGGTCTGGAGACCGGGAGGCCTGTAAGCTCAGCTAGGGCCAAACGGAGAAGGGGAATCTCACAGGCCAAACATGGCTACAAACTGAAGGTTGAAGAGCACTTCAACTCCTCTGACCACCGGCGTATGTGGCAAGGCCTACCACATCACCATATCACTCACCAGCTACAAACCACCCAACACTGTGCCCCCTACCAGCTCCACCTCCCTCTCTTGCGAGCTCAACCACTTCTACGCTCGCTTTGACCGGGAAAACAGGGAGGTGATGTCCAAGGCAGATCTACCTCTCAACGATCTGCCTCTCACACCTCTACCTCAGAGGTCTGTTCCATCCTGAGCAAGGTGAACGCCTGGAAGGCAGCTGGCCCCGATGGAATACCTTGGCGCGTGCTCAAAGCCTGTGCAGAGCAGCTGGCCGGGGTCTTTGCCGACATTTTTAACCTGTCCCTGGCCCAAGCAGTTGTTCCCACTACCTTCAAGACCGCCACCATCGTGCCAGTGCCGAAGCACTTCACCGCTATGGCCCTGAAAGACTTCCGTACTTTAGTACTCTATTCCCCCACTCAACTCCAGCCCCCCACTAGCATCATCTTTAGCGTCATTTGCACAACTTTCTGTTTTGAACTGATCAGACTCCTTGCACTGTTTACATATTTATTAATTTATAATTATAGTTAGTATTTAGTATATATAGTTTATTCTGTATATATTCTGTATATATTCTGTATTCTGTATATATAATAGTACACTTTTGCACTTCTGGTTGGATGCTAACTGCATTTCATTGGCTTGTACCTGTACTTGCTCATAAACAATAAAGTTGAATCTAATCTAATTTTAGGGCACAAATTACACATGCATGTACGGACCACTTCCCCCCTTGCAGAGTGATCTACACTATGCAAATTAGAAATCAACATGGTTAGCAATGCCACAATCTAATAAGAAAAATAACTGAAAATAATAAACTTTCATCAAGCATCAACCCCACCATCGTACAGAGCACATGTACAACCCACACGGGCACTCTGGAGCTTTTAACCTTCAGATGCGTAAACAACTCTATAATACACATAGAAAAAATAAAACAGTGAGACAGCTACCCTCTTTAAGTACCTCAGGTGTGGTGTAGATTAAGGGACATTGTACCACTCTGATATGAAGGGATTGAGGTCAGCATTTAGCACTGCCACCTGATTTTCTATTAGAATGTATGAGGATGCGTTATCAACTTGACATTTAAATTTTTTGTTGACACATCCCATTCTCCTCAAAGATTTTCACTGCATGAAGGGTCGTAGTACATTGTACAATGTCAGATTGTTGTTTTGTAGCTTTTGGGATATGGGCATGGATGAGTTTTCACCACTTTTTTAGAGTTTGAGTCATTAGTTCAGCTATATCCCCCAGCCAATATACATTTGCTCCTTCTGATGCTCATTTCAAGATTGAATCCAGAGCTGTACAAACCGTGTGATGGGCAAAATATTTTCACGTTTAAGGAGTTTCAGCCGACACCAGAATAGGCAGAGGATCCTACCGTTTTCACAGCTTTTTTAGACATGGGTAGTTGAGAGGGCTTACACATGTGTGTGTAGCTCCAGTGTCAACCATCATTGGTAATGGTTTGCCTTCAACCTGAACCTGCAGCATCGGTTCTCTACCAGCCCCAGGAGACAATGCTGGCAGCTGCCCCTCCCCCATATGATTCTCTGGGCACCCCTAGTACCCATGTTGCTGTTGGGGATAGACATAGGTGGAGGAGCAGAGGTTGAGTGACAGGTGTCTCTACACCTTAATGATTGTTCACAACTGTGGCTTGAACCTTTTTCTCATTTTTGTTAGTCAGTTCGCCAAGTTGTAGCTGAGCAACTTTTCTTATGTCTTTCACCTGCTACCTCATTCTCTCCTCGTTCTTTCTGAATTTCTCTATAGCATGTATCACATGGTCACAGAACTCTCTGTGCGGCTTTGATGTCAGTCCCACAACGTCCTCAAAACTGCTTTTTAGTGGACTTTACTCGATCACTGATGTTCTGAACAGTGTCGTAAGTACAGGACTATAGTGGCTCAACCTTTAGTGCCAATATTGACAGGATATTCTTTCTTCAGGGCCCCCTATAAGCGAGCTTGATATGGATTCAGTTTCATCGGCTAATGAATTAATCATCCAGTCGGCGCCACTTATACACAAGATATTCCATCGTTGACACCCCGATAGTTCCGGCCTACAGTGCCTTAATGTTGCAGAGGCCAATATTGTGCTCACTGTCTCTTCCTCAATTGCTTTCATCCATTTGCTGGCCCTCTCATAGACGTTAAGGAGTCAAGCAATCAGCCCCTCAAGGTTGAGTGTTTGCCAAGGGGTATACTGTTCCCGCGTCCCCTTTAACAATAATCAAAATTGTTCAGGGTCATATGTGTCTGGAGGCCTAATTGCAGGTCTGTATCTGAGGTCAGATGTGTCTGGAGGCCTAATTGCAGTTCTGTATCTGAGGTCAGATTCTATTGAAGTAGGTCTGTATCTGACCTCAGATACAGACCTGCTTTAGGCCCGACTGTGCAGGGATAGAGTCATGCACTCAATGGCCTCGTGTATACACCCCTCCCATGCTTCAATCGTGAACAGGACAGCTGTGTTTGCACATCTGTCTCAACACACTGAGTGAATACACAGCAAAGAATATGATGTTATATATGTTTAGTTTCAGCAATTTTCTAATTTTATTTGCTCACGTAGCACACAAGACAACACTGCAACAGGTTTTTCAACTGATTATCTCCCAAGAAATAACATTCAACCATCAATTCTGACCACTACTTTATTGTGATTGTTACTAGTTGTACTATTTCTACAATCCTCAGCCTCAAATTCACAGTTTAATATACTTTTGTAGTTGCAATGGACTAAAGACAACTGGGACTAAATACCCTCTTAGTATTCAGGCCCAGATTTTACTGTTGCGCACTTAGAATGTCACACACACACACACACACACACACACACACACACACACACACACACACACACACCAATGCCTCTCCCTCTGTCTGCTCACTTCAATCTAAGACTCTGAATTTTGGTGAGCAGTACATTTCTACTGAATTTACCAACTGATCACCAGACCTCCAGCACACAGAATACTAATTCCAGCAGGTTGCTCTCTCCATCCTGTTCGTTACACCAATTCGATTGACGTTTCTAGTGATCAATCAACTGAGACAGAGCTGAGAAGCTTCTAATATAACAGATTCACAGACAGGCAGATGGGGGTGTGGGGGAAAGACATCAATTGACAGTGAGAAAGAGACATAGAGTATGCCATTCACGCAATCTTAAATCCTGCCGGTTTTATAAATCTCTCAATCTCAATCTGATTATTTATATTTTATTATTATGATTATGTGATGAAAGTATGAATGAATGTAAAATCTGTCTCAGTTATGACACAGGAAACATTAACGCCTCGGCAGAAGGAGTAAACATAAACACTGCTCTGAATCTGATCCGTGATGAGGAGGGTCGACTGAAGATCAACAACATCAGCTGTGATGCAAGAATTACAAAGATGAAAGCAAAATTTACCGGCACACTTGGGTAATAATACTAATATTAATACTACTACTACTATTAATAATGTAGGCTTTCAGCGGAGTTCTGCCATTTCTGTTACTGTGTAGGACTATTATGGGCCTTAGCTCTGAACTAACAGTAGACTTGAAATAAAACTGCAGTCTGGACTTAAAATATTGACTGATATTATTTCAGGCGGGTTTACGACTTTGTGGCAACCTTCTTGACAACAGGCATGCGTTTCCTGCTCAATCAACAGGTTTGTACCAAAACAGAGTGCGAACAGTTCTTTGAATTGTATCTCTTTCTCACCTGTTTGAAGATATCCAAACTGTCTCACATGCTACTTATGTCATGTCTCTGACTTGTATGTCTTCAGATCTGTCCTGCTCTAAATAACGCTGCTCTGGTCCATATCAACTCCATGTTGGACACTATCCCAGTGAGGACAGAGGTGGATCAGTATATTGGCATAGATTATTCTTTGCTCAGTGATCCTGTTGTGACCTCCAAGAGTCTTGATATGAACTTCAGAGTAAGAGACAGCTGTGAAATAAAATTCATTATACATGTTGTGTTAAATGTTTACTCTAACACTTTCTTTGTTTCTAGGGCATGTTTTTTGAACTGGCCAATGAAAACAACACATTATTGAATTCTGCTGTGGATCCAGTTATCAGAGAATACAATCGGATGGTTTACCTTGCACTCTCTGAGTTCTTCTTTGATAGTGGGATGTTTTCCTACTTCAAGGCAGGAATCTTCCAGATGGACATTGTAAATGAAAGGGTGAGGATGCCCAGAAACCCTACAGTTGTCTTGGACCATGAACAGAGAAATACCCACCACAAACCTTCATAAGAGACGTGCATCTATAATTATCCACAAATGTCTACTCAGCAAATTAATAAATAAACTCCCTAGCTGTGGTAGTTATTTAGTTGGCTTGTACTTATCCCACTGGAGGTTGAGTCGTCATAAATACAGTATAATGTGGTTGAAAAAATTACATAATAGACGGTAAAAATTAATTTTAAATCTTACACAGAAATATTGATTCACGGTCTGTGTCGACAACACTGCTAGAAAAAGCTATAACACTAATTAAAACAGCTATAACACCAATGAAACAGCTGAATACGAATAATGAAAATATACAAAGTCCACACTAGCAAGGATGTGATGGCAGATTCATAAATCTGATTCAGCTGTTGAATCAAGAGGCGTTTTAGTAGTTATTAACACGTAATGCTCCTCTGTTCTTTTCCTGTCCAGATGCCCAAAGATCTGGAGATGTTATTAAGAACCACATATTTTGGAGCCATCATGGTGTTGGTAAGTGGAAATATGGCAGAGAACACAAAACTCATAGGAGCACGAACAGTCCTACTGGAGTGTCACGATTTCTGCTTGAAATGTGGGTCCCTTGATCAGGAGTTTGTTCCTTGCTGATCTTTATTGGCTTGACCAGATTTAGCACTTCCAATGATCTTTGTAAAATTATTTTCAGATTTTATTTTGGGTCTGCGTGTTAGGGGTGGGCCTAACCAAGCCGAGCGAGCAGCAGCAAAGTGAGTGAGAGGAGCAGTGTTATGTTTGCACACTATGATCGGGAGTTATGTACTGAACGGTAGAGAGGTGAAACTGAAACTTAAGGATCAATCTCATCAAGCAAGTATTGATCAATACCGATACCAACGTTGGTATCGATAAATCGATACTTTTGGATCCACCGCCCACCACTACTGCATGTGTCATCTTTGTTTGGACACGCAAACATGGATTTCTAATCCAGTGGATATTAATCATTGTGCTTAAATGTAAAATGTAATTTTTGATCATCAAACTCTTATTTTATACAGTAACTTCTTCCAGACATTTATGGGTCTTGACCACAAAATGTTACATTTATTACTTAGCTCCCAGTTCAATTATTGTGTAGATTAAGCAGATCCTCACTTAGTTAGAGCCTTTTATGTGAACCAAAGTTGTAAACATGCAGTCCCTCTCCCTGACATTGTCCCACAATAGTGGAACAATTCACAAACTGAATAAAAACAAATCAAAACATGCAGCGACCCGTTGGGGGCTGCAGCAAGTTGGAGGGAAATTTTTATCCCCATTTTTTCAATATCATGGTTTAAAAATAGCATTTTTAAACCATTTATTGAACATTACCATCCGTCATCTTTCTTTCTGGCTGGCATTCAAACACATCCCTCACGTAAGTCACGTACGCGGGCTAGTGAGTTACTCACTTAACCGGCTAACACAGCTAAAATGGACAAGTTTTGGAAAAGAAAAAGACCTGACGAGCTGCCTGGTAGCCATGCTGACCAAGCAGTGAGACCCCAGAAGAACAACTGGCCAAAAACATTACAAGTTACAATCGCACATAAAAATGGAGTGCAGTCTCAGAGTGCTACTGACAGAAGCAACGTGGATGCAGGAAAGCGTAAAACCAAACGAAAATATGACGATGAACACCGTAGGTTCATCGCTGCTCCGCTGTTGTCTCTCTGTTTCCCGAGGCTGTCTGATTATGGAATGGGCCGGTCTCTTTGTTTACAGTTTGAACATTCTTTATTAGTTGATCTTTAAGCACTTTACCCGTGAGCAGGAATCAGGTAGCCACGCCCAGCCAGGAACAATGACCCAGGCATAAAAACAGACATCTACAAAACAGAGCGCTATCTTGCACAGATCCTGACACAGACTGCAAAGATGAAAGATTTACAATGCAGATGATCAGAAAAGGGTGGAAAAGAGAAGCTTCTGCACTTCTGTAACTATTGATTGATTTTTTTGTATTTGAACATAAGAGTAATGGTCATGAAATATTTTATTATTATTATCCTTGCTTTGTGTTTGGGGCAGAACCCGGCACTACTGGATGCTCCTCTGTCTCTTGAGCTTGCTGTCACCTCACCACCAAAAACAACTATCAAAACTTCTGGGGCAACTGTTGTCGTGACAGCAATTGTTAAGGTGATGGTGTTGCCTCCTGGGTTGCGTCCTGTCCAGCTCACCAGCATGACCATGGTATACGCACACACACACACACACACACACAAATACATTTCTCATGACAATTAATGAGTAGTATGAAACTGAATGAAAAAAACAGGATTCACACATGTCTGTCATGTAGAAAACGTTCTGCTGTGTGTATGCTGTTGAAATGTCTCTAGCGGGATGATTTGACATTTAATTATTCGCTTCAATATGAACATTCTTTGCTTTACTTTTTGCTTTTATTTTTTTCAGGAAACAAGGTTTAATGCTAAAGTTTCCATGAAGGGAAAACGCCTGGCTGTTCATGCTGACCTACGCAGGTATACACGCACGCACGCACGCACGCACGCACGCACGCACGCACGCACGCACGCACGCACCATGAGTAAAAGACTTAAGTCTCTTACCTTCACAGGTTTAAGATCTTCTCTAATCAGTCAGCGCTGGAATCTTTAGCTGTAAGTTCTTTCTATCCATCAGTCTTCATGCCTATCTGTGTATCTGCCTGTCTGTCTGTTATCAAACACCCCTATCATTCTGTCTGACTGCCCCAATCTCTTTCAGCTGATTCCTCTTCAGGGTCCTCTGAAGACGATGCTGCAGATCTCTGTGGTTCCTCTCATCAACAGTAAGATTAAGCTAACAGATGATTCACTCCAAATGAATTAATAATACTGTTTTCTATAGTCATGGACACATATTCTTTATTACACAAACATATTTCCAATGTTAAGAAAAATAACACAGAAAACAGTATGACTACACTTTTGTCCAATAAAGCCCTCACGGTTTTTCATTCTTAAGATGTCCTACAATATCTCCTCAATTGCTGAGTATTCCTCTCCACTGTGTGTATCTATCCTGCTTTTTACATTACATCACAAACATTTTTAAGTTTACAGGTATAAATACAGATAGTAGCTTGGTACTTGTGCACTATACACATTCACTGAGCACAGAAATACACTGTTTCCCTGCAGTAACTTTTAACATAATGACGTGTGTGTGTGTGTGTGTGTGTGTGTGTGTGTGTGTGTGTGTGTGTGTGTGTGTCTGTGTGTGTGTGTGTGTGTGTGTGTGTGTACAGACTGGACTAAGCGTGGTGTTCAGATTCCTCTTGCTGATGGGATGGATTTTATTGAGGAAGTGGTTGAGTATCATAATGTAAGTATATTTATATTATGCAGTACATTATATTTTTTCTACTTCATTGAATTTCAAGTCAAGTTTAAATGTGTGAATTCATCACACTTTTAAACCTTTAAGCCTACCATTCAGGGCGCAGTGTGCGTTTTGATTGGGTCATGATATTTGAACCGTAAACATCACAATAACCCCCCTCCCATCCACACACACCAAACTGTCACCAGGACAAATACCCCCTCACCTCCCAGCAACCCATTCACCCACAGAGACTTTCTGGACACATTCTATTTCCATTCTATTTAATATGTGGGTTAGGGTGCAATAACTTAATTTATTCTTTGCAATCTATAGGTAGCATTTAAATTCACCTACTCTTAAAATCCTGCTGTACAGGAAATGTGTAAATATATATTTTGGTACAGTATATATTTATATATATAAATATATAAATAAATAGCTATCTGGTGAGCCAATGCAACGCAATTTGTTGTAATGTGCACTGTGTGTAAAGCTTGATGACAGAAAGTTCTTCTAAGTCTAAGTCACAAGGGAGCTTGAGGCACTGCAGCCCCTTTGGCCATACCATAAAGATATTTACAAAATATTGGAATATTGTAACTTTGAGTGGATATTTGGCAAAGGTATCTGTATCTTTCACTCAACTGGAGGATTTGTGTACTTTGTCCACCATTGAGTATTTTGGAACTTTGTACAAGTTTGTGCTCTTTATAGTTGGTAATATACAGCATAAACTTAAGTTTGGGAATGACATTAATGGATATTAATGCATAACTATAATATACATAAATATAATTCATAAATGGACAGAGCATGTTTCTAAGACGTAGGTCTGATTCAATAGAGTTCTGATTCTGAAACAAAGTTCTGAAAATGAAATGTAGGCGTGAGCAAAACTGTGTTGTATTTTGGTTCTAGACAACAGGAATGTGACAGAAGGACACTGGACCTTGCTTTGATAATGTAAATGATTGCAAAAGAAAATCATAGACGCAGAGATTTTCACTGGTTTGCTATTTGTAGGGCTATAAGTAGGTCTACGTTTTGGATTGTCTATGTTTTCAGCACGCATCACAGATTTACTTTTTTGGGCCATCATTAGGTCCTTTGGGGATAATCTTCTTGTTTTTTTTATCCTAGGTTTTTATTTGATATATATAGTTATCCAGTGACGAGTAAAGGCTAGGTCGAATAACCACTTGCAAACACCCAAACTTATGTTTAACTTATGTTTAACTTGGGTAAGAAAAACAGGTAATCACATTTGATTATAGATATTTGCCCCAGAAAGGGAAATCCTATGAAGCAAAACCCCATCTGGTGTTTTCTATAATTGTTGATTAGGTGGTTCTACTTTATACACAATGTGTCCTCATACACTGTGATTGTGAACTGCAACTGCATTAATCTCAAGATTGAGAAATTCCCTATTTCAAACACATACGTACATTTATTACATTACATGAACACCCCATAATGCAATCCACACACACATCCGAAATTGCGCCCCCCTCACACATGCACCGGAGGCAGGCGACAGCCTGCCGGCAGCCAGCGCCCGTGGAGCAGGCTAGGGTTCAGTGCCTTGCTCAGGGGCACCTTGGCAGTGTCACTTTGGCAACTCTTTGGCTGCCAGTCCACAGTAATTGGTGTTATGTAACTCTAACCCTTATTGTTAACGGAAATATTTCACTTCCCTTTGTGTGTCTGCAGGGCTTCATTGTGATTGGAGCAAATCTGCATTTCAGCCGAGGTCTGAGGGAAATAATACAGGGAAAGATCAAAGGAGAAACACACAATGCTGTCTGAATACACACAACCCTGAATATACAGTACATGAAACTTAACACTTCTAAACAACAGAAAACACACACCATGGTTTGTTCCTAGTTATGACTGAGGAAGTTATGAGTATGTGGCTGATTTGTACATGCATATTAAATCCTGCTGTAATTTTGTGAATGTGGAATGTTTTGTTCTGCAAGGTCAGCCCTTAAATGCTGGATGGATTAGGAGAGATCCCAGGTCATATCAATTATATTCATTCAAATACATCAGCAGGTTTTGTAGATTTTCTTGTGAGTATGTGCTGTGATGTGTGCAAACATTAATTTTGGCCATCCTTGCTGGTGTATGGGCCAAGAGGTCTGCATAATTTGCATAGCATCCAGCCTCAGCTTTCCTCTGCAAAGTGTCATTTCCCATATGTAGGCTTTGTGACATTTTACCTATAACCTAGGATAAGCACACATCGACACACTTACGTGTACATGAGCTACCTGCCTTTTAAGTAAATGAATTTGTGTAAGTGTAAAACGATCTCATTTTGTATTATATCCCTACAAACTTTATCTATTTAAGATCTCGATCCCCTCCCACTGGACAAATTTTTTTATGCTGCACTGCTTACAGCTGCTGCCCGTTATGCACAGGGTGGGAGTGGGGAGAGAGTATTTAACATGGAGGAGATTGGGATGTAAACAATGAAGTTGGCAAGAAAGTTAGTAGTTTGTAAAAAAAGTTAGCTAAATCAGGACCGAAAAGCCAACATTTGTCAAAGCTGAGTTGAGGGGCTTGTATTTCAAAACTTGATTACAACAGAGGAAAGTAATGAAGGACCAAAAATGAGTAGTAGTAAGAAATTAACAAAATAAAACACTGGGAATAAACAAAGCACAAAACAAGTACAGAAATGAAAACTAGTCCTAAGGTAACAATCTAGCATATCGGGAGAGGCGGGAGAGAGAATAACAAGGTGATGTGAAACAGCTGGGGGACATTGGGAGGTGAAAGGAGAAACAAAAAAAAACAAAAAAAACAGAGAGGGGAGGAAATGGTGGCACCATGTGGACAGAGGCGAGAAGGCCAATTTAAGAGGAAGCGACAGGAGCACCTGTGACATTTGCAAGCAAAAATTAAGGTGTCCAAGCACCCTGACAATAATCATGACATGGGGCCACTTTATAAACAATTTATAAACAAGCTCTTCACTCTGGTAGAATGGCATATTATTCAAAATTGATTAATGATAATGAGAGTAACCCCAAATTATTATGTGACAGAGTGGCACAACTTTCAAACAAAACTGTAGCTACAGTCAGCTCTCAGTTCTTGCCAAACCACGAACAAGTTTGACGATATAAAAGCAGTCATTGACAACTCTACTCCCAATAGGACATAACTTTCTGATGTACCCTATGTCTTTTTGGGGGCGGCAGTAGCTCAGTCCATAGGGATTCAGCTTGGGAACTGGAGGGTCGCCGGTTTCGAGTCCCGTATGGACCAAGTAAGTGGACTGGTAGCTGGTGAGTTGCCAGTTTGCCTCCAGGGCACTGCCGAGGTGCCCCTGAGCAAGGCACCGAACTCCCAACTGCTCTATGGGCGCCGTAAATGTCTGCCCTGCACCCCCTCTGTAATGCATGTGTTTGTGTGTGTGTGATATGAGGGGGTGCAAGATAAATTTTAATTGTGTGAGTTGGAAGTCGCTTTGGATAAAAGCGTCTAGCTAAATGACCTCCAAGCGCATCACGTGCCTGCTTGATCCTCTTCCTGCTTAAATTGTAAAGGATCAATGCCCTATGCGTTGGGCCTCACTGCTTGGTTATATATATATCAAACCTCTGTTAAAAAAGCCTACTTTAGATTCAGATGAGTTGAATAACTACAGACCAATTTCCAATCTTCCTTTCCTCTCCAAAGTTCTTCAGCGTCTAGTAGCCGACCAGTTTACGGACTACCTTACAGCAAATAATTTATTTGAGCCGTACCAATCTGGCTTCTGGCCCCTACACAGTGCTGAGAGCACTCTGACTAAAGTATGAAATGATATACTTTTACAGCTCATCCTGGTGCTTTCTCTGCACTTAACCTCCTCAATTTAAGTACAGTCTTCGACACTGTGGATCGTGATATTTTACTTGAACATTTACAAAATGTTGATATCCAACTTTCACATCAAAATGCACTTCAATTCAGCACCATGAGCTTGTTTTTTTTCTGAATACATTTTCAGTGTCAAGCTCACACTAATGAATTCACATCATATTAATCTCGTAAAAAAACAAAACAATGTTATTACTTATTTTACTATTTTACCAAAACTATACCTTTCATATTTCTCATTTTCTGTCTGTCCACATATCACTGTCACAATTTCCCTACACATTCCCTGTAATTCAGGGAATTCCCTGCAGTTCCCATATCATCTGTACTTCACATGCATTCAGTCTGTTCTGATGTCAATGAGATGACAGAGAGTGTGCTACTGTTTTCATGAGGAATTAAAATAGTGTTGGAATGTTCTTGCAGTGAAGCACGTTCTCTGTCATACAGTTTTGGAATGTTTTTTTCAGAATGTTTTCCTGTTTGGAAGAACACACACTGGATGAGAGCCTGGGTGGAGCTTCTTTCTCCTTCCACCTCGATTGTTGGATGCACAGTTCTCATGTCTGCGAAGGTTTTTTGTGGATCCTGCTCGACTTGACAGCTTAGAGGGCTCAGATTCCTATGTCCCCACCGTCCCACCTCGACCCGAGGTAGCTTGATTAAAGAGTCCGATGGCCACAGGTAGAAAGGATTTCCTATGGCACTCAGTACTACACCTGGGGGGAATGAGTCTGTTACTGAAGGTACTCTTGTATGAGGCCAGCACCTGGTGGAGAGGGTGAGTGTCATTGTTCATGATTCTCCGTAGCTTGCGCAGCATTCTCCTCTCCGACACACGCTCTAAAAGAGCTAAAAGAGATGATAGGGGAACTTCAGGGAATTCTTCGAGCCGGTGCATTCGCTAACGACACATGACGCCCTGCTAGCAGCCGAAAAGTCACGTGAAAAGTTGCCTTGGACTTTAGTGAAGTGTCACTCCACAGACGTGTTCGCACCGCAAATGAGACAGGCACACACTTGCCATTCACATTCGTAATTTGTTTCCTTTTTTTAGGGCTGTTTTCGGTGTCACGTAACCAAACATGACAGCAGCGTCATTTGTTGAACTGACAGCTGATTGGCTTATAATTGTTTTGTGACAAAAGGATGTTTTTGAATTTGATTGGATAGACAGCTTTACCAAGTGAAGATGTGTTGTCAAATGTATGTAATCTTTTAACCTTTCGGCGAGCAACTAGGAAACGCTTTGCGAGCGATTGGTAGCTAGCGAGCGATGTGTTGGGGACCCCTGGCCTAGAAAATTACATTGGCATTCGCACTTTCCTGGTTTAGATCAAACTGAACGAATAGTTTCCACTTTGTTTCATTAAATAATACCAATTCACCTCGCTACCGTGTAAAGTTGGGCATTCCACAGGGTTCTGTATTGGGCTCTATACTCTTTCAATTGACATGTTCCCCCTTGGAAATTTAATTCGTAGGTTTGACGTAGATTTTAATTCTTATGCAGGTGGTACTTTTCTTTACTTAACTACAACTGTATGTGTCCATAAATCCAAATGATCACTCTAGGATCTCCAACCTTCTAGCTTTTAAAGGCTGGATAAAAAATGTTGACTCTGACTGCCAATAAAACTGAAATGTTGATCTTAGGGCCGAAGAGGCAGAGATGATGAAAACGTATGAACTTTTTTTTTAATTTTTAGTGAACAGTCCCATCGGATACTCCACAATGCTTAACATGTGTTGAGGACGTAATCTTCTGTAGCTCTATTACCAATATGACAAGAGTTGCATATTTCCATATCAAAATATTGCCAGAATCAGAAAGTTTCTTAGGAAGGTAGATGCTGAAACCCTATTTCATGCATTTGTTACTTCCAGACTGACCTACTGTAATACCCTCTTCTCAGGCTTGAGCTCCTCTACTCTGGAAAAAATAACAGCTTGTTCAAAACACTGCAGCAAGACTCATGACTAAAACTTACGCACATTACACCAGTTCTAGCTTTGCTACACTGGCTTCTTGTCTTTAGGTCTTACTTCTAAACTATGAAATATAACACGGCCTGACTCTAGTATATCTTTCTGACCTTATTGCCACATAAGTTCCCACACAAATCCTAAGATCTCAGCAGGCAGGCCTGCTTGTTATCCCAAAGGTAAAAACAACGAATTTTGACTTTTCTCTACTGTGCCCCTTTTCTGTGGAATACATTTCCTGCACTCATTAAAGAGGCAAACTCTTAAGATTTTTTAAATCCTTCTAGAGACGCACCTCTTCTTAGTATACTTTGATTGTTGCAAAATACACCAATGAACAGGAAGCACAGTCTCCTTTTTGCATGAGTGATTAGCCAACCCAAGTTTAGTTCAGGGCTTAGACAGACTTTCTCCACTCTTGGTCAGTGATAGCGGGAGTGTAATATGAGGATGGGGCACATCAGCTAATTTCTCTCTTTATCCTTCTTTAACCCCTCAATACTGGGAGGCAGTGGCTCAGTGGGTAGTGCTTCCACTTGGGAACCGGAAGGTCGCCGGTTCGAGCCCCTGCCGACGTGCCCCTGAGCAAGGCACCGAACCCTCAATTGCTCCCCCCTCTGCGAAGGGTGGTAATGTAATGTAAGTCGCTTTGGATAAAAGCGTCTGCCAAATGATTGTAATGTAATGTAATGTATACACTATCCTGTTCTTGCGACTGCACGTATGGATCTGCCATCCTGGAGGAGCTGGACTACCTGTTAAACTCGATTGGGCTGCAGGTACCGCCTCATGCTACCAGTAGTGACAAGGATACTAACAGAGCACAAAACTAGAGTAGTTGGCCACCACATGCAAAACCATTCCTTTCTGGAGGGTTATCTTGCAGTCCATTGCACCATTGTCATTTGCACCAATGCAGGTGAAATTGATTCACAATCACTTGTGCTTCCTAAATGGACACATTGAATTTGAACTGACTTGGTGTTATACTGTGGTGCAACCGCCTTTAGTTAAGTACTGAATAAATCACAATTTTAGCGTTATAACTGAGCTAAGTTTGAACACAGCTGGTGCAACAGGGTACAGCTGTTGTTTGTGCTGCTCTGCAGCTTCGTATTTTTCATAGGCTGTTGTCTATTTTATATAAATATTTGCAGAAGCCCCCAGTTGCTGGAGAAGGAACATCTGATCTCCATTCAACACCACTTTCTGAAGCAAGTTAAACTTAGTTCAGTTTATTTGAAGGCTACTTTATGTGCAGAAGAAAGACCCAAAAGGCTTCTCGCTACCTCCAGTGAAACACAACCTGCAGCAGGTGAGTTTAGTTTATTGTATGATACAGCTGCAGTTATAATGTCAATATGATGATGGTGTGTTGTAATTTGTAAATCATTGTGTATCCTTAAAAGATTAGTAACTATACTTGTAGGTATGTTTGGATTTTCCTGCAGGTAAAGGAATGACGAGCACAACATACACAGCTACCACTCTTCAGCCTGCAGATGCCCCATCAACTGGAACATCTCATGAACCACATGAGTCCATCAAGGCAGCACCTGACTGGGCAGTTCTGTCTGATATGGCGGGGTGTGTTTGCCAGCCCCTAATTTCACCAAGGGCACCAAAATGGCTAGAGTCAGCCCTGACTACACAAATGTCAAATCCTGAGATCCCTGCTATCCACTCTGAATTAAGGTTCCCCTATAAATATATAAATATCAGGCAGAGCAGTTTCAACTTTTCATAATCAAGTCCAATTTCATAATCAAGTCCTCTCCCTCTCTGTCTATGCTCTCTCCCTCTCTCTGTCTCTCTCGCTCACTCTGTGCGTAACACCAGCCCCTGGGGTGTGCTACAACAAGTTGGAAGGAAAACATTTTGTTTCTCATTTTTTGGGGGAAAGAACATAAATATATATATATATATATTTTTTTTTTAATTATCATGGATATTGTTTAAAGATAGCATTTTAATCATTTATTGCATACCTGAACATTATCATTATCATGATCTCTTTCTGATTGGCTGGCATTCAAACACGTCCCTCAAGTAAGTCACGTACACGGGCTAGTGAGAGTTGTGGCTAAACGGATCGAGGATGAGTTGAATCAGGTACTACAGGACATAGTACAGGTAGTAAACTGCATGAAAGCTCGCCCCTTGAAACACAGGCTGTTTGCTCTTCTCTGCAATGAAATGGGAGCTCGTTTTAATGGATTGCTCCTTCACTCAAACGTACGCTGCCTCTCATAGGGGGCCGTTTTAAACCGTGTGTTTGATATAAGATGAAATTTTTTAAGGGATATTTTATATGTGGAGGGAGGTTGGAGTGTTCCTCTTGTCTGAAAAACATCAGCTGGCAGGCCGTTTCACAGATGCAGCCTGGATTCTGAAACTTGCATGTTTGGCAGACATCTGTCATCATCTAAATGTACTGAATCAAAGCATGCAAGGAGGCCGGAGTTCCCCACCCCTGGTCTTAGCACTGAAATAAACCTGGGCTGGCTAATCACTCCCCTGCAAATATGGGACTGTGCTTCCAGTTCATTTGGGGAGTTAGCAATTATCAAAAAATATTGAGCAGAGCGTCTCTAAAAGGGATTTAAAAAATATGCAAATTATAAACTGAATAAATAAATATAATTACATGTTTTGCTACTTTATAGCGCCCCTTCAGGGCTGTCAAGTCATTTTTCATTACATGGCTAGGTCTTATACTCCGTCAAACAGCCTCCACATTTGCACGCTGCACCTTTTGTCCTGCTGAATCCGTTTTAGGGCAATTCTGGCGGAAGAAAAAATTATAATAAATTAATGAAAACTTGATGACCACAGGTGATATTCAATCAACAAAACTGAGAAAACAAGTCGTATTTTACAAATTAAGTCTCATCAAATCAAGTTTTATTTTGATTGCATTTGTTTATTTTAATTAGCAGCAGACATTTACAAGGTACATGTGACAGTGTGGTGAAAATATGCTATTTCTAAAAAGTATTTTAATGTTTTGTTCCAAATTATTTACACACTTAAAGCTGCCATATACTGAATACAGGATTTCTGGACAGTTCAGATTATGGGTAAAATGACTATATGTGAGTCGCACCTAAATGCAACTGTGTGGACAGGTGTAGGTGAGCGTAGAAGAGAGAGACAAGCAAGAAGACGCGTAGCTCTGGTTGGAAAAATGCCATCGTTGTTGCTTTTGCTGGAAGGAATGTGGGTACTGGGAGACTATTAGCAGCTTTATTTTATGTTATGCTGCTTTCTGTGGCTGTGGGGGTACAATGCGGTTTAGGTGATCAGCGCCTCTGCTGGTGGCAGAACCATCTTACCATTTGGGAATCATGATTCTTCTCTTCTGAAGACGATGTTTCCAAATGTCCAAGACTGACTTACTAATTTCTTTCACAGTGAGAACATGCAACAAAAGATCCTCCTCTGCATATGAAATGTAACTCCCTTACAACTGGTAAGAGTGCTTGAGACGGAAAAGAAGATTTAAAGGCTTTAAGACTAGAACTTAAAACAAAGTCTGATCTGCAAAAATAAGACTGAAAACAAAACATAACAGAAAACTGAAATGAGCTGAGAAGGAAAATGAACTGCCAACAAGAAGAGCAGCTCCTCTGTTTTATTGTGCTTTCACATCAGTCTTTTTTCAAACCATGCAGCCCTTTGTCTGGTCGACCTTAATTTAAAATGTATTTCAAATGTATTTACATTTGCTGGACTATTCTCAATATTAAAATGTTAAGTTTCTAATCATTGACTACTGGAAAACTTCCTGTAAACAATGCATTGTAACACAAACTGATGTATCTACATAGGAATATACAAAAATGGAGCTCAATGGAGAACACGCGATATGACATGAAATATGCCAAAGGGGACAGTGTGGATCTATGGTAGTTTTCACATAAATTTGTTAGAATTTATGTAAAAATGTATGTGGTGTTACAATCTTGGACTGAACATGTGAAGTAAGCAGAAGAGTAAAGGGAGAAATCAATCAGGAATTTAAGAAAATTAACAATGTTGTTGATGCCGCTGTGTGGAGACAGTGTTGGTAGAGGGGAGGCAAGAAGATGTGGTTGTGTGGAACAAAATGACAAGAAGACATATAATGTGAGTGTTCCTTGGTCTAATTGAAATAATTAGATGATATCACTTTGTCCCATATCATAGTCTCTCCATGTGCCCGACTCCACCTGCAGGTGGATCTCTAGGGGCGGCAGTGGCTCAGTCCATAGGGGATTCAGCTTGGGAACCGGAGGGTCGCCGGTTCGAGTCCCGTATGGACCAAGAAAGTGGACTGACAGCACCTCCAGGGCACTGCCGAGGTGCCCTTGAGCAAGGCACCGAACCCCTAACACTGCTCCACGGGCGCCTTATAATGGCTGCCCTGCACCCCCTCTGTGATGCATGTGTTTGTGTGTGTGTGATATGAGGGGGTGCAAGATAAATTTCAATTGCATGTGATTTGCTGTGAATTGCATGCAAAATGACGATTAATAAAGTATCTTAAAATCTTAAAATCACAGACTTCCTTACTGACAGGAAGCAGCATGTGAAGCTGGGGAAACACATCCCTGCCTCACGCTCCATCAGCACCGGTTCCCCTCAAGGCTGTATTCTTTCCCCTCTGCTCTTCTCCTTATACACAAATGACGGACGACACCACCCTCATTGGTCTCATCTCTGATGGGGACGAGTCTGCCTACAGGCAGGAGACTGACCGTCTGGTAAATTGGTGCAGGCGTAACAATCTGGAGCTTAATGCTCTGAAAACAAAGGAGATGGTCGTGGATTTCCGACTGAACGCAGCCCCACCCGCCCCCATCACTCTGTGTGACTCCCCAGTTGACACTGTGGAGTCCTTTCGTTTCCTGGGAGTAATCATCTCCCAGGACCTCAAGTGGGAGCTCAACATCAGCTCCCTCACCAAAAAAGCCCAGCAAAGGATGTTCTTCCTGAGGCAGCTGAAGAAGTTCAGCCTGCCAAAGACATTGATGGTACGCTTCTACTCTGCCATCATTGAGTCCATCCTCACCTCCTCCATCACCGTCTGGTACGCTGCAGCCACTGCCAAGGACAAGGGCAGGCTGCAGCGTATCATCCACTGTGCCGAGAAGCTGATCGGCTGCAACCTGCCGTCCCTCCAGGACCTGTACGCCTCCCGGACCCTGAAGCGGGCAGGCAAGATTCTGGCCGACCCCTCCCACCCTGGACACAAACTGTTTTTAACCCTCCCCTCTGGCAGAAGGCTGAGGTCCATCAGGACCAAAACCTCACGCCACAAATCCAGCTTCTTCCCCTAGGCAGTGGGCCTCATCAACAAGGCCCAGGTCCTCCACTGACCTCACAAAAACCCCTGCACATTGACTTTATTTAACAGTAGTCCTAAGTGAATTTGTTCAATAATCCCCTGCACGTTTTTTAACACCTTATTCATCAGCACTCATTTAGTTAACTTATTTAATTAAGTTTAATTTAGTGTGTTTTTAATTTAATTTAAGTATTCACCAAGCTGCTGTTTGTACATGTTGTTTTATGTTGTTTTATATGTTGTCTTCTGTTGTCTTTTTCTATATGTTACACGTTGCACCCAGAACCACAGCAAATTCCTCTTAAGTGCAAGCTTAATTGGCAAATAAAGTGATTCTGGTTCTGATTCTGATTTTGATTTAAAGGAAGAGGGAAATTATTTGGGAATCTTGATTATTCTTGATTGGGAAAATGTCTGCAAAGGTGTCCTTAATACAGGTCTTGGCACAAGAAAGGTGGGAGGAAGTTCGTATAGATTCTGTCCACAGATGAGTTGACATTTCTTTATGGCAAAGAGTGGTGGTCCATCACATTCCTGCAAGGTGAGCTTCCTTCTATGTGTTAAAGTCAGTTTTGGTGTGGAACCTTAATTCCTGACTTTAGTATTCCACAAAGATATAACATTGAGTTCCCTACACACACACACACAAGTATGTGTATGTCCAGTTTATTTAGACTCAACGTTAGTGCTTATCAATGACGAAATTATATCACCATGGTGATTTCAGGGTCAGTTTGGAGATAGAACATCATTCTCCAGCCATTAAGAAGTACCATCACACACACAGACTGGATGTAACCTTAATGGTTTCTGTGTGTGTGTGTGTGTGTGTGTGTGTGTGTGTGTGTGTGTGTGTGTGTGTGTGTGTCATTTCAATCATACAGCTGGAGGATAGGTGTAGAACTCCTCATATTAGGCAGTGACAACAGTGAGTGAGTGACAAAAAAATGCTATTGACAATGGACACACGGAATAGGCAAAAGGGCTTTGGGCCTCAAACATAGCACACACACACCCACCTGTTGCACAAGCCATGGGGAGATGTGTCAGTTTGTCTCCAGAACAGTTGTTCTGTCGGTGAAGCTGTGGGTTGGCTTTTGATGGCTGAGGACAAGAAGAGGACATGTGAGAGCCACAGGGTCCAAAATATTGTAAAAATATTTTGGGAAGGTCATTATTTTCAAGCCTTTTTAGATTTGTATATATGAGGAAATTATTTTGCTTGTCAATGAAGAAGAGGAAGATAAGTATGAAGAGGAAAGCATGTGCTACTGTCCAACCACCCTCAAGCCACTTATGGATAACTATATGACATTATTTCCACTGTGGAATGAGGTAGTATTGGGAGAAACCTAGGGACATATGCATCTGACACTCATGGTGTGAAGGATGGAGATGCCTATGTCCCCACAATCCATTTAACATCCCAGAATTTGTAAAGAATTTTTTTTTCAAAGGTTTAGAATCACACAGAAGACTTCACACGTTTAATACTAAAATAAATGTATGTACAGTACTTGACACCAAGCGTGTAAAGGTTGTCTTCATTTTGTTTCAGATCCAGTGCTTCATGCAGAAAACTTTGAATCAGACTGAATCAACAAGTTGCGCAAGTTAAACCATTACACCGTAGGCATAATTTTGTTTGGTAGGCAGTAAGTTGCACAATATAAATCTGCATAATTTTGAAATGTAGATTAAATTTATAAATGTGTCAATAAAAATACTCCTACCCCGACTATTACTACTACTACTACTACTACTAATAATAATAATAATAATAATAATAATAATAATTATTATTATTATTATTATTATTATTATTATTATTATTATTATTATTATTATTATTATTATTATTATATTCATAAAAAATAATCAATGTTGTTATATTATTATAATTATTCTTATTTCGAAATCATTGTACTTTATATATTTAGAGATAACACTGTCATTTATCTGTACATAAAGTAGAAAATGCTAGCACATACAGAGGAACAACATTTTTTTTTAAATATTGAAATACTGTTACCTTATGGCTTGAGTTTACATTTGTGGACCTCTTTGCGCTGGGCTTGGATGTCTTTAAAATTATTTGTATTAAACATTCAACATTGTATTAAACATTAAACATTGTATTTAAACATTGTGTGTATTAAACATTGTGTTCATGGTGCACTTGGTGGTACAATTAAGGTGGAACATAATGGCGCAATTGCATTTGTCAATGTGTGAACTTTGAAGAAGCAAACCAATAACACTTGAAAAGCATAATCCTGTATAGTAGGAGCTCTCAATTAGTTGGAGAAGGAACCTTGTGTGGACTTAAAGACTTGGACTTGACTTGACTTGACTTGGACTTAAGACTTGTGTGGACTTAAGACTTAAGACTCACTGTCTTCGCAGGGCTAACACCATCCTGAAAGATGCATCCCATCCTTGTAATTCCCTGTTCTGTCTGTTACCCTCTGGAAGGCGATACAGATCACTGAGCAAGCACACCACCAAACTGAAAAACAGCTTCTTTGTAAGGGCTATAAGTGAACTTAACAAAATCAAACATTAGACAAGTTACTACCCAAAAAGTCAACTGCGATAATGGGACATCTTGAGCAATGGGACTACCTATGTTTTAATGTATGAATGGAACTGTGTGTTGTTTATTTATTGTTGTTTATTTATTGTTTAGAGTTGTTTATTTATGTTGTTTATTTATTATTGTCCTGAGATTCAGGCACAGCACAAATGCATTTTGTTGTATTCTCATGTACAATGACAATAAAAGCTATTCTATTCTATTCTATTATGCAGAGCTACAGCTGTAAGATGGTTCAAATATATAGAACATGGAGCTGAACTGCTCATCAGTCTTTAGATTTCTTAGTAATTAGGAGTCTAAGCATGAAGTGCTGAAACCTTATTGGTTTTGCTTGTATTTTTATCACAATTATTTTTATTATTATTATTACTCTGATTATTGTTGCATGAATTTTTCCTTTTCTTTTCTTTTCTTTTCTTTTCTTTTCTTTTCTTTCCTTTTCTTTTCTTTTCTTTTCTTTTGTGTTGCTGCCTAGTAAAACTTGAAAACGAAGCATAGCTATATAATCATCCAGTTCACATCTACAGGGAAAAGCTGCATAAAATGTCTCTGAATATGCCAAAAGCTAGGATAAACTTGCAGAAGGTGAAATTGAGAAGGTGAGTCACAACTCTTCAACAAGACAACTGAAAGGGGCATCGGACTGCAAAGGGTTATAGTACACAAAATAGTTTGTGTAATTAAAAATAGTGTGTGTGCCATCAGGAAATTTTACTGTGTGTGTGTGTGTGTGTGTGTCTGTCTGTCTGTGTGTGTGTAATGGACTGAGTGGAGGTTCAAGGCTCTCTAATGGTTTTTATTGACCTGTGTCCTGTTTACTTTGTTCCATTAGGAAAAAGAAAAAATAGATCATTGTGAGACATGATGATTTGTGGAGCTTCAGACTAAGTATGCTTGTGTGTGTGTGTGTGTGTGTGTGTGTGTGTGTGTGTGTGTGTGTGTGTGTGTGTGTATAAAGCCAGACAGAGTAATCTTTTTCAATTCAGAATTCTAAGAATGATGCCATTTTAATTTCAGAAGTCATTAAGATCACAGCATTGTGTTGCAGAGGTGCAGAGACGGCATGCATTTTAGCTCACATTTGCATTAAAGCAAAGAAATTTGCTAGAGATACAGACAGATTCTCCAAGAACAAAATGTGTCAAAATTGTGAGAAAGGAATTGACCTAATCTAAAGAAAGTCTTAGTCATTGGTTTCAGAGAACAGTAAAGTCCTGGATAAGCACTGACTGAGTTTATTCTTATGGCAGAGCCTGCACTACTACATTTCTGCCAGGGTACACCCTGGATAGTCCATCGCAGGGCACACATACAACCAGTCACTCTCACATTCACGCCTACGGACAATTTGGAATCAGCAAATTAACCTGCATGTCTTTGGACTGTGGGAGGAAGCTGGAGTACCTGATGAGAACCCACGCAGACAACGGGGGGAACATGCAAATTCCACACAGAAAGGCCAAGTCTGTACCCTGAACCTTCTTGCTATGAACAACAAGTGCTAACCACTGCACCACCGTGCCGCCATGATGAGCTACTCAATTATCTTAAATATTAATAATTTATCCTATTCAATGTCATCATTGAGAGAGGGAGCTATGACTGAAGAAGCTTTGGGCCATTACAGAGTTTCATACACTAGGTAATTGGTATTAGTAGTGCTCAATGGTCAAAGTCATTGAATTTCTGATAAGATCATAAAAATTTAGATATATGCAGTTATCTCATAATTCTGATTTAAGGGAAAGCTTTTGTCTGTCTGATTTGATGGATCTGTTAAGTCTCTTATATAACTGAGGAGCTACCACTATTCTTAATTATAAGAGTAGGAGGAGCAAAGTTGCATAATTTTGATGCATGTCAGATTGAATTTTCAATCTGAGCAGTTTTTTGTATAACATACCTAATCTTTACAGCTTTCATAGATACACATGCTGGTTTTCTTTCTAAATTTAACAGAGTCACACTGCTATTTGGATGACCAAGATGGCGGTGCAAGTACATCGCAAGGCTCAGCGTCTGACAAGATTTAGCAAATTAGTGCTTATTTACATAGTTTTCTCCTGTGTGTTCGCCTAATTCAGCGGGGCAAAAACGAGAGCAGACTCCTTTAACGGAGCTACAGTTGAGCGTGTGTCCAGCTTCACTGATTTCACTTCCGTTTTGCACAAGGATCATTTGCACTATTTTACACTATTTAATAATTAATTAATTAATTAATTAATTACCTGTATATGTAGTTTATTCTGTATATATTAAAGTACATTTTTGCACTTCTGGTTGGATGCTATCTGCATTTCATTGTCTTGTACCTGTACTTTGCTCAATGACAATAAAGTTGAATCTTATCTAATCTAATCTAATCTAAATGTTCTCTTATATAGTGGTTTTATCCAAAGCACTTTACAATTGACTCCTCCAACCAACACATCAGGAGCATTTAGAGGTTGAGTGTCAAGCTCATCAAGCCTGGAGTCTAGGAGATTGGAATCAAACCAGGAACCTTCCAATTTCAAGACCCCTGTACACTGTGCATTTATGTCTATATCCGTGTGTGAGTGTCTTTTGCGTCTGTGTGCGTGTTTAAAATCCTGCTTCCTACCTGTGACGAACTTTCACTTTGGTGTTAATCTGTCCAATCAGCTGTAACCTTTAACAGGAAGGTGAGCAGATTTACTTGCTGCTGCATGATTGGCTTCTAATGCCCCCACTGTTCCTGGCTTTTACATTTTTGATTGTCATGTGACACAGTAAAACATAAAATCAGAACGATATAAACAGACATAAAAATAACTTTTGATCATGATGATAATGTGATGATGATGTGACAGAGGAAGAGAAAGATGACACTTCATTGGCTGTCCATTTTCATGCAGAATGTGTTTAATGCATGACGAAGAGAATGATGGGAGATTTTAGTCACAGCTAATGACGTGTGTGGGTGCATGTGTGTGTGTGTGTGTGTGTGTGTGTGTGTGTCCTTGGTGACCAGGACATAAAAGTCGCCCGTTCGTTCAGAGTGACGGTAGAAAAGGAAGAACACGACCCTGTATCTAACGACAAAACAACAAGAAAGACGAGCCAAAAGACAGAGAGAAAGAGACAGACAGAGACAAAGAGGGAAACAGGACTGTGTGGTGGGTACCATCAGCATTATTTATTTGTATTATTTTATTATCACAATTTTGTGTTCTATAAAAAATGAATTAGATTTATTTTAACTTACCAAAACTAAAAAGCTGATTTTCTAATTAATAATTTAATACATATCCATCGATCAATAAATGTTTACATTTTTCACACAAAACAAGATTTTGAAACGAAACAATTTACAATTGTACACCTGCACAAATAAGAATTTAATTCTTGATATATTTATATTAAATTACTCTTTAACTTAATATTTACTCTTTAACTTACTTGTTTTTATTGGTTATCTGTGTTGTAATATATATATATATATATATATATTTATATATATTTATTATTATTTTTTTTTTCCCCTCTCCTATGTTTCTTAAAACGAAAAAATTGATCATCGAGTTTTTTTTCATCATTTTTTTTGTCATTGTTTTATTTTGGTATGATTCGGAAGTCGTACCAAGTAAACAGAAGGAATTGTCAAAGACGGAGAATTTTGCCGGTGAGCATGGAGTTTCTTGTTCGTTCAGGGAGAACCGGTGTTGTAAAGGACACGTGAACAGAAAAGTTTGGCGTGATATTCCAGGTATTGCGGGACCCTGATCCACTGTTTCAGCAAGTGATATTTTACATTGGTAAAGTTCAGTGATCATTCCCTGCACTCCTCTAGCCATAAGCGATTCTCTGTCTATGTCATTTTACCGCCAATTATTCCTCTTCCTGGTCCAAAACTTTCGAATCACACCAAACCACAACAACGGGAAAACCACATAACAAAACCAGGTCGTTTTCCGCGTTATACTAATTCTGATCTCACCTTGACAAAGGAAAAAAACAAGTAACGGCTCGTTTACTTTCTCGTTTTCCCTTCAAAACGAAAAATCTGACGAACGAACCCCGATTTTTAGAGATTATGTTTCTACATATATCATATATATTTGTTAGTGTTTGCAACATTTTCTCTCACTACTACAAGTGATACTACAACTAATGATTTGCTTTTTTGTCTTTTTGCTGGCAGGAGAATGTGTCCTGTGTGGCTATTGGTGGCTTTGTTGGTGGGCGTATCCAAAGGAGTAGTCAGTCAATGCTGGGAACATCCGAGCTGCCAGGAAGTGACATCAGAGACCGCCATGATTGTAAATGCACATACAGCAGACACACTGAAAAACAAACACAAATTAAATCTATCCCATCATACACAAAGGCCTTTATTCATACCTATATCCATTCTCATCATATGGATATGTTATATTGAGATCCGACAGTGGGACTGCATGTTCACTTTGAATCATTAACATAAATCCTGCATTGTATTTAGCAGCATAGGACCTTGCTATGCCAAATATCTCAACAAACACATTTTGTTTCATTTTGCAAAAAACAATATCAGTGTCAGAATTTACAAAACCCTCAAACCCTCAAAATGACCACCTTCTACAAGCTTATCTTTGGCTCTGTCTCTCTCTCATCTGTTTTTCTGTCTGGCTATACCTGTCTCTCCTGCAGGAGTGTATTCAGCTCTGTCACTCTGACCTCACCGATGAGACTCCCATCATCCCAGGTGAAGCCAACTTCCAGCCCCCCCCTCCATCAGACCCCGACTCCCTACACTCTCTTTCTCCTTCCTCTTCCTCCTCCTCTCCTCAGGCCAAACGCTCCTACTCAATGCAGCATTTCCGCTGGGGGAAGCCTGTTGGGCGAAAACGACGCCCAGTCAAAGTCTACACCTCCAACGGAGTGGAGGAGGAGTCGGCTGAAGTGTATCCCGAAGAGAGAGAGATGAGGC
Source organism: Genypterus blacodes (assembly GCF_046128005.1). Lineage (NCBI taxonomy): Eukaryota > Metazoa > Chordata > Actinopteri > Ophidiiformes > Ophidiidae > Genypterus > Genypterus blacodes. The sequence goes on along the minus strand of NW_027466998.1, from coordinate 61,426 downwards.
GGGAGCTGGATAATAACCTTGCCATGTTGGAGGATGTAGAGCAGGAGGATGGGGAGCAGGAGCTCCTTCCACGGAAAAAGGATGGCTCATACAAGATGAAGCACTTCCGCTGGAGTGGGCCACCAGCCAGCAAACGCTACGGTGGCTTCATGAAGAGCTGGGATGAACGGAGCCCCAGACCACTGCTGACCCTCTTCAGGAACGTCATCAACAAGGACACACAGCAGGAGAGGGGGCCCTGAGAGAGAGGAAGGGGCCAAGCACAAGCTCAGGCTCTGTTTCCTGTCCAGACCTCAGCCCACACAGACTGAAATGACTGAGAGACAGAGTGACGCAACGAGAGAAAGAGAGATGAAGCTTGAATATTTAGCAATGTAAATATCTGTAAATCGCATCAAAACTAAAAATGTTTGCAAGCAAATCAAAAGTAGTTTGGATTTTTTTCATTTATCTGTCTGTCTGTCTGTCGGTGTTAGTGGCGATTCCATGGGGTTATTTGCAAGGGTTTGTGTGAAAAAATTACTTGACATTATCAGATATACTCCATTAAAGTGATACTGCATTGCATAGCTACATGTCAATGTCAATCACACAATGCCATAGCAAACTATATGCGAGTGAACTGTGGGCCAATGTCATCTAACTGAACTAGTCTGCTATTTGTAAAGGAACTCCATCATCCACTCCGCCATTGTAGTGAAACTATGTCTGGCCCTGTTCAAAAGAGATCAACCTGTTCTCCAGTCACATCCTGGCAAAAGCATCCCCCTCTCTGAGTTGTTAAGCTTCAGAGTTGGTCACCACAAGTCCTTTATTTCCATTTGTCTGTCAAAAGCAAGTGTGCATTTTGAAGGAATTGTTCACAAATGTATGCATGTTAGCTTGTTAACGACATGGCCAGACTTGATGACAGCATGAAGTACGTACATGAAATACAAGATTCACACAACAATATACACACAAGAACCAGTTTGCACAATATACAATATACATAAAATAAACAATTTACACATTAAAACACACGAAACAATACACACAAGAAAAAATAAACAATATACATGCAACACTATACACCTTTGTATGTATGAGAAGAGCACAGACTTATACTGTCATTACTATTATATATATATATATATATACATATTTCACCTTCAAAGTATCATATACAGGTATATCTGAAATAATTTGAATATCATGAAAAAGTCCAATATTTTTTGTCACTTATCTCAGAAAGTGAAACCCATATATTATATAGACTAATAACGAATGAAATATTTCAAGCCTTTATTTCAAGCCTTTATTTCTTGAAATTTTGATGCCTTCATGATATTCTAATTTTTTGAGATGTACCTGTATACTGTATATACACAACACATGCACACTGTTATGACCAATTGTAAAGTTGTATTGCTGTTGATATGACTAGCTCTTCTGATGCACTCATTTGTTTTCCAATTTGTCCTTTCTAATTTGTCCTTTTTTCTCATTCATCTTGGTACCTAACTTATTGCACTTCTACTCTAGCTCTAGTTATGCTCAGCTGTTGGTTTTGGAAGGAAATGCACTTATGATTTCTTGTGACCTGAAGTACTTTTATCTACCTTTGTACGCACTTATTGGAAGCCGCTTTGGATAAAAGCGTCTGCTAAATGACCGTAATGTAATATGAATGGCCTGCAGTATCGTTCCGTGTACTTCCTCTAGTACTCAGTTGTTTGCTTGCATTATTGTTGTATACAGACAGAAAATATATTCATGTCGGTTTTCCTGAGACTCGAACCATCAACCCTTCGGCTACCAGCCAAGTGACCCTCCAGACTGAGCCCCTGCCGCCCTCTACTGCCCATTAAGGCAGGGTGCACAGCTGAAGAATGAGTAGGTCAGATTTCAATCAGGTTTGGTACTTGTTGGATTGTCTGGGACTGAGCAAGTCTCAGTTAGGACATGCCGCACGAGTGTGTACACCAGGAGACAGTCGGTGGCGTGAATGAGCAGTAAGCCGACATCACTTTGTCCCTTCCGACATTTGGTCACTGTAATTAATTACAGCAGGTGTACTCTGTTTATTTGTTGAAATATTTCACTTTGTGTGAAATGAATCCATATACGAGTTTAAGTTTTTAAATTGAATTACTGAAATAAATTAACTTGTCCACGATATTCTTAATCATTGAGCTGCACCTGTATAAGTTGTCCACTGTGAATAAGTTATATTGAAGAGTGTAATGTTTTTTTTGAGCCCCTTGTCATGGAAATGACACCTGATGGTGAATAAAGAATTAAAGTTGATAGTCGTCTTTTGTGTGATTTATTTCTGAGAAGGAATGAGAGCTCTCTGCAGGGTCTGAAGAGCTCCAGTAGCTGAGAAGGACAAAGAGTGCAGACAGAATAACTAAGATTCCCAGAGGAGGGAGTCAGGTGGAGGGGTTCAGGCCCGGGAGTGATAGATCACCGGCTATGGCTTAGCACAGTTGAGTCATTCATAATTTGATATGTGGATGTTTATTGCACAACGCATTTATGGTTATAATACACTCAAAACCTGCAGAGGGAATTTAGAGCCAAGATCTAATCATGGCACACAGGCCTCTGAACCACAAGGATTGCACCCACATTAAGTTGGACATAAGATTTATTGAGCCATAGTTTAAAACCCATTTTTCAGTCAAAATTAAATATTACAATATATACAGAATATTTTTATATTTACATTTGGAGGCTAAAAATATAATTTTGGTGGAGGCTGTGTGTCAGTGACCGAACATTTCCTGAGAGGCATAGGTCATGTAGAGGAAGCCGTCCTCGTCCTGGTGGTCCTTGTAGACCTGGGCCATGGTGAAAGACATGCTGGCCAGCCCGCTGTTGTTGATCAGCAGGTAGAAGGCCTGAGTGGGCAGCAGAGCCATGCGGTTCCTGAGTCACAGGACATAAGCACAAGACAAAAGCCGATTGGGCATATCAGCAATGGGTCCCATTCAACCGGCCGCACGATGTTAGCCCAGAGCACCACTGTTTCTATCATTATGAGGAATGTGACAATACGTCAGGGACAGTACTTTATTTAGCATCGTTTACCAGAGATACTGCACCCTTCAAAATAGCTTGTTCCAAACCTCCAAACCCATTTAAACACATGGGATCTGATGTGAAATTGGGACCTGCTGCTCTATGGTCTACTTCAGTTCGTCATTCCACATAATATGCAGCATGTGAACACAACTATATAAATGTTGCTAAAGGGAAAATGCAAAGGAAAGGGATGCTTATTAAATGTTTACTAAGCTGGGGACACTTCAGGAATGTGTGCCCAACTGAATGCAAGGCAGAGGCACTGGGGCCTGTACTACGAAAGAGAAATTAAGGAATTATTGAGCGCACTTCAAGCTCAAGTCTAAAACAAAGCGGCATATGTTCGAGTTAGTCGGGCTGAAACAAAGCACCAACTTATGACCAATCAACTCCTTTGGCAAAATAGCATTACTGCTCCGGTGGAATCCCATTGCCATATTGTTGGGGCTTCTCTCTGCAGGGCGGAAAAAGGATATTTAGATAACAGTAAAGAATATCCAGAAGCGAGACAATATTCATGAACAGTACACACTTGACTTGCAGTGCATTTTACTCTGCTGGGATTGCAGCTAAAACAATGAGAATGCTTATTAATATTCTTCATACGTTTAACATAGTTCTTTGCTCCTCTGACGTGAAATATGCTGCACATGACGTTCATTTTGTTCTTCTATAGGCTCATCTTTAGAGACACCGTTTCTTTTATGCAAGCGCATGTTGGTGCATTAAGTAATCTGTGTTAACCAAGTGTTGATTGCGACGTTAGATTGTCAAGCCAACTAACTTTATTTTTGCATTTTCACTATAGCAAAACTTGCATCAAGGACATGCTAGTTGTCGATAGTGCCGTTGCAAGAGATGTACCACCAACATCACAATGATTATTATCTGGTTAATTTCAGTTTTGTAACGACAGTGCAGTGATCTCTATGCTACCCTGTTTAGTCTCGCGACATCACAGGGTGTAGTCCTGCCTTTGCCCAGGTTTGCATTTTCCCAGCTCATTACACAAGTCAACACAACGCCTGAAAACATAGTTCCCTTGCTGCTGGGGTACAAACACTGGTCCATCCAGACCTGGTCTAAAGTCGCCGCTCTGTGTGGCTGATCACACCATCAGCGTTTTGCAAGCAGCACAGCAGCTGTGGTTGTAAAGCATGGTCTTTTCTGCTTGTGTTACATAAAGCTCAACTTAACACCAAACAAGCAATTAATGCAGGGAGTAAAGAAACAGCCTTCCACATCACTACCATGAGCCAGCGTCTTCAGATTGATGCAGTCCGAACAGCTGAGTTTACATGGCTGAAAATGCTGTTTTAGTGAGGACAGAATAGACAAGAAAAACCCACATTAGTGTGGACAGGGCATGAGATCTGTGCAGCAAGAGATGAAGACTTATCTAAGAAAAATACATAGTGCTATGGAAATGATCTGGTCCAAGACAATGGGTTCAGAGCAAAACTATGGTGTATACACAAAGAAAGTAGCTACCATCTCTAGAAAAACATCTACTTTACCTCCTCAAACAGCAGCCAATGCCGTACCGAGAATACATATGATTTTGTGGGTGATGGTCAATTTTATAATCAAGATATTCATCAAATATCGCCAAAGAATCCAAAAATAGTGATCGATTTTTTGCCCATTTCGCCCAGCAGTAGTTCTCGGATGCACGTCACTTAATTGGAGGACATTGTGACAATTGGCTCATCATCAGGTCATCATTGGATACCAGTCATGTGAAGTACTTTGACCTGATAACAAGAGACCTGTGTCCTTTGTCAGAGACAGCCTGCAAGCATGGCCAACCTTGGTCTGTGGATTCCCTGATTAAATTTCCGGCGTTGGTGATCCAACAATTATTAAAGCATTAAACACAACACTATCAGGTGTCGCCAATACCTGTGAAGACGAAGAAGAAAAGCAGTTGTTGCTATGCTTGCCGTCAGTCAAGTCGTTCTACAAGTTTCTGCATGATTTGCCTTTTCTTTTCTATTCAGTCAGCCACCCCAACACAGTGCACTGAGGAAATGGACATGGAAGCATCATATACCAATCACGTCTGAGTAAGTTGGTTTACCACATAATCTACATCTAAGTAAGACAGTAAGTTATTTAAGTTACTTGGCTTCTTTGTTTTATGCCAATTTCAATGGCATCAAGGTGCATACATGACATTGAATTATTATTGCATTAATCACAGAATTTTAACTTTAAAGTGCATTTCAAACTGCATCCAATTGGACACAGTCCTTAACACGGAAAATCAAACTTTAAAAACAGCTTACTTAACTCTAAAACTTAACTCTAAAAGACACTTAAAACTACACTTTACAATTACAAGGTGCAGAAAGACACCAATACTAACAATGTCCACAAAGTTGTTTCCTCCGTGTGTGGTTTAAAGCAATCTACCTGTCAAGTCTTAGTTGGTCTTATTGACTTTGCACAGCATCTTTAACTCATGAGAAATAATGATTTTGAAGACTTGGAAACTGCGTAGTTTCCTGTGCGCCAAAACATCAAATTTAGTTTGCCCTATTTGCAGCGTCCACGGTTCTCCAGAGGTGGGACCATTGTTTCGCCAGCCAATAGTGGGTGCACAATATACATGCATGAAGGTGCAAAAATTAAAAACCAAGCCGAAATCAGCCTCATGATGCTGCTAAGCACTTTAACACCACCTTCATTAATGCGGCGAAGTGTGTGCTCACACAAAAGAGTGTCTGCAAAGACCATCCTATTGTGGAACAAGATGATTGGTCACGTGTGTACGTTTCACTTCAGACGAGCATAGGATCGTATGTGGCTACACAACAACACCTTCAGTGGGCAATGGATAACATGTTAAAAGCAAACAAGAGGATTAAGATGAATGCAAACCACAGGTCTTCTAGCACTAAAGACAGCAATTTCAGCATAACTGTGGGACACATCTTTTTCCTGACACAAAAGCTGATGTCCAATTGTGAGAAAACAGTAGAGGATTGAACGGCAGCTCAGGAAGTTATTGTTGAGTCATATTCCACTCCTATGTGTACTAAAAAATGACAAGTTGTGTGCCCCCCTACACAACAACCCAGGGCATTTAAGTGACCTTTAGTGACAGTGATGACCAGTATTAAAAAAAAAAAGAATTCAAATAGTGATTTTTAAATATTGCGATACCACTGGGCTTATACAAAATGTGCTATTTGTTTTCACTTCTGAGAGCTTTAGGCATTACATTTATGTGTGAAAACCAGCCCGGGTGTATTTTCGATGCTCTTCGGTGTCACATGATTATGGCAGCGTATCAGATGTCAGAGTCGAACAGTCACTGCGCAGCCTCAGTCAGGCACTGCCTCAATCCTCACTCAGCTGCTCAGAGTGAGCTCAGCAGCGCCACGGCAGCATGGCTGGCCGAAAGAGAAAAAGTGTAATGTGGTGCCATTTTTCACCCACGACCAAAGTTAATGCCATGTGCGCCGTCTGCAATAAAGTGGTGCCACATGGCAGCAACACTAGCAACCTCTAAGCATTTTAAGACAATGCAACCCGATACATTTAAAGAGGCTGAACATCGCCATGAAGACAACCAGCAAGACAATGTATCGCGCCGTTCTGAGGAACGTCATTAGGATCGCAACGAATGATGGCACGCATGAGCCTCCCTCAACACGCACCATCACAAGAAGAATACACAAGTTGTATGAAAAGGAGAGGACTACATAAGCGACGGCGTTACAACGTGCAACAACTGTTGCACACTGGAGACTACTGTACACCACTGCATAACCATGATTACATCAGAGTTACAGTGCATTATAGTGATGAACAGTGGGAGCTGCATTCACTGCTCTGACTGGAATGAAAACCGAAGACATTTTGCTGAAACGTGCGCAGAACATTTTTTCATGTTGCACAGCAGTGGAACGTTTCGAATAAAGTCGACACACTTGGCGCAGATAGTGTAAGAAATATGATCACTGCTGTGAGACATCTGCCTTTTGAACACGGCCTCTGCGTCACCCACAGTCTTCAGCGTTCTGTCACAGTAGCTGCAGAACAGTGCGTTTGAAAATGCTCTGGCCAAAAGCAGAAAAGTTCTGGGCCACTTTAAACTATAACACACTTTATATTTGATTGGATAACATTAATGTTTTGTTGAGACTTACAAGAAATATTTCAACTGCTACCGTGTAAAGGGAATACTGCTGTTAAAAAAGCACCTTATTTGAGTATTAAAGCATTTGCGACAAAATATTATTGCACTTTTGTTTTAAAAGTACTGCCATATGAACAAAAGTGCGCAATACACTACTTTTGAACTCATTGAATTTTGCGCACAACAATGCGATTACTCGCAGCAAATCATGCGATTACATTTTTTTATCATTGCCCAGCCCTAGTTATAAGTGATTAAAAATTAAACTACCCGAAATGTGTAACTGAGCTATGCGAACGTTGGATGAAGCCATGTTCACCACCCTTTCATTTAGTTGACAAACATAAAGGCTTTATGCTTGTACTGTATGTAAAATATTTACAAATACCACATCCCTGGTAGGAAAGCCTTGATGGTGGGTGAAATTCCCAAGCTGTACAAACAAGTAAAACAGCCGTGAAAGACTCCATAGACTCTGCCAACGGTGTGGTTTTAACCAGTTATATGTGAACATCAAGAACTGAGGCATATTTGAATGCGTCAGGACATTTCATTGATCAAAATTGGCAGATGCAAGCTTGCAATCTGGACACAACTCATGTAGCTGTACAGCCCACAGTGGACAACATCTCTGACTGGGGCTTTGCCAACAAAGTCCATGCTGCTGTTACAGACTATGAAGCCAATATGGTCTCAGCTGTGAGAAAAAGTAACTGGAAACATTCTATGTTTTTCCACACACCCTCAACTTGGTTGTTAAGGATGCCATTAAGGCAGACACAGTTCTGGACTCCATCCTGGAGAAATGTGGCATTAATGTTTAGTTCTTCCACCAGAGTAGAAAAGCATCCGACAAGCGTAAAGAAATACAATGTCAGCTGCCAAACGCAGACTAATACAAGCATTAGAGACGAGATGAAATTCGATGTTATATATGCTGGAGAGACTGTATGAACAAAACGCAGTTTTAACAGCACTTTGTCTTGTGGGGAGAAATTGTGCTTGGCCGAGGAAGAATTGTCACAGATCAGCCGAGCCATTGAAGCCCTCAAGCCCTTTGAAGAGGCCACAAGGGAAGTTTCAGGTTAACAGTATATAACCATTTCAAAAGTCATACCTATGGTCTGTCTCCTCCAAAAAACAACCACATCTGCTGGGCAGAAGGGGAACACCCTGGGGTCACTGCTCACAATGCAGTGCAAACAGCGCTTTCAGAATATTGAACATAACCATACTCTTGCACCTTTCTAGACACAAGGTTCAAAATTGTTGTCATTGTTTTTAGTGACACTGGATATGTTGAAATGTTCAAACCAAGGCTAATCAGTGAGATGCATACACTGGGCAGTTGTGATGGACAGGCAACAATCAGCGATGTTTCTCCAACATCCACCACTGCCTCTCTGGAAACTACCTTGCCAGTGAAATCACCCACCACAAACACTGAAGGCAACAGTGGGGACTGCTCAGCATCAAAGACAGGATTATGGCAGGGGTATGATAGGCGTGAGATGCCTTCTTAGGGAATCAGAATGCAAACACAAATGCCTACATTTAAATTTGCAAATTCATGGAGGAAAAAGTAATTAAGGATTGAGGACCCTTGGCTGTGGTGGGAAAGTATTGTGGCAGTGTTTCCATTGCTCAGTAAAGTGGCAAAAAAATATCTTGGAACCTCAGTTCCAGCTGAGAGTTTTCCAAGGCAGGGGAGACAATTAGTCAGAGGGGAAATCGGCTTAAACCTAAATTTGTAAACCTGCTGGTTTTCCTAAACACCAATCTAAAACTTGAATGAATTGTTACCTTATCTAGCCGCTAAATTATCTAGTGTACCCCATCTAGCTGGTGAATATGCTGTTGTACATTATCTAGCAACTAAGAAAAGAAAAGACGAATTTGCATTAGCTGTTCTCATTGAAAAACACTAGTGCCTGCTTAGTGATAGAAAGTGTTGTTCATTATTCACACAAGGGATGATGAGAAGTCAGAATAAGGTCAATGTCCAAATTCTTTCAGTGCAAGTAAAACGAGTGAAATTATCATTTTGCATTTTGTTGCTGCTGCTGCTGCTGCCGACGATGCTAGAATTAGTGATGTGTTATGTTTTATCGGTTTGATGAGCACTATGTTGATCTCTCAATTTCAGAAATTTAATAAATTTTGTCCTTTTTAAGATTTATTTTTATTTAGTTTACTCATTGATCTTTTATTTTAGAAGCATTTTTTTCAAGAATTATGTTCGTGGTTTTATTCATATTGCAATATAGTTATTAACACTGTGCAATCATGCGATTTTCCTTAAAGAGGCACAAAGTATCGGTATCGATGAAAAAGTACCACAAACTAATGGTACCGTATCAAAAGGAAAATTGTTGGTATCGCCCATCCCTGGCACATCTACACACCTCCAACATCCCCAAAAATCCATCCTGACATATTTCGTAAATTAAGAAACATCCGACTATCATAATTTAAAATAAAGAGGTTCACTTTACCTGATGATGGTAACAAACTGAGTCATGGTGAGTTCATGCGGCACCAGGAACTTGGTTTTATCCAGAGGAGGAAGGTACTTCTCCTTCTCATACCTCTCAATGATGACCTGAGCGGAGCACAGAGGAATTTAGGACACAAAAGTCAAACATACGTGCTGTAGAATGCAGTCAGGGGCGCCATTATACATTTACCGGGATTTTGTTTGGGAATTTCGATCTAATCCCTGCAACCTCTTGTTTCCTCGTTGCTGCAGAGAGAAGAAAATAAATCAGGTCGTGAAAATGTCTCAGGGATGCGCGACATTTCAGCGCGTTTGAGCGATTACCAAAGCTTTTTCTCTGCTTGAAAGGCTTCTGCAGCTGAGCTCTGTCAAACGGAGGCATGGCGTGTATGACTGTATGTGTGTCCGTGTGTGACGCAGACTAAGGCAGCACGTAGCATGTGGCGTTAAATAGAGGCGGCTGGGGCGCGTCAGATGATTAGCACGTGGTTATGCAGCATGGACGGACACACACACACACACACACACACACACACACAGAGAAGGGGGTTCTCCAGCTTTAAAGTTATATTTTTAATATTGTGGATGCCAGGTAACGGCGAGGCAACACATTAACTAAACAAATGTAGTGTTTTTAACATTATTTACATTTTCACAGTTAGATTGTTTGGTTCGTGGAAATGTACATAAAAACTAATTTATACTACTTGCAAATGCTATCCCATCCGTTTTTAGTTTGTTTTTTTCTTTTACAAGTTTTGGAAGTCTATGGGAGAAGCTGTTCATTTATGAATAAACCTCACTCTTCTTCTACAATCAATAATAAACACTTCCCAATACTGAAGTCACTTTTTCAAAACTTAACACAGCACTTCAGACTCCAGCACTAGCAAATATTTACATACATAGAGCCCAGGTTGCACCTGATGATATACATGATTGGACAAAACTGTAAAGAATAAGTTTGAAATGCTGTTACTGCAATCTGTTACATTTGGGCACTGACCATACTGAAAGATATGAACATATTTGACCGAACGCAGCTGAATGTGTGAAAGAACTCTGTTACCTATGTCAATTCAGTACAATACTGGTTTTGAGCTGTGGTGGCAGTCTTTTGAAAAACACTCAGGAAGACTACAAACTTCTGATTTGGTAGGTTTAACTCAGAGCATCATAAAGCGGCTCTAAGTCTTGTACGATTTGCTGCAAGCGTTTGCCATACTGAGCAGTGAGTAAGAAGCTGCCCAGTGGTTTTGTACACAACATACAGTAGATAAAGACTACAGAGACAAGGCCACATCTGATCAAGACAGATGTAGCACAGATTAGACTAAATGAACAATACAGGTACATCTCAAAAAATTAGAATATCATGAAAAAGTCCAATATTTTTTGTCACTCATCTCAGAAAGTGAATTCCATATATCATATAGATTAATGACACATAGAGTGAAATATTTCAAGCCTTTATTTCTTGAAATTTTGATTATTATGCTTACAGCTAACAGAAACGCAAAATTCAGTGTCTCAGAAAATTTGAATATTACATAAGATCAATCAAAAAAGAATATTTTAAACAGAAATCTCAGGCTTCTGAATGAATGTTTATTTCTATGCGCTCAATACTTGGTTGGGCCTCCTTTTGCATGAATTTCTGCATCAATGCGCCGTGGCATGGAGGCGATCAGCCTGGGGCACTGCTCAGGTGTAATGGAAGCACAGATTGCTTCGATAGCGGCCTTCATGTCATCTGCATTGTTGGGTCTGGTGTCTCTCATCTTCCTCTTGACAATACCCCATAGATTCTCTATGGTGTTCAGGTCAGGCGAGTTTGGTGGCCAATCAAGCACAGTAACACCATGGTCAATTACCTTTGGCAGTGTGGGCAGGCGCCAAGTCCTGCTGGTAAATGAAATCAGCATCTCCATAAAGCTTATCAGCAGAAGGAATCATGAAGTGCTCTAAAATGTCCTGGTAGATGGCTGCATTGACCAACACCAGCACATTTTCAGATGAAAGTAAATTTTGCATGTCATTTGGAAATCAAGGTCCCAGAGTCTGGATGAAGAGTGGAGAGGCACAGAATCCACGTTGCTTGAAGTCCAGTGTGAAGTTTCCACAGTCCGTGATGATTTGGGCTGCCATGTCATGTGCTGGGGTTGGTCAACTGTGTTCTCTGAAGTCCACAGTGAATGCAGCCATCTACCAGGAAATTTTAGAGCACTTCATGATTCCTTCTGCTGACAAGCTTTATGGAGATGCTGATTTCATTTTCCAGCAGGACTTGGCACCTGCCCACACTGCCAAAGGTACCAAAAGCTGGTTCATTGACCATGTTGTTACTGTGCTTGATTGGCCAGCAAACTCGCCTGACCTGAACCAAGAGGAAGATGAGAGACACCAGACCCAACAATGCAGGCCTTCCACCTGAAGGCCGCTATCGAAGCAATCTGTGCTTCCATTACACCTGAGCAGTGCCCCAGGCTGATCGCCTCCATGCCACGGCGCATTGATGCAGAAATTCATGCAAAAGGAGGCCCAACCAAGTATTGAGTGCATAAAAATAAACATTCATTCAGAAGCCTGAGATTTCTGTTTAAAATATCCTTTTTTGATTGATCTTATGTAATATTCTAATTTTCTGAGACACTGAATTTTGCGTTTCTGTTAGCTGTAAGCATAATAATCAAAATTTCAAGAAATAAAGGCTTGAAATATTTCACTCTATGTGTCATTAATCTATATAATATATGGAATTCACTTTCTGAGATGAGTGACAAAAAATATTGGACTTTTTCATGATATTCTAATTTTTTGAGATGTACCTGTACATGCTTGAGATAGATATGAATATGACTAACATTGTGTCACCTGACTGAATAGTCAGGTTACAGTGACACAATGCTATGCTGACATACTGAAAGATTGAATAAGAATGTGTTTTGCTGCTTGTCTTTGCAGCTATGTCAACTATGGCATTTCCCTGTGAATTTGGGTTAGAATTGGTTGTGTGTGCCTCACATTTGCAAATAGCAACTTGTTTGGGAACCAGGACAGCATCAATCAGTAACAATTAAGGTTTGATCATTAAAGGTTTACCTTCAGATTTTAGGAAATTTCAATTTGCCCATATTTGGTCAAAATAATGCACCACTCCCTAAGTACATCTACTGTCTGTGTATATGTTAACAGTTTTGCCCTTTGCATATTTACATACCACATAGAGCTAATTAAATGGAAGTGGTTTTGCTGTGATTGTGTCATGCAGAGTCATTACGGCAAAATCTGCCAAGTTTTTACCCGTTGCGGGATCGCTTGATGCTGAGATGATCACAAACTGTTCACAGTCTGCATTAGGCATATCCCTGGCCTAACAAGCTTAGGTTATCACAGCAACACAGTCATGTTGATGTCCATCACCTGCTATAGGTAGAAGGCTTGCAGGGTTTAAAACATTGAAACTTTTCATATTGGCATTTCAAGAATAATGGTATTGTTACTCAGCCTTCAATTCAAGTAAAAATTATTGACACTGCATGTGAGACGAATAAAGTCAGATCAGTATGACGTCATTGTTCACCAACCCATTTGACTAATAAAATATGTATATGTATATGCATGTCTTCACTTTTCCTGAAAGAATAGCAATCCATGGCGTTATTAAGAATAGAGGCATATCATTTGATTGGATAGCATAAAAATAATTGCATTGACCTTAAGATACTGTATTCATACATTTGGTTCATTCATTCATTATTGTTCACCAATCCGTAAACTGTTCTAACTGAACTTGAACTGCAAGGACCTATCCAGTGATTAGACACTACAATGTATACCCGCTGGTCATAAATCCACTGGTTTGTAACATCGGTTTACAAAGTTTAATTATTTGTATAGCCAAATATGACATGCAGATTAACCATTTCCAGCCTGGGGCAAATTCTCCATGAAAATCTTCCTTTAAAAAGAAACTTCAGGAGACAGAATTCAGATCCCTTCTTCTTCTTGTTATTCTTATATGCAAAAATAATATTGGTATGGTACAATTAATGCACCTTAACACTGATTAAGGGTTAGGGTTAAATAATAAACTGTAATAAATAAACTGTAAAATATATGTGAACATACAAACATTTAAAAAAAATCATATAATTGAAAGTTGTTGTTGTTGTTTTACACTTTAGACCAGGGGTGGGCAAACTTTTTGACTTGCGGGCCCCAATGGGTTCCAAAATCTGACAGAGGGGCAGAGCCAGTCAACGATGGATGGAGTGTCTGTGTGAACTAATATAAATGACATGTTAAAGCTATTATATGAAAGTTTTTGGCCTTTAACAGGCAGCAAAGCATGAATATGCAAGGCTCATTGTACAAATTGTTTTCCAAATGCGTTAATTTAATTGATTTTATTTTAATAAACACAGTAGAGAAATTCACGTTCAGTTTCAGTGAGAACAGTGTTGTTGATCTCCTTTTTTTTGTGTGAAGCAATTCTCAGGATAGATCCGAGGTGTTGGTCAGTTAACTTGGATCTGTCACAGGCTTTGTTGATGTTCATGACGCTAAATGTCTGCTCACATACGTAGGTCGAGCCAAAAAAAGTGTGCATCTTCTGTGCCGTCCTCCGGAGGTTTGGAAACGTGGCTTTGTTAAGTGAAGCATAAAAGTCATTCAGTTTAAGAGAATTAAACTTCTCCTTTAGGATGGAGTCAGATTCAGTATCGATCAGTTCCAATTGCAGCTCCTGTGGCGCTGTTTCAGGGTCTTGTGACAGGGGACAGGACACCAAATTAAGTGACTTTTCAATGTTTTCAAAATCAGAGAACCTACAGCAGAATTCTCTGTGCAGGTCGTCAAGTGATTTGCTGTATTTCTTTGCATTTCACATCGCCTCTTTCTGCATGGCAAGTGTGGGGAAATGAGCAATAGATTTGTTTGCAATTTGTCTGGAGAATAAATTTAGCTTGGATTTGAAGGCTCTAACATTTTTGGACATGTCGTGCACAAACTGATCTCTGCAGTTTCACATTCAGCTCATTCATGTGTGAAACTATGTCCACAGCAAACGCAAAGTCACTTAGCCAGTTCTTGTCGCTTAGCTCAGGAAATTCCTCAGATTTCCCCATTAACTCTAAAAATTCGCTGATCTCTTCTTTCAGCTCCCACACTCATTGAAACACTTTGCCCAAACTTAACCAGCGGACATGAGAGTGGTACAGTAAGTCCTGCTGATTCGCATCAGTTTCCTCCAGGAACGTAATAAACTTCCCATGCCGAATTCCCCTTGCTCGTATAAAGTTAAAAAGTTTTACGACTGGCTCCACGACATGATTAAGCTGCAATATAGATTTACACAGAGATTCCTGAGGGATGATGCAATGAAGGAAAATAACATCCTGGTCAGGGTTTTCCTCTTTCACTTTATCCTGGATTCTTTTCAGCAGCCCGACATGTTTTCCAGTTAAATTTGGCGATCCATCCGTTGTGACATTGGCAAGTTTACTCCAAGGTAGCTTCATTCTTTCAATGACAGCAGACACCTGGTTTTACAAGTCTTCTCACCGTGTTTTTCCTCTCAGGGACTCCATGGTCAAATACTTATCCATGGTCACATCTGAAAACTGACGTTAATGCCTCGGATAAAAATGAAGAGCTGAGCAGTGTCTTTGGCGTCATTGCTTTCATCCAGGCCAGTGAAAATTAAAGGACTCTGCCTTTTTGTTTATATCTCTGGCTATATCTTCGTCATCAGTTCCACACGGCGAGTCCTCCATGATAAACTGATTTTTTCAAACTTCCCTTTGCTCTCCAGACACAAGAGACCTGCTGTCTCTACCATAGATTGTTTTAAAAACTTGCCTTCGGAGAAAGGCTTGCTAGCCTTTGCTAATTTGAATGCCAGCAAAAAACTTGCCTTGGTAGTCTTGAATTGCAGTTTGTCGGTGAAAAAAATGTTGCCGAGTCTGTAAATTATCCGCCAACTTCTGAACCTCTTGCGTTGACTGCTTGCTAGCGTAGTTAGCATGCTTCGTAGCAAAGTGACGGCTGATATTGTATGAAACAGTTTCTTGGCATATGAGGCATACAGCCTTTGATCGGACTTCAGTGAAAAAATATATTGTCTCGGCACTCACTGTCCACTTTTCGTGTCTTTGATCTGCTCATTTTTTACAGAAGGGCTCATGGGGCAAAGCGAAAAAGTGAAGAAGGGAGTAATACACCCACTCCAACAAAGGTCAATGTCTCTGAAGTGCGCCGTCTATTAGGGAAACGCGGGCATTCAATTAAAATAAAATTTTATTTATTAATGATATAATTTGGACAACTTCGGCGGGCCGGATTAAAAAGCCCCACAGGTTGATATGGCCAGCGAGCCGTAGTTTTCCCATGTCTGCTTTAGACGGTAAATCAGTTAAATTTTAAGTGCTAAACATTGGAGATTACAACCAGTATATTACTTTAAAATGAAAGCAAGAATAAAATCACTAAGAAATCTTAAATGAGATTTTACAGTTTCCAAGAAATTTCTGTGTGGAAGTGTGAAATTTAGGTTGAACGATGGGCCTTGCCCCCTGTGGCTCCAGTCCATGGCCTGCAGCCTCTGAATCAGACAGCTTTTCAATATGACAATCCGAGTTGTGGGCCCTTCCACCCATGAATTATGGCAGGTTCCAGACAGTTTCAGTTTCAATTTATTCAGACCCTTTCAGGCATAAGTATAGATTTTGTCTTCATGTCGTCTTTGTGCTGCCCCAATTACTTTTTATTTGCCGTGTTTAGGTTGTTCTGCAGGTCTGTGTGAAGCAGTGACCCACCAGCTACGTGTAGATTATGTGTAGATCTTAATTTCCCCTTCCACTGACTGATCACAATGGGATTGATAAATGAATGATTGTGAAAGTATATTGAAGTTTTTGTCGGTATTACGACCACAACCTTCATTGCTTCATATGTCCCATCCTTGAACACACACATTCAGCGTACCACCTGGTGACATTTGACATCATGTCTAGCATGTCTCCACTTAATTTCACTTAATTGTCTCCACTTAATTTTCACCAAGGATATTCAGCAAAAAGAGCAAAATCGGAAAATGCAAATATACCTTATTCAGAAATAGGCCACAGAGCACAAACAATAAAAAATAAAAAATGCTGATTGATATAAATGCTGTAAGTGCCACAGAACAATTTGTGGATGTTGACAAACCTTTCAAAATCAAAATATTTTTTTTGTTGTTTTAAAATACAAGTACAACTGAATTCATCAACAGTCGAACAGTTCTCAAGATTGCCTTTGAATTTTCAAATGTCTAAAGTAGTTCTCTTCTGAGTAATAGTGAGCCATGCCACTTGTGTGGGCTGCTCATCCTCTTCTGCCCTTGCCCATAAGTGTCTTCACACATTGTCTTCACATAAAGCAGTGGATCCCACTGTATCCTTGATGGAGCTGACGAAGAGGAGATTTTGCTCCTATACTTAATTTATGAAATGAGACTATATGAAACTCAATCACAAATATGGTGCTAATGTGTCAGCCAAGCAAAAAATGTTAGGAATTTTGGTTGAATCATTTATAATTCACCCTTGCCTGGTGTAACTTCTGTAATTCAAAGTTAAGTCTGTGGTTTGGTTGTTAAAAAAATCTAAAGTATGGGAATAATAAATCAAAAGCACTGCATGGGTTTTGGAAGTAAAGATTCTATAATGGTATTCAGAAAAGCACAAATAGTGGGGTTTTACCTGAAGTAATCCTCAACTGGGAAGAAGAAAGGAAACTGCAGCTGGCAGAGGAGAGCAGGGAAATTTACAAGTGATTACTGGAAAACAGAGTTTAGTGAGAAGTGGGGCTCTAACAGGGCTAGTTTGTTTCAGTTTGGACTTGCTGCCATCGACCGTCACGGGTGATTCTGATCACTTCTGACACCCCGATCAAGTGGCAATTAAGATTTTTTCAAATATTTGCTTTGTTGACATGTATCAGGTTTTTTCCAGCACTTACTGATAGTTACTATGCCTTTTTCAATTTTTTTCCATCTGATTTTCACCTCTTTCTAATGTTCAACATAAACAAGTTTTGTGATTTATTTTTCAAAATAAAAACAAAAACTTGGCCACGTTATGGTAGTAGCACTGGAGTCCTCAAGCGCAAATGCTGTGAATCTGTTTCATTCAGGGATATTTATATTTTCTATGAAAAACGTTTATATTTAATTAAGAATTAACTACTGTTATCACCACAGCATACATATGTTAAAACCAAACCAAAGGTTCATGCTCCTTTTGTAAATGAAACTTCAGTTTGTTTTTTTTCTTTGGTGAACTCTCTAACCATTTTTACTCTTATGCACATATTCAAGATCTAACTGGAAAGATCCGACTCGAGGCAAAACATCCTTTGTTGTTCAAATAAGTTCCAAAATGTATGGAGGTAATGCAAACTTTGCAAAATAGCTTCACCATTCCTGCAGGACGTTTATGCATTCAACGTCGCTGTCTGTCTGGGCAAAATCCACTTAATTTCACCAAGGATATTCAGCAAAAAGAGCAAAATTGGAAAATGCAAATATATCTTATTCAGAAATAGGCCACAGAGCACAAACAATAAAAAATAAAAAATTACTATACGAATTATAATCAAGTCACTGGGCATAAACAGTCCAAACCTCAAAATGCATTAAATCCACAACTGAAAACATCCAAGCAAATGAAAATCTGAAAGGTGTAACTCACAAAACAAAAATGGTTGGCAGAAAATTGGCCGAAGGAATCCAGAAACACAGAACCTCCAGAAGACTTGGAGCAAAGGTAACATTAAATAATCAAACTAGACACTGTAAACACTATAGAATAATCACAGAGGAACACACGAACAACCAACATGAAAACCTAAGAAAATCAGAGGAAAACATAATTCAACCGACTGGCAAGGGGCTGATTCCATTCAACTGTGCTTGTCATTGGGAATTGTCTATGTGTAAACTATGATGCGGAAGTGAGAGTGTGTGTAGGTGCAGAAAAAGGAGACTAGTAGGTAAATAAGAAAGTGGGACAGCTGGTGGTGAAGCGAAGCATTGCCCGTTTAAGAGTTGAAATGCCAAATACTATAGGATATATACTTATATGTATACTTAAAGGATATTTTGGAGATCATTTTTTTATACAGAAAGAGAGAGAAGAGGGATAGAGAGAAAGAAGGAAAGTTGTATTTTTATTATTATTGTTGTTGATAAACTTTTTACATAGACCTTGAAGTAAAATAGGCAATATGAGGTACAAGTAGATTGAAGTTGAAACAGCAGGAAGCACGGCCGCTGGAGGTTGTGAGAACACACTTTGAAAATTCTCTGGCCATCTGGGGGCATTTGGTAGAACGCACTTTAACATTACCCCACTCGGAGTTTTGTCTGCAAAGATTCAGAGAGCCAACCAGACGAGAACGTGTAATCAGTGGAGCCAGGCAGCTGAGTAAGGTGAAAGCTCAGGATGCAACTCCAAGGAGAGACAGAACAACCCTCTGATTTTTTCAATCAAAGACCCTTATCACCAGACTTATCTCCACCGCCCTGACCAAAGAAAACCAGCCCCTAATGATGCTGCTACTGACCGCTGAAGACGCTGGCCCGGTAATCTGCCCGATATCTATGACAAACGCAAGCCGCTCGGGAATCCTCCTCCCTGACTACTTTGACAAACACCTCGAAGATGAATATGTGTGATTGTTTACACCATGAAATGGTGAAAAAGGAGGGATTGATGAGTGTGATCATATTCATTTCCATTTAACTGTGCTTGTCATTTGGAATTGTCTATTTGTAAACTATGATGCTAAGAAACCGATGTTCACAGAGAGGGCTCAGAGCAGAAGGCTCAGTGAGGGGCTCCAACTGGGGTAATGTGTACCTGATAAGATCTGATAAGATAGTCCTTTGTCTGTCCCGCAGCGGGGAGGTTCACCTGTTGCAGCGGCAGGGTGGACGGTGCAACGCAATAAAGAGCATTGTGTTGGGATTCGTCTGGCAAAATAAAAAGCCTGTCAAAGATACAGCTGTACTAAGTGGAGAGTTTTCAGGGTCAATGAGTGAATGAATGAATGCATACTACATGTTGCACATCGGGGATCTTCCACTGTGTGATCGTTAGACTGGGGTTTACTGGGAGCAGTAATCTTGCCATTGTCATTAGATACTTCCTCACCCAGGCCCTCAACTTCGCCTTCATGGAAAAGTACAAGAAGATGAGACCGTCAGCTGAGACCATGACATCCCAGCTGAGTCAGTCAATATTCTGTATTGCAACTTTAACCTCTATTGCTTAATCAACAGCTCCAGTCCTTCTTGCCAGCCTGATAAAGTATCCAAAACACGACAGGGCAATGAAAAACAAGGAGTATAAATAGGATAATGGAGAAATGAAGATCAGGAGTGTGACAGGCGAGAAGAGAACCGATTGGAAGACAGAGACATGTGACAGGAGGTGAGGGAAATAGCAACAAATGCAAACTAATGAGCAGACAATCAAGGAACACAATAGCATGAAGTAAAGTAACTGGAAACATAACAGGAGATGATTACAAAATAAAAACAGGAAATGTACTCAAAGGACAAAAAAACACGATCATGTCAGAATGAATGTGGTGACACAAAGAAGCTTCCCAAACATACTGTATACACCTTTCTGAACAAGGATATGAGAGACATCCACAGCATGTGCTCAGGAAAGTGAAACACTAGGATGCGTTGCCTGTTGAGTTCCTGAACTCATTGACACACTCTGGTATACCTTTGTCCATAAGACAAAAATTAACATTGGAGCTCCAGTGATGCTGCAGGCAGGTCCTGATCAAACCCTCAAAAATGGCACCAGCATGGTGGAGGTGCAGATGGTGGTGGTGGTGTCCTGGGGTCAAAGATACTCCTGCCAAGGACTTGTCACCATGACAAATTATAAGCTAACCCTAACCCTGAAACCCAGCTTAACCCTCTGATTTCTATCAAATACGACATCACCTACCATGTTTGGATATTTTTGGCAGTCTAAACACGCACATTCTGTGGAGTACCAAACACCTGAGCTATGGTCTACTATAAATCAGGGGTCTAAGTCCGCTTGCAGGTGAACCCTGGTATGGTTGTTTCTTGTGTACACTGATATTTACATTTTCATGATGTTCCAGACCACAGTGATACCTGGACAGATCAAAGGAAGTACACTACAGATTATAGGTATTGTAACATAGAAACATAAAGTAGTATACAGGGTGCATATCTTGGGGTCAAACTGCTTTGACAAAAAACTGCTTTGGCAAGATTACATTCTTGCAAGTCTTACAAGTCTTTGTAAAAGCTGCAGTTTGAGTGATGACAAAAACAAATTCCCATATTTTGACATCTATACAGATGTTCATACAGTTACTGCATCTTCATCAGCTGTGTAAATGTCGTTAAAGCAATAACATTGCAATGAGGTGATCTTGAGGAAACATGTTTTTTTTTTATTAATTAAAGTAACCCCAGGTGAAAGTGCCAAGTCCACCTCAGCGTCCTGTGTCCTGTATGTGTATGCATTGCTGTTGGGTGTCTGTATGCCAATCCTGCCGCAAAAGCAGCTCGGCTTTGTTTGATGGCTTGTGACCATCCATCTTCCTTTTGATCACATTCCAGAGATTTTCAATGGGGTTCAGGTCTGGAGATTGGCTGGCCAGGGCAGGGTCTTGATCTCGTGAGCCTCCATCCACATGTTGATCATTGGAGCATTGTCCTGCTGGAAAAAACAATACTCAGAGTTGGGGAACATTGCAGAACAAAAGGAAGCACGATTACTTCCAGGATAAGCTTGTATGTGGTTTGATTCATGCATTCTTCACAAAGACAAGTCTGTCCTATTCCAGCCTTGCTGAAGCATCCCCAGATCCCCAGAAATTTCAGAGTGGGTGTGTGACACTGCGGCTTGTAGGCTTCTCCAGGTCTCTCTCTTACCATTAGACGACCAGGTGTTGGGCACAGCTGAAAATTGGACTCATCGGAGAAGATAACCTTACTCCAGTCCTGTTAGATCCAATCCTTATGGTCTTTTGTTTCTCATTGATGAAGGGCTTTTTTCTAGCTTTGCACAACTTCAGCCCTGCCCCTAGGAGCCTGTTTCGAACTGTCCTCGCTGTGCACTTCACCCCAGCGCTGAATGAGTTGTCAGTCTCACGGTCAGTGGAGAGTGGTTTTCGCCCACTGTCGGCCTGTATGACTATGTAGATCTCTTATGAACCGCGGTCTTTGAAAATTTAAGGATGGACGCAACCTGATGCTCCCTGTATCCCTCTGCCAGTATAGCCAGAATTTTACCCTTCTACCCTTTTTATTACACAGAGATAGGAATGAAATGAGAAGGAAAGATAAAAAAGGAAAGAAATGCTGATTGGGACCTAGAAAATGTGATACACATTTGGCGAAAATGCAGAAGGAGACAAGGAGACAGTGACTCGAGCCAGTATACAGATCGAAGAAACATTGTACGCCTTTGTGATACCATGTTGAAAAGGAAGAGTCCAAGAATGAGGGAGGGAACAGGTGGTTAGACACTAGTTTATTTAAGTTTTGTATCAAAAGTATCAATATCACTGATGTGGTTTGTTGGCTGTCACAATTTTATGTTCCTCTACAGTATATCTCCAGAGAATAGGAACGCAATGCGAAAATGCTCTATTTCCAAAAGTCTTCGTCTTGACCTTTTGGATGACAACAGACCTACCTGCTACGATCCTAAGGATCGTAAGGAACGTAGGCAGTAAGGTCAGAAAGATAAACTGGAGCCAGGCCATCTATTATCTGTATTGTGTATAGTGTGTACATTGTATATTGTGTGTGTATTGTTGGGTATACTGTTTCTTGTGTGTATATCGTGTATATGAGATTATAAACGTCCTATCTTGTATCGTATCTTACAGGTTAGAAGTAAGACCTTCATATGAGCCCCTGGCACTGATACGAAGCCAATACAGCGGCGCTAGGACTGACATGGTGTGATCAAATCTACAAGTTTTAGCTGCAGTGTTTTGAATAAGCTGCTGTTTTTTCAGAGCAGAGAAGCTAAAGCCAGAAAAGAGGACATAGTCCAGTCTGGAGGTGACAAATGCATGAATTAGAGTTTCAGCATCTGCTTTTCTAAGGAACGGTCTGATTCTGGCGATATTTCGGATAAGGAAGTATGCAACCCTTCTCACATTGTGTCTGTCTTTCTCAAATGTTACAACCATAATAATAAAAATTGTACTGCCCTTGCAGCGGATGTTCTCTTTGTGGTAGCTAGACAGCCAGCTACCAAACCAAAGGTACTCTTCAGTAATCGAAACAAGGCTTGCCTTTTCTTGAATCTTGAAATACAAAGAAAAAACACTTTAGTACATATAACATATGCGTTCACATAAAACATTTATCAGTTTACTCACAGACAAATAATCTTGCTATGCCGTCACCTGACTCCTTCACCATGGAGACGCTGTAGTCCCTGTAGTCTCTGGTACAGGTGTCTGGCATGTTCTCGTTGGGTTTCCCATGTTTGTCCAGCAGGCCCTTCTGGATCATCGGCTTCTTCGCACTGGCCTCGGGGCCCAGACCCCATTTCTGTGGATACGTGTCTAGCTCTATGATCACTTTCTTGAACTTGGCGACCACGCCGTGGTCACAGGTGGAGATGACGGCGGTCGTCCACACCTCGCAGCTCACCCGGAATATACCCATCCTCCTCTCCGGGTCGTACTCCACCAGCCTGCTCTCGTAGCTCGTCCTCATACAGTAGATTGCTACAGCAAGTGAAGGGCTGTTTCCGAACACATGGACCTTCACCCTGTATTGAATCATATTTTTGTTGATGTCGCTGTCCTTATACCAGATGTACCTGAGATAGTCTCTGTGGTCTTCTCGGACGACAAAGCAATAGAACATTTGTTGAACATCTCCCAAAAACACTTCTCCCAGAATGACCCAGCCTAGGTCCAGCCACTGTGCGAACTCAGTCTTTCCAAGAGACTTATTACTTTGTTCATCAAGCACCACATACATCTCAACTGCCTTCTCCTTTTCCCCTGCAGGATATACTTTCACCAAGCAGATTTTGGAACAGGACTGGGGCTGTCTGCACTCCCACAAATCTCTGTGCAATTAGAGGTCACTGAAGCAGATGAGTTTTTGTTGTGCTCTCCGCTGTCATGTTGGTCAGCCATAGCACTCTGTGTGGTTACTTCAGGAGGACCTGGATGCAGCGCTGCGATGTGTCTGTCGAACAACTCCAACTGTTGTTGGACGTTCTTACTTGTGCGTTGATCTGACCAGAGGGGCTCCTTTCCAATGTAGTGTTTTCGGCTTCCCTTTTCATCTTCCTCATATGCCGCAGCCTCCGCTTCAGCAACAGCTCATTGGTACTGAAGAAGATGGAGGTTAGCATCCGCTCTCTGCTTCATCATGTTATTTTTTCTTTCAGCGTAAGCTAGTTGAGCCCTGGCAGCTTGTGCCTTGGCGTAGGCTTTTGTAGCTGAAGAAGCTGTAGACGATGACTGAGAAGAGTGTCTGGTGGATGGTTTGGATGGCCGTGACTTAACATCAAAAGTTTGAGAGGGCTCATGCCTCATGACTGCTTGATCTACTATCTTCGTTTTGTTGCATAGTGATGTCTTCTTTAACATAATTTCTTCCTGAGCATAGGCTCATGTTTGCTGAGTATTTTGAGCTTGAGCCCGCCGTGCTGTTGCCTTTTTACTATATCTTGAGCTTGAGCCCGCCATGCTGTTGTCTCTTTACTGTATCTTGAGCTTGAGCCCGCCGTGCTGTTGGCTTTTTACTGTATCTTGAGCTTGAGCCCGCCGTGCTGTTGTCTTGAGCCAGCCACACTGTTGTCTTTTTACTGTACTGCCCTTTTTACTGTTCTCTTTGCGCTAGCTAGACAGCCAGCTAACAAACCAAAGGTACTCTTCAATAATCAAAACAAGCTTGCCTTTTCTTGAATCTTTTACTGTAGATATTGTAAAACTGTAACGTTACAAAGAAAAAACACTTTAGTACATATAACATATACTGTAACATAAAACACTCATCAGTTTACTTACAGACAAATAGTCCCCAAGGCAGAAGCGTATCAAAATAGCTTTCAGCTGGTAACATGCACGACTCTTCCTGGTATCAGTCTGAGCTCCACTGAGAAATTGCACCTCACAGGTGCTTTTGATTGTTCTGGCTGATTAGACCTCTGCTCAGGTGATGTTAATTGACTGTGGGAAACCTAGAACTTTACCCCTCCTTGTCAGCAGAGGGCGCCATTAGTATAAACCAATGCGCACTAAATAAACGTCTTTAATGTTATAACTTTAACTTATATTAAAGGCAGCACAGGACCCCCAAACAGATGGAGAGATGGAGCGAGGACCCCTACTAAATATATTGTATAAAATTGTTTAATATCAAACTGGGCCTGATGCCTTGTAAAAACATAGATTTTCTCATCAATGTCTGTCGACCTTCGAGAGATTTGAGACTAGTTTGGAATTATTCAACCGGTTTGCCTTTTAAGTGGCTGTGGGTTGTCTCCAATGACGCTGCAGCTTTGATGGCTTCATAGATTTGTTTGACAGCACATGTTCTGTGTGAACATTTACAAAAACTTGATAGCCAAGACTCACACTTTGTATCAAAATGCACTTCAATTCAGCAACATGAGCTTCTATTTCTCTGTATACATTTTCAGTGTCAAACTCACACTAATGAATTAACATCATATTTATCTCAAAGAAAACAAAACAATGTTATTACTGATTTTACTAATACTATACCTTTCATATTTCACATTTGTCTGTCCACTTATCACTGTCACAATTTCCCTTCACGTTCCCTGTAATTCAGGGAATTCCCTGTAGTTCCCATAACATCTGTACTTCACATGCATTCAGTCTGTTCAGATGTTAATGAGATGACAGTGAGTGTGGTACTGTTTTCATGAGGAATTAAAATAGTTTTGGAATTTTCTTGCAGTGAAGCACGTTCTCTGTCATATAGTTTTGGAATGTTTTCTGTTTGGAAGAACATACACTGGATTGAGTGGACATAACGGCTTAATTCTGCAAATTCTGCATTCTGCCTTTATGTTGTCACAATTGTAAAAATGCATCCAAATGCTGTTTTTTTTCCAGCTGTCACTCATCCCTCGCTCCCATCGTTCACCTAAAACAGCCGGCTCTTTGAGCCAGTGCGTTCACTAACGACACATCACGCCCTGCTAGCTGTCGGAAAGTCCCTTGAACAGTTGCTGTGGACTGTGGTGAAGTGGCGCTCCACAGACGCGTTTGCACCGCAAACGAGACACGCACACTCTTGTCATTCACATTCGTAAACTTTTTTAATTCCTTATGAAAATAGTATATTTGTTGCCTTTTATCGGGGCTATTTTCCACGGTTATCCTCAAATCCGGCGTGCGCTTGCAAGATGAATGTTACAGTGTCACGTGACCAAACATGACAGCAGTGTTCTTGGACTGACAGCTGATTGGCTTATAATTGTTTCGTGACAAAATGGGGCGGGATGTCTGTGAATTTGGTTGGATAGAAATTTTAACAGCTTTACCAAGTGACATGTTGTTAATGTATTCTTTGAACCTTCCGCGAGCTACTCAGAAACGGCAGGCGAGCTACTGTTAGCTAAAAATTAAAAGATATAAAAAATTGTCTAGTCAACCACAAATTTCGCAACCACCTGTTGAAGACCCCTGATCTAAACAATAACAGAGCTTATTCTGCGTGCTGTTGTGTAGGATCCCAGATGCCAACACTCCTCCACCACGAACACTGTGGAGAGGTCTTTGAATGCTTGCCAATTGGCCTTGCCCTTAACTTTCAAACATTCCACCAAGCCTTTTTAGGTTACTCCAGAGGATAATTAGGTGCTTAACATGAATGACTGTAGTTTGTTAGCTTGTTGCCATTGATGACCTATGCTCTTCTTCATGCCCCACATTTTCTGTCTAAGGCTACATGCTCAGCAAAGGTTCTAACATTTTGATGTTCAGCAACAAAATAAATGTGTACTTTTGAGTATCGTCCTGTGTTTGACCTAAGAATTACATATATGGACGTATTCACCTAAAATAGACCTTTTGAAATAATTACAATGTGACAATTGTATTCAACAGAATACAATTGTCACAGAATCACAGTTTACATAACACCTTGAATGCTGAAACCCATGAATTGTATTCAAAATGTTCCTTGAATCCTGCACAGCAATGCCTGATATTCATAATTAATTTTCATGTTTCTGTAATAATTTTAAATTCAATTCAATTCAACTTTATTTATATAGCTCAAAATCACAACAAATGTTATCTCAAGGCACTTAACATACAGACCATTTAAAAAAGCCTAACATTGCATTGCTTTTGGCAACACATCAGGACCCCCTCCCATCATGTTCTGTCTCAGTTAGGTCTTCCATATTCCCTCCCTCCATCTCTTTCCCTCCGTTGTAAAGTCAGAGACACAGAGTGATGTGATGTTGCAACACCAGCGGAAGGGAGGCTCACCAAAGTCCCCTCAGGTTTGGGGATGTGCCATCTATTTATGTTAGAAGACCAGCACATTTAAAATAATGGCCTGAGCCAACACAACAAGCTTACATGCTAATTCATGAATGCGGCCATATACGAAAAATGTATATACAAACCTTCTGATTACACCATTTAAATGTAGAGGCATCACAATGGGGTCTGGGACTAGAGAGGGGCTAGATTCCCATCCAGCACCCTATGCCACATCACAAAATTGCCATCGCCCAAACTACACTACATCCCCCAGACTGCCTCACCACTCACCCAAGTGTAGGTGCTATAACACTGAAAAAAATATTACTGAAGTGAACAAGCAGAGGGACCAAGAGCAAAAGGGAGGGAAGTAGCTATACATATCAACAGAACTATATTTGACTTCTTTAAGTGCCTTAAAGACTAATACAGGTTCAAGGGGAAGAAGATGCTGAATCAAGGCGGAACACTTTATGTTAACGTTTTGTTATGTTTGTGGACCGTTTATGAACTTCGTTTCTGTTTTCTGCTGTGGAACGTTTTGAGTTGCTTCATGGACTTTTTGAAGGATGAATATACCAGAGTTACCAGTTAATGACCTGCAGACCTGCAAAAAATTCCCCAAAGCCCTGCAACATTGCATTGTGGGATTGCCTTGTATTATAGATGCACATGATGCTAACTTGAAATTCAGTCAACATGAGGTATCTTAGTAGATATGATGCATTCAGTCTCTTGATTCCCTCATTGATCCTGAAAACCTCTGGACTTGATATCACTGTCCTTTGATAGATGTTCCACTCAACAACACAGTGCTCTGTATTGTCTTGCATTGTCCACTCATACCAACTGACTCAACATGTGAACTTTGTACCTCCCCGCTATGGACAGAAGAAGAATCTGATCTTGTCAGTTGTAGATCACCTTAGTTGAAGCTTCCTGAGATCAAAATCTCTATCTCTGTGTCAGCAGACTTCTCTGTATCATAGTTAACCCTTAGACATAGATCACACAATTCTTAATGACAAGCACAGTTAAATGGAAATGAATATGGTCAAACTCAACACTTCCATATATTACAGCTCATAACAACAAGTGTATGCCTCTGGATACAGAAGTTTCTGAGACCTCTAAGTCATCCAAATGACTTGTACTTTCCTGAAAAACCTTTTGCATGCAATGTGACACATGTATTCTGCCATCTTGTGGATTATCCGGGCACTGCAGGCAGTAGAATGTTTTTAAAAGCCAAATCCAAAATGGCTACCGTCACTGAGCAGCGTTTTTTGCAGGGACATCATTGCTTATATTAAATAAGTTAAGGTAAGAATAACTTTTATATTTTTACTGATATTTCAATATGAAATATTTACTGTATTGAAGCAACTTATAATCAGGTATATTTTGTAGCTTTTTTTCATAGAAAGATTTTGTTAAAAACGTGTGTATCCAATTATATTATATATTTAGATTATATAATTAAACTAATTAAAGATTAAAATGTCATAGTTAAAATATACTATCACATCATTTCACAGCAGTTCCACAGGTTGAACACCTGCAAGATAGAGGAATCCATGATGTGAAAAAAGGATTGCATTGGTCATTCCCCAACATGGGACTACCTAAAGAGATGCAAGCACTGCACAAGCAATCATTTCTCACATGTATACTGTGGGAAAAAGTAGCAAAATAGTGCAATAGTGCAAATAATGAAAAATAGCGAGCTTGCAAAAGGGCTCTTGTTTAATTTGTTTTTAACAAAATCATTATATATGTTCAAAATGTTCCCAATAATAATAAATATTTGTTTTTGTTTCAAAAAGAGAAATTATGTTGTTCACTGATTTTCCATAAACGCCCGACAAATCCCATATGAGACAATAATAACCATATATGTAAATAATTTTCAAATATTTTGATTTTGTATTTTGTTAAACGGTGCAATAAACACTTCAATTTCCAAAAAAAAAAAAATTCTGACCATTTTTTGATGAGTCAGGCTTTACAGGGTTAACTTGGCCATTTTCAGTGACTTTTACTTTGGATGCAAGTAATGCAACAGATTGGCTCTAGTTATCATGGCACTTATTTAGTATGGCATTGTTTGGTTAGAGCAGTGTTTTTCAACCGGGATGCTGCGGCACACTAGTGTGCCGTGAGAGATCGTCAGGTGTGCCGTGGGAAATGATCCAACTTCACTTAATTAGTCCGCGATCCGGCCCTCCCAGCCCGTTATCCGGCCCGCGAGACAGATCAGCAGATTGCAATTTTTGATGAAGGCTGGATCAGTTTACGCTGGCGGGTATTTTTTTCTGTTAGATTCGCGATCCATCCATATTTGTACCAATATTCAACGGACTGCATTAGAAAGCGCAACAGGCCTCATGTGGCCTGCAGGCCGTAGTTTGCCCACCTCTGGGTTAGAGGGATTTTTTTATGAATTACTTATTGTGATTTTTACAGCTGCACCACTATCACAACTGTGTTCTGCAGTCATATGATAGTGGGACATTTTCAAGGATATTGATTTGAAATTTGAGTAAAACACTGGGCTTATGAATACTGAGGAATGAAATCTTAGAAGGGTTGAACAATGAGTTTGTAATGATAAAGTCACAGGTTGTAGGTGTGTGTCACTGGCAGTCAGTTACAGTAAATGCTGGAGTGTGAAATGACAGAAGACCGTGAAGTGTCTCTTGCAACCGGAGACTTTGCCTCAAACTGTTAACTGTCTTATCACTGTAAAATAAAAGTCATTAAAAGTAAAAAGTGTAGAAACTGTCAAAAGCAAAATAGTAAAAAAAGCTAATTTCACAGTAGTACTCTGTACATTACCTAACAAAATGAAACATTCAAATTTGAATTAAATTATAGTCAGAAAAAATACTTAATGTGCCACAGTTATACACAGTACAACGTAGTGCAGTCAAATTCACAGTTCAATAACGTTAACAATATTTTTCTCTACAGAATGAAACCGTATTGTATTAAACAAATGAACACATTTGATTTTAAGGATATTGTATGTATCCGTTATAATAGAATTATTTATTTTCTAAAATTGTGTTCAAAAGTGGTTTGATAGTAATTGGACAGAAGAATACTGCTTATAATATTTTTAATTTTGATGTATGATACAGAGCAGCATGGGCTTCCTCCAAAGAAATCTTATCTTAGCTTAGGTGAGTGGGCGTGTGACTGAGTTGTCTGTCTCTTTAACACATAGGCAGTCCTATCCAGGGTGTATCCTGCCTCTCGTCCAATGACTGCTGGGATAGGCTCCAGCAACCCCTGTGACCTTGAAAGGGTAAGCTTGTATTAAGACTAGATGTATGTATGTTAAGCTAAAGTTTAATTTAAATTGAAAATAAATGTGTCATAAATTGACATTGTTTAATGGTAATTTTACAGTAAAACTCTTATAACAAATGTAGCATGTAGATATACATAAACTGTAGCATCCAGGAGTAAGAAGTTAGTGAAATCGCCCAGCATGCCTTGAAGCAATAATACAAATGTGGATGATATAATATTACAACAATATTTCTGTAATTGTTGAAAGTTGTAATGTTTATCCAGCTAATGTGTTTATTTATGTATATGACATATTGTATATGACAGTCAAGACAGTCAGACAATAGTGAGGTCAGGTATAGTTGATATTAGGTGTTAAAATCGGCACAGAAAAGGTGGGTTTTGAGTTTGTTTTTGTAAGGTGGGTGAATTGAGGGAGGGAGTGTAGGTGCAGCAATGGCAAAGGCTCTGTCACTCCAGGTTTGGTGCTTAGAAGCGGAAATATGGGAGTTAGAATTGTTTGGTCTTAGTTGGCAAGAATGGGTTTATAACGTAGACGGTTTGCAGATGGTGGGTGAAGGTAATTGACAGTTTCAGGTGAGAAGTAGAATCTGAACTAAATAAGAAGGATCCATATGTTTTACTGTATTAACTCAATAAGACTGGTTTGGTAACCATGTGACGCTGGCTGACATGGGCCGTCAACATCAAGAATCGGCAGCGATCATTTCATTGGTCAATGCAACTACCGCATTCTATTGGCTGGGGACTTTTGACAGGGTTGTCACGCCAAAGATCCAGTAAACAATATATAAACAACATTGAAGTACAAAATATTCTAAATGTGCTCAAATCATAGTGAACAAGAGGTGTTGCACTAGTTGATTGACTGAGTGCGATGTACTCCGCTTCTGCTGTTGAAAGTGCGACTGTTGCTTGTTTCTTGCTGAGCCAGCTCACCGCTCCTCCACTCAGAAGAAAGATGTTGCCTGTTGTTGACCGACGATCATCCTGATCTCCAGCCCAGTCAGCATCTGAGTATCCGATTAAGGCTTCAGAGTCTGACTTCTCATACTTGAGAGCAAAGTTCACTGTTCCTTTTAAGTATCGAAGTATCCTCTTTACAGCAGTCAGGTGTGAAGCGTCTGGATTTGAGTTGAACTTTGACACAGCACTCACAGCGTGAGCTATGTCTGGTCGTGTGCCCATTGCAGCATACAGCAGACTTCCAACCATTGACTGATAAGTATGTTGATGCACTGACTTACTGACACCATCACTCTTTCTCAGCTTGACGTTGGCATCTGCAGGAGTTGCTACAGGATTGGCATTATCCATTCCATATTTCCGAAGTATGGCTTCAATGTAATGCTTCTGATGAAGAATGACACAGTTCTTTCCTTTGTCCTGGATCACAGAGATGCCCAGGATGTAGGATAGCTCACCCATATCTTTCATCTTGTAGCGCTCCTTGAGAGCCGTTTTGAGCTCCTTCATGCTCTCAGTTGATTCTGTAATCAAAATCAAATCATCCACATACACTGCTAGTATCTCAAGCTCTTGTCTTGATCTCACAAACACGCAGGTGTCTGATGTGCTCTGTTTGAATCCAATTTCCATCATGAACTCTGTGAAAGTCTTGCTCCAACAGCGAGGTGACTGTTTCAGTCCATAGATTGACCTTTTCAGTTTGCATACCAGATTTTCCTGCCCAGGTTTGATGTAACCCTCTGGTTGCTCCATGTATATTTCCTCTTCCAGGTGTCCATTAAGGAATGCAGTTACAACATCCATCTGGTGCACATACAGATTGTTTTGAACAGCAAAGGACAATAAAGTACGAATAGAGCTAAATCGTACCACTGGTGAAAACGTTTCATCATAGTCAGCACCATACAACTGTGAGTAGCCCTTGGCAACGAGCCTGCACTTGTATCGTTCCACTCTTCCATCACCATGATGCTTAACTTTGAACACCCACCTTGATCCTACTGCCTTTCTGTCTCTTGGCAAGTCCACTAAGTCCCATGTCTCATTTTCCAGCAGTGACTCATATTCCAAGTCAGCTGCTTCCTGCCACTCTTTTGCATTAGGACTCTCCATTGCCTCTTTCAGTGAGAGTGGCTCTGTCACACGACACACGTTGGCATAATGAACAGTCACTACATCAGCAAACTCATCATATCCAAATCTTCTTGGAGCATTTGTGATTCTGTAATTTTTTCTGACAGTGCTCTCAACAGTGACCTCATCATCTCATGTTTCACTCTCATCTGTTGTTGTAGTCATTTCGTTCTTTGTGCAGGGAACTTTCACTTCCTGCTTCCAGTTGAAGTTTGATTCGTCAAAGACGATATCACGACGGATTAGAATCCTCCTTTTTTCTTCATCATATAGGCGATAGCCCTTGGCATTGTTTGCATATCCCACGAAGCGAAGTTTCACAGTCTTTTTGTCCAGTTTTCTTCTCTCTTCATCTGGGACATGTGCATAGGCAATACAGCCAAACACCTTTGTGTGACTCACATCAGGTTTCTTGCCACACCATCTCTGGTACGGTGTCTCTCCCTTTAGAACAGAAGTAGGTAGCCTGTTCTGTATGTAGGCTGCGGTGGCTACAGCCTCTGCCCAGAACATCTTTGGTAACCTAGCATGAGACAGCATGCTCCTAGCTGCTTCAACTAGTGTTCTGTTTTTTCTTTCAGCAACACCATTTTGCTGTGGTGAGTGGGGTACAGTCATTTCATGGTGGTTGCCTTGAGCCTTCAAGTATTCTTGAAACTCTTTTGAGGTGTACTCACCACCATTGTCTGTTCTCAACCTTGAGACGTTCAGCCCACACTCGTTTGTGAAAGTTTTTTCAAATTCCTTGAATTTGTATAGCACTTCATTCTTCTGTTTCATGAAGTACACTTTGCAGCATCTTGAGTAGTCATCTATGAAAGTGACAAAATATTTTGATCCACTTATAGATTCAGTCTGCATGGGACCACAGACATCACTATGAATCAGCTGCATCCTGCGCTCAGAACGTATTTTTCCAATCGACTTGAATGGCTTTTTTGCCAGTTTGCCTTCCACACATCCTTCACAGAAGGGAACTTCCTTTTCTGTAGAGAAGTCCACTCCGTTCACCAGACCTTTTAGTTCCTTCAGTTTGGTAGTGTGACCAAGACGCTGGTGCCACAAACTAGCAGCTACTGATGCACTGTGAAAGACAGAGTCACTTCCTTCCACATCCAGCTGATAAAGTCCATCAGATCTTTGTGTTCCCATTCCCTCAAGAGATCCATCTCTTCCATGAATGTAGCAGCCAGACCTCTTAAACTGTACTGTATTTCCCTTTTTGGTAGAAGCTCCCACTGAGAATAAATTCCCAGACAACTTTGGAACATACAACACATCATACATAGTGACATTTTTTACATTACTTGACTTGAAAGTCATTTTCATGTTGACATTTCCGATTCCTAGGGCGTTAACCACCCTACCGTCACCGAGTTTCACTGACTGTGCTTTTGAGAACTGCTGGTACTCCTGGAGAATTTCTTGATCACGTGTCATGTGCTTTGATGCTCCTGAATCAATTAACCATTCAGCCTGTTGTGGTCTGCCAGATACTTCCCCTCCAGTCACAAAGGCACTCTCAAATGGGTCATCTTCATCCTCCAACATCATATTTTTGGCTTTGTGGGTTTTCTTTTTAGGTTTATTTTTCCAGCTTGGACAGTCACGTTTGATATGGCCTTCTTTCCCAAATTTATAGCATCTTCACGTACTTTGTCCTGCTGCTCCCACTGCTTTGGAGCCATCGTGCACATTTCCACGAAACTGTGATGACATGGCTGCAGCACCACCTGACGTAGCATCGCTGTTGTCATTAACATTAACTCGCTTTTGTTCTTCATTGATTAATGCTTGCTGAACAAACTTCAGTGTCAGGTTGTCGATTTTTGTTTCTAGTGCAGTGACAATTGTTGCATAACTTTGTGGCAAACTTCCCAATAGTGTCACAATTTGATCCTCTTCTTCAATTACAGCTTCAATTGCTGATAATTGATCAGTTAGCTCCTTCATTTGTTTTAGATGCTCTGTTAAACTATCTCCTTCTTTCATTTCACATCTGAAATATTTCTTCTTCAGAAATAGTTTATTTGCCAAAGTATCTCTCTCAAAATGGGCTTTCAGCGTAGTCCAGGCTTCTTTGGGAGTCTTGCAGCTTGTTATCAGACACATCTGTGGCGTACTTACGTTCAGCACGACCGTCGAGAATGTTTTCTCTCTCCGTCTGGTAAACTCAGCCTGTGCTGCTGCGCCAGCGTCTCCGGGTAGCGTGTCTTCCTCTGTTAGCATACCCCATAGTCCTTTAGCCTTTAGCAATTGCTCCATCTGAAACTTCCATGTTGCCCAATTCTCTGGTCTGCTCAGCTTGTCAATAAACAGCTTGTTCTCCATTGTGAATTCCCACAATACTGTTTATCTCACACACAATTCCGTGGTCTTCAGCTTTTTAGCGATGCTCTGGGCCCATAACCTATTGTTTTATTGTTTTATTTTTTATTGCAGACAGCAACAGCATAACCCAACGAACTAACACACGTAACACCTGAAGTGTAGTTTCTTCACCGTATAACATACAGGCAGAGACAGTATAGTGGTAGAACAGCACCGCCATCTATTGGTATAAGTACTGTATAACAACATTTGCTACTCCACAGACATGACGCTCCAACAGCAAGCAGATATTATTTTCATGGGCTAGCTTGGGGCAAATTTTCTTTTAGGTGTGCAAGGGGTATTGAATCATTTGCTGACTAAGGGCCACACGACCTCATTTGAAAGTGAGAATCACAAGTGGCCAAAATTCAAAGGAGTGTTACATTTATAAAGTAGGGACAGGGAATTTCATTTAATTTTTTCTTAATGTAAATAAGGAAAACCTATAGATTTATGTTTGCAGGGTAAAAATTTTAATTTTGAATGAATATTTTCATTGCTTAATGTTTATTAATGCTTTGCCATTGTCCATAATACATCTTGTCCTGTGTGGTTGCTTTAGGGGGGGTTCTTCCTTCTTTAAAAACTAAATTATTAATTGTTAAAAATGTAAAAAAATAAAATAAAACTACTTAAACTCAACTATTTGAAACCATTTTTCAAAATCTAATTAATCTAATAAACAATAATACAAAATGGAACTCCAAGGAAAGTTGATGGAACTAAAAGTACTTGGCAACTCAACACACAAACAAACACACACACATACCACATCACATGCAGAGATTACACAGACACAAAGGCAGGAAAATTTGATTTTCCTTGACGCAACAGGTCATCAACAGCCTGATTTTCAGTTGAGGTTTTTCTGATACACCCTTTACAAGGTGTCACAGATGGGATCATGGATGTGTTGACTCATGTACATGAACAGGTATGAATGTGCTTATTTAGTGTGTCACCATGAATTTAGTGTGAATGTTTTTTATGAATAACCCTCACATAGTCAGAAATAAGTCCAGGGCATGGCAGTCTTTGCTTTTCCGTTGTAGTCCATTTCACTAGCAGGTGCCAACTCACTTATTGTTGTTTTTTCAAAGCAATTATAGAACACAAATGCATTAGGTAACAGTTTTGATTATTTTTATGGCATTTTAATGTGAGTGAACTGAATGCCTCATCGTTCTTCCTTATTACATCATCAGAGTTTTAACAGGCTCAATCATTCCCAACTTCCACCTTTGCTCCGGGTCATTACCATGTGAGCTGTTCCCACGTTGATCCAGCACATTGCAGCATATTAGATGGATTAGTGTAGCATTAGTTGGTCACAAGTCACCCATCAGCCATTTGCCCTAATTCCATGCTGATACTCACCATCCTGTTGAGGGTTGGGCTCCCTGCATCTGTGTAATGGCCTGCCAGAAGGGATCAGGCTGAAAAAATAGGCTACAAGTGTAGTGGCTGCAAAGAATTTGGTTGGATCAGAAATGAGGATTTTAAATGCCATTTTAAGAAAAGAAATAGTCAATGACATTTGCTTTTCCTGGCATTCCTCCTGCTGCCCATTGTTATCTGTCCAGTCTGTTTGTGCACCCTCTAGAGGTGTGAATGGATATTGTTGAGTGTTAGGATTAGATATGGAAATCAGGATGCTTTTGTGTGACTTTTGTGTGAAGTCCGTTAAAACATAAAGGGAAAAGGAAAAGATTCAGATGGACTCCCAACATGCTTTGAGGTTATTTATTTTAAGTTTTTCATATGTTTTAAAAATATTACACCAAGAAACCTCTCTTCACTTTTCTCAGACATTCTGTGACAGCATTTACAACTCAACAGTGGCGCTCCTCAACTGAGGTGGTATCACAACAACAAATGTTGTCTCTGTTTGGTTCCCTGAGAAAGAAAATTCGCAGCTGATTGGACCTGGCAAATCTCACGTGAGAATGAATCAAACATAGGTGGAAATTGGTTACTGGTCACTCACTGAGTGAAACTATGGTGTTGCAGTGGCAGCCTGGCGCAGCAGCTCCCGTTGTGTTTTTAGATTTTGCATCTTTTTGTCACTTTATTCTCTTTTTTTGTGTTGTCTTTTTCATCTATTTATTTCCATTAACTTAAGAACAATGGCTTCTTTAGTTTTGTAGCCTTTCTCGTGTTGTACTGTGATTTTTTCCACACATGTCTGTAACCGAGAGTTGTGTTGAGCAAACCACAGAAACTGCCCGGAGCTAGGCATGATATCCAGGAGGAGCTACAGAGATGCTGCCAGGGATGCAGAGCTGGAGTAAAGTGGAGGGCTTTGAGCAGGGGTCTTCAACGTTTTTCAGGCCAAGGACCCCCAAACTGATGGAGAGATGGAGCAGTGCGCGCTTCGAAATCTGCCGGTCTGTCTCGCGGCACACCGGTTGAAAAACACTGGGTTAAAGCACAGGAGGCTTCGTATCGTGCCAACCTCCGCATAGCAAAAGCCAGTAAGCAGCACACAATTGGTGAACAGCTGTGTCTACCATTAGGTACACATAATGTGTGGCGAGTAGGTCGCCAAACAGTTAAACTTGGTGCCACTTTCAAAAGACACAGTGTCCCGGAGAATAGGAGCCATGGCAGATGACCTTAGGAAGACACTGATTGAACGCATTAAAAATAGTCGCTATCATTCCATCGAACTGGACGAGACTACTGATGATGCAGGTTTGGCCAATTTACTTGTTTATGTCAGATATGAGCATGATGGTGCAGCTTAGGAGGACTTTCTGTTCTGTCAGGCCTATAAGAGTTATAAATAGTTGCCAAAATGCTGTGTGCTTGAAGTACAGTTGTTTGTGTTTTTGACTGAAATGCAGTTGTTCTCGCATGCTGTGTGTGTGAGTGTGTGTGTGTGTGTTCGATGTATGCGTGTTTTTAAATGAAATGCAGTTGTTATTAATGTTCTCACTTGCTGTGTGTGTTTGTGTGTGTGTGTGTGTGTGTGTGTGTGTGTGTCAAGGACAAAAATAATAATATTCTTATGAGGAATAAATTTGCTTCCTGTGTGCATTTTGCATAGCAGCTGAATAGGGTAGGCCTACGCTGTAAAGCCTGACCCATCAAGTAAGGGTCAGAAAATTCAAATTTTTTTTAAATTGAAGTGTTTATTGCACCTAACAAAATCAAAATATTTGAAGATTTTGTTAAACTTTTTTTTTAAAAGAAGGGCCTTTAACAAGCTCTCTATTTTGCGATATTTGCACTATTGCACTATTTAGCTACTTTTCATTTCCCACAGTATACATGTGAGAAATAATTGCTTGTGCAGTGCTTGCACCTCTTCTGGGTGTCCCATGTTGGGGAATGACCAATGCAATCCTTTTTTCACAAAATGGATTTCTCTAACTTGTTCAACCAATTGTTTTTACTGCACACTGTACACTGTACTGTACGCTAAGACCTGCAGTAGCACTTATGCCACCACATAGTGGTGGTACTTGGAGAGCCAAATATTTTCTGAGGTGGTACCCGATGTAAAAAGAGAGAGAGCCACTGATCCAGATGATGTGTTTGAATTTCTAGAGGTCTTGCTCTTATCTTGTCCACGAAATGGACCTTTTACAAAAATGACCCATTTGGTCCATTGTTACTATGACATTTTTCCGAATTTGATAAAAAATTAAATTTGCAAACTTGCAGCACATGATCTCAGTGCCATCTAGATCAGTGATTCTTAACCATGGGGCCCATTGTTGGGCCGCGAGCGACCCCTAGAGGGCTGCCAAAAAAAATCTGTTATGCACCTGTGGGCCGTGAGGGCCGCGAGACGCTCACTTGTAATAATTCTTCCTGCCACTTGGTGGCAGTAATCAAGCAAACAAGCAGATGAAGACATCCGCTAGTCTGGAGCTGAAGTCATGGATAAGTTTTTAATGCGAAAAAATGATGAGGAAAGTGATGCCAACCCCCGCCAAAAGGCAAAAATTTTGTGCAAATACAATTCTGAGTTTATTATGTACAGTTTTGTGAACGGGGGCAACGAAGCAGAGCCGAGGGCTCAGTGTGTTGAGTGTGGGCTAACGCTATGAAATGAAGCACTGAAGCCGTCAAAACTGATGCGGCATCTAAACGAAACATCCAACACTCGTGGGAAAGTCGGTGGAATATTTCAAAAGGAAAGAAAATGGGCTACAGATGCAGAAAAAGTCTATTGTGTCATTGACTGGCAACTCCAAATGTGCTTTGAAAGCAAGCTACCTCGTAAACAAGCGAGTGGCACAGTGTAAAAAAGCATTCACCATAGCGGAGGAGTTGGTTTTGCCTGCTGCTGTGGATATGTGCCGTGAGATGATCAGAGAGGCTGCTGCAAAGAAGCTGCTGACCATGCCACTCTCAAACGATACTGTGAGTCACCGCATCTCAGACATGGCCTCACACATACAGAATCAGCTCCTCGAAAGAATCAAAAGTAGCCCATGTTTCTCTTTGAAACTAGATGAGTCCACTGATGTCACCAATGCTGCACTGCTTTTGGTTTTTGTCCGCTATCGCTGGGACAGTAGTTTGCATGAAGACTGTTTTGTGGAGAGCTACCAACATGAGCTAAGGCTCAGGAATGTTTCCGATGCATTGATAAATACTTCACAGAGAACGGTATAGACTGGCAGAACTGTGTTGGGGTGTGTAGTGATGGTGCAGCATCAATGACTGGCAGACATAATGGCGTCATCAGGCAGATACTGGATCACGCACCAGAAGCTAAATGGACTCACTGTTTTCTCCACCGTGAGAGCCTTGCAGCCAAAAAGATGTCCCCTGAGTTCCATGAGGTAATGGATAATAGTGTGAAAACCATCAACTTCATTCAACAATAATGCTGTAAACCCCCGATGTTTTGCTAAGATGTGTTTGCACTCACATCTGGAGTCCCAGCTTGTGGAAGTTTCCACAGACAGCAGATTAAAGTTGCAGTGGAACAAACTGGACCTGGGCTCCTTCTGGATCGCTGTCTCAAAGGAGTACCCATGTCTAGCACTAAGGGCTGTGAAACTCCTTCTTCCACAACTACATACTTGATTGTGGCCACAACTAAGACCAAAGCCCGAAACAGACTCAGATCAACACTGGAGGCAACTCTGAGAGTTTGCCTTACCTCCATTCCATCTAGTTTAGATCTGAGAGGCAGGCCAAGTGTCTTATTAAGAGGTGAACTTTATAAGGGAGTTGTGTAAGAAGTAAAACAATGTAGTTGTGACTGTTATTTTTCATTTGTCACTGTTATGAAGAGCAAGTTCTGGCTCTGCTATGCACCTTTTAAATTAATTTGCAGATTAGAAGGCTGTATTTTCATTTGCACTTTACTTTTATTTGTACAATTTATTTATTTAAGAAAAAAACATTATTTTGAAAGTATTTATTTTATCACCCCATAATTTTATTTATCACATGTCCACATTTCATCAGTTTGTATCAGTCCCTCCTTTTTGTTATTCGGCATATTGTTGTATGTGCTTAGATATAGTTATTGAATACAAATCAAATCAAGAGTAAGATAACCAATTCAGTGTTATGTTTGAATGGGCCCCGGGCCCCTCTGTACTGGAAAGGTTGGGCCCAGAGAAGATTTCCTTGCCAGTTGCAAGAGGTGCTGAGAGACCGAGTCACTGATATTCACCTGAGGGGAGTTTTCCAAAATGTCAGACAATAGTGGAAACATGTCCATCCTCTCTTCCTGGGCCCTCTTAGTCCACAAAGCAAGTTTCCTTTATAAGCTTGAACTTTGTCTGCAACAAAAAACATGTTGCTATTTCTCCCTTGAAGTGAGATGTTCAGCTGGTTATGCAATGAAAAAATGTCACAGAGGTAGGCAGGTTTAGCTGTGAACTTCATGTTGGCATAGAAATGTGGAGATGAAAAGAGGAGATTTTTTTCTCAGTGAGAAAAGAGAAGACCTCATTTCTCAGCTCAAAAAACGCATGAGGACCTGTCTGAGATGCGGTGACTCACAGTGTCGTTTGAAAGTGGTATGGTCAGCAGCTTCTTTGCAGCAGCCTCTCCGATCACCTCACGGCACATATCCACAGCAGCAGGCAAAACCAACTCCTCCGCTATGGTGAATGCTTTTTTACACTGTGCCACTCGCTTGTTTACGAGGTAGCTTGCTTTCAAAGCACATTTGGAGTTGCCAGTCAATGACACAACAGAATTTTTCTGCATCTGTAGCCCATTTTCTTTCCTTTTGAAATATTCCACCGACTTTCCCACGAGTGTTGGATGTTTCGTTTAGATGCCGCATCAGTTTTGACGGCTTCAGTGCTTCATTTCATAGCGTTAGCCCACACTCAACACACTGAGCCCTCGGCTCTGCAGTACAGTGTACAGCCCTCGGCTCTGCCCCCGTTCACAAAACCGTACTTAATCAGTAGTCAGAATTGTATTTGAGCAAAATGTTGGTCTTTTGGCAGGGGTTGGCATCACTTTCCTCATCATTTTTTCGCATTAAAACTTATCCATGACATCAGCTCCAGACTAGCGGCAGTCTTCTTCTGCTTGTTTGAGCTTGTTAGCAGGGTTGCCAATTTCCAGCCCAATTCAAGGGTTGCCTGATTTGACTAACAACTGACTGACGCATTACTGCCAACAAGTGGCGTGAAGATTTATTACAACTGAGCGTCTCACGCCCCACAGGTGCAAAACTGATTTTGTTCGGCGGCCCTCTAGGGGGCGCTGGCGGCCCATTCTTAAGAATCACTGATCTAGATGATGTGGTTTAGATTCTAGTGATCTCGCTCTTTCCTTGTCCAAGATATGGGCCTTTCACAAAAATGACCTATTGGGTCCATGGTTACCACATTTTTCCTGAATTTGACCGAAAATTTAAATTTCCCCCAAACTTGCAGCAAACGATCGTAGTGCCAAGACATGGGCCCAAGGTCTTCGTTTGGGCCCATGTCCAAGACTTGGGCCTTTCACAGAAATGACCCATTTGGTCCATGGTTACTATGAAGTGCCATACAGATGAAACCATTGCAGCCCGGAGGCTGTGTCTGAAATTGTAGCTCTCTCACTCCTTCCTTGTCCAAAATATGGGCTTCTCTGCTTTTCTCTAGTTTTAGAAAACGATGACTGCGGGGTCAACTTTTTCAGAATTGTCAATATTCCCTATATTGCCCCAAATTCACATGCATTGATGCTATTGCAGCCTTGAGGCTGTGTCTGAAATTTTGGCTCTCTAGCTCCTTCCCTGTCCAAGATATGGGTTTTTCTGGTTTTCTCTAGTTTTAGAAAACGATGACCACGGGGTCAACTTTTTCAGAATTTTGTCAATATTCTTAGATTTGCCCAAAATACACACAAATTGATGCCAATGCAACCCGGAGGCTGTGTGTGAAATTTTGTCTCTCTGGCTCTTTTCTTGTCCAAGATATGGGCTTTTAAGGTTTCCCTAGTTTAACAAAATGATGACTGCGCGTTCACCTTTTTCCGAATTTTGTCAATATTCTGAGATTTGCCTCAAATTCACACAAATTGATGCCAGGGCAGCCTAAAAGCTGTGTCTGAAATGTTAACTTTCTAGCTCCTTCCAAGTCCAAGATAAGGGCTTTTTCAGGGTTTCTCTAGTTTTAAAAAAGATGACCGCGGGTGTCATCTTTTGTCCTTGCTGCTACAGTTAGTAGTGGTAGAAGAACAAGAATTATTAAGCACAACACTGCACCAATTACAAGCACAACCTCTTCAACTCCATTTTCATACTTCCAGGTTTTTGTTATTTCCTCTGAGAAGGACAGCACTTGAATGCATAATAAAGACAGCTGATGAAGTGCAGAACAATAATGTACACTAATGTGTTAAGGTGTTTGGTTTTACATAAAAACCTAATCCTGCTAGTGATACTTCTATTCGGTATGGACCAACAACAAAAGAAGATGTAAAGTCTGTCAGAAGATCTGATGTAGACATAAGGTCAGAATATGCCGTTAAGACCTTATCGTGTCGCAGGGTCAGCTTGCCTTCCTGCAGGGTGAAGAGCAAGGCCAGGAGAACCTGAAGAAAGACCTGGTGAGACGAATCAAAATGCTGGAGTACTCCCTCAAACAAGAGAGGTACGTAAACCTACCCACACACATGCCGTCTTACATTCATACTGTATAGCT
Source organism: Genypterus blacodes (assembly GCF_046128005.1). Lineage (NCBI taxonomy): Eukaryota > Metazoa > Chordata > Actinopteri > Ophidiiformes > Ophidiidae > Genypterus > Genypterus blacodes. The sequence continues at coordinate 18,240 of NW_027466998.1, read as the reverse complement.
GTAGCTATAATGAAAAACAAATCACAAGCCTTTGGGTTGTCCGGGAAAATGCCCTTAAACTTAAAATGTGAATATCATATACTTTCTCATTTGTACAGTCGATTGTGATTGTGTTACTTTGCATTGGCTGGTATAGAGGTTGAGGTTTCAGTCTTCTGTCAGTGTGAATACATAAAACCTGTTATAACATGTTCTCTCCACAGGAGACTTCATTTGCATTTTATAGGTGAATGCTGTTTCACTTTTCATTCTCATTAAACAGAAATTAAAATACCTTTAGTCGATTTGCCTTGCCTTCTAAACCCTCTATTGCGGCTGTATTGCAGGATGTTTAAAAACAACGCCCCGAGGGGCTTTACACGGAGAAAAAACACTGACACACATCGATCCACAAAAGGCAGTTCCACTTCATTGAGTTCAGTTTATAATTTATTTATCTTCTTGTCACTTCCGAAAACATATGGTACCAGTTACTAACATTAACTAAAGTGCGTTACAATCAACAGAAAGTACCCATCTCCGGGCCCACAACCTCCCTGAGTCAAAACCAGCGTGCACAGGTGAATACCATTACTTATAAGCCATCACCCAATAGCGCTTCAATCCTGGTGACACACCCACCACCTCCAGTAACAACAATCAATCAGCAATAATCAAGCACAAGTTACTCTGATGGCTCCTGCATCCTCTTTATGGTCTTTTAGTTACAAAGGTGCTAGTAGCTGCTATAGTAAGCACCAGCTGGAATATATTTGTTGCCTCGGAAACCGTCTGCATCAGATCATTCTGGGCCAAAGAGCTGTTTGGATGATTTGCATTTGCTTGTCACCATTTGTGAACTATACAAATATTTATACTATATCTAATAAGCTCAGCTGTTAGTCTAACAAAAGTCAATACATGCACTCTATATTTCATGCAGTTTTTACAATGTTTCACTTTTTAACACATGCCGTTTCACAATGCAAATTACATGCCGTTACATGCCATTTCACAATGCAAATTACACACATCTGAAAGTCTTGCGCCTCCCTCCTACATCAGAATCAGAATCACTTATTTGCCAATTAAGTTTGCACTGTGGTTCTGGGTGCGAACATATAACATACAGAAAAAGACAACAGAAGACAACATATAAAACAACATAAAACAACATGTACAAGCAGCAGCTTGGTGAATAGCTTGGTGCACCAGAGGGGCAAGAACGTAAGTGTTAATAATGTCGGAAATATACACTGGAGCCAGGCCATGTAGTATCTTATATGAAAAAAGTTAAAATCAGCCCTGGCACTGATAGGAAGCCAATGTAGCGACACTAGGAGTGGCGTGACGTGATCAAAGCTTTAGTTAAGAGTCTTGCTGCAGTGTCTTGAACAAGCTGCAGTTTTTTCAGGGCCGGAGAGCTCAAGCCAGAATAGAGTACCTTACAATAGTCTGAAGGGGACAAATCGCTGCCGAATGAAATTTCTTTCACAAGTCTTTGGGACCATCGTCGAAGTTAACTAAAAGGTTCTGAAATGCAAATCTCTGCTTCTTGGGCCCTAAGATTAGTATTTCCGTTTTACTAACATTAAGAAGCAGAATTTTCTTTGTCATCCAGCCTTTAACGGCTAGAAGGCAGGACTCCAGGTTGGAGATCCCAGAGTGATCGTTGGGATTTATGGGAACATACAATCAGGCGTCATCCGCTTATTAGTGAAAATCAATGCCAAACAGACAAATTATGTTTACAAGTGGGGGCATATTATTTGAAAAGAGTAAGGGGCCAAATTTAGAACCCTGTGGACCGAATTGGTATTTTTCTTGTATTTATTGAATCTTGAGCAAGCACACGCCGAATTTGACGATGACTGCCTCGATAAAAGGCAACAAATAGAGGAATTCATGAGGAATTAGAAAAATTTACGAATGCCAACTTCAAGCGTGTGTGTGTCTCATTTGGGGTGCGAACGCGTCTGTGGAGCGCCACTTCACCAAAGTCCACAGCAACTTCTCACGGGACTCTCCGGCTGCTAGCAGGGCGTGATGTGTAGTTCGCTAACGCACCGGCTCAAAAAGCCAACTCTTTTAGGTGAATGATGGGAGCAGGCTCCGGTCCGGGAGCCGTTTTTATTTTTTATGCAACGTAATACAAGACAGAATGATAGGTAGGTCTTCTCCGTGCCATGAACATGGGGAAGACTGGACGTTTGAACTGATGTTGTGCCGTTCGACCAATTCACATGAAAACAGACAAGGATCATAACATCAAGCAGGGAGGGGCGGGGCGTGCTGACGGCCTATTACAGGTACAGAGCAGGACAGAGTGAAGCAGAGATGAGTGACAGCTGGAAAAAAGCAGCATTTGGATGCATTTGAACATTTGTGACAACAAAAAAGAAAGAATGCAGAATGAAGCCGTCACGTCGAGCAGGGTCGGCAAAAAACCTTCACAAAAATAAGCTCCACCCGGGCTCTCAATCCAGTGTATGTTCTTCCAAACAGGAAAACACTCAAAACATTGCACAACTCTACTAGAGAATGTTCTTCACTGCAAGAACATTCCAAAACTATTTTAATTCCTCATGAAAACAGTACCACACTCTCTGTCATCTCATTAACATCAGAAGAGACTGAATGCCTGTGAAGTACAGATGATATGGGAACTACAGGGAATTGTGAATGGAAGTTGTGACAGTGATATGTGGACAGACATAAAATGTGAAATATGAAAAGTATAGTATTGGTAAAATAGTAAAATAAGTAACTAATAATATAAAGAAAATAATAACATTGTTTTGTTTTCTATGAGATTAATAAGTTTGAGCTTGACACTGAAAATGTATACAGAAAAAAACAAGCTTATGTTGCTGAATTGAAGTAAAAATTGGATATCAACATTTTGTAAATGTTCACACAAAAGACGCTTATTCAGCTGGTTTGGGTGGAGAATCAGCCATGTGGATAAATGTTACTAATAATGTAAAACATGAGTAGCTCACGGACACTTTTATTTTGTCAAAGTAGCTCTCAAAAAGGTTGGAGACCCCTGATCTAAACCAATAATGTGCGAGACCACGAATGCCAATTAGGTTCTCAAGAGTATCTAAGTAGAATTTTATGATCCAAAGTGTGAAAGAGAATTAGAACCGAAAAAGCACTAGAATCCGCGGTAAGAAGTAGGTCAGAGCGGTTTCAGTGCTGTGAAGGGGCCTGAAGCCAGATTGGTACGCCTCAAAGAAATTTTTTGACGCAAAGTTGTCTGGGTACTCTGGGTCTAAAGTATATTTTCTTAAGAGAGGTTTAATAACAGCTGTTTTAAAAGCAACAGGCACAACCCCAGTGGAGAGTGACTTATTTATAATATTAAGGAAAGAGGCCCCGAGCACTGGGAATGGATCATTTACAATTTTAGCAGGGAAAGGATCAAGCAAGCAGGTAGTTGGCTTGGAGAAGGCAACTCATTTAGTAAAAGTGGCCAATGAAACTGTCTCAAAGAGACTTAGGGTACAGGACAGAGGGTCCATGGAAACATCAGAAAGTGATGTCCTAGTGGGAGAAGAGTTGTCAATTAATCATTTTATGTCAACCTTTGTTTGTAAAGACCTCCATGAAGTCGTTTCATACAAGCTCAGAGCTGACTGAAAAGGTATGGGAAGTGTGTGGGAATGCTATACTGATCAGGAACATATCAATATGTTTCAGTGTAACATTCAGTGTAACGCCTACACATTATGTGATATTACACACTAAAAAAATGTTCTTAAACTGAAACCAGACTGATTCAAAAATCAGTTTTACAAAGAACCAGAGCAGTGGTTCATACATTTTAATCCAGTCATTATAAATAATGTATTGCTTTCAGTACAATTGCCAGACATTTGAAACTTGCTGTAGATGCCTTTTTTATTAATCACAGATGAAATACGTTACTTTTTTGGGATTTAATTAAGTGTCTTATGGAGTAGTACTTTAGTTAATTTCCAAATTAATCAGAGTATTATTTTTTGTAGACAAGGCATTTTACAGTGGACTTAGAAGTATGTTATATTAGCCTGGGTTCATGCATACGTCAGGGTCACACATTCATGTTGTATCCTATCAGAACACAGCACATGGTGAGAGGAACTAAAGCAGAAAGAAGACACGCTCAAAAAATGGCCAGTGTAGCAGCAGTGTGTCACACTCTGTCAGTGTGACACAATGTGAGTGTAGGCTTGTATTTTTGAGACAATGCTTATTTGAAGGCGTGAAGCATCTAATCACACGCACACACACACACGCACACACACACACACACACACACACACACACACACACACACACACACACACACACACACACACACACAGTGAATTTGTACTATAGGTGTTTAGGCTAACATCATTATTATGATATAATGCTGCTGTTTACTGAACATATTGAAAGCTGCAGTGGCTGTGCTTCATTGTTGATGTGAATGTCACAGTTTTAGTGGCTATTAATTAAATTCACACACTGATTTTGAAGGTTATGAAATGAACAGCTCTGAAATGTGTTTATCTATGTGGACACAAATAATGAAGCAAAATTTGTCTGACCATCAGGGCCAAATACCATAAGCTGAAGTATGGGACAGAACTGAATCAGGGAGACATCCAACCGCCCAATTATGATTCAGGTAAGACAACTATCTCTTCTTTGAAAAACTGAAAATGTCAAAGAGCTTTGATGTGACATTTACATTGTAATGTGCTAGAGTTGTTACAAAATAATACTCTATTTGGCCACATTCAATGGAATTAATGAGGTACATACAAATTATACATATAACAGTCTCTCTCGCACTCCGCCCCCCACATCCGCTCTCTCTCTTTCTAAGATGAAGGGACTGCCAGTGAGGTTAGTAGCCCTCCCAGAGATATTGCAGATATTATTATTTGAGTATGGCACCTCTGCATGCAATTTCCAAAGCTACAGACCGGAAAGGATTGTTGGAAGGGATTTTCTTGGTTTTAATGCAACTGTACTTAATGTAACTGTCAAGTATGTTCATAGCAACGATGTATCAAACATGCCAAATATTACAGATAGGTAGAATAAATAAATAGAGTGACAGAATTGATTAAATAATACCATAAGCTAGTAAATCACTGGTAGGGAGAGGTAGCTCACAACATACAGTAAATAAGTTTTATGTACTCATATACTTCTGTGTTTGTGGCTCTGAATACATTCGTTTGTATGCTATACAGTATGTTCGTACCATTGGCATTTGTGTTGAGAATGAATGTGAGTGTGAATGAGTGTGTGTGTGTGTGTGTGCTTCCTTGAAGGTTTCTACCAGTCTGTTTTGTATCCGGTGTATCACACTATGATGATCAGCATAAACAGCAGCTTTCCTTTTGGATATATTGGTTTGGTTCTTTATGCATTTCAAACCATTACTCCAAGTTGATGCTGTTCTTGTAAGGGAAGGTCTTTAAGTCACATGTTGCCCTGTCACTTCACCCGTGGAAAGCATGTTGAAAGAATGTGGGACTGAAGCTGGGACTGAAACTTTATGAGTAAAGCCTTGATTTATATATAAATTGAATTTTTTGTGATATAAATCCATCAATCCCTACAAAGCACAAAGATTGTATGACAAATGCTTTATGTTTTGGCAAATTTCACCTGTTCACGTAAAAAACTACAAACAATATACAGTATATATTGGAGGATTTCATAAAACACACAGCTTCAAGCTAAAATTGCACCACGATAATTAAAGGGAATTTATAAAGCTAGTGCCCTATTACAGAATCATTGTTGTAAGGGGGTTACCAGATAAAAGCCAATGAAAACCTGTATGTGAATGAGCTGCTGCATATTTAGGCGCCACGCTATATTGCTTCCTCTGGTGGTAAAGGAAATGAATGTTGAATCAGCAAAGGAAACTGAAATTCTCTGCTTTATACCTATGCCCTTTAAGAGAGGTTGTCTGGATCATTCTCTGTCTGTTGTCCTCCCACATGGGGTGTAGGGTTGTGTGTCTGAATGACAGGGCGAGAGCAGGTTGTCTGAGTGTGGGAGCAGGGAAAGAGGGTAAGAGAGATTTTTTGTGTGCCTTGTTGCCATTTGCCATTTAATGTGGCCCTATGGACTGTAAATATAACATCAAAGTTCTCATTTTCAGTTCTACTTCAAAGGAGAGAGAGTCATACCTGAATTACATTCGGGTTTGATCTCTCCTTGGTTTAGTCTTGTCCCATACAGAGCAGAGACGTTGGAAGACGAAAGAGATATCTAAGCAAAACTTTCCATTTAAAAAAAACTGAAAAATAAACTGATTGGTCGCAAATATTGGATTTATTTATCACTTACTTTTTTAAACAAAACTAAAATATCAACCAGATTTCACAGCATATAATTTTTTTCCTAATTACGATATACTGATTGAATTATTCATTCTTGACTGAGTGCGTGTTGTTTCATGAATTCACTAACTCATTCTGTAAATGATGAAATATTAAATTCACAAACGTTATCTCAAGTGTGGGTCAGGACCCCGAGGTTAGGAATCACTATTCTAGGCCTAATGCAGTATAACTAGGGGCTGGTTCAAGGCAGGCCCTAACTATAAGGTTTATAAAAGGTAAGTAAAAGCACTGAATCGACTTTGAATATAGCTTTGAAAATGTTGTATCATTCTATAAAGGTTTCATCTCTTATACTGTATATGTGCATGTAGGAGCAAAGCTGATACTACTGAGCCTACACTTCAACGTAAAGAGTAACTGTACTAATGCCTCTTTCAGGAAAATTCTATTAAAGTAAAAGTAATGGGTATTTATGAATGACTCAATTTTCCCTTAATAAGAAAATAAATCTGGCACTGAGCTCTATGAATTACCGGCAGTGTGTTTAACACAGCATGTATAACATTACTTTCAGACTCTTTTGATCACTCTTTATACTGCTGCTTGTGTTTATGATTAAAAGATGGGTTGTTTTACTGCACGGCATGGCATGTTTTGCACAATACTGTATTGTTTAATGGTTGCATTCTCAAGCTCTAGCTGCTGCCTTATTTTGCCACCAAATCGGACTCTCTCAAGTTGCATTCTATGACTCATCAGGCTGTCTTACGAGTGTCCTTAAGTCTATCGCTGTTACTGTCCTTCTCACATGACACCACCTGTGTGTGTGCGAGTGTTAATTGTATCGCAGCCGTATTGATGTGGTTACAGTCTTGTAATATGCTGTTCATATACAGTGGGGTCCAAAAGTCTAAGACCACAATGAAAATCTGGGATTTGTGCATGCAATGAATAATGAAAAGGAAATGTTTAAGATTCTGCATTATGTCTTGGTCCTTCAACCCTTTCGCGAAACTGAATCAGTTGTGTCCAAAGCACGATCAGGCAGACCAAAATTGACCACACAATCATGTAAGCCACAGACCGGCATTCAAGGTGTGGGGGGATAAATGAATAAACAGATACAATGATATGACTGGCATATAAACAAACAAAGTGCATGAAAAATACAACTCACAATTAGGCTGTATTAGTGGAAGCCCTGAGCTTGTGTCTCTGCAACGAGCCGGTCCAATCAAGGGTTAATGGGAGACAATGGCAATCTCAGGACATTCTGCCTTGATTTTAATCCGAAACACCGGCAGAGATGTTGTCTGAAACTAACTTTAAAGGCCACCGTCATTTGCAATATCCAGCAGTTGATCTTCTTCTGGCACGTACAGGCTCGATTCACTCTTTTAAAAGCAAGGTCAAGTTATTGTGAATCAGCTCGGAGAATGATGGCTCTTTGTTTTCTGATCATTTTTGCTAGCTTGTGGGCTTAATTTTGGATGTAAAGTATCACGTAACTGAGACGAGTGTCTTGACATGTGACACTTAAAATGTACTGCTTTTGCTGATGTGAAAATGGTTGGGGACCGCTGGTTTATACCTTACAAGCTTTGCTGTATTAGAAGAAGAAGAAACTTCATTGGGTCAAATCACATGCAAGCATGTCATCATGCAAACACGTCATCTGAAATTTGTCTTGCTTGCCCCTTGCATATGACAACACACACACCCACATGCATTACAGAAGGACCAACGCAGGGCAGCAGTTTTGTGTTTCGGTGTCCTGCGCAAGGGCACTTTGGCAGTGTCCATTTACTTAATATCTCCTATTGCTGGTTGCACTTTATACTCTATACTAATTATTTGCTCTGCAGGCATTAATTCAGCTCTACTCTGCTAGATTCTGTTTATTGTTGTTTTAGTTTACTGCTACATTTATCCTTAGCTTCTCTGGTGAACATACTGCAATTTCCCTCGCGTGAGTCATTAAGTATTAGATTAGATTAGATTAAATTAACCTGTATTGTCATTGTGCAAAGTACAGGTACAAACCAATGAAATGCAGTTAACATCCAACCAGATGTGCAAAAATTTACTATATTATATGCAGACTATTATATACCAGAGATATACAAGTAATAATTTAAATACGTAATTTAAAAAGTGTTGGAGAGTTCAGCAGGGTCACAGCCTCACTGAAGTCTTTCCTGAGCCTGCTGGTAATGGAGCAGAGGCTTCTGTAATGCCTGCAGGTTGGGAGGAGGATAAAAAGTTTGTCGTTGGGGTGGGAGGTGTCCTTTATGATGTTTCTGGTTTTACCCAGATAGCATTTTGATAGATGTTTTCAATGCTCTTAAAACTGCAGACCGGTGATCCTTTGGGCAGCTTTCACCACCCGCTGGAGTGCTTTCTGGCCTAATGTGAAGATCATCTGAGCTGTGGATGCCAATCTGTTGAAGGAGATGGGGCCGTGTGCATGGCTCCCAGCCTGCTTGAAGTCCACAATTACTTCAGCCAGGTCTTCTCAGTGTTGAGCGCCAGGTTATTGTCAGCACACCACGTGGCTAGGAGCTGGACCTCATCCCTGTAGGCCTCCTCTTCGTCACCTCTGATCAGGCCTATCACCGTGGTGTCATCTGCAAACTTTATCATGGAGTTGGAACCATAGACAGGAATGCAGTCATGGGTGAATAGGGAGTACAGGAGAGTGCTCAGCCCGCAGTCTTGTGGCACGCCGGTGTTCAGGGTGGTAGTGGAGGAGGAGAGGTTATCAAATTTAACAGACTGGGGTCTGTTAAATGAGGTGCCCTGGAGATGGCATCCTCTGTTTACCTGTTTTGTTGGTAGGCAAACTGGTGAGGGTCCAATGTAGCCGGCAGACAGGATTTTGTGTGAGAGGACCAACCTCTTATAGCACTTGAGTTGTTCCTGCAACTTATTGGGGGTGAGAGCGACAGGACAAAAGTGGACACTGGCACGATGCTGGCGGTCTTAAAGGTAGTGGGAACAACTGCCTGCCTGGGCCAGGGACAGGTTGGAAATTTCCGCGAAGACCGCAGCCAGCTGCTCTGAACAGGCTTTTAGCACACGGCCAGGTATTCCATCGGGGCCAGCTGCCTTCCGGGCATTCACCTTACTCAGGATGGAGCAGACATCTGAGGTGGGGAGTGTTAAAGTTAAGTTTCAAGTTTCGGGTTTCAAGTTTCAAGTTTATTGTCATTTGCAAAGTAAAACACTGTGCAAATGTACAGTACATTGAAATTCCTTGTGACGTGGCAACAACAACAGCATATTAAGATTTGTACAATTTTTTAATTTGTGCAAAGTACTCAGCATTAAAGAAAGTTGATTTAAAGTGCAGACCAGACTGAACAACAACAGATTAAAAAACATATATATAAACAATTACAAATAAATAAATATAAAGTGACATGACTATGTCAGTAGTATTTGAACTTCCTGTGTGTTTGGAAATGTGATGTTGAGAGCAGACGTCAGGAGGATTACGATGCTCCTCAGGCTGATGCCCCTCAGGCTGATTCTTACAACACTGAGAAAGGTCCAGGAGTACAGAACAGAGTACAACGTTACTGGTTGAGACCAGGTGAGATTGTCACTGATGTGTACACCAAGGAACCTAAAATGGGAGACTCTCCACCTCAGCCCCATTGATGTGAATGGGAGCATGCCCTCCATCCAGCTGTTTCCTGTATCCACAATCATCTCCTTTGTTTGCTGACTTTGAGAGAGAGGTTGTTTTCTTGGCACCAGGTTGCCAAGGCACTGACCTCCTCTCTGTAGGCGGTCTCATCGTCCCAGGATGGTGGTGTCATCAGCAAATTTTATGATGACATTGGAGCTTTGTGTGGCCACACAGTCATGTGTGAACAGGGCGTATAGCAGTTGGCTGAGTACGCAGCCTTGGGGGGCTCCAGTGTTCAGGGTCAGTTCAGAGGAGGTGTGGTTACCCATTCTCACCACTTGTGGCCTGCACGTCAGGAAGTCCAGGATCCAGTTGCAAAGGGAGTTGTTAAGATTAGGATACTTAGCTTTGGGACAAGCTTGGCGGGCACAATTGTGTTGAATGCTGACCTGTAGTCTACAAACACCATCCTGACGTATGTGTCCACCTGTGTCAGGAAGGGTGGAACAGATGTGGGTTCTGACTAGCCATTCGAAGCATGGTGCCATTCATGATGGTGGATGTCAATGCAACAGGGCGGCAGTCGTTCAGGCAGGTAATGGAGGGTTTCTTGGGTACAGGGACTACAGACAGATTAAGAGTGAGGTTGAAGATAGAATAGAGGTAGAGAGGCAAAGAGGCAGTTCATTATGAGGTAGATCTGCCTTGAACATCACCTCCTTTTCCCGGTCAAAGCAAGCGTAGAAATGGTTGAGCTCGTCGGGGAGAGAGGCGGAGCTGGTTAGGGGCACAGTATTGGGTGGTTTGTTGTTGATTGGCTGGTGATTGTCTGTTTGCCTTGCCACATACGTTGGGGGTCACAGGAGTTGAAGTCCTCTTGAACCCTCAGTTTGTAACAGTGTTTGACCTGTGAAATTCCCCTCCTCAGGTTGGCCCTGGCTGAGCTGTAGACCTCCGGGTCTCGAGACCTGAAAGCTACATTTCTGGCTTTGAGCAAAAGGCAAACCTCTCTGTTCATTCAGAGCTTCTGGTTGGGGAAAGTTTTTATTGTTTTGGCTGATGTCTCTCTGTCCATACACCTGTTAATATGATCCAGGACAAACAGAGTTTGTGAAAATATCAATGTCGGGAGAGTCTGTGGTGCCCTGAGCAGAAAAAAATATTCCAATCTGTTTGTTGTAATTGCTGCTGGAGAATGGAGCCAGCACCCTCAGACCAGATCTTGGTGGTCCTTGTTGTGGGTTTCACACGTTTTATGACGGGGGATGTACTTGGGGAGCAGGGACAAAGAGAGGTGGTCAGAGTGTCCGAGGTGGGGGAGGGGTGTAGCTTTGTATGCATCAGCCACACTGGTGATGAATACGTATCTTTATTTTTCCAGCACTTCTTGGGGAGGTTTCATAGGGTGTGTGGGCGGCAGTGACCAAGCCCACAAAAGGCACCAAACCCCAACCTGCTCCATGGACTGCTGGCCCTGTGGTGCCCCCTCCGCTGCATGCATGTGTAGGAGAGGTACGCAATTTCCGATGTGTGTGTGGCCTGCATTGTGTGTTATGTATACTGCATGTAATGTAATAAAAATGCATGTGAAAAATTGTATTTCTCAACTGCTGGGATCAATATAGGTTCTTCCTCTTCTTCTTATGTGAAAATAAAAACCTTTCATTGAAGTCTGACGACTTCAACATCTGGAGCTTCAGTAAGATAAATACATTTTCTTACTTGTGGTAATAAAGCTGCTCAGCTAACATTGAGAATAGGTTTCTCCAAACAGAACATTTGTTTGGGGACATTTTGGATTTTGTGCTGATGTCTGATTGTGTCACTTCCTGTATATACATATGACACCAGAGATCATCCCAGAATACATAGCATCTCAGTTGATGAGGGTGGGATGGGCTGATTACCAGCTTGTTTATAAGCTACTTTACTTGTGTTCTTGCTCAGATACCTCCTGGAGGTCGGATACACGGACACCATACTGGATGTGAAGTCTCAGAGGGTGAGAGTACTGCTGGGCCTAACAGGAGATTCAGAAGAAAAACCTACCGAAAAGAATGAGGAGACAATGGTCAATGGCGCTAAACCATCCTCACTGAAGGACAGTCGCATGATCAGGCACAACAGGAAATGATAATAATAGATTTGCAAAACAAATATACTGGGGTCCAAGCACCCTTATGCGACCTAGAATCAATGGCATGACGACATAGGGTCATCCAGAAGGCAAGAACGTTGTCAAGGAACAGGACAATCATTGCATATGTTTTTTAATGTGCACCTCGCAGTCAACAAGCTATTAACCATTACACTTTTTGCTTTATCATTGTGCCACCTCATGGTTGTCATCTGTCATTTTTTTCGAGTTGCTAGATATCACCATCCTCAACCTACCCTGGAAATTTTGCATTGCATGCTCAACTGTTCATAATCATCATCATACGTCATTTGTCTTTTTTCTTCTTCTTTCCAACAACTCTCTCTCTCTCTCTCTCTCTCCACTCCCCCAGTAAACCAGACATGTCTGACTCAGCCACTGAATTGGAGGCCTTAAAGTTCATAGAGAGTGCTGCAGCTGAGTTCAGCAATGAGGAAAAGGCCAACGAAGGAAGGGGCGAGACCATACTGAACTTAGCCGCTGTAAGACAGGACACACACACAATGATATCCATCCCATGCGGACCCTGGTCTTCTCTGTGTGGAGTCTGCATGTTCTTCCCGGTCTCCAGTTACTCCCCACTCACAAAATCATGAGCTTAATTATTGCTCCTGTCAGTGCCGTTGACCAATACATTACAATGTCTGTCTATCTGGAGTTTGACCCTGGGTGCTGGACTAAGGCTGCTCACGGGTCCTCAGCAATTGGTTATTTGCAGAGAACAAACATACAATGACAAAAGTCTTCTTCATCTATTTATTCACTCTGGCACAGTGCCTTGCACCACCACCAAGCAGGAAATGTGGGAAATGTGGACCTCAATGGATCTTGGCTAAGAGTATTTTAGAAAGTTTGATTGAAGTGGTGTGCATCACTCAAGGGGAGGTTCAGCAGAACCATTAAAATGCCCAATGTAGTGCAATTTATCACTGTTCAACCTTACGTATAAATAGAAAATGTATTTGCATATGGCTGATGGTCAATAGTTATCTGATGGTTCTATATGTTAACTCACTGAAGAAAATCCATTGATCACTGTTTTAACTCTTCACAGATGGTGAGGAAAAAGCAGTCGTCCACCCTGTCTTCCACAGCCTCTAACCTCAGTGATGACCCCGACACAGAGGAGGCCCTGAAGGGTTTTGATTTCCTAGCCAACCCTGACGAGCTGGATGGATCACCTGAGTCCAGAAGTGGGGAGGACAGTGGTGAGTGGAATGAGATAAGGGAAAAGCATGGAGTGGGTCTCAAACTTTTACATCTATGGTTTCAAAGTATGCAGATTCTCATTCAGTGGCTGCTCATTTGCGACGGCATTGGGAGGTTCACTGACCTTTGCATTTTGACTTAACCTCAGAGTGAGAAAACCACAGGCTGAAAAGAAAGCCAAATGCTGCTATTTAGAGAGCAATTATACAGTGAGACGTGATTTCAGGTGGTCCAGTAAAGCCATAGAGCGGTCATCTATGTTCGGGAGAATGCAAGGTATTTGGAAGCACTTAGAATAAAAGAGCTGTATAAGTACAGGCCGTTTAAAGTTGTTTATGGAGCAGGCCATAAACCACTGTAATATGACATTACTGAGCCTGTCCTGTGCAAATGCTCAGATAGTTATATATGTGATTTCCACAGATTGCAATAGATAACAAAATCCAAAATTCATGTTGGATCACAACTAGGTCTTTCCTCGGGTTAATGGAGCAAGTAAGGATGCACTCACTGTTCATACTTGGACCTTCTCGACACACATCCAATCAGAGACTTGAGACTTCAGGACCTGCTCTTCACTCTGAAGCCAGCCTTCTCTGCTCCAAGTCAGAGGATAGGAGAGACTAATAAAATGATAGAGTGGGAGATATGACAATGTTTTACAAATGTTACAATATTATTAAGTATTTTGTTAAGATATTTTATTGTTTGATATAAAAGTATGCATTTTAGTGGAGAGCAAATGGTATGGGAACAATCAATTCTTCTCTCTACCTTCTGACTTGGGGGGTTGGGACACAAAATATCTACTCGACAATCTTTTGATTCAGCATTAAAGGCAAATTTCCCCATTCGGTGTCATTCATCACCTGTGCATACCAACAACTTTGATCATATCCTGTGTGTAACAACAAATTCAGGACCTCTGGAATTTATTAATAATATTCATACAGGACAATACTGTGACAGAGAGAGCTCACCATATGTAACATTGGAAACACCACACCTTCATCACTCTGATGACACAGGCAACATTTATTTGAATCATTGCAAATCGAGCACAAGATAACCAGTAATTGCAATTCAAAAGTAATTGATCTGATACAATAGGGTTATGTTGTAAAACTATTACCTGATCCATATCAATGCTATAAGCCAGAACAAGGTGGAAGGTCTGGTATTGTTAATTAATAACAGCAGTGCTGAGGCCACAAGAATATTAAAGTCACTTACTATTATTTTTTTATCTGTACTCAGGACTAAGTTTGATATTAACTCTGGGAAGTCAGATAGAAATTTGGTGTATGGGCCAGGAGGACGGTACAGAATTACAAATATAATAGGCAGTAAGGTTTTCCGGGATGGGTGGGTAAGAGTAATAAGGGAATAAGCTTTCAAATGAGTTGTAGCTTAGTTTAGGTCTAGGGTTCATTATTAGGCCTGAATTAAAAATGGCTACAACTCCACCACCTCGGCCGGTGTCACAATCAATGTGAGTTTTAATATGACCGGGGGGAGTGGATTCATTTAGGCTGACATAATCTTCATGACCCAGCCAGGTTTCAGTTAGACAGAATCAGTCAATATGGTGGTCTGAAATAAGCTCATTGATTAATAGAGCTTTAGATGACAGAGATCTGATGTTTAAGAGCCCACATCTAATTATCTTATTCTGTTGAGCTATTGCAGAGGTTGTATTAATTTTTATGTGATTTTTATGCTTAACTCCTCTTCTTTTTACGGCTGGTTTAATAGATTGACGTGGTATTGACGTGGTTGGGGGACAAACAAAGTTTCTTTGTGTATTTGGGTGGGCAACTGCTCAAATGTAAGCACAGAGAAGGTCTCCTGGTCTCAACTCTGGGTTGTCAGGGTTTAGGTTTACTCAAAATTTCCGCCATATTTCTAGATATGAGAGCAGCTCCATCCAAAGTAAGATTTTTGCTGTCTCTTCTAATCAGATCAGGTCTTCCCCAGAAAGTCTGCCAGTTATCAATATAGCCCACATTATTTTCTGGACACCACTTTGACAACCAGGGGTTGAATGATGACATGTGACTATTCATCATGGCTCTGGCCTCAGGGATATACAGTATTTGACTCTGGCCGCCGGTGTTGCTAGAAGAATTGAATAATTATCCAATCAAATTATTCAAATATAACAATACAAAAATATCCATATAATACAAATAATAATAATAATAATAATAACAAATAACAAATATTCATATAGTATCAGTCTGTAAAAAGTCTTGTGTGTCATCCATCCATTCTCTCAAACCGTTTATTTCCTGAACAAAGTTTTGTAAACAGCTCTTTTTTCTTGAGAGCTGCCTGGATCAATAAAAGTATCTATCTATCTATCTATCTATCTATCTATCTATCTATCTATCTATCTATCTATCTATCTATCTATCTCTCTCTCTCTCTCTCTCTCTCTCTCTCTCTCTCTCTCTCTCTCTCTCTCTCTCTCTCTCTCTCTATTGTTGTGGCAATTTCTGGAGTACCACAATGTTGAGCAGCGACCAGTTGAAGTTTGTCGGAGTAGGCTAAGTTTATTCACATTTGCGGGAAGGGAGTCAACTTTACTATTAATCACTTGATTGGGACGGGACAGGATTAAAAAGTCAACGGGAGCAGACGGGAGCTGAAGACAACCAATAGGACCAAAGAACAAAACAAAAACAATACAGGACAGGCACCGCCATTTTTGTAAGTTTCTTCTTGTAAGATGTGTTCAATAATTATCAAATACGCCACTGAGTCAGGGACAAGTGGTCTCAAAAGGCATACGTGCAAGTACAATTCGGGGGAAAAATCTAGGGGAAGTTATTATTATTTATTTTCTATTTTTTTATAGCGATATTTGACAAAAGTGATATCACCTACACCTGCAAGGAAAACATATTCACACATGGAAGGAGGCAGAGAACCGACGTTCATGGTACCATTCCTTAGGAAGCAATGGGAAAAGTGTAACCCAGGAGCATACATTGCAGTCATGGAGAAAGAGTGTCAGCAGGTTTGCCTGAAATTTGGGAATTGCATGTACTTAAATACATCCATGGACAGCCAATTTGCATATTCGCCATAATAACCGTCTCCGGCCATGCTAATAAAACACCATTTGGTGTTATTATCAGAGCCTTTGGCAGTGATAAACGGTTTGTGGGAGGAAACAGTCCTACAGGAACATATATAGCAATTACATCGATTTCAGCTTGCAGCATGATGATGTGGTTAGTTTCCAGGATCCAGGGATGGTTGTAATCCTCAAACACTGCCCGCTTAAGACGGCTATGTGTGTTGCTGTAGAGCAGGGAGAGAGTGGGGTTAGTGGGGGTGGAATCATTTGTATACATACAATGAAACATTCGCCCTAGGTCGCTAGGTGCCACAAGAATGATGGTGACGGCTAAAATGGTGAGAAGGCAAGTGGTTTCTCTTAGCCCCCTGCAGCCATAGATTCGGAAGGGATGCCATGGCTGAGGGCATTGTGGGCGCTCCATGGTTGGATACTTCTGCTTCAGGCTGGGGATGTGATCGTCCAGCAGGATCGTCTATGACCTAAAGTGTAGGGAGAGGTTGCTAGCACTTCACCTACTTATGTTGAGTCCAACAGTTATTTATGGCTCTCTGTCTGGATCGTCAGCTTCAGCAGTGTCGTCGTCCAGGAGGAGAAGAGTCGTCGCTGGGTGTGGGGACTCTTTTGCAGTGAGTTGCGTGGATCCAGGTAGCTCTTTCTGCGACTTTCACAGCTGTGTGAGTCTGCCTGCCTACCTGCATGAGCGCCAGTTTTTGAAGCAGCGGATAATGATCCAGTCACCAGACTGGATGTCATGCAGAGGACCTTCAGCAGCTTGTTGAAGCGCTGCTTTCACCTGTACAAACACTTGGGACAGAACAGACAACAGGTTGCGGCAATATTGTAACAAACTATCTTCGCATGTACCTGTTGTTGGGAGTGGTCTTTGTGTAGGTCCCAATCCCAAGTTTGAGGCCGACCCATCAAGATTTCAAATGGGCTGAAACCTGCACAATATCTCTTTCACATGTGCATGTACATGAGAACCAGTGGGAGACATTTTACCCAGGGCCTGGGTGAGAGGCCTGTGTCTTCGCAACATTTGGCCAGTTGTTTTTTTCTTTCTTTCTTTTGTGTGCTATTTTCCCTTTCCACCGCACCTCCACTTCTAGGACGGTATGCACAGTCATTTCTGATATCTATCCCCAGAAAAGCGGAGACCTCAGCGATAACCTGATTAACAAAATGGCAACCATTATTGCTAAAGAGTTTTGTGGGAACCCCCATCTTGGCACAATTTCAGTGAGTAGCGCCTTTGCAACTGTTGCTGCAGCAGCATGTTTTGCTGGGAACGCCTCAACCCATGTCTACCATAACTAAGCAGTATTTTTCCCCTTCAGCTGGAGTTAGCTTGATGAAATCCAACATCACGTGCTGGAATGGTGTGTCTGGGGCAGGGTGGGCTGCTTGCACCTGTTAAGTCATTCTATAAGTGTTAAGTGTAGCACAGATCAATAACAAAAAGGTTCTGCATACTTTGTGAAACCCTTAGTATACCAGTGTTGTGTGATAGCCATTTAGTGGGCTGATCAGCACCCCAAATCTTTTTTACTGGGAAAATGGGTGTATGTACAGGAGAGTCATTACAAGGAACTATCACTGCTTCTCGGAGGAGGGACTGGAATACAGGACGAATGCCGTCGATTGCTTCAGGTTTGAGCGGATATTGTGATTTACGCAGATGAAAATCAGAGGCGTAATGACAACCTCTGCGCAATTCTTAATTAACCCCATGTCGTATTTGGATTGTGCCCAGAGCGAGTGCAGAACCGAAGCAAGCCCCGAATCGCCTTGGACGTCTGACGCTGAGAGAAAAACTGTAGAAGGTAGCATT